>NC_082667.1:10082142-11315714 GCF_025265405.1 Mesoplodon densirostris
TCGAACCCATGTCCCCTGAGTTGGCAGGTGGATTCTTAACCACTGTACCACCAGGGAAGACCCTTTTTGTGAGATTTTAAACTACAAATTAAACTTCTGTCATAGACAGGGCTGTTTAGATTTTATATTTTTTCTTGAGTGAACTGAGATAATTTTGATCTTCCAAGAAATTTGTGTCCATGTCATCTAAATTGTCAAATTACCGTAAGTTGTTCATAATATTCTCTTTTAGTTGTAGTATCTGTAGAATCTGTAGTGGTGTTTCCTCTCATTCCTGATATAGGTCATTTGTTTACTCTTTTTCTCCTTATCAGTCTCAACAAAGGTTTACATTTTTTTTTTGAGCTTCTTAAAGAACCAGCTTTTGGTTTAATAAAATTTTCTCTATCATTTTTCTCTTTCCAATGTCATTGACTTCTGCTCTACCTTTGTTATTTCCCTTCTTCTGCTTATATTTTTGTTTGCTTTTCTTTTTCTAGTTTCTTAAAGTGGAAGCTAGGGTCATTGATTTGACACTGTTTTTCTAACATAGGCATTTTAGTGCTATAAATTTCCCTCTAAGTACTGCTTTAGTTGCATCACAAGATACAAGGTCAATACATCAAAGTATAGAAACTGCATTTCTATATACTAGCAATGAACAAGTAGAAACCAAAATTAGAAGGACAATACCATTTATAACAGCTCCAAGAAAATAAATACTTAGCTTTAAATCTAACAAAACTTATACAGGATCTGCATGCTGAAACTACAAAATGCTGATAAAAGAAACTAAAGATGTAAATAAATGAAGAGATATATCATGTTCATGGATTCGTGACTCACTAGCATAAACATGTGAATTCTCCCCAAACTTATATAGATTTAATGTAATTTCAATCAAAATCCCAGCAGTGTTTTTGTATAGATAAGTTGATTCTAAAATTTATAGAGAGGCAAAATTGATAGAAAAGCCAAAATAATTCTGCAGAGAATAAAGATGGAGAAATCACACTACCAGATTTTTAAGACTTATACAAGCTACAGTAATCTTGACCGTGTGGTATTGGTAAAAGGACAGACCCATAGATCAACAAAAGAGAATACAAAGACTGGAAATAGACCCATACAAATATGGCTGATTGACTCTTGACAAAGATACAAAAGAAATTCAGTGAAAAAGAATAGTCTTTTAAACAAATGGTTCTAGAACAACTGGACATCCATCCATATGCTCCCCAAAACAAAAAACATAAACCTCACATAAAAAAAAAAAATTAACTCAAAACAGATCATAAGCCTAAATGTAATATAAAAATCTATAAACTATTTAGAAGAAAATATAGGAGAAAATCTTTGAGAACTGAGGCTAGACAAAGATTTCTTAGACATGAAGCCAAAAAAGCACAATCCATAAAAAGGAAAAAAGGTTGATAAATTGGATTTCATCAAAATTAAAATTTTTGCTCTATGAAAAATACTGTTAAGTGAATGAAAAGACAAGTTGCAGACTAGGAGAAAATACTGCAAAGCACGTATCTGACATCAGATTTGTACCCATAATACATAGAAATTCTAAACACAACAGTAAGAAAATTAACAACTCAATTTAAAAATGAACAAATGAGGGACTTCCCTGGTGGCCCAGTGGCTAAGACTCCGTGCTTTTACTGCAGGGGGCACGGGTTTGATACCTGGTCCCCTGGTTGGGGAACTAAAATCTCACATGCCATGTGGCATGGCAAAAAAATAAACCCACAAGGCACATGAAGAAAGAAATCCTGGCCCAGTAAAAAAGGAACCAAAAACAAAAACAAATGAGTTGAACAAACACTTTGCCAAAGAAGATATGCAGATGGCAAGTAAGCACATGAGCAGATGTTCACCATCACCAGCTATTTCAGAAATGCAAATTAAAACCACGATGAGAATTCATTACACGTCTATTAGAATGGCTAAAATAAGAAGCATTGACAACATCAAGTACTAGTGAAGATGCAGTGCACCCTGTAACTACCTTTTTGCTGAATAACAATGTTTTTCTCAAACACACTACATAAATATGGTTTTATAAGAGGTAATATTTTGACATTGTGGTTTCAGGCAAAGACAGACTCACCAGTTGACTCAACACAACAGTTTCTCATCAGAGAACATATGGAACAAATTTAAATTCGCACCATATTTGAATGAACTGTAAAATGTTTTTCGTTGCATGGTGGAATCTTCTAGATTTCAGCCTGTTGTGTGCATTCACTCTTCACTCATTTTAAAAAGCTCTCTTATATTCAGCCTTTATTTTGTCCTAAAGCAGGGTCAGCAAACATTTTCTGTAAAGGTTCATAGTAAATATTCTCAGCTTTGCAAACCATAAGGCCTCTGTTGTAACTACTTAACTCTGCCCTCAGCAGAGTAGCCGGGGACAACAGGAATTCATTTCTACCAGGCAGGTCCCAATGAAACTTTACAAAAATGGACTGCGACTTGATTTGGCCCATAGGCCCAAATTCACCAACCCTCGTTCCAGGGGCTGGAGTAGATGATGAAGCTGTGGCACGTTTAGAACACGGTTGGCAGCGATGAGGCAGGGCCAGCTTCCATGGACACTAAGCATTTAATTAGCAGCTGCCTGAATTTGTTGGAGAAACATCTCAACTACTTGCACGTACTGGTCCCGAGGTAGTTTCAAGAGACGGCCCCTTCCTAACCCAGACCTCCTGCTTCAGCAGCACGTCCACGTTCTTAAGTCCTTTCACCATCCGTGCAGCAAGGGTGGGTGGAGCCTGAGGCGCGGAGGGGCTGAGGGCCTCTCTTAAGCGGCAGAGCTGTGTCAAGAGCCCAATTCCCGACCTCAACTCTAGGTCTTACCCACTGAATGAGCCCCCCTTTACAGGCTGGGCGCTCCCCAGAAAAACAGGAAGTATCATCACCTGCCCCAACATGAAAGTAACGGAAGTGTTTCTCAGGGCTGTCCAGGGCTGGCATCAGAATCACCCACTCCATCGGCATCTCTGGGGGTGGGACCCAGGTGGCCTTGACGCACACCCCAGGAGAAAAAGCAGTTCCTACTCCTCTAGCCCATCCAGCAGCCCGAGACAGGGCCAGGGTCCAGGGCTTTCTGCAGAGAAGCCCAGTCTTCATGATACTCACAGCAGGCATGAAGGAATAGACTTTATTAATCTAGCTCTCAAACACTAGAGGCTAAAATTCAGCTGAACTCTAACAACCTATTTACAGAGTGCTGTCAGCAGACCAGGCACGGCTGGCCCTGGGTCTTCCCCGAACACCCATCAAGCTCAGCCTCCCAACAGGCCAGAGCTGCTTTCCCCCTGCAGCCCACAGAGGAAGTTTATATACACTTGACCGAAACCTCAGCGACAGGATACCAGGCAGGATGGCACCAGACCAACAGAGACACAGACATACAGACACAGATGAAGGCTGAGACTGCTGAGCAGGCCCGAGGGCCTGGCTCAGTGCTTCTTCAGGCTGTAGGCCAGGCTGCCAGGGACCCTGGTGCCCTGCAGGGGCGGCGAGTTCCAAACGGCAGAGCTGGTGCGCTTATGGTAGCGGGGCTTGCTCTTCTTGAAGATGTCCTCCAAGTCCAGTGGCAGAATGGTTCCGAAGAGCTCCAGAAGGTTCGGGGGGTGGTAGTACTGGTGGATGATGGCCTGGCTAAGCTGGGTGCCTGCAGGAGGACACCAAGGACTGGGTCACTGCCCTGGGGCTCCCCCTGCCCCCCCACAAAGAGCCCTCGGCGCCCTCTCCACCTCAGCATTCCTTCACCTCCTGTCAGATCAGCTCCTCTCAGGGCCCTCCTCCAGCCGCCCCCCTCCCCCCCCACCAAACACCGATAGCCTCTCGCTGCACGCTCCTGCAGCTGCTTTCCAGTGACTCATGTGAGCCAGGCGCTCGGCTGAGGTCACTGCATGACCCCCTCATCCCCACAGCCACCTCGGAGGCCGGCCCTCTACCCGCCCCGGTTCACAAGGGTGAGATCTGCCCAGAGGCACACAGCTGGAGACTGGCAGAGCCGGGACTTGAAGACAAGTCCAGCTCCAGAACCAAAGCATCGGATGCCATGCTCGACTGCCTTGGTTGGCTACTCATGTCATCATCACCACGGCCCCACGGTGCCTGGTGCAGGCCGACACCGCCGGTGGCTCAGAGCCCGGCCAGCGAGGCTGAGGAGGACCCCGGGGGGTCGGGAAGCAGAATGTGTGCCCGGCACTTGCCCTGCACCAGGCCTTCCTACGCTAACTCACTTCATCCTCGATAGCCCTTCTCAGTTGGGTGCTCTAAGCACCCCCATTCCACAGATGGGAAAACTGAGTGAGAGTTTAAGTAGGCTGGTAAAAAGGTCAAGGGCTCCCCGGCCACGCTGACCCCTGCCCGCTGCCACCTCTGGAATGACTGGATGTTAAGGAGACGAAGTCAGATTCCAGTCACTGTGGGGTTCAGATGAGGTGAAACTCACAAAGCAAGCTCTCTTCTGTACAGTGCTGATCCCCTCCAGGGTTCTGGGCCCTTCCTCCGGGGAGTGAGACCGCAGCCTGCCCCGATCCCAGCTCAGCCAACTCTGCAAGGCAGCCGCTGCATGCACTGGCCCTGCTCACTCCCCGCAGGCCTTGCACCCAGGCCTGAGGTGGCACCTTCACACTTACCCACACTCCTGTTTAGAGGCCTGTAAACTCAGTGTCCCATCCTGCTGAGCCTCAAGTAACCCCATCCCCATCTCCAACTCCTCCTCCAGCTGGCTGGAAACCCCTGCTCCAGCTCTGTGCACTGCCAAAACCCTGCTACTCTTAGCTCTATTCCCACCCCCAGGCAACATATTTGGGTCCCTGTGGCCTGCTGAGTGGGACTCCAAAGGGGCAGCCAGATAGTCTGAGGTGGAACACCCAGCACCACGCCTGCCAGCAGATAGCTGAAATCTCATGTATCTGTTGAGAATGGAAGCACCCAACGTCATAGGTCTGGGTCCTCAGATGAGCCCGCTGGCCACAGGGCGCCCACCCTTCCCCCGGCGCATCCCGAGGCCCGATGCAGACTTGTTGGCCAACGAGTCAAGCTGCCAGCTCATGGGTACAACGGGCTCCTGACCCCCTCAGCCGCTGGGCCACCCCCTCCAGGGCTTGAAGTCACAAGTGGGGACTCGGCTCTCCTGGGGAGCTCTGGGCCCTGCTCACCTCTGGCCCAGTTGGGGATGGGTTTCCGGGGATGGGCCTCGTCATCCGTGGAGTCATCACTGTTCAGATCCATCCCGTAGTTATCCGGGTTGATCTTGGGGGGCGCCCTGTGTCCTTGTGGAGTCATTTGATATGAGGTACAAGCTGGGGACTGGAAAAGATGAACAAGGCCTTCAGCTGCCTGCCCTGCAGGCAGGCACCTGCCGCTACTGAGGGGCATGCGGCCCTGGCCACCTCCCCTCACTTCACGTGAAAAAAGAAGAATATTCAGGGGTCGCTTTTTAATTAAAAAAAAAAAAATCACACCACATACATGACTCCATGTCTCCCTTTTTCATGTGAAAGTATGTTGTGAACATCCTTCTAGGTTAGTGTGTCAGTGTGTGTCCTGTGACCCGCAGCAGGGCACTTCACTGGGAACCCCATGATGTGTAATTTAACCATGCGGTTCAGCTAACTTCCAAGTTTTCAACATCTTAAACCGTGTTGCAATGAAAACCTTATATTACATTTTGTTTGTAACAGCATTAATAGCCTAAATGCTTGTCATTAGGGACTGGTTAAAGACCTTCTGGTACCACTAACTGGAACACAGCGGTCAAAAGTAAGAGATTTACAAGCGGTGAAACAGACAGACGTCTAGGATACATTAAATGAAAAGAAAAAAATGAGAAAAAAATCAAACTGCCAAATGGTATGTGTTGTGGACTAAATGTCTGTATTCCCCCCCAAATTCCCATGTTAAATCCTAACCCACGATGTGATGATGTTTGGAGGTGGGGCCTTCGGGAGGTACTCAGGTCATGAGGGCAGAGGCCTAGTGAATGGGATTAGTTCCCTTAGAAAAGAGAGCTCCCTCTCCCCTTTGGCCATGTGAGGACGGCCGCTGTGAACCAGAGGAGGGCTCTCATCAGACGCTGGATCTGCCAGCGCCTGGACCCTGGACTTCCCAGCAGGTCTGTCGTTTAAGCCACCCAGTCTAGGGTAATTTGTTGTAGCAGCATGAACAGACTAAGACAGTATGGATAGTCTGTGCCCATTTAAAACTCTGTATATGTGTCTGTGAGAGCAAGTGTGTGTATAAAACGTATTTATACATAAAATATAGAGAGATATACACCAGACTTAGACTTTCCCTCTGGGGGTACCTTTCTTTTGCTTTTGCTTTATATTCTTTTATAAAGTTTAGTTTCTTTTCTTTTACAACAAATTCTACTTTCAGAATAAGGAAGAAGACATATTTCAAAAATAGTAAAAAACAACTGGGCCAACCGTATCCTTCCACCTTATGGTCCTAATACACACAACCCGTGCCTCCCTCTGGCTACCGGGAAGAGAATAACGAGAGCCAGGGGGCCCTCTCCACCCTGACGCCCGGGCCGCACCTGCACATCCACGGTCACGTTCAGGCCTTTGCTGGCCGCCGCGGCCTCTCTGGCTTTCTTCTCCTGCTCCTCCTGCAGCCGCTGCTCAGCCAGGCGCTGCTGTTCTTCCTGGGGTGACCCGGCGGACGGCGGGATGTCACAGACCACGTGTGCGTTCTCCCCCCACCACCACCAACGCCGCGCAGCGAGGCAGGCAGGGCAGCTCCTGCACCAGGGCCCCTGGACCAGGCCTCCCCAGCCCAAAGCTCAGCACAGACCCCGTGGGAGCCACAGGCCTGGCTCCCCTTTACCTTTTTCTTCTTCTCCTCCAGCTCCCTCTGCAGCCGCTCCTTCTGTAGCCGCAGGGCCTTCTCCCTCTCCTGCAGCTCCCTGAGGACCGAGCAAGAGCCTGTCAGGGCAGGAAGCTGAGGCCCGGCCCCGTTCCATCCTTGCCAGGGAAGCCAGGCCCCTGGCACACGCCGTAGAAGAGGAAATGGCAGGACAGGCACGCCAGCTAAGAGCCAGCAGCTGTGCTCGCGCCCAAGGGGCTAGGAGTGCACAGCCGAGGGTGGGGGAGCACTCAGCCTCGAGGCCCACCAAACTGGGCCCCCGTGCCTCCACACCACTTAGATCTCTGTGCATCAGTCTTGCCTGCTGTACAATGGGGAGCATAACACCTTTCCTCCAGAGCTGCCACGAGAACAAAATGAGGTCATCTGAGCTACCGCCACTCGTCCTGACCCACAGGCCAACACCCGGCCCCAAGCCTGACACGAAGCAGGGAGGGGCCGTTCACGGGCTCAGAGCCACCTCCACTTACTCGCTCATGACCCTGAACAAGTCACGGAACCTCTCTGGATCTGTGTCCCCCTCCGGGAAGTGGAGCAGCTGGTACCCATGCTGCAGGTGTCTTCAGGTGAGGATTAAACGAGGAAATACGTGGAAAGCGTGTGGCTCGGTACCCACCCAAGCTGCCAAACGCTATGACCATCGCCACCCCCCGAAGCCCCTGGCGCTGCCCGACACACATCCAATTCTAAAGCCACATCGGCTGCCACCCTCTGTGCCCCACCCAGACTCCTGTCTCTGACTCTGCCCACAGGACCAGGGACCCCTTTGGGCCAAACAACACGACGGCCCTAACGCAGTCAGCCCTCTGGTTGTGACCCACCTTCTTCTCCACTGGGCCTGTAGCCACCCACAAAGACGGACACGGAAAAAAGTGCTGCCTGGTGTTTCCCAGGGGGTGGAAGCAGGAGAGAGGCAAGGCCTGGGCCTGGGCCCACCCGAGAGTCTACATGCACACAGGCAGACTCTGCCTCTGCACACAGGCAGACTCCCACATATCTCCTGGCCAGTGGTGACGGAGGCTTATCCTCCTCAGCATCCCCAGGACCCAGCACAACCCGGCACAGGGACTGGCCTTGGATAAAGCGCTTGTGGAACTAAACGTGGAATTCTTGCCTGTCGCAGAGACCACTGCCTCTGCGAGGGCTCATCTGCCACGGTCCCCAGTTGGGGGAGGCGGGACAGTCGGGAAATGTTGGTGGGGGACAGCCCGAGTCATCACCAGCCCCAGAGGAGCACGCGCGGTGGGCACGAGCCAGGGATGCCGAAGGCCCTGCAATGAATCACAGCACGTGGTGGCCTGACTCTCCCCCGCAAAGGCCCTCAGTGGCTGCTGAGGAATGCTGGCTCGTCCTGTGGCCCCCCCGCCCCCTTATGTCAGCTGAGAAAAGAACAAACCAAAGGGCTCAGCTCATCCGGTTGGAAGCAGAACAGAGACACAATCCCGAGAGACCCTGCCCGTTACTCCTTGAATCTCCAGCAGCCAACACACCACGTTCGGGTGGTTCGCCTTGTCTGGGGCCAGGAAGAAAGCCTGTCCTTCTTTTCCAAACTCCTGAGTGAAGGCGGGAGCTGCCTCTAGGTGACGGTTACATCTGTCGCTCAGCCACACACGTGCACAGGAGGACGGCGGACGTGACGGCCAAGTGCTGCAAGGTCACCTGGGGGCCGAGCCTCTGGGACGCCTCACCTCTCGGCCTGGAGCCGCTCCTGCTCGCGCTGCTCCGCCAGCCTCTTAGCCTCGGCCGCCTTCCGCAGCCGCTCCTGCTCCTCCTCCCTCCTCCTCTGCAGCAGCTCCTGGTGGCGCCTCTCCTCCTCCTCCTGTGACCAGAGAGCAAGGTCAGGGTCCGCAGGCCAGCCTGGGCTGGAGAGGCGAGAGCGGGTCTGGGAGGGAGGAATGGGGGGTGGGGGGAGGAGCGGCTGGCCGGAGGGCCTGTCCTTCCCAGCAGCTCCTCTCGCGTCAAGAACAGCGGGGGATGACTTCCCTCGTGGCACAGTGGTTGAGAGTCCACCTGCCAATGCAGGGGACACAGGTTCGAGCCCTGGTCCAGGACGATCCCACATGCCGCGGAGCAACTAAAGCCCGTGCGCCACAGCTACTGGGCCTGCGCTCTAGAGCCCGCAAGCCACAACTACTGAGCCCACGCACCACAACTACTGAAGCCTGCGCACCTAGACCCCGTGCTCCGCAACAAGAGAAGCCACCGCAATGAGAAGCCCGCGCACCACAATGAAGAACAGCCCCTGCTCGCTGCAACTAGAGAAAGCCCGTACAGCAAGAAGACCCAACGCAGCCAAAAATTAAAAAAAAAAAAAAAGAACAGCAGGGGCTGAGCCCAGGGACACCCCGTACGAGGCTCCATCCACAAGGACCACTGCAACCGGCTTGAGGAGCGTCTTGCGACAACTTCTTTTGCTGCAGCAGCAGATTTAGTAGTTAAGGGTACAGACTGGATGGAGCCAAACTCATGAGCTGGGTGACACGAGGCGAGTCACAGAAGCCTTCTGGCCTTGGTTTTACCCTCATTGATAAAATGGGGACAACAGTCACGCCCACGCCTCCTAAGACTGCTGAGTTTATACACATGACGCACTTAGAACAGTGCCTGGCACAATGCAAATACTCCATAAATTTTAGCCATTGGTCTTATAACCCCCTAATGCCAGATTTGTGTTCCCTAGAGTCATAAGACCGACAGTTCCCAGGAAGAGGTGGGCCCGTAATCTTAGAGGCAGAACGTTTAATCCTCACAACAACCCTATCGAGTAGATACCACTGCTACCTGAAGGAACCAAAGCACAGAGAGGTCAAATAACCCACCCAGGGTCACACAGCTAATAGATGGCAGAACTGAGATTGGAAGTCTGCCTCCAGAGTCCCTGCACTTAACCCTCAAGCTGCTGCCTCTACAGAAAACACACGGCGGGTCACCGTCCCCGTCCCCACCTCCATGGCCTTTGTTAAAAACCTCCTCGTGAGCTCAAGGCAGCAAAATCCACCAAGATCAACCCAACAGAGGTGGGTGTGCCCAGCGGTCCAGGGGCACGGAGACAGTGCCGTCCTCCTCCTGCCGCGCGAGCCCGGCGCGTGTACCTGCTGTAGCCACCTGAGCCTCCGCGCCTCGTCCTCCTGCCTCCTGCGCGCCTCCACCTCCTCCATCTTCTTGGCTGCCGCCTTCTTCTTGGCCTTCTCCTCGGCCAGCCGCTCCTCCTTGGCCTGCGGAGCCCACCCACAGACGCCCATTGGAGCAGCCCCCCGCCACTCAGCCGTACAGGGTGGGGCCCAGTACGCTGCAGGGTAGACATTCCATGTCCCTGGGGCCCCGGCTTGCTCCCCACAGCCCAGGGGAGGGGGCACCCGGGAGCCAGTCCTGCCAGGAGCGCAGGGCTGTGCTCGGTCCCGGGCAGCCCTTCCACCCTCCACATGGCTCAGAACAGACCCCACGGCCCACGGGCGGCCAGGAGAGGGATACAGGGCATCAAACCCGTAACTTCCCGACGGGTCCAGTCCTAACCCTCGGGCCACCCAGTGTGACGGGCCTGGGTCCCGCCAGGGCACAGCGAATGGACGCTGCTGCCCACAGCCCGAGGCCTGCACCTTCTCCGTCTTCTCGTCGATCTGCGCAAACTTCTGCTCGATCTGCTTCTTCTTCTCCTCCTTCATCTGCTCCACCCGTTCCCGGGCCTGCAGCACCTTACGGAGGCGCTCCTCACGCTTCCTGCGGGCACAGCGTGGTCACAGGGGCCCAGCAAGGCCGCGGGAGACGAGGGCGGGGGCGGGGCGGGCACTTACAGCTTCACCTCCTCCAGCCGCCGCCGCTTGTCCTCCTCCACCTTCTGCCTGCGGAGCTGCTCGGCCTCCTCCTTCCGCCGCAGGTTCTCCAGGCGCTGCCGCTCCTTCGCCTGAGGGGGTGGCGGTGGGGGAGTGAGGGCAGCCCCGCGTTGGGCCAGGACGACCCCAAAGGCCTCCCAAGGGCCTGAGTCACGAGTGCCCTCAACTGAGCCCTGCCAAGGTGTGGGCGACACAAAAGCCAGGCTCAAGCCTGGATGATTCAGATTGATCTGCTGAACCAACTAGTACTTTTAAAAAGTTGTTTTTGAGATTATTATGTAGGCACATCACAAGAAGTTTGGAAAATAAAGGGAAAAAATGCCATCCCTAATCTACCTCACCAGCCTATAGTAACCTCTGTTAGCAGAGGTTATAACTATATAAAAAGTTATATTTGAAAAAAGAGTTAAGAACGAGGGACTTCCCTGGTGGTGCAGTGGCTGAGACTCCATCTGCCAATGCAGGGGACACGGGTTCAAGCCCTGGTCCGGGAAGATCCCACATGCCGCAGAGCAACTAAGTCCGTGCGCCACAACTACCAAGCCTGCGCTCTAGAGCCCACGAGCCACAACTACTGACCCCGCGTGCCTAAAGCCTGCGCTCTGCAACAAGAGGAGCCGTTGCAATGAGAAGCCCACGCACCGCAAGAAGAGTAGCCCCCGCTCGCCACAACTAGAAAAAGCCCGCGTGCAACAACAAAGACCCAACGCAGCCAGAAGTAATAATAACAACAACAACAAAAAGAACTCGATTGGGAAGGGACAGAAAGGCAGCTTTGAAAGTTATGGTTAATGTTCGATTTAAGGTGGTGGATGGGTACACGTGTGTTAATTGTTTATTATTATGCTTTATAACTGTTATGAGTATATATATATACACACACACACACACACACAGTGTATCGACTCTTTCCTAACGGTTGGAAAAAAAAGAAAATACTGTCAAATGCTAACAGAGGTTACTATACAGGCTGGTGACATAGATTAGGGATGGCATTTTTTCTCCTTCATTTTCCAAACTTCTTGTGATACGGCTACATACCAATTTCAAAAACAACTTTTTAAGTCTTAGTTGCTTCAGCAGATCGATGCTGGTACCTTCCTCCTCCACAGGCCCAGAAAGCCCCGGGGGCATGGCCATAGCAGTAGGCAACCAGCAGGACAGGCGGGGCCTCCAAGCCCTCCCTGGCCAAGGACGAGACTGGTGCTTTACCAGTAACGGTCAGGGGATAAGGGTAGAGGCTGCGACTTGGACCAGAGGCCCACCCCTCACCCCAACCTGGCTCCCATTAGACACCACCTCTGGGCTAAGCCACCCATCAGCCTCCCTCTCTCTGTACTAGTTACTGTCCATTTCTCCTTGGCCACTGACCTTGACTGCAGATTTCCCACCTAGAAATCTGGCCCCGAGGTAATACCATCCTAAAGATGGAGAGAAGGGCTCCGGTTATGGGTGAGATGGAGTAGACACTTCCATCTGTCTCTCCCACTACATGTGGCTGTATAACCTAACAGAATGCACGGAGCAGTTATTTGAGGCCTCTGCAAGGTAAACAGCCGCAGGCAGACTGGGGAAGGAGACCAACCTTTGAAGCATCACCGAACCAGCAATGAGCTGAATGCTTTTGTTCCCCTCCAGCACTAACTCAGTGAAGCCTGAGACCCCAAAGAGATCACCGAGGTGATGACAGAGCTCCGGGAAGAGCCCTCTGGTTCTGACTCAAAACACTGTGGTTTTTTCCCTCTTTTCTCCCTTCTCTCATGCTCTGGCCCACAAGCAATCCTGTGGCAACAGGGACAGCAGCAGTTACTGGAACCTGCAGAGTCAAAACTCAAGGAGGAGAACCTTCCATGCCACACTATGGAGCTGTGATCCCAAAACGCTGGGAAACACTGTTGCCTTTCTTTCTGTCTCCCAGCCGGAGGCCCTCCACGTGGTTAGGGGAGCACACAGCAGAGCAGAGTAACTAAGGCCCCAGCTTCCTGGCTGGGGGGCAGAAAGGGGGAGCCCCAGAGAAGAGGAAAGTACTGGATAGATTGAGAAAGTAATACCATAAGGTTTTTATGAACTCCCGGGCACAGCACCAAACTGGAGATGTTTGGATTTGACCCGAACTATCACACCTGAAACGTTGAGAACTAAACTCACAGGCCACCTGCCAGATCCCAGACGGACCGCTGACTGGCACACCCATGACAGAACCAAAGAGCACTGTAAAGGCTTTGAAATCTGCACGGATATTGGAACCACAGGCCACAGAAAGCAGGTTGGAACCACAGCCAGAACCAGTGGGTTACTGCTAAAGCAAACTATCAACAGTCTCCATAAGATTTAAACAAGACCCAGAGTCTCCTAACATCATATTCAAAATGTGCAGGCGGCAATCCAGAATTACTAAGCATACAAGGACCAGGAAAATCTCAACTCCCACGGGAAAAGGTAATCAACAGACACCAATGCCAAGATGTCCGGTTGGAATTCTCTGACAAAAATGCTCCAACAAATAATCACAGCGCTCTTAAGACAACTGGAAAAACAGAAAATCTCAGCAAGCAGAAGATGTAAAGAAGAAGCAAATGGCGATTTTGGAACTAAAAATGCAATAACTGAAAAAAAAAATTCAGTGGATGGATCCAAGAGCAGAATGGAGAAAACAGGAAGATAAATCAATAAAATTTATCCAATCTAAACACAGAGAGAAAATATACTGAAGAAAAATTAACAGAGCCTGAGGGAACTGTGAGATGACAACAAAAGTTCTATGAGGGTTTCCCTGGTGGCCTAGTGGTTAGGATTCTGGGCTTTCACTGCAGTGGCCTGGGTTTAATCCCCAGTTGGGGAAGATCCCGCAAACCGTGTGGTGTGGCAAAAAAAAAAAAAAAAAAAAAAAAAAAAAGTCTATGAAATGCTGAGAAAAAAACCCAAAACCTTGAAGAAATAATGGCTGAAGATGTCCAGATTTGCTGAAAGATATAAATCTACAGATTCAAGAAGGTCATCAAAACCCAAACAGGATAAACCCAAGGAAACTCATGTCCAGCCACAAAAGAATCAAACTGCTAAAAACTTAATATTAAAACAATGGGAAAAAAATTCTGAAAAGCAGGCACCAGAAGAAGAAAGACACATTATCCATCAGGGAGCAATGATTTGAATGACTGGGGATTTCTCATCAGAAAGTATGGAGGCCAGACGGAAGGAGCACATTTTAAGATTGCTAAAAGGAACAACTGTTAATCTGGAACTCTACCTATATTCAGTGAAAATATCCTTCAGAAATGAAGGGAAATAAACTTTCTCAAATAAGGGAAAACTAAAGAATTTGTTGCCAGCAGACTTCTTCTCAAAGAATTGCTAAAGGAAGTTTTTCAGACAGAAGAGAAATGATACCAGAAGGAAAGGTGAAGCATCAAGAATGAAGAACAACAGAAATGACAAATATCTGGGTAAATATCAACAGACTTCTTTTCCTCTTGAGTTTCTTTAAAATGTTTGACAGTTGAAAGCAAAAATTATTCTGCTGGAGTCATCGATGTATGGAGATGGAATATGTAAGACAAGGATCACACACAGTGGGAAGTCAAGGCATCTATAGGTGGTAAGGTTTCTACATTCCAATTCAACTGATAAGATACCGATGCTAAAGTGACTGTGAAAGTTAAGTATGTAATGCCTCAGAACAACCATTAAAAACCCTCAAAATGATATAGTCCAAATCGCAAGAGACAAATTAAAATGGAATACTAAAAAAGTCAAGGGACCCCAAAAAAGGCAAGAAAGGGGAAACAGAAGGAAAAAACAAAGGTAACAGCCAGCAATAATAAAACAGTAGACATAAATTGAAACATACCACTAAATATATCCAATAAGACACTGTTAGATTTTAAAAAGAAACAAAACAACCACCCTGACTCAACTATATGCTGTCTACAAGAAACTGACTTCAAATGTAATGACTGAGTTCAGAAGCATTATGCTGAGTGAGAGAAGCCAATCTCAAGAGGTCACCTGTTGTATGATTACACTCATGTGCCATTCTCAAAAAGACAAAACTATAGTGATGAAGAACACGCAGTAGGGGTGGGGGAGGGAGTTTTGTGGGGTGATGGAACTGCTCTGCACCCCAACTGTGGTAGTGGTTACATAAACCTATGCTTTCACAAAGTATAGATTTCACCGTATGATAATTTTTAACATAAATTTTACTGTAAAATGTTTTATTTATTTATTTATTTTTTGTGGTACGTGGGCCTCTCACTGTTGTGGCCTCTCCCGTTGCGGAGCACAGGCTCCCAACGCGCAGGCTCAGTGGCCATGGCTCATGGGCCCAGCCGGTCCGCAGCATGTGGGATCCTCCCGGACCCAGGCATGAACCCGCATCCCCTGCATCAGCAGGCGGACTCTCAACCACTGCGCCACCAGGGAGGCCCTAAAATGGTTTTTAATATAAATTTTTTTTTTTAAAGATGGAAAGAGAAATGGAAAGAGAGATGATCATGAGTCATAGAAGCCAAGCTGGGGTAGGAAGCCAGGCTGGAGGAGGATGCTGGCCTTTGGAAGGACCCCTCAAGGAGGGAGCAGGTGGCCTTTTGCTCTCCAACCACACGGACCCAGGGAAACCCAGCAAGAGGCCACACTGCCCGCTGGCCTATAAGGAAAGCACCTGGGAAACAAAGGCCACGTGGCACCCAGAGCACTCACCACCCTCTCTTCCTGCCCCCAGACTCCTGCTCTCAGCAGGGCTCAGCAAAACAGGCTTTTGTCCTGAAGCTTGACTATTAGGATTTCCCAGCCCAGGTCAGAGAATTTATCCTGTTGCACTGTGAATTTTATAGAAGAAAAGTTTCTTAGGTCATAGAATCCGTGCTTCCTCTTTGCCCCAACCTTGGAAGGT
This sequence comes from Mesoplodon densirostris, assembly GCF_025265405.1. Classification (NCBI taxonomy): domain Eukaryota; kingdom Metazoa; phylum Chordata; class Mammalia; order Artiodactyla; family Ziphiidae; genus Mesoplodon; species Mesoplodon densirostris. The sequence goes on from NC_082667.1 coordinate 10,097,749, forward strand.
GGGCTGCTCCCCAGGGGCCACCATCAAGCCCAAAGCAGAGGGTGGGAGGGATCCAAAAGCTTGTGCAGCCCCTTCTACCTCCAGGGGTCTCAAATGAGCAGCCTCTCTGCCATCCATCAAACAACCACTTCATGCCGATCCACGTGCTGGGTGCTTGATACTCGCTACTACTCCCTGGTTTATCCAATCTTCCTGAATGAACCCCTGTCTCCACACTTTGTAGCCAAGGAAATTTAGGCCCAAAGGTTAGGAAACCAGTCCAATGCCACAGCGACCTACCTAGGTAGGTCCCCTGGCCTCCTGAGGACTGTCCCACCCGCGCAGATGTCGCATGCAGGGACCTGGGCTCCCCAAAGCAGGAAAGGGCAGCTTCCTGAACCTCTTGGTCATTCCTGCAAGGCCCCGATCAGTCTGGGTGGGGCACAGGTAGTTCCTTGTAGGAGGAAAAAGTCCAAGGCTGGTTCACTGCTGTGGGCCCAGGTGCCTTGTAGGGCCCTGGCACAAAGACAGGTACATAAGGACCACACAGCCTGCTTGCTGGCACGTTGGATGACACGCCATGGCCCTGTCCACCCAGATGGGACCAGTCTTCTTGCAGGAGAGGCCAGTTCAGGACCTGCCTGTCCAGCTGCTGGGCAGCCTCTTGATTTGCCAAGCTCCATGGCAGTGCTGCCGAGGCCCTAAGACCCCTGGCTGGAGGCAGAAGCCCTCCAGGTAGGTGGCCCTTCAAAGCGCCAGTGGACACTAAAGGACTCAGGGGGATGCAACCTTGCAGCTGCTCGGGAGACCCTGGGAGCTGGGACTGTGGGCTGAGCAGGTCCCAGGCCCCCGTGGCTCCTTGCATGCAGCCGGTGGTCCAGCTCAGCTCTGGGGTATCTGAGAAGAGAACAGCTTCTGTGGCCTTCTTTCTGGAGGATGGCACTGACAGTTCCACCATTACCCAGCAGACCCAGGTCTCCTTTCCCCACTGCCCCACCCCTCAAGGCAGCAGCTTAGGTCTGTGATCCAGTAAATCTCAGTGGCCTGGGATCAGAGATGCCTTGTCTATTCTCTTTGCAGCCCCAGACCCTGAGGGCAAGCCCGGCACCGGGGAGGTGGGAGGGACGTGGCTGGGGGGGGACACTGCACAATGTGGCCCTGGTGACCCATCGCAGGTCACACCCCCTCTGCTTCCTCCTGCCTGGAGACCAGTCGCAGGTCACACCCCCCTCTCATCCTCCTGGGCAGGCTCTGCAGAGGGAGGACACCGGCTCCAGAAATGCTGGGCCGGCGGGCCAGCCAGCCAGCAACTCTAGCTCACCCCCCACCTCCCGGCCCCCTAACGCTCTCACGGATGATGTTAGTGCCTCTACAAGTGCTGTCAGTTTTGCAGGGACAGGGCTACAGCGGGTAAGTGCTGGGTGGAGCTAGGTTACAAGCACAGGGAAAAGCTTTACTTACAACAAAGCTGCACTGTGGAGGAGAGGAGACAAGGAAAAAGCCAAGAGTTAATGCCAGGTGGAAGGCATCCTGAAGACGCCAGTGAGTCTGCTTGGGGTCTGCGCCCTCTCCCAGAGCCACCACCTCCTCTCACGTCACCCAGCCCTCATCCCCAACAAGTCAGCGTCCACGTGAGTCCCTCACCTTAACTACTCAGGCCGCCGGGAGGGAAAGGCGGCGGTGCCTGGGGATGGATGGCCATGGCGGTGGCCAGCCAGGCCAATTCTGCCACTTCCCAGCCCCGGATCCCAGACCCGGGAGGTCACCCTGAGCCGGCCGAGCCTCTAGGCTGCAGTGCAGAGCCCAAGGAGTCAGGACAGTCCCCAGATGTCGAGGTAGCCCAGGGCCACGGAGGCTCAAGCTGGTCCTTGACCAGTGCCAGGTCACACCCGCCTTGGCTCCCAGCAGCCTGGGGACATGCTGCAGCCTTCAGCCAGGCCGCCCTCACCTTGGGGTCCACGCGCAGGGGAGTGTTGCGCTTCATGAAGGATTTCACGCTGCTGCTGTGAGGGGTCGAGGTCGGGGTCATGAGCGTCTGGTTCCTCTGCACGGTGTGCAGGAAGGTCCGGAGGGGCCGCACCACCTGCAGAGGGACCAGGATCAGAGCTCGGGGTTGGGGGGCAGGGGGCGGAGGGAGGGCAGATGCACACTCACCTTGCTGGCGGGACAGGGCGGGGAAGGGGTCTTGCTCCTGGGGGGCTGCAGCTCCTCATCCTCCAGCTGCTGCTCTTCGTCCAGCTCACTCACAGCCTGCTTGTAGCTGCGCTTCCTCCTGCCGGCGTGCGGGTGCAGCAGCGTCACAGGGCCTGCCCTCGCGCCCCCCCAGCGCCCCCCGCTACGCCCCAGAAAAGGTCCCCCTTGTGAATGGAACTGGGCCCAGCCCCCGGGACTCCAGACTGAAAGGCACTGCACAGGTGGGGTCTCCCTGACCGACCCCCTGCCGACCAGTCAGAGGAAGGGGAGTGACCAGTCCAAGGTCACACGGCCAGGAGGACACAGGAGGATGGGGGTCTGGGATCCCGTGGCCCATCCCCAGGCCAGGCTCCTCCCACAGCCTGAAGCCACCTCTGTTAATAAGTGAGAACGCCAGTCCCCACCCCTGCTGAGAGGACACGGAGGCCCCTGACCACACGCCCACCCTTCCCGAGGGAGGACTCAAGGTTCGTGCCCCTCTGGGCCCCTCAAAACGGTCGCCTGCACACGCCTTCCCGCATGCAAACCTGACACTCTGAGGCGGCTCCTTGGGGCCATCTGCTTGGTCAGTCTTGGCCTCTGTGGAGAGAGCAGTTTCAGGGGGGCGATCGGGAGAGCACGGAGGGGTCAGGGGAAAGCGCCCACCGGCAGCGGCCGTGGCAGGGGCGAGGCTCTCTTCCCGGCAGACCCCAGGGTAGCCAGGAGCAGAAGTGAAGCATCAGGTTTAGCACCGCCTGGCTGTGACCCCTCTGTGGACACGCAGAGCTGGCATGCTGCCCGCAGCCCGCAGCCCCCTCGCCGCCATGCCTAGCCTCTGGGGCGAGAACAGCAGGACAGTCCCATCGAGGTGGCCCTAACCACATCCCACCCACCTCTAACACTGAGAGTGAGGGACAGAAACCTATGGAAGCTGCAAGCTCTAACAGGCCCCTTGAGTGGCTTCGAAATCCCACTCCTCCTGGCCCTTTCAGCTGGGGCTGGCACGGGGGCGGGGGCCTCCTGAGCAGGGTCAACACGTGCGGTGCGGGTCTGTACGTCTCATGTCGCCGCCAGGAGGAAGCGCCGACCTCTCCCCCGGCTCTCCGACACTCTTTACTCCAAAGGGTCCCGGCAGCCCCCCGGGGCCTATGGGGCTGGCATGCCCATTGTCCTAACCCCGTCCAGCAGCTGGGGGAGCCGTGTTCAAGATCTCACGGCTACGGTGCTCCTCCCACCAGGGAGATGCAGGCCAGGCCCCAGAGCCCACAGCTCTCATGCCGTTTAGCCAGGAGACCCACAGAGGTGAGAAGTGAGCCAGCGACAGAGACAGAACACAAGGCCAGGTGTTCACACCCCAGGACACAGTTCCTCCTGCCCACCCCTGGAGTGAGGCTCCAGGCCTTGACCTGGCACGTTCACAGTTAACGCCCCAATTCAGGTCCCACCCCCAGCTTCCTGCACCAACCAGCCATGGCCACCCAGTGGCACTCGGCAGCAGCTCCAGCCAAAAGGTGGGAGATGAAACATGCAGACTCGGAGATCGCTGCACCCTGGGTCTCATTTCCCCTCGGCCTATCAGCCCAGAAAACCGGGCTTGCCTCTCCTCCAAGAGAAAGTCAGGCCGAGGCTACCACGGCCTGCATGGCCCTGAGGGTCTGTAGGTCAGGAGACTCACCCCGCTGCCCTTCAGAGGGCGTTCCCTGGCCACCGGCTGCAGGCTGCGAGCCGGGCGTGCTAATGGCGATCTTGGTGGCACTGCAGAGCCGCAAGGCGCTGCCACAGTTCTTGGGGACCTAAGGGAAGAGCCACGGCTTTAGGGGTCTGCACATGGGACTCGCAGGCCCGCCCCTCCCTGGCCTGCCCGTCTCACCTCCGGCTCAGCTGCCTCCTCTGGCTCAGCTTCCTTGCTGGGCTCCTCCGCTGTGGGGCTGGAAGCAGAGCAGGGGGCACTGTGGGACCCGCCCAGCCCAAGCCTCCCCGCAGGAGCCCCTCCCCTACGCCCTGGGGTAGCGACCTAGGAGGGACCGGAGGATGAGAAAACAGAGCCAGGGGCTCCGTGGTTTAAGTCTGCGGCCCGGGCAGACGAGGGGTGACAACTTCTGAATTTGGCTTCACTTATATTCCATCAGGGCCTTGATCCGGGAGGTCGGCCCTTTCCCAGCTCTGTCTCGACCCTTTTGGCCTGAATGGGCCACGTCTCTTTTGAGGCCCGTTCTCCACTCACCGTGGGGCCGGCAAAGTCACCGGTCTCCCCATCCCAAGCACTGCCCCCCTGCTCCAGAGCACGGAGTCGTGGTGGTGGTGGAATAGCTTTAGTGATGGCAGGACGTGGCCTCCAGGAAAAGGAGCGCTGTTTCAAGGCAGTGCTGGGGTGTAAGCCTGGAGCAGGAAGCACCCCACCAACCCCCATGCCACCCACCCCAGTCTGAACTGGCTCCTCATGGCTGCACTGGCTCCCCCACAGGCCTCTGGATTTGACAAAGCAAAGGAGCCCAGGTCCCAGGGTAAGGCTTGGAGGGGTCAAGGCCAGGCCAGGACTGACAAGCGATGCTGACAAGCAATTCGGGAAGACCTGACACCCGGGTGGCACTGCCTGGTAAGACTGGGGCAGGGGCAGGGGGCACCGGTGGGCAGCCCAGGGGCAGTCCCTGTGATGAGGGAAGGCTCGAGCACAGGAAACGCCTCCACCTGTGGGGCTCACCTAGAAAGGCCACCCTCCCGTGTGCCCTGCCCAGCCCTGGGAAGGTCCCCAAGCCCTGGAACTGAACTCACCTCACTTTCTGGGGCACCTCGACATTCAGGAGCCTCTCCAGGTAACTGTGGCCTGACGGGAAAACAAAGGAACAAGAGATGTCCTCAGAATCAGCCAGGTGCCCCTCCAAGAGGTCCAGGGAACCAGGCTCTGATGGGGGCTCCAGCACTTCTCATCTGCAGCCAGACCCTCTCTACCTGCAGACCCCTCCCTTCACCAGACACAGACCCTCTCGACCCCGTAGACCTCTCCCTCTTCCCTGAGTGCACAACCCTGCCGTCAGCACTCCCTCGACTCCTAACCCCCTCAACAGATCTGCTGGCTTGATGTCTCCTGCTACCCCTAGAGGGTAACATGCCCATCTGAGGGCACGTCTTGGCTCCTTCACTGGGTTGGGAGTATCCTGGGAAGAGGGACAATGTCCAGCTCCGAGCCTCCAACTCCCAGCACAGGCCAACACAAAGCAGCTTATTCATTCAACAAACATACGTCGAGGGTCTATACCATGCACAGGCCCTGGGGACCCAACGGAGAGCAAACCAGACTGGGCCACGACCTGGTCTAGATAATCATCAGATAATCCTGTAACTGACATGTGACATGTGCCATGACAGAAACGAGCAGAGGACTTGAAAAGCCTATGATGGGAAGCCGAGCTGGTCTGGAGGCTGGGACGTAAAGGATAAGAAGGTAAGAAGGTCGTGAAGGAGGAAGGGGAGGGAGGAGGATGTCCTGGACAGTGGTTCTCAAAGTGTGCTCTGGGGTTCTGGAAGTCGAGTGCCCAAGAGGACCCTTTCGGGGGACCCACGAGGTCCTAACTATTTCCACCATAACACCAAAATGGTATCTTCCCTCTTCATGGTGTTGAGATTTGCCCTGAGAGAGTGAAAGCAATGGAGGTAAAGTACGAAGCCTGGGTACCAAACTGCGCCCCACACTCGGGACGGAAACGTCTGGTTTCACTTAAGAATGTCCTTGGTGAAGGAATGAAAACTATTAATTTTATTAAATCTAAACTTAAGTACATGTCTTTCTAATACACTATGTGGTAAAGTAGGAGGTATGCAAAAATGCCCTTGGGCTGCATAACCAAGTCTCTGAAAAGCACAGGGCTCTGAGGTCTCAGCTGAACTGGCCCCTTTTTTAACGGAATGCTGTTTTTTTGGTTTTTTTGCGGTACGCGGGCCTCTCACTGTTGTGGCCTCTCCCGTTGCGGAGCACAGGCTCCGGACACGCAGGCTCAGCGGCCATGGCTCACGGGCCCAGCCGCTCCACGGCATGTGGGATCTTCCCGGACCGGGGCACGAACCCGTGTCCCCTGCATCGGCAGGCAGACTCTCAACCACTGCGCCACCAGGGAAGCCCATGGAATGCTGTTTTTAAGTCAAAGAACAACTGACAAACTAGGGCTAATCAACTTGGGTATTTGGCGGACATTGTCTTAAAAATGAACAAAGGGAGGCTGTCCATTCAAATAAAAGGAGCAGTATTTGTTGCCAAGAATAAAAAACTGAGCCCCCCAAAAAAGCCAAAAATAGAATTTTGGAACTTGTATCCACCACCATGAACTTCATAGCTTCCCAATACCTAAAGATGTTTCTGATGAGACCAGAAAGCAAATGTTCTCCTTTAAAAAAATACATAATGAAGTGTGTCGACATCTGGAAGATGTGCATAACTCTACATATTTGTGAGCATGCACAAATTATCTGGAAAAAAAAAAAAGAATATGCACCATTATCTGAAAAGGCTTTTAAAGTACTCTTCCCTTTTCCAACTACGTATCTGTGTAAGGCCAGATTTTCTTCATGTACTTGAACCCAAACAACACAATGCAACAGAGTGAATGCAGAGCCCAGCTGTCTTCTTTTAAGCCACACATGAATGGGCTCTGCAAAATGCAGAATAACGCCAGTCTCCTCATCACATGTTTGTTTGGAAAACAGTTATTTTTTCTTAAAAAAAAAAAAAAAACAACAAAAATAAACCCAACTAACCTTAACAGGTAATTGGCTTGTTACTTTTATATTAAAGTATTAAATAATACTTTAAATATCAAAACAGTAAGTAATATTAATATAAAAATAAAATATTAATATTAAGAATTTTTTAATCTGTCAAGTTAATTTCTAATACAGTAACTGTCAATAGATAGCACCCTCATAATCAAAAGCTCTTTGGGGTCCTCAATAATTCTGCAGTCTGGAAGCAGGGGCTGAGGCCAAAAGTTGAGAGGTGCCAGTCTAGGCAGAAGGAACAGCATCTGCAAAGGCCATGAGGCAGGAAAGAGCAGGCTTTGCTGGGCACAGAAGAAGCCTGGCTCGGCTGGAGCATCTGGGCCACAGGTGCATGGCCAGAGGTTAAGGCTGAGGGAGCCGAGGCCGGAAGCAGGGACTTTCCTGGGGTGAGGCAGGCAGGCCTGGAGGTGTGGGAGGGAGCAGAACAGGGCTAGCTCCCACCTGAGGGGTCTGTAGCCAGGAGACAGCTCACATCCCCTGCCTCCCATCCCAGCTCAGGGCTCGCTGATGAGGGGGCAGGAGGGTGAGAAGACGCCCACGTGACCGCACAGCTATTCCACCAGCGCAAAGACTGCTCTGGAATGGTAAGTGCCACCTGCATGTCGTTCAGGCTTCAGAACAGGTCTGGGGGCAGGGAGAAGGCCTGGAGGGGGGTCGAGGGGCACCACACTGGCTCCAGAGGCTCCCCCCAGGCCCCAGGCCTGTTATGGGCGTTACTGGCGGTCCTCTCTCCCCGGCTCACCTCCCCGCTCCTCTGCTGCAGGTGCTTCCTTCCCCTCCCACGGTAACAAGTTACACTCAAATCCTGATATCAAGGGCTGCTTCTGGGGTAACCCAAACTAAAATCCAACCTCTGAGTTGCCCGCCCAGCCAAGCCCCAGGGCCTCGGCATCAGGAAGGCCTCCAGGAAGCCCCCTCTCCCCTCCCTGCTCCACACCCCTGAGCGCCCCGGAGGGTCACCCAGGCCACACCTCCACTGAGCTTCAGGGACCCAGGCCGTCTGCAGTTTTATCATCCAGTTTTGTTTTGATTTAGATGGACTGAGCTGTACCATATCCAAGCACTAAGATGGGTCCTCTACCCACATTCAAGGCAGGTGTTCTTACCGTTTAACACATGGGGAAACTGAGGTTCGGAGAAGGGTGTGCCCCAGGCCCCCCAGGCTCTGTGTGACTCCAAGGCTTAACCACTGTGTTTGACTGTCTTCCTTCCACAGGACTGGGTCAAAGGCAAATCAAATCAGAAGCCCACCCGTGTGCAGGGCGGGGGGCCGAGCAAATGGACTGACTTAAGAGCTTCTGGATGTCTGATCCAGAAGCATGGGGAGGGCCTCTAGGGTCTCTCCCCAAACCTCCCTCTAGAGTTCCAGGCTTGCCCGCCCCCTTGGGCCCCTGCCCAGGATCAGATTCACACCTGAGGAAATCTCCAAGGCAGGTCAGAATCACTTGGGCCCTTCTGAGAATCCAAAAATGGACAGTGTGCCAGATCGCATGTCTGCACAGGCCCCCGATTGTGTGTCCCTGAGCCCCAGGCCCTGGAGCAAACCCTTCCCCAGGTGGGGAAGAAACCGGGCCCAGGGAGGTGCCCTCACCTGCCTGACAAGCCCACCCTGTGGCTTTCCACCTGGCCTCCTCAGCAAGTGGCCACCATCCCAGGAGGGACGAAACATGTGGGGCTCTTCCCAATTTAGACTTGGTAGCCTCCTTAAGCCTCAGTTTAAACGTACAGCTGGGCCCAGACCAAACAGTTACGTTAACAGTAGGTGGCCCACAAACATGGTGAATCTAAGTGAGCCTCCGCAGGAAGGGAAACATGCGGGCCCTGGGGAAGAGGCGCAGGTACAAGCTCAGCATGGCATTAACCACAGGGACACTGCGGCCAACGGCCCCAGACCTGTTTCCTCATTTGTAAAACAAGAGCGTTGGACCAGATCTGCCCTGTCCAACATGGTAGCCACTAGGTACGTGTGGCAACTTAAATCTGAACTAAGTAAAATGTAATAAAACTAAAAATTCAGTTCCTCGATCAAACGAGCCACATTTTGAGGGCTCAATAGCCATTCGTGGCTAGCTAGTGGCTACAGTATGGGATGGCACAGATCTGGAACATTTACACCACTGCAGAAAGTTCTGTGGACAGCTCCTTGCTAAACGGTCCCCAGAGCCCCTTTGGCTGAGCCAGGCATGAAGGATCACCCTCCGCAGCCTTGCCCAGTACTGAGCCCCAGACTCACAGATGATGCGGGCGGAGGCAGCCGGCTCTTTGGTGGCCTTCCTGGCAATCCTTCTGCTTGATCTTCGGACGGTGCTCTCTTTGGAAACCAGGGAGTAATTCTGGGCCAGCGAGACCTGGGGGCCCGGGGAGGACGGGGCGATCAGGCTGCGCCGCACCGACCTGCGGTCCACACGGGAGCCCGTGGGCGTGGAGAAGTTATCCGGCAGGATGGGGGCCAGCACCCGCTCCCGCCACGGGGAGGCCGGAGAGCTGGGCGAGTCCTGCGGGCCTGGGGAGGTCGCGGCAATTCTGAGCTTGGAGGCGGACCTTCCTGCTCCAACCCCGCGGCCCTTGGGGTCCTGGGGTGTAGTTATCAGGGAGCTCATGGTGACAGACTCCAGTCTCCCGGCCTCTGGCTTCTGGGGTGTAGAGTCCTCCTCTGAGGTCAAGGTCATCTGGGAGGCCGAAGCTGTGGCCGGAGCCGGGGTGGGGGGTGGAGCCTCGGCAGACTGGAGCTGGCTGATGTGCTGCTCAGCGCTCTGGCGCTCGTTGATGCAAATCTCCACCACGGGTACCAGCTGGCACTGGGCCAGGCTCTCCTTGGGCTTCTCGGTCAGCACCGTGGGAGACTCAGGGGTGGGTGAAGGCGTGGCTGCCGCAGAGGTCACTGCAGCTGCGGCTGCAGCACGGGTCACCCGCCGCAGGACGGAGCCGTTCTCCCCCACCACTGTGGCCAGCCTCTCCACCTTGTCCTTGCTGCGGAGGTGCCGGGAGCTCTGATGGCCGCTCCGCGTCTTTCTGCGGGACAACCTGCTGGAGGAGGTGGAGCAGAAGCTGAGATGACCCAGCAGGGCAGGGAGGCTCCCCGAAATTCCAGCTGCAGGCACCGGCCTCCCCAGGAGCTGCCAGCTCGAGTGGAGTCTGAAGCGGAGGGCTAGGAGGCAGAAGACCGGGGTTCTGGTCCAGGCTCTGCTGCCTCTAGCCGTGACACCCCGGCTGCCCCTCTCTGGGCCTCAGTCTCCCTACCTGTAAACTGGGATAACGCCCATCCTCTCAGAACCACTGGGAAGATGAAATTCTCCTAAACCTCCCACTGACCGGGGTCACACTGGGCCAAACACCTTGCTGGAGGCATCACTCATGCTGTCGCCTAAACCACCAGACAGCCCTGAGAGGCAGGGACCAGTATCCTCACTTTAGATTTCAGAAACTTGAGGCTTAGAGACGTGGAAAATTAACCCAAGGACATACAGTTGCTAAGGGGCAGAGCTGGGGTGTGCACCCAAGACCACCTGACCCCTAAGACCCAGCCTCTTTCCCCTGGTGCTTTGCAGCCCATGGTCGTTACCAGGGCAGTTATAACCAGCACAGCAACAGGGTGTTAGGGAACAGCGCCCGGTCTACACCTCTGGTCACTCTCCCCCAAGCAGGTCAGGTTCTCTGGCTTCTCCTACCTCTGGAAGGAGAAGCCCAGATCAAACACCATGCCCACCTCCAACACACACAAGCTCTGGACTCCACGGCCTTGGGTTACTCTTTATTTCCCCTCAGCGGCTCCTTATCTCAGTTAACACTTGCGGATCAAGCTCTCCACGTGGGCCCCAAGCCTCCGGCCCCTCCTACCTTCTCCGGACGGGGTCTCTGTTTTCATCCTGAACATAAGAAATCCGTCTCTTTTTCCGTCTGTTCTTCTGAGAAGGTGTTTTGGGCATCAGCTCGGGCTCTTTGCTGAATTCTCTGTTTGGTACAAAGAGGGTGATGTTCGAGGCTGCCTGGAAACCATGGGTCCCCCTTCCCCACCCAGCCCACCCCCTGCCCCCTTCCTGGCAGTGCCTGGTCAAGCTGGGGTGACCAGCACCAAGCAACCTCTCCAAGGCTGCAAGTGAGTCACCGCAGGCACTCAGGGCTCCGCCCGCCCCCCACTCCACCCGCCGAGACATGGCAGGGGAGCAAGGTTGCCAGGCAGCCCCACCCTCTGAGGTGCAGCCCAACACCTCTCCCCGGCTTCCCATCACCCTAGCCCTGAGCATCCTGCGCACTCAGGAGGGACCGCTGGCGGCCTGTCCGTCCTGCCTGTCAGGTGGGGAAGAGGCCCCCGCTGGGGCCTCAGGCAGCCCCTGGCGCGTCCCTCCGGCACGGCCCTGCCCACACCTGGTGAACATGCGCTCGGCCTCCTCCTCGATCTCCTCCAGCCACACCAGGTCCTTGTTGTCCACGTTGCAGACAAACTCCATGAGCTTCTGGTCACAGAGCTCCAGCAGGTGAATGGGCCCTGGGGCTGTCGTCCCCATGATGGCTCTGTCTGGAGAAAGCAGAGACAAGAGGCATGAGGGCTCAGGGCTGGAATCTTCACACTCTTCAATGCCTCCTCCCCATCCCCACCCCACACAGCACGTTGTCCCCAGAAGCCCACAATGACCAGCCAATTCTGGTGTCAATGGACCTCCTTACAAATGGCCTTCTCTGGGGCTTAAAATGACAGGGCACGGCCAACTGCCTTCCTGGATCAGAAGAAACTGTGGTCCCACCAGGTAGGACCCCTTGACCTGCCCAAAGGCCTGCTCTTACCCTCCTAAGGGCTCCTCTCCTACTGCTGGAGGGTGAGTTACCCACGAGCTGACCCCAGGCATCAGGCCAAAGAACATCAAATCCAACTGCCTCTTCAGGAGGCCAGTGGACGGAAGGGGTTCTGCGTCCCAAAGTAGTGGGTAAGAAAGCGGGGGTCTACAGACAGGCTCTTCTCTAAGAGGCCCCTACAACCCTCTCCCTTGAGCTGAAATGCCCTTGAAACGCATGAGGGAGCACGAGGGGAGCGGATAAGCAATGTCTTGTTTTTAAGAAAACTTGTCTAGAAATATCAGGCAGTGGAAAATACAAAATTAGTTTTCTCTTAATTTCCTTTTAAAAAAATTTTTAAATTGAAGTATCGTTGATTTACCATGTTGTGTTAGTTTCAGGTGTATGGCAAAGTGATTCAGTTATACATATATATATATATTTATTGTTTTTAAGATTCTTTTTTATTATAGGTTATTACAAGATATTGAGTACAATTCCCTGTGCTATACAGTAGGTTATCTATCTTATACATAGCAGTGTGTATACCTTAATCCCAAACTCCTAATTTATCCCTTCCCCCTCTTCCCCCTTGGTAACTGTATTTGTTCTATGTCTTCACTTAATTTCTTAAAAAACTAGGAACTCAAAAAAGCAAACAAATAAACAAACAAAAACAAAAAAACAACTGGCAACTCAGATATTCTCCTCAAAACTCAGTTATAAAATCATCACCAAAGCCCCAGGCAAGGAAGAAGTGTTCTCTTCTGGTCATAGCAGGGGCTCAATAAATATCCCAACTGGTGGAATGAATGAAAGAACAAATGAATGGATGACAGTCGTTAGCCACAGTAACAGACTGCATATCTCATGCCATGGCAGTAACCCACCACCCTGATCTACAACTTCAAAACCAAGAACCACGCAGAGCTCAGCCTCCCACCTAAGATGGGAACTCCTGGAAGGAGGGGCTAGGTCACTGACCCCTTACAGAGCTTAATGCCAGGTCCTGGTGCAGCCTCATAGGACTTCCTGGGGGCTGATTTCCAGGGCACACGAGCCTTTGTTCCTTGAGCAAGCTCTGCCTTCCATCTGGAACCTTCTGTTTCCTATTTTGTGCAGCTCATTCCTCAGGACTTGGCTCTCAGCAACTCAGGGAGGACCTGACCACCAGCTACCATCCTATCCATCAATTTCAATTCTCCGCATGGCACTTGGGGGACTGTATCTGTTTGCTTGCTGCCTGTCTCTGACCACTAAGCATTTGTTCCCTGAGGACAAGCCCTTGTCTGTCTTGCTCGCAGCTTTGAAAGCCCAGAGTATGGCACAGTGCCTGGCACAAAAGGGATACTTGTTAAATGAATTCATCCATCTATCAACTCTATACCTAGAAATAAACATTCTACAGGTACTCCCACCCCAACACATACACATGTACAGGGACACCAAATGAACTCATTCTACACAGGTTAGGGCATGCCTTACTCATCCAAAGGCCTACTCCTAGATGCCAAAGGGAGCACTCATGGGGGCAGGTCCAATCGGGCAGGATCGCAGAGGCTTTGGGCAGAGACAGCTCTGCAGCCAGCCAGTCACCGACACAGCCTCTTGGCTGCCATCCTTCTGGATCCCCCCAGTCCCTCTGTCCCAGAGCTCAGCCCTGGCTAACGGCAGGAACCCAGTTTGAGGCTAGGAAAGAGAAAAGTGTTAAAGGAAGACAAAACACTTTGTTGCTATGGAAAGCAACAACTTTCTCTTTTTTATTTAAAGTATTTGTTAAAAATGGCAAAATGGGCGAAAGCTCCTTTCACAAAGTGCAGAAAGGTGTTTGGGCTTCTTCCATGAGGAAGTTTGTTTTCAGCAGCCTCAGCCTGGGTATTTAAAAAAGGTCATTGTCATTAGATCAGAGGTGACCCTGTGCAAGGAGGGATCAGTGTTAAGAATGAGGGTCCTGGGAAAAGCAGCAAAAATCTCTCCAGCCCCTGCAAGAACCTGGGCACAAACCCAGAGCACCTTACATCCCACCAAGGGTGAAGGGAGCTTGCTCATTTTCCTCTCCCAATACTTCTCTCACATCATACACCAGACTAGAGCCCCACAGCCCTCCTTCACAATGCCTGTTCTTTCGAGGGTGCAGGAAGTCGGGCACCTAACCCTGACCTCGCCTGAGCAAAGAAGGGTCACAAGAATTGCTTTCTTTAAAGAGTCCTACTCCGTGCTTGGATGGAGCATCATCTCATTTAATTCTCGCCACAACCTCAAGGAGACCCTTGTGCAGGTGAGCAAACTGAGGCAAAGAGAAGTTAAGTCAAGGGCAAGGCCTGGATGTAAGCTTAACCACAAGCTTTGCCGCCTACTCCATTTCAACCTCGGGAAGGCAGGCGCCAAGTTCTGGCTCTGGGCGCCCCAGAGAAGGCCACTGTCAGTGAACGTGCGTGGGGAATGACAAGATCAGGGGTAGCAGTGGATTCCAGAAATGGTCAGTTTAAAATGTTGCTCAGCCGACGGGGGAGGTGTTGAGCGAGAGTTAACTGTACAGAAATGCCATCTGGCATAATTCCGTCACACAACCCGGTCGGTGTGCGCTTCCTGCGCGTCCAGATAGATCAACAAAGGGCCTCCTGGGCACAAAAGAAGGTGCTAGGCACCGGGAGGGGGAAGGGACGGGGTTATTCTTTAGGATGGAGGGTGGGGGTCATCTCTGGCCCCAGGACCAAGGCAGGTCACCTCGTCACTTGGAAGAGGTGACCCATCCACTGCCAGGCCGCAACGGGGGCAGAGGGTCACGCCCCCGGTCCGGGGCTGGAGGAAGGGTAACAAATCGCTAACTACCCTCCACCCCCGCCGGCCGCCCGCGCGCACTCACTCGACTGCACCGCGTCTCCTAAGTGCTGCTCCGATCCAAGTCCGGCGACCTTCCCAGCACAAATCTCAGCCCACCCAAGTACCACCGCTCCCGGCCTCCAAAGCTCGCGGCTGCAAGGAAGCAACGGGGCGGTGCAGCGCGGGCCTAACCTACGATTTTCAAAACTGAAGGCTCGACCAATCCCCGGCAAGTTTGCCTGTGCGGCTGCAAAAACCTAAGCCAATCAGGTAAAAGGAAGCACCAGTTCGGCCATCTATTGGCTACTTGGATTGGCAGTCTGCGGGACTAAGAGGCGGGGAGAGGAAGCTTTGAAACTTTAACCCGCACAGCTTCCGGGAACGGCGGCGCGCGGCCTAGAGAGGAAGTCGCCCGCGGTGGGGGTTGCGCGCGCAGGACCTCGCACGCCGGAACTACAAGTCCCAGCGTGCACTGCGAATGCCCTAGGGGACGTGGGAAGTGCTGTGGGGCCTTAAGTCGTGGGCCTGGAGGTCGTGCTCTTTCTGGGAGTCTTATGCTTTGCCATTGCCATTACTTCACCCAATTTGTCCTCTATATGAGATGACAACCTTCTGACCTCTGCCACTTTTGAGAAATAATACTTGCTATAGACTTGATAATGTTTCTTAATGATTTCAACTTAAAATTACAAACTGAAATAGCACTTACATGCAAAATTTATGATACAGTGAAATCATTTTGATGACAATTAACAGTGTTTGAGTCACAAGTAAAGCCAAGTTGCTTATATGCTTCCCATGCTGTCAAATGTTAAAACAAGAATCCAGGGCTTGCCTGGTGGCGCAGTGGTTGACAATCTGCCTGCCAATGCAGGGGACACGGGTTCGAACCCTGGTCTGGGAAGATACCACATGCCGCGGAGCAACTAGGCCCGTGAGCCACAACTACTGAGCCTGCGCGTCTGGAGCCTGTGCTCCGCAAAAAGAGAGGCCGCGACAGTGAGAGGCCCGCGCACCGCGATGAAGAATGGCCCCCGCTTGCCGCAACCAGAGAAAGCCCCACGCACAGAAACGAAGACCCAACACAGCCAAAAATAAATAAATTAAATTAAAAAAAACACAAGAATCCAGATCTCTGTTCCCACACAAATTTGCAGCAGGTATATTTTCCAAGCTCAAACTGCAGTTCCAGCATAGTTTTTCAGACTTTGATGCAAATGCAAAGGAAATTTCCATTATTTCAAAATCCATTTAACTCTGTGATCCAGGAGTTTCCACCTAATCTCCAGTTGGGAGTGATTAATCTGCAATGTGATGACCTGCTAAAAGGCAAATATCAAGAGAAGAATCAAACAGATTCTACAAATGTCTTCCTGCTGATGAATATGATTGATTGAAATCATCTGCTCAGGGGCGGATATCAGCATCAGGCAGTACATATCTGTGTGAAAAGACATTTCAAAAAGGAAGTGGGTAAAAATCTCACTGTAGATCTGCATTAACAGATGAACATTGCAATCGAGTTTTAATGATAGGGAACACTAACTGAGCCACAATTAAGAAAATATTATCCTCCACGCCTCACCCTTATCCCCCAAATAGAATTCTATTGTTATTAGTAGGCATATACCTTTAAAAATTATATTCAATTATTATTACTATATTTTGAATTACATCAATTTTTAAAACTGTAGATATTTGTTTCCTCTCTTGTTAGGTAAGTACCTACGTAATATCCGAGATTTTGCCTCCTGGCCCACAAAGCCGAAAGTATTTACTGTCTAGACTTTATAGAAGCTTGCTTATCCCTACGCAAGAACAACATTTCTGGAACTAAACACGGGTACCCCCTTAGGAACGTGCAACTCAGTCCAGAGGACACGCGACCGCAGCTCCTAGCCACGTAATGATACTTTGCCCACCGGGCAGCTGCCAACGACTCCCTCCCTCCAGGTGCTGCGGGACTGGAGTTAAAGCCCAGCGGGGCAGACAGCGCATGCGCAGCCGAGTCTCCCTCAGGCATGTCAGCGCAGGCGCAGGTGGTGAGAAGCCACTGGTTGGGAGCCTGACTGCTGAGCTGCCGAGAGCACGTTCCAGGCAGTTTAGTTTCCAGTCTGTTTGTGCCGGAGGATCTGGCGACCAGCAAAGGACGGGCTACCCTTGATGGGGCTTCATGCTGCGGGTGGTGGATGGACCTGGGGGCAGGTGCTGGCTTCTTGGACACCTCAGACTATTCTGAATGAGGGTTTCTTTTTCTTTTCTCTCCCTCTCAACCTCCCTCCCTCCCTCCTTTCCTTCTTTCCAACATTTTAATTGTGAAATATAGCACACATCTAGAAAAAGGCACAAAACAGAGATATACAGCTTATTAGTTTGTCAAAATCATTTCTTAAAAACCACCTCCCACGTCAAGAAATAGAGCTTGGCCAGCTTCCCAGAAACCCCCCTGCTCCCTCCCCCAAAGTAAAACCTTTAAAAAAGTATGGTAATCATTGTATTGTATTGCTTGTACAGTAGTCTCCCCTTATCCATGGTTTCACTTTCCGTGTTTCAATTACTAGGGCCAAATGCAGTCTAAAAATATTACATGGAAAATTCCAGAAGTAAATAATTCATAAGTTTTAAATTGTGCTGTGTTCAGAGTGGGGTGTTGAAATCTCACACCACCTGCTCTATCCAGCTGGTGACAAGCATCAACCCTTGTCCTGTGTATCCCACCCATTAGTCACTTACTGTCTTGGTTAGCGGATCAACTGTCGAGGTATCTCAGTGCTTGTGTTCAAGTGACCCTTATTTTACTTAATAATGGCCCCAAAGCACCAGAGTAGTGATGCGAGCAATTCGGATATGACAAAGAGAAGCCATAAAGTGCTTCCTTTAAATGAAAGGTGAAAGTTCTCAATAAGGAAAAAAAATCGTATACTAAGATTACTAAGATCCATGGTAAGAATGAATTTTCTATCTGTGAAGTTGTGAAGAAGGAAAAAGAAACTCGTACTAGTTTTGCACCTCAAAGGGCAAATGTTACAGCCACAGTGCCCAATAACTGCTTAGTTAGATTGGAAAAAGCATTAAATTTGTACAATAAGATATTTTGAGAGACCACATTCACATAGCTTTTATTACAGTATATTGTTATAATTGTTCTATTTTATTATTGTCAGTCTCTTACAGTGCCTAACTTATAAATTAAACTTTATCATAGGTATGTATGTATAGGAAAAAACTTGGTATATATAGAATTTGGTACTATCTGAGGTTTTAGGCATCCATGGGGGATCTTGGAAGGTATCCCCCATGGATAAGGGGGACTACCGTATAGTTTTACCACCCAAAAACATGCATCTCTCTCAACATTATAGTTTTGTTTGTGTTTTTTTTTTGTGTGTGTGGTATGCGGGCCTCTCACTGTTGTGGCCTCCCCCGTTGCGGAGCACAGGCTCCGGATGCGCAGGCTCCGGATGCGCAGGCCCAGCGGCCATGGCTCACGGGCCCAGCCGCTCCGCGGCATATGGGATCCTCCCAGACCGGGGCACGAACCCGTATCCCCTGCATCGGCAGGCGGACTCTCAACCACTGCACCACCAGGGAGGCCCTTGTTTGTGTTTTTTTTAAAAAAAATAAAGTGTGATACAGTTTGCTCTTGTGTCTGGCATCTTTTGCTCAATATTACGTGAGACTCATCCACGCTGTTGTTCGTGGCTCTAGTTCCTTCACTCTTTTTTTTTTTTTTCCTTACGCGGGCCTCTCACTGTTATGGCCTCTCCCGTTGCAGAGCACAGGCTCCGGACGCGCAGGCTCAGCCGCACCGTGGCATGTGGGATCTTCCCGGACCAGGGCACGAACCCGTGTCCCCTGCATTGGCAGGCAGACTCTCAACCACTGCGCCACCAGGGAAGCCCAAATGTTTTTTGGTTTTTTTTTTTTTTTTTTTTGCGGTACGCGGGCCTCTCACTGCTGTGGCCTCTCCCGTTGCGGAGCACAGGCTCCGGACGCGCAGGCTCAGCAGCCATGGCTCACGGGCCCAGCCGGTCCGCAGCATGTGGGATCTTCCCGGACCGGGGCACGAACCTGTGTCCCCTGCATCGGCAGGCAGACTCTCAACCACTGCACCACCAGGGAAGCCCCTAATTCCTTCATTCTTATTGCTGCTGTGTAAAAGTACAGTTTATGAGTATTTTGCAATTTTAATTCATTCTACTGATGATGGATATTTGGGATACGGATTTTTTTCCCCACAAATTTCTGCTATTATGAATAGTGCTGCTGTAAATCTTTTAACACTCTCAACAGCTCTTGGGGGAAAAAATAGCATTATCCCTTTTTAGGGTTGAGGAAAACCATCTCAGAAAGGTTAAGTCATTTCCTCAAGACTATGACACTAGTGAGTGGAGGAGTCAGATTCTAACTGCAGACTCTGCCTCCTGAGAAGTTTCCAGAATCTTTCTCTGTAGAAGTTACTAGAGGAGTGTGGAAGTTAGCAGCACCTCTCTGACCTCTGATCAGCTACCAATGCCAGGGGCTAGCCCTCCTTGTTCTTTTGTTTTAACCAACTTTATTGAGGTATAATTATATATGACTATATTTTATTATTTATTGAGGTATAGTTGATTTACAATGTTGTGTTAGTTTCTGGTGTACAGCAAAGTGATTCAGTTATACATATACATTCTTTTTTGTACTCTTTTCCGTTATTGTTTATTACAGGATACTGAATATAGTTCCCTGTGCTATACAGTAGGACCTTGTTTATATGACTGTATTTTAAATGTCCAGTTCAGTGAGTTTGGGCAAATGTATGCACCTGTGATCAAAATAAGCACACTTCCAGCCCCTCAGAAATGTCCCCCCTGCCGCTTTGTACTGCAAAATGTGCTTTGTGTCTCACTCCTTCCATTCAGCTTTATATTTTGGGGAATCACCCATATTGTGGGTCTCAGTATTTGGTTTCCTTTTTATTGCTGAATAGTATTAAGTTGTGTAAATATACCACAACGTGTCTATTCATTCATCATTTTGGTTGTTTCCAGTGTGGGGCTATTATGAAGAAAGCTGCTATGAACATTCACAGAGAACTCTTTGTGGATTTATGTTTACGTTTCTCTTGTGTAAATATGTAGGAGTCGAACTGCTGAGGCATATAGCTAACGTATGTGTAACTTTATAAGATACAGTTTTCCAAAGTTGTTGCGCCATTTCACACTTCCACAAGCAGGTGATGCATGTTCCACTTGCTCCCCATCTTCCCTACTTCGTAGAAGACCCCACAGTTTTCTGACCCTGCTCTGAAATTCCAGTCACTCCAGCTGCCCCTAGGTCTGATACCTGCCTGCTCAGCTCAGCAGGGCTCCAGCTGGCTGCACCCCAAGGAGACAGAGGCTGAGTTGTCCTGGGGCTCAACCCCAGGTGTAACCCCTTCTCTCCAGAACTACAGTCTGCCTTCTCCTGTGGTCTAACACCTAAAAAGAGCTGCTCAGGGCTTCCCTGGTGGTGCAGTGGTTGAGAGTCTGCCTGCCGATGCAGGGGACATGGGTTCGTGCCCCGGGTCCGGGAAGATCCCACACGCTGAGCCTGCGCATCCACAGCCTGTGCTCCGCAACGGGAGAGGTCACAACAGTGAGAGGCCCGCGTACCGCAAAAAAAAAAAAAAAAAAAAAAAAAGAGTTGCTCATATTTTTGACTCCAGCTTTACTGCTGTTTACCATAGGAGGGCTTATTCTGTACTAGTTCCTCCGTCATAGCTGGACGCCGAAGTCCGCCATGCTGTGTTTTTTTTGGGGGGGGGGCCTATATATTGAAGTCTCAAAGAATCAGTCTTTTTTGTTGGTGCTCTCTGATCCTGATGGCTGAGAAACTCATTTATATGAAATAAGAAATGTGCAGACCAAAACTTATTGAAAGAGTGCCTCTCAATCAACGTGCAGTGAAGAATAAATATCACCAAACAAAATCCTTGTGCAAGTGTTATCTGTGCAGTCTCCCTCCTAGCAGGGCACTGAGTGAAATCACGATCAGAAGCTCTTTTATTGAGGATTTAGTATGAGGAATCGCGGTCTTGGGTAGCCAGTTTTAGTCTGGAGGTAATCGAATGCGTTCTCTCCCTAAGGTACAGCAGAAGCCACGTTGTAACCTGAAGGTTGTCCTGTTAATGCAATCAGCACGGGAAATTAGACAAATGGTTCATGGCAGCCAGCTATGGCAGCCTGAGGCATCCAGCTTGTAACAGGGAGAGCCTCGCTGGCGGTTCAGAAATACAGAAGGTCCGCCGTACTCCCTGAATACATACCTCAATCAAATAGAGTTGGGAGACCAGCAGGGGGAGCTCTCACACCCTGCAGCAACAGCAGAGCCCAACAGAAAGAAGGAAAGACTCCCCTTTCCTGGCAAGGACTCAGCCAATAAAAAGCCACGGACCCTTTGTTTACACTAGCCCTCCCAACTTCCTTTTCTTCCCTATAAAAATGATCTCTTTTCCCTTGCTGTGTGGGGACTTGGACAGAGCTCACCATTGTGGCCAACCCTAAATTGCAATTCTCTGCTCTCCTGAATAAACCCATCCTAGCTGGAAAAATATCTGGCAGTCTATTTGTTTCAGGTCAACAGAGAGAACCTTTCCTTTGGAACAGGAAATGCTTAAAGTTGGTGACTAAAACTCATCCTTCCTTGGATAGGAAGCGTACAGCCCTTGAATAGGAAGCATTTGCCACTTATGTTCCTTTTGCTTTGCTTGGGGGACTTTGCTTGTCTCCGCTCTGACCCCTTATGAGTGGTCTTAGAGTTGAGCTCACAGATGGCAGCCCCATTTTCCTCATTTAAGGTTTGTAAGGCCCTCCTCTCTGTAGCTTCAAGTATGGAAGGTAGTCGAGCACATTAATCCTTTGCTGTGTTCTAACGTGACACCTCTATTCTATTACAGAATATCTCATCTGGGCTGTCCTGCCTTGTTTGTGCCCTAGGGCAGGGGCCCCCAACCCCTGGGCCATGGACTGGTACTGGTCCTTGGCCTGTTGGGAGCCAGGCTGCACAGCAGGAGGTGAGTGGCGGGTGAACTGAGCGAAGCTTCATCTGTATTTACAGCCGCTCCCCATCGCTTGCATTACCGTGTGAGCTCCGCCTCCTGTCAGCATTATGGTGGGTTGTATAATTATTTCATTATATATTACAATGTAATAATAATAGAAATAAAGTACACAATAAATATAATGTGCTTGAATTATCCTGAAACAATACACCCCCGCCCCTGTCTGTGGAAAAATTGTCTTCCACGAAACCGGTCCCTGGTGCCAAAAAGGTTGGGGACCACTCCCCTAGGGGTATAGCACTCTTTTCTGTCCCTGGCTGAAGGAGATACTGTATAAGGAATTCCTATTCAGAATGAGTGGTTGAACTGTGGTGCTTCCAATGAATGATTCTGAAATTCTAAATACATGCGCCCTTTTCACGTTTTGAAATTTCACAGTCATTGGCTACTTTGGAGAAAAGGCAACTTTGTTTGGTTCTGCAAAAATCAAAGTCTATTTGACAACTGGAAGGTGTTTGACAGAGAAAGCTTGCAAAATCTGTTATGCTAGTGATGCCATAACAAAGTACCACAAACTGAGTGGCTTAAATGACAGAAGTTTATCGTCTCACCATTCTGGAGGCCAGAAGTTCAAGATGGTGTCCGCAAGGTTGGTTCCTTCCGAGGGCTTTGAGGGAGAATCTGTTCCCTGCTGCTCTCCTAGTGTCGGCTGGTTTGCTGGGCATCCTGGCACACCCCATCTCTGCCTTCATGTTCCACGACCTTCTCCCTCTGTGCTAGCCTTATTAGGTCACGTGGCTGTGTCTGAGGCATCCTCCTGCTGCCAGTGGGAGGCCGACTGACATGGGGTGGTATCTTTCTTTCCCTGCCACAGGTAATGAATAGTAGTTCCCCTGCTCTCAGGACGTCGACAGAAATAGGTGGAGGCCGTGCAGCCTAATGAAGCTGCTGTGTGATGTAGGGGCATGGGCCCTGGACTTGGGACAAAAAGCCCTGGGCCCCACTGTGTGACTTCAAGTGTCAACATCCCCATCTGCAAAGTAAAGGAAGTAAAACAGGCAGCTTTTTAAGGTCCCTCCAGTATTAATGATTCTTGCAGCTGCTGGGGAATCAAGTGGTAGTCTCTGAATCTAGAGACGAGCCCCATGCTGTGTGTCTGCTAGGAGGCCAGGGGACTGTCTGCATTGGATCCACTGCCCTTTGAGCAGGATGCCTCATTTACTAGAAGTCAGTTAATGAAAAAAAGAAAGAAAGAGGGCGTCCCTGGTGGCACAGTGGTTGAGAATCTGCTTGCCAAAGCAGGGGACATGGGTTCGAGCCCTAGTCTGGGAGGATCCCACATGCCACGGAGCAACTGGGCCCGAGCCACAACTACTGAGCCTGCGCATCTGGAGCCTGTGCTCCGCAACAAGAGAGGCCGTGACAGTGAGAGGCCCGCGCACCACGATGAAGAGTGGCCCCCACTTGCCGCAACTAGAGAAAGCCTTCGCACAGAAATGAAGACCCAACACAGCCATAAATTAATTAATTAATTTTTTTTTTTTAAAAAAGAGGGGATGGAGTAGGAATCTCTTCTTAGTTTCCCCCTCAATATCAAACCACTCTAGAATAACAACTTATAAGTCATAGCCATTTAAGGTAATAAGAAAAACTGAGTGTTTCTCAGTTTTTTGTTTCACTGAGTGTTTTGCTGCTTTCTGCAATCAGTCTGAATTTCCCCAGACTTGACCCTTTACCCATGAGGAACCCTCTGTTTTTCTTAACATGTTGAACTTGTAGATCACAAACTTGTTAAGTCACAGAATTTCAGACCCAGAAGGGGCTCTTTCCAGTTGAGGAAACTGACCAGAGTGATAAGTGGCTAGTTTTAACTAGTCATATCACAATTTAGTGGTAGGGCCAGGACTAGAAACCACCAAAATCAATTTTCTCAGCTATATGAGAGGTGATCTCTGAAGTTCTAAACCTTTAGGCTTAAGAGACTGATGTTTTGGTCTTGATTATCTGGCCAGTGATCTTTGCTCCCCCATGATGGTTCTAACTAATCATTAATTTTGCTTGGTAGGTTGACCATTTTTTTTTTTTTTTTTTTTTTGCGGTACGTGGGCCTCTCACTGTTGTGGCCTCTCCCGTTGCGGAGCACAGGCTCCGGACGCGCAGGCTCAACGGCCATGGCTCACGGGCCCAGCCGTTCCGCGGCATGTGGGATCTTCCCGGACCGGGGCACGAACCCGTGTTCCCTGCATCGGCCGGTGGACTCTCAACCACTGCGCCACCAGGGAAGCCCGGTTGACTTTTTTTTTAAATAAGACTTTATTTTTAAGTGCATTTTAAGGTTCACAGCAGAATTGAGTGGAAGATACAGAGATTTCCCATATACCTCCTGCCCCACACATGCATAGCCTTCCCAATTATCAACATCCCCTGCCAGATGGCACATTTGTTACAACTGATGAACCTACATTGACACATCATTATCACCCAAAGTCTGTACCTTACATTAGGGCTCATTCTTGTTATTGTACATTCTATGGATTTAGATTAAATTATAATGATATGTATCTGCCATTATAGAATCAAACAGAGTACTAAGAATCCTCTGTCTTTCTCTATTCATTCCTCTCTGCCTGCAACTGGTATTTTTTACCATCTTCAAAGTTTTGCCTTTACCAGAATGTCATATAGTTGGAATCCCAGAATACGTAGCCTTTTCAGATTGGCTTCTTACACTTAGTAATATGCATTTAAGTTTCCCCCATGTCTTTTCATGCCCTGATAGCTCATTTCTTTTTACTGCTGAATAATATTCCATTGTCTGATGGACCACAGTTTATTTATCTATTCACCTACTGAAGGACACCTTGGTTTCTTTCAAGCTGGTTGACTTTTTGAATGTCCAGAGATAGATTATTCAAAACTTTCCTCATCAGAATGAAATTCAATTAAGTCTCATTAAGTCCATTATCTCAAGTTAAATCTCTGATTAAATCTATTAAAGTGATGGTTCTCTGGACTTTTGGATTTCACAAAGGTGTAAAATTAACAAAAATGTTTGCGCATCTACATTGTGTTAATTTTACTGAGTAAATATGCATGTTTTTATCTAAGACCTACAATTTATTATTATCCTACTACTATAAAAGACATTTTAACTCAAAAAATAAAAGAGTACACAATTTCAGAATGCATCACAGCCAGATAAATAAGTTCCTCTTTGAAAAACTCTTGCATTGTTCTTATTTTTCTCATTTTGCACAAATCAGTAGAATCCTTGTCACCCACCAAACCCAGCCTACACATCAGCCTTGGAAACCACTGCTTTAAGGAACTAGCCAATGTGACCAAAATTCCTCTACAAAAGAGTTCTTCTGCCTCTGAATGGCTTCCTTCAAGAGATCTTGGAGGCTGAAGACATTTCCAAGCTGCAAGAGAAAACAGTGAGGGTGGGAAAGTAGGTCTTCTAAAGCTGAACTTGCAAGGAACTTCCTGGGAGAAGATTTGTAACTTTGATTTCTATATGATGAAACATTCCTGAGACTTAAACTGCACTAGAAGTTGAATGGGGGTGGGGGGTGGGGAAAAGAGAAAATGTTTCTTTCGGTGAATGTAAACTTGCTGGACCAGTTAGAGGTAGGTTAAATCCTAGTCCGATGGTATAGACAGCTGCTGTGTGGGCCCTCACACTCAGAGTTGGCAGATGCAGAGAAGGTGGTTAAGGGACAGGTCCCTGGTCAGGGAACTGGGATCCCTCTTGCAGCACAGCACGGCCAAAAAAAAAAAAAGACATCATACAATTATTAGCAATATTCGCTCAGATAATGCTGGCTCTTCTTTTTTTTTTTTAATATTTATTTATTTAGGCTGCACCGGGTCTTAGTTGAGGCACACAGGATCTTTTAGTTGCGGCATGCATGTGGGATCTAGTTCCCTGATCAGGGATCGAACCCGGACCCCCTGTATTGGGAGCGTGGAGTCTTAGCCACTGGACCACCAGGGAAGTCCTGGCTCTTCTTTTTAAACAATGTTCCATGGTTAACAAACCACGTTCTTCACAGCAATTGGTGCCCTTCACTATATCTGTCTCTTAAATTCTATTGTCTGAGAAGAGATATACTTTAAAAAACAAAACAAAACAACAACAAAAAAAACAACCTTCATCCTTTTGTGGGATTTCCTGGGTATATACAAGTCAGAGTATAATTCCCAACATTCCTTTAGGTCATGAGACTGTACCTGTGTTCTGCTTTACCAATAATGCCCCATTTTGCTCTCTCTCATATACTCTGCCTCTCTTTTGCAAAGAGCCAGGTAAAAATCAATCTAAGATTCTTCCCAGATAGTAGGGGCATTCAGGACGCTCCCTAGGCACTGTGTGCTCCTGGAAAAAGTAGGAGCCCAGGGGATTTCTCCCCACAGGAAAATAGGAAACCATAACCACTGGAATGGAGAGGGGTTCGTGCCATGACATCTCTCCAGAACTTGAAGTTGTGCCTGAAGATCTCATTTCCTCAGAAAAACTGAGCAAGGGGGAGAAGGTGAAATAAGAAGACAAATTGTTGAGGATTATAAAGTCTCTGCTACACTGTGAAGCTCTGGTGGGTCAGTGCATCTTCCCCAAAGGTAAGTACAGATTACTAGTAAAGACTTTTTCACCAGGTAGGCTCTGAGGCTCTTAGGAATGTTCTAGAATCCTTCAGGAGAATGGTATGGATAGTTCTACTGTCCTCGCAACCTGGCCTTTTGTCACCTTGAGAGCTGTGATGTTTTGTTTGCTTGTTTTTTTTTTTTAACTGGATATGAACCGGGGACCAAGAGCTGTGATGTTTCACCACTAGATTATGTTTGACCACTAGATTTTTAAATAATTAAAATAAATTTTAAGATAAACTATAAAGTAAATGAAAATATTTAAAAATAATATATCCTCATTATAAGAACTTTGAGACAAACAGAAATAGAAAGTGATCACTGTAATCTCCCCATCTGATCACACCATGGCTGTATTTCTTCCTATGACTCCTGGGTATTTTTTAGGCACAGCTGTAATGGCATCCTAACAACCTCGTATTTTTTTGTTACTTGGTGTGTGTGTGTGTGTGTGTGTGTGTGTGTTTTACCATGTCACCACTTCATGAGTCTCACTTCTACTGGCTATGAAATTCCTTCTTGTGGGTGGCACATTTTAGTTAAATATCTCCTTGTTGAGCTTGCGGACAGTATGGCTTTTGTTTTTGCTGTTACTCACCAGAAATCTATGAAAGTGTTCATTCTGCCAGGCCCTTGCCTATGTTAGCCATTGTTTTGTTCAAAATCTTTATTAATTGAATAAAAATAGCAGCTCATGTTTAATACATATTTCTTTTATTACTGGTGAAGTTGAACACTTTCCCATATTCTTTTGTTTGCACCTTGTGTTTTTTAAAATTAATTAATTAATTTAGTTATTTATTTATTTTTGGCTGCATTGGGTCTTCGTTGCTGTGCACAGGCTTTCTCTGGTTGTGGTGAGCAGGGGCTACTCTTCCTTGAGGTGCACGGGCTTCTCATTGCGGTGGCTTTTCTTGTGGCAGAGCACGGGCTCTAGGCGCGTGGGCTTCAGTAGTTGTGGCACACAGGCTCAGTAGTTGTGGCTCATGGGCTTAGTTGCTCCGTGGCATGTGGGATCTTCCCAGAGCAGGGCTTGAACCTGTATCCCCTGCATTGGCAGGCGGATTCTTAACCACTGTGCCACCAGGGAAGCCCACACCTTGTGTTTTGGTGACATCCTGGTTAAGTCCTTCAGGCAGAACCAATTAGAAGGATGTTTCCCATTGATAATCTTTTAGATATTCACAGTAAAGCATTCCATAGAGAGTGGGAGTGAGAGGGCTAAAATACATGATAGTAATTATCAAATATTCTACTTTAAATACAATTATAAATAGATGAAATGTTATTTTAAAATGAAAGACTAGTAAGTCAGAGAAAGACAAATATCATAGGATATCACTTATATGTGGAATATAAAAAAATGATACAAATGGACTTATTTACAAAACAGAAACAGACTCACAGACTTAGAAAGCAAACTTACGGTTACCAAAGGGGAAAGGTGGGAGTAGGGGTAAATTAGGAGTTTGGGGTTAACATATACACACTACTATATATAAAATAGATAATCAACAAGGACCTACTGTATAGCATAGGGAACTCTACTCAATATTCTGTAATAACCTAAATGGGAAAAGAATCTGAAAAAAAAAAGAATCTGAAAAAGAATAGATATATGTATATGTATAGCTGAATCACTTTGCAGTACACCTGAAACTAACACAACATTGTAAATCAACTATACTCATATAAAATAAAAATTAAGGACTTCCCTGGTGGCGCAGTGGTTAAAACTCTGTGCTCCCAATGCAGGGGGCCTGGGTTCGACCCCTGGTCAGGGAACTAGATCCCACATGCATGCCGCAGCTAAGAGTTCTCATGCCACATCTAAGAGTTTACATGCCACAACTAAGGAGCCCACATGCCGCAACAAAGGAGCCCGCCTGCCGCAATTAAGACCCGATGCAACCAAATAAATAAATTAATTAAATTAAATTAAATTAAAATTAAATTAAAAAATAAAATGAAATACTGAAACACCTCCCCCCCTTTGTTCTCAGAGTAGTTTTTATTTGGTTCAGCGCATATACTTGACGTTCAATGCATCTCCATGTGCACTGAACTAGTTAGTTTCTTGTCTACTTCCTCCCATGGTAAGTGAAGACCAGAAAGCAGTTATGTACAATGCTATTAACTGAGGGCCCCTCTGAATAAAAGATTCACATATTCAAAGATTCCAAAAGGGGACTTCCCTGGTGGCACAGTGGTTAAGAATCCACCTGCCAATGCAGGGGACATGGATTCAATCCCTGGTCCGGGAAGATCCCACATAGGCACCACATGTGCACCACAACTACTGAGCCCGCGCACCTAGAGCCCATGCTCCGCAACAAGAGAAGCCACTGCAATGAGAAGCCCGCGCACGGCAACGAAGAGTAGCCCCGGCTTGCAGCAATTAGAGAAAGCCCGCATGCAGCAATGAAGACCCAAAAAAGCCAAAAATAAATAAATTAATTAAAAAAAAAAAGTTTTCAAAGGTATAATCCTAGGTCCTTTTCTGCTGCTGTTGAATGTCCTTCGCCTGGTTTGAAGGCTGTCTGACTGGCTTTACCCTCAGATTTCTGACATCACTCTTCTGCCACATTGTCACCTTTGTTTGCACCTTTTCAGTTTATCAGCACCATAAATTCTTTCTCAGATAATGGATATTTGTTTTATATTACTAACTGACATCTGCTGGTACTGCCTGTGTCAGGCATGGGGCTGAGTACTTTTCAGGCATTACTCATTTAATCTTTACAATACCCTATATGGTAGTTACTAGTATTATTCCCAGTTTACAGATGTGGGCAGAGTCTCAAAGAGATGAGCCAACTTGCTCTGGACCCAGAGGAGATGCCTGGGGAGTGGCCGGGATTTGAATTCAGGTCCTGATTCTAGAGCTACTAAAACATGTCACCTCAAACCTGCAGTTTAACCCCAAAGCTCCTGAAAAAGTACTGTACTCTGAAATCTCATGCCATATGGCCGAACACTTGTACATAGTAGATGCTCATTAAAATCTTTGCTGAGGGGCTTCTCTGGTGGTGCAGTGGTTAAGAATCCACCTGCCAATGCAGGGGACATGGGTTTGAGCCTTGGTCCAGGAAGATCACACATGCTGTGGAGCAACTAAGCCCGTGCGCCACAACTACTGAGCCTGCGCTCTAGAGCCCGTGAGCCACAACTACTGAAGCCCACGTGCCTAGAGCCCCTGCAACAAGAGAAGCCACCGCAGTGAGAAGCCACCGCAGTGAGAAGCCCGCGCACCGCAACGAAGAGTAGTCCCTGCTCTCAGCAACTAGAGAAAAGCCACGTGCAGCAGCGAAGACCCAATACAGCCAAAAATTAAATAAATGAATAAATAAATAAATTTATTTAAAAAAATCCTTGCTGAGTAAAAAGAGGATCTACCTGTTTAAAAGATTTTATGTCTCCAAATGAGGTAGTTTCTCTGCCTCTCTGCAAACTATAAACTCATCGTTGAGAATTCATAGGAACATTCCTTGGGGCTGCAGTGGACTAGAGCATCTGAGTCTTTGGAATGACCTGATTGAGAATAGAACAGAATTTTTGACCTGAAAAATTCTTTACTACAGAAAAACCAATAAGTTGTGGATAAACTGTGTAGTGGAAATATAACAAAAGGTAGGATACTTAACATCCCTCAACTTTCAAAGACAAAATTTTGTCCTGTTTTCTGGTGAAATGATGTTCATGTTGCAGACTCTGAATTGCTTCCCTGTTTGGACCTGACACATCTGGGTCTGTCTGTGGGTAATGTGGCCTCTGAGGACATTTTTATACACTTGGCAAAGGGACCACCTTTTCAAGCTTGGACCTTAAAATCCCAGTGAGACCTTCCTCACAAATGGGCTCCAAGGTAAGGACATACCCCTTTTCCCTAACAAAGTCCAGATTGCAGTGTTGGTAACCTCCTGCCAAACTCAAATAGGACCTCAGCATCCTGGGATCCCCTGGAACCACTTCATTTATCTCTGGGCAAACTAAACATGCTCAGTTTAAAATGCAGTGAAGCTCACCACTGTCCTTTGTTTTGGAGAGTCTTATTTTTGCATAAGTAGTCCATCCTATACAGGCTGCTAACTACTCTGTATTCCCCTTGCCCCTATGACTGCTGGTGTAAATAAACTGCATCTCCCCATTGGGAAGCAATGATAATAAACAAAATTTTAAAAAATGAAAAACAAAAGCTAAACATGCTCAGTTGAAAGTCTTTGTCACAATATTTTATTAGACTAATTTCATCCGAAATAAACTCATATTCTAATTACTGATTTTGTTGACTGCCTTAGTATTACATCTTTTCAGTGTTTTATAATATTGGTTTATGGACCATGTTCAGAGTTTGTATGTTTCTCTTTGTCTCCCTCCTTCTGTGCTCACCCCTCCCAGTTTTATGCTTTTGCATTTGTCTCCCTCCCATCCTCAAGGCTCTAGTCCAGAACTGGCTCTTATTATGACAGTTGAGCTGCCCCACTGAGTGATTAAGGATGACACAGATCCAGGCACTGAGCCAGCAGGCAGCCTGGCTCACTCCCTGGACTGCAGGATGAATCCTGGTCGACCCACGTCTCTGGACTTGCAGCTTGTTACACACCTTAGCCCAGGCAGGTTTCAGCAACAATTTAGTTCAGCCCCTAGCCTAGCCTGGCCCAGCCCACAACTTTAAGAAGGGATCCAGCTCCATCCCCCATCTAATTTGAGACTTTTAGTTCCCATGACCCCCCCAGGAATGAAACTTGGGGTTCCCACTGAATGTCTGGGCCTGGAGCTCTTCAGCACACTTAATGCAGTGCATTTTCATCCTGCTTCTCATCCATGGTTCTGAGCCCCCCGTACGCAGAATAATGGCCCGTAGAGGCGTCCACATTCTAATTCCAGGAACCTGTGAGTATGTTACCTTACATGGCAAAGGGGAGTTTGCAGATGGGATTGAGTTCAGGATCTTGACATGGGGAGATTGTCTTGAATTCTGCCAGTGGGTTGATGTGATCACAGGGGTTCCTTATAACGAAAAGGGGGAGACAGGAGAGTCAGAGAAGATGTGATGATGGAAACAGCAGAGGTCAGAGAAAGAGATTTGAAGATGCTACACTGCTGGCTTTGAAGATGAAGGAAGGGGCCTGAGCCAAGGGATGCAGGCAACCTCTAGAAGCTGCAAGGAAACAGATTTACCCCTTGAGTCTTCAGAATGAATGCAGGCCTGATGACACCTTGATTTTGAGCTCAGTGAGACCTAATTTGCACTTCTGACCTCCAGAACTGTAAGATAAATTTGTGTTGTTTACGCCACAAAGTTTTCAGTAATTTGTTACAGCAGTAATAGGAAACTATCTTTGTTTTTCTGATGTTGCTGCTCTGTTTTCTTTTTGATTATTTTAAACCTCCCCCTCCTTTTCTGTGTGTGGAGCTGAGAAAGACTGTCAACCATGAATTTGCCCACAAGTGGACCCTTTCTCTAGAAATAAATGGTGACCATTTATTAAAGTGGGAAAACAGATTGGTAGGGACAGGAGTGTGTAGAATGCTAGCTAGTGTACTTTCAGCATTTTTTTTAAGTACTGAAACTTTAAAAAAAGTTTTTTCTAAATTACACATATACCATGTATGCACCTATAAACCTAACATTGTAAGGCCATAAATGAATTGCCAGACTGTTTTTGAAATAGCTATAACCTGATAGTGCAAGTACTGGACAAAAAATAATTGAAATCTGAGATATCTTTTTATCCCTGCCATCTAGTGCCTGTGAATTAAAGAAATAACTCACCCTCTCTAAGACTTCCCTTTTCACTATCTGCCTCTTTCAGAGTCTGTGGGAGTAATAACAATGTTTAAAGGCTTTTAAGCAATTAGAATTGTTTTCTTGTTATCAGATTGGTGATGCTTCTATGAGAAAACCATTGTATAAGTTATCTATCACTGCAAAACAAACTACCCCAAAGCTTAGTGACTTAAAACAAATATTCATTATCTCACATCATCTCACATCATTTTTGTGGGTCAGGGTTTCAAGAGCAGCTTGTCTGGGTAGATCTGGCCCCAAGTCTCTCATGAGGCTGTGGTCATGATGTCGGGCATGGTGCAGTTGATCTGAAATTTGATTAAGGCCGAGGATCTACTCCCAAAGTGACTCGCTCACATGGGTGACAAGTTAGTGCTAACTATTGGCAGGAAGTCATGGCTTATCTCAAGGATCTCCCCATAGGGCTTCTGAGTGTGTTTACCACCTGGCAGCTGGCTTCCCACAGGGCAAGCAGTTCAAGAGAGAGCAAGGCAGAAACCACAGTGCCTTTTATGACCTAGCTCAGAAGTCACATGGTATCGTGCCCACACATCCAACTGGCTACACAGGTCAGCCCTGCTCAGCATGGAGTGGACTATAGAAGGGCATGAATAACAGGGGACAAGGATCGCTGGGGGCTATCTTAGAGGCTGCCTACCATGACCAAGGAGTAGGTTCTATCTAGTCTTCAGCCTTAAAGCCTTCCTTATCTCATAAATCTCTAGAGATGCCGAGTAGGAAGGAAATTCCAAGGTTAGTCCAAA
Organism: Mesoplodon densirostris; assembly: GCF_025265405.1. Lineage (NCBI taxonomy): Eukaryota > Metazoa > Chordata > Mammalia > Artiodactyla > Ziphiidae > Mesoplodon > Mesoplodon densirostris. Next base: position 10,130,486 of record NC_082667.1, read on the forward strand.
CAACTAGCTCACAGGAACCACATCTTTAAAATCATATCACCTAAAACTCTCTACTGATAATTTAAAACTGAGTTGCATAAGCCTTGTCTCATTTGCATTAGAGCCTCTGTATCTCCCAGGAGCAGAAACCCTGCCTTGTACTTCTGAAGCTCTTAGGACATCTCGCCTGCTCCTTGGCACAGAGTTAGGAATACATACATTTTTGTAAACTTGACAAATTGTCAACGGGCATTTGAAGAGTAACACATTGGTTAATATCCAGCCCCCCTCCCCCCCCACCACGCCCTCTTAATTTGATGTTTCTGTGTGTTTTGAAAGCCTGGGCTTATGGGAGTGGCTGACTCCAGAATTTTAGAAGTCAGTTGTAGGGTGAATCTTTCCACGCTGAGGTTGAATTTGGAGTCCAAATAGGGGCCAAATGGGGGTATATACAGAACCAAAACTATTGCCAGCGGCCTTGTCCAGGGATGCTAGTGAATGAAGCACATTGGACAGAAGCAATATGTGTAAACAGAGAGACAGGATGTCAAATGTGGTGGAGACACAGCTGCACCTGCTGTGTGATTTTTAGGCAAGTCCCCAAATCACCTAAACTTTCTGGGTGTGGCTTCCTTATGATTTAATTGGGATAATAATGCCCACGTGTTTTCAAAGATGTGCAGCAACTGGACCTCTCTACTGGAAGGACCATAAATAGTTAATAATCACTTTACAGAGCACTGGCAATATCCAGTATAGCTAACGATGTAATACCCACCCCATGATAGACACCCCAGCAATTCTATTCTTGGTCTGACCTTGGAGCAGAAGTTCTCAGCCCTGATTGCATGTTAGAACCACCTGGGGGAGTTGGGGTTTTTTTAAGTGCTAATGTCTCAGCTCTACCCTCAGGGATTAAGATTTCATCAGTTCTGGGATGAGGCCCAGAAACTGCTTTTTTACAAAGCTCCCAAGGCTATTCTAATGTGCACTCTGGCAGAGAGAAACTCACACAGACAAAGAGACATCCACCTGGTACCAAGTATACACATAAAACCAAGGGGGATTAAGCATCTAAATGTAAAAAGTCAATCTTTAAAATTCTTTTAAAAAGGTAAAAACTACCACATGACCTTGGGATATGGAAGGATCTCATGAGATTCGAAATGCATACACCATAAAAGATAAGATGGATACATTTGCCTTTGATGTGTAAAAATCTTGTGTTTGAAAAGATGCCATAAACAAAGAGAAAAGATAAGCCACAGGCTGAAAGAAGTAATTTGAGAATCAGATAACCAAACAAAGGATTAGTATTCAGAGTATAAAAGAATTCAAACATGTTAGTAAGAAAAAGGTGAATTACCTATAAATGCTCCAACCAAAAGACACAGGCTCGGGGAATGGATACAAAAACAAGACCCATATATGTACTGTCTACAAGAGACCCACTTCAGACCTAGGGACACATACAGACTGAAAGTGAGGGGATGGAAAAAGATATTCCATGCAAATGGAAATCAAAAGAAAGCTGGAGTAGCAATACTCATATCAGATAAAATAGACTTTAAAATAAAGAATGTTACAAGAGACAAGGAAGGACACTACATAATGATCAAGGGATCAATCCAAGAAGAAGATATAACAATTATAAATATATATGCACCCAACATAGGAGCACCTAAATACATAAGGCAACTGCTAACAGCTATAAAAGAGGAAATCGACAGTAACACAATAATAGTGGGGGACTTTAACACCTCACTTACACCAACGGACAGATCATCCAAAATGAAAATAAATAAGGAAACAAGAGCTTTAAATGACACAATAGACCAGATAGATTTAACTGATATTTATAGGACATTCCATCCAAAAACAGCAGATTACACTTTCTTCTCAAGTGCACAGAGAACATTCTCCAGGACAGATCACATCTTGGGTTGCAAATCAAGCCTCAGTAAGTTTAAGAAAATTGAAATCATATTAAGCATCTTTTCTGACTACAACTCTATGAGATTAGAAATCAATTACAGGGAAAAAAATGTAAAAAACACAAACACATGGAGGCTAAACAATACGTTACTAAATAACCAAGAGGTCACTGAAGAACTCAAAGAGGAAGTCAAAAAATACCTAGAGAAAAATTACAATGAAAACACGACTATCCAAAACCTAGGGATGCAGCAAAAGCAGTTCTAAGAGGGAAGTTTATAGCAATACAAGCCTACCTCAAGAAACAAGGAAAATCTCAAACAATCTAACCTTACACCTAAAGGAACTAGAGAAAGAACAAACAAAACCCAAAGTTAATAGAAGGAAAGAAATCATAAAGATCAGAGCAGAAATAAATGAAATAGAAACAAAGAAAATAACAAAGATCAATAAAACTAAAAGCTGGTTCTTTGAGAAGATGAACAAAATTGATAAACCATTAGCCAGACTCATCAAGAAAAAGAGGGAGAGGGCTTGCTTGGTAGCACAGTGGTTGAGAATCCGCCTGCTGATGTAGGGGACACGGGTTTGTGCCCTGGTCCGGGAAGATCCCACATGCCGTGGAGCAGCTGGGCCCGTGAGCCATGGCTGCTGAGCCTGCGCGTCTGGAGCCTGTGCTCCACAATGGGAGAGACCGCAACAGCGAGAGGCCCACATACTCACCCCCAAAAAAAAGAAAAAAAAAAGAAAAGAAAAAGAGGGAGAGGACTCAAATCAATAAAATTAGAAATGAAAAAGGAGAAGCTACAACAGACACTGCAGAAATACAAAGCATCCTAAGAGACTACTATGCCAATAAAATGGACAACCTGGAAGAAATGGAAAAATTCTTAAAAAGGTATAACCTTCCAAGACTGAACCAGGAAGAAATAGAAAATATGAGTAGACCAGTCACAAGTAATGATATTGAAACTGTGATTAAAAATCTTCCAACAAACAAAAGTCCAGGACCAGATGGCTTCACAGGTGAATACCATCAAACATTTAGAGAAGAGCTAACACCCATCTTTCTCAAACTCTTACAAAAAATTGCAGAGGAAGGAACACTCCCAAACTCATTCTATGAGGCCACTATCACCCTGATACCAAAACCAGACAAAGATACTACAAAAAAAGAAAATTACAGACCAATATCACTGATGAATATAGATGCAAAAATCCTCTACAAAATACTGGCAAACAGAATCCAACAACACATTAAAAGGATCATACACCATGATCAAGTGGGATTTATCCCAGGGATGCAAGGATTCTTCAATATACACAAATCAATCAGTGTGATACACCATAGTAACAAATTGAAGAATAAAAACCATATGATCATCTCAATAGATGCAGGAAAAGCTTTTGACAAAATTCAACACCCATTTATGATAAAAACTCTCCAGAAAGGGGGCATAGAGGGAACCTACCTCAACATAATAAAGGCTATATATGACAAACCCACAGCAAACATCATTCTCAGTGGTGAAAAACTGAAAGCATTTCCTCTAAGATCAGGAACAAGACAAGGATGTCCACTCTCACCACTATTATTCAACATAGTTTTGGAAGTCCTATCCATGGCAATCAGAGAAGAAAAAGAAATAAAAGGAATACAAATTGGAAAATAAGAAGTAAAACTGTCACTGTTTGCAAATGACATGATACTATACATAGATAATCCTAAAGATGCCACCAGAAAACTACTAGAGCTAATCAATGAATTTGGTAAAGTTTCAGGATACAAAATTAATGCACAGAAATCTCTTGCATTCCTATACTAATGATGAAAAATCTGACAGAGAAATTAAGGAAACACTCCCATTTACCACTGCAACAAAAAGATAAAATACCTAGGAATAAACCTACCTAGGGAGACAAAAGACCTGTATGCAGAAAACTACAAGACACTGATGAAAGAAATTAAAGATGATACAAACAGGTGGAGAGATATACCATGTTCTTGGATTGGAAGAATCAATATTGTGAAAATGCCTATACTACCCAAAGCAATCTACAGATTCAGTGCAATCCCTATCAAATTACCAATGGCATATTTTACAGAACTAGAACAAAAAGTCTTAAAATTTGTATGGAGACACAAAAGACCTCGAATAGCCAAAGCAGTCTTGAGGAAAAATAAATGGACTTGGAGGAATCAGACTCCCTGACTTCGACTATACTACAAAGCTACAGTAATCAAGACAACATGGTACTGGCACAAAAACAGAAATATAGATCAGTGGAACAGGATAGAAAGCCCAGAGATAAACCCACACACCTATGGTCAACTAATCTATGACAAAAGAGGCAAGGATATACAATAGAGAAAAGGCAGTCTCTTCCATAAGTGGTGCTGGGAAAACTGGACAGCTACATGTAAAAGAATGAAATTAGAACACTCCCTAACACCATACACAAAAATAAACTCAAAATGGATTAGAGACCTAAATGTAAGACTGGACACTATAAAACTCTTAGAGGAAAACATAGGAAGAACACTCTTTGACATAAATCACAGCAAGATCTTTTTTTTTTTTTTTTTTTTTTTTTGCGGTATGTGGGCCTCTCACTGTTGTGGCCTATCCCGTTGGACTGGGGCATGAACCCGTGTCCCCTGCATCAGCAGGCACACTCTCAACCACTGCGCCACCAGGGAAGCCTGCAAGATCTTTTTTGATCCACCTCCTAGAGTAATGGAAATAAAAACAAAAATAAACAAATGCGACCTAATGAAACTTAAAAGCTTTTGCAAAGCAAAGGAAACTACAAAGAAGACAAAAAGACCACCCTCAGAATGGGAGAAAATACTTGCAAATGAATCAACGGACAAAGGATTAATCTCCAAATTATATAAACATCTCATGCAGCTCACTATTAAAAAAACAAACAACCCAATCCAAAAATGGGCAGAAGACCTAAATAGACATTTCTCCAAAGAAGACATACAGATGGCCAAGAAGCCCATGAAAAGCTGTTCAACATCACTAATTATTAGAGAAATGCAAATCAAAAGTACAATGAGGTATCACCTCACACCAGTTAGAATGGGCATCATCAGAAAATCTACAAACAACAAATGCTGGAGAGGGTGTGGAGAAAAGGGAACACTCTTGCACTGTTGGTGGGAACATAAATTGATACAGCCACTATGGAGAACAGTATAGAGGTTCCTTAAAATACTAAAAATAGAATTACCATATGACCCAGCAGTCCCACTACTGGGCATATACCCTGAGAAAAACACAATTCAAAAAGACACATGCACCCCAATGTTCATTGCAGCACTATTTACAATAGCTAGGTCATGGAAGCAACCTAAATGCCCATCGACAGACGAATGGATAAAGAAGATGTGGTACATATATACAATGGAATATTACTCAGCCATAAAAAGAAATGAAATTGGGTCATTTGTAGAGACGTGGATGGATCTAGAGACTGTCATACAGAGTGAAGTAAGTCAGAAAGAGAAAAACAAATATCGTATATTAACACATATATGTGGAACCTAGAAAAATGGTACAGGTGAACCGGTTTGCAGGGCAGAAATTGAGACACAGATGTAGAGAACAAACGTATGGACACCAAGGGGGGAAAGTGGTGGTGGGGTGATGAATTGGGAGATTGGGATTGACATGTATACAATGATGTGTATGGATAACTAATAAGAACATGCTGTATAAAAAAATAAATAAAATAAAATCCAAAAATTCAAAAAAAAAGAAAAAGAAAAAGATGAATTATCTAATTACCGTTACTTTTTGTAAGGAGAATAGGTAAATAAAATGGGCAGAGTTATATAGGGAAGGTTTCAGCAGTAAAAAAAATGAATCAACTATGTATTAACATATATACACATTTACATATGTTCATACATACATATGTATTAACATAAATAACTCTTAAGACAATGTTGATCAATAAAAACAAGACCTTCAGAATTATACCGTATGACGCCAATTTCCTGAAAAAAATTGAAACACACAAGTCAACACTATATGTGTTCATTAATAAAGACTGTACAAGTATAAATACACACATGGGTCTGAAAAACACTATCCTGAGTTTTATTTTTACCTCTAAGAAGAAAGGGAAATAGGATTGGGATTTCAAATAAATCTATAATATTTTAGGTGTTCAACTGAATCACAAATACATGAATGTCTGTTGTATCATTATCTATACTTTTTTGTATGCTTAAAAATATTATAAGGACTTCCCTGTTGGTGCAGTGGTTACGAATCCGCCTGCTAATGCAGGGGACACGGGTTTGTTCCTGGTCCAGGAAGATTCCACATGCCGCGGAGCAACTAAGCCTGTGCGCCATAACTACTGAGTCCACGTGCTGCAACTACTGAAGCCCACGCGCCTAGAGCCCGTGCTCTGAAACAAGAGAAGCCACCGCAATGAGAAGCCCGCGCACCATAACAAAGAGTAGCCCCCCACTCGGCACAACTAGAGAAAGCCCACGTGCAGCAACAAAGACCCAACGCAGCCAAAAATAAATAAATAAATAAATAAAAATATTATAAAAATTATTGAAAAATCTAAAAATTAGTTATAGCGTCTTTGGGGGCTAATCCTCTAGAACCACAACAGACTTTTTAGTGTGAAATCTTGATCCGATTATCCTGGTTTTGTAAACGGTCACTTTAAAGAGAAAGCTCGTGACCCTGTAGAGAAACAAAGGCAGAAAGTCTTTAGTTCATATAGTAAATATCGGGGTTTTAGCTTCCTATATGAGGCGCCGTTTGGGGGCGCCAGAGGACAGCACAAGCCAGCCGATCTCAGGTTCTCCCAGGGGAACAGAACGGCCGGGTTCACCTGTTCCATACTGGTTAATAATGAAATATCTGGTGGGTTCTTACCTCCTGAAGTGACTTGTGATGACGGTAGCACGTGCTGTCTTTAACGCCCTGGACTTGATATAGTAAGGGTTTGCGGAGCCCCTGAAATGCAGCTTATTTTTGACCTGAGTACTTAGAACTTTTCAAGCTGAGTCAGGTGGCAATGGTTCTTCCATTGCATAGGGTTATGAAAAATTAATTTGGCTGAAACTCTGTACTTTCTGACACCCCCAGGATCCTCTTGAGCAGGAAATGAGGCTGCTTGATAAACGTGCTTTTTTTATCTCTTGAGGAATTGTCATATATTAAAAATAATTTAAAAGAAAAAAAGGATGATCAAGGTTGTTACCCAATATTACAAAGAAAATTACAGGTAGATAGGTTGATGCCTGGTGAAAATGGAGTGTGAACGGCTTCCCTAACCTAATCGGAGGGTCTTCTGAGAGGTCCTGTTAAAATCATCCAGCCGGGCTTCCCTGGTTGGGAGTCTGCCTGCCGATGCAGGGGACATGGGTTCGTGCCCCGGTCCGGGAAGACTCCACATGCCGTGGAGCAGCTGGGCCCGTGAGCCATGGCCGCTGAGCCTGCGCGTCCGGAGCCTGTGCTCTGCAACGGGAGAGGCCACAACAGTGAGAGGCCCACGTACCGAAAAAAAAAAAAAAAAAAAAAACACAAAAAAACCCATCCAGCCAAGTTAGGAGGAATTCTTCCCATTTTATAGCAAAGGAAGAGAAAAGATCACCAAGAAGTCCCCTCCCCTGGGTCCCCTAGACCAGTGCTGTCCATTAGAACATTCGTGACGATGGAAGTGTTCACATTTATGATGTACAATGAAGTAGCCACTAGCCATGTGTGGCTGCAGCGTGCTGAACTACGGCTAGAATGAAGAATAAAGTTTTACATTTTATTTAATTTTAGTTCTTTTGAATTTAAGTGACCACATGTGGCTGGTGGCTACTGAATTGGACAGTGCAAGTCTAGATATTTTTAAATGTTTATTTTTGTGTTGTACCACTAATATATGCACTAAAGAAAATGAGATGCATGTTAAATTCAAATTTGGGTGTATATACTTCTAAATTTTTCCCTACAGATGTCAAATGTACTTATAAATACACACGTTTTTCTTTTCGAAAATGGGATCATACTTAACATATTGCTTTTAATGTTTTTAAAAAGTAATATACAGGGAACATTTCCCCATACCAGAACTTTATATAATTTTTAATACTTGGAGTATCCTCTGTTGAATGATAATAATGGACAGTTATTATTCTAAGCACACTGCCCGCATTATCTCATGTGATCCTCACAACCCCATGAGGTAGATATTCCATTTTACAGATGAATTCTCTGAAATACATAAAGATTAACGTGTACTTTGCAAAACTCAAGCAGAGGCAGTGGGAGAGTCAGGGTTTCAAGGCTCCCAACCAGGTGGGCTGACTTCAGAGCCTGCTGCTGAATCTCTCTGCTTTAAATAAAGTTTTTTATTATTTATTTATTTATTTACTTCTTTGCAGTACGCGGGCCTCTCACTGTTGTGGCCTCTCCCGTTGCGGAGCACAGGCTCCAGACGCACAGGCTCAGCGGCCATGGCTCACGGGCCCAGCTGCTCCATGGCATGTGGGATCTTCCCGGACCGGGGCACGAACCCGTGTCCCCTGCATCGGCAGGCGGACTCTCAACCACTGCACCACCAGAGAAGCCCTAAATAAAGTTTTTTAAAGTTGAAGTATAGTTAATTTACAATGTTATGTTAGTTTCCAGTGTACAGCAAAGTGATTCAGATATATATAGAAATAGATATTCTTTTTCAGAGTCTTTTCCATTATAGTTCATTACAAGATATTGAGTAGAATTCCCTGTGCTTTACAGTAGGTCCTTGTTGCTTACCTAGTTTATATATAGTAGTGTGTATATGTTAATCCCAAACTCATAATTTATCTCCCCCACCTAAATAAATTCAGTTTAAAATAAGCATTCAATTCATCTAAAAGACACCCCAACAGCTTTGTCCTTAGTTTTGGTCTTAGGGCTTGAACACATCCTTTGTGCTACATTCAGTAATTAACGGGATGCTTTTAAGTTGCTTTACTTGACCAATGGGGACAAAGAGCTGAGTTTACTGAGCACGTGAGCCTTCATCTCTGCAACACAAGGATGCCTTTAGGTGGTGTCAAGCCACTGCTGCATGGGGGCAGGTAGAAGAGCAGTGGCTCTTCCTACTGGGCATGTAAAACCTCCTACCCCAAAAACCGATCACGTCAGCCAAGAGTTACCTGCCTTGCTGCAGAGTACAGCACTTGAAAGCAGATAACAAAGTGGTGTGAGTGAGTTAACCTGCTGTGTTCACAGCCAAGCTCCCCACCTGTAAAACAGGGTTCATAAACTTCTTGAGTGCCTGCAGGGAGGGATGCATCTGGGTGCTCCTTGAGGAGGTATGGAGGTACATAAGGCGTGATCCTTGCTCCCAAGGAGGTAGAGCAGTGTAAGCACTTGAGAGCACATCCCTCCAAACCCACATGGCAGCTTGTGCAAGAACACAGGCAAAACACCAGGTTCAACAGAGCAGAGACAGAGAGGTGTCGTCTCCAGGGAAAATTCCACGAAGACGGAGACATTTGACCGAGGAGCTGAGGCTTCATACAATGGTTAAGCTTTCAGTTGGGAGAATTCCCAAGTGGAGAAACAGAATGATGTGAAAGAACATTGGTCTTGCGAAGCTGACAGCCGCTGACACAGCATCTTTTTTTTTTTTTGCGGTACACGGGCCTGTCACTGTTGTGGCCTCTCCCGTTGTGGAGCACAGGCTCCGGACGCACAGGCTCAGCGGCCATGGCTCACGGGCCCAGCCGCTCCGCGGCATGTGGGATCTTCCCAGACCGGGGCATGAACCTGTGTCCCCTGCATCGGCAGGCGGACTCTCAACCACTGTGCCACCAGGGAAGCCCAACAGCATCTTTGTTTAAGCTTTCAATTCTAATTACAAATGAATAAATGCCAACCATCAAATAAAAATGAGAAAATCTAGGCAAATATAAAGAAGAAAACTTAAATTATACCTAGTCCTGCCACTTAGAAATATTTCCTTCTAATCTTTTTCCTAGTTGCCCCGACCTAGTTGCATACTTTAGTGTCATTTTCCCCCAAATCTCCCTTGGAAATGTAAAACTCCTTATTATAGATTTAAAACACAATATGCATTTTACCAACATCATCCTCTTTGGGGTGTTTTCCTGAGACCCTGGTGACTGGCCCCTAAGGGGACAGGTTGCTCTCTGCACTGCAGCCCAGCTGTCATCCTGGGATCTCCCTGCACCATCATCACCCTGAGGATTCCCTTCTCCTCGCTCTTGTGTTGAGACCTAGATTCCCAGATCAAATGGCTTTTTTTCTTTCTTGGTTTACCCCTTTATTTTGGTGGAACACATCCTCTAAAAGCTTTCTGGAAATGGGTGCATGGTAGCTAAAATGTTTGAAACCCTTGCATGTCTGTTAATGGCTCTCATTCAGCCCCATCCTTGATTGATGATCTGTCTAGGAATTGAACTGTTGGTCACAAGTCAATCTCCTACAGATCTTTTTAAGGTGTTGTTCCATTGTTTTCTAGCCTCCAGTGTCCTGCTGAGACGTCTGCTACCAGTTTGATATGTTATCATTTCCCTGGAAGCTTTTAGAAGGGAGCTTCTCTTTGTCCCTATTGCTCTGAGGTATCATGGTGATGTCTGTGGTATGGGTCTGCTTTTATCCATTGACAGAAATGCCTTTTTATTCCACCAACTCACATCATCAGTTTTGGAAATTTTTTCTTGAGTTATTTTCCAATGATTTCTACTCTCCATTCTCTTGGTTCTCAGATTCTGGGCTTGCTGGCTTGTGCCCTAGTTTTCATATCATTTCTGAACATTTTTCTAGCTCTTTGTCTTTTTCTCTACTTTCTGGGAGATTCCCTCAATTTCATCTTCCAATACCTCCTTTGAGTTTCTAATTCTACCATTATATCTTATTATAACATGTTAACATTACATAATGTAATATATTTAGTATAATATATTTTGGGGAGCTTTGTTTTGCTCTCTGTCCCTTTTTCATAGCATCCCTTTATTCCATAGATGCAGTATCTTCTCACATCTCTCCTTTCTGTACTTCCTGTCTTATTGTTTCCTTCAAGTTGATTTTTTTCTGATTCTTGTTCATCTTGCTTCTGTCTTTCATCTAAGAGATCATCATCCTCAAATGTCTGGCAATCCCTGCCTCTCAGTTCCTATGTAATAGTAAAATATCAAAGAGCTGATTGGATGCTCAGGGCTCACAGATAGGGCTGGTCCAGCCTGGCCAGGGTGTAGGGTGATATGAGCCTCCTCTGCTCGCCTTCTAGAGGGCATATGCCCAGCTCCAGCAATCTGGAGGCCCCAGTGGTCAGGACTAAATCCTTTACTTAGTCCACTGGTTTTAGAGTGCAGGATCCTGACCCTTAACCTCTTCTGGTGTGGCCCAGTTCAAGACTCTGCTTTTACTATCTGCAGAGAATAAATTTCCAGGCTTCAGCTGGGGTGAAGAAAGGGGCAGTTGCCCATCTGCTCAGAATACAGGAGGGGATCTGGGGATCTAGTTTCATCTTAAATAGACTTTTAGCCACTCCTGTTTTCCATTACTAACCAATGTGTCTTCCCCAAAGATTTGTTATATAAAATAATTGAGATAGCCTTTGCATAACATGGGACACTTTATAAGGGCACAAATATAAGGCAATTCTCTTTTCTAAGGGATACTTTTGCAGGGGGAGGGGAGAGGTTCAATTTATATTTAAAGAAATACAATATTAAAGCCACAATGAGATACCACTTTACACCCACTAAAATGGCTGCAAGTAAAAGAACGGATAACTCCAAGTGTTGACAAGGATGTAGAACAACTGGAACATTCATACAGAACTGGTGGGAATGCAAAATGATGTAACCACTTTAGAAAACTGTTCGGCAGTGTCTTGAAAAATTTCAACATATACTTACTACATGACTCAGCAATTCACACCTAGGTGTGTTTACCCCAAAGAGATAAAAATATGTGTCTACACAAAGACTTGTTCACAGATGTTCTTAGCAGCTTTATTCATAATGGCCCCAAACTAGAAAGAACCCAAATCCCCATCAACAAAGGAATGGATTTTTAAAAACGCAGTATAGCCATAGAATGAAATACTATTCATCAGGAAAAATGAACAAAGTATTGATACATGTAACAACATGGATGAGTCTCAAAATGTTAAACTGAGTGAAAGAAGCCAGACACAAAAAATACCTATGATTCCAACTAAATGAAATTCTAGAAAAGAAACTACTTTATAGTGACGAAAAGCAGATCGGTGATTTCCTGGCCCAGTGGTGGGAATGGGGTGGGATGGCTTGCAAAGGTGCATGAGGAAACTTTCTGGGACGGTGGAAATGTTCTACATCTTGATTATGTTGATGGATTCATGAGTATAAATGTTTGTCAAAACTCATTAAAGTGTCCATTTAAAAAATGGGTGCATTTTATTGTATGTAAATTATACTTCAGTAAAGGTGATTTTTTTCAGTGGTTCATAAAGAGATTATGACTTCTGTCCATGGGCAAGGATTGTTGGCCATTGATGCATGGGCTTCACTTGAGGGAGCCAGCTGTTCTGATGATCTATTTTATGGGTGTTACTGAACAAAGTTCGTGTGCCCGACACACAGTGAGGCCAAATAAAACTGAGATGATGGCGTTTGGAGCAGAGAAAGGTTTACTGCAGGGCCAAGCAAGGAGAACAGTTGGCTCACGCTCAAAAACCCTGAGCTCCCCAATGGTTTGGGGGGAAATTTTCTTATAGGCAAAATTTGGGGTGAGGGCTGCAGGGCGTGTGACTTTCTTCTGATTGGTTGGTGGTGAGGTGGTGTTGGGTGGTGCTCCAGGAATCTTGTGCTCAGCCTGAAGTTATCAATACCATCCTCCACCTTAGTGGGGGCCTTAGTTCTGCAGAAGAACTCAAAGATATTATGTCTATTCCTTGAGGAGAAACCAGGACCTTGCCCCAGGTGTGTCTTGACTGCTCCTCCCTTGTTTCTGTATTCCCTGACTTCCCTGATTAGCAACTATTTGAATCTGCCCTTTGGAACTCAAAGAAGGTCAGGGAGGCTGAATGAAGCCTATTGCCTACAAACAAGAAACAGGGGACATGGAAAGAATTTGTACGTGGGAGCCCTACAGGGTCCTGCTGGGTTTCATTACCTCACGTGGCAAAGGAGAATTAAGGTAGCAGATGGAACTGAGGTTGATAATTAGCTGAAGTTAAAATAGGAAGATTGTTTTGTTTTATCCAGTGGGCCCAATATAATCACAGGGATAATTAAATTTGGAAGTGGAAGGCAGAAGAGATTAGAGTGATAAGATGCATAGCCATTGCTGGCATTGGAGATGGAGGGAGGGGCCAGGAGCCAAGGAGTGAGGGCACCTCTAGAAGCTGGAAAAGGCAAGGAAATAGATTCTCCCCTAGAGCCTCCAGAAAGGAACACAGCCCTGGTGATGCCCAGATTTAGCCCAATGACATGTCTGACCTACAAAACTATAAGATAACAAATTGTATTGTTCAGGGCACCAAGTGTGTGATAAATTCTTATAGCAGCAATAGCAAGCTAAAACAGGAATTAAAATGGAGTTTACATCTTAAAGTTTACATCTTAAATTAAGAAACTTAAGTTTAAAAAACTTAAGTTTAGGGCTTCCCTGGTGGTGCAGTGGTTGAGAGTCCGCCTGCCGATGCAGGGGACACGGGTTTGTGCCCTGGTCCGGGAAGATCCCACATGCCGCGGAGCGGCTAGGCCCGTGAGCCATGGCCGCTGAGCCTGCGCATCCGGAGCCTGTGCTCCACAACAGGAGAGGCCACAACAGTGAGAGGCCCGTGTACCGCAAAAAAAAAACCAAAAAAAAAACACTTAAGTTTACATCTTAATTTAAAACCATTTAAGATGTAAGCTATTATGTATAGGATGGATAAACAACAAGGTCCTACTGTATAGCACAGAGAACTATATTCAATATCCTCTGATAAACCATAATAGAAAAGAATATAAAAAAGGATGTGTGTGTGTATATATATATGTGTATATATATATATATATATATATATCTGAATCACTTTGCTGTACAGCAGAAATTAACATAACATTGTAAATCAACTATAGTTCAGTTTAAAAAAAAGAAACCCATTTCAGCTCCTTACACTAGTAAGATGGTAAAGGTAATTAGTTAACTTCCTGCTGGGCCAGTCTCTTAACTAGTTTGCTAATTTACCTATAGGATTTCTCCTCTAGAGGACTCCCTTAAGCTTCTCCCCAGAGGGTTATAAAAACGCAACCATTTAAAAAATAGAGATGCACTGTCCTAATCCTCTATAAATCCTCAAACTATAGAAGAAGCTGTTACTGATTCACACACGTAACTCAGGGGAGCCCAATCTTGGGGATGGGAAAATGTGAGTTCACCATACGTGGCCTTTGTTTGTTCGTTTTAATCGTAGAGACTTCTCTTAAGTCAGCTGTTAAAGACCAAGGTCTCTTTGCAAACCAGGCCACTCAGACGCCCTCAGCTCCGCCCTCCTTCCCCCCTCCCCCCTCCCTCCCCCTCTCCGCAGGCCTCTGCAGCGCGTCCACCTCCTCCAGGGTTTCAACTGGAGGCATCAGCCCTCTTGTCCTTCAGCCAACCCTTCTGTAACTGATGTCCCCTGTGGACGAGAGGGAGCGAAGCTTCAGGTTCATGTCAAAAGGATTTTAACCCTTGCTCCACCCAGAAGCCGCCTGCGTCAGGTTGATGGACTGTAAGCGCCTCGGTCCTAATTAGGGTCCAGCGGAAGTTACTAATCAGCACCGTACCCAGGACTTTTCCTAGGCTCCGCTGAAGCAAACTCGAGAGGAAAATAAAGCATGCCGTCACACGCCCCGTGCGCGGGAGCCCACTGGAAAGGAGGAAACGGGAGCCCCCATCAGACTCGGGCCTTTAGATGCAGTGACGCTGACTGCCAAGGAACTCCACGCTCTCTGCTTTCCTCAGAACCTGATGAATACTCAGATTGTTCAGTGCGCAAAACATACACACCCAAGGTCTGGAATTGGAGAGCGGTGCTCTTGCACTGTGGATATACTTAATGCCACTGAATTGTGCATGAAGTGGTTCAAATGGTAAATTTGACACTGTGTGTGTTTAATCACAATTAAAAACAAAAACCAGAAGCTCAGTTGCTTGCTTCTAGAACCTGAGCCATTCATTTTATTTTTCATTTAGGATGTTGACTTTTTAAAATCTTTATTTATTTATTCATTCATTCATTTATTTATTTTTGGCTGCATTGGGTCTTTGTTGCTGTGCACGGGCTTTCTCTAGTTGTGGTGAGTGGGGGCTACTCTTCATTGTGGTGCACGGGCTTCTCATTGCAGTGGCTTCTCTTGTTGTGGAGCACAGCCTCTAGGCGCACGGGCTTCCGTAGTTGTGGCACGCGGGCTCAGTAGTTGTGGCTCGTGGGCTTCAGAGCGCAGGCTCAGTAGTTGTGGCGCATGGGCTTAGTTGCCCCGTGGCATATGGGATCTTCCTGGACCAGGGTTCGAACCCGTGTCCCCTGCATTGGCAGGCGGACTCTCAACTACTGCGCCACCAGGGAAGCCCGGGAAGGATGTTATTGTTCTGCTTCTTGGCATTGTCCACAACAGTTTGCAGAGTGCTAGGGTAAGAGCAGGCACTCAGCAAATCGGTATTGATTGAACGGTGGGGAATATTGATACACCCACTGCTCAGATTGGGGTTACAAAGCAAAGACTCTGGCATCATCAGAGATCCAGGGAACTTTGCTGCCTGTTGAAGCCCTGACTTGATACAGGTTGAGGTATAATTTTGGCTTTGTCTACGCTAATCTGCCATCCTTCAAACCCAGCCTTTACAAGACGGGGAAGATAGCTGATATTTTATAATAACAATAAATGGAGTATAACCTTTAAGAATTGTCAATCACTATATTGTACACCTGTAACTTATATAATATTGTACATCAACTACACTTCAATTAAAAAAACAACAGCATTTAGCTCCTGTGACCTCCGTCCTCCCTGAGCTTGACTACTGTGGAAAACTTGTTCTCTGGCTGGAACTTGTAGGCTTGTCAAAGTGACCGAGTTCCCGGAGGGGGACCACCCAGACGGCGGGGCAGTTAATGGCTTTGTTCTTGGTCCTCATTTGCTCCATCTCTGGGCACACACCCAAGTCTGGTGGTCTTTGCTGGGGGCCTTCTCAGGTGAAGGAGGAAGGGACAGTGGGAGAGAAGATCAAAGGGGAAAAAAGAGCCCACAAGAAAGCAGGAGAGGGCTTCCCTGGTGGCACAGTGGTTGAGAATCTGCCTGTCAATGCAGGGGACACGGGTTCGAGCCCTGGTCTGGGAAGATCCCACATGCTGCGGAGCAACTAAGCCCGTGAGCCACAACTACTGAGCCTGCGTGTCTGGAGCCCGTGCTCCAAAACAAAAGAGGCCGTGATAGTGAGAGGCCCACACACCGCGATGAAGAGTGGCCCCCACTCGCCGCAACTAGAGAAAGCCCTCGCACAGAAACGAAGACCCAACACAGCCAAAAATAAATAAATAAATAAAATTAAAAAAAAAAAAAAAAGCAGGAGAAATAGCAGGCCCAAGGGAAAAGCAAGGACTTCAGAGTTGGTTAGTCCCTGAAAACTGGTTCTGGACAAAAAGAGACTCAGCTCTGACCTGTGGGCACCAAAGGCACTGGCAGCCACATTAGGGAGCAGTGGATGCTGATCTTTTCCTAAGAGGACACCTCTTGTTTTTCTTTCCTTTTTTTTTTTTTTTTTGCGGTACGCGGGCCTCTCACTGCTGTAGCCTCTCCAGTTGCGGAGCACAGGCTCCGGATGCACAGGCCCAGTGGCCATGGCTCCCGGGCCCAGCCGCTCCGCGGCATGTGGGATCTTCCCGGACTGGGGCACAAACCCGTGTCCCCTGCATCGGCAGGCGGACTCTCAACCACTGCGCCACCAGGGAAGCCCTTTTCTTTCCTTTTTTTAACTGTGGGTTTGTCCACTTTGTCGTTTCTACCCTGGGTTCTCTGGGGATCCCTGTGCTCCTTCACAACAAGGTTTTTCTAACTTTGCTGCCGAGAACGACTTCTATAAATGCTCCATGGGGTGCTCAGGACCCCCTCCCCACAGAAGGCAGCAGGAACACCCCCCCCATGCCCCCACTCCTCCTGTGCCTATCTGAAGCATGAGGGCAGGGACAGTTGATTTTCCTGCCCTGGGGCATCAGAGGGCAGGTGTGGCCACGTGGACAGCATCCCGGACAGAGATGATGGGAAGTGTCTCTATTTTCCGTTTCTCTGAACTTCCTTTTATGGATTCACCCTTCCCTGCCCCCGCATTTTCTTTCCAAACTCAGAAAGGAGCAAAACTTAGTGCAAAGCAAGAAGTGAAAGCAAAGAGGGGGAAAGAGCAGAGGGAGGGGGAAAGGTGGTGGCCCGTAACAAGGTGAGGCTTACCTGATGAGCAAAGTCGGTACAAGCAATGTACGTAAGGAAGAGCTGTTCAGTAAGCAAATCAGGGGTGCTAAGTACCTTCTAGAGAGTTAAGGCTCAGGTTGGATGCCTTCAGGAGTAGATTTTCTCAACCTTGGGCTATGAAGATTGAAAATGGCCACTGAGGCCACTGAAGAAAATGGACTTGAAAGGAAAGAGGCTTCCACCTGCCCCAGCAGGTACAATCTGAGAAGTGAGGAGGGATGCATATGATTGGGTCACACAGACACACGTGCTTTCACATGGACACACACACACACACATTTTGGCTTAGAATGAGTCTGTCTGGGCCTTGACTTGTCTTAGAAAGGTTCTCAGTGGACCATGATCGTGGCAAAGGCAGTATGGGACATCAGACACTGGAAGGGTGGCCTTTGTGTGGTGGTGCCAGGACTAGCCCTGGGGTACAATTTAAAAAGTTATTTTGTTGGGGCTTCCCTGGTGGTGCAGTGGTTGAGAGTACGCCTGCCGATGCAGGGGACACGGGTTCGTGCCCCGGTCCGGGAAGATCCCACGTGCCGCGGAGCGGCTGGGCCCGTGAGCCATGGCCTCTGAGCCTGCGTGTCCGGAGCCTGTGCTCCGGAACGGGAGAGGCCACAACAGTGAGAGGCCCACATACCGAAAAAAAAAAAAAAAAAAAAAGACTTTGCCTTCCAATGCAGGGGGTGCGGGTACAATCCCTGGTCAGGGAGCTAAGATCCCACATGCCCCACAGCCAAACAACCAAAATACAAAATAAAAGCAATATAGTAACAAATGCAATAAATACTTTAAAAACTGGTCCACATTTTTAAAAAATCTTAAAAATAAATAAAAGGGAAGGGGTCAAGTGCTGGTTCCAGTCAGACTCCAGAGGGAATGGGTTAATTTCTTCCTTCCTGCAGCTCTTCACAGGTGGGCCTGGTCAGGATGTTTCCTGTGATCTAAACAAAGGTAATTTAGCTTAATGCTCATTGCGTGGGAGGCAGGGTTCCCAGAGATGGGACATGATGTGTAATTTAAGCTTATGGGCAACATTCGTTTAGAGATTAACTTGTAATAGAATACAAAGTTTCTTGCCTATTACACTAAGAATTACTTTAGGAAGATCAGTTCACCTCTGCGAACTTCAGGTTGGCCATCCAAAGAATCAGTCCCTTTTGGCTGCACAGTTAAAAATATATGCCTTAAAAAATACATCTTAATAAGTTGAAATATGTGTCTGCTCTCCTTCTTCCTACAAGGCTTCTCCTCTTCTCTATTTGCTTTGGCATTGGAATGTGTTGCAGACAGATGAGTCAGTTGAGATGAGGTCTTCAATTTGCTCGAGCCAGACATGTGTCAGCCCTACTCTGGGGAAAGAGCAGGAAGGTTCTCATTTCATACCTCGCCTAGGACACGCCTGCTGAAATAACCTCAAAACATGCCCTGCCTTCCCCAACGGTCTGTTTTGTTTGATTAAAAAAAATTTTTTTTTGAAGTATAGTTGATTTCCAACATTGTATCAATTTCTGCTGTACAGCAAAGAGATTCCGTTATACATATATATATATATTCTTTTCCATTATGATTTATCATAGGATACTGAATATAGTTCTGTGTGCTATACAGTAGGACCTTGTTGTTTATTGGCACAAAAACACCAAAAGGTCTCTTCTGAGTTTCAAGCAAGATGATGATAAGGTGCTTCAAATCCCTTTGAAAGTGAAAGCACTGGCCAGGGGCTAGTGGTGTTTTTGTGTATTTCTTTCTTATAGACCAGGAGCACAGGAAATGGCTTGTCCTCAGGCCTGGCTGGTGGCTGTACTGGGACCAGAATCCATGTTCTGACCCGCAGCCTGGGGTAAAGGCTGCCCGGCTAAGTGCTTAGTTGGGTCTCATGTCTTACAACTCCTTCAGTTAAAAGCAGTTTAACTGGGACTTCCCTGGTGGTCCAGTGGTGAAGACTCTGCTCTTCCACTGCAGGGGGCACGGGTTTGATTCCTGGTTGGGGAACTAGGATCCAGCATGCCGTGTGGCTCCACCAAAAAAACAAAACAAACAAAAAAAAAACTGTTGCCTAGAAGGAGGAGAGCCTGCCACCTTCTACAGTCAGCGTTGAGGGAAGGACATCTAAGGGTGGCTGGTGGGAGTAGGTGGAGGCTGGGGCTGAGATGGGCAAGGGCAGGAGACAGAGAGACTGTAAAGAAGTCATCCTGGCAAGAGATGGTGAGAGGCTGGATTCCAGAAGGAACAGAGCAGAGGGGACCAATTTGAGAAATATTATTTATCTTGTGTTACTTAACTTTCTGTTTTGGAAACAGTCAGACACACACAAATAAAGAGACTAGTATAATGAACCTCCATATAGCCCGCACCCCCCTATTCACCAGTTATCAACATTTTGCATTTGAGCAGTTGTAGAAGGTGAAGTGGAGAGGACTTGGGGATTGATTAGGTGGTGAGGGAGAGAGGATGGTGATGGAGAGCAAAAGAGAAGGAAGAATCCAGAATGATCCTGGGCCTCTGGCTTGGTCAGGTAGACAAGGGAAGAAGCCGAGCCAGTCTGGAGGGAGACGGTAAGCTGGGTGAGCAGAGGCTCTCTGCAGCGTGGGGACTGTGCTGTTTGCAGCCCCCAGTCCCTTACACGGCTACCTACTAAAGGAATAAGCAAAGGACACTGGGTGGCAGGGTCAACCAGGGGCTCTCCTGAGGGCTGAGCCAGGGGGAGCTGTCGGAGCGTTTGCTTTCTTTCCTCTCTAATCCTTAAACCTTGGTTTTACCCCTTGAGAATTTCTTTTTTTTTCTTTTTCTTTCTTTCTTTCTTTTTTTGGAGTATAATTGCTTTACAATGTTGTGTTAGTTTCTGCTGTACAATGAAGTGAATCAGCTGTATGTAAACATGTATCCCCTCCCTCTCAGACCTCCCTCCTACCATCCCCCCATCCCAGAGAATTTCTGAAAATGAAAAATAACCACCTAGCCTTTTTCCCAGAAAAAGAGAAGCTTTGCAGATGAACAGAAGGATGCAAGAGGGTGTTCTGGAAATAGACCAGTGATGTAACAAGGCTGATGGTTCCACCCTTCAGGGAACTGCCCGGGCTCTGCCCCAGGGGACACTTTTCCGGGCATGAGAATTCAGCTCTACCTCGAAGGTGCCCACATTCACCCTCCACCGTGTGTATCTTGGAATACACTCAGAGTGCATGGCGGAGGGGACAAGAGGTGTCCCATGGTGGGTCACCCTGACCTACAGAGGGTCCGGGATGGGGACCCAGCCCCTTCTCATGTTCCGGACCGAGCCTGTCTCGTTTTAGGTCAGGATGACACTGCCTGATCCTGATTTGCAGAGGTTCCAACTTGTCCTCCACTGTTTCCAACCAGGGATGTTACCACACTGGTTGGCTGATGTTCAAAATTCCTTATCGCCATTCCAGGAATTATGGGCCACACCAAGGGTGCCCTGTGGGTCTGGTTTTATCTCCCCTGAAGTGTCCATGACTCTGAGACACAGGCCTGAGTTACCTCCTGTGCATTCATTACCCAGGAAGCCCTTTGGCATTCTGGCCAAGTCCGAGGCTGTTGCGGTTTTTCCTTTGTCTTCTAGCCAAAAAGCAAAACAAACAAATCGCTCCCTCTCTATTAAACTTCTACCAGCCTTCTAGACCCAGCGCAGTCTTCAAAGAGGGGTCTCTTTGCACAGAAATTTCTCCCATTAATTTGAACTTCCCGGATGTGCTGGTCCGAGAGCCCGTGGCACTCTACCTGGAGCTGTCCTCAAGTTGCCGTCTGGCAGGTTTGGTGCTGTGTCATCTCCCCAGCTGGATTCAGAGCTCCCGCGGCAGCCATGTAGTGTTCCCCAAGTTTGTGTTGTTCCCCATGTAGTGTTGTTCCCCATGTAGTGTTGCTTCTTCCCTTCCCCCCCGCGGCAGCCATGTAGTGTTCCCCAAGTTTGATTCATTCAGAGGTGGTTCTTCTAGTTTGGGTGAAAATTATTCTGCCCTGAATGTTGAGATGGAAGCCTAAGGTAGTGAAGGTCCCCAGCACAATCTAGGACTTTTGAATTGACTTCCACAGCTGTGGCACCTGTGGGGATCTTGAGGGCAGCCCGGGGGGCATGTGCTGCCTTGGGTAGATGTGGCCCCAGGTCAACCTGCTCTGAGAGTCACATTTTGGTTACTAAGACTTTCTATATTTAAGCACTTCAGTCTCATTGGACTCAAATCTCCTCTTAACACCATCCAAAAAGCAGTGGCTTGGGTTTGGAGGGAGCGGGTGGAGGTGAGCGAGGAGGGTCATCTTCTTCCTCACGTCCTTCTGCTCTTGTGCTTCTTCTTTTTTTTTCTTTTTGTGGTACGCAGGCCTCTCACCGTTGTGGAGCACAGGCTCCGGACGCGCAGGCTCAGCGGCCATGGCTCACGGGCCCAGCCGCTCCGCGGCATGTGGGATCCTCCCGGACTGGGGCACGAACCCGTGTCCCCTGCATCAGCAGGCGGACTCTCAACCACTGAGCCACCAGGGAAGCCCCTTCTTCTTTTTTTAATTGGACTCTAGTTGATTTACAGTGTTGTGTTAGTTTCAGGTGTACAGCAAAGTGATTCAATTATACATCTGTACATATATCTATTCTTTTTCAGATTCTTTTCCATTATAGGTTATTACAAGATATAGAATACAGTTCCCTGGGCTCTACAGTAGGTTCTTGTTTCTTGTCCATTCTGTTGAGAATGGAACCAGGGAGAGGAAATTCAAATGTTTCTCTGACTACCCTTGGCACGCCATCCTCTCTCTGTTTATTTGTAACAGACCCCATCCATTGTTGTGGCTGCTTTTCTGTCCAGCACTGGCCATTCCTTTTTTTTGAGTGTCAACAGCCTGGTGCTGCCTCTCCAGGGGGACTCGATTCTATGTTCTTCAAAGGGCCCTAAGGGGCCTCCTTGCACAGCCCCCATGGGACCATCTAAGGCTCAGCCTCTTCCCCCCAGGCCTCCCCAGCTGGGCTCAGCGCCTCTCAAAGCCTCTGGGCTGAAGGATAGGGTTTGTTTTTCTTTTCTGCCAATGTGTCACAGATCAGTACTTCCATAAAATACATTAAAAATTACTAGGGGTACTTCCCTGGTGGTGCAGTGGTTAAGAATCCGCCTGCCAATGCAGGGGACAGGGGTTCGAGCCCTGGTCCGGGAAGATCCCAAATGCCGCAAAGCAACTAAGCCCGTGTGCCACAACTACTGAGCTTGCGCTCTAGAGCCCACGAGCCACAACTACTGAGCCCATGTGCCACAACTACTGAAGCCTGCGTGCCTAGAGCCCATGCTCCACGACAAGAGAAGCCACCGCAATGAGAAGCCCTTGCACCACAACGAAGAGTAGCCCCTGCTCGCCACAACTAGAGAAATCCTGCGCACAGCAACGAAGACCCAATGCAGCCAAAAATAAACAAGTAAATAAATTTATTAAAAAATAAAATAAAATAAAAATAAAAATTACTAGGGAAACCACTATTTACAATAGCCAAGATATGAAAGCAACCTAAGAGTCCATCGATAGATGAATGGATAAAGAAAATGTGGTACATATATAAAATGGAATATTACTCAACCATAAAAAATGAAATAATGCCACTTGCAACAACATCGATGGACTTAGAGATTATCATACTAAGTGAAGTAAGTCAGAGAAAGACAAATATTATATAATATTACTTCTATGTGGAATCTTAAAAATGATACAAATGAACTTATCTACAAAAGAGAAACAGACTCACAGACATAGAAAACAAATTTATGGTTACCAAAGGGGAAAAGTGGGGGGGAGGGAGAAATTAGGAGGTTGGGATTAACATGTACACACTTCTATATATAAAATAGATAATCAACAAGGATCTACTGTGTATCATAGAAAACTCTACTCAATATTCTGTAATAACCTAAATGGGAAAAGAATCTGAAAAGAATACATATATATATATATATATATATATATATGTATAATTGAATCACTTTGCTATACACCTGAAACTAATACAACATTGTAAATCAACTATACTCCAATATAAAATAAAAATTTAAAAAACATGACTAGGGAAGGGTGGCAGAATATACCACCCCAAAGTATGCCACTTTGGCTTAAGGATTAGTTTGAGCTAAATGCATTTTTAAAAAATAAATAAATTTATTTATTTAATTTTGGCTGCGTTGGGTCTTCATTGCTGCCTACGGGCTTTCTCTAGTTGCAGCGAGCAGGGGCTACTCTTTGTTGGGGTGCACAGGCTTCTCATTCCAGTGGCTTCTCTTGTTGTGGAGCACGGGCTCTAGGCACACAGGCTTCAGTAGTTGTGGCTCGTGGGCTCTAGAATACAGGCTCAGTAGTTGTGGCGCATGGGCTTTGTTGCTCCACAGCATGTGGGATCTTCCCGGACCAGGGCTCGAACCTGTGTCCCCTGCATTGGCAGGCGGATTCTTAACCACTGCACCACCAGGAAAGTCCCTAAATGCATTTTAAAAACAGCAGGCGCAAGAAGGGTGCTCTGACTCTCCCCCTTTTCCCCCTAAAAGCAGGAGATAAAACCCCAGATGGAAGATGTCTTCCCTACACGAGGAGGAAGGTAACATTCTTATCATCAAGACCAGGGAGTTGAACCCAAGAGAATTCTGTGCAAACAGACCTTGTTGAAATAATTCTCCTCTTCCTTTAGCCTCCCTTATATTTTTGTTACTTTTCTACAATCACCTCTCCTTGTTCAACCTAGTATAAAAACATTTAAGGTTTGTCACTTTCTTTGCATCTGCATTTCCTTCTGAGGGCTCTTGTGTCACAAAAAAACTTGTATTAAATAAATGTGTATGCTTTTCTTCTGTTAATCTATCTTACGTAAATTTAATTCTCAGGCCCAACCAAAAACCCTAAGGGGGAAGAGGTAAAAATTGCCTTCGCTACACTAAGAAAATGACATTTGGAAAATAAACTCACAAAATACAAGTCCTGTTTTCATTATTAGACTCAACAGTCAGAAAATTACGCTGCCAAATTACCATGAAACTGTCTTAAATATTTCTCTTAGCTTCTGCACTTATTTCTTCTTGGACTGGCCACACAGTTCATGGATCAGTTCCTGTCCCTGGAACACAGTGTGTGTAGCCCTGGGCTAACCCATCTTGAAAGAATTTGCTGTGTTTTAATAAAACGCATTCTTTACTATACTGTTGTAAGTAATATCCTAATAGTTTATAATTTAAAAAACAGTATTTATTCTTCCCAATTTTCTCTCCCTCTCCCCCCAGACCAGCTCCGCTTCCTACTTCCTCTTCTCCTCCCTCTATTCTTCTTTTTCTTTCTCGGGAATCCCAATAGCCAACTAGTTGGATGGGTTGACCTTTTCTTCTAAGTTAATTTATCTCTGGGTGTGGCAGCTACTCTGGGGGAACAGGCAGTAATGGAGCCAAGAACTCACACTGAATAGAAGCAGTGACTTGGGTCATGTCTGGGGGCAGAGGTGGTTGAAACAACCACCAATGCTGTAGGAGAGATAAGAGAAACTAATCAGTTGGTGTGCTCCCGGCTTCCGTTTGAGGGAGGTTCCAGCCCTGGGCGCTTCCAGCTTTGCTCCCTATGGCTCAGCGTAGAGAGACACTTCCTTCATCTTTCAAGGAGTCCACATACCCCATAGGCTCCAGTTCTGGCTCAGCCACCTTACCACCCTGTCTTTCTCCCTGTGATGCAGGCTGCGGGCTCATCCATGTGGCCCTCAGTTTCCTAACCACCTCAGTCAGGATTGCATCTGCCCTGGTGATGGTGGTTGCCAGACAATGGATTCAGCTCCACACTCTTTGCTTCAATGTCCACTGGATGGCCTGTGGCAGACAGAACAACAAAAATAAGTCTCGAAGGGGCTTCCCTGGTGGCGCAGTGGTTGAGAGTCTGCCTGCTGATGCAGGGGACACGGGTTCGTGCCCCGGTCCGGGAAGATCCCACATGCCGCGGAGCAGCTGGGCCCATAAGCCATGGCCGCTGAGCCTGCGCGTCCGGAGCCTGTGCTCCGCAACGGGAGAGGCCACAACAGTGAGAGGCCTGGGTACTGCAGAAAAAAAAAAAAAGTCTTGAAGATAAGAGCCCTCTAAAGTTCAGTGAGGAAACAGATTTAGGGCCTATATCACATCTACCATTAACTCAGATGAAGTGGAGCCGCAGATGTCTGGGGGCGGGCAGGGGGGCAGGGGATGCAGGGGAAGATTCACAGTGGGCAGGGTACGTGAACTGTGTTCCCTGGGTTAGAGGAGAGAGGATTGCAGAAATGGGGTATGGGATGTGCAGGAGGCTGAGAGAGGGGTGGCTGGAGCTGTGGCTGTGAGGCAGGAGCAGACGATGATGCTGGAGAAGGGCTTGCTTCAGGCAGCTAGGCTCCACCACCCACTACACTCTCACAACACTCCTGTAGTCACATCCCTACCTTCTGCTCTCCCTTCCTCTCTTGTCCCCTAAAAATCCACGCTCAGCAGCCAAAGCGATTCTTTTAAAAGTAGCTCAGACTTGTCACGGCCTTGCTTCACCCCGTCCACTGGTTTTCTATTATTGGTCGAATAAAATCCAAGCTCCCCACCTATCCTCAACGCCCGGTGTGACTCCCTGTTCTGGCCTGTCTGGCACCACCCTTCCTGACACACTGTGATGGGCACCAGCTTGACAGGGGCGGAGCTCGACACCACCTGGACCAGAGGGGAAGAGGTTGGAGTGGCAGAGCCCTCCGGCCCCAGGGAACCACAGGAATGTCAATTTCTTTGTGCAGCAGATGCCCATGGGCTCATTTGCTTGAGGAGATGGGATTTCCATTTTCCACATGCTGAATTTAAGCATTAAATTTAAGCATCAAAGCTGGGCATTATCTAGTGAGGCTAAAGATGTGCGAACCCTATGACCAGCCGTCACGCTCCTGCAGAAACGTTTATGCATGTGTACGGAGAGCTCAGAGAGCAGAGGTCAAAGCTACAGCCCTCGGCCCGATCCTGCCTCAAGTCTGGGTTCGTACAGCTCGTGAGCTCAGAACTAGTTTACATTTTTAGGATGACTTTTCCTCTTTTTTCCATATTTTAAAATTTATTTCAAAATAAAGAAGACTATGCGACAGAGACCATATGTGGCCACAAAACCTAAACTATTCCTTTACAGAAAAAATTCGCCAACCCCTGATTATAGGACTGCTCACACAGGATTGTTTGTAATAACAGAAAACCAGAAACATCTAAAATATCCGTCGGCAGTAGATTAATAAATTATAGTTTGTTCGCATAATGATTACTCCTTGATGGAAATGAACAAACTATAGCTATATGTAACAATCTGGATGATTCTCACAAACCATACTGAGCAAATAAAATAGGACACACACAAAAAATACAAACAGATTCCATTCACATCAAGATCAAAAACAATCAAAAGCAAACTAATTTAGGAATGCACATATGCATGGTAAACGATGAAGAAAAGTAAGAATTATTTTTTTAAAGTCGACACTGTGGTCACCTCTAGGGCTGAGGGAGGAGGTGGTGCTCAGGAAGGGCACATGCAGGTTTCTGGGGTGTTGAGTGGTATTTTATTTCCTTCCCTTGGTGGTGGTTTTGTGGGTTTTCCTTGCATAACTAATCTTAATTTGTGTGTCTATGTCTTATACCTCCATCTCTGTGTAAGACTGTATTGGTTAGCTGTTGCTACAATAATGGTGTGTAACAAACCACCCCAATGTTCAGTGGCTGAAGACCACAATCCTTTGATCTCACAGCTCTGGGGGTCAGCGGGGCCAGTGGGGCCAGTGGCTGTGATGCATCTGCAGTCATGGGGGTGCTCTGCTTCTGGCTTTAGGTCAGCACTTTGGCTGGGGCAGCTTTGCTCCATGTGTGTTCGTTGCAGGCCCAGACTCAGGAGGCAGGGGAAGCTCCGTCCACCACAATGCCTGAGACTCAAATAAGGCACATAGTGTTACTTCTACCCTACTGGCCAAAGGAAGTCAAATGATGAAGCCCAAAATCAAGGGACGGGGTGAAGCCCACAGTGAAGCAGAGGGGTGAAGAACTGGAGCCAATAACACAAGTATATCTCTCCCAATAAAAGCATTAGTTAGGAGAGAAATCGAAGCTACTTTGGGGCGGCCAGTTAGGGAGTCACAGATGCTGATCAGGAGCTCAGAAATCTCTCGAACGCAGACCAAGACTTGGCTCGCCTGCATTTAGGTAGCAACCAATGCCCCACAAGTGACTGAGTTGTCTGGGGACATTGTACTGGGTTGAAGCAAGAGCATCACTAATGTGAACTGGGCTCAAGATAATCCAGTATAGTGGGTTTACACAGGCACCAGCAGAGCAGCAGGAAGAGGGGGCCAAGAAAGGAGAGAGTTTGAAACTGAACAAGGCAAATGGCACTGATGGTGTCGAGTGTGGAACAATGTGCTGGGCTTTTGCTCTTGGGAGATCGCATTAGAGAAAGGAACTTGGCAGCTCCGTAGGGACCAAATCCCATCTGCAATGGGTTGAGGCAATTGGAGAGGATACAGGGCTGTTCTTTCAAGCAGCGTGGCTACCGAGCAGAGGTTTTCAACCTTCTCCCCACTCTACCCTACACTAGACTACTACTTCCCACTGTCATCAGTAGCAGCGCTCACCACAAGGTGACTTTCAACGGTCCTCACCTTCCTCCAACCCCGTTTTAAGAAACACTGTTATAAAAACAGGACAGAGAGGCGGTGACTAGGAAAGGATGCTGCACCCAGAGAGGATATCATATTACCGATAAATAGAAGAGCTTGGGTTTCTGCCCTGCCCAAAGGTGAATCCATGGTCAGCATCCTTGCAGAACTTGTTGTCTCTAGGGGAAGTGACATGTAAACACATTACAGGAATTCAAGGCAGGGCAACAGGAGGGATGACTACACTCAGCTGGCATTGAGGAAGGAGCGAGGAGGGGCAGGCTTACAAAGGAGGAAGCATTTAGGGAGTGGGCTGAGCTGGAAAACGGATGGGGAAGGGTGAGTGGGGGTGGGGAAGGGTGAGTGGGGGTGGGGAAGGGTGAGTGGGGGTAGGGCAGCACGTGGAGTGTCTAGGAGGGCAGGGCTTGGAGGCAGAAGCCTGCAGATGGGGCTGGAAATGAAGGTTGGGGCTCTGTATGGAGAACATCAAATGCCAGGGGTATTAGGGCTTACACTCTGCAGGCAGTGGAGAGCCACCATGTTTTTTGTTTTTTGTTTTTAATCTAAATTTATTTATTTATTTATATTTATTTTTGGCTGCATTGGGTCTTCGTTGCTGCGTGCGGGCTTATCATTGCGGTGGCTTCTCTTGTCGCAGAGCACGGGCTCTAGGCGCGCAGGCTCAGTAGTTGCGGCTCACGGGCTGTAGAGCGCAGGCTCAGTAGTTGCGGCGCATGGGCTTAGTTGCTCCACGGCATGTGGGATCTTCCCAGACCAGGGCTAAAACCTGTGTCCCCTGCATTGGCAGGTGGATTCTTAACCACTGTGCCACCAGGGAAGTCCAAGTGAAGTGTTTAGTAGAGTGTGTGGCACACAGAGTGTGCTCAGAAGTATTAGCTATTATGTAGCCCAAAGGTGGAGGCAATCCGTGTGTCTACCATGGATGAACAAATAAACAAAATGTGGTCTATACATACAGTGGAATATTATTCAGCCTTAAAAAAGATGGAGGGCTTCCCTGGTGGCGCAGTGGTTAAGAGTCCGCCTGCCGATGCAGGGGACACAGGTTCGTGCCCTGGTCTGGGAAGATCCCACATGCCGTGGAGCGGCTGGGCCCGTGAGCCATGGCCGCTGAGCATGCGCATCCAGAGCCTGTGCTCCGCGACGGGAGAGGCCACAACAGTGAGAGGCCCGCGTACCGCAAAAAACAAAACAAAACAAAAAAAAGGTAAAAATTATAAATTTTATGTTATGTGTATTTTACCACAACTTTTAAAAATATCTAAGAGCTATTGTTATCTCTAGTCTCAGAAATGGATGTGGCGATTCCTGTCTGCCCTGTAACTCTGGCAGACAAGGCTCAAATTTTGCTCCCCTCAGATCTTCTCAGTTACAATAAGTTATCCTTTCCCCTTTAAATCCAACCCTATCTTTGTCGTAGGCCAGGAGAACTACGGAACAAACAGCCTAGATGATGGAATCCAGGAAAGCCGAAGGAAAAAGAGTGAAAGCTCTAAGCAGAGGGGCCCTCAGATTCTGCTGGAACTCTGGCTGCAGCTCCTGGTTGACACATTTCCTGCCTGACCCTGTTTGCTAGTGCGCCAGAAAACAAAGTCTCCCCAGAAGACAGATGCCCGCTGGGGAGCTACGGAAGTGGTTTCTCGTGGCATCCCCTCCGATGAGCACCAAAAGAATGACGGGTCTGGGAGAAGCGAGGTTAAGGCTCAGGTGACTGTAAAGTTTGGAGGCTCTTGGGTCCCATTTGTACCCTCAGCAAAGCCGTTTCCCCCTGGGACCCCGGGAGGTGAGGGCCAGCGGGCCTGTGCCTTGGGCGGATGATTCTCACTTATAACATGGCCCAGGACAAGGGCCCTGTCACTGGTCTCCACAAAAGGAATCCTTTTTCATGCTTAATTTAATAAATCTTTTCTGAATATGTCCCGTAAGCAGGACTTAAAAGCAGCTGCACGTTCTAAAAAATACAACAAACTGTGGGCACTTCCCTGGAGGTCCAGTGGTTAAGATGCCATGCTCCCAGTGCAGGGGGCACGGGTTTGATCCCTGGTCGCGGAAATAAGATCCCACATGCCTCACGGCTCGGTGAGAAAACAAAACAAAACAAAAACCAACGAACTAGTGAATATAACAAAAGAGAAGAAGTATCACAGATACAGAGAACAAACTAGTGGTTACCAGTGGAGGGGAGGTAGGGGAGTAAAAGGTACAAATGATTAGGTATAAAATAAGCTACAAGGATATATTTTACAACACAGGGAATATAGCCAATATTTTATAATAACTATAAGTAGAGTATAACCTTTAAGAATTGTGAGTCACTGTATTGTATACCAGTAACTCAGATAATATTGTACAGCAATTATGCTTAAGAAAAAGCAGCTGCATGTTGGGGCCACTTTGGGGAGCTTAGCCAATACTGATGCCCACACCCAAATTCCAGAGGTTCTGGTTTAATTGGAGAGGTGCAACCCAGGCATAGGGATCTTAAAAAGCTCTCCAGGTGATTATGAGGTGCAACCAAGGTTGAATACCACTGCTCTAAAGTTCAAGCAGGAAGACTATGGCCTCAGTGAGTGAGGTAGGAGCTGCAGCAGATGTAGATTAAAAAGATCCAAGGAAGCCCAGGTACCACTGAGTGATGGTTTCACGAGGGAGGACCATGGACGGGCAGTATCCGCTATTTCTGATTAACAGGAGCCATTAATTTGAAGCTGGTTTGGTCTGTGCACACATCGTGATGTGAAGACCCTGCCTTCTGCATTGAAAATACAGCTTTGGACTTCCCTGGTGGTGCAGCGGTTAAGAATCCTCCCATCAATGCAGAGGACACAGGTTTGAGCCCTGGTCCGGGAAGATCCCACGTGCCGCGGAGCAACTAAGCCCATGCGCCACAACTATTGAGCCTACGCTCTAGAGCCCGCGAGCCACAACTACTGAAGCCTGCACGCCTAGAGCCTGTGCTCCGCAGCAAGAGAAGCCACTGCAGTGAGAAGCCTGCGCACTGCAACGGAGAGTATTCCCCGCTCTCCACAACTAGAGAAAGCCCGTGCGCAGCAACAAAGACCCAATGCAGCCATAAATAAATAAATAAATAAATAAATAAATAAATAAATTTTAAAAACAAGCAAACATAGCTTTGTAAAATATAAAATAGGTCCCCCAAATGTCACTTTTCTGCCAGTCACGGTGTCTGGGCTTTTCCCTTTGGCTTGTACTGTAACTGCTGAGAATTGTAGTCAAAACACTCTCTGTCACATCTGTGGGTGTCTGCTGACTGCTTACTTCAGCTTTCTTGATGTCATAACAAAGCTGTCCATGTATTTCTTAATGGGGTGAAGTCTGCTGTCTCTTCTGTTTTGAAATCCATGTGTGGCAAGACTCTGACTCACTTCCCTTAGCCTGTGGAGTTCTACTTCTGGATCACAAACCCTGCGGGCACCAGAATTCATAGCAGGGGTGAAAACTACCATTCTGCAAGGCCATGAGTTCAAATTCCAACTCTCCCACTATTGGCGGGGGAGTTGTATGGACAACTAGGTGACATTTCTGGGCTTTGAGGGTTTGTAGAAAAGGAGATGTGTAAATACAAAATGTGGTTAACCCTAATTCAGACCTTTGAGGAGAGGACCAGTAGATTTCTCTCAGTTTGTAGGAGGCTTGATTGTTCTGCTGGGCGACCCTGACACCAACTGGCTTTTGTTCAGTTATTCAAGACATATGCACTGCCAGAAACTGTTCTAGGCTCCTAAAAAAAAGGCAGAGGCAAGTTGAGTATTATGGACCCTGCCTCTTTTTTTTTTTGGAAGACTGTATTTGTTTAGAATAAATAAAGTTTTGGGCTTCCCTGGTGGCGCAGTGGTTGGGAGTCCGCCTGCCGATGCAGGGGACACGGGTTCATGCCCCGATCCCGGA
The DNA here is from genome assembly GCF_025265405.1 of Mesoplodon densirostris. Classification (NCBI taxonomy): domain Eukaryota; kingdom Metazoa; phylum Chordata; class Mammalia; order Artiodactyla; family Ziphiidae; genus Mesoplodon; species Mesoplodon densirostris. The sequence goes on from NC_082667.1 coordinate 10,162,441, forward strand.
GGATCCCGCATGCCGCGGAGCGGCTGGGCCCGCGAGCCATGGCCGCGGAGCCTGTGTGTCCGGAGCCTGTGCTCCGCAACGGGAGAGGCCACAGCAGTGAGAGGCCCGCGTACAGCAAAAAAAAAAAAAAAAAAAATAGAATAAATAAAGTTTTATAACAAAATTGAGAGGAAGGTACAGAGATTTCCCATATATCCCCTTCCCTTCAACATGCATAGCTTCCCTTATCGTCAACATTACTCACCAGAATAGTACATTTTTTTTTACCAAGGATGAACCTACACTGACACATCATAATCACCCAAAGTCCATAGTTTACCTTAGGGTTCACTATTGGTGTTGTATATTCTATGGGTTTGGACAAATGTATAATGACATGCACTCATCACTACAGTATCATACAGAGTATTTTCACTGCCCTAAAATTTCTCTGTGCTCTGCCTGTTCATTCCCTCACTCACCCTCCCAACCCCTGGTCTTTTTATTATCTCCATAGTTTTGCCTTTTCCAGAATATCAAAAAGTTGGAATCAACAGTATGCAGCCTTTTCAAATTGGCTTCTTTCACTTAGTAATATGCATTTAAGATTCCTCCACATCTTATCATGGCTTGATAGCTCATTCTTTTTTAATCTGAATAATATTCCATTGTCTGGATGGACCACAGTTTATTCATTCACCTACTGAAGGATATCTTGGTTGCTTCCAAGTTCGGGCAATTATGAATAAAGCTGCTATAAACATCATGTGCAGGTTTTTATGTGAACATGTTTTCAACCCCTTGGATAAATACCAAGCAGCTCATTGCTGGATCATATGGTAAAAGTACGTTAATTTTGTAAGGAACTGCCAAACTATCTTCCAAAATGGCTGTACCATTTTGCATTTCCATCAGCAATGAATGAGAGTTCCTGTTGCTCCACATCCTCCCCAGCATTTGGTGTTATCAGTGTTCAGGATTTTGGCCATTCTGATAGGTATGTAGTAGTATCTTAGTGTTGTTTTAATTTGCACTTCCCTGATGACATATGATGTGGAGCTTTTTGTATGTTTCATCTGTATATCTTTGGTGAGGTATCTGTTAAGGTCTTTAGCCCATTTTTTTAAATCAGGTTTTTTGTTTTCTTATTGTTGAGTTTTAAGTGTTCTTTGTATATTTTGGATAATAGTCCTTTATCAGATGTATCTTTTGCAAATATTTTCTCCCCATCTGTGGTTTGTCTTTTGATATTGTCTTTTGCAGAGCAGAAGTTTTCAATTTTATCTGGACTCTGCCTTTTCATGAAGCTTACCAAGATGTGTGCTTGGGAAATAGCATCTACTCTCTTTGGACTATTCTTTTTTTTTCCAGTTTTATTGAGACATAATTGACATATGGCATTGTATAAGTTTAAAGTGTACAGCATAGTGATTTTTTTAACTTACCATTTTAATTATTTTACCATTTTTGTGTGCACAATTCAGTGCCATTAAGAACATTAACACTGGGGACTTCCCTGGTGGTCCAGTGGTTAAGACTCCGCGCTCCCAGTGCAGGGGGCCTGGGTTCGATCCCTGGTCGAGGAACTAGATCCTGCATGCATGCCGCAACTAGGAGTCTACGTGCTGCAACTAAGAAGCCCACATGCTGCAACTAAGAAAGATCCCACATGCTGCGGCAAGGATCCCATGTGCTGCAGCTAAGACAGGGTGCAGCCTAAATAAATAAATAAATAATAAACATTTTTAAAAAAAGAATATTAACATTGTTGTGCAATCATCACCACCATCATCTCCAGAACTTTTTCATCTTCCTAAACTGATACTCTACCCATTAAACACTAACTCCCCATTCTCCACTGCCCCCAGCTCCTGGTAACCAGTATTCTACTCTCTGTCCCTATGAATGTGACGACTAGAGACCTCACATAAGTAGAATCATACAGTATCTGTCCTTTGTGCCTGGCTTATGTCACTTAGTGTAATGTATTCAGAGTTCATCTGCGTTGTCGCATACAACATAACGATTTGACTTACATATAAACTTGAACCATTCTTTTTCACTTAATTAATAACAGCGAACACTTAGGGAGTGCTTACTGCATGCCAGTTTCCATGCTAAACCCTTGGTTTGCACTCCTTTTAAAAACAGCTATTTCCTTTTATCACAATTCTCACTCCCCTTTTCCCTTTAAGCAACCATCCTAACATGTTTTGTGTATGTCCTTGTTTGTGTTTGTGGAATCTTCAGTTGTTGTTTCTATGCATGCATTTTAATTTATATTTATGTCAGATATGCTTATGTAAATTAGGATGGGTGCACTTTTTCTTCCAGCATATGTTAGTATGATCCATCTGTGTTGCTAGCTGTGCATCTCCCCTCTTCTCATGGCTCTAAACGACTCACAGAGTGCAGCCACTGTGTTTCACCCATCCACCACCCCACGGAAGGGCTGCGAATTGCGCCCAGTGCCCTGCCCCCGCCAGCAACCCTCTGCTACGATGAGCATCCTCGTGTAGGTGTCCTTAGACCCCTGTGTGAGACACTTCAGGATATATCTATATATATGTCTATTCCCAGGAGTGGATTGTTGGTTATGTGGTATACATACAGGTGGTCAGGCTAAGGAAGGCAGATTGCCTGTAGAAGGGCCACACCACCACACCACCTACCTACTACCTGCAGTAATGTAGGGAGCTTATAGCCCCGCATCCTAACCCACTTGACATTACTCAGCTTTTTTTTTTTTTTTGCGGTACGCGGGCCTCTCACTGTTGTGGCCTCTCCCATTGCGGAGCACAGGCTCCAGACACGCAGGCTCAGCGGCCATGGCTCACGGGCCCAGCCGCTCCGCGGCATGTGGGATCTTCCCGGACCGGGGCACGAACCCGTGTCCCCTGCATCGGCAGGCGGACTCTCAACCACTGTGCCACCAGGGAAGCCCCAGCTTTTTAATTTTTGCCAAATAGGTGGCAAGTAATATCTCGTTGGTCGAATTTGCATTTACCTTATAACCAAAGAACATCTCTCCATATATTTGTTTAGTCCTTTTGGTTTCCTATTCTCAAAATGACCTGTTCCTATTCTTGGACCATTTTTCCACTGGGTTCTTCTCTTTCTTGTTGATGTGCAGGACATCCTGTCTATTCCAGATACTAGTCACTTTTTGGCTTGATATTGCTGTATCTTTGCCCAGTCTGTTATCTGGTCATTATCTTTGACCACTGTGCCCTTTGTTTTACAGAAATCCTGTGTTTGGAGGGACCACATAACCTTGAGTCTTATGATTGTGCTTTTCGACTTTTTGTAAAGAAGTCCTTCTTTGCCTCTAGTCGGTAAGGACACTATTTACAGTTCTTCTATTACCAGCAGAGTTTGTATTTCACAGGTAGGGCTGCAGTTCATCTGCACAGTAGCTCTGTAAATGATGTTTATCAGGGATCCACTTGTGTTTGTTTTTGCTTACCCTACTCACTGGATCTTTATAACAGCTCTCTGAGGTAGAGGGAGAAACTGAGGGCAAGGAAAGTCAAAATGCTAGCAAGTGGCAAAATCCAAACTTGATTTTGTTTCTTCAAATGTCAAATAGCTGGACCGTATTACAGAGTTCCAGGGCGGGGGAGCAATGAAGCCTGGGACCCAGAACACAATTCACCTAGAATAGGCATTATTCATTACTTGGTGGATGGATGAGGCCCTCAGTTTGGTCTGTTGGACTTAGTTCAATTAGAAATGCCAACAAGCCCCCAGGAAGGGGCACACTCAAACCCCCAGCTTCAGTAGGAAGCCCCTTCCCATCTCTCTGACCCCTGCACCACATAGGCCGCACACGCAGCCTACTCCAAAGTAGCTTCTCCTCCCTCAGCTAAGGGTCTCCTTCTACTTCCTGTCCTCGTATTTTGTGCTTATGAACTCTAAGAAATCTAAGAAACTCTAAGATGTAGAGAGTATTTTCCAAGTGCCAGGCACTGTTCTACGCAGTTAACTTGTAGACACTCATTTACTATTCAGAACAACCCTATGAGGTGGGTATTATCATTGTACCCATTTTGCAGATCATAAAATCAAGGCCATGGTTCTCACTTTTAGTAAGTAGCAAAGTGGGAATATAACCCCAAGCCACTGAGCATGGAGCCTGCACTCCCAACCACTGCATCATACTGTCTCTTGTAGGGTACATTACCATCCTATCCAGATCAAGTACAACTCCAGAAACTATAAAATACAGGTACCTGAATAAGGCTGTGAGTTTTATTTCAAGCATCTTTGTAACAGACGCTGCAATTTGACATTCCAGCATCCAGAATCGCCTGGATGAAGACTTGCAGTCATCGCGGTGGCCTGGTTACCTCACATCCCTGCTGGAGCAAAAGACCTCAAACATCTTGCTCTGCAAGAAAGCCCACCTGATTCATTAGGGCTTGCTGTGCAGCACAAATTTTTATTAAGTGAGCATCCCGCTAACTGTAGAGCTGCAGTTCCCAGCCCAGCCACACAGCATGGCGCTTGTCACCGTTTTTGGCAGAATCTCTTAGTCCCCTTTGTGTAACGGAATCAGGGCGGGCGGCAGTATGACCACTTCCCAGCCTGTGCTGGCTCCGTCCTGGGCTTTGTTCTCCTCTCCCATGACCCATTGTTCTCAGATCCTTTGCTTTCTGCATTACCATCTTGTTTTTAGCCCATCTTGGTTCTGTTCAGCAGCATCATGTTTTCTTCCATCCTTCGCTTTGCCTCCAGCTTTTATCTCTTCTCTCTACCTCTTTCTGTCTCATGTTCAAAAAGACATCTTATCTGCCTGTCCTTTCTTTGCCCTTCTTTTTTCTCTAACCATTTCATCCTAAATCCACCTTGGAGCCGGTTCTGTGCAGTCACTTCTTCTCCTTCCCTCCCTGTCCCCACCTCCTTCCTCCACACTGACTCCTGAGCCCCCCATCCTCCGGGCAAGCTCAGCCACTCAGAGGGCAGCCCCCCTGACTGTGCGACAGTGGCTCTAAATTGTCCTTTGGTCAGATTTGAATGTAAGCAATGACATAGATCTGGCTGTTCCTTGCTGTAGTTCTGATTTATTTCTCTTCTGCAGGGAAGGTGACTGGGCATGAAGCCTTGCTGGTATTGCTTTCATTTCCTGGGAACAATCTCCTTTACTCAGCTTTTCCAGTTAATCCTGTCACTTCAGCCCCTCCTGTCTGACCTCTAATTCGTTCCCCACCGTCCCCGACTATGTCTTTGAGCACATTTAAGTATAAGACTGTCCCAACTTATCAGACATGTCCTCCTCATCCTGTTTGTCCAGGGCACCTGCTCTTGCCAGGTGTTCTGGAATACCTGAGGTCCTGCATTGCCCCAACAGACTCACCCGTGAAGGTCCTTCAGGGGCACTGATATGCTATTAAAGGCACACATGGGTTGGACATGGGCTTATTCTAATGTACACAGATTATCTCCCAACACAAAACCCGACCTCTGCCAACAGCTAACGCCAGCCAGTCCTGACCCCCTCACAAATGTGAATACCTTTTGCTGTCAGCACTTTCGTCCCTTTGCTCATTCTGTTCTTTTTCCCCTCAGCTCTCCCACTTCCTCCCCATGGCTGAGACTGCCTCTAGGCCTTTCCCAGCACAAATCCTGAGGGTCTTCCAGGACCCGGTTTGAGTCCCACCTCCCCTGAAGAGCCCTCCCTTCTCTCTGTTGTCTGAGTCCCCATAGTTGTCCCAGCAATGTAAGGGCACTCACATCCTTACTGATACTACCTGGTATTGCTAGGACATTTTTTAATTTGTCTGTGTTTTTGTCTCTCTAGTAAGATTCTTTGCGCCTTCGAGGCAAAGGATCACATTTTTGGTGTTTAGAGTCCAGATGGGCAGATGGGGAATGATTTTGGATCCTTAACAAGTATCTGAATGAACAGATGTGGAATCTCGGACCCCTCCCTCCTGCTATAGTCACAGGCCGCCTTGGTCTACGGCTGTCCAGTTATATGTTATAGTTTCCCCCACTAGACTGTAAGCTCCTACGGTGATTGGAGTAGGGTGTCTCCAAAAGGACCTCATCCCATCCCCCCCAGAACTCAGCACCACTGCAGACTGAGCACTCACCAAAAGTTGTCAACTTGGCATGGAGGTCAGAAGACACAGTTCTCTGCCAAGTGACCTCTAGGGCTGCAGGAGAAAAAGGAAGTTAAGGGGACAGGGGGAGGTATCAGGAGCACTTGGGTGTCCATCTGCTGGAAAATCAATCTTTTCATCTGCAAGACCCAGAAGGGAAGGCCTAGGCAGTTAAACCCCAGACCAAGAGTACCTTGTACCTTGACACCGGGAGCCCGGGAGGAATTGGGTACTTGAGGCCATGAGAGTGTTGACGTTGACCACTCCGGTCAGGGCTCTTGGTTCCATGAGCCTTTGTCCTCCTTGCTTTCCTGCTGAAGTTACATAGAGCTGACTGGACTCTAGGGGAAGCCCAGGACTGGGGATTCAGGACTCAAGAAGGCCAGCTATGCCATCCTGGGTAGGAAGGGGGCCCTTCCTGGACTTCTTGTTCCTGCTTTGAGAAACTGTATCACCACCAATTCAGGTCATTGCTGACCATGCCCAGATTCATTTCCTTTTGCTGCTGCAACAAATTGCCACAAAACTTCCTGGCTTCAAAGAACACAAGTTCATTACCTCACAGCTCTGGAGGTTAGAAGTCTCAAAGGAGCCTTACAGGGGCTACAAACGATCCTCCTGGAGACTCTAGGGGAGAATCAGTTCCTTGACTTTCCCGTTTGTAAAGGCTGTCCATGTTCATCAGCTCGTTGTGACCGCGTCACTCCAACTTCTGCCTCCATTTTCATGTCTCCTCTGACTCTGAGGCTCCTGCCTCCCTCTCATAATGAATGACCTTGTAATGCCAGCAGGCCCACTCGGATATCCCTCCATCCCCAAATCCTTAACTCAATCATATCTGCAAGGCCCCTTTTGCCATGTAAGGTCACATATTCACAGGTCCTGGGATAAGGACTGGAACATCTTTGGGGGAACATTATTCACCCCACCACAATGCCCCACAGAAGGACAGTTTTAATTATGAAATATTTCAAGCTTACCGGAAAACACAGACAATGTTAAAGAGACCCATGTACCCACCACCCAGCTTTGTCCAGTCTCGACATTGTATCGTATTTGCTTCTTATGTTTTTAAGTAATAAAATGTTAAAACATTGCAGATTCAGTTGAAGCCCCTTGGGTGGCTCTCCCCGACATCTTCCTTGCTTCAAGAGTTGACAGCCTGTGGGGATCACCCCCCTTAGGGCCCTGTGTGCCCAGCCGCATGAGTTTTACTCTCCAGGTGATGGACGGTCAGCCTGAAGTGGGGGTTAAGGTCAACAAGCCCGAGTGGGAATTGTGACCCTGTCGTTGCTTGGCTGGTGTGACCCCTTGGAGGTCACTCAGCCTCTTTGCTCCTGTTTCCTCATCTATAATACCAACAGAGCACTTCCTAGACTTGTTGAGAGAACTAAAGGAGATAAGGTTTGGAAAAATTGCCTGGAACCCTAACAGCATTCACTGAGCCACAATCATCCTCCTATTTGCTGTATTGTAATTGAAGGCATTCACCCAGGTGGGAGAGTCTCCCCAGGTGTAGGGAGGAGAGAGGATTTGCAGCTCCAGGGGCCCAGGGGCAGATCCTTTCCTGGCTGACTCTACAGAAGGTTCTAGGAAAGCCGGGAAGCATGGTGGGTGGTCAGAACTCCCAGGCAGCTCAGCCTCCCAGGGAGCCAGAGGGAAACCCTGAACCACCACGCCTTTCCAGAGGCCAGGACTCCAGCTTTACAGCTCACCATCGGCGTCCCCGCCGTGTAGCCTGGCCCCCGCCGCCCCGGCCCAGCAGCCGTGTAGCCTGGCCCCCGCCGCCCCGGCCCAGCAGCGGGAAGCAAGCCGGAGAGAGCGGGCAGCAGACCAGGGAGCTTAGGAATTTGGATCCTTCCCTCACTCTGCGTGGCTCAAAGCAGGCTCTTCCTCTGATTCATCTTTGCCTCCTGCCCTGCCCCCCCCACCCCCCTGCACCTGGCTCTCAGGAAGTCACGTGGCTTTGAGCAGCTCTCAGCCCAACAGGGGCTCAGGTTTCCCTTCCCAAAGACCCATTAAGGTGGAGGCTTCCAGAATGGCACTTGCTGTTGGATGTGGGCCCCTCATGGCCCAGGATTACTTGTGCTTCTGAGATGCTCAAAGACAGGGAACCTGGGGACAGCGGGTTCCCTATGAACACAGTGTCCTATTCACGGATGAGGGCTCCGAGCACTTGCCCTCAGGGAGTTGGCTGAGATACAGGGACACAAAGGCAGTTAGTGGCAGAGCTGGGACCAGAGCCCCGTCTCAAGGGCTAAGGAAGGCCGTTAAGCTCTGCAGTGGGGAGAGTACACAAAAGCCGTACCCCAAGTCTTCAGCTCCGGGAGACAAAAACTCAACATGGGGGACTCCAAAGGGAGAGCCCCTTTATAGGGAAAAATGAGATCTTTTGGTCTCTAAAGTGGACATGACTGATGTCACAGTTAGGAATGCATTCAGCTGCAAAAAAAAAATAAAAAAAAACCTGACCAACAATGTTTTAAAGAAAGAGTTGTTTATTTTTCTCATAAAGAAGATTACAGGGCTCTGGGTTCTTAGCTTTCCCTCATGGTTTCAAGATGTTTGCAGGAGCCCCACACATCACATCATATCCTCACACCATGTTCAGAAGCAGGAAGCAGGTGGTGATATCAGGCAGCTTCTTCCCCCAGCTTCCCCCTTATCAGCAAGCAAAGACTGTTTTCAAGAACCCAACAGCTGACCTCACATTATTGGCCAAAGAGGGGTTATACAGTGCTCCCCAGAAAACACAGATTGTGTATCTGGCTGTCCCAGGCTTTACAGTGAGAGGAGGACAGGAAGAAAGGTTTGGGCAATGACTCTGGGTTAGGCAGCAAAAAGTACCTGCCACAGCTAAGTAGCTCAAGGACTCCTGGTTTTGAGTAACTAGACTTAGGTGAAAAATTCTTACAGTTTTCTGGTGGGAGGACCAGAGACTGACCTGCAAAGCTAAGGAAAAATCTTCCAGTTTGGATTAGAGAAGAGAGAATTTAAACCCTGTCCCTGAGTGAGACAGAAAACTTCCTGATGAGACATTCAGGTGGTGTTTCAGTTGCCAATTTCTGTGTAAAAAACCACCCCAAAATGTAGGGGTTTAAAAGGATAACTTTTTATTATCTCTCATGATCTGGGAGTTGACTGGGCTCAGCAGGGCAGTTCTTACTCGGGGTCTCTTGACATCACAGTGTGGGCTGGAGCCATCCGAAGTTGTCTTTACTTAAATGTCTGATTCCTGGGTTGGGATAGCTAAAAGAGCTAGAAGAATCATCTATATCCACAATAAGTAGTTAAGGGATACACAAAACAAAAAGGTGTAAAATATGATGTCAAAAACATTAGGGACTTCCCTGGTGGCTCAGTGCTTAAGCATCCGCCTGCCAATGCAGGGGACATGGGTTCGATCCCTGGTTCGGGAAGATCCCACATGCTGCGGAGCAACTAAGCCCATGCGCCACAACTACTGAGCCTGTGCTCTAGAGCCCATGAGCCACAGCTACTGACCCTGCGTACCACAAGTACTGAAGCCCACATTCCTAGAGCCCATGCTCTGCAACAAGAGAAGCCACCGCTGTGAGTAGACCCCACTCACTGCAACTAGAGAAAGCCCGCATGCAGCAACAAAGACCCAACGCAGACAAATATAGATACATTAATTAATTAATTAATTAATTAAAAAACAACAACAACCAAAAAAACCCATTAAACACAGTGGTGGGGTTAGTGATAATGCAGGGTTGTTACAACGTGTTCAAACTTAAGGAACTATCAACTTCAAATAATCACGTACATATAGGTTGTTATATATAAACCTTATGGCAACCACAAACCAAAAAAAATCTATAATTATAATAGATATACAAAAAAGAGAAAGGAATCCAAACATAACACTAAAGATAGTTATCAAATCACAAGGGAAGAGAGCAAAAGAAGAAGGGACCAAAAAAGAACTTCAAAAACAACCAGAAAACAATTACCAAAATGGCCATAAGGACATACCAATCAATAATTACTTCAAGTGTAAATGGACTAAATCCTCCAATCAAAAGACATAGAGTGGCTGAAGCAACTGAAGTGCCCATCAATAGATGAATGGATAAAGAAGGTATACAATGGAATATTACTCATCCATAAAAATGAATGAAATCTTGGGAGAATTCCCTGGTGGTCCAGTGGTTAGGACTCTGTGCTCTCACTGCCAAGGGCCCAGGTTCCATCCCTGGTTGGGGAACTAAGATCCCACAAGCAGCATGGCATGGCGGAAAAACAAACAAACAAACAATGAAATCTTGCCATTTGTGACAACATGGATGGACCTAGAGGGTGTTATGCTAAGTGAAATAAGTCAGACAGAGAAAGACAAAATACCATATGATTTCACTTATGTGTGGAATCCAAAAACAAAACAAATGAACAAACATAACAAAACAGAAAGAGTCATAGATACAGAGGGCAAACAGGTGGTTGCCAGAAGGGAGGGAGGTGAGGAAAGGAAAGAAATAGGTGAGGGAGAATAGAGATGTAAACTTCCAGTTGCAAAATAAATGAGTCACAGGTATGAAATGTACCATGTGGGGAATAAAGTCAATAATTATGTAATATCTTTGTATGGTGATGGATGGTAACTAGATTTATTGTGGTGATCATTTTGAAATGTATAGAAATAGCAAATCACTATGTTGTGCTCCTGGAACTAACATATATTAACAATTATACTTCAGTAAAAAAAAAAATAAAAACAAACTAAAAAAAACTACATTAAAAAAGATTTGCAGCAACATAGATGTACCCAGAGATTGTCATACTGAGTGAAGTAAGTCAGACAGAGAAAGACAAATATCATATGATATCGCTTATATGTGGAATCTAAAAAAAGGCTACAAATCAACTTATCTACAAAACAGAAATAGAGTTACAGATGTAGACAATAAACTTATGGTTACCAGGGGGTAAGGAGGGGAGGGATAAATTGAGAGATTGAGATTGACATATACACACTACTTTATATAAAATAGGTAACCAATACGGACCTACTGTATAGCACAGGGAACTCTACTCAATACACTGTAATGGCCTACATGGGAAAAGAATCTAAAAAAGAGTGGATACATGTATATGTATAACAGATTCACTTTGCTGTACACCTGAAACTAACACAACATTTTAAATCAACTATACTCTAATAAAAATTTTTAAAAAATAAAAATAAAAAAGATAATACATCGGTATTTTTAAAATGTTGTTTCCACAAATACTATGAGTTATGTATGATTATCAAGGGGAAAAGACAATAGCAACTACCTGGTAATCATTTGTGCTTTTATGGAGTTAAATACAATCTGCACACATTCTTAATATTTTCTCCTCAAACGCCTTAATAAGCTGTACCATTGGCATACCATATGTCTCTCCTAGATGGTAATAACCAGATGAAAAGGAAAAACCCAAACAGAGCTGACATGTATGCTAACAAGGCATACTGAAATTGCATTTGTGCCACTGCATGGACAATTCACCTTGACTCTGCAGCATTCCAGTTTGTTACATTAGAACTCCATTGTAACCCAGTTTGTTACATTATGGATTTAAGTGTAACATTTATCACAACATACGTGTGGAAACCTAACCACCAGAGACATTGTGAAGTTGAATACATGGTTATAGTATTAAAATTATATTGATTTTGTCCCCTAACACACATTTCATGAATTTCAGGGGGTATTTTTTTTTTTTTTTTTTTTTTTTGCTATACGCGGGCCTCTCACTGTTGCGGCCTCTCCCGTTGCGGAGCACAGGCTCCAGACACGCAGGCTCAGCGGCCATGGCTCACGGGCCCAGCCGCTCTGCGGCATGTGGAATCCTCCCGGACCGGGGCACGAACCCGTGTCCCCTGCATCGGCAGGCGGACTCTCAACCACTGCACCACCAGGGAAGCCCTCTGCAAGGCTTCTTACAGCCTTGCCCTAGAAGGCCTAGAACACCCCTTCCACCTCAGATGGAAGAGTCACTCACAACCAAGGTGGAAGAGGGGTCATTGAACTCCATCTCCTGACATGAGGGATGGAATGCTTGATGGCAGCCCTCAGAGATCGGGGGTTCTAAGGTGCTCTCAATGTGGCTCCTCTTCAGTGGGGAAGGAGGGACAGTGAGGCCTTAGGCCAAGGCACGGAGAGGCCCTGAAGGGAAGGAGTGACATCAGAAGAGGAACTTGTGGGGTCCAGAGGGAGATGTTGGCGCTGAAAATGCTGACCCAGCCCAAAGGGCTACCCCAAGGGTGGGTCCCTGAACAACGGGTCCTGAGAGTTTCAGACGCTGTGAAACTATCAGCAAAGTTGGTGTGGCCAAATCTCCCCCCGGAATCATGGGGGATAAGGAATTATGCTGTGGGAGGAGCCCAAAAACAGAGGTGGTGAAGGGCCATTCGTGCCTGGGAAGGGGATGATTATTTGTGCTCAGAAGCTAAGTGCTTAGAGAACTAACTTATGGTTACAGGGGGAAGGGTGGGGGAGGACACAGATTGGGAGTTTGGAATTGACACAGTGCTATATTTAAAATAGATAACCAACAAGGACATACTCTACAGCACAGGGAACTCTGCTCCATAGTCTGTAATAACCTAAATGGGAAAAGAACTTGAAAAAAAACAGATACATGTGTATGTATAACTGAATCTCTTTGCTGTACACCTGAAACTAACACAACATTGTTAATCAACTATACTCCAACGTAAAGTAGAAATTAAGAAAAAAAAAAGAAGAAGAAGTTGTTGAGCACCGAGGAACCCCTTGAGACATCACAGGCTCCTGCCTCTCTTGGGGTCTGCTCTTCTCTCCTACAGCCTGTGCACCAAATCCGGCCCTGGGCCTCTTTTTATACAACCCAGAACTGAGAATGATTTTAAAGGATTGCAAGAAAAGAGGAAGGAAGGGGTGAGGAATATGCCACAGGGATGCAAGTGGCCCTCAGAGTCTAAACTATTTCCTCTCTGGTCATTTACAGGAAAAGTTTGAGGACCCCTGCTTTAAACAAAGGGCGTGGCTCCTACTGGTGCCAAGTGCACTGATTGTAGGTGAGACCTGAGCTGACTTCAGGTGTCAGCAAGCACGTCATTCCCTTTTCAGCTCTCTCCCGATCCTGATTTCTTCCAGGAGCAAGTCTCAGCTGGCTGTGTGGGTATGTCTTGCAAGCACGACTAACATTTGAGAATCTCCTTTTCAAACAAAGAAAGGAGGCCACAGTATCCAGCTAGAATTGTTCAAAGTCCTCTGGTCAGCTCAGGAGTCCTGCATGGCCCAGCACCCCACCTCCACCCCCCGGCTTGGCTTCCATGCTCAGCCTGATGCTCGGTTCTCCTGAAATATACTGAACTCTTCAGTTTGCTACATATGTGCTGTTCCACTTCAACCTCGGACCTCTGCGTCTGTGTCTCCTCTTCTTAGAATACTTCATACCTGGCCTGCGCTGAGTAACTCCCACTCACCCTACAGGGCTCTATAGTACCATTGATTCCTATAGAACAATTTCAGTAATTTACAGACAGCCTATCTATCCACTGTCCCGCACCCACCTGTGTGGTCAACAAATGAAACGTTCTTTAACAAAATAGGAAAAGAAGTCAGTTTAGGGAACATATAAATACAAAGAAAACAAAAAATACCCCGCATCTCCCAATCCCTGATTCTCCACCCCTGGCCCTGGGCAGAGGGCTCTAACCAGTCCAATCTCATTTCTCCTTCACAGTGGGTGTGGCTTCCAGTGGACAGTGGTTCCACTCAGCTTCCCAGCCCCTGACTCTGGGGGAGAACCAGAGAAATGGGGTTGGGTCTGGAAGAGCCACCTGAGGCAGATGGATGTAAATTTAACCCTGTGGCCCCGTCTATAACCAGGGCTAACCCTCCCCACCCCCCAACAGTTTCCCTCCATTAGAAGAGAACCTGGGACTTCCCTGGTGGTCCAGTACGTAAGACCCCGCCCTCCCCATGCTGGGGGCCTCAGTTCTATCCCTGGTTCGGGAACTAGATCCCGCATGCACACCACATCTAAGAAGCCCGCACGCCGCAACTAAGACCCAGCGCAGCCAAAAAAATAACTATAAAAAAGTAAGAGGGCTTCCCTGGTGGCACAGTGGTTGAGAGTCCGCCTGCCGTTGCAGGGGACACGGGTTCGTGCCCAGGTCCGGGAAGATCCCACATGCCGCGGAGCGGCCGGGCCCGTGAGCCATGGCCGCTGAGCCTGCGCGTCTGGAGCTTGTGCCCCGCAATGGGAGAGGCCACAACAGTGAGAGGCCTGTGTACCACAAAAATAAAAGTAAGAGAACCTGATTCTTGCTGGTGTTCTCTCCAAACCGGGGTCTCAGACACTGTGTGATCATTTCCCACTCTTAGCCCTCAAAAGAGGCGCCACCATACAGTGGTTGGATCACAGGCTCTTGAGTCAGACAAACGTGCGTTCAAGTTTCCACTTACTACATGACCTTGAGCAAGTTACATAACCTGATGCCAATGGGTTTATTGAGAAGAAAAAAATGAGACAATGTATATACTGCACTTAGCACAGAATCAGGTACATGGGAAGCAAAGGTCAGCCACTATCATCATTAACTTTTTAAGTTTTTATTTTAAAAAGTATCACTACAGTAAAATTGACTTATTTTGGTGTACAATTCTTTGAATTTTTGCACCTGTATAGATTCACGTAACTGTCACCATAGTCAGATACACAACAGTTCCTTTATCCAACCCTCCCGAAAACAACCAAACCACTCTCCTGCGATCCAGTGCCCTGCCCCACCCATAACCCCCTGACAACCACTGACCTGTCCTCCTTCCCTATAGTTCTATCCTCAAGAATGTCCTATAAATGGAATCTCACAGTATATAAACATCTGAGACTGGCTTCTCTCGCTTGGCATAAACACCATTGCGACTCACCCAAGTTGTGTGTATCGATGGTTTCTTCCTTTTTATTGCCCAGGAGTATACACTTGCTGAAAATGGCTATCTCTTTTTTCATCCCAACCAACTGTCCGAGTCAGATAAACACAAATAGACTCTATAGGTCTTGATCTAGGAGTCACTTTCTCTGGGGAAGCTGGTAACCCCATATTTTGTCAGGTCCTCTTCCTATCAACCTCCCATAAGCCCTCCTGAAAGAAAGGCCCCGAGTCTAAATTTATGGTTTGAGGGAAAGAAAAATCTTTGGTCCCCTGGATGGTAGCAAATGGAAGACCCCAAAAGGTCTGGGGAATATCATTCTGAGCCTGGAGCCCCTTGTGCTCTGTGACCTACAATTTGCAGCCAACTGGCCAGGCACAGTCAGGCGGCCAGTTATCCTATTCCCCTCATACACAATTGCAGGGCAGAAAGGCTGGTGCCTGAGGGTGGGAAGAAGAATTCCAGAGACCAACTGGGAGACCGAGCAGAAGAGGCCATTTGTGGCTCTGAATAACATCCTTCTTTGCACTATTTTGTTTCTCCAGATTGGTTTAGAGGGACACCCCAGCTGCTGCCTTCTCTGCTGTTCAAAATTATTATTGAGGGACTTCCCTCGTGGTCCAGTGGTTAAGAATCTGCCTTCCAATACAGGGGGTGCAGGTTCCATCCCGGGTCGGGGAACTAATATCCCACATGCTGTGGGCAACTAAGTCCGTGTGCCTCAACTACTGAGCCCGCGCACTCTAGAGCCCATGCACCACAACTAGACAGAAGCCTGCGCGCCGCAATGAAAGATCCCACATGCCGCAGTGAAGATAATGCGTGCCCCAACTAAGACCTGATGCAGCCACATAATAAATATTTTTAAAAATTATTGTTAAAGGGCACATCCTTTCTTAGCACCATTAGGGAACAGGTTCAACACTGGCTTCTGAGTCGTCCTAGGAATGTCTTTGTTTCTGCTGTCTATCCTCTGTCCATTCCTGGGTGGCCTAGGGCAGGGTCCTAGGGCAACTGCTCATTAGAGGAGGTGGGGAGAGAGAGAGAGTCTTTGATTTCAAAGGGCAAAGTCCATGGCCAGAGTCTTTCCCACGCCCCCCAGACCCTTAGGGGACACACCATGGCAGTGCCACTGACACGTGACCCAGTTCCGTTGTCTTCTGGGAGGCTTGTGAGCTTTGCTTCAGGGAAAATGAGTTTGTTACGGGTTCCAGGGCAAAAAGTTAGCTTTGGGGTTGGGCTGTGGCCAGCTGGTCTGGATGTCCCAACTGGTGCTGAAGGCCAGGTTTCACTTCCTTTGGAAATCCCATGCACTTGGCCTCTGAGGTTTCCTCAATATGCATAGACCCTAAATTCCCCTGGGAGTTTTGGTTGACGGGTTTTCTGAGAAATAGATCAACTTCAGTAAGATGACACACAAAGTTAGAGCTTTCTGACCCAGGAGAGCAAAGGTGACAATCCCGAGAAGCCTAACACCCAGAAACACAAAACACTGAGAACAGGTGTGTGAGTTAGAAACTATGTCCTCTCACTTGGACTTGGCATCAGGGGAGATTCGAGTGCTGTCATAGGCTCGAATCCCAGCTCTGCACACAGCCCGGAGACCTTGGACAGACCCTGGACTGCGGGCTCCTGAGCTTAGGGTCCTCTGAGTCCTGTTATCCATTCTGAGTCACTTCATAGATGCCCAGGTCTGTGTGAGGCCCTGTTAGAGACACAGAGGGGAAGATGGGGGTGGTCCTTGCTTCCAAGGGCATGTGGAGACATGGCCCACACACCAGATAAGACGGGAGTGTAGGAGAAGGAGATGAGGATGTCATTCAGGTCAATAAGCGCTGTAAGAATCAAAGGGTGTGATGTTGGTGTTTGAGGAGGACTTTCAGAGGAGCAGGAAGGGGACCTTGGAGGCAGGGGAGGTGGCAGAGGCCAAGGCATCTGGGGGGAGGGGTGTGGTTCATCCAGGGCAGTAGGAGGCACGGTTGGAGGCCATAGGAGACTCTACAGATGCCCCGCCCAGATCCCCATCACCCACTCCCCAGAGCTGTGACTGTCGGCTGCTGCAGCCCCATAGCTACACCCTTCCCCAGAGAACTGCCTTTGGCTGGCCAGGAGCCACCTGGTCATTACACCCCCAAGGGGTGTCCGGCAGCCAATGACGGGGTGGTGCACAGTTACGAAGGCCCGCCCCCTTGCGTCCAAGTGGAACAGCTCTGTGGGGCCATTCACACTCCAGGGCCCCCATGGGATCCGGCTGAAGTCAGACTTGAGCCAAAAACAACTGTGTTTGGCTTCTTCACCTGCCCTATCCTGCTTCCCCCACTCCCTTACCAGTTTCCATCCTGTGGGTTCTCCCACAACACATCATCTGCGCAAAAACCCCAATCTCAGATGCTGCCTCTAAGGAACGCACCAGCTAGAATCAGCACAAGGCAGAGTTAAGGGGTCCTTGGATGCTAGAAATTTGGTATGTAGGCAGATGAAATAGAAGGAAACCTGGCTCCTTCAACCTGTTCCCACCTGTGCCACTTACGGTACGCGGACCTCTCACTGTTGCGGCCTCTCCCATTGTGGAGCACAGGCTCCGGACGTGCAGGCTCAGCGGCCATGGCTCACGGGCCCAGCCACTCTGCGGCACGTGGGATCCTCCCGGACCGGGGCACAAACCCGCATCCCCTGCTTCGGCAGGCGGACTCTCAACCACTGCGCCACCAGGGAATCCTGCCACTTACTTTTAAAGTTCAACAAGTAAAAGTGGCCCACCCCACTTTATCCTGGGTGCCCGCCCCACACAGAGAAGAATTTCTAATGGATTTGTTTATGGTGCTGGAAGTTCATTCTTTGGTTTAGCTAAAGAACAGGAGCAGATGTGATCCTGCTGCCCCAGAAACACCTCTGTTGGGGGGTGGTCCATCTGCTAGACCCCAGCCCAAGGGGGAGTGTCAGCCTCCTTGTTGGTGAAGGCGCTTAAAGGGAGAGAGACTGGTGAGGTGTTTCTTTCTTCACATGATCAGCCCCTCAGGAGGCATATGAAGAAGAAAGCCAATAGAAAGGAAAGGCCATCTCCCCCCTACATGCCCCCTTCTGTCTCCAAGCCACCTCCTTCCTTTCCCCATCTATTCCAAGTACCACCCACCAATTCAACTAAACATCCACCAGGTGCCAGGCACAACTCTCGGCACTGGGATACAGCAGTGATCACCACAGTGAGGGCCTGCTCGCAGAGACTTCACATTCTAGTCAGTGGAGGCTGGAAAAGGGAAGTATATTAAACAGAAATAGTGTTAACAACTATAAAGAATATACAGTAATGGCTTAGAGAGAGGCTGGCTCCTAGGGGGATGGGCCACCTTGGGTAGGGGTCAGGGAGGGCCTCTAGGAGCTAAGGCATCAGTGCTGAGAAGG
The DNA here is from genome assembly GCF_025265405.1 of Mesoplodon densirostris. NCBI lineage: Eukaryota > Metazoa > Chordata > Mammalia > Artiodactyla > Ziphiidae > Mesoplodon > Mesoplodon densirostris. The sequence continues at coordinate 10,180,859 of NC_082667.1, forward strand.
TGTTGGTCCAGCAAAGATCTGGGGGAAGAGCATCCAGGCAGGGGGAACAGCAAATAAGGAAGTCCTGGTGTGCATTGAATACGACGAGCCTGGGAGATCCAGGGGGATCTCTGGGGAATCTCAGGTTGTTCTCCTTTTCGTCTGGTCCTTGCAAGGATGATCGTGGAGGGAGGAAATCGAATTTATCTGCCTGAAGTTTCTACATCTTTACGCTGAGTGGCATTCTGACTAAGCAGAGCTCTCTGCTGGGGTATCCTCTCCTCTTCCAGACAGTGAGCTGGGTTTTCAATAGTAACCCAAGGCTTTCAGGCTGGAGCACAGCCTTGCGTTCTCTCTTTAGTGTCTCGTGGCTTCGGACATCCTGGTCACTCCCTGTATTGGACCGCTGACTCCCACGTGCCAGGGATGATGAAACTTCCTCTCTTGATGCAAAGGCTTCAACTTCCTTCTCTTCGGACACACAAACAAATTGCAAACTTACAAACCAAAACTGTCCTATCAGCAAGGCAGGTCCAAAACACCTCTTAGAGCCGAGGGAACAGGGGCCTCCACCTCTTCTCCCAGGAGACGTGGAGCCAGACAACATACTGATTAACCTCCCACCAGACTCCCAGCCAAGGCTTCCCCTCAAGGCATGCTTCCCTAATGGGTCAGCTGGGCCCCAAAGCTGACTTCCTTCCTCCACTGGCCTCTGGGCTGACTGGTCACTGGCTTGGCTCATGATAATTTATTTTATTTTATTATTATTTTTTTTCCTTTTTTGCAGTACGCGGGCCTCTCACTGTCGTGGCCTTTCCTGTTGCGGAGCACAGGCTCCGGACGCGCAGGCTCAGCGGCCATGGCTCACGGGCCCAGCGGCTCCGCGGCCTGTGGGATCCTCCCGGCCCGGGGCACGAACCCGTGTCCCCTGCATCGGCAGGCGGACTCTCAACCACTGCGCCACCAGGGAAGCCCGACAATTTATTTTATTATATGGTCAGGAAGATGCTCAGGGGTCTCAGCAGGTCAGATGATGGGCTTAGGAACTTCGAGCCCCAGTGTCACCCTCTCATCCCTTTAGCTAATGGCCCCTGAATTAACTCCAGACATCGGGACTATGAGATCTGATCCCATAGGCTTGGTTTTCTTTGTGAAAATAATCCTAATAATTACATGGAGGGGGAGGGAGAATCATTCGAACCCCTCCCAAGTCACAGGGTGATGTCTACTTGGCTTCATCATTTTGTGGAGATTTTTGACATTTTCTCTTTAGGGTCCTTCAAAGGCCATTCTCCTCCAGCCACCGTGGGCGCCATGAAGAGGGGCCCAGACCCCACGTCAGGGAGACGCCTGTCCCTCTGTTCTCCGCACCTGGTACCCCTCTGGCAGGCAGGGGAGGGGGCTGGTGAGGGGCCAGGACACAGAGGAGGCTGGAAAGTGTGGCATGTGGGACACAGGGAGCAGTGCTCAGGGGAAGGAGACGGAGACAGTGGGAGTGGCCGGGCGTCAGAGCGGGGCACTCAGATGACGTGGGCGCCACTTCCCGGGGCTCAAGGAGTGGGCAGAAGTCACTTTATTTTGATAAGAAACAGCCTGGGGCTTCCCTGGTGGCGCAGTGGTTGAGAGTCCGCCTGCCGATGCAGGGGACACAGGTCCGTGCCCCAGTCCGGGAGGATCCCACATGCCGCGGAGCGGCTGGGCCCGTGAGCCATGGCCGCTGAGCCTGCGCGTCTGGAGCCTGTGCTCCGCAACGGGACAGGCCACAACAGTGAGAAGCCTGCATACCGCAAAAATAATAATAATAATAATAAGGAACAGCCTGATTCTGCTGCAGCCCAGCAGAGGAAGGGGCTACCCCAGGTGGCCAGCCCCTCCCCTCAAACACGCTGAGCCTCAGGTTCTCAGGCCCGACAGGGCCATCCAGGAGAGCCGGTGGTCCTGAATCTGGACGAGGCCCATACTCGGGGCAGGCTGGGCTAGAACCACACAACCTGGGCAACTCCGTCGTCCACACACATCTGAGGGCGGGACATGCTTCCGTAGCATCCCCCACTTCCCATGAAAGTAAATCTCAGCAAGAGCTGTGGGGCCGGCAAACAGGACCCACAGCCGCCACTGTTCTTCACTAAACCAAAGTGCTACCAACACTGAGAATCACTGGATACCAGGATTTCTAGGGTCAGTGTAACTCTTAAACAATGTCTGATTCTATGAACCTGGGACTTCAAGGTCAACTTGGAGGGCTAAGGGAAGCACAGGAGTCAGAGCTACTAAGCCAGGAATGGCTGTCTGATGGTGCAGAGAGAGGTCTCAAAATCTAGGGCATATGAACAATAATAATATTGTGGGGCACTTGCCTATAAGTCACTTTATACGGTGTCAACACACACATCAACCCCCCCAGAGACCCTGTGCAGTGAGTGGAGCAGGTATGACGTCATGCAGGTGTCCGGGTGTGGGAGGAGGCGTACCATGGCTTTCACCTCCTGTGGCCCTACCCTGTGCTCTAGAGCCCGTGAGCCACAGCTACTGAGCCTGCGTGCCGCAACTGCTGAAGCCCACGTGCCTAGAGCCCGTGCTCTGCCACAAGAGAAGCCACCGCAATGAGAAGACCGCGCACCGCAACGAAGAGTAGCCCCCACTCGCTGCAACTAGAGAAAGCCCGCGCGCAGCAATGAAGACCCAACGCAGCCAAAAATAAATAAATAAATAACAAATACTTTTTTTTAAAAAAGGTGAGAGCTTAACTTATCATTAAAGGCTTGTCCCCTGGTCCTCTCCTCCTCCTAGAACTTGTATTTCTGGCCAGCAGAGTTCTGACAAGAGACACTGATTTACTGAAGCAGATGTGTTGACCACTGCTCAGAAAACAAGACCCACGCTTCTTTTCGTGATGTTTTTAGCTCTCAGAACATCTGTTCTTATCTCCCCAAAGAAACAAGAACAGTGTATTGATTCTCTTCCCCCCCAGCACAGAGCATGGTATTTGCTATGAAGTAGAAGTTAAGTCAATATTGATAAGATGAGTGGGTGGATACGTGATAAATGGTCGTTCCGTCTTTTGTTTAAAGAAATGATCCTTTAAGGGCCACCATTAGCCAAGCACTAGATTCTCTCCCGCCCGGGCTCTGTAGAAAGGATAGAATATGTGGTCCCACCCATCCCTTCCTCAGGGGCAGAATAGGGACCACCTACTTCCAGAGAGCTCTCCTCTCTGAAGGTCATTCTCCAGAAACACCTCTTTATCTGCAGAGTCTGGGTTAGTGTGAATTTGGCCCCCATAGATCTCCCTCTCAGAGCATTTGCCTCCAAAGCTTGACCTCTGAGCCTTGTCAGGTGGGAGCCTTCCCCAAGGATGATCTTGGCAAGGAGGGTCCTAAGCAGTGGTGAATGAGATAAAGTGATTCCCCTTGACAACAAAGTACAAAATCCAGAAACAGCCCCTGTTGCCTATGGAAAGCTTGTATATGATAAAGGCAGCATCACAAATTGTGGGGAAAGAATGGGTGACTTAACAGTTAGTGTTACAAGGGACTTCCTTGGCGGTCCAGTGGTTAAGACTCCACGCTCCCAATGCAGGGGGCATGGGTTCCATCCCTGGTCAGGGAACTAAGATCCCGTATTCTGCACGGCACGGCCTAAAAAAACAAACAAACAAAAAAACACACACAGGGCTTCCCTGGTGGTACAGTGGTTGGGAGTCTGCCTGCCGATGCAGGGGACACGGGTTCGTGCCCCAGTCCGGGAGGATCCCACATGCCACGGAGCGGCTGGGCCCGTGAGCCATGGCCGCTGAGCCTGCACGTCTGGAGCCTGTGCTCCGCAACGGGAGAGGCCACAACAGTGAGAGGCCCACGTACTGCAAAAAAAAAAAAAAAAAAAAAAAAAAAAACCACACACACACACAAACTGTTAGTGTTAGGATAACTGGAGAGCCTTGTGGAATCAGAAACAGTTGGTGGCATTCCTCTTGTATTACCAGGACACATTCCAAAAAAACTGGAGATTTCAATATAAAAATGAAACCATCCAAGCACTAAAGGGAAACATGGGTAAATCCTTCTATAATTTGGGACCAGAGAAATCTTTCCTAATTCTGACTCAACATCCAGAAGCAATAGGGGAAAGATTAGTAAGTTTCATGGAATTGACATTTTTGTATGGCCAAAAAAAAAAAAATTAATTTAAATAAATAAATAAATAAAAATTTAAAAGACAAATGACAGACTGGTTAAAAAAAAAGATTCACAACTACAACACAAAAGAGTTAACATTCTTAGAATAAATATAAAGTGCTTCTAATACAAATTAAAAGGCCAACTATCTGTGAGAAAGATGCACTAAAAATATAAACAGTTTACAGAAAAAGAAAAGCAAATAAATATTTCAAAACTACATGAAAAGATGTTCAACACACTTGTAGTTAAAGAAATGCAAATTGCTCCGAGGAACTATTTCTTGCTGATCAGACTGGCAAAAATCCAAAAGTTTAACAAATACTCTCTTCTCTAGGCTGTGAGAAAACAGACATTCTCACACTTTGCTGGTGGGAATGTAACCGTCCTGATGGAAGGGAATTTGGCAATACCTACATGTGTATTTGCCCTTTGATCCTGCAATCCCACTTCTAGGAATCTGTCTTAAAGATTCACTGCAAACAATACAAAAAGATACAGGGACAAGGCTATTTATTGCAGCTCTATTTGTAATAGCCTAAGCCTGGAAAAAAAGCCAAATGTCCGTCAATAAGTCCCAGCAGAATAAACAATAGTATATCCACACAATGGAATGCTTTGGAGCCATAAAAGGAATGAGGAATGTTCCTCAAAAAATTAAAAATAGAATCACCATATGACCCAGCAATTTCACTTCTGGGTATATACTAAAAAGAATTGAAAGCAGGGTCTCGAAGGGACCCTGTGTTCACAGCAGCATTATTCACAATAGCTAAAACACGGAAGCAACCCAAGTGTCCACTGATGGATGAATGGATAAGCAAAATGTGGTCTATACATACGGTGGAATATTATTTAGCCTTAAAAGCAAAGGAAAGTCTGCAACATGCTGCATGGATGAACCTTGAGGACATTGTGCTACATGAAATACAGGATCTCAAAGAGGTATCTGCGGGACTTCCCTGGTAGTCCAGTGGTTAAGACTCCACGCTCCCAATGCAGGGGGCCCGGGTTCAATCCCTGGTCGAGGAACTAAGATCCCACATACCGCAACTAAGCCCACACACCGTAACTAGAGAAGCCCGCATGCCGCAACGAAGACCCAGCTCAGTCTAAATAAATAAATACAATTAAGAATATTAAAAAAAAGAGAGATATCTGCACTCCCATGTTCAGTGCAGCATTATTCACAATAGCCCTGAAATAGAAGCAACCTAAATGCCTATCAATAGATGAATGGATAAAGAAAATGCGGCATAGACACACAATGGGATATTATTCAGCCTTAAAAAAAGCAGAAAACTCTCATCTGCACAACGCGGATGAACCTGGAGGAAGCTGTACTAAGTGAAATAAGCCAGTCACAAAAAGACAATTCCTGCGTGATTCCACTTATGTGGGGTACCTAGAGTAATCAAACTCATAGAAACAGAAAGTAGAACGGTGGGTGCCAGGGTCTGGGGGGAAGGGGAAACAGGGAGCTATTCAATGGGTGTAAAGTTTCAGTCATTTAAGATGAAAAGTTCACGAGATCTGTTATACAACCATGTGCATTTAGGTAACAGCGTTTTCACGTATACTTTAAACAATGATAAATTCATGTCTTTTTAAAATTTTTTCTTTATTTTAATAGATCTTTATTGGAGTATAATTGCTTCACAATATCATGTTAATTTCTGTTGCACAACAAAGCGAGTCAGCCATATGCATACACAGGTCCCCATATGCCCTCCCTCTTGAGCCTCCCTCCCATCCTCCCTATCCCACCCCTCTAGGTCATCACAAAGCACCAAGCTTTTCTCCCTGTGCTATGCTGCTGCTTCCCAGCATCCAACTATTTTACATTTGGTAGTGTATATATGTTGATGCTACTCTCACTTCCCCCCAGCTTTCCCCTCCCACCCCATGTCCTCGAGTCCATTCTCTATGTCTACCTCTTTATTCCTGCCCTGCAGCTAGGTTCATCAGAACCAATTTTTTTTTTTTTTAGATTCCATATATATGTGTTAGCATACGGTAATTGTTTTTCTCTTTCTGACTTATTTCACTCTGTATGACAGACTCTAGGTCCATCCACCTCACTACAAATAATTCAATTTCGTTTATTTTTATGGCTGAGTAATATTCCATTTTATGTAAGTGTCACATCTTCTTTATCCATTCATCTGTCGATGGACACTTAGGTTGCTTCCATGTCCTGGCTATTGTAAATAGTGCTGCAATGAACATTGTGGTACATGTCTCTTTTTGAATTGTGGTTTTCTCAGGGTATATATCCAGTAGTGGGATTGTTGGGTCATATGGTAGCTCTATTTTTAGTTTTTTAAGGAACCTCCATACTGTTTTCCATAGTGATTGTATCAATTTACATTCCCACCAACAGTGCAGGAGGGCTCCCTTTTCACCACACCTTTTCCAGCATTTACTGCTTCTAGATTTTTTGATAATGGCCATTCTAACCAGTGTGAGGTGATACCTCATTGTAGTTTTGATTGGCATTTCTCTAATAATTAGTGATGTTGAGCATCTTTTCATGTGCCTCTTGGCCATCTGTATGTCTTCCTTGGTGAAATGTCTATTTAGGTCTTCCACCCATTTTTTTAACTAGATTGTTTTTTTGATATTGAGCTCCATGAGTTGTTTGTATATTTTGGAGATTAATCCTTTGTCTGTTGTTTCATTTGCAAATATTTCTCCCATTCTTAGGGTTGTCTTTTTGTCTTGTTTATGGTTTCTTTTGCTGTGCAAAAGCTTTTAAGTTTAATTAAGTCCCATTTATTTATTTTTGTTTTTATTTCCATTACTCTAGGAGGTGGGTCAAAAATATCTTGCTGTGATTTATATAAAAGAGTGTTTTCCTCTAAGAGTTTTATAGTGTCTGGTCTTAATTTAAGACTAATCCATTTGGAGTTTATTTTTGTTTATGGTGTTAGGTAGTGCTCTAATTTTATTCTTTTACATGTGGTTGTCCAGTTTTCCCAGCACCACTTATTGAAGAGGTTGTCTTTTCTCCATTTTATGTACTTGCCTCCTTTGTCATTAATTAGGTGCCCATATATGCATAGGTTTATCTCTGGGCATTCTATCCTGTACCATTAATCTATATTTCTGTTTCTGTGCCAGTACCATATGGTCTTGATTATTGTAGCTTTGTGGTATAGTTTGAAGTCAGGGAGCCTGATTGCTCCAACTCCATTTTTCTTTCTCAAGATTGCTTTGGCTATTCGGGGTCTTTTGTGTTTCCATACAAATTGTAAAATTTTTTGTTCTAATTCTATGAAGAATGGCATTGGTAGTTTGACAGGGATTGCACTGAATCTGTAGATTGCTTTGAGTAGTATAGTCATTTTCACAATATTGATTCTTCCAATCCAAGAACATGGTATATTTCTCCATCTGTTTATGTCACCTTTGATTTCTCTCATCAGTGTTTCATAGTTTTCTGAGTACAAGTCTTTCGCCTCCTTAGGCAGGTTTATTCCTAGGTATTTTATTCTTTTTGTTGCAGTGGTAGATGGAGTGTTTCCTTAATTTCTCTTTCTGATTTTTCGTTGTTGGTGTATGGGAATGCCAGAGATTTCTGTCCATTAATTTTGTATCCTGCAACCTTACCAAATTCATTGATTAGTTCTAGTAGTTTTCTTTTTTTTAATTAATTAATTTATTTATACTTGGCTGCGTTGGGTCTTCATTGCTGCACGCGGGCTTTCTCTAGTTGTGGCGAGCAGGGGCTATTCTTTTTTTTTTTTTTTTTTTTGCTGTACGCGGGCCTCTCACTGCTGTGGCCTCTCCCGTTGCGGAGCACAGGCTCCGGACACACAGGCTCCGCGGCCATGGCTCGCGGGCCCAGCCGCTCCGCGGCATGTGGGATCTTCCGGGATCGGGGCACGAACCCGTGTCCCCTGCATCGGCAGGCGGACTCTCAACCACTGCGCCACCAGGGAAGCCCCTAGCAGGGGCTATTCTTCGTTGCAGTATGCAGGCTGCTTATTGCAGTGACTTCTCTTGTTGCTAGAGTACAGGCTCTAGGTGTGTGGGCTTCAGTAGTTGTGGCACGTGGGCTCAGTAGTTGTGGCTCACAGGCTCAGTAGTTGTGGCGCACGGGCTTCATTGTTCCACAGCATGTAGGATCTTCCCAGACCAGGGCTTGAACCCGTGTCCCCTGAACTGGCAGGCAGATTCTTAACCACTGCACCACCAGGGAAGCCCAGTTCTAGTAGTTTTCTGGTGGCATCTTTAGGATTTTCTATGTATAGCATCCTGTTATTGGCAAACAGTGACAGTTTTACTTCTTTTCCAATCTGTATTCCTTTTATTTCTTTTTCTTCTCTGATTGCTGTGGCTAGGACTTCCAAAACTATGTTGAATAAGAGTGGCTAGAGTGGACGTCCTTGTCTTGTTCCTGATCTAGTGGAAATGCTTTCAGGTTTTCACCACTGAGTATCATGCTTGCTGTGGTTTTGCCATATATGGCCTTTATTATGTTGAGGTAGGTTCCCTCTATGCCCATTTTCTGGAGAGTTTTTGTCATAAATCAGTGTTGAATTTTGTCAAAATCTTTTTCTGCATCTATTGAGATGATCATATGGTTTTTATTCCTTAATTTGTTAATGTGGTGTGTTACATTGATTGATTTGCATATATTGAAGAATCCTTGCATCCCTGGGATAAATCCCACTTGATCATGGTGTTTGATCCTTTTAATGTGCTGCTGAATTCTGTTTGCTAGAATTTTGTTCAGGATTCTTGCATCGATGTTCATCAGTGATATTGTTCTATAATTTTCTTTTTTTGTGATATATTTTTCTGGTTTTGGTATCAGGGTGATGGTGGCTTCATAGAATGAATTCAGGAGTGTTTCTCCCTCTGCAAGTTTTTGGAAGAGTTTGAGAAGGATAGGTGTTAGCTCTTCTCTAAATGTTTGATAGAATTCGCCTGTGAAGCCATCTGGTCCTGGGCTTTTGTTTGTTGGAAGATTTTAAATTCCAGTTTCAATTTCATTACTAGTGATAGGTTTGTTTATATTTTCTAATTCTTCCTGGTTCAGTCTTGGAAAATTGTACCTTTCCAAGAATTTTTTCATCTCTTTACGGTTGTTCATTTTACTGGCATATAGTTGTTTGTAGTAGTCTCTTGTAATCCTTTGTATTTCTGTGGTGTCAGTTGTGATTTCTCCTTTTTCATTTCTAATTTTATTGATTTGCATCCTCTCCCCTTTTTTCTTGATGAGTCTGGCTAAGGGTTTATCAATTTTGTTTATCTTCTCAAAGAACCAGCTTTTAGTTTTATTGATCTTTGCTATTGTTTCCTTCATTTCTATTTCATTTATTTCTGCTCTGATCTTTAGGATTTCTTTCCTTCTACCGACTTTGGGTTTTCTTTGTCCTTTTGTCTCTAGTTGTTTTACGTGTAGGGTTAGATTTTTTATTTGAGACTTTTTTTTTTCTTGAGGTGAAGTTGAATTGCTACAAACTTCCCTCTTAGAACCGCTTTTGCTGTGACCCATAGGTTTTGGGTTGTCGTGTTTTTGTTGTCATTTGTTTCTGTGTATTGTTTAATTTCTTCTTTGATTTCTTCAGTGATCTCTTGGTTATTAGTAGCGCACTGTTTAGCCTCCATGTATTTGTGTTTTTTACAGTTTTTTTTCCTGTAATTGATTTCCAATTTCATAGCGTTGTGGTCGGAAAAGATGCTTGATATGATTTCAATTTTCTTAAATTTTCTGAGGCTTGATTTGTGACCAAGATGTGATCTATAGAATGTTCCGTGTGCGCTTGAGAGGAAAGTGTATTCTGCCACTTTTGGGTGGAATATTCTATAAATATCAATTAAATCTCTCTGGTCTATTGTGTCATTTAAAGCTTGTGTTTCCTTATTTATTTTCTGTTTGGATGATCTGTCCATTGGTGTAAGTGGGGTGTTAAAGTCCCCTACTATTATTGTGTTAGTCGATTTCCCCTTTCATGGTTGTTAGCATTTGCCTTATGTATTGATGTACTCCTATGTTGGGTGCATAAACATTTATAATTGTTATATCTTCTTGGATTGATTCTTTGATCATTATGTAGTGTCCCTCCTTATCTCTTGTAACAGTCTTTATTTTAAAGTCTATTTTATCTGACACGAGTATTGTTACTTCAGCTTTCTTTTGATTTCCATTTGCATGGAATATCTTTTTCCCACTTCAGACCTAGGGACACATACAGACTGAAAGTGAAGGGATGGTAAAAGATATTCTATGTCATGTGTTTTTTACCACAATTTTTTAAAAAGTGATTCCTATGGTGAAGAGGCTGATCCTTAGCCTTGGTTAACCCAACCTTCCCCACACCTGAACTCCAAAGGGGATCCCACCCTGTTCTGCCCCAGGCTACGCATGGTACCCTTGGCAGCAGCAGGTGCACAGTGAAAGCAGCCAGAGGCAAATCCAAGAAAAAAGGGAGTGATTGCCCTGGGGTTAAGATGCTGGTGCAGCTCTGCCCTTTCACCTCTGCAGCCCCAGGCCTTCCCCAGCTATTGCAGAATTAAGTCGGTGTGGATCTAGTACCTTTCTCCACAAGCAAAGGGCACGTCCATTCTTGAGCTCTTACATGGCTCTCAGGCTCTCAGCCTGCTCTCCTGAATCCCACCATCCTCTTATCCCATGTCTCTGCTGATGCCAAGTCATGTGCCTGGACCACTGTGAACACAGCGGTGCTGCTCAGCAAGCTCACCCCTTCAGAACCTGTTGGGAGCTTGGCTTAGAAATGGCAGTGAACTTGTGTCTGTTAATCGGATCCCAAAGGAACTGGGTTTACGTGGCTCTAAAGTAACTCTCAGTTCATCCTCTCTGCTTTTGCAGCTGGAAGGAATGCTCCTCCAGGAAGTACACAGTGAAGAAATGCAAGCATTCTTATCTCCAGTTGACAATTGACCACACAGAGGCCCAGAGAGGTTGGCAACTTGCCCAAGGTCACATAGCTAGTTAGCCGCAGAGCTGGGACCAACTTCAGCAGGTCTGGCTCCAGGCCTGGTGTCCTTTAAGATGCATGCACACAAATCACCATCACTAGCCTCCACCCAGTTGGTTCTCCATAATTAGCACCCACAGGCCCTGGGGCCTAGTGCTCATGAGCTTTGCAAAGGCCCAAGAAAATGTGTTGGTTCCTAAATTCAAAAAGAAAATACCAAAATCAGTCAAAGTAAATGTTGGAAATCCCCTGGTGGTCCAGTGGTTAGGACTCCGTGATTTCACTGCCAAGGGCCCAGGTTCAATCCCTAGTGGGGGAATGAAGGTCCAACAAGCCACATGGCACGGCCAAAAAAATAAAAAATAAAAAAATAAAAGTAAATGTTTTCAAACTGTGACACTGTCACCTATTCAATTGCAGTTGAGCTCAACTATTTTTTGTTACTTTTCCATTAAGCTGAATGAGGCATGTAGGTACATTTTAATGTATTTGCTGTGGTATGCAGTGGAGCCTCCAAAATCAGAGTGCTGGGCCCCTCATAGGTCTTCACACAGACACATGGTGGTAGAACTCTGTAGAGCACAGGCCTGGGTGCGCCAGCTCCAATGTCCTGCCTCTAAGATAACTGTATTATTTGGTAAAATGACACCAGCAAGCCAGACAAGAGAGCACTTGGCAGAAACTCCTCCTGTCTCCAGTGAGCCCTGGGGCCAAAATCCCACTTAGAAACACTCATCAACTCCATCTTCTAGGTTTACTTAAGCAGCTATTTAGAATCAGACACTCCAACTGACTCAGGTAAGACCCGATCAGACAATGCTTGTGAAATGGAAGGGCTGGTGGGGTGGGGGGAGTGTGTGTGTGGCATGTCTAACATTACCTCTGGAGGAAGAAGATCTGCAACACTGGATGCTATTGGAAGATAGCCTGAGGATGAAGCTCCACAGATGGGAGCAGATCCCAGAGAGAATCACAGAGAAATAGGGGCAGAGACCTGATGGAACCATGCCTGAAACCCATCTTCTCTTGATCTCTCAGCTACAAAAGCCAACAAATCCCTTTTGTTGCTAAGCTAGTGTGGCTTGGGTTTTATTACCTGAAATCAAAATCATCCTGACTGATGTAGACCTCCCAGCTTTTTCATCCATCTGATCTCGGAGAGACAGCAGTGAGCAGTCCTGAAGAGAGATCTCAATTCCCTGCCCAGGAATTGAACCTGGGCAGCCTGGATGAAAACCAGGACTGCTAGCCACTAGACCACCAGGGGCTAGAGGCTAGAAGCAAAGTAGCTCTGGCTCTTTCCTCGGTTTGAAAGAATGTTGCAAGGAGGCAAAAAAAAATGTAAAAAACAGGTACAAAGTTTATTATTAGACACAGCACAAAGTACGGGAGAGCACACAGAGAAGCAGTTTATTTATTTAAGTCAGAAGCTAGGCAGAAATACACACCCAGAGAAGAGTGCAGGAGTCCTGAATGAGTGCAGTAAAGGGGTGATTTAAATCACTTATACAGGACAGTCCTTCTGGTCTTTGTTTACCTTTGGCCAATTATCTTGTTTCTTTTTTCACGCCTGACCTGTCCTAGGACTCTCCCCAACATGCGTGCGCAACTTTTCGCTAAGATGGATCCCACTGCAGAGGCCTGTGGGGAGTACGTCCACACTTATTATGGGGTGGCGCCCCACCCCTTTTTGACCCCCAAGGAGCCCTCCTGTGCATGTGCAGACAGGGAAGTTTTCCTTGACCTCAAGAGTGGTCACTTTATCTCTTTATTCCAGCAGAGCACAGCTTCTGCCACTAGCTTTGTCCTTAGAGTGTCTGGGTGAGAACAAACTTAAGTTTTACTCCACTTGACAAACACCAGCTGTCCAGCCCAGGGGCCCATCTATATCCTACCTCAGGTATAACCTCAGAAGCCTCCAGAGTGTATTTTCCTGGAGTACTTTCATAGGGGCTGGCCAAGAGGCAATTGTACTCATGCCCTCTGATCTTACACTAACAGTGACAAGAGCCTATCTGAAATCTGGGAACTTTTCACAAACATCCCTTTCCCTAGATGTGGCAGAGAGTATCAGGGTGTCCAGGAAGCTGGGCTTGGGGTGGGAGTGTTTGTGCTGCTGGACCAAGCATTTTTGTTCTTCCCTCTCATGCCCTCCATACCCTCCTAGGGATAACCTGGGTAAGCAGACAGAATTCCCAAACTCCATTCACCTGTTCCATAAGCACTTACTAAACCCCCGGGTGAGACACCCCATGATGGACCCTGGACAAACAGAGTGGAGTGACGAGCAGAGAACGAGTTGGAGCAGAGGGATGAGTGATCTGGGCAGTGGAAGGGGGATGAGGAGCGGTTAAGAGTGTGGGCTCTGGGAGTTTCCTGGCGGTCCCGTGGTTAAGACTCGGCACTTTCACTGCTGGGGCCTGAGTTCAGTCCCTGGTCGGGGAACTAAGATCCTGCAAGTTGTGTGGCCAAAAAAAATTTTTTTAAAGAGTATGGGCTCTGGATCCTAACTGCAGGTGTCCTTGGGCAAGTTACTATGTAGTTCGGTGCCTCAGTTTTCTCATCTGGCAAATGGCATGCCTGGCATATCTAGTAAGGGCTCAAAAGTATTAGCTTTTATTATTAAGTATTTGTTTTTATTATTGAGCATTAATTTTTATTATTATTGGATTCATTTTAAGAAAGGGAATTGACTTTAACCCACCTGGCTGGGTGGAGTTTGGGCCTGAGGACCCCTTACCTTGGAACACAGGAGTTTTCAGCTAAAGGGCTTCAGGCAGGGACGTCCCTGGTGGTCCAGTGGTTAGGACTCTGCACTTACACTACAGGGGGGCACGGGTTTGATCCCTGGGGAACTAAGATCTTGCATGCCTCACGGAGCAGCCAAAATAAAAAGAGGGAGGGGGGTTCAGGCAAATTCCAGAGACCCATTTCAATTCCACCTCTGAGGTTCCCATTGTGGGCTCCTAAGGAGAAAATGCAGGAGGGGTCCTCCCTAACCCTTAGTTAAGTGCAAAGAACCATGTCTGAGGGAATGAAGGACGCTCCTGGGGCAAGGATTCCTCCTTTTCACAACAATTCAACTACATCCAACCAGAGTTTGCACTGAGCACCTGCAGTTTGCCAGAGCACAGGCCTGTGTACCAGGAGCACAGAAGAAACAAAGTTCTTGTGTCCACTGAGCCCTCGGTCTCCCAGTGACCATGGAGGGATGGTGATGCAATGGCACAAGTGCCTACTGTCACTCAGTAAAAGCTGAAGGGACCAATGTCAGAGGAAGAAAGAGATTAGCTCCGAATCCTGGAAGACTCCTCAGCAGAAGCAGGATTTGGACCGGTGTTAGGAGGAAGGGTAGGTCTTTCATAACTCGAAGGGCACAGCTTTGGGAGGAAAGACGTAAGCAAAGGCACAGAGGTGGGGCCCACACAGGACCTGTGGGGCACTGCAGGGACGGGTGTGGATGAGGCGGAGAGCTGATGGGACCTGCAGGAGGGACGCCAGCAGGGACTGAGACCTCTCTCTCACAGCCTCAGCCTGCTCTGCCATCTGTCAGGCAACTGTGCCTGGCACGCAGGGCAGCTGCTGGTAGCAAATGCTCTGAAAGGTTAGTAAAGCTCAGAAAGACAAGAGTGAGGGACTTCCCTGGCGGTCCAGTGGTTAAGACTCTACGCTTCCCCTGCAGGGAGCACTGGTTCGATCCCTGGTCGGGGAACTAGTATCCCGCATGCCACAAGGCGCGGCCAAAATAAAAAAAGAAGAAACACAAGGGTGAACCAGATTGGGGGGTCCGGGGCAAGGATCCTTGACGGCCCCTCCACAGGTGCCTAATTGGTTTGATAACAGCTCCCCTTTCCCTCTGACTCTTGGATAGAAACACAGGGCATCTGGAATCTGCTCTGATCAGTTCTGAGCAATGTTTCAACAGGCCCCATTCCACAGCTGCTAATTGCTGCTTGCTTGCCCCAGGGAGGTGACATCTGGGCTCAGTGCAGCCCTTGCAGCCAGCAGGTATGGCAGGCAAGGTGGTCATTACAGACATTCACAGGGAACGTTGTCAGACATGGCTGGAGCTCCTGAGGGCAGACACAGAGTCCCACTTGTCACTGTATTGCCACGGCTCAGCCCAGTACTGAAAGCATAAGTGAATTGTTCAGTTGTTTCCTTTAGTCATTCGCTACAAGGCAAGGGGTGTGTGTGTGTGTATGTGATTTTCATGTGTGTGTGTGTGTGATTTTCATGTGTGTGTGTGTGTAATTTTCATGTACATATGTGCTGAATTTTTCATAAATGTAGATTTTTTTTTTTTTTCGGTACGCGGGCCTCTCACTCCTGTGGCCTCTCCCGTTGCGGAGCACAGGCTCCGGATGCACAGGCTCAGCGGCCATGGCTCACGGGCCCAGCAGCTCCGCGGCATGTGGGATCTTCCCGGACCGGGGCACGAACCCGCGTCCCCCGCATCGGCAGGCGGACTCTCAACCACTGCGCCACCAGGGAAGCCCCCATAAATGTAGTTTTGATCATGGACAGCTCTTTATTTTCTCCTTTCTCCTTCTCTGTCCCTTTCTCTGCAGCCTTTACCACCTCTGCTTTGCCCAGAAAGCAGTGACCACTGCTTAGCATATAGTCCTCCATCTTTTTCACACTCACATATCCATGTGCAAACACTGCCACTGGGATTTAATCTCGGGAGGCAGAGGAGCATAATTAGAGAATGCTGCCTTGGGGGTCAGAAGGCCTAGGTTCTGGTCCTTGACTCAGCCACAAACTTTCTGTGAAACCCTGAGTCAGACCCCTCCTCTCTTGAGGTCTCAGTCTCTTCATCTAGGGCCTGGCCCAAAGCCGGCATTTTAAAATGTTGCTTGAGTGGTTGAATGAAAGTATTAGATAGTCTCAAAACCAACTTCCTGGCTTGAAAATTCTGTGATCCATGAAGGAATTAGTTGCCCTTTAGGTGATTTAAAAGGTAAATTGACTGGAAAATGTGTTGCAAGTGACAGAATATGTTTCTTCCTCTGAATGTGAGGGGCAGAGGCCATTCTAACCATAGTACAGGGCAGGGGCTGGAGAGGAGGAGATGTCTCCCCAGAGGAAAATCTGGATCCAGTACTCGGGGTGGGGGGGGGGGTGGATGTGAGGAAGTAGGTGTGGCTCTTCGAGAAATCACCAATTCCAGAAAACGCAAAATTTCTGGATTCTTGTCTCTACCACCACATACACATCCACAGTACTGAAAGGACAGTTGGACAGATGAGCAAGTTGGAAAAAAATTAGAGCTGCTGAATTCCAGCTAGTGATTCCAAAGAATTACAAAAGGCAGGGATGTTTGAAAGGGGAACACCTCACTGTGGTTTTGATTTGCATTTCTCTAATGATTAGTGATGTTGAGCATCTTTTCATGTATTTGTTGGCCATCTGTATGTCTTCTTTGGAGAAATGTCTATTTAGGTCTTCTGCCCATTTTTGGATTGAGTTGTTTGTTTTTTTGATATTGAGCTGCATGAGCTGCTTGTATATTTTGGAGATTAATCCTTTGTCAGTTGCTTCATTTGCAAATACTTTCTCCCATTTTGAGGGTTGTCTTTGCATCTTGTTTATGGTTTCCTTTGCTGTGCAAAAGCTTTTAAGTTTCATTAGGTCCCATTTGTTTATTTTTGTTTTTATTTCCATTTCTCTAGGAGGTGGATCAAAAAGGATCTTGCTGTGATTTATGTCACAGAGTGTTCTGCTTATGTTTTCCTCTAAGAGTTTTATAGTGTCTGGCCTTACGTTTAGGTCTTTGATCCATTTTGAGTTTATTTTTGTGTATGGTGTTAGGAAGTGTTCTAATTTCATCCTTTTATTTATTTTTTTTAATAAATTTATTTTATCTATTTTTGGCTGCGTTGGGCCTTTGTTGTTGTGTGCGGGCTTTCTCTAGTTGCAGCGAGCAAGGGCTACTCTTCGTTGCAATGCATGGGCTTCTCGTTGCAGTGGCTTCTCTTGTTGCAGAGCACGGGCTCTAGGTACGCGGGCTTCAGTAGTTGTGGCACACAGGCTCAATAGTTGTGGCTCACAGGCTTAGTTGCTCTGCGGCATGTGGGATCTTCCTGGACCAGGGTTCAAACCTGTATCCCCTGCATTGGCAGGCAGATTCTTAACCACTGAGCCACCAGGGAAGCCCCTAACTTCATCCTTTTACATGTAGCTGTCCAGTTTTCCCAGCACCACTTATTGAAGAGGCTGTCTTTTCTCCATTGTAGACTCTTGCCCCCTTTTATCAAAGATAAGGTAACCATATGTGCGTGGGTTTATCTCTGGGCTTTCTATCCTGTTCCATTGATCTATATTTCTGTTTTTGTGCCAGTACCATACTGTCTTGATTACTGTAGCTTTGTAGTATAGTCTGAAGCCCAGGAACCTGATTCCTCCAGCTCCGTTTTTCTTTCTCAAGATTGCTTTGGCTTTTCCGGGTCTTCCATACAAAATTGCATGGCACATTTTTTAGTAGAGAGAATCCATCCTTCTACTCTTCCTCCCTGGCCCCTTGTGACCTCCCACAAGTTCCTCCAGTCAAGGAAACACTCTGTGGCCACCGACGCAGGCAAAGGGAACCAGTCAGCAGAGCAGGGAGCCTGTGACCATGGCATCACTATTTCCATGGCCCAGCTGGTCACAGACCGCTCTGCCTTGTAGTGTTCTCAGTGTCCTCAGACCCCAGAGAAGCTCAAGTATTCTGTCTTCCTTCTGGGGAGTAGGAAGAGCTAGTCTTACCTAAGTAAAGATGGAAAAAACAAACCTATGAGGCAAGGGGTGGGGAGGCCTATCCATCAATAACAGGAAAGGTGAGTAAGAGCTGGGCTCTTAAATTAATCCAACACACAGTTCTCGGTAGTCTGGGAGCCTGGCGCTTTGTGGGTACCGAGGTGGGGAAGGGGAGGCACTGCCAAGGTGAATAGGGCAGGAGCTCCCCTTCCAGTGCGGGCAGTGGATACAGAACAAGTCACTACAGTACTTGTGGCCACAGAGAAATGTTCAGAGCACTGGAGGGCACAAAGAATGGAAATTCTCACCTCTGCAGGGGGAGGTGAGGGAAGCCTCACAGAGGATATGTGAGCTGGGTGTCGAAGGCTGGGTTGTTTTCAGGCAGAAAAGTCAGTGCAGGGCAGTCCGTGCACAGGGACCAGATGTACCAAGTCCAAGGGGACCGCCACTGGGCTGCGGGGAATAGTTGAAGAGGAGGCCCAGGAGGAGAGTGGCTGGCAGATGAGCAGGGCCTCTCACTGCACGGTAGACTGGACTTTTATCCCAAAGGCAGAAGAGAGCCTGGGAGGAGTTTTAAGCAGACGAGTGAAGTGCTTACCTTTGCATTTCATAAAGCTGGGACAGGCAGAAAAGAGACTACAATCGTCCCTCCATATCTGTGGGTTCCATGTCCACAGATTCAACCAACTGGATTGAAAATACTAAAAAAAAAAAAAAAAAAAAAAAAAATCTAGAAAGTTCTGAAAAGCAAAATGAATTTGTCGTGTCCCTGGCATATTTACATAGCATTTACATTGTATTAGGTATTATAAGTAAGCTAGAGACAATTTAAAGAATACAGGAGGATGTGCATAGGTTATATGCAAATACTACACTGTTTTATACAAGGGACTGGAGCATCCTCAGATTTTGGTACCCACAGGGGTCCTGGAACGATGGTAGTTAGAGAAAGGCCAGGCTGCAACTGGTAGTGCAGGCAGGAAATACAGGACCAGGGACACTGGTAACAGCCAAAGGTTGACCAGGGCCTCTTCCACGATAACGGTGAGGTCTTTTGGGTCCTGACCCTCTCCTGGAACACTCAGGACTCCCCTCTGCTGGCCACTGGGCCCCATCTGCTTGCTCAGCCAGAAAAACTAGCTTGCCTGGAGCGCACGCACCTATGGACCTTCCTGGGAAAGTCAGAGGGTCACTCACTCCTGCTACATTCTACTGCCTCCCAGCTTGGTTAGCCCCCAGCTGCCCTCCACTTCAGCCTCCCCTCTGCCCCGGGCCGCTGGCCTCTCAGATTCCTAACAAGCTTCTGTGTCCTGTCCCCCACTCCCCCACCCCCGGCTCAGTGCAGCCTGAAATTCAAGCTTCTGCCTCAATCCTCAACTTCCCCCAGCAGACGTGGGAGTGTGCTCATGCAGCCTCCCCTGGGTGTGGGTGAAATGCGCATCCACATGGTGAGAGCAGAGGCAGACACCAGTCTCTACTTCCTGGCTGCCCAGCTTGGCCAAGGCAAGCACACCACTCTACTCATTCCCCTTCTCCTAGGCTGCCCTTTGCTGAGCCAGGCCTCTCCTGATTTGGCCAGGGTGGGCATGCCTGAGCCTGGACTGGGTGACGTGGGCATGCCGTGTGGCTGGGTACCAGCTCATGGGGTGCAACATGAATCGTGGTGACAAGGGCACCCAAAGTGTGTGTGTGTGGGGACACCCAGGGTAGCATGGGGGAGGACTAGCTCCAGAGACCGTAAATAAATATAAGAATCAAAGTTCAGAAAGGCCAGGTGACCTCATTGAAGCTTCCAGAATGTGGGCACATAACCAGGGGGTCCTTTGGAAGGATATAGCAAGAGACAATCAAAGGCCAGATCCTTACTTCCAGAGGCCTACAGTCTGAAGGCAGAGATTAGGTATTATTCCACTGGGCCTGATGATTCCAGAGGAGGGCCCTAGGGCTGCAAACTGCTAGAACCAGAAGGGCCTCGGATTGTGCTAGGGTCTGGTGACACAGGTTAAAATGGAGCTCAAAGTCCAGTGGGAAGGCAAACAAGCAAACAACAGCAAGGGTCCATGAGATAAAGTCTCTGGCAGAGGTGCGGTGTGCTGGGCTCTCCCGGAGGGAACTCCCATGGATGTGGTAAGGCCTGAGTTGCCTTAAAAAGTGGGCCTTTTGGGCTTCCCTCGTGGTACGGTGGTCAGGAGTCCGCCTGCCAGTGAAGGGGACACAGGTTCAAGCCCTGGTCTGGGAAGATCCTACATGCCACAGAGCAACTAAGCCCGTGCGCCACAACTACTGAGCCTGCGTGCCACAACTACTGAAGCCTGTGTGCCTAGAGCCTGTGCTCCGCAACAAGAGAATCCACCGCAATGAGAAGCCCACGAGCTGCAACGAAGAGTAGCCCCTGCTCGCCGCAACTAGAGAAAGCCTGCGCGCAGCAACGAAGACCCAATGCATCCAAAAGCTAAATAAATAAATAAATAAATAAATAAATAAATAAATAAATTTAAAAAGTGGGCGTTCCATTCTCAGTTATCCTCAAACATCCCAGGTCATGGCTCTTGACCTTAACCTCCCGGAAAAGGGGAAACCTGAGTACCTAGACTGCTGGGTTTTCAAGAAATGCCTTAAGGACAAGCTCTCTGAATTATGGCTGCATCATCCAGAAACGCACCCAAATCTGATTCAGTATTATTTTTTCCAATTTCTGAACTCTGATTTCCTGCACACTTCACTTTACTTAACTTCAGGGAAAACCCCAGACACTTAAAACACCAGCTCTTCAGTGAAAACATCACTTAACCCATTCTCTCCCAATCCTCCTCTATGCTTCCAGCCTGGTGATTCTTCTTCATTGTCATCAGCTTTGAATGAATTATTTTGGGCTCTGCTTTTTCATATACCATCATTTCATATACACTTTCCAGCAACAAATTTATCCATTTTAACGACCCCACACCGTATGCCCTCATGTGCCTTGTCCTTCATTTTCAGCTTGTGTTTCTGCCAGCAATGATGGCCTTAGGCAAGCCCTGGCCTTCTATGGGCCTCTCACCTCTTTATCTGTAAAATACAGTGATTTGGAAACTCTGAAGTTCTTTCTGAGCCTTAACATTCCAGGGCCTATGATTTTCCAGCTGTGGAATCATAACCCCATAGCAACAATCCCTAGAAAGGAAAGAGAGACCCAGCATCTGTTGAGAACTCACTGTGAGGAAGGAAAGCACTGAGGAAGAAACAGGCACAGAAAAAAAGAAAAGGGAATTCCCTGGTGGTCCAGTGGTTAGGACTCTGCGCTTTCACTGCCGAGGGCATGGGTTCAGTCCCTGGGCAGGCAACTAAGATCCTGCAAGCCGAGCAGCGAGGCCAAAAAAAAAAAAAAAAGAAAAGAAGAAAAGAAAAAAATATTTAAAAAAAGAAAAACAAATAAACAAACAAAAAAGAAACGGGTGTGTGAAAAGTGACACCTTCCCTTTCCTGCAAAAACACTATCTGAGGCCTGGGTGGGTGAACTAGATCCCTTTGTTCCAGGTCCAGCCAGGACACCCGGACACACTACCAAATGTGGCTTACCCTATAGTAAAGCCCTCCAACGTTCCCCTCCCCCGGATGACAGAGCACTTTTGGAGGCCAAGCCCGACCCCTCCAGCCCAGCAGAGTGCTGAGTCACGGTGGGGCAGCAGTTCTCCATCCCACCCCCACCTCTGCCCCCTCCCGGGTGAGCTGGATTCCTCCAGAAACTGCGGGCCTGGCTCTTCCCTAGCCTGAGGCTCCTCCCGCAGAGGCAGCTGTCCCCAGGGAGGCCAGCCAAACTCCCCACCTTCTCAGAGGACCCGGGGCTGGAGGGGAGGGAGGCAGAATCCTGGTCAACAAAGGTCCAAAGACCAGGCCAGGGCTTCGGAAGAATCTAGAGGCTTGGAGATGGCAGTTCGGACACCCCAGGGTTCCCAGAAGGTGTGGAACAGGCCCAAGCAAACACACACACACACACACCCCAGCACAATATTGCCCTTTCATTTTTCCCAGCCGCCCTCCCCCAGTGGCCTTCTACATCCCAAGCTGACCCCCTCAGTTTTGCCGTGATGGTCACTGCAGCTGCATGTGTTTTAACCAAGCACGGAGCCAAGAAACCTCCTTTCTGCCCCAGAACAACTTCCTTCCGGTGGGTCCAACTTCATGTTGGCTCTGTCCACCTGGGTGTCCTGGAGGCCCTGAAACTCAGCAAATCCAGTGCAAAACCAAGCTGGCCTCCTTCAGCAACCTTCCCCCCAAACTGCATTTCCTTCTGTGCCCCCATCCAGTGAACGGCAGCAGCCAACTCAGCTGCCCGGGCCAAAAAGCTGGGGGCTCTCTTGCCCACCTGCCACCCCCCCTTACCACCCCCCTCCACAGCTATCCAATCAGCTACCTCATCCTGTCTGTTCTGTCTTCTCCATATCTCTCAAATCTGCTTTCCGTCTCTTCTACTCACTGAGAACTAGGGCTGTTACCTCCCAACAGGTACCCAGCCCTCTTGTCTGACTTTAAACTATCCTCCACATTCAATCATGCATCCATCCATTCATTCAACAAATACTGAAGACCAAGTTACAAGCATCTGGCAAAATGCTTGAAGTGCAAGATGGAGACTACAGAACTAATGCCTGCCCACCAGGAGCTTACAGTATACAGCAGCAGGGAAGACGATATGTCTACAATATACGGTTATACATACGAATATATATTGTAGAGTATGGTTATTAATTTTCACTACTTAGCAAGCTACAAATACTAACTTAATTTAATTGTCATTTATATTTTAACTTTGTTTACGGCATCTTTTGTCTTACAGCTTTTCATTTTTGTTGTATGATTCCATCCATATGAAATTCTAGAACATGCAAAGTTAGTTAATCAATATCAGAAGAGTGCTTTTCTTGAGGGGTATGGGGGAAACCTACTGGAAAGGGGTACAAAGAAACTTTCTGGGATAATGGAAATGTTCTGCATCTTGTTTCAGCTGTATTCAAGTGTCAAAACACATTTAATGAAACACCTGAGATTCTGCATTTTATTTATGTTAGTTATACCTTTATTTTAAAAAATTAAATCACTCATTTTTGCAAAGAAAAGAACAATTTTGTTGGCTTTTTACCTACTTGATACCAGTTAGCTTCATATTCCAATAACTACATTCACAATATTTTTCTAGATATGCCTCTCTCAAAGATTTAACTCCATGTATTTTGAATTCATCAAGCTCTGGTGGGACCACACCCTTTGCTCTTCCCCCCGCCTCCCAGCGCTTGATCCAACTGAAAGGACTTCCCAGAAACTACCTTAATCCATTCAAAAATTTTAACAAACTGTGTGACAGCCATGCCCTTGATTTGGTCATTACCCTGAGGATTCATCTTAATCAGCCTTTGTTACTCAAAGCATTTCTTGGTTTCATGTTTTACTGGTTGAAAAAGACAGAGTTCTAACTTCAATACTACAAGTCCCAGAAATTTTGGATTCCCTATTTTCCTCTTCACCCCCACTGCCAAAGGGGCCAGTTCTGTTCTAAATTTATCTTTCCTGTAATCAAATGCACCTGACCTGATAACCAAGGCACTCTAGTAACATTCTGTTTTGCAATCTTGTTTCGTTTTGGAGCTCTTTCAGGAACTGTTAGTGTCATCGATTTTCTCTGCTTTGGCATACTCTTTGTTTTCTGAAGACTTGGACTTCACTTTTTCTTTGGTGTAGTTCAAGAGTTGGTCCTTCTTGCTCTCCCATCGTCCAGATTTTCAAGTAGTCATATCTGCCAGCTGGCTTCCTTTTTTAAGGCAGCCTCAGAAGAACACTCCCTACCCCCAAACTCTAAAAGATAATTTTCTATATATTCTTCTAATGACTTTATAGGTTTTTTTTTTTTAAGGCAGCCTCAGAAGAACACTCCCTACCCCCAAATTCTAAAAGATAATTTTCTATATATTCTTCTAATGACTTCATAGGGGTTTTTTTGTTTTTTAAGGCTTGGATCTTTAATCCATCTGGAATGTATTTTTGAAATGCTGAGTCATTTTTCACCACATGACTATCTATTGTTTCACAATCATTTGTTGAACCCATTCTTTCTCTCCTAATTGAAATGCCACTTTAGCATGTACCAAGTTCCCATTCATATGGGGGTAAAACTGTTTAGTTGCATTGATCTACTAACCTTTTCCTGTGCCAGTACCAACTGCTTTATAATATTATATTTATACTACTTTTTTTTTATATCAGGGAGGACAAATCTAACCTCATAACATTTTTTCCCCCAAATGCTTGTCAGCTTTTCTACACACTCTTCCAAATGAACTTTAGAATCATTTTGTCAAGGTTCCAAAAGACCACTGAGTTTTACAGAAATTGCACTGAATTTATAAGTTAATTTGGGGAGAATTGACATCTTTGCAAAACTGAGGTTGGCTATGTAGAAACATGGTGTCTCTTCATTTATGCAAGTTTTCTTTTCTGTCCAGCAGTAAACATTTATAGTTTTCTTCACACATTTGGTAACTTTATTCCTAGGTACTTTAAGCTTTTGTTGCCATTGTAAATGAAGAAATTTTTTCTTTCACTTCATTGTCTAACTGGTTACTGACACATAGGAAAACTTTGCATCTGGTAACTTTGCCATACTCTTACCCTATAGTTTTTCTGTTGATTCAGTGTAAGATTTCTAGAAACAAAACTAACGTGGTTATTTCTCTGGCTAGAAATCCTTAAGGGTCTCCATGTCCTCCAGGATAAGATTTAACCCCTTTTTACGACACACAACCCTTCCTGACCTTGCCCCTATACTACCCTTCCAGGCTTCACAAACATGGACTCTACTTTCAGGCCAACACATTTTCTTAAGGTGCCTTGGATAGGCCATGCATTTCCACACCTTATACCTTTACATATGCTGCTCTCTCTGCTTGGAATTCCCTCCTCATCTCCTTCCTCCCTTTCACCTTTCTTTCACTTTTCCTTCTTTTACTTTTCCTTGAACTAAGTGACACTTAGTTCAAGTGTCACTTTTTCTTTTTCAATATTTATTTTCCTTTTTTTTTTTGGCTGCATCATGTCTTAGTTGCGGCACACAGGATCTTTGTTGAGGCATATGGAATCTTTTCGTTACGGCCCTCAGTCTGCTTGGGTTTCTCTCTAGTTGCGGCTGTTGGGCTTCTCTCTAGTTTTGGCAAGCGGGTTTTCTCTTCTGTAGTTGTGGTGTGCGGGCTCCAAAGAGAGTGTGCTCTGTAGTTTGTGGCATGCGAGCTCAACAGTTGTGGCACGCGGGCTTAGTTGCCCTGCAGCATGTGGGATCTTAGTTCCCTGAACAGGGAACAGCATTGGAAGGTGGATTCTTTACCACTGGACCACCAGGGAAGTCCCCCTCAAGTGTCACTTTGTTAGGGAAGCTTTCCCTGACTTCCTATCCCAGACTGGGTAAGGCACTCCTTGTCTGTATTCTCCCACCATCCTTCTGCTTATTTTATCATATGTAGCTCTAGCCCCACTAAAAATTTTTTTCCTTAAAGTAACACATGTTCATTTTGAAATGAATAACAGATGCAAGAGAGAAACTGCCATAATTCCATCAGCAACTTAATATTTGAGTAAAGTTCCTTTTTTAAATTGAAATAGTTGATTTACAATGTTGTTAATTTCTGCTGTACAGCAAAGTGATTCAGTTATAGAGACATACATTCTTTTTTTTTCATTCTTTCTTTTTTTAATTGAAGTTTTAAAAAAATGTTTTTTAAAGGTTTGGAAGTCCAGCTTCCAGTTGCATGTTTGTGAACATCCTGAAAAGGTACTTGGGTAGGTCTCCCACCCATGTGTTGAAGAACCTGGCTAAGAATAGTGACCCTGAGGAGAGCAGGCTGGGGCGCAGGCGCTCGGCCTAGCTCCGTCCAGTTCTGCCATCCACGAATTCACACCCATTCAGTGCTGGGGACACTGCTGCAAGACACACGCAGTGCCCCTGTGTCCCCTCCCCCCCCCCCAAGGTCCCTGGCATCTGTCGCACACATTCATTCAGCGCCATTAGCTTCTCTCCAAGGACAACCTGGGGGTGGCTCCCTGTAGGGCCTGCTCAGCCCGAGGCTCCTGGGACTGGGGCCAATAAAAGAGGCGTTTTCAAAATGGCCTCGCGGCATCGGCATCCTTTCCAGACCCAAGCGGCTTCTTCTCTATTTTCTAACCCCTGGTCTCTGAGCTTTAAGCTACCAGCGATTTCCTCAGAATTCAATGGCTCATCCCCACGGTTCCCTCGGGAAGGCGGTCTCCGCAGTCTCTTGGGAAACACGGCTCGCCCAGCCTTTGTTGTATCAAATGCACGAGGAGCCATGTTTGCTTTCAGCAAACGGCGGACCGGGTCGCCGGAGCCGGAAGAGGGGTCGACCCGCGACAGGCCGTGGGCCCCACCCCGCCTGCATTCGGTCCCTTTCTAAGCTTTGAGGAAGAGAAATTGAGCCCTTTCCCAGCTCGACCTCTGACTCACTCGGCCTCCTCGGGCCCGCGTTCACCCTCCAGGTTCCCTATTTGCATCACGAAGTAATCACCTCGGGGTGTGGCAACTGCGGCTCTACCGCTCTGATTTTTAACGTGCCCTTGGCCAAAAGTCTCAGGGTGCCTTCTGGGACCTCGGAATCGCCCTGACGCCCCCGGGGCCAGGGGCAGTTTCCTGTCGGTTTCAAGACCCAGGACGCCACCGGGGTCAGGGCTCCGAGCTGGGCTTCCGGCCCCCGCTCAGGTTTTCTCTCCAACCCCACGAAACGAGCCCCACGCTCCAGGGAACAAGCTGCAGCCTCCAGGCAACCCAAACCCGCACCGCCGTCCCCACCCCTCCTTCCCCCACCCCTCCTTCCCCCACCCCTCCTTCCCCCACCCCTCCTTCCCCCACCCCTCCTTCCCCCACCCCTCCTTCCCCCACCCCTCCTTCCCCCACCCCCCAGCGGGGCGGGGGCCGCGCGTCCACCGGAAGGGGCGGGGCTCAGTTCGGCGGGCGGGCGGCGTGATTGGCCGCGGCGGGCCTGACGCCCATTCCCGCTATAAGAGCCAGGCAGTAGGCACCTGCGCCACAGTCCTCGCGGAGAGTCGCCGCGGTTTCTTGCTTCAACAGTGCTTGGACGGAACCCGGCGCTCGTTCCCCGCTCCGGCCGGCCGCTCAGAGCCTGCCCTCGCCACCATCTCACAGCGCCCTCCGACCGCCCCAAGGTCCCGCCGCCGTTACAGCGCCGCGCAGCCACCGCCACCGTTTCACCTCAGCCGCCCGCCATGACGACCGCGTCCCCCTCGCAGGTGCGCCAGAACTACCACCAGGACTCGGAGGCTGCCATCAACCGCCAGATCAACCTGGAGCTCTACGCCTCCTACGTCTACCTATCCATGGTGAGCGCGGGCGGTCCCACGGGGGGCGGGCGCGGCCTCCCTGGCGGCAGGGCGGGGATGTGGTTACCGGGAGGGACCCCCGCCCTCCGCCTCCCGCCTCCGTGCGCCCTTCTGGAAAATGGAGGCTGGTCGGGGTCCTCTAGAACTCCTGCGCAGAAATTCTGAGCAGTTAGCCCCTGGGAGTGCTTCCTCGTGGGCCAGGGCCGCCTCTGCGCACCCCAATTTATTTAAAAAGAGCTGAGTTTTCTCCCGGGGTTGCCACACTTGCCACCAGTACGACCGTTTAGTTAGGAAGGTGGATTTTCGCATTTCCATCCCTTCTGCATTCGATCACGTGATGGGGGCGGTGCTGAGGAGGTCTGGCTCCCATCCCCCTGAGCCCGGCGGAGCCTGCTGGGTAATGGTGTCCAACTATGGGGGCTGGTGCGAAGTGGTTTATCTCTCGTGGGCCGAACAGCCGCCTCCACCTCTCTGCTCTGCTTATCTCTTTAAGTCCCGCTTGAATTGAAGCATATTTCTAGAAATCTCCCTTTCAGCCGACACCGAGTTGTCTGCCACCCGTATTCTTTATCTTTTTTGTGTCTAAGGGTTGTGGCGTAATTGAACATACAGTCCATCAACAGTTACGGGGCCTGAAAATTTTCCATGCAGTAATCGGTGGAGTCAGTTTTCCAAAATCCTGGTTTTAATCGGTGTGGTAGGAGTTTTAGTTATAATTGTCTTACTACGTTTTGCAAATCATCCAAGAATAGACGTGTTCCGGATGGGTTGGGAATACGCCTGGATTTCTATGACTGTCATTGCATTTCAGGAACAACTGAATACAGCAAGGGTGTAAAAGGGACTAAAATTTTTGCTTTCTACTGGTAACATATTTACATACGTTGGCATTGCCCACAACTGTTATCTTGCCTAGTGGGTTAATTTTACATATCCATCAGCCTGCTGTAAACTGGCAGCTCATGTTTTTTTTTTTTGTTTGTGGTACGCGGGCCTCTCACTGTTGTGGCCTCTCCCATTGCGGAGCACAGGCTCCGGACGCGCAGGCTCAGCGGCCATGGCTCACGGGCCCAGCCGCTCCGCGGCATGTGGGGTCTTCCCGGACTGGGGCACGAACCCGTGTTCCGTGCATCGGCAGGCGGAGTCCCAACCACTGCGCCACCAGGGAAGCCCGCGACTCATGTTTTAACATGGATTACCCAGGGAGGAGGGAGACAAGGCACTAATAGCGCAGGGTAAATACTCCAACATCTCTTCAACCAAATTTGACAGGGGCTGTAAGAACTTCACTCTGCACTTACACAGATGCTTAAGATGTTCCATGGTGGAGGCAATTCCCATGATATTCTGACGGTTCCTTGTAGCGAAGTTTCAGTTTCAAGGACCAAGTTTCAGTTTTGTGTTTCAGAGTAAAAACTAATTATTGTCATGTTCAGTCCAGGAACACACCCTGCTCCAGTCTTCCTATGCTCAGACCCTTTCTTGCTGGGCTTTGAGAAGGAAGCCTAGGCTAGCCTTCCTTTGGGAATCCCTAACATGTTCATGTACTGCTTTCAGTCGTACTATTTTGACCGCGATGATGTGGCTTTGAAGAACTTTGCCAAATACTTTCTTCACCAATCTTGTGAGGAGAGGGAGCATGCTGAGAAACTGATGAAGCTGCAGAACCAACGGGGTGGCCGAATCTTCCTCCAGGATATCAAGGTGAACGGAAGATCCTAGGGTCTTCATGCCGCATCTGTCTAGCAGTCCTCTGACGTCAGAAATCACTGAGCCCAGCAGTTGCCTTTATTAGATGAGGGTACATTGGGTTTTTGTCTTTTGCGCTTTTTCGGGCCCACTGTCTAAGCTAAAGTGGGTGGACAGTAATGGGCAAGGATATTAAATTGGAAACGGTTGTCAGGGGGAACTTGGCTGTTCCTTTTGCCAAGCGCGGTTGTTACACATTAGATGCTTGCTGATTTGTGGTTTAAGTGGTGGAGGTTGCAGATGCACTGACTTAATCTCCTCTCATTCAGAAACCAGACCGTGATGACTGGGAGAATGGGCTGAATGCAATGGAATGTGCGCTACACTTGGAAAAAAGTGTGAATCAGTCACTACTGGAACTGCACAAACTGGCCACTGAGAAAAATGACCCCCATGTGAGTATTGGCAACCTGGGAGTAAATGGAGGAAATCATTTGTCTTAGGGGCTGGGGAAGCTTCCCAATAACTTTTTTTTTTTCTTGTTCTCTTTTCTAGTTGTGTGACTTCATTGAGACTCATTATCTGAATGAGCAGGTGAAATCCATTAAAGAATTGGGTGACCACGTAACCAACTTGCGCACGATGGGGGCCCCCGAATCTGGCATGGCACTGTATCTCTTTGACAAGCACACCCTGGGAAATAGTGATAATGAGAGCTAAGCCTTAGGCTGGCTTCCCATAGCTACAGGGGTGACTTCCCTGGTCACCAAGGCTGTGCATGCATGTTTGGGTTACCTTTACCTTTTCTGTAAGTTGTACCAAAATATCTACAAGTCTTTTCCTTAGTACCATTCCTTCAAATAAAGTAATTTGGTACCCAGCTGTTGTTTTTGAATTCTTGGGTTGGGCTAGAAATGTATCTAGGCCATCTTCATTAAATTTGTAAGTGCCACCGTGGTTCAGTCACACTAATCAAAGTGAAACGCTTAGGAGGGTTTGTATTTACTTATTAAATTCCTTAGTTTGGGAAGGATACCAAAGCTTGAGTGTTTTGAATTCAGACAGGACTTAAGGATTCCTGATTCTGAATTAGGTGTTTTTATATGTTTCCAGTAGTTCTGGCTTTCACAATTTATATGTACAAAAAGCATTTTAAGGCTTAAAGTAGACTTGAAGCTACTGATTCTTGTTCTCCATTAAGGTAACCATTTAATTCAGGCTGTTGTAGGGACATATTCTTCAGTGTGGACAGCTATATGGCTATGACTGGATCAGTGTCCTGCTGGTGTACACGCAGGTAGGACCAGGCCGGTGAAGCATCCCTCTTGGGAAGCAGGCTAGGAATGTGCTTCATCCCTAGTGAGAATTTGAGCAAAGTTTACATGAGTATGGAAAGATACCTTCATTTCAATAGGAAAATAGCTGCAGTAGGAGGGAAGAGGTTGAAACATCTTGAATATTAACCAGTGAGTAGTGTTAGAAGACTGCAGAGCCGTCTGGGTCCTTGCTAACCAACTACATTAACATTGTTTCCTAAACCAACCACAGGGATTTGTAAGTTTCCATCTGGCCCTTGGAAGTATGACAGGTGTTAGGCCTTTTCAGTTTTCAATACAAAGCTAGGTATTCTGATCTCAGAATAACTGTTTGAAAATCATTAGAAATGAGAAGTTACACTTCCCTTTCACATCGTGATTGGGGGCTGGGGTTGGGGGGGTGGGTCTAATTGGGTGAGTGAGTGTCCGGGGAACCTGGAATAAAGGCAAACATCTGGTGGTACTGTGACAGCTTTAGGTTGACCTCAAAGGTGCATGAAGAGCTCATTTAAGTTCAGAAGTCTTTTGGTTAGGTCCCCAAAGCAGTAAGATACCCCAGGGGACCTGGATTGCCCCACCTTATCATCTGCCAGTTCCCAGGAGTGTGGCATCCTTTCCAGGAGTGCTTCAGGACCACCACTGGTTATGGGGGGGTGCTCATATGCGGCCTCCCAGCTAAGCCTGGGCAGTAAGTTGAGTTCTTGGGCTACAGTCTAGAGTCCCGAGTTCTGCCTGTGTTTTTATGTCTGCCACCCCTGCTTAAGGTGAGCTGCGCCCACTGGTAACGTCAGCCCATGTAAGCCTGGCCTAGTGGCCCTTCGGCCGATGCAACCTCATCTTCCTATACCTGGGCCCAAGAGAAGTCTTGGTGAGTCAGGCTCTTGGGTGAAATAAGCAGAAATGGCCAACACTTAGAGCCCTTGCTGTGGCGGCCAGGTGTGTGCCCCAAGCCAGTGCTGGGCATGCCCTGGCTGGCAGCCACAGGACCATAGGAAAACTGGAAGTAGGGTGGGCTTCAGAGCAAGGGAAGCTGGTGGGGACCACCCCTGGTGGGCTGGGGTGTTTAGTGACCCTGGTTTGGGTAGAGGACAGACCTGTTTTCCAAGGCCCAATAGGGATCGCCACGATCTTTGAGTATAGTGTGTATGTTGCTTGTCGACTGTCCCAAATGCGGTTCTCTGAGATGTTCAGGGGCCTCTGACATGTCCGATAGGTTAAACTCAACCGTTTTCCTCCTCATGTGACTCACTTCCGGGTGCTCCGTTGAGGCCCCAGCACTCTCTGGGAGCAATTCAAAACTCTTCTTGGACCTGGGAGTTGCAGGCTGAAGGCTTTGGTCTTTGACAGTGTCATCTATGCCTGAGACTTTGCAGAGGCTTGAGGGTGCTGACTGTCCAGGTGGGAAGACCATAGGGGTGTGGCTGAGGGGTGTCTGGGGGGCACTGTGGTAGCCTGACCTCCCATATAGCACAGCGGACTTGAAGGCATCCTCCCCTTTCCAGGCCTTGCTGTCTTCCTCATCACTGGTGTCCCATCCGGCTCCCCCGAGATTCTTGGGCTGGCCCTCATAGGAGAGGATTTCTTTCTTCGGCCACAGTAGTTTGGTCTTTGAGTTTGTCCTGGGGGGCTGGCGGTCATGGGATTGCAGCCCTAGGAAACGGCCAGTGATGCCAGTGTGAGCACCCTTCTCCTCCTCCGGATCTGCCTGGAACTCCATATCCTCCTTACCCAGACTAGAAAGAAACAGGAGACTCAGGTTAGTGGGCGGACAATGGCCTGAAGCCTGACCTGACTTCTCCCTTACCCTCTCTTCTCCCTCTGGCCCAAGGCCCAGGACACACAGTCTTCCTCACCTCACATTTGACTCACCTCTCTGCTGATCCATCCTGTACCTCTCAATCCCTCCTGGCCGAGCTCACCTCACTGTTCTGTGGCTCTCTCCCTAGCCTGGTATTTAAGGGCTTCCTCTTCAGCACCCACATTTTCCCTTTGAAACCCCTCACTTGAGGCAATCTGAACTACTCTTCCCCAGGTATGGATGGTCACGTGAGGCCCAGGAGTGACTCTGAGTAAGCCAGGGATTTGTGGTTCCACTGGGGAGCAGTATCCCCCCAGAGAGAAGTCTGGCTTCCTGGGAGCCTAAAGCCGTTACTCTGCAAGAGAAAGCCTACCCACCCCTGAATGTGGCCACCTTTGCCCACGTCCAAATTCTCCCCATGCTTCAAAGCCCAGCTCCAGGTCCAGCTGGAGGCCACCTCTCAGGCAGCCAAAGGTGATCTCTGTTCTATACTCTGTACCTTGCCCAGGCATCCAGTACTTTGTACCTTGTATCCAGAGTCTGGGCCCTGGGTTTGAGCTCCCTCACTACATTGTGTGTTTCTTGGAGGCAAGGTCTATGTGTTATTATTCTCTGTTACCCTCCTTCCCCAGCAGCTGGGCTACAAACCATGGAAAACTCAGAGGCGACCTCCAGCAATGTTTCTGACCTAAGCAAGCCTCCATCCTTGACCATTTGATCACTTATCCAAACCTTCCTCACACCAACTAGAGACTCTAGCTAATTCTAATTACAGCTTAATAGGATATTCGGTTCTTAAAAAGAGAACAGTGCTTTTAATACTGTGGAAGAAAACCTTGATGGGATAGACCCTGGGATGCAGCAAACACTCTCCAAAGTCCCCTCCACTCTGTCATCCTAGGGAGAGAGAGCTGTCTGGGGCGCCCCTTCAGCCCGCCGTGGCCCAGCTACAGCTCAAAAGGGATTCTAACCAAATCAGGGAAAGAGGACCCATGTGGGGGAAAATGTGGCTGCTGTGGGCTGACCTGAGGCCCGTACTCT
This sequence comes from Mesoplodon densirostris, assembly GCF_025265405.1. Classification (NCBI taxonomy): domain Eukaryota; kingdom Metazoa; phylum Chordata; class Mammalia; order Artiodactyla; family Ziphiidae; genus Mesoplodon; species Mesoplodon densirostris. Next base: position 10,213,926 of record NC_082667.1, read on the forward strand.
GTAGCAAGAAGTCTACTCCGAAGGTACCTGTGATGACCCAGCCTCTTGCTTGCTCCCTTGCCCAGGGAACCCCACTCCCACTCCCCATCCCAACACCCTGGCCTATCAGGAAACATAGCTCTGAACCAGAGTCAGGAACCAGGCCCTGACATCCCAGCTGCATCACTAATCGCTGACTGCCCTTGAGTAAGTCCCTTCTCTCTCTAAGCCTCAGTTTCCAACTCTGGATAAGGGGTGGGGCTTAGATTGGAGACTACCTAAGAGCCCTTATAGCTTTAAGAGTCCTTACACAGCACAAGGTAAAGGTTAAGGGTGTGGAGTTGGACCCAGACATACCTGGCCCACCTGTGCTGCTTGCTAGCTATGTGACCTTGGGTTGGGCAACTGACTTAACCTCTCTGAACCTGGACTTAATCATCTGAAAATCGGAGATAACAAACCAAGGTTATTGGAGCGGGATGGGGGGGGGGAATAGCTAATATATGTAAAGAGCTTAGTACAATGCCCAGCACTTAATAGGCACCCAATATGCATTAACTAATACTATTCTAAGTTCTTAGGCAGGCCCTTGCACTTGGGGTTTTCTACCCACCGAAGTGGTTCCCTGGCACTTCCCACCTGATGTTGAAGGTGGAGCCGAAAAAGGAGGGCCGACGAGACTGGGCAGAAGCGGCTGTGTAGGGGGGATGTGGTTCTGGCTCATTCCAGTACATATCTCGCTCCATCGGTGGCAGGTCCTGGTGCATCTCATCTACAGCCAACAGGGACACCTGGTCGTTGGGGACAGAAGGAGAAGTCCAACAGAAAGGTCAGCCAAAGCAGGACCATGAATTTGCCAGGTGACTTGGAGAGGTCACTTGTCTCTCTCTGGGCCTGTTTCCCTTCCTGTGAAATGGAGAGACTGATGCAGCCTGTAGCCTCAAAAGTGAGGCTGAGAATCCTGTGAGTAAATGGTTGGGCAATTCACTGTGAGGCCTCCCTACAGAACTGTGGGGCCCCCTTCCTGGGTTCAGTTTGGGGAGGGGCCGTGGGACAGGCTCTCTTCCTCCCCTCATACCTGCAAACTCCTGTCGACAATCCAGTTGGTCTCAAAGTCATCATCATCCTCTCCGAACGGGTTGATGAGCTGCTCTGCCACCTTGGGGGTAGGTGAGGCTCTGGAAATCCTCAGGTGGAACCCCTTGCAGCCTTGCTCCCACCCTTAAACCTTGGCTCCTGCCATGTCCACCTCTCCACCCACCTCAGTGATGCCCTTCCTGCCTGACCACTGTCTCCAAAGCTACTATGTAGGGACCCTCCTCTCCTAACTGGCCATGACTCCCTGGGCCACAGCTGGTCTTGTCCCGGGGAGGCACACCTTCAGCCAGCCAGCATAGAAGAAGAACTGCAGGAATGTGAAGAGGGGTACAACGAGGTCCATCTCGTGGCCGGGGTAGGCCTTGGCTGGGTTCAGAAACTGCCGCCCAATCAGGCAAGCCAGGAAGAAGCTGTATACCGCCACGGTCACCACCTGGGAGGGAAAGGAGGTGTTGGCAGAAATGGGCTGGTTGGGGACCTTGGGATCAGGAAGCTCCCTAGGCTGGGAGGACGGGTCTTGTTCTGAGTTGCACACTTGTATGACTTTGGGTCTCTGTGGTCTCCTCTTTAAAATGGGCATGATCACACTGCCTCCACCACCTGGACCAGGCAGGGACCTGGACTCTTTGAACTTGGTACTAGAGACAACCTGCCAAGTCCAGACCTGACTCCCAGGGTGAGCCTCTTCTTCAGCCTCTTAAGTGAGCCCTTCCATCATAGGCTGCTTCCCAGGTCCTCTTCAGTTTCCCAAAGGGGCAGCTTCGCCAGCCTAGTCCTCACCTGAGTGTACACCAGTGGGATACTGATCCAGTCGTAGGCATACAGCTGTCCACACTGAGTACGCAAGGTGTTCATTTCCTAGGGGGGCAGGAGGGAAGTTTGGGCCTTTGACCATCACCTGCTCTCCCAGGCTCACCCCCCAGCTCTTCCCCAGATACCAGGGTCTTGTGCTCATGGTCCAGCCCTGGCTGTGTGGTCATGGACAGCTCACTTAACCACTCTGTGCCTCAGCCTCCTCAACTATCAAAAAGGAACCAGGATATCAGAGGTTCACTTTAGAGAGGGGAGGGGAGGGGAAATTGGAAAGGGGCCACCTTGGGCTATGGAATCCTGCTGGAAAAGATCCTACAGTCCCAAGTCAGGCTCTGGGAAGACCCTCAGAGGCTCAAACTTTCTCTTTGCAGAAAACCTGTTCCACGTGGGGCATAACCCTCCCCGCTCTGCAGCAGCCCCATGTGTGCAGCGGGCTCACGTTGAGCAGGCTCTGGAGCAGGACAGGGTCCCGGATTCGACCTCCAATCCAGGCCTTCGTTGACAGGTTGGCAAACCACACCCAGGGCATCCAGAATGAGTTGTGTGGCAAGCTCAGTTTTTGTAAGTGCTTGTGTTCCGAGGGGGTCATAAAGCCTGCAGGGTAGAGTGGAGAAGACAGTGGGTAGCGGAACCTGCAGAAGGGGTGGCTGGCCAGGCGCTGCTGGGTGGGACCCAGAGTTCAAACCAAGTCCTTGCTGAGCCCATAGGGACCTCAGAGCTCCTTTGCCATCCTCTTTCTTTCAACAAATTATCACTGCGTGTCTACTTTGTGCTGCTCTGGGCTAGCACGTGAGAGGGATCTGTCTTACTAACCAGGATCAGGTCAGGCAAGGCCAGAGAGTGAGACTGCTGACGTACAGACTGGAAACCGGAGAACAGGAAGGGGAAGGGCAGTTCCCAGTTCCCAAAGCCCCACTCTGGCCCTCAACCCTCACTCTTCCCTCATCCCTCAAGAGTCCTTAGCCCTATCTCAAAGCCCTATCTTCCTAGAGTCTGTTCCTGGCCTCTCCCAGCCTTTAGACCCCTGACTTCGCCCGGCCCAATTCAGATACCCGCCCCCCCGCCACACACACACCGTCCCAGGTCTCGACCCCACTCCGCTCCTGGTCCCACCCAATCCTCAGCCCTGGGGCCTCTGATTCCACCCATCTGCAGCTCCCGCCCCGCCCTCGTCAGCCTCTGGCTCCGCCCACTGCTTCGCCCGGCCCCGCCCACCTGCTTTCACCAGGTGTTGGGGACTGGGAAAGCGTTTGTAGACCGCAGCACTGACGCTACGCAGGATGAGCACGTTGCCCAGGTTGGCGTAGCGCATGAGCGTGCGCCGCAGCAGCCGGCCCTGCTCGTCCTTGCCCTCGACGAAGCACGACACCAGGTTCATGAGGCGGTCGGGCCATGGCAGGTTCTCATATTGGTTCCACCAGCGGGTCACGACCAATGTCACATAGAAGCCTGGGCAGGAGGGGCGGGAGGGGGGCGGGGGCGCGAGGGGCGAAGGCCCACGCTGCGGCCAGAGCCCAGCGAGGGCGACGCCTCGGTTTCTCCATCTTTCTAATGGGGCTGGGCCCAGCACCAGCCCTCCTGGAGGGCGCTCGGGAAGGGGAGGCCATCAGAGCTTCGCATGAAGGCACGAGAGACTTGAGTTCTCTCTCTGGCCCCGCTTGCTTTCCCAGAAATCCGCCAGGTACCTCCCCTCCTGCGCAAGACTCCAGAGACTACTGTAATGTTGGCGCTGCCCTCAGAAAGTGGGGTCTTAGCAGAAACTAACACAGCAATGTAAAGCAATTATACTTCAATAAAGATGTTTAAAATAATAATAATAATAATAATTTAAAAAAGAAAGTGGGTCTTGAGTGCTAACAGCAGGACAGCCTTCCTAATGTCTAACTTCAGTCTCTCTGGCTGCAGGCTCCCCGTTTCCCTGAACCACCGAGAGGCACTGACGTGCCACTGGCCTTCCCCAGCTAGCTCTTCATGATCTGCCTGTCTGGAGCCTGGAGCAGCCACTGGGACCCCAACACGCGGAGGGGGGAGCTCACCCAGCACGAAGGAAATGGGGATGAGCTGGATGTAGCTGTCACAATACAGAGTCAGCTTCTCAAAAATCACCTGCTGGTCGTCCGTGAGGGCCATCCTGGGGAAGGCGGGGGGTGGGGGGAAAGATGTGTAGACACTGGGAGGAGATGGCTGAGACCGGTCCCAGGTCCAGCCAGTCCCGGGGTAGGAGAGTGGCAGCCTCACCTCCCTATCCCTTTCACTGACCTGCCTGGGGCCCCCCCCTGTGGCCTGAGCCAGGTCCCCCTCTTTCTCCCGCCGCCCCAAAACCCCAATGGGCCCTCTGCTCCATGCCTGGAGGAGAAACCCTCAGGAGGTTTTCTATGAGGTGGAGGAAGGCAGGTCCTGCTGAAGGGGTCAGCTTTAGGCACCACTGACCTTTTTAAAGGATCCAAAAGACAGTTGTTTGAAAGCAGGTTGAAATAAGGAGTGTTTGGTCTTTAAAAAAAATATCTGGTAGGGAGGGATGAATCGGCAGAACACAGAGCAATGGAATTGTTCTGTACAACACTGTAATGGTGGATACAAGTCATTATACATTCGTCCAAACCCATAGAGTGTACAACACCAAGGGTGAACCCTAAGGTGAACTATGGACTTTGGGTGACAGTGACGTGTCCGTGTGTGTGGGTTCATCTGTCATCGCGAGTGTCCCACACTGGGGTGGGATGTTGATAGTGGGGGAGGGCTAAGTGGGTGGAGCAGGAGGGGTGGGGTATATGGGAACTCTCTATACCTTCCGCCCAGTTAAGCTACGAACCTAAAACTGCTCTAAAAAATAAAGTCTTAATTTTTTTTAATATGTTGATACCCTAGTAACAACCAAAGAAAATGAACATGCTTTGTTATTAGTATTTACATTATGAACTCAAGAGTTTTATGTAGTTAATATTTTTTAATGCATTGCCATCATTAATGCTTTTTCCATTAAAAATGCTGTCATATATTCTGTGGTTTTAGCTGTCTTTTATTGTTTAAATACACATTTTTATTGGGGAAAAAAAAGTATGATATGGGCCTGTGAGTCTATGTGGGATTCAGGGAAACAGGCTGACTGAGTGGGACTAGGTAAGGCCTGGGTTCCAAGGCCCCTCCCTCGGTTTGAGGAAAGGGTGTTTGAGATGCTCCGACCTACACTGAGTTGCCCCCCGAGGCTGCCTCCTTTTCTCTCCTCCCCAGCCCCCAGGCCTCAGGCCCCACGGTTTGACCACAAGCCCAGCTCAGCCTTATCTGTCTCTGTGCATTGGCCCCCTAGATGGCTGGGAGGCACCCAGGAGCTCCAAGCCCTGGCTTGTCCCCCTGTACCTGTAAATGAAGCGGATGATGTAGTAGCAGATTAGGAAAATGAGGAACTCGCCGTAGAGCAGCTTGTAGACGCTGCCTCGCCAGCACAGCAGCAGGCGGGAGAAGGAACCTAAACGGGCATTAGCCACTTGGCTTGAGTAGGTGACGGTCATGGCCAGGCACTGAGCTGCAGCAGGTGGGCTTGGGTGCTGGTGAACAGACAGAGAGGGATACTGATTGGGGTGGGGGCGGCCAGGAAGGAGCAGGGACCTCTTCAGAATCTGTCCAGGACACATGAGTGACCTTTTCCAGGACCCTTCCCTTCTCTGGGCCTCAGCTCTCCCATCTGGACACTGGGAGGGGGGCGGTGAGGTGACCTCCAAGAAGCCAGGAAAGTGAGCTCAGGGACTGTCCATAGCCTTGGCACAGAAGACACAGAGAGGTCTGTGCCCTTAAATTGTACCACAAAGGCAACAACAGAAATGTCCTCATGCTGGGCTCCTTCCTGAGTTATGAGCCCATCACGTTCAGTAGCTCCCCAAGCTCCATCAACCACCCTGGAGTGAGAACTGGTAAGGGGCATGGTCAGCCTTGGCACCACCCTGGCTGGTGGAGATGTTTACTGAATGGTGGCCCCAGGGCCTTTCCACCTGCTGATCCTCCTTCCTGGGGATGCTCGTCCTAATCTAACTGTATGGCTCACTCCCACTTCAGATCACCTCCTCAGAAAGGATACCCGCAACCACCCTACCTGGAAATAACACCCTAGTACCACTGGCCCTCTCTTCCCCTCGCCTTGCTCCATTTTTCTACATGGCACTTATCATGTTATAACTGCAATTATATTTTGCATGCTACCTGCTTGTTTACTGCCTATTCCCTCCTGGGAATGGAGCTCCTATTGTGTACTCATATGTGGTGCTCAATAAAAATTTACTGAAGCAATGACTGGCACCCCATCCTCCCCCTACCTGCTCTGATGCAGCCACACTGGCTGTCTCTGTGCTTGGTGTTCCCTAAGTTCATTCCTACCTCAGGGCCTTTGCACAGACACACAGGTGCCCACACACCTGCACGTGTGCTGCCTGTGTGTATCCATCGTGTGCACATGTACAGGTTATCTACCCCAAAGGCCCTCAATGTCCCAGCCCAGCCTTCTGGGGTAGCCCTTACTCACAGTTGGGGCTCCAGGCTGGTCAGGCGATCCCACAAAAGGTCTGGCCACAGGACTGGTGGGACTCTCTGGGGTCCTCTGGCCAGTGTCCCTGCCCACTTAGGGGTTGGCACTGCCCACGTGTGTGCTAAGTGGTCACTTGACTCCCTAAGCCAGGGCCTCCACAAAGGAACCCTTGTCTTGGCCCCCTTCTTGTAATCTGCCCATAAGCAGCAGGCAGCACATTCTGGCCTCTAATTCCTTCCGGGTGTGTGGGGCGTTGAGCTGAGACCAGGGCTGAAATGGGGGGCAACCGCCCCCACCACCTTGGGCCCTGACTAGCCTGCTATTTCCTTTGGGCCCTAGACTCCGGAGATTGAGGCATCTGTTTCTGACCCCTGAGGTCTTGCAGGGAGAGCTGTGGGGAGGAGGGGCCAGGGCCTTGGACCTCATCTCCTGTGTCAGGAGCCATCCAGAGAGGGGAGCCTCTGCCCAGGCCCTGTGGGCTTTGGCAGCACTTTGGGCACCTGAAAGAACATTGGACCACAGGCAGAAGTCCTGGCTTCTAGTCCTGGCTCTGCCACCTGGTGAAGTGACCCTGCGTGGGCCTCTTCTCCCCTCTGTACCTCAGTGTCCCTCTGTGAAAAGGATGGCGTTGCTTTAGAATTCCATCACCTCATTAAGATGACAGAATTCAGCATATACTCGTGAGGAGCTCTGATTGGCTGCTGGTGACATCATAGGTTATTCGGGCTGTGATTGGCTGGCAGGATCCAGTGAGGTTGGTTTGTAGTTATGGAAGGAGAAGGGGGGCACGGGGGCTGCTGCGTGGGGACCGGGCCTGGCGTGGGATGACACAGCAGTGTTTCTGCTGCTGGCTCCCAGCTAGCCTGTGCAATAGGGAAGTATGTGCCCAGGTCCCCAAGGGCAGCTGGTTGATATCTCAACAGCGGGTTTCATACATTTTAATACATCAGTCCATATGTGAGAACCCTAAGTCGCTAGAAGTGATGGGGGTCTAGGATGTATCTCCTCTTGTATTAAGTGAAAGCTTGAAGCAGCAGTGGCTCTTGGTCTTCAGTGGCTGTAAGAATAGCCTGGAATGTTTGTTAAACATGCAGCCTCTCAGGATCTTTCTCCAGAGTCTGATTCTGAGACCTGAGGATGCTGCATTTCTAACAAGCACTGCGGAGATTATAATACCAGTGGTCTCTGAACCACACTTCCGAAGCCCTGATTTACAATGTGACCTTGAGCCTTACAATAAATCCGCTCCTTCCCTCCTCCCTCCCTCTCTCCTTCACTCTCCCCTTTACTGCCCGTCCCCACACCCCCACCCCATACTCCTCAGTGTTAACAGTGCTGAGATTGCAGGCGATTTTTGTGCACAGTATTTTGCCTTTATAATTCTCTGTCTGAAAAAAAAATTATTTGACAACAACCTTGGGTACTTTTCTCATCACAGCAAACAATCACACCATTACTGTTATAAGGGAGTCTCTTCAGAGATCAGGGACCATCTTTTAGGAGTATTTGCTGCATCCCTGCTGCCTGTGCTGTGGGAGATTTATTTCCCACCACTGTCCTTAACTGGGGAAAGGGGCAGGTTCACTTGAGCCTCAGTCTCCTAATCTGTGAAATGGGAGAATAACACCTACCTCAGCAGCTGGGTGAGAATGAAGGACGGGAAATGTTTTAGTCAACTCCCCAAACCAGAGAGTTCTCGTGCCTGTTAACTCTTCCTGGGGAACATCTACAAACCCCTGGTGCCTCTGCCACACCCTCCAGAGTCAATTGGTCTGGGTGGGGCCCAGTGGTTGGTGTTTTTCAAATTCCCCAGGTGAGTCTAGTTGATGGTGTAGGTTGAGGATCGTTGCTGTGAGGGAATTTCTCCCTTCCTTGTATTCCCTCTTCCCGCCCCCCACCACCAGCACATATCAACACTCAAGAGAGAGCTTTCCATTTACCAGATGATTAATAAATATATTTTATTTTATTGTTTTTTTAATTTATTTTATTTATTTTTACTTTTTTGGCTGCACTGGGTCTTCGTTGCAGCGCACGGGCTTCCTCTAGTTGCGGCAAGCGGGGGCTACTCTTTGTTGCGGTGCGCAGGCTTCTCATTGCAGTGGCTTCTCTTGTTGTGGAGCATGGGCTCTAGGCTCGCGGGCTCAGTAGCTGTGGCTCACGGGCTTAAGTTGCTCTGCGGCATGTGGGATCTTCCCAGACCAGGGCTCAAACCCGTGTCCCTTGCATTGGCGGGCGGATTCTTAACCACTGCGCCACCAGGGAAGCCCAATAAGTATACTTTAAAATTAAAATTGAAACATGTGCCCAGCACCACACCTGGCATGAAGATGTTCAATTAGGTGGAATAAATGAACCACCTGCCTTTGTGGAGTCAGGTTCCTGCTTCCCCTGTGGTGGCCACTGGAGGGCGCCCTTGGCCAGCTGGCTTTGGCCCGGAAAGCCTGGTCCACTGGTCAGGGCCTGGGTGGATGGTGAAACTGGCACTGGATGGCACCTTCATCTCCTTGAGCCTGGCAAGCAGCTATAGAGAGGGAGTTGGGAGACACTGGAGTCCTCCCTCCCTTTCCCTGAACCACAGGTTCCTTGGCAATTCCCCCAAATCCCAGCAGGACCAGCTGACTGTGCTACCCCAGCCCCCTTCCCTCCCAGATGCCCCAGGATATCCCCAGAGACACCCCATGAGCAGCTGCTCCTGGCCACACCCCACTGCTAAGACAGGCACACCCCAGACATGTCACTCTCTTTCCCACTGGGTCTTGGCCATGAAAATGTCCCCAGCCAGTCAGGCATGGCTCAGGCACACAGAAAGGCCACAGCAAACACTGATTGACTCAAGCCATCTTGGACAAAGGCCCTAGGATTGACCCCTGCAAGGATGGGGCCCAACCCCATCAGTGTCGGTCTCTTCTGCTTTCCATTCGCAAAGTAGTCAACAAACTATTTCCAACGCCAGAACTGAGCCTTATCTGATTCCTGCCTCCAAGAATTCATGGTTAATGAAGCAAGTCAGACAGAAAGTCAAATACCATATGATATCACTTATATGTGGAATCTAAAAAAAAAGGCTACAAATGAACTTATTTACAAAACAGAAATAGTCACAGGTGTACAAAACAAACTTATGGCTACCAAGGGGGAAAGGGTGGGGAGGGATAAACTGGGAGATTAGGATTGACATATATATATATAACTATATATAAAATAGATAACTAATAAGAACCTGCTGTATAGCACAGGGAACTCTACTCAGTACTCTGTAATGACCTATATGGGGAAAGAATCTAAAAAAGAGTGGATATATGTATATATATATAACTGATTCACTTTGCTGTACAGCAGAAACTAACACAACATTGTAAATCAACTATACTCCAATAAAAATTAATTAAAAATTTTAAAAAAGAACTCATGGTTAAGTAAAAACCAGGAAAACACTTAAATAACTAACACAGAGAGGCAAGGCCTACTATCTGTGCCAAGTGCACAGAGGTCAGGGAAATTTTTTCAGAGGTGGGAGCATTTTAGTTGGGTCATGAAGCATGAGTAGGAGTTTGAGTTGAGAAGGATGGAACAGCACTACACATCAGGGGTACAGCCCATGAAAAGTCACAGAGGCATTACTGAGGGACAGTTAAGTATGGCATTATTATCCACATTTTATAGAGGAGGACACTGAAGTTCAAAGCCCACCTTTTGTTTTGTTTTGTTTTGTTTTGGCCTTGGCCACGTGGCTTGTGGGATCTTCGTTCCCGGACAAGGGATCGAACCCCGGGCTTTTGGCAGTAAAAGTGCAGAGTCCCAGCCACTGGACTGCCAGGGAATTCCCAAAGCCCGCCTTGTCCAAGGTAACGCGGTTATAAAGGGCCAGGTTGGAATTGGAATCTGTGTCTTCTGATTTTGAATCTGTGCCTTTTCCACCACCCATCATTGCCTCTCCAGTGGAGGTCAGTTTCTGAGGGGGACAGTCTTACTGGTTAGGGTAGTGGTCTCTGTTGGGGTTGAAGGGAGGCCCAAGGGATGGGGGATGCATGGAAGAGACTTTGACTGCAGTAGAGCCCATGCTCTCCAGCCTCCCAGCAGAGAGCCATCTCCGGCGGCAGGCAGAGCAGAGCTGGTCAGATGGGTGGAGGTTCCAGAGGCAGAATGCTATGGCCTTCTTATCTAGGATAACCATGGCAACAGGAGCATCACAGAGGGCCTGCCACTGTGCCCTTCCAGGCCCTGTCTCAGCCGGGCAGGAAGGAGGGGACCCAGCTTGGCTGGGGGCAGTGGCAGGGGGCCCTGGGGTGGGCCAGCCAGGCCTGGATGCTGCCCAGGCTCTGTGTAGGGCACCTGCCAGCCCACAACCCTCTCTTGGGCCAATCACAGTACAAACAGGACAGAAGCCAAGAAAGAAAAGAAGAGGTCTTGGCACAGCTGAACAGGGGAGGTGAGGGAAACTGCCAGCCTGGGGCCTGGAATCAAGACAGACAACACCTCTACCCTGGGGCCAGGCAGCCCTGATCCCTGAAGGGCCAAATAGACTCAACATACAAAGTTATGAACACATGAGCTCTGATTCCTGCAGGAAGACGACAGGGACCAGGAGAGGCAGGGAGAGGCTGGGACACGCCCAGGTCCAGCTTCACCAAGCCCAGTCCTGCCGAAGATAACAGAATAGCCAGAATAGGAATTCTGGAATAGGCCAGAGCTGACCCAACTACAGACACAAGGTGAGAGGATTCACCACAGCCTTTGGGAGAACACTGGGATCTCCAAGTTACCCCGTCCCCATGGACTCTACCCCCCTGAGGCCAACCAGGTGAGGCACAGATGTCAACCACACCCCCAGCCCACCAGCTCAGGACCGGGGCTAATGGGCAGGGGAGGAAGAAGAGGAGTGTCCCAGGGCAAGGCTCCCCGAGAGAACTGCACTGGGTGTGAGAGCACAGGATGCTGTCATGCATTCACCACAAGTCAGGAGCCTCAGCTTTCCTCATCTGTCGAATGGGCATGTTAGCAGTTTCACATGCTGTAGACAAAGAAACCAAGGCATAGAGGCAGAAGTTGACTTGCCTCGAGTCACAGAAATTAGAGTTGGAGCTGGGAGGTATAACACGTCATGGTCTAGGTCAGAGCAGTGTGTCTTTTCACTGTTCCAGCAGGTTCCTGAGTTTCAGTTCCACAAGCAAGCACTAAATGCCAGCTGAGCTTAGTGCTGTGCTGAGTATTGTGGGAGGAAAAGGGAACAAGAAACAATGGTTTCTCCCATGACTTGAGCACTTACTGGGTGCCAGGCAGTGCACTAAGTGCTTTTTAGAAATGATCTCAGCTTGGGACTTCCCTGGTGGTCCAGTGGCTAAGGCTCCCAATGCAGGGGGCCTGGGTTTGATCACTGGTCAGAGAACTAGATCCCCAGTGCCACAACTAAGAGTTCACATGTCCCAGCACCCTCAGCTAAGACCCAGTGCAGCCAAATAAATAAATATTTAAAAAGAAAAAAAAAAAAAGAAATGATATCGGCTCATCATCAGAACTGGGGAATAGGAAGTGTTATCTACCTGTGACAGGTGGATGTCGAGCCCAGAAAGAAAGTAAGTAACATGCCTAAGTCTCCACTCAAACCCAAGTCTGCCTGGTCCCCAGCCCTAGAGGTAATGACTGTGAAAGCTGCCTCCTGGCCCGAGGTTGCTGACCACCGGGCCGCCTGGGGTAAGGCCACCTGTCAGGGTTGCCCTGGAGGGGGATTCCTGCACCAGGTGGCCGACTGGACCAGGCAGCCTGCTCTGCGTCTGTGTGTCAGCTTCCAGGGGAGCCTTCCTCAGGGGACAGCCAGACCCAAGGGCAGTGGGGGAGGACAGCACAAGGGCAAGCCGTCGAGGAGTGAACCATGGGGGTGACTGTCTGCTGGGCCAACAGGACGGCCAAGCAAGCTGCCTTGAGTTGCCTTCATGGGCCTCAGACACAGGTTGCCTGGCATCCCCAGCTCCAACCTCTCTCCACCCCAGGCCAGGGCTCCAGAGTTAGCAAGTAAAACTACAAGATAGTCAGTGGCATATGAATTCCAGATAAATAATGAATAATTTTTTAGTGTAAATATGTCCTGCACGACATAAGCTCCCTGGGGAGGGCATCCAGACGCAATGGTCCTTTCTGTGCTGGTCCTCCTGCTGCTGACTTCTAGAGCCTCGCTGCCTGGGGGGTGGGAGTGGAGGGTTGGGAGGTGTCTGTGGCCCAGTTGCAAAAACATCATTTGGAAGCTTTTTTTTTTTTTTTAAAGAAGATGTTGGGGGTAGGAGTTTATTACTTTATTTATTTATTTTTGCTGTGTTGGGTCTTCGTTTCTGTGCGAGGGCTTTCTCTAGTTGCGGGAAGCGGGGGCCACTCTTCATCGCAGTGCGCGGGCCTCTCACTATCGTGGCCTCTCCTGTTGCGGAGCACAGGTTCCAGATGCGCAGGCTCAGTAGTTGTGGCTCATGGGCCTAGTTGCTCGGCGGCATGTGGGATCCTCCCAGACCAGGGCTCGAACCCGTGTCCCCTGCATTAGCAGGCAGATTCTCAACCACTGTGCCACCAGGGAAGCCCAGCTTTTTGGTTTTTTTTAATAAGCTTATTTATTTATTTTTGGTTGTGTTGGGTCTTCATTGCTGCAGGCTTTCTCTAGTTGCAGCGAGCAGGGGCTGCTCTTCGTTGCAGTGTGCGGGCTTCCCATTGCAGTGGCTTCTCTTGTTGTGGAGCACGGGCTCTAGGCCCGCGGGCTTCAGTAGCTGTGGCTTGCAGGCTCTAGAGCGCAGGCTCAGTAACTGTGGTGCACAGGCTTAGCTGTTCCGCGGCATGTGGGATCTTCCCGGACTGGGGCTCGAACCCGTGTCCCCTGCATTGGCAGGTGGATTCTTAACCACTGCACCACCAGGGAAGCCCAGAAGCTTTTTTAGAAATGAAATAAACTAGACTCCCAGAATCCCAGGCCCCACCCTGGACCTACTCAATTAGAATCTGTATTTTAACAAGGTCCCCAGGAGATTTGCGTGGACATGAGAGTTTGAGAGGCTAGCTTCAGACGATGACAACAGAGATAAGGGAGATTTATTATTGTACTAAGTGTTTATTGTAAACATTTAGGAAAATATGGAGCAGCAAAAAAACCCGCAAATCACCAAAGGTATCATTTTGATGTATTTCGTTCCAGTCTTTTTTTTTTAAATATTGAGGTAAAATTCACATACTATAAAATTCACTATTTTAATCATTTTAAATGAACAATTCAGTGGCTTTTAGGTTATTCAACCATCACCACTATCTAATTCCAGGACGTTTCTGTCATCCTGAATGGAAATTCAGCACCCCATTACTCAGTCACTTATTCATCCTTCTCTCCAATGCCTAACAACCATTAATCTGCTTTCTATCTCTATGGATTTGCCTGTTCTTGACCTTTTATATAAATGGAATCATACGTATTTGTCCTTTTGTGTCCGGTTTCTTTCACTTAGCATAATGTTTTCAAGATTCATTCATTTCATAGCATGGATCAGTGCTTCATTCCTTTTTGGGTTGAATAATATTCAGTTGTATGGATGTACCACAATTTATTTATTCATCAGTTACTGGACATTTGGATTGTTTCCATTCTTTGTCTATTATGTATATTCATGTACAAGTTTTTTTTTTTTTAAACTTCTGTCTTCAATTCTTTTGGGTATGTACCTAGGAGTGGAATTGTTGGGTCATATGGTAATTCCATGGTTAACTTTTCAAAGAACTACCAAAATGTTTTCCACAGTGACTGTATCATTTTACACGCCTACCAGCACTCTATGAGGGTTCCAATTTCTCCACATCCTCTCCAACACTTGTTATTTTCCCTTTTTTTTTTTTTAAGTAAAGCCATCCTAGTGGGTGTGCAGTGGTATCACATTGTGGTTTTGATTTGCACTTCCTTAATGACAAATGATGTTGAGCATCTCATGTACCTGTCATTTGTATATTTTCATTGGAGAAATGTCTATCCAAGTCCTTTGCCCATTTTTCAATTGGGTGATGTCCTCATTGTTGAACTGTAAGAGTTCTTTGTATATTCTGATTACTAAACCCTTATAGGATGTATATGTATCTCATAAGATTTACAAATATTTTCTCTCATTCTGGGTTGTCTTTTCACCTTCTTGAGAATGTCCTTTGATGCACAAAGATTTTAACATTTTGATGAAGTCTAGTTTATTTTTTCTTTTGTTGCTTGTGCTTTTGGTGTTGTATCTAAGAAACGATTGCCAAATCCAAGGTTATAAAGCTTTACCTATAATAAGTGTAAAATATTAAAAAAAATAATAATCCTTAAGGTTTTTTTTGAAGAGTTTTAAAGCGTTAGTGCTTACATTTAGGTCTGTGACCTATTTTGAGTTAATTTTTGTATATGGTGTGAGGTAAAGGTCCAACTTCACTCTTTTGCATGCAGATATCCAGTTATTCAGGCACCATTATTTGAAAAGATTATTCTTTCCCCATTGAATGGTCTTGAAACTCTTGTTGAAAATCAATTGACAGTAGTTGTATAGGCTTATTTCTCAATTCTATTCCTTTAATCTAAAAATCTATCCCTATGTCAGTACCACACTGTTTTTATTGTGTAGCTTTGTAGAAGTTTTAAAATCAGAAAGTGTGAGTCACCAACTTTGTTTTACCTTTTCAAGAATGTTTTGACTATTTAGGTTCCCTTGAAATTCCATATAAATTTTCAGATCAACTTGCCTATTTTTGTAAAAAAGGCAGTTGGAATTTCGATAGAGATTGCATTGAATCTGTAGATCACACTGCTTTCTTTTCAATATTGTCTGCCACTCCATGAGCATGGGATGTCTGTTATTAAGATCTTCTTTAATTTCTAGGCTTCCCTGGTGGCGCAGTGGTTGGGAGTCTGCCTGCCGACTCAGGGGACATGGGTTCGTGCCCCGGTCCAGGAGGATCCCACATGCCACGGAGCGGCTGGGCCCGTGAGCCATGGCCACTGAGCCTGTGCATCCGGAGCCTGTGCTCCGCAATGGGAGGGACCACAACAGTGAGAGGCCCGCGTACCGCAAAAAAAAAAAAAAAAAGATCTTTAATTTCTTTCAACACTGTTTTGTAGTTTTCAGTGTATTTGTTAAATTTATTTCTAAGTATTGTATTATTTTGATACTATTTTAAATGGAATTGTTGTCAATTTTAAATGAGATTATTGTCTTAATTTTAAGATTGTTCATTGCTAGTATAGAAATATAACTGATTTTTGTATGTTGATCTTATATTCTACAACTTTGCTGAATTCACTTATTAGGTATAATAGTTTCTGTGTTAGGATTTTTTAAAAAGTAAATTTATTTATTTAATTTATTTACTTTGGGCTGCGTTGGGTCTTGTTGCTGTGCACTGACTCTCTCTAGTTGTGGCGAGTGGGGGCTACCCTTTGTTGAGGTGCCCGGGCTTCTCATTGCAGTGTCTCCTCTTGTTGCGGAGCACAGCCGTAGGCACACGGGCTTCAGTAGTTGTGGCATGTGGGCTCAGTAGTTGTGGCGAGCGGGCTTTAGAGCACAGGCTCAGTAGTTGTGGTGCATGGACTTAGTTACTCCACAGCATGTGCGATCTTCCAAGACTAGGGCTTGAACCTGTGTCCCCTGCATTGGCAGGCGGATTCTTAACCACTGTGCCTCCAGGGAAGCCCTGCGTTAGGATCTTTTTTTTTTTTAATATTTACTTATTTATTTTGGTCACACTGGGTCTTAGCTGCGACAGGCGGGCTCCTTAGTTGTGGCATGTGAACTCTTAGTTCCGGCATGCATGTGGGATCTAGTTTCCCGACCAGGGATTGAACCTGGGCCCCCTTCATTGGAGTCTTAATCACTGTGCCACCAGGGAAGTCCCAAGGATTTTTTATATGTAAGATCATGCCATCTGTGAATAGAGGTAGTTTTACTACTTCCTTTCCAATCTGGATGTCTTTTAATTTCTTTTCTTGCCCTAGTTAAAACTTCCAGTAAAATGTTGAATAGAAGTGGCAAAACCAGACATCCTTATATTGTTTCTGATCTTAGGAGGAAAGCTCTCAGTCTTTCACCATTAAGTATGATATTAACTGTGGGTTTTCAAAGATGTCCTTAATCAAGCTGAGGAAGTTCCCTTCTAGTCCTAGCTTTATGAGTATTTCTATCATGAAAGAGTGTTAGGTGTTTTCTTCCCCACCTTTTTTTATTGTGGTAAAATACCTTAACATAAAATATACCATCTTAACCATTTCTAAATGTACAGTTCAGTGGTATTAAATATATTTATAATGTACAACCATCATCACTCTCTATCTCTGTAACATTTTTCTTCTTGTGAAACGGAAACTCTAAACCTATTAAACAATAACTCCCCACTCCCCCAATCACTGGCAAACACCATTCTACTTTTTCTCTATGATTTTGGCTACACTGAGTATTTCATATAAGTGGAATCATACAGTGTTTGTCTTTTTGTCACTGGCTTATTTCACTCAGCATAATATCCTCCAGGTTCATTCATAAGGGTGTTGGGTTTTATCAGATTATTTTTCTGTATCAGTTCAGATGATCATGTGGTTGTTTTTCTGCATTCCATTAATATGGTACATTACATTGATTAATTTTTATATGTTGATCCACCCTTGTAATTCCTGGGATAAATCTCACTTGGCCGTGAAGTATGATTCTTTTAATATGTTGCTGGATTCAATTTCCTAGTATTTTGGGGCATTATAGTGGTGGTGGGGGGGAAAGGGTTATTATGGGATTATATGAAACCATATGTGTGAAACTTTTGAAAATTGTAAAGCACTATAGAATTTAAAGAATCTTTTATTCAATTAAAAAAAGAGGGGCATCCCTGGTGGTGCAGTGGTTGAGAGTCTGCCTGCCGATGCAGGGGACGCGGATTCGTGCCCTGGTCTGGGAAGATCCCACATGCCGCAGAGCGGCTGGGCCCATGAGCCATGGCCACTGAGCCTGCGCGTCCGGAGCCTGTGCTCCACAACGGGAGAGGCCACAACAGTGAGAGGCCCGTGTACCACAAAAAAAAAAAAAAAAAAAAAAAAAAAAATTTAGAAGTTTTCAGCTATTATTTCTTCAAATATTCTTTCCCCCCATTTCTCTTCCTCCTCTCTTTCCGGGACTTCCATTATGCATACGTTAATAACATATGCTTGGTGGTGTCTCACAGATTAGGCTCTATGCATTTTTTTCATTCTTTTTTTTCCTTTCTGCTTCTCAGACTGCGTAATCTCAATTGACATATCTTCAAGTATGCTGACTCTTTCTCCTACCTGCTCAAATCTGCTGTTGAACTTCATTAGTGAATTTTTCATTTCAATTAGTATTCTTCAACCCTAGAATTTCTATTTGTTTCCTTTTTATAACTTCTCTTTATTGATATTCTCTATTTAGTGTGATATTCTCATGGTTTCCTTTAGTTCTTTGCACGTGGTTTCCTTTAGGTCTTTGAAAATATTTTAAATAGTTGATTTAAAGTCTTTGTTTACTAAATCCAATATCTGTGTTTCCTCAAGGACAGTTTTTTTTTCCCCCATGTATAGGTCATGCTTTCTTATTTCTTTGCATGCATCATAACTTTGGTTCTAAACTGGACGTTTTTAGTATTATAATGTAGCAACTCTGGAAATCAGATTCTTTACCATGCGAGGCCTTGTTCTTGCTGCTTGTAGTAGAAATTGTTTGTTAGTTGATTAACTTTTCTGAACTAATTTTGTAAAGTTTGTTTTATGTTGTCTGTGGCCACTGAAGTCTTTTCCGTTAGCTTAGTGGTCAGCTAGTGATTTGACAGAGATTTCCTTAAATACCTGGAACAACAGCCATAAAAGTCTTTGCAGATGAGCCTGTATGTATGTTGGGACATACTTTTAAATACTCAGCCAGGCAGTTTACAACTGCTTTAGCCTTCATTTCCTGCTTGCTCAGAGCCTGAAGATCAGCTAGACATGAGATCTTAGAGCCTTCTCGTGTCTTTTCTGAGCATGCTTCCAGCCCTGGGCAGGCATGTGGACTTCTAGTCCCATGAATAGGTAGGTGCTTTTCAAAGCCCTTATCCCTAGAGCATCTCATTCCCCAGCCTTTCTTCCTAAGCTTTTTGGTTGGTTTGTTGTTTTCTCCAAATGTTACCCAGATGACAGCATCTAATACAATAGACTTTATATACTTTCAATAAATGCCCCCAAAGTAACAGAGAGTTCTGAATTGGGAAAAATAAGGCTAGCCCTTTGAGCCAGACCTCCAGGGAACCACCAGAGAGGTCAAAACAAACAACCACAGTTCTTTCAGTAGAAGGTCCGTTCCACTCCCTCTAGTGCTAAGAACAGGAATGAAGGCTGTTGTCTTCAAGGCTACCACAGAGCTGGGGAGTGGGGAATGGGCCAGGGTAAGTTAAAATATCATAAAATTCTCTTACTGAAATTCAGCTACTTATTTCTTGATTAAGTGTTCACCTGGTTGCTGTAAACTTTATTTTGTTTCCAGAGTTCTGGTAAAGTTGATTCTGACAGTTTTGCAGTTTATTAGTTGCTTTTGTGAAGAGATGAACTCTTGGAGTTCCCTACTCCATTTTCACTGACATCCTTAGTCTTTTTTTTTAAGCACAGAATATTTTTACATAAAAATAATTATTTGGTATTAAAATTTTTTGCATCTTTTTCACTTAATGTTATACCATAAATATTTCTGTTTACCTGTATTATTCTTCATTATTATCCATTTTAGTAGATCATTTAACAAATATTTATTGGGTACCACTTACCTGGTGGTCACTCTATGGGGACTGAGTATACAGAAATGAGTAAAACAAGGCCCTGCCCATATGGAGCTTATATTCTAGAAGGGAGAGAAATAAGAGTCATATAAATATTCATTCCTTTTTAATGCTGTATAATATTCCATCATAAGAACATAACTCTGATAGGATGAAAAATGTCCCCCCCCAGTAATATCAGGTCCTAATCCCAGAAACTTGTAAATGTTATCTTATATGGAAATGGGGTATTTGCAGATATGATTAAGTTAAGGGTCTTGGGATGTGGAGATTATCAGGATTATCAGAGTGGGCCCTAAATGCAATCACATGTGTCCTTTTAAGAGGGAAGAAGAGGGAAATTTGGCATGTACAGAAGAGGAAAAGGCAATGTGACAATAGAGGCAGAGACTAGAGTGAAGCCAACAAATGTCTGCAGCCACCCAAAGCTGGAAGGAGCAAGGAACGTATTCTCCCCTAGACCCTCCAGAGGAACACAAACCTAGCAACATCTTGATTTTGGCCTACTCACACTAATTTTGGCCTCCAAAATGGTGAAAAATAAATTTCTGTTGCTTAAAGCCACCTAGTTTGTGGTAGTTTGTTACAGTTACCATAGAAACTAATACAGAATTTTGGAACTGAGAGTGGGGTGCTGCTGTAACAGATAGCTAAAATCTGGAGATGGCTTTGGAATTGGGTAATGGGTAGAGGCTGGAAGAATTTTGAGAAGCATGATAGAAAAAACCTAGATTGCCTTGAACAAACTATTGGTAGAAATATGGATGTTTAAGGCTCTGCCAGTGAGGTCTCAGACCAAAATGAGGAAAATGTTACCGGAAACTGAAGGAGAGGTGATCTCTGTTATACAGTAGAAAAAGTCTAGCTGAATTGTGTCCTACAGTGGTGAAGAGCAGCATTTTAAGTGATGAACTTGGATTTTAGCTGAGGCAACTTTGAAGAAAAAGTTTAAAGTTGTGGCCTGGTTTCTTCTTTCTGATTATTGTAAACTGTAGAAAAAAATATATTGAGAAAAGAACTGTTATGCAAAAAGGAACCAGTACTTGATTTTGGAAATTTGCAGCCTGTCCAGGTTGCAAAAGATGTTAAATTAGGTGATTTACTATTAGAAAACTGTGCTCTAGAGAGAAGGCCATGGGTGTGGTTGGACAGCCTTCTGCTGGTGCTGAGGATATTAGGTGTATGACCCATGGATGCACTCAACCATCTCAGCAGAAGCCAGGGATAAAAGATGATATTTTCCAGGAAAGATCTGTGGGAGACTCTAATGATGTGAGTCTCTGTGACATACAAAGGAGACCCATGAGGCCTTGGAGAACGTTATACCAGCAGAAATGCCGCCAGCTTGAACTGAAAGGAGCAGAGGCAATGAAATGGAGGAAGGCTGTTGGACTCCCAAAATTCTACAGGCAGGAGATAGGTTTATAAAACTACTCAGCTTCAACCATTTGCTTGCCTTTAAGAAAAAGGAAAAATGACTCAAAGGGAAGAGTCTCAGGCCCAGAAGGCAGAGCCTCAGGCCTAGAAATCAGAGCCAAGGATGCAGAGGCTGGAACTGTGAATGACAGATTATTCCTAGGCCTTGAAAAAACTAATGAAATTTGCCCTTTTCTCTCTTCCATTTTCTTTCTTTTGGAAGAGGAATGTCTATAACTGTTATACTGTGCCTGTCCCACCATTGTATTTTGCGAACAGACAACTTATTTCTAGTTTCACAGTTCCAGAGATGGAGAGGAATTTTTTCCCCAGAATAAATCATACCCAGAGTCTCACTTATTCTCTGGTTTAGATAATGAGATTAGGGATTCTGAGCTGATTATATTTAGATGAGATTTTGGATTTGAGTTGATATTTTGATGGATTAAGACTTTTGAAGATGTTGGGATGGGTTAAATGTATTTTGCTTGTGTAAAAGGAGAACATTTTGGGGCCAGGGGGCAGACTCTGGAAGGGGGAAAAATACCTCCCTCCCAAAAGATCCTAATCCCTGAAACTTATTAATGCTGTTATATGGAAACAGGGTCTTTGCAGATGTGATTCAGTTAAGGATCTTGAGAGGTGGAGATTATCTTGTGTTATCAAGGTGGGCTCTAAATGCAATCATGTGTGTCATAAAAGGGAGGCAGAAGACAGACAAAAGAGAAGGCAATATGAAGATGATGGAGAAATGGTGAGGCTGTGAGACAAGAAATGCCAACCACCACCATAAGCCAGAAGAAGCAAAGAACAAGTTCTCCCCTACAGCCTCCAGAGGAAGCATGGACATACTGACATCTTGATTTTCGTCCAGTGATACTAATTTTGGACTTCTTGCATCCAGAATGGTGGAGGACTAAATTTCTGTTGTTTTAAGCCTCTGTAACTTTTTAGAGTTGCTATAGGAAGCTAATATGATACCACAATGCATTTCTTCAGTCTCTGTTCATTGGACATTTGGATTGCTATTATGAATAGTCTTGTACATGTTTCCTGGTGCAAATGTGCTTGAGTTTTACCAGTTTACACTCCTACCAACACTATAGTTCCTGTTGATCCACATTTTGTTTATCATTTGGTATAATCAGATTTCTTAACTGTTGCCAATCCTAGTGAGTATGAGATAGTGTCTCACTGTGGTTTTATTTGAATTTCCCTGATTACCAATGTGATTAGGCTTGAGTATCTCTTCAAATTCTTATTGGCCATTTGTAATGACTCTTCTATGAAATGCATGTTCATGTCTTTGCCTATTTTTCTAATGAATTATTTTATGTATTTTTATTGACTTATAGGAGTTCCTTTTATAGTCCAGATATTAAAATTTTGTTGGTTATGGCTTATCTTTTCACTAGCTGTTCCTTCTGGGCTTTACGCATTTTCATATTGCTAAATAACATGTGTATACTGACAACTTTATTTATTTATTTTATTTATTTATTTATTATTTTTGGCTGCATTGGGTCTTCATTGCTGCATGCAGGCTTTCTCTAGTTGCGGCGAGCAGGGCTACTCTTTGTTGTGGTGCACGGGCTTCTCATTGCAGTGGCTTCTCTTGTTGCAGAGCACGGGCTCTAAGCACGCGGGCTTCAGTAGTTGTGGCTGGTGGGCTCTAGGGCGCAGGCTCAGTAGTTGTGGCACACAGGCTTATTTGCTCCGCAGCATGTGGGATCTTCACGGACCAGGGCTCGAACCCGTGTCCCCTGCATGGACAGGCGGATTCTTTTTTTTTTTTTTTCTCTGCGGTACGCGGGCCTCTCACCGCTGTGGCCTCTCCCGTTGCGGAGCACAGGCTCCGGATGCGCAGACTCAGTGGCCATGGCTCACGGGCCCAGCCGCTCCGCGGCATGTGGGATCCTCCGGGACCAGGGCACAAACCTGCGTCCCCTGCATCGGCAGGCGGACTCTCAACCACTGCGCCACCAGGGAAGCCTGACAACTTGTTCTTAATTGTTTAATCTATTGACTTATTTAGTAGATGAGGATTTAATTCTCTGATACCACTGCGGGTTAAAAATTAGTGTTTAAGTGAATATTTGGTGTTTATATATTTATGCCTACTCAAATATTATTCATAGCTGAGCACTAATATGAGTATATTTTGTACTTTTAGTTTTCCCTAAAGTTAGTATGTTATTTTTTAAAATTGTTCAGGTTTCTTTGTACCTAGTGCTAATTCTTCCCACACCTTCCAGTATTTTCAATCACATCAGTTAATCTATCCATTCCAATGATTTTTCCTTGGAGACATTATTCCTAGTGACCATGGTTCTCCTCTGTCTAGGCTGGTTACTCTCCATCCTGCTACACAGCCATGGTCCTGGGGCTTTGCTGCTGTCCTTGGAATAATCTTCCCCATTCACCTGGGTTGGAGTCCTTGTTTTCCTGTATCCTCTTTCTTTCTTATGGTTTTACTCTTCTGTTTTGGTGGAACACACCCTGTAAGAGTTCATGAGTTCAAAGTAGTGGTACAGTGGCAGAAGGCATGGTGATGATTGCTCTTAACATACCAACTTCTTGATCTTCTCTCTTCAAGTTTGGTCTGATTGCTGTCGTTGCCTACACAGAATCCCAGCATCTGCTCTCACAGTCATCCTGAAGATTCCCTTCCCTTTAGTCCTTTGTTGGCTTTCAAATCTCCTGACCTATAGGGTTTTTTTCCTTGGTTCCCCCCTCATTTTGCTGAAGTGCATCCTTCAGTGGTTCTTGAGAAAGAGTATGTGAAAGTTAAATGTTTCAAGACCTTGCATGTGAACTTGAATGATAGTTTAGTTGGCATAGAGTTCTGGGTTGGAAACAGTTTTCCTTCAGAATTTTGAAGGCATTTTTCTCCATTGTTTTCTTGCTTCTGGTGTTGCTATTGAGGAGTCAAAATCCATTCTGATTCTAGGTCCTTTGTTGTGCTTATTTTTGTGTTTCTGGAAGCTTGTAAAATCTTCTTTTTGTCCCCAGTTTCCTGAAAATATACAATGATGTATCTTAGTGTTTTCATTGACTCTACTAGGCACCGTGTGGGCCTTTTCAGTTTGAAAAACCATATCTTTCAGTTTGGGGAAGTGATCTCAAATTATTTATTTGATGTTTTTATCTCCATTTTCTTCCGTTCTCTCTTTCTGTAATCCTTGTAATGCAGATAGTGAGTTTCCTAAATTTCGCCTTGAATTTTCTAATCCTTTTTCTATTTCTTTATTTTTATTTTATTTCTTTATTTGGGGGGATATTCCCTCAGCCCCTCTTCAGAGTTTTTCTTTTCAGCTGTCATATTTTTTTTAAAAAGGTTAATTTCCAAGAGTTCTTTTTGTTCTCTCAACTTTCACTTGTATAAAATCAGGTTCTTATTTCATGAATGCAATACCTCCTTTTGCTCTCTCTGAGGGATATTAATGATAGGGGGGATTTTTTGTTTGTTTTTTGAGGTTTTTTTCCTTCTCAGAGTCTCTGTTTCCTGCAAGTTGCTTTTTTTCTGCTTTACTAGGTTTGATTTCCTTCATGTTAGAGGTTCTCCTTCGTTGTCTTATAGTCTTTGGTTGTCTGCTCATTATTATTTTTTTTAATACTTTCTTTCTTTCTTTAGGGCTGCGTCAGGTCTTACTTAGTTGCAACAAGCGGGCTTCTCTCTACTAATGGCGTGCGGGGTTTTCTCTTCTCTAGCTGTGGCGCACAAGCTCCAGAGTGCATGGGCTCTGTAGTTTGCAGCACGCGGGCTCTCTAGTTGAGGCGTGTGAGCTCAGTATTTGTAGCGCACCGGCTTAGCTGCCCCGCAGCACGTGGGATCTTATTTCCCCGACCAGGGATCGAACCCATGTCGCCAGCATTGGAAGACAGATTGTTTACCACTGGACCACCAGGGAAGTCCCTGTCTGTTCATTATTAAGAATGGGAGCTTAAAAATTGATGGGAAGCTCTAAGCATGTTGACTTTGACCTTCACAGTATGGTGTTCTGATGGGGCATTTCATGGGTAACACTAATCTTAGGGTCTTTAGTCCTCTCTTCTTGGGCTGGACTGAGTCCCCAGGGAAGGTTCATCCAACCTGCTGCCTGGAGGATAAAAATCTGGCTGCCACTATTCTGACTGCTTGGTAAGGGAAGAGGGTTTGGAGTGGGGGAAGGGGGTGGTGTCTCAGTTTTCAACTTGTATGCAATCACTTAATCCCCTTAGTCAGCTATTGTCCCAAAGACTCTGTTTTACCATCTCCAGAGAACAAATTTCCAGTCTTATGTTAGACTCAGAAAGGGGAAGTTGCTTAGTGGCATGAAGTAGGGGAGAGGATACAGGGATCTAATTTCTTCTCAATCAGCTTTGATCTAGAGCTTCATGTTTTAGCCTTTACTACCAATGCTAGAGGTCTCTGTTGCTGCCAGTTTCTGATATTTTGCTTCCTTAAATCTACTCATAACTGAGAGAGATTTGTTGATACCTCACACTGATTTGTTGATACCTCATACCTCACATTAGATTTGTCTAATTTCCCCCTATAACTTTAAGGATTTTTGCTTTAAATTTTTTTTTTTTTTTTTTTTTTTTTGCGGTATGCGGGGCCCTCACTGTTGTGGCCTCTCCCGTTGCGGAGCACAGGCTCCAGATGTGCAGGCTCAGCAGCCATGGCTCACGGGCCCAGCCGCTCCACGGCATGTGGGATCTTCCAGGACCGGGGCACGAACCCGTGTCCCCTGCACCGGCAGGCGGGCTCTCAACCACTGCGCCACCAGGGAAGCCCTGCTTTAAATATCTTTAGACTATCTTATTAGGTGTATACTAATATAGAATTGTTATATCTTTCCTGGTGAATTTAACTTTTATTTTACTTAACATTGTCTTCACTTCATTATTACTTCATAGTGACTACCTTTAATAATACTTTTTGTCTTAAAGTTCAGTTATTAATATAGATATACCACCTTTCTTTTGCTCTGTATTTTCTTCATATAACTTTTTTCTTTTTAATAATATGTTTTATTATAGTTGATTTACAATGTGCTAATTTCTACTGTAAAAAAAAGTTAATTTCTACTGTAAAAAAAAGTGATTCAGTTACACATATATATATACATATGTACATATATACATATATATACATTCTTTTTCATATTATTTTCCAGTATTGTTTATCACAGGCTATTGAATATAGTTCCCTGTGCTATACAGTAGAACCTTGTTGTTTATTCATATAACTTTTTTCAGTCTCAACCTTTTCATATTCTTATGCTTAGGTGGGCCAGGTGTGTGGGTTTTTTAAACTGCTTTAAGCATTTAAATGTACAGTTTAGTGACAATAAGTACATTCATATTGTTGTGCAACCATCATCCATCTCCAGAATATTTTCCTCTTCCCAAACTGAAACTCTGAATCCATTAAACAAATGTTGATGCCTATCTGTGCTTTACTTTCTTTTTTCTTTTTTTTTAAAGAATCAATTTTATTTATTTTTGGTTGCGTTGGGTCTTCATTGCTGTGCTCAGGCTTTCTCTAGTTACGGCGAGCAGGGGCTACTCTTCATTGTGGTGCATAGGCTTCTCATGCGGTGGCTTCTCTTGTTGTGGAGCATGGGCTTTAGGCGTGCAGGCTTCAGTAGTTGTGGCACACGGGCTTAGTTGCTCCGCAGCATGTGGGATCTTCCCGGACCAGGGCTCGAACCTGTGTCCCCTGTATTGGCAGGCAGATTCTTAACCACTGCATCACCAGGAAAGTCCCTGTGCTTTACTTTCTATTCTTGGATTTTATAGACCTCATAAGTCTATGCTCTATATCTCTTTTCAACTTCTTTTTCAAATTTTCCGTATCTGTGTGTACTTTTCTGTTACTTTTTGATTATTTATATATATTTTCCAGGACTCGAATTCTCTCTTTAGCTCTGTCTAATCTATTTAACCCATTCTTTTGGAGATATATATCTATATGTATACTTCATTTGGTCATTCAAAAATCTGTTTGGTTCTCTTTAATAATCACTTGTTTATTTATCTTAAGTTCATACAGAACCTTTCTATATTGTACATAAGACCTGAGTATCTGGAATTCTATAGCATCTAAATCTGTTATATGTTGTTTCTTCTGATTCTCACTCATAGTGGCTAGCCTCCTTCTGTGCTGGCGATCTCTGATTGTGAGCTCATTAATTGGTATTAACCAATGGGAATCTTCATACCTATATTTGGACACTTTCCTCCAAAGGGGATTTGCATCTGCTTCTGCCAGGAGCCAGAGGGTGCCACCAACATGGAACACTTCAGTCCTCCTTGAGGGCCCTGGCTTCATGTAGTTGCCCAAGATCCAGCTCCCCCACCCCCTCCTGGCCAAGCTCCCAGCTTCATTCTAACTTTTCTTTTGGAGTCAGGAAGTGGGTTTTGGAGATCCTGGAAGACAACAGGGCCTCAAGGAATCATGGTCTCTCTTTGCAGGATATTCTTTTTCTGTAGCAAGAAGTTTCCTCACTGCTCTAAGTCCACCAAACGAGAAGAAGCAGAAATTCTCCAATCCAGGGACTTCCCTGGCAGTACAGTGGTTAAGGCTTCATGCTTCCACTGCAGGGGCACAGGTTTGATCCCTGATTGGGGAGTTAAGATCCTGCGTGCCGCAAGGCCAAAAAAAAAAAAAAAAAGAAAGAAATTCTCCAATCCATTCCACACACGTCTATAGGAGCCATCACACCCCTGCTTAAACCCTTCAATGACTCCCTGTTGTCCTCAAGTATAAAGTTTGAACTCCTTGGGAATTCCCTGGCGGTCCAGTGGTTAGGACTTGGCGCTTTCATTGCTGGGGTTGGGTTCAATCCTTGGTCGGGGAACTAAGATCCCACAAGCAAAAAAGATAAAGTTTGGGGCTACTCTGGTGGTGCAGTGGTTAAGAATCTGCCTGCCAATGCAAGGGACACAGGTTCGAGCCCAGGTCCAGGAAGATCCCACATGCCACGGAGCAACTAAGCCCGTGTGCCACAACTACTCAGCCTGCGCTCTAGAGCCCATGAGCCACAGCTACTGAGCCCAAGTGCCGCAGCTACTGAAGTCTGCACGCCTAGAGCCCATTAAATAAATAAATTTATTTTTTAAAAAAAGAAAGATAAAGTTTGAACTCCTTGCCCAGCTTACAAGGCCCCATGTACTTCCCATCCTTGTACCTGTCACACTGTTACAATTAGATGTCTGAATCCCCCAACACACCCCTCCCCCAAACCGTATACTTCATGAGTGTAGAAACTTTGTCTTGTCCACTAATATCTCCTTGGCACCCGGCACAGGTGCTTATTAAATATTTGTCGAATGAATGAATGAATGAACACATTTACTGGGTGCCCAGTGTTTTTCTTACTGGTTTCTGTGAGTTCTTTATCTTAAAGATGCTAACATTTTGCCATTCGTTGGGAATATTTTCCCCAGGCTATCTGGCTTTTAATTTTGGTGATTTTTTGGTGGAGGGAGGAACATAGAACATAGATAAGTTTTACATTTTCATGTAAACTGATCTTTTTCTTTTGAGGGCTCTTCAAACGCTTCTAAGTTTGGAAAGGCTTGCCCTCTCTGGATATTTCATGTGTTCCCTTCTATTTTCTATGCACACTGCTGTCAATTTCTTCTTCCCAAAGCTGAGCTCCAATCATGTCACTCTCCTGCTTAAAAATGTTTAACTGTCTCCTTGGAGCCTTTAGTGTAAACTTCAAACTCTTTAACTTGGCCTCCAAGGCTTTTCATGATTCATCCCGAGGCTGCCCATCTGATCCTTTCTTTACTGTCCCCCAGCTTAGCCTGAGCAGAATGAAGGGATTTCGTCTCTCTGTACCCTGCTCTCTCCCACCTCCCAGCCTTCCTGGTGCTCCCCCTCTGCATCGAATCCCCGTCTATCTATTTAATAATTATTTATTCTATATATTCATAATTATTACATATTAAACTCCTGCTTATTCTTCAAGCCCTATTTTCTCTAAAAAACCTTCCTTTACCCCTCCTCCTGAGAGGATGAATGATGGAGGGATAAGAACATGAGCTTTTGGAATCAGATAAATCTGGATGAAAACCCTAGCTCCTTCCCTTGTTCACTGTTACCAAACCCTTTAAACTTTCCACATCTCAGTTCCTTCATCTTCGTTTTGTTTGTTTGTTTGCTTGTTTTTGGCTGTGCTGCATGGCTTGCAGGATCTTAGTTCCCTGACCAGGGGTTGAACCCTGGCTCCCTGCAGCAGAAGCATGGAGCCATAATCACTGGACCACCAGGGAATTCCCCCCTCCTTCATCTTTTTTTTTTTTTTTTTTTTTTTTTGAGGTACGCAGGCCTCTCACTGTTGTGGCCTCTCCCGTTGGGGAACACAGGCTCCGGACGCGCAGGCTCATGAGGGATCTTCCCAGACCGGGGCACGAACCCATGTCCCCTGCATCGGCAGGCGGACTCTCAACCACTGCGCCACCAGGGAAGCCCCCTCCTTCATCTTTAAAATGGGAACAGAAAGCAATGAGAGGACCAGATGGGTGGTTGCCAGGGTGAACTAAGTCTGATATCATGAATGCAAAGATCCTAGCATGGTCCCTACCCCACACACTGCCATTTTGGAAAGGAGTCACCTGTTGCCCTAGGGTCATACTCTCCCCCTCTAATCGTATTTGTCCCTCAAGGTTTGGCTGGTTCTAATTCCATTAGGTGGCTGAGCTTTCCTGCTCTGGAGCAGGGAGTGGGCAAACAGGTTCCACCTCAAAGAACCCAGCCCAGGCCCCCAGGCACCTTGGTGGGACACCCACACCCATCTGGACAAAAGGAATCCCCTCCTTCCTTTCTTGTGAGCTCCAGTGGTTTTGTCCCTGGGAAATATTTAAGTCTCCAAAGAGGCCCGCCAGCCAGAGCTCTCTGCCCCTTGCCATCAGCACCCAGGATGATGATGAGTCAAGTAGAGCAAGAGTAATCCTCCCAGTTTAAAGGTGGGTAAACTGAGGCTCAGGCTATCTTCCAAATAGCTGGGTCTAGGACTTGTGTGTCTTCTCAAGAGGCTCTGGGAGGCCTGGACGGCTGTGGTGGGGAACCTGGGGAGAGCTCTGACCCCAGAGTAGGAGATGGTACAGGGACCGTGGCTCTCATGGCCTCCACCCCTTGTTCTCGATGGGTTAGGGGCACTCCCGGAGGCTGGTGGGGAGCTCAGTGTCTGTGTATGCTTCGTGAACCTAGAGTACTACGCTTGATAGGTTGTTTTGTCTGTGTTGTCTGGGGAGAACAGGGATGACAATTCATTGGCTGGAGCATGTGTGTGTCTTGGGGGTTGGGGGTGAGGGTGGGGACACCCTGGACAGAGAGAAGAGTGAGCTTAGGGTCAGGAGCCCTGGGTTGCAGCTGGGTTGCAGTTCTACACCCAGCATGCTGTCACCTGGGATGAGCGCCTGCCCCCTCTGGACACCAACTGCCCTATCTGTAAAATGGGGGTGGTGGTAGATGGACCAATCGCCGCCAGGGGATCAAAATGCTGCCCTGGGCCTGGCTCCTCCCTGAGCCCAGACTGTCTTCTGGGCCTGACTTCACCCGATTGGCCCCCACAAATCTCTGACACCATTCTGCTGCCTCTTCCCTCTGTCCTGTCCTTCCCCCAGTGGCCTGGGCCTGACTCTGGCTCCCCACCATGGCGGGGGCGGGCGGAGCTGGGCAGGCAGTGGTATTGGTCAGGCCTGGGCGGGGGGCCTCCAAGCCCACAACTGACCTCTTGGGCCTCTTCCTGGAGCCAGCATCCTCTCCTCCCTCTCTCTTGAAATCTGAGCCCTGGGATCCAGGGATCAGTCTCCCTGCAAAACATTCCATCCAGTTGTCCAAACACTCTGCACAGCTGGCGGAGGGAGGGGCCAGAGCCTGGCTTTCAGGGAAGCCTTGGGCTGTTGTTTTCATGGAAATGGCTGAGTCCTTACTCAGAGGGCCAGTCTGGGATGCTCTAAGTGGGCTCGCAGGGCTGAGAGGATAAAGAGCCCCCAACACGCCCTCCTGGGCTTGCCCAAGGCCTCCCTCACCAGGGCCCCGGCCCCTGGTGGGAAGGATCCAGGTACGCTCACCGCTGCCTCACGGCCGATGGGAGGTGGCAGCGGGGCGCTGGCCGCCTTGTGAGTGTCCCCTCGTGACTGGGCTTGGTGCGGTGGCGGGGGAAGGGCAGTCAGGAATGACAGAGAGCAGCCTGAGAGGTGACTTAGGGCAGCAGCTTTCCTGGCAAGCAGTCCCAGACCTGGCTGCCTCTTGGTTCTGACCCACCAGTGACCCGGGATGAGTCCCCAAGCCTCAGTTTCCTCACCTGCAACAGGAGGGGGTTGGGTTCCTTCTGCCTCTGATTTTCCTAAGTCACAGCCAAGGACGAGGTCCTCATAGCTTCCCATGCAATCCCAGCTGTGCCTAAATGTCCAGAAAGTAGCCAGATTTTCTAGACAATCCCCAGAACAACTCTGACTCAGTTTCCCCTCTGAGAGGACAGCTGGGGCTTGGCAGGGAGGGACCATAGCCTGTACACTTTGTCACCAGCCAGGCTCAGCCCCTTCACCTCCCGCCACGTCAGGGTGATGGGGAGACCCCCCCTTCCCTTCACACATCCTGTTTTTCATTCATTGTTTCCAGGTGGGCCCAGAGGAAGGTGGAGGCACCGGAGAATTTAGCAGGAGGATCAGCGAGGAGCAAAAACAGGAAGGGGTTGGGAGCAGCTCATGGAAAATTCACTGCCAGGAAAGAGAGGCCAGCATCTGGTTTGCATTAGGCTGAGAGAGCTTCAAGCCCAAAGCTTGAGTGAGAGATATTGTTATCCATGCGCAGGGCAGGCGGGGTGTGACCACCAGTCAGGAACTGGCAGCTTCTCCCAGCGGGAACTCAGAGGCTGACAGGAAAAAAGAGGGAAAGGCGAGGGAGAAGGGGACAGGAAACTCAGTCTCCACTGTGGCTGCCACCTCATGAATGTTATCTTCTTTGATATTCACAACTTCACAGGGCAGAATTGTTCCCATTTTTATAGTTGTGGGGATTGAGTCCCAGAGAGGTTAAGTGACTTGCCCAAGGTCACACAGCCAAGGGAATGGCAGAACTCCCGATTAAAATTCAAGCCAAATGAGATAGGGTGGAACACTCAAACCATCCCACGGGTGGGTTGAGGCTGACTGTGTGTCAGGCAAGGGGCCACTGAGGATTTGGTGATGAGTGCGGGCCAGCCTCCGCCCATGGGGTCACTCAGTTCATGTGGGGGGGTGTCTGACAGTGCCGTGGGGCACTTTTCATGACACAACGTGGACCACGTGTCTGAGGGCTCCAGCCCAATGCCTGCAGAGGAAAAAGCAATCCAGAGGGGAAGGCTTCCTGGAGGAGGGGGTATGAGCAAAAGAGAATTTTATCAGAGGGGGTGGGTTGGAGTGGAGGATGCAGAGAGGGGATAGTGTGAGGAAAGTGGGAAGAGGGGGGTGTAGGGCATGTCTGGGCAATAGCAGCTGGCCTGGTGTGACTCAGAGGGAGAGATTCCATTTTATAGCTGGAGAAACTGCAGCACAGAAAGCCTAATGTGCCCAAACGTTCACAGTCTGGGAGTGGGGTTGAATCCAGCCTCTCTGACTCCATCCAGGTCTGCGTTCGTAACTGCTACACCATCTGGTCCCTTTTTGCTGGTAGTTAATAGTTTTAAGGGGATATTGAGACCAGGGACCACAGGGCAGCGGGGGCCTTGCCCAAGGCCACACAGCCAACTAGTGACAGAGTCAAAGCTGGATGGGCTCTTTTCAACTTGCCAACCTGAGTGGGGAGAGGACAGGCAGCCCCATCCATGGGCCCCGTAAAAACCTGGGGCCTTGGGTATGTAGAGGGAGGCTCCCACCTCCCTTCAAGGTATCTCACCTTCCTTAGGAGGGGGGCCCAGCATCATCTGCTGCCCGCTGAGCCACGGGAGTTAATAATTACTGGGTTTAAGGAGATAGAGGCCTGTCTGGGAGGCCCCTCCCCCACAGGCCACTGCTCCTCAGAGATAGCAAAGGTTAGTGTGAGTCTCAGCCTGGGAGTGGGGAGAAGGCTCCTGACACCTCCCCGCCTGGCAGTCTCCAGAGGGACTCTCGGTCTGGACCTCCAGCCATGGACCCCGCTAAGGAGCGCACTAAGTGCCCTGCCCGAGAAAAATGCCCTGTGTTCCTGGCAATGAGCTCAGGGACTGTCCGCTACGCCCCATCAGGTTTGGGCCTTGCACTCCAGGGCAACTTGGGAGAGCAGCCCTGGGACACAGACAGGTGAGCGGAGGGGATGGGGGAATCTTGCCACTCAACAGGGGCATTGGGGGAGGGGTGAGAGGTGGGGCTCCAGACAGGGGACGGGCATAGAACTAGGAGGAATTTCACGAGCATTCTACAAGGTCAGCACCAGGAGTGGCCCTGATTGTCTTGTCCAACTTGGTGGTTGTACAGATGTAGAATCTGAGGCTCAGAGAGGGCAAGACACTCACTCTTGGTCACACAGTGAACTGAAGTCTGGAATCAGGGCCTGGGTCATCTAGGCTGGCAGTCTTCTGGATGGGTCTGTGGCCAAGGCTGCCAGGCTGGGGATAAGGATGACAGGGGTGAGGGGGGAAGTTTGGGAAGGGCAGTGGCTTGGGGGCAGAGGACACACCTTTTATTTTTTCCTCCCCACCTGCCGGTCAGGCCCCTAGTAGGCTCCTCCTGTCGCCCGACAGCATGTAGCTGCGGCTGCCAGAGAGCCCTCTGGTTTCTGGGCTGTCTTTTCAGAAAACCGGTATAAGGGGTCACAGCCCCTCCATCCCTGGCTGTGTGACATTGGGCAGGTTCCTTAACTTCTCTGAGCCCATCCTTTTCAACTGAGGAGTTGTGGGAGGAGCTAGTGAGGCCTTGGGAGTCCTAAGCAGCTGCATAGATCATGGGATATTTTTGGCTAGTAATGGGGGTGGTGACAGTGACCCCACACTTGTCCTTCGAAGCCTCGCTCAAGAGTCTCCCCAGCCCACCAGTCCTCCCAGGCTGAGGACTTTTCCTCTGGGGCCATAGCCCTGGACTGACACCCCCTCCACCCCTTATCTCCCACCAGTCCGGGTTACCACGACTTGGACCAGGTCTTATCTCCCGCCTGGGCTGGTGAAGACTTGGAGGGTAAGCGCCCTGTTCTGAGCTCCTTTTGTGCCATCCCCTCCCCATTCCTCTAAAGAGTGAACAGAGCAAGGT
The DNA here is from genome assembly GCF_025265405.1 of Mesoplodon densirostris. NCBI lineage: Eukaryota > Metazoa > Chordata > Mammalia > Artiodactyla > Ziphiidae > Mesoplodon > Mesoplodon densirostris. The sequence goes on from NC_082667.1 coordinate 10,247,743, forward strand.
CCAGGGAGACAGCAGTTGCTCAAGACTATTTGGAGAAAGATTCGTCAACAACATAAGGACAGTGAGCCAGACCCCGGGCTGGGCTGGGCTGCCGTGGGTGGAGAAACACAGCCCCAAGGAGGACCTGGTCCCTGCCCTTGGGAAACCACAGCTGTGGAAACAATTGCCCTCAGAGTGAAGGAGGTCTGGGCAGAATGAAAAGGACGTCGCAGAGGGCTGCCCAGGCTGTGCACTGCACAAGGTACCAGCCAAGGGGGCATGAGAGCCAGACATCAAGTCTGGCTTGCCCTCCACTCACCAAGTCCTGTACCTTGGCGTGGGCCATGCCCACTTAGGAAAGGAGTACCGTTCTCTAGTTTGAACGAAGACACCATTCACTTCACAAGGTGTGCCCTGCGCAGGCAGTGGCCCTGGAAGTGGAGGTCCCCACCCCACATCTCTCCACCGTACTGGAGCCCCAGGAGGACAGAGCCTGTGTCTCTGCAGTTTCCTTTTGGGTCCCCAGCCCTTGTATGGCCCATAGTTTGTGCAAAGAAGGGGTGGTTGAATGCATGCATTCAAAATGTGTGCCCCAGATGAAGACCTGACAAACTCAAGCCTGGGGCCCCAGCTCGGGCTCTGAGGGTAGTGCCCCAAGTTCTAGCAATATCTGGAAGGGAAGTACTTCCTCCCATCCTCCCAGGCCTCCTCTAGACACGGAGGCTGGGAGCCATGGTCCCTGGCAGGAGAGAAGCGGGGTTATGCTCTCACTGGATCAGCCCCAGGCTGAAGTTGAGGCTGATGGTCAGGGCTCAGGAAAGGGGACAGAGGGACAGAGGGGTTGAGGGACAGGCTAGACCAGCGTTCAGGGAATTTGCAGAGGATGTGGGACCTGACAGGGGTGTGTGTGTGTGTGTGTGTGTGTGTGTGTGTGTGTGTGCGCGCGCGCGCGTGCGCGCGCAATTCTCCCAGAGAGTAGATGGTGGGCAAAGGTAAGGATGGGCAGTATCTGTTCAGAGCAGGAAGGGAGGCCCCTGGTTGGGGGGGGAGGGGCGGGGTTGGGGTTGGAGACTTGGGCCAAAGGTGGGGCCTCCCTCAGAAAAAGCACTAAGTAGGAGGGAGAAAACTAGTTTTGGGGTCAGCCCCCCTTCTCACCAGGAGGGAAGTTGCCCAGAGACAGGCGCAGAGCAGGGAGGCCAGGGAAGGAGTGAGGGCCGGAGGGCCGGGTGACGGGGTGGGAGGGTGTCTGCCGGCCTTGAGTGACTGTCCGCTAAGAATCTGGGAGCTGAAAGCCCGGAACCATGGTAGGCTCTTGAGCAGGGGTGGTCCTGGGAGGGTGCTGCGCTGCGCCGCGCTGGGCGCCGGATGTCTGGAGCAGAGTAAGCTGGGAGCATCGGAGAGCAGTGCTGGCCGCAGGATGATGGGGACCGGCTCCTCCCCCACTCGGGCCGTCGTACTGTCCGGGGCGGGCGGCCGGAGCAGGGCTGGGCCGGGAGCGCGCGCGAGCTCTCCGCGTCGGCCGCCGGAGGGGCGGGGCAGGGCACGTGTCCTCGGGCCACCCCTCGGCCACGTGACCCGCCGAGGGCAGGGTCGCGGAGGGACTGGGGGCCGGGGTGCGAGCCCGGGCCGCACAGACCCACAGGCAGCGGGCAAGACTGACAGGCGGCGGGGCAGCCCGGCTGGCCCGGGGCGGAGTCGGCTGCGGGCGGGGACGCGGCGGGGGCGGCGCGGGGAGATCGCTGGGAGATCGCGGCGACGGCGCGGGGAACCGACGCCCGGGCGCCCCGAATCGCCAGTATGTGGAGCGGGTAGGTCCGCGCGGGGTTGAGCCGCGGCTGCCTCCGGGGGTGGGACGGTGAGGGCGGGGGGGTGTCCCTGCAATGTGTGCACCCCTACCGGGAGGTGCTCTATGCCCCCATCCCTGTCCGTGCTGTAGCACGAGGACTGGCGAGCCTGTTCGCGACTGGGGTGGAAGGACATTCGTCAGGGAAGGTTCAGGGCGTCTCTCTGGGGGCAGGAATTGTGAAGGGTGGGCTGCTGACCGTCCCGGAGTGAGAGCGCCAACTCCTAGCTTGTCCGGAGCGCAAGTGAGATAGAGGCAGGGGGGTGTGCGGCGGAGTGCAAGCCAGAGTAAGCCTGGGATAAGCACCTAGAGGAGGGACCCCCAGGCTGAGTGAACCCTTGAAAAGCAGTGCATTTGCGAAAGGGGGGACTGGGTCTCTGCCACATTCGCTTGCAAGTTAGTGAACTTCCATCTGGGGCTCCTGGAACCTGCTGAGCTCAAAGGTGGGTGGGACCTCCCTGCAGCCTGGAGGGGTGCAGCGCAGACTCTGGGCCCTGGACTAGTGGCTCCAGTACCCATATCTGTTCCTTGATTCTCAGGGGTGGTCCCAGTCCCTGGGCAACCAGGTGTGGGACCCTTTTCCTGTATGTGCAAAAAAGCTGTGGCCTTCTCATGGAGTTGGGTAAACACTTCTTCCTCCCCATAGCCTGGAAAGACCAGGTCCTGGCAGAGATGTGGCCAGAGTGGGGGTGGGTTGTACTCCTGGAAAGAACGGGGCCAGATGGGTGGTCCCAGGACAGGGCTCCTCCCAGCCATAGCCAGGGAGTGAGGGAAGCCCCACTGGAGAGGCTGGCAGGCTGGAGAGTTCTGATGCAGGCTGGATCCACTTTACTCCATGGCACCTAGTCGGAGTTCGAGCTGAGATGCTAGGGGAGGGCTGGGGAGTCATCCCCAGCAGGGGCTCCTGAGAGAATGGGCTCCTGTTAGGGGTGAGGTGTGGAGACACGTGAGACTCTTAAAGGGAGAGAGTTAAGCAGAGCCTGGATTCTTGTGGAATTGCGCCCTGGGGGAAGGAGACTGAGCTTACGGAGAAGGTTGAGGTGGGTTGGTGACAGCTGGAGAGGTCAGGGCGATCCCACCTGGGGTAAACCGTGCTTGAGGAGCTTCTGGAGGAAGCTCGTGACCCCTTGTGTTGGGTGCACCCAGGCAAAACACAGCCACAGAGTTGCTGTGTGATCTTGAGAGTATGGCCTCACTGCCCTGAGCCTCAAGGTGAAACGTGCGGGTTGTGTGGTGGAGGTAATCCAGGCCCAGAGAGTGTCCTTTCCTGGAGGGGTCCAGGCTGGAGCCAGACAGACAAGTCTGGGAGGTGCCAGTAGATGGATGCTCACTTTAAAGACTGGATCCAAGAGTCCCAGGACCCTTCTTGGTGGACCAGGCTACCAAGCTGACCCCCGCCTGATCCTAAGTGTGGCTTACTTGAATCCCCCAGGGTGTAGCTGGGTGCAGAGCACATAGTAGGTGCTTCATAAATGCAGAGGGAAAGCATGAGGGGCAGAATGAGGAGCTGGGCATCTGGGGAGTGAGAGGCAGAGTTTTGGGGTTACCTTGAGCTCTGCCTTTTCATGGCCCCCTTACTTGGATGTTGGAAGCAGGGGCCAAGCTGCCAGCACCCGCTGGGGTCCTGGGGTCCTAGGAGCTCACGCAGACCCCAGCAGCAGCTGGGAGGGATGCTGCTCAGGTCACACTTGCCCAGGTAACTGACTGAGCTGCTGTCACAACTCTGGGCGAGTGCATACTTGGGATCCTTCCTCCTAGACTAGGAGGGGTGAGGAGCTGGTGACTCTGGCTAAGCCATTGATGCCCATGGGGCTTGGTTTCCTTACCTGGAAGACAACAGAGATATGTCTCTTGGGTGACTGCTCTGTTAATGGCCAGGTCATAGTGCCAGTTCACCTTCTTGGCCCTGGACCCAGGGCTGCTCCCCTGGGGTGGGTGGAAGTGGCAGGACTCTACAGGAGCTCAGGTGGACCCTCTTCCTTGGGACTCCTTGAGTGTGGGCCCTGAACTCAGAACCCAGAGGTGGCTCCCCCAGAACAGGACTGCTCCCCTCCCCCTCCCCCACAGTGTCCCCTGCCCGTAGTCTTGGGTGCAAAGCCAGCTTCGTGGTGATGGGCTGACGATGGCGACTGGGGTACTTCTGCTGCTAACACAGTGCTGGGCACTTGAGACTTGGTGATCAGAGCCGAGAGTTTGGGTTCTGGGCTCGTTTTCTGCCACTAAGTGGCCACATGACATTGGTGTAGCCCCTCAGTCTCGGTTTCCCCATCTGACAGATGGGGCTAATCATACCTCCCTAGAAAGGGAGGGATAGGCTCTGATAGACTGCCCAGGAATGAGAAAGACCACCCCAACCTCCCAGGGATGGGGGACTGTGTCTTTGCTGCAGGCAGGATGCTGGGGAGCTGCAGGACTACAGATGGGCTGTGAGATCTTGAGAAAGTCACCTAACTGTTCTGGGCCTTGGCTATCCTAAGGAGCTTGGATCTGTGAGGTCCTGCCTTTAAGGAGTAAGTCACAGGGAACTCCAGGCTCTGAAATGGCATCTGAAGTATGGCTTAGGGGCTCCAGGGTCAAGAGCAGGAGAAAGGGGTTGTGCGACCTTCACTGTCACCTCCTCCTGGAAGCCCTCCATGATTTAACTACCTCCCACCTCCCCCTCAACAGACGGAAATGTCTTTCTTGCTGTCCCTTAATCAGCACATCTGTCTGTGGCGCTCAGTAGAGTCCTGCTTGTCTTAGACTCTCCCCACACGGGATTTATTCCCAACAGGGTGGGGGAAGGGAAGCAAAATGAATTCAACTGTGATGAGAAGGGGGCTTGGTGATGTGGCTGCCAGAATCTGCGCACATTGGGTGGGTCCGGGCCGGTGGAGTGCCTGGCACACGGTAGCTGCTCACTGCATATGTGTTGGATGTTTGAGGGCTTGGGGTGTCAGATTCTTCTAGGACTGAACAGGCAGATGTGAGGTGTGTGCCACGTGCCCTGCCCTACCTCAGTAGAGGAGGGAGCCCTCCACCCGTTCAGGCCTTGTGCCACCTCCAGTGGAGACCCAGGGCTGGATTCCCTCCCTCATCAGGGCTGGGCTGCGCTGGGCTGGGCTGGCAGGCCTGGGGCTATGGCAGGGAGAGGCTTGGCCTGGCCCACCTGCCTCAGGTGTTCTGACCTCCCCGCTTACCACCCTGAAGCTGTTCCTCACCTCCTCCTCCCTCCTGCTGCCTGTCCTGCCAGGCACACACCTGCTTCCCCCTTCCTGGAGCGGTCCAGGCCCACCGTCTCCTATACTGGGGGTCCCGCTCGGCTCACTTCCCGGCATTCTTCTGTTGCTACGTATGACACTGTTCTCCCATTCTTCTGGAACCCTCCCCTCCAGCCCCTCTGATGGCTCCTGTTCAGCTCTCCAGGTTGGCTCTCTGGCCCTCAGCTCCTCTCTCACCCATCCCTCATCCAGGCTCAGGGCTGCAGCTGCTCCCTCTGGGCTGGTGCCTCCCCTCAGCCACCACTTCCCAAATGCCTCAGCCACGCCCCTTCCCTTCCCTGAAAGACCCCCTCCCAGTTCCACAGTCATGTCGTGGGCACTGCTGTTCTCATTCACCTTGTCCTCCGTTTTTCATTATATTAATTACTGCAACTTTTGTTCTGTTCCCCTCTCCAGCCCCTGGTCCTCCCCTGATTTCCTCCCCACCCCCGCCCAAGTCTTTTGTCTCTGTGTGTCCCCTCCCAGCCCAGAGCCTGCCTGGCTAGAACAGCAGCCTTGGGTGGAACCGCACCACCACCACTTGAGCACTATCTCAAACTTCCTCAAACCCCCTGTCTGCATCCTGCCTCACTTCTCTGAAACCACCATTCATCCCCTTTCCGCCAGTCCTGACTTTTGGGTGACAGTTCACATGATGCACTAGTGCCTGGACTCTGGGTTCAGTTTCCCCACTGCCACTTCCTTGCTGTGTGTTCCAGCCAGGTCACCATCCCTCTCTGAACCTCGGGTGCCTCGTCGTTCAAACTGGGCTGGGGAGAGCATCTCCCTGTAGCAGCGTCGCAAATTAACACATGATGACGTCTGTGGAGATGTGGAGTGGTGGGCTGGTGTGGACGTGAACAGGAGCTTGAGAATCTGATCTGTTTGTGGGTCTGGAGCTGAAGGCTTGGCCACTCTGTAGGCTGAGCCTGGCTGGGCTTGCTGGTTGGTCAGGGACCCAACACACGAAACCTTTCCTGGGACCCCTTGGCCTCTGGACGAGAGTCACTTGACTGTCAGCCTCAGTGTCCTCAGGGCTTACTGGACTGACCATAAGTGTATGAGCGTGATTCTGAACCGGGCCCCTGTGCCATGGCTGTTCCTGAGCTGGGCCCTGGGTCAGAATTCCTGCAGACCAGACCAGCTGTAGTCGCCCTGGAACCCGGGCTTGGTGGCCCCAGGCAGAGGGTGAGGGTCCCAGTCTGCCCTCCCAACCCTCTCCTTCCCCCGGTTTTCAGTGCTTCCCTCACTGGCTTCCCCGCTGCTTGCTTAATGAATCCACTGTGCCTGTTAGCACAGGGGAGGGGTCTTTAACTCAAAGAGGTGACCTGGGCACTGGGGGGCAGAGAAGGGGAGGTTAGGGCAGGAGGACCCCATGGCTGGCTGGTTGGGCTGGGGCTGGGAAAGGGTATGCAGGACGCTACCTGGGTCCTTCTGGCCCCGGGAGTGGGCTCCGTTCAGGCCCTCCTGGCCCAGTGGGGTTGCTGGGTGACTGGGGACCATAGAATCCAGGGGTGGTCCTCATTTCGCCATTTTTTCTGCTTGGGGACAAAAGCCCTGCTGGCCCTCCTAGGGGTGGCCTGCGGGGTGAGGATTGAGGTTACTGCTTTCCCCTGCCTTGTGTGTTTCCTGGGGAAGTCACCCAGTGGGGCCTTTCCTGTATGAACTGCCCTGGGCTCTAGGCTGCAGAGCTGGCTTCGGGATGGGGGATGTTGGCTGCCCCCACCTACCTCTGACCTTGACTCTTAGTATCTCCCACCCCCCTAACTGAACAGACCCCTTCCTAGCCGGCCCTGCTGCGTGTCCTGGACACTGAACTCTGTGTCTGCGGGGAATGGGGTCCGAGAAGGTTTGTGCACAGGGCTGTGGACCTGGACTGGAAGGGGAGGCGCACAGCAGCAGGACTCCAGTGGTAACCCGTGCTCGCCCAAGTAGTGAGCTCCCCAGCCCCCAGGTGCTCACACCCGGATTTTTGGGCCTCTGGGCTAGGAGACTGAAGTGTGTGGAAGATAGCGGATTCTGGCTTGGGTGGACCCGAGGGGCCTGGGGTCCCTCCTTCATCTGAACTTTGAGTCACAGGAGCTGGCCTCATAGCCCAGAAGTGTGAGGGGCAGGGTCTGCAGATTTCAGTACAGGGTGGACCCTCCTTCCCTCCAGCTTCTGCACCCCTGGCCCAGGCATTGGGCATTTGGTGACCACAGGGTGGTCCTGCTGTTCCCACGCCTTCTGCCATGAGGATTTGCTCGTGGGCTTTTCCCCCAGGGAGCGGGGAGGGTATCAGGCTCTGTCTCAGGCCTCCCTGGACCACTGTTTCCTCTGGCTGCAAAATAGGGCGCCATCCCCCCAGAAGTAGGCCAAAGTGAGCCTGTTAGGAAAATGATGGGGGCTGTCTGGACGCACCCCCAGCCCGTGCCCTTGGGACCAGCTGGAGAGTCCTTCACTGTGGACAGAGGCCCAGACCACACTGGTGGACGAAGCTCAGGCCTCGTGGGAGGGGCTGGCGGCCTTGTTCCCCTAGGCAGGGGGTGTTGGCAATGTCAGGGTGGTCCTTGTTATGGGGCTAGGTGTCTGAGACCTGGGATGCTGCCCTGTGCCCTGTGCTGTCCCTGAGTCAACCCCTGCCCTTGGCCTATAGTTCCTGCTCATTCTATTGTAGTGGGCAGTCCCGAGATGGGGTCCCCACCAAGCCTGAGTGACTATGGCCGTTCTCTCAACTGAGGAAGTGGGGCTGGGGCCCAGGCCTCCAGGTTCCCACAGTGGGTACATCCCCAGGGCCTGGGGTTTCAGGTGCAGGACACAAGAGCCTGGGCAGGGATGGTGGAGGTGGTGGAGGTACCTGGCAGATAGCCCACTATTTACCTGGCGCTGTAGCCAGTGACTTCCTCATTGGATTCTCAGTGTGTCCCTGCAGGTTTTACCGCCATCCCACAGGCGGGGAAGCAGGTTGAAAGAATTTCAGCAACTTTCCCAGGGGCTCGCGTGGACCCCAGGTCAGAGGCTGGCATGGACCCGGCCGTGCCCGACTGGCCTGTGCTCTCAGCCACAGCTCCCCCAGTCCTGGCCTCCCTCCTGGGAGGCAGTTTCTCTGCCTGAGCAGAGGCTGAGGAGCCAGTTTGGGCTGGAATTGGGTCAGATTTTCCTGTCACAGCCAGGGAGGAGCCTCCTGGATGCCCCTGGGCCCAGCGGTCCTTGATCCCAAGGCAGATGCAAAATTCTGTGGCCCACACCCCACCTGCCTGTCCGCTGGGCCTGGGCTGAAGACCTGGCCGCCTGTCCCACCAGTGCCACCGACTAGCTGTGTGGCCCTGGGCAAGTCCCATTACCTCTCTGAGCATCCGTCCCTCAACTGTAGAATGGGAACAATACCACGAATGCTGCTGAGAGTTTTAAATGAGATAACACGGGCAGAGCACCCCCATGAGTCCCCTGGGTGCAGACCCCAGCCTGGGGCTGCCACGGTACTGCCAGAGACCCTTAAGCTTCAGGGACCCCCCCTTACCGACTAGACCCCCCCAAGCAAGGTATTAGGAAAGACCCCTGTCCTTCATAAACACTGTTGATGGAGTGGTGGGTGTGTGTTCCCACTTTATTCATCAAAGCCTCACGTCCTAGCAAGGCAGAACTCAGCCCCAGGAACCTTGAGGCCACACTCCAGGCCAGTTCCAGCAGACGGCAGGCTGGGCTGGGCAGCTGGACAGGGCCATGCGGAGGGTCGGGAATGGGCTCATTGCTGGGGTCCCTGGGTGCCCTCTGTGTTACCTAAGGGCAAACTGAGGCTCCGGGGCTGCTTAGTGACTGTCCCAGGGTCCAGAAGACAGGGAGGTGGGACCGGACAGACCCTAGCCTTGTCTTACTTCCCCTCCGCGATCCTGAATTTCATGGCCCCTTGGCCCTGTCTTTCCTCCCTCCCGTGTGGGCCCCTCTTGGCCCCCTCCCCTCCACTTCCCCACTGCTATCAGCAGCCCAGCTCCCAGCCTCGGCCCAGCCACTGCAGCTCAGAAGCTGCTGGCTCAGGAGCCGCCAGCTTTTGCTGAGTGAGCGAGTCCAGGGTGCTGTCTTGGCACAAACCACCACGGCCCAGCCCTCTCCTCCCCTCCCTCCTCAGGGTCTGCTGCGAAGGGGGGCGCGTGGATGGGAGGTGGGCAGCGGCTGGCGGCCCCCACCCCGCACCACCTCTAGGGTCTTCAGCTTCAGAGGGAGGAGGGTCCTGAGGCCCAGAGAGAGGGAGTGTTTGCCTGAGGTCACAAGGCAGACCAAGCAGAGAGCTGGGACTGCCCCCCTACACGGTCCAGAGGGCAGGAAGTGGGGCTGCCTTGCCCAGGCTGTTTGCAGAATCTTCCTGCCTCAGCCGGCCCTGCCTGCCCTGGCTAGGTCCTTCCTCTCTGGTCCACCCTAAATGGGGTGGAATTTGCATAAAATATGCATGAGCAGTAGCAATGAAGGCAGTTCCCACTTAATCATCTCGTGTGCCGAGGTGTTCTGCACATCTCTGATCCACTCAGTGACCCTTGAGGCAGGGCCATTGGGATTGTCCCCATTTTATACAGGGGGAAACTCAGGCTCTCGACACGGGTGCATTTACAATATCTGCTGGGCAAACAAGCACCTGCTGTGTGCTCAGCACCTACTGTGGTCCTGGCCTGGAGGGGATGGTTGACAAAGATGAATGAGTCCTGTCCTTGCCCCCAGGAGACCCTGTGCTTGGTCATTCTGTCCTTGTGACAACCCCCATGATGGCCTATTTTACAGATGGGGAGACTGAGGCCCAGAGTGGCAGGTGCATTGCCCAAGGCTGGTCCCTGGCCTCAGCTCTCCAGGCCTCTTGGGACACCACCCTGTATCTGCTCTTTGCCTCACAGCCAGCCCCACCCGGACGAGGGCCACCCACCGCCCCTTGAAGCTGTCCCAGTCCCCTGGAAGAGTGTGGGCCCCTGCAAAAGCCACAGAGAGTCCCTGGGAAGGCTGGTGGAGACCCCTGCAGGGAAGGAAGCCCAAGGCGAGGAGGACCCTGCGGCCACCCAGCTGGACGTGTTGCGTCTGCGCAGCTCTTCCATGGAGATCCGAGAGAAGGGCTCAGAGTTCCTGAAGGAGGAGCTGCACAAAGCCCAGAAGGTGGGCTCTGAGGGCGGGGGCGGGGTGGGGGCGGTGAGGGGCCGGCCTGAGGGGCTGTGGGCTCTCACCCAACGCCCAGAGACAGTCACGTTCCTGTCAAAGCCACCTACATGCCAGGCGTGTGCTGGGCAGGAGGGCAGCCCAAACAAAGGAGAAACAGTTTTTCTTGTGACTTTTAAATGACTTTTAGAAGTCATGACATCTCTGAAAACCGGACCCAGGCTCTAACAAACTGACAGTTGGGGTTCAACTTCACGCTCTGAGCTAAATGGAAAAAGCATTCTAATCTGTAGAAGCACAGAGGAAGCAAGCTCGGGGCCCTGAGGCGCACATAAGGCGGCCCCGGGAGTGGCGCCAGGCCCGGGGCCGCTGGGGTGGCTGACAGCGCCCTCCCTCGTGCCCACGCCCGCCCCGCAGGAGCTGAAGCTGAAGGATGCGGAGTGTGAGCGGCTGTGCAGGGTGCGCGGGCAGCTGGAGCGGGAGCTGGAGGAGCTGACGGCCAGCCTGTTCGAGGTGCGGGGCGGGGCGAGAAGTGGGCAGGGCAGCTGGGCGTCCGTCCGCACCTCCCCCTCACGGGGAGCCTTCCCTCTTCCCAGGAAGCCCACAAGATGGTCCGAGAAGCCAACATGAAGCAGGCGGCGTCAGAAAAGCAGCTGAAGGAGACGCGGGGCAAGGTGAGGCACGTACCTGCCCAGACCTCCTGCCCGCCTCTGAGCCCTGCGAGCGCCGGCCTCCGCTACCCGATCGGACCCTCGCATGGACTGGGGGGGCCAGCAGGGAGGGGCAGAGGCATCCGAGATGGCCCCACTGAAACGTGCCCGCTGGAGTGGGAGCCCAGCTCCCTGGGACTCGACCTGTGTTTCTGCTGTATCACGGAGACCGTCCTGGGGCTTTTACAGGGGCTGGGAGGATCCTGTGGCCGTTGTAATTTCTTTTCCTTCCTCCCATACCTCCTTTACAAAGCAGAAACCTCAGTCTGGCTATGTGAGCCTGGGCAAGTAGCTTTATCCCTTGGAGCCCATTTACACATCTGTAAAATGGGAGGGCTGGGCTGTTCCTGGCTCCTGGGGGCCTCTCAGTGGGAGACCCAGCCAGCTCCCAGATATGTGCACCTAACAGAGTCCTGGCTCCCAGTATGACCTCAGCCAGGCTGTGTCTCCTCTGAGCCTCAGTTTCACAATCTATGGAATCGGTATCTCAGCCCCCAACTCAGAGGCTGTTCCGAAGATAACGGGTGGTGTTAGGTGCTCAGGGTGGTCTTTCCTGAGCTGGGGTGGCAGGCAGTGGCAGCCGGGGCAGCCTCAGCCCTGGGTTAATATTGACAGCCATCTCTCCCGGCCAGATCGACATGCTGCAAGCAGAGGTGACAGCCTTGAAGACGCTGGTCATCACGTCCACACCAGCCTCTCCTAACCGCGAGCTCCACCCACAGCTGCTCAGCCCCACCAAGGCCGGACCCCGCAAGGGCCACTTGCGTCATAAGAGCACCAGCAGCGCCCTCTGCCCCGCCGTGTGCCCCGTGGTAGGACACGCCCTCACCCCGGACAAAGAGGGCAAAGAGGTGAGGGGCAGCGGGCAGGCAGTGGTCATAGGAAAGGGAGGCAGTGCCCACTGTCAGCCAGGCAGCGGTGCCCAGTGGGGACCCGCCTGTACCCCGCTGTGTGACCAGGAGCCTGTCCTACCCTCTCTGGGCCTCTGTGTCCTCTGGCTGTGAGGGCTGAGTGAATTCCCTGTGATATGAGGTGTTTGGCCCTCAGTAGGGTACATGGGGTACCTGGTCCAGGCAGGACAATGGCTGTGATGTCCTTGGCCATGGGTCTTTGGGCAAGTGAAGCCACCTGTCAGCACCTCAGTCTCCTCGCGTAAATGGGGTTTCCTGGGGCCACAGGACGTGGACGTCAGGAGCTCAGCTCAGGGCTGCACCCAGCGGACGCCCCTGAAGGCTGTAGTGGGATTCAGCTTCCTGGAGTCTCTGATGCCAAGGTGGCCCCAGCTCTGCCCTGCCCCAGGCCTCCTGAGCATCCAGTGAGGAGGCGCGGGCCAGGCCTCTCCATCCCCTTCTGAGCTCTAAGCTTCCAGCTGGACTCTAATAATCTCTTTCCTCTGTCTGTCTCTGTGCACCTGTCTGTCTGTCCTGCCGGCCCAGCCCGGGCTGCCCCCCCTCCTCTCCCTGCTCCTCTGCGTGGTCCCCAGCAAGGTGGTTCACCTCACCTACGAGCCGGCCTGGCAGCTCCCGCCTGGGGAGCTGCCCGTGGGCCCCACCTCTGCTACCTCTCTCTCCTTTTCCCGACAGGTAAAGGCTCCGGAGAGGGGCCGCTTCCCCTGCCCCCTCCCAGCCTCTCCCTCTGCACGTGCCCCATGGCAGCCAGCAGGTTGTGTGTGTTCCTTTCCGTGTGTGCATGCCTGTGTGTGCTGTGCGTCCCAGCAGGTCCCTGTGTGTACCTGCGGGTACCTGCAGGGTCACTCTTCAACTTTCCCTCCTCAAGGAGGCAGCGAGGGTCTTCAGAATGAGACCCTGGACCCAAGTCTAATTCTCTAGGCCAAGAAACTGGCAACACACCTCCAATACACTTGGAAGTGTGACTTTTGAGTTCCGAATCTAAATTCTTCTGTGCGAGGGGAAGAGAAGAGTTCTTCTCTGGGACTCGGCTCCCCTGCATGGCTACAGGGGACAGGCCCGCTGGGGCCTGTCCTGCATCCTCCCTGTCTCTGCCATGCTGGCCCCCCAGTGCCCTGACCCCCCCACCCGGCTCGCCTTCCCCCACAGGTGGACACGACCCTGTTTGCAGAGTTCCAGGCCTGGAGGGAATCGCCCACCCTGGACAAGACCTCCCCCTTCCTGGAAAGGGTGTACCGGGAGGACGTGGGCCCCTGCCTGGACTTCACCGTGCAGGAGGTGAGGCAGGCAGAGGGCAGCCTGCCGGGGGGCCCGGCCCCGCAGCCGGCGGCCAGCCCCTCACCACCTCCCGCTCCGCCCTGCTCTACCGCAGCTCTCAGCCCTGGTACGGGCCGCCGTGGAGGACAACACGCTCACCATCGAGCCCGTGGCTTCGCAAACACTGCCCGCGGTGAAGGTGGCCGCTGTCGAGTGTGGCCGCACCAAGTAAGCTTAGCGCCCTGCCCCCTGGGAAAGGCCCGCATAGCCTTGGGCTGCACCAAGGGCGTGGCCAGGGAGGACTGAGCCTCAGGCCTGCCTGCTGGGTCCTGCAGTGGGACCTGGGGGTGGGCAGGGGCACCTGACCAGAGAGGGACAGTGGCTACCTCCGCGCAGGGCAAGGAGGCATTTTTGGCAGACATGCTGCCTCTAGTCATGGAGCCGGGGTCTCCCACGTCCTGGCTGGCCTGACGTGCATCCCTCTCCTACCCCCTCTCTCCCACAGTGGGTTCCGGGCCCCGATTGACACGTAAGTGATGTCATTTTTTCACTCCGCCTCCTGACAATGACCCGATGGCCCTGGCATCTTGTCCCCCCTGCTTCTCAGCTGGCACTGGGCAGGGCCAGCAGCAGAGCAAAACTGCCAGCATGGAGCAAGGGCAGGGAGGCCCCTGGGTGGGAGCCTTGTCACGGAGGGGAACATTTGAGCCGGGTTTTGAAAGATGAATAGCAGTTTGCCCAGCAGGGAAGGACCTTTCAGGCAGAGGCAACAGCCTGAGTGGAGGTATGAGAAGCTGGAGTATTAATGGAAACACCACTGGGTCGGTGGGCGGAGCAGTGGGGTGGGTGGGCATGGGGCTGGGGCTGAGGCCACAGAGGGTGTTTGGGGCCAGAGCGTGAAGGGCCTCAAATGAGGTTTGGGCTTTAACCCACTGAGGCCAGCATTTCACAAATCATCGATTAACGTTCCCTGAAAAGAGGGTTCCCTGGTCCAATCAGAGTCACAGTGAACCTGGAAGCAGCAAAGGCTCTGATAAGTCCTGCAACCAAGGAGCCTAGTTAACCTTCCTTTACTCGGGATTCTGCATAACAATTCCTGGGCAGCAGGGAAGCAGCAGGGAAAGGTAACGGGCTAGATGTGGGTTCTTGGAGTAGCCCCTGGCTGTCACATGGAGAAGAAAGGCGGAGATGAGGCAGAACTCTGGTTGGAAGGAACTGAGGGCATCCGGGCAAAAGGTCCTATTGGCAGAATCTAGCCTGGGGACTTGGTGACCTAAGTGGAGGAGAGAGAAGACTCCTGCTTAGTTCTCCTGCTTAGGAGGAAGGGGTGACTGGGTCTGAGGACCCCAGGAAAGTAGGGGGCAGCATTTTTAGGGGCAGCAGTGGGTGGAGCTTTGGTACACCTGGCCTGAGGTTGACCAAGCTCTCCTGCCCAACAAGGGTGAGGTGAGGGGTTGAGGGATGGGGTCCAGCTTGGTTTAAAGGTCTCCCCCCGGGACTTCTGAGACTGCCCCCCTCCTTGGCCTGGCTCCAGGCTCCTTGGGAAGCTGGGACCGGGGGAAAGGATGCCAGGCCCCGCCCTGATGTGTGTTTGCCTCCCCCTCCCTCTGTGCCTTCTCTGGCTGCTGCATCCTCCCTGGATGAGCTGGGTGGGCGAGCCCCAGCCGACCCCATGGTCCTGAGGTCTGCTTTTCCCTAGTACATGTGCCCTGAGTGGCCTGGCCTGCGCCTGTCGTCACCGAATCCGGCTTGGGGACTCCGAGAGCCACTACTACATCTCACCGTCCTCCCGGGCCAGAGTGAGTCATCCAATGGGAGTGTTGCCTGGCTCCTCAGAGGCTCCCTGGGCTGGGACTCTGAGCCCCAGGCTGCACAACCTACAATCTACAGAGCAGGGCACAGGCTCAGAGAGGTACGAGAATGACTTGGGACAGGCAGCCAAGCCAGTGTATTTGTTTGCTATTGCTGTGTGACAAGTTACCATAAACTTAGTGGCATCGATTTATTATCTCACAGACTCCCTGGGTAGGAGTCTGGGCACAGCTTAGCTGGGTCCTCTGCTCAGGGCCTGATGGACTGCAGTCACGGTATCAGCGGCTGTATCCTTTCTGGAGCTTGGGGTCCTCTTCTGAGCTCACATGTTGTTGGCAGAAGTCAGTTCCTTGTGGTTGAAGGACTGAGGTAGCCATTTTCTTGCTTGCCGAGAAGTAATCATGGGACTGACACCCATCAGCTCTGTCATTTAATATAACCTAATCAAGGGAGTGACACTAGAGTTCCTGACTCCTGGCTCCGGCCCCAGGCTTTGGAGAAGGTTCTGAGGCTCGTCTGTCACACAAGGCTGACAGTCAGCTGTGGGCTCTGAGGGGCCTCCAGGAATCCCAGCTTCTGCCCTCACCTGCCGAGTGACCCAGGTGAGGGTCACTGGATCAAGGGGCCTCACTGAGCTGGGACGAGGGTGGGGTGGACCCCGTTCCTCTATCCCTTCAAAGACAGTGAAGGAGTTTGGAAAGAACAAAAGTGTGGAAAACTCTGAAGCTTGGTGCCAAGGTGACGTGGTGTGGAAGGTCCTCTTAGAGGAACCAGCTCCTCCCCTTGACCTACTAGAGGTGCCTGATGGGACTAAAGTGGGCAGATGGCCTCATCATCAGGCAGCAGATTGACCAGCACAGTCAGCTTGTCTGGTCCTGACAGCCTCTGCAGGGCAGCCCAGCATGTTGTTCCGGCAAATCCCCCAGCAGCGAGCTGAGCTCCCCTTACAGAGAGGGAGTCTGAGCCTTAGAAAGGAAAGGGGTGCACCCCAGGCCACCCAGCCGAGACCTGAGGTCTCCCCATCCTGGATCCATCTCTTACTGCTGCAGTCTCCACCCCCTGCATCTGTGCCCAGAGCCTTGTTCGGTGGCCATGGGTCACCTCTGTTTTTTTCTGATCCCAACCAGGGGATCTGTGCCAGATGCTCCCATGCCTAGAAAATTACATCTAGAACGTTGTTCTGTCTGGCCTATGTGTCTGCTGTCCTGGGAAGAGCTGGGAAGGCAGAGGGGAAGGGTGTGAAGTTCTAGGATGTGGTCCCCACCCTGATGAGACCAAGGAGTGTGGAATCCATAGGGAGAAGAAAGTTCTGTCCCCAAAGCGCAGCCCTGGGGAGAGAGCCCCACTGCTCCCCACCATTCCCTGCTCACGGGCCTCTGGTAGGGCCTGCTGGCCCCTGAGCAACGCCAGGGCCTGGGACTCAAGCTTCTCCTGCCCATCCCATCTGGCCCTGCGCAGCCCCTCCTCAGCCCTCCCAGGCGGCACCTTGGCCACACTGGGTTAGTCCCCTCACCTGGCCTCTCTCACACCTCCCTGCCTTTGCCAGGGCCACCAACCCCCTGCACCCAATTTTGTCCTCCTGGCAAGGGCTCCTGGGTGTTTGGGGGCCCAGCAGGAGCATCGCCCCTCCCTCAGCTTTCTCCACTCCCCAGCCTGTGACCCCCACACACTTGATGTCCCTCCCCCAAAGTGCTGGATATTCAGTATGGGCAGTTGTGGGCACAGCTGCCAGCTGCCTTCCACCCTGTTTTAGGTTGGGTGCCCTAGAAGCAGAGCCTAAGATGGAGATTGTGTGCAATTCTCAGGAGGCAGAATGGGGGTGGGGGGAAGGACAGGCAAAGGTGAGGCTTCAGCTGGAGTCTGGCTTCAGCCTAATCCACAGGGGCTCTGGAGCCCAGAGTGGGTTCCACCCTGAGGCAAGGGCGTGGCCTTTTATACCCCAGATGCCTGTCAGTCATTGGCTGAAGTCTGTGAGGGTATGAGGTGCAGAGGGGCACCAGTAGGCATCAGCAGCCAACACTCTCAGCAGTGGGGACATGGGGCCCCAGCCTGGGGAAGGGGCCTGGGAAGGGCACTAACAGCACCCTCTCCACGGTATGAGAGTCTTCGTGACAGAGATCAGGTCTGAGCCAGCTCAGGGTCCCCAGTGCCTGGCGCAGGGCCTGCACGGAGCAGGCTTCAGGTCAGACTGAGGGCTTCAGGTGGGGATCCAGGGCAGCCGGGTGAGCAGCTTCTGATCCCCTCACCTTTCCTGGCGTTACGAATAGCACCTGGTGAGGCCTGGCTGGCCGGGGCCTCCACTAGCCAGAGCAAGCAGGCCCCTCAGGGGAGCGTGGATTCTAGGCAGCCTGCCCGGTTTCATCTTGCAGCTCAGCCACTTAATAAATGGAGGCTCCGTGGCCTCCGCAGTCGTTGTGGGGTCGTTCTTGGAGCCTCAGCTCTCCTCACGTGTAGACTGGTAATGATAGGCACGTCTGCCGCACCGGATACGCGTGCTTGATTACGCTTAGTTGTCGCTATTGTTTTTATTAGTACTAGTATTGCTGCTGTTGACTGTAATGTTAGAGCCCAGAGTTATCTGAGTCTCACAGGACGTGGGGCTTCCCGCTCTGGTCTTCGATCTGCCCTGGCTTTTTTTGGGGGGGGCAAGTGTGAGGGCCGGGGGGTCATACCCTGCCCCCTCTGCCCACAGATCACCGCCGTGTGCAACTTCTTCACCTACATCCGCTACATCCAGCAAGGCCTGGTGCGGCAGGACGGTGAGCGCCCCCTGGTGGCCTCTGGGGGTGGCGCCCGGGAGGGGAAGGGCGGAGCGGGGAGGGGCGGGGCGGCCGGGCCAACCCCAGGGCTTTGCTGCCCCCCGTCGGAGCGAGGTCTCTAAGAGAGAGAAGGCCGTAGATTAGCAAAGCGATCCGGAAGCTCCTGTTGCTGAGCCCTGTGGAGAGAGGAAGAGCGGAAGGAGCCTCCTGGGCTCTGCCTCACGGGGAGAACCAGCCTGATGCCCCCACATACCTGGATCCAGCTGCTTTTTCCCGTTCAGAAACCTCTCCAGTCCCCCGGGCCTGTAGCGACGGCATTCCTGTTACTGGCCTGGCCTACACGATGGGGCCTCCCCTGTGAATCTCCTCCCCTCTCCCGCCGCGTGGGCCTCCAAGTGGTGGCTGGACACGGCTCGCCCACCTCCCCCTGTAGACACTCCCCGCCCTTGCCCAACAAGTCCTCTGTCCACCCGTTGTCCCCCTGCCCCCATTCTGCCAGGCCGGGGATGAGCCCTGCACAGGGTCGCTGGAGAGCCCCGGGAGCAGGGGTTGGAGAGCATTTGCAGCCTGTCCCAGTGTGTGGCAGTGTGTACATGCGTGTGCGTGTCAGGCTGTGGAGGTGACCGTCACCTCCATGCCTCCTGGGCTGCAAGCCCTCAGAGTGGAACCTCAAAGAGGTCCGGCTACTCACTGAGATCTGTCCTGAGGGACTGGGGAGTCCTAGGGTGCCCGCCGGCTGCCCTGCCCAAAGCCGGGGGAGAGGCCAGGCCATCTGCCTGAGGTGACCCTGAGTGGGCACCGAGCTGTCCACCCTCTCTCTCTTCCTGCAGCGGAGCCCATGTTCTGGGAGATCACAAGGCTGAGGAAGGAGATGTCGCTGGCCAAGCTTGGCTTCTTCCCCCAGGAGGCCTAGGTCATGGCCCAGGCCTGGAGGGGGGCTCTGAGCTGGAGCCAACACCTTCCCCAGGAGAGACAGACAGACACACGGGGTCCTAGAACCAGCCCTGAGCCAGAAGCTGAACAGAGGGACAAATGGCCAGGCCATGGAGGCAGCACTGAGCCGGCAGCAAACGTCCATCCCAGGACAGGACCTCAGGAGGTGACCTCTCCCTTGTAGTACTACAGCCACCAGGAGACTTTAAAGAAAGCACCAAAGACCGAGGAGCTGGGAGCCGTACAAAGGGGCTCAGCCCTTGGGAGGGCACCCCTGGGGCAGCCAGCACCCCCTCCCCAGTCCCAGGAGCTGCTGCCTGCAGGTGCCTCATTGGCAAGATCTCCAGGGTATCTCCCCACCACCCCCTTTCCCAAGCCCTGGGCACCAGCACCCCCTTGTGGCCATCCTTCACCTCGTTCCCAGGTGGGCCTGCTGTGCCCAAGGGCTGGAGAGCTAGGAGGAGCGGACGGGGCGGACGGGGGCCTCGCTGGCTGTCTTCTACTTCATCCTGTATCTGCCTGACAATGACCCCAAAACATTCTTAAGATGTATCAGGGGCCCTCCTCCCGCCCGCCCTCTCGACCTTCCTTCTTCCCGCCAGCTGAGCCCTATGCTGCAAGGAGCCTTTGCCCCCACCACTGCTGGGAGGATTGGGGCACTTTTCCTCCCCAAGTAAAACACAGGCCTCAGGATGCCCGGGCCTTTTTTCAGCTGTGGATGGCCATTCAGACGACAGAGGCTGAGATCGCCCAGCCCCGTACACAGGACTGGGGTGGGGCAGGCAGGACCCGGGCCCCTCCTCCCCCCTCGCAGCCTACTCAGTACCGGGGTCCAACCTGGACACATCCCTCACCACGTCCGATTTCCTCCTCTGAATGGAATGTAACGCGATCTCTATTTAATAAAGGACGGCTTTGTTGGTAGAGGCCAGGCAGCCACGCGCCTTCACTCCTGCGCCCTGGGGCTTGGGCCAAGGCTTGGGCATCTGAAGGAATGAAACAAAATCCTTTCCTTGCCCGCCCTCGTGCTTGGGATTAAACCCAAATCCTGAAGGGATTGCTGGAGGGAGCACCAACCGAGTCCTCCCCAGTGTCCCGTGGGGCAGTAGGTTATTGGGGGCTGAGCCCAGCTCCCTCTCCCGAGAAGTGGTCTGCTGCCAGGAGAACGGGGGCTCTGTCGCTGCCTCACAGGGGATCTTGGGCAGTTCCCCTTGCCGTCTCCCTGCCAAGTGTCACGGAAGCCTGGAGCTCAGAGTCGGAGCATCAAGGCTGCCTGGTGCGTGCGTGCGTGCAGGGCAAGGCAGGATTGATGGGTGATGTCTGCCAGCTGCACAGCAAGGTCTGTGGTAGCTCTGGTTTCCCCGCCCTGGTCAAGGGACAGTAGTCAGAGGTGGAAGAAGGTGGATGGCCCGGTCCTCTGAGGACCCAGGGTAGGCCTTGGGAGGTGTCTTGTGGAGCCTGATCTCCTCCCCTCAAGTAGGGATGTGGGCCCAGGCCAGTTGGTGTCCTTCCTTGTGGGGGTGGGGCGTAGCAGCTTCTGGGTCAGTATTTACTGGGGCTGATGATCCCTCGAGGGGACTTCTCTGATGACTTGAGACCTTGGGGCCACTCAGCTGGTAGGTCAAGGCCCCCCCACCCTATCACTCTCTTCAGCCAGTAGCCTTTTCCCTCTTGCTCTCCCGCCTCCAAGACTCTCCCTCTCTTCCCAGCCCTCCCCCCTACTCCACTTGTGATTTGAATCCCTTCTGTCTCCCCAGCCCTCTCGGATGTTCACTGGTTAGGCCTCCTGTCACAGACATTCATTCATTCACTCAACAAACGCTGGGCAACTCATATGCCAGACACTGTTCCTGGTGCAGGGAGTACCTCGCTCGAGCTGAGACTGTCACGGGGAGACTGGCAATAAAAACAATGCACGGGTGATATCCACGGTGTCAGATGGAGGAAGTAAAAGAAGGAAGGCGATGGAGGATGTCAGGGAAGGGTGCATCCTGCCACACTATATGGGGTCACCTATGCCCTCTCCTGCATACCAGTAAGATCTTTCTGTCCTGGGTCAGCCAGGGGACAAGGGAGGATGAAGGTCTGGGCCCTGGAGCTGCCCGTTCCTGCCCTGAGCTTCTGTGCTCCTGGTCCAGCCACACCCAGTGCCAAGGAGACACCAGGCAACATTTCAGGCAACCTGGCAGAGAATCCCCACGCCAGATGTGCTCAGCCTGCCCCTGCAATAGCAGTTCCTGTTGTCAGGCCCAGGTGGGGCAAGGTGAGCAAACGGTAGCTGAGATGCCTGGGGGGTGCCTGTGATCCTTACACTCTGGCGTCAGTATCTCCCAACAATACCTAATAGCTGAGCACTTACTGTGTCCCAGGGCTAGTTCCAGGCCCTTCAAGTGAACAAATTCACTTAATCCTCAGGACAACCCTATGAGGTACTGTTTTCCTCATTTTGCAGATGAATCGACTGAGGCACCACGAGGTCATACAGGAAATGGTGGCCCCAGAATAGGAATAAATGAGCCCAGCTCCAGAGCCCACGGTATTAGCCAGCTTCCTAGATGCTTTATACTCACCACCTGCCCCGTCCGGGATGCTGCATTAGGTCCTTCCCTGTTTTTCAGGGATGTAGAAACAGGCTCAGGCAGTGGCGGAGCAGGATTTTAATCTCTGTTTGTTTCTTACCTTTACCCCGTGAGGGGTGCCCTCACTCCTGCTCTGCAGGCTTCTGGGGGTGGGTATGGGGGGAGCTCAGGGCTTTGGCTTTTGGAGTTGGGGGAGGAAGCTTAGCTCACATCAGCCACATGGGAGTTGTTCTCTTAAGTGAATTTTCTAGATAACGCACTCAGGTCTCTCTCAGTAGTGCTGCACAGGTGGCCACCTCTTAAAAGCCAGCACCAACCACAGTCACCGAGCCTGAGCACAGCCACGCCCTGGCCTCACACATTGCGCTGCTGTGTCACATTTTACCATCTGCCAAGCCTGTACTGATTTGGTCCTGCCAGGGTTGTGTACCTGGGCAAGTCACTCCTCTCTGGGCTTCAGTTTTCTCATCTTTGAGTTGGGAATATCAGACTAAATGACCTTTACAGCCCCACTCTTGCTCTTTTTTTTTTTCCATTTATTTTATTGTGGTGAAAACCCACAAAGTTTACCATCTTAGCAGTTTTTCATCGTATAGTTCAGTAATGTTAAGTATATTTGCATTGTTGTGAAACAGATCTCCAGCACTATTTTATCTTGCAAATCTGAAACTGTACCCATTAAACAAATCCCCTCCCCCATCCCTGGCCACCACCATTCTATAACTACTTTAGAGATTTTATATAAGTGAAATCATGCAGTATTTGTCTTTCTATGACTGACTTATTTTACTTAGCTAATGTCCTCAAGGTTCATCTGTGTTGTAGCCTGAGACAGGATTTCCTTCCTTTTTAACGCTGAATAATATTCCACTGTATTCATAGACAGCATTTTGTTTATCCACCCTCTGTTGATGGACATTTGGGTTGCTTCTTCCTCTTGGCTATTGTGAATAATGCTGCTATGAACTTGGAAGTACAGATATCTGTTTGAGACGCTACTTTCACTTCTTTTGGATATTTAGAGGTGGGATTGCTGGATGATATAGTAGTTCTTTTTTAACAATATTTATTTATTTATTTATTTATTTATTTGTGGCTGCATTGGGTCTTTGTTGCTGTACGCGGGCTTTTCTCTAGTTGCAGCAAGCGGCGGCTACTCTTCGTTGCGGTGTGCAGGCTTCTCATTGCGGTGGCTTCTCTTGTTGTGGAGCACGGGCTCTAGGCACGCAGGCTTCAGTAGTTGTGGCACGTGGGCTCAGTAGTTGTGGCTCGTGGGCTCTAGAGCTCAGGCTTAGTAGTTGTGGCGCACAGGCTTAGTTGCTCCATGGCATGTGGGATCTTCCCTGACCAGGGCTTGAACCCGTGTCCGCTGCATTAGCAGGCAGATTCTTAACCACTGCACCAGCAGGGAAGCTGTTCTATTTTTAATTTTCTGAGGAAACTTCATACTGTCTTCCATAGCAGATGCACCATTTTACAATGCCACCAATAGTGTACAAGGGTTCCAATATCTCCATATCCTTGCCAGCACTTGTTTCACTGGTGGTTTTTTTTGGTTTGGTTTGGTTTTTTTGTTTTGTTTTGTTTTGTTTTTTGCGGAACGCGGGCCTCTCACTGTTGTGGCCTCTCCCGCTGTGGAGCACAGGCTCCGGACGCGCAGGCTCAGCGGCCATGGCTCACGGGCCCAGCCGCTCCGCGGCATGTGGGATCTTCCTGGACTGGGGCACGAATCCGTGTCCCCTGCATCGGCAGGTGGACTCTTAACCACTGTGCCACCAGGGAAGCCCCTCACTGGTGTTTTTTGATAATAGCCATCCTAATGGCTGTGTGATACCTTATTGTTTTTTTAATTGAAGTATAGTTGAATTCCAATGTTGTGTTAATTACTGCTGTACAGCAAAGTGACTCATTTATACATATATACACATTCTTTTTCATATTCTTTTCCATTATGGTTTATCACAGGATATTGAATATATTCAATAGTTCTCGGGCTTCCCTGGTGGCGCAGTGGTTGGGAGTCCGCCTGCCGATGCAGGGGACACGGGTTTGTGCCCCGGTTCGGGAAGATCCCACATACCGTGGAGCGGCTGGGCCCGTGAGCCATGGCCGCTGAGCCTGCGCGTCCGGAGCCTGTGCTCTGCAACGGGAGAGGCCACAACAGTGAGAGGCCCACATACCGCAAAAAGAAAAAAAAAGTTCTCTGTGCTATACAGTAGGACCTTATCCTACTGTTGTTTATGCATTCTATATATACCAGTTTGCATCTACTAATCCCAGACTTTTCCACTCCTACCCTCTCCCACCCCTCGGCAACCACCAATCTATTCTCTATGTCCCTGACTTTGTTTCTGTTTTGTAGGTGGGTTCATTTGTGTCATATTTTAGATTCCACATATAAGTGATATCATATGATATTTGTCTTTGTCTTTCTTACTTCACTTAGCATGATAATTGCTAGCTGCATCCATGTTGCTGCAAATGGCAGTATTTTGTTCTTTTTTATGGCTGAGTAGTATTCCATTGTATATATGTACCACATCTTCTTTATCCATTCATCTGCCAATGGACATTTAGGTTGTTTCCATGTCTTGGCTATTGTGAATAGTGCTGCAATGAACATAGGGGTACATGTATCTTTTTTTTCTTTTGTATAAAACACAGTCCCTACCATTTATTTATTTATTTTTATAAATTTACTTATTTTATTTTATCTATTTTTGGCTGCTTTGGGTCTTTGTTGCTGCATGTGGGCTTTCTCTAGTTGCGGTGAGCAGGGGCTACTCTTCGTTGTGGTACATGGGCTTCTTATTGCAGTGGCTTCCCTTGTTGCGGAGCACGGGCTCAAGGTGCACGGGCTTCAGTAGTTGTGGCTCGCGGGCTCTAGAGCACAGGGTCAGTAGTTGTGGCGCACAGGCTTCATTGCTCCATGCATGTGGGATCTTCCCGGACCAGGGATCAAACCTGTGTCCCCTGCACTGGCAGGTGGATTCTTAACCACTGAACCACCAGGGAAGTCCCACAATGTATCTTTTTAAATTATAGTTTTGTCTGGATATATGCCCAGGAGTGGGATTGCTGGATCATATGGTAATTCTATTTTTAGTTTTCTGAGGAATCTCCATACTGTTTTCCACAGTGGCTGCACCAACTTACATTCCCACCAACAGTGTAGGAGTGTTCCCTTTTCTCCACACCCTCTCCAGCATTTGTTATTTGTAGACTTTTTTTTTTGTAGACTTTTTTTTTTTTTTTTTTGCGGTATGCAGGCCTCTCACTGCTGTGGCCTCTCCCGTTGCGGAGCACAGGCTCTGGACGCGCAGGCTCAGTGGCCATGGCTCACGGGCCCAGCCACCCTGCAGCATGTGGGATCTTCCCAGACCAGGGCACGAACCCATGTCCGCTGCATCGGCAGGCGGACTCTCAACCACTGCGCCACCAGGGAAGCCCTGTAGACTTTTTAATGATGGCCATTCTGACTGGTGTGAGGTGGTACCTCATTGTAGTTTTTTGTTTTGTTTTTTAAATTAATTAATTTATTTTTGGCTGTGTTGGGTCTTTGTTGCTGAGCACAGGCTTTCTCTAGTTGTGGCGAGTGGGGGCTACTCTTCCTTGCGGTGCGCAGACTTCTCATTGCAGTGGCTTATCTTGTTGTGGAGCACGGGCTCTAGGTGCAGGGGCCTCAGTAGTTGTGGCATGTGGGCTCAGTAGTTGTGGCTCAGGGGCTCTAGAGCACAGGCTCAGTAGTTGTGGCGCACATGCTTAGTTGCTCCATGGCATGTGGGATCCTCCCAGAGCAGGGCTTGAACCCGTGTCCCCTGCACTGACAGGCAGATTTGTAACCACTGTGCCACCAGGGAAGCCCCCTTCATTGTAGTTTTGATTTGCATTTCTCTGAGATTAGTGATGTTGAGCATCTTTTCATATGCCCATTGGCCATTTGTACATAGCCTCTTTTTTTTTACTACGGGGTATTCTAAGGAGCTCTACTGTTCCATCATAGTGATGCCTCCAGGGAGAGTCTTTCATGGCTGCTAGGGCTCTTGAATAATGAATAATAACTCTTCACTGAGTAGTTGTGTCTAGGGCCTAATAACCAAGCTCGAAAAGTGGTGAGCTTTAACTCAAAGCCAAATCGCAAAGCTCTGACTTGGGTCCACTTTGCGTGTCTGCTGGAGAACAAACGCCTGGGCTTTGTGACTGCTCTTTCTGGTAGGCCCAGAGTTTTTTGGAAATTTGCCTGACTGGGCCACCGTCGCCCCTACGCGGCCTACACAAACATCATTTGGCCCCAGGACAGTGGCTGGTGGCACCATAGGGGTGTGGAGACTTCAGTGTGTCCAAGAGGCTGTGTAGCAGCTCTTGGAGAAGCCCAGCAGGGGCTGGGACAGGGGCTCTCTTCAAACCTCATGTGCCCCCCAAAAAAATGCTCCAGCTGGCCAGACCCTTCCTTGCCTTTTGGATACTTCCCCCTCCCCCTGCCTAAACCCAAAGCCCTGACAGTGGCCCCTTGGCAGCTCAGGAATGTCAAGTAGTCCCTCTCTCTTTCCAAGTAGCCTGAGGGGCCTCACTGCCCTGATGGGGGTTTGGAGGCAATGGAATCCCTAGTTTCCCCAGGGCCCCTGACTCCAGGAAAGTTGCCAGCCCCACTGGTTTGAAGCCCAGAGATGCTATGGAAGTCCCTAAGGCCTGCAGAGAAATGTGGGAAGCTGCTGGTTGGGCTCTGGGGAGGAGACATAGTTTGGGCTTTTAGCCACTCAACTCCAGGTAGCAGGAGGGTTCAGCCGTCTCTCTCCCCCTGTTGGGATGAAGTAGCTGGAGGCAATGGCCTGGCCCTGAGCCCTGTCCTTGCTTTACCTCCAAGGGGATCCTATGAGGGCCTTCATCTGCCTCATCTCTCTGGGGGCAGCTGGGGCAAGTGAAGGTTCTAACCCACTCAGTTCCCCACTACCTCACATGAGGTGACACCAGGCTGGGGCCCAGGGAACGGGTCAGGTGTCAGCAACTGACCACTGATGGCTGCTGAAGACAGGGTGAGGGCCACGCCTCCTCCATCTTTGTGCCCATGTGTGAACGTGGTGGGGGCGGGGGCATCTGCCGTCACCTCCAGCCTTAGCTGCCAACCACATTCCTCTATCCCCACACATGCTCAGGGAGGGGGTTTGAGGATGCTTCAGTGGAGAGGGCTCAGGCTGCCCTTGGCTGTGCTGGCGACAAGGCCTTACTGGTTGTCCTGGCAACCGAATGCAGGTGCTCCTGGTACCAAGGAGAACCCACACGACCCCTCAAGCCCTTCTTTGGATCCTGCCCAACCTGTCCCACAAATATTAGTGACAATGATTTCCTACAAAGTGTTAAACGAAAATAAAATTTTAGCACATCAGAGAACTGTACTTAGGGTTCTCAAAGTGTGTTCTCCAAACCAGGACATCCGCATCACCACATCAGCATCACCTGGGAACTTGTTAAAACACAATTCTCTGCCCCCAAAGCAGACCTGCTGAGTCCCACTCGGGGGATGAGCCCAGCAGTCAGTGTCTTGACAGGCCCTCTGATGATTCTGACGTGCACTCAAGTTTGCCACTTCCTGCCCTGTAGCATAACCTTAGCCTGATTTCATTCGGGTTAGGTGTGAATTCTTAACTTTTAGGAACATGTACCTTTGTCTCAAAAAAACTACAAAGTGTAGGAGAGCAACCTACACGCTCAGAAGGAATTTAAGTAAAAAATAGGCAAGGGTACCGTACCGAGCAAGCCAGCCAGTAGAGCAACCACATCCGGTGAATGACAGCACCCCACTCCCCACTCTGGCGCCCCTGCTCCCCTTCTGTCCCAGTGGCCATCCCCAGGCGTCACCGACCCTGCAGCTCCAAAGGCAGGAAACCCACCGACTTCCATAGATGGTCCGGGGCGGGGGCGGGGGGAGGGCGGTCAGGCCAGTAACCTCAGCCCCGATGGAGGGGCCTCGCTGAGCCGATTCTGGGGACCCATGGTCTGAGAGCTGTATACGGTCACCCTTAGGTAGTGTCCCCACCTCTGAGCGCTCAGGGTTTAACGTTCTAGGAGGCGCAGCGGGAAGCCCATTCTTCGCAGACTCTTGTTCTGGGCCCCACTGGGCGCGGACCGGACCCCCGAGGGCGCGGCCGACGCCGGCTGTGGGCTTTCCGCCCCTCCGGCCCCGCCCCGCCCGAGCCCTGCCGAGCGCAAGCCGGGGTGCGGACGGTGCCCCCCGCAGGCCAGGGTGTGGTGGCCGCGGAGCCTCGCGGGCGGGGCACGCCAGCCTCGACACGGCCCTCCCCGCCAGCCCCGCCAGAGCGCGGCGTAGCCAATGGGGGCCAAGGCGCTGCGCCGGGATTGGGGCGGACACGGGGCGGCGGCAGGGGCCGGGGTGCGGGGAGGGGCGAGGCGAGCGCTGTCAGCGCGATTATAAGGGAGTGAAAAGTTGCCGGCAGACAGCCCGGCGCACGCTCGTACGGCGGCCGCAGCGGCAGGGCGGGGCCGCGGAGCAGCGGGTGGCGGCGGAGGAGGTCTTTGAACGCGGCCTCGCTCCTCAAGGGGTCTCGCTCGGCGAGGTCCCGGCTTCGCGAGGACTTTTGCACGCAGCCATGGGCGGCGTCGGGAAGCCCGGAGGGGGACCTGCGCAGCTCGGGGCGCCGCTGCCCACCTTCCGCTGGGAGCAGATCCGCCCGCACAACCTGCCAGGCGACAAGTGGCTGGTCATCGAGCGTCGCGTCTACGACATCAGCCGCTGGGCACAGCGGCACCCGGGGGGCAGCCGCCTCATCGGCCACCACGGCGCCGAGGACGCCACGGTAAGGCCGCCCACCGCTGGCGGGGTAGAGCCCAGCGCTCTCTGGGGCCTGCTTGTGGGCACCGTGCCCTGCTCCACCGGCGGGGCCTTAGCATCCTTCCTACTCTCGCTGACCTTTGACCTCCCGGCCGGGGACCCAGAGTTGGGATGTACTAGCCGGGGCCTGATGTGGAGTAAGGAGACGACATCAGCATGGAGGACCCATACCCCCGGCAGTGGACCAGGGCTGGGCTGGAGCAGGTCTGTGCGGGAGGAGGGGGCTGTCAGAGGTGGGTGTGTCATGGCAGAAAGCGCTGGCCCTTGGTGGGGGGGCTCCCTGATGCTCTGAGGTTCCTCCTCTCAGTGCTGGCGCTCCCAGACCAGGCTCTTCATGCTGAGCGCTTGCTGGATGCCAGAGGCAGGGCGGGTTCCCCAGGGGCTGGCAAGGGTGTGCCATCAGAGGCTGGAGGCTGGGCAGCAAAACTTGAGCGAGGCCTAGAGGTCTGTGGCTTTCCCAAGAGCTGCTGTAAATGGCTCTGAGGAGCCGTGACTCACCTCTCCTGGGCTAACAGCTGCATGGGGGAGAATTTTTCTAGTCAGGCTGGGTGGGCCTCTTTGGGAAGCACATTCACCCCAGGAACAGGCTGGCCCCTGTGGACCCCAGCTTCCCCTTTCCAGCCATGTTCAGACATGTTTTGGTCAAGGAGGAATGTGGCCTGTCCAGTGGGACCATCTGGCAGAGCAGCATCAGGAGGAGGCTCCTCACCAGCCCCTTTTCCCACAGTCCCCCATCTGGACAGTAGGCCTTGGGGCCATGACACTCTGTCCTTGACCATCCAAAATTCTAGGCTGGTCACGCTGGGTACCAGGAAGGTCTTCAAGATTCCAGGGGATGAATCCCTAACTGGCGGAACTTTAGATAACAAAAGCGATTGTGTCCCGTCGCAGGAGGGGGTCAGTGCCCCTGTTGCCAGAAACATCTGCTCTCTGCCCACTGCCTTCTCCCATGGCTTGGGCAACCTTCCCGGGACTCTTTTAGGGGAAAAAGTGTCTCTTCCTCACTCCCCTAGGAAGCTGAGAGGTTAGGGTCAGAAACCTCCTGAAACTCTAGAAGCTGACCGAGAAAGCCTTGTGGGTGGTGCTGAGCGGCCCGGCGGTGGCCACGGAGTTGGAGCTGACTGTGGGCCAGGGAGTGTGTGACCGTGTTAGGTCTGCACATGTGCGAACGAGGCATGTGTTTGTGTGCGTGGTTACACATGTGTGCGTTGCTGCCAGGGCGTGGGGGGCATGAGGTGCCACAGCCCCTCCCCCCTCAGCCTGGCTGAGCCCTGGCCACCCCTCCAGGATGCTGGGGGTGGCTACTCTGGCCTTTTTTCAACCTCTGACCTGTCGGACGGGATGGAGGCTGGCAAGAGGAAGACGTTGGAGAATATTTACGAATCGTTTTTTCCTGCTTAGTGCCCAGGTCTGTGCTGGGGGCCCTCCCGTGTGGGAACCCCATTTAGCTCTAGACCCTGAGACCCACCCCCGTGACAGTTTTCTCACTGATTCATCACCAGTAAGGTCTGTTTTCCCATTTCCATTAAAACACTCTATCCGTTCCCTGGGGCCAGGTCCCGGCTCTGCCACTGGAGGCTCTGAGGGACCTGGAGCCAGGCATGTCACTCCTCTGAACCTCAGTTTCCTCATCTGTAAAGTGGGGACAGCTGGGCCAGACAGTGAGCCGGCTGGGGGCGGGACTGTGCCTTCTCAACTCTGTGGCCCCAGAGCTGCCATGTAGTCGTTCCTGGTCAATGTATGTTGCCAGCTGATAAGTGTGAGTGTGCCCTGCAGACTGTAGAGTGCAGTGGACAGCCATGGCATAGCCACCTCTTTGCTGGGTGACCTTGTCTGGTTCATTCACAGCTGTAACAGGACATGATGTTAGACCATCTCTTAGCTTCCCCGAGGCCCCAAACACTGGGCTGGAGTTGCCAGAAATACCTGGTCTGTTCAGGCTAAAGGGGCTGTGAGGAGGCTGGGGTTGGGGGACCTCAGTCTTTGTCTGTGGTGGGCCCACAGGGCAGAGCAAGGATCAGATCACCCCAGTGCCCTGTGTGGTCCAGCCCAGACCCCAGGCACGCCATCCCCAGCCCTGGAACACAGGTGGGGGTGGGGCAGCCGTCTTGCCGGGCTCTGTTCCCGCAGCCACCTTTTAGCAGCCCCTGCCGCCCATCAGCTGTTCTCCTGTTCACGCCACAAAAGCCTTCCTGCCAGGAAATGCCCAGAGTTCCTGCGCTGTGAAGTCAGTCTGTGGCCATCCTGGGATACAAAGCCGGGTACCCTGGGGAGAGTGCTCTGGGCCTTGGGCCAGGTTTGTCTAAGAGTCATAGGCGGCCTGAGACTAGTGGAACCAGCCATGGAGGTGTGAGGCCCAGCCGCTGCTGGCCATGAGTTTACCAGGGCTGGGCGCCAAGCACCTACTATGTGCCAGGCTCCGAATTCAGTGCTTGATTTATAGATACTCCCTCTTTGAATCCTCACGATACCTCTATGGGACAGGTACTGTTACTGCTATTTCCATTTTACAGATGAGAAAACAGACTCAGAGAGGCAAAGTGACTTGAAATTAAATGATGGGTCTGGGATTTGAATCCACAGCCCATGCTCTTAACCACCTGCTCCACTGCCACTTAGCTGTTTATTTCATTCATTCATTCATTCTTCAATGATCAAATCATTAAATCCAACAGCAGATATGCAACGAGCATATCCTACGTGCCAAACCCTGTTCTAACCTCTGAAGATACAGCTGTGGACAAAAAACGTGCTAGGAGGGACTTCCCTGGCAGTCCAGTGGTTAGGACTCCACTTTTCCGCTGCAGGGGGCACGGGTTCAATCCCTGGTCGGGGGACTAAGAATCCACATGCTGCGCCAAAAAAAAAAAAAAAAAAAAAATCTGCTAGGAGGATGTTCCTTGGCAGAGGGACCAGCTAGGGCAAAGGCTCAGAGGTGGGACTGTACTCCGTGCATTTAAGGAACAGCAAGGCTATCAGCTATCAGCGTGGCTGGAGCACAGCAGTGAGGAGGGCAGGCAGTGTGGTCCAGAGGTAGCAGGGGAAGCAGGACTTTTGTTTTATCCTAAGGGGAGCGTGAAGGGCAGAGCAGGGAAGCCAGGGGAATCTGATACACATTTAAACAGATCCCTAATGAGGAGGGGGAAGGCAGAGCCTCCTAGGAGAAGGGGGAGGCATTAAGAGAAGAGATGGTGGGGACCTGCCCTCCCCAGGGGAGGCCACTTGGAAGAGGTGGCCATTCACCTGGGCCCTGGCGTGCAGGTATGTCCAGGGCAGGGGGCAGGTGATGCTGTGGCTCAGGCACACCAACAGGAACCATTAGGATTTAGCTCAGTGTGGTCTTGAGAAAACAAACTTCAGACGTAGTCCTAGTGTTAGCCCATTTTGCAGATGAGGAGACTGAGGTTGAATATGGGTGATTTGAAGGGACCTTCTTGGAACCCTCAAAGGGCAGGGCCTTTGCCCTTGGGCTTGGAGGGTGGGGTTTGTATCTGGGAGTTGGGGAGGGGCAGGTCTGGGCAGATCTGAGGCTCTGGAGCAAGGGTGGGGCCGGAGACAGGGGCTGGCCAGGAACTCAGACGACCTGGCTCCAGAGCTGAGGAAGCGGTACTTACCACGCCAGCTGCCTTGAAAGCTGCCTAAGGGCCACTCCCCGTGAAGTGTGACCTCTCTGGGCTCTGTGGGTGTTTTCTGCAATGTCCCCACCCACCCAGGCCCCTGGTGGGGTGTGAGGGGGATGGCAGTGCCCTGGGGGAGGCGTCGGATCGTATGGTGCTGGGCAGGAACTTGGGGAGCAAGGGTGGGGATGCTAGTATCCTAAGCACCCTGGCAGTCCCTCTGCATTTCCTCCCAAGGATGCCCAAGCAGCAGCCATGGGTTTCTCAGGAAACAGCAGCGGGAAAGAGCCAGAGCTCAGTGGTGGAGAGAGGACCCGGGGCCAGAGGGCCTGGCCACTTCAGGCCACCGCTGGGTCAGTGACACCTGTGAGGCCAAGGGTGCTGGATGGAGGAACCACCACCACCACCACCACACCTGTCACCAGGGACACCAGGGGTGCTGGGGGAACATGGGCAACTTCCTGAGGACATCCGTCCTTGAGCTGGGCTCTGCTGCTCCAGCGGGAGTTGATGCTCATGTTCAGGGCTGTGTGCCCTTTGGCCTCAGTTTCCTCATCTATAAAATGGGGATACTGATAGTGCCTCCCCATTGGCCTCCTGTGAGGAGACCCAGGGAGAGGATGGGAAGGAGCATCTGACCTGGGCGTGAGATCCTGCTTTATCTTCCCACCCAGGAGAGGGAGGGAGGGAGGAAGAAATTCCTGGGTGTGTCCACACCCCTATCCTCACAACCCACTGCTGCCTCCTGAGCCGAGGTTAAGAGGAGCAGACCCAGATCACCTGAGCCCCCAGCATCCCTGCTTCCTTCCCTGCTCTACCCCCTTCCTGATCTGGACCATTCCAGATTCTTTGCAGAAGTGACCAGAAATGCTCCCCGCCGCCGCCCCTACCTTATCTCTGGCGTGGAAGGATGCTGCCAGCCTCTCCTGTTTCCTAGCCTCAGGCTGGCGCACCTCCACCCTCCTGCCTCAGGCCTGTGGGCCTGAATCTCAGTGGACGCCAGCCCCATTCTAAGTGCTCTGCCTGCACTGACTCAATCCTCCCAGCAGCTCCACGAGATGGGTATTTGTGGTTCCTGATTTACTGACAAAATATAGGATGGAGAGGGGGTGCGACCTTGTCTATGGCTCCAGGGTTCGGCTCCTAAGTGGCGGCTCAGATTCCATCCCCTGCAGGCTGGCTCCTGAGTCTCCCCACTCCCACCCTTAACCAGCTGCTACTTGGAGTTCAAGGTGGGGCTGGGGGCAGGGCAGGAGCTGCTCTGAGGCTTCCAGGGACTGAAGCAAGGCTGGGTGGGAGCTCTGTCCTGGGAGAGCAGGGATATCACAGAAGATAGACCGGGATTCGAATCCCAGCTCTGCCACTACAAACTCTGACCTGGGCAGGCCAGAGCCTCTGTTCCCTCACGGGCAAAATGGTTCAGACCCCTGGCTTGTGAGCTCCTTGCCCACTTATTCACACCTGCCATCCTGCCCCTGCTCTGTGCAGGGCTCTGAGGCCACCACTGTGAACAAGGGCCTGTCCCTGTCAACCGCAGCTTATGTTTAGAGACGTCATTTTTTTTTTTTTTTTTTTTTTTGTGGTATGCGGGCCTCTCACTGTTGTGGCCTCTCCCGTTGCGGGGCACAGGCTCTGGATGCACAGGCTCAGCAGCCATGGCTCACGGGCCCAGCCACTCCGCGGCATGTGGGATCTTCCCGGACCGGAGCACGAACCCGCTTCCCCTGCATCAGCAGGCGGACTCTCAACCACTGCGCCACCAGGGAAGCCCTAGAGACATCATTTTAATTCTAAAAGTTTCACCCAACTCTATTCCAAGAACTAGTGAGAGGCCTCAATTGCCACCCCCGTGGGGGAGGGTCACAGAGTTTGCACCTATGCCCCTGGGAGGACGTTTCCAGGCGCATCAGGGGTGGGGCCTCCTGCAGGACACTGAAACTTGGTCAGTGCAGCCCCAGAAACACCAGGACCACCATCCTGACCCCCACAACCCGGTCTCCGAGGTCAGCCAGATCCTTGGTTACTCGGGATGGTGACCAGCCTCATGATGAGGGCCCCTTCCCCCAACCTAGGAGACCCACTGCCTCCCCTCTGACCAGGAGTGGCCACCCTGGGGCTACTGCCGAGTGGCCACAAGCACAGTTTTACAGTCAGACCAAGTTCTGGTCCAACCTCCATCAAATGGAGCTGTGTGACCTTGGGTAAGTGGCTCAACCTCTCTGAGTCTTCTGCCCAGCTCCTGAATCCTTAAGCAGAGGCCACAGAGGACCGAGTCACATGGCCCCAGCCAATGTTCCAGAAAAAGCTGTTTGCTGAGGTTTTGGTCTGCGGCCAGGGAGCCACCTTGTTGGTACTCAGACCACAAGAAGCGTAGGCTCAGCAGTGCCCACCCAGCCCCAGGAACCCGAGCTGCTATCTGAGGACCTGCCACAGCCCCGCGCATTCCCACCCACCAGCTGAAGGCTTGTCCACGAACTCTGGGATGTCCCTGCCCGGACCTGAGGGGCCTCACACCTTCCCTCCTCAGTGCAAAGGACATGCCTGGCTGGGGGTCCCTCGGGCAAGCCTGGCTCTGTCCTCCCTCAGGGCATTTCCAGGCCTGGCTTTGGGTGAATCAGGACCAAGGGAAAGGAGTTGGGGAGGGAGAGCTGCTCCCACAGCTCCTCAGCGTGGCCCTGGAGCATCTGGGGTCTGCCGGGCGCTGGGGTGGCCCCAGAACAGACGCAGAGGTCGTGAGAGAGCAGGGCTGGGAGAGAGGAAAGCCTGGGGCCGTAGCCACAGTACACACATCTGCTCTGTGAGTTTGTGTGTGTGCCAGGTTGTGTCTGTCTGGGTGTTCTTGTGGCCTTGCCTGTGCGCGTATTCCCAAGCGTGTCTGGGAGCCTTAGTGGGTTGGTGGTGGTGTCTGCACGTGTGGAGGCGCATCCTTATGGCACTGCACTTCCGTGACACGTGTGCACCTCTGGTGTCACACGCTTTGCGAGCATGCCGTGTGCCTCTGTGTGCATGTGGGCTCTGTGTGCCACCAAGGGGGTTTCCGAGAAAACGAGAGGTAATCAGAGTCAACGCTCGTTCCGCCTTAAAAAGGAAGGAAATTCTGACATGCCACACATGGATGAACCTTGAAGACATTATGCTAAGTGACAAGTCAGTCACAGAAGGACAAATACTGTATGATTCCTCTTCTGCGAGTCAATTCTTTTTTTTTTTTTTGGCCGCACCTCGAAGCAGGTGGGATCTTAGTTCCCTGACCAGGGGTGGAACCCGTGCCCGCTGCAGTGGGAACGCAGAGTCTTAACCACTGGACCGCCAAGGAAGTTTCTACAAGTCAATTCATAGAGACAGAAAGCAGCACGGTGGTTTCCAGAGGCCGGGGGAGGTGGAAATGGTGAGCTAGGGTTTCATGGGGACAGAGTTTCAATTGGGGAAGATGAAAAAGTTTTGGAGAGGGATGGCGGTGATGGTTGCCCAACAGTTTGAGTGCACTTAATGCCACTGAACTGTACACCTCAAAGTGGTGACGATGGTCAATTTTATGTGTGTTTGACTATAATTAAAAAGAAAAAAACTGGGCTTCCCTGGTGGCGCAGTGGTTGAGAGTCCGCCTGCCGATGCAGGGGACACGGGTTCGTGCCCCGGTCCGGGAAGATCCCACATGCCGCGGAGCGGCTGGGTCCGTGAGCCATGGCCGCTGGGCCTGCGCATCCGGAGCCTGTGCTCCGCAACGGGAGAGGCCACAACAGTGAGAGGCCCACGTACCGCAAAAAAAAAAAAGAAAAAGAAAAAAACCTTAATGCTCTATAGTCCAGAGCGTGAAAGGCCCTGGGGGCACGCCCCTTTGATTTGCCCCCTGGATTTGCCTAGTTCCAGGCAGGAGAACAGACTTGCTCAGGGTCACAGTAAGCGGGGCCAACCAAGCACAAGAGCAGCCTTCCTCTTAGCTCCCCAGTAGGCCAACGCCCGGGCAGCTTCCTGTGGGGCCAGCCTCCCCTCCCCCCCCGCTCCCAGGGGTGCTGCCCCTCCATCAAGGCTCTTCCCTGGTGAGGGTGAGGTCTGTACCTATACAAC
The DNA here is from genome assembly GCF_025265405.1 of Mesoplodon densirostris. Lineage (NCBI taxonomy): Eukaryota > Metazoa > Chordata > Mammalia > Artiodactyla > Ziphiidae > Mesoplodon > Mesoplodon densirostris. Next base: position 10,283,406 of record NC_082667.1, read on the forward strand.
CCCTTCCCCTATTATGAGCTCCAGGGAGGGGCCCCAAGTCAGCCTTCCCAAGGGCCTAGGTTATCCCAGAAGCTACATCCTCTGAGCCCCCAGGTCCTCAGACTGCCCTGGGCCAGTGAGAAAGCAGGCAGAAAGAAAGGGGACCCCTTGGGTGAATCCTGCAGGGGTGGCCTCTAGGTGGGAGCTGGAGGGGCCTGAGGTGTTTCTGTCCCCGGGGATGGGACGGTGTGGGATGTCCTGAAGTGAGTGCAGGGGCCCTGCTGTTTTAACACCCACCAGGCACTGCTAGGCTCATTAGCAGCCAGCAGTCACCTTCCCTGGCCCAAGGGGACCCGCCACTACTCCAGGCACTGCTTCCACAGTTCAGGCTGCTGGCCGGTGGGGGGTTGGCTCGCTCAGAGAGAGCCTCTGAAAGTGCAAAGATCAAAATTGGTTGAAGAGCTGTGAACGACAATGAGCAGCCAGTGACACCACTGCTAGATCAGGAAGACTGAGGAGTCTCGGGTGTGAAGTTCAAGTTCACTCACGCTTCAGAACTGCCCGGTGCTAGAGGTGGGGGTCACTTCCAGACCCGTCCCTTTCCACAGCGCGCTTTATCTTTCCTGGGGTCGCTCTCTTCCTCCAACCCCTTCTCCTGCTTTGCACCCCGCCCCCATAACAGAGAATCACAGGAATGTTAGATTGTTTGTTTAACTTGCTGTTTAAAAAACTTATATTTTCCACTCCTGCTTTTAAAATCAAATGAGTTTAACTGTTTGAGCATCTTCGGGCTCTGTGGTCCTCGACTGATTTTTTTTCTCCCGGTGGCCCAATGGTCGTCAATTACAAGTTTCCTCACCCACATTTTACCCACTGCTTGTGTTTGTGAAAGCCGATTAATCTGATGTTTGTGACCCAGTAGAAAAGCATATGATTTCCAGAAAGCGTTCCAGTGATCTTTTTGGAAAAGTCAAACCCTTTCAGGAAAGGAATCAGAGTCTTCCAGGGAGAAGTTTCTGTCAATCCTGATTTTTGTTTTTTATTAATTAATTAATTTATTTATTTTTGGCTGTGTTGGGTCTTTGTTGTTGCGCCCGGGCTTTCTCTAGTTGCGGCGAGCGGGGGCTACTCTTCGTTGTGGTGCACGGGCTTCTCATTGTGGTGGCTTCTCTTGTTGCGGAGCACAGGCTCTAGGTGTGCGGGCTTCAGTAGTTGTGGCTCGCGGGCTCTAGAGCGCAGGCTCAGTAGTTGTGGTGCACGGGCTTAGTTGCTCCGTGGCACGTGGGATCTTCCAGGACCAGGGCTCGAACCTGTGTCCCCTGCATTGGCAGGCGGATTCTTAACCACTGTGCCACCAGGGAAGTCCCAATCCAGACTTTTTAAAAATATATTTATTTATTTATTTATTATTGTGGCTGTGCCGGGTCTTAGTTGCAGCACGCGGGCTCTTAGTTGCGCCATGCGTGTGGGATCTAGTTCCTTCAACCAGGGATCAATCCCGGGCCCCCTGCATTGGGAGCATGGAGTGTTACCCACTGGACCACCAGGGAAGTCCCCTGTAAATCCAGATTTTAAAATACCCAACCAGGGCCTCCCTGGTGGCGCAAGTGGTTGAGAGTCCGCCTGCCGATGCAGAGGATACGGGTTCGTGCCCCGGTCTGGGAGGATCCCATATGCCGCGGAGCGGCTGGGCCCGTGAGCCGTGGCCGCTGAGCCTGCGCGTCCGGAGCCTGCGCGTCCGGAGCCTGTGCTCCGCAACGGGGGAGGCCACAACAGTGAGAGGCCCACATACCGCAAAAAAAAAAAAAAAAAAAAAAAAAAATTTAAAATACCCAACCAAATTTGGGGGAGGGCCCCATGGTGGCGTGAAATAGCTGGAGCCTGGCAGGCGAGGGATGTCTGTTGGGGCACCCAAGGCCTGGGGAGGACCAGGGAGGGCTCACAGGCAAGGCTGACCCGTGTGGTCCTATTTCTGTGACTGCTGAAAAACCAGCTGACTGCCTGCCTGCCTGCCTGCCTGTCTGTCTGTCTGCTCTGCCCTTCCATCAACAGCCCTTCCACTTAGTCTCTGCCTGCTGCCTCTGGGTGCTACTCCAGCGGTCTGTCTGTCCACCTGACTGTCTACTCTCCTTCAGGATGCCTTCCACGCCTTCCACCAGGACCTCGATTTTGTGCGCAAGTTCCTGCAGCCCCTGCTGATTGGAGAGCTGGCCCCGGAGGAGCCCAGCCAGGATGGACCCCAGAATGTGAGCAGGGCCCTGGTGGAGGCTAAGCCCCCAGTGGGGGGCTGGAGGGGATGGAAGGCATTGCCAGTAGCAGCTTCATTCGAATTTTCCCAAGGGGCCCTGGGGCCAAGGCTGGGTCTGCCATCCCTTCCTGGGCAGACAGTTGTATGCACAGCTGTAGGGACACCTGCGCCAGCGTTTGCTGGGGGACCCCAGGCAAGCCCCTTCCCTGCTCTGGGCCCTGCATCCCCATCTATGATGAGGATTTTTATGAGCTGCACACTCGGGGTTTTCCCTGCTTCTCAGGTACCCCACACCTTTTGTGGGTGGCGGAGGAGCCTTTGCCGCCAGCCAGCACCCCAGCTCACACCCCAGCCTGGGCACTCTCATCTCTCCATCCCCTTCGGCCACAGACCCACTGGGTCTGACACTGGAAGGAGTGGTTGTTGGGGGGCTTCAGGGGACGCCTGGGGCCTCCCTCGCTTCCTCGGCTGACCAGCCGTGCCGCTGTGGCAGGCCCAGCTGATCGAGGACTTCCGAGCCCTGCGCCAGGCGGTCGAGGACATGAAGCTGTTTGAGGCCAAGCCCACCTTCTTCGCGTTCCTGCTAGGCCACATCCTGGCCATGGAGGTGCTCGCCTGGCTCATCATCTACCTCCTCGGCCCCGGCTGGGTGCCCAGCACCCTCGCCGCCCTCATCCTGGCCATCTCCCAGGTGACCCCAGCACTATCTTGCAGCCACCTAAACTGACCAACAGACACAGGGCCTGGCACACATGGACACTCGGGACATATTTGCTGAATGAATGAATGAATGAATGACCAGTCCTGTAAGTGTGTATCTGTGGGTCAAGCTGCAGTTTAAATATGCGGAGGAAGCTCTTTACTTAATAAGCCCAGAGGGAGCCCACGGCTGGGAGCTGGACGGCTGCCGCCTACAGCTCCATGACAGACCCGCAGCCCCTGGACCTCCCGAGGAAACTGGCCTGCTAGGGTCTAGAGTGGAGTGCCATCTTTGGGGGTGCCCTGTGAGCTGGGAGGGCTGGCCGGTGCCCAGGGCTGGGCCCCAGGCGGCTCCCTGCCTCAGCTCCTGACCCTGCGTCTCCCCAGGCCCAGAGCTGGTGTCTGCAGCACGACCTGGGCCACACCTCCATCTTCAGGAAGTCCCGGTGGAACCACGTGGCCCAGCAGTTTGTGATGGGGCAGCTGAAGGTGAGGCTGGGGGCGGGTGGTGGGCAGCCCGGAGCTTAGTGGGGGGGCCGCACTGGGTCTGCGCAAGTGTGCGGTTGCCATGGAGAGGGGGGCGCGGCCTGGCCCCACTCCTGAGAGCCCCCTCCCCTGCAGGGCTTCTCTGCACACTGGTGGAACTTCCGCCACTTCCAGCACCACGCCAAGCCCAACATCTTCCACAAGGACCCGGATGTGACCGTGGCACCCATCTTCCTTCTGGGGGAGTCGTCTGTCGAGGTGCATGGGGGACACTCTCGGGCTGGGCCTGCAGCAGAGGGGAACTGGTAGTCCCTGAACCCCCTGCTGTGGCCCAGCCCCTGACCCAGCCCCCGACTGTAGCTCCAGGCTGAGCCCCTGCTCTGGGGGTACCCCTTCCCCCTTTCCCAGTTGGCTAGAATCCAGAGTTGCCTTGGCCCCTGGGCCCCAGCTGGCCCCCTGACCCTGCCTGGGACAAGGAGGGCCTGGAGAGCCGCCCTCCCCAACGGCTGCCTGTCCCCACAGTACGGCAAGAAGAAGCGCAGATACTTACCCTACAACCACCAGCACCTGTACTTCTTCCTGAGTGAGTGTCCGCTTGCCCCCCTGGGGGTGGGAGCCATGCTGGGGCCTGCACGGTCCACTTGACGGCTTCCAGCCCCCTCAGCACGGCACCTGCAGGTCTCTCCCGGCCTCTCTCCGGTCGCCCTAGCCTGCAGCCCAAGCCCACTTCCATCGCCAGGCCTTTGCCCCAGCCCTTCCCTCTGCCTGGGGCACCTTCCTGCAGAAGGGAGCAACCACAGCCTTGCCTGGAGCTTTCAGAGTTCCTTCCTACCCTCACCTCAGGGCGATCCAGAGCTGTAGGGCAATCTAGGGGCCACAAGGTGAGGATTAAAGGGCGCGGATGTATAAGGCTGGTGCCGACCTGCTGAAGAGGCACAGGGGTGGCGGGGCGAGGACCAGCCTGGAGAGGCTCAGACACGGAGGGAATGAGTGAGGACCAGGCCTTGTGGGTGATGCGGGCTCATCCCAGCAGGATGGGACCAGCACCAAGTGCCGCTGGCCTTCCTGGAGGAGCAGAGCCCCGCCCCCCTCCCTGTGCCCCGCCCCACCCCTGAGCCCTCTCACGCCCCTCCTTGCAGTCGGCCCGCCGCTGCTCACCCTGGTGAACTTCGAGGTGGAAAACCTGGCGTACATGCTGGTGTGCATGCAGTGGATGGTGAGTGGGGGCCCTGCCCGGGTCCCCTGGGCGTACAGCTGTGGTGGCAGGAGGTGGGGCGTCATGGGGCAGCCCCTCTCAACCAACGCAAACAGGTGTGCCTTTGATGGTGCGGTAGGCGTGTGCACCCGCGCAGGGGGAGTGAGTGTGTGCCTGTGTGTGGTTGCAGGGGGGAGCGGGTGTATGCACAGGACGAGCTGTGGGTCTCTCACGGTGGGGTGTCCTCCCTGGGGCTAGGGATCCACTGGGCCCCCTCTGCCAGGCATTTGTCTTCCCGGGCAAGGCTTCCCTCAGCCTGCACCCCTGCACAGCACCTTCGCCTCCATGGTCAGCCCCCTGAGGCTGGCAGGGCAAGGATCCTCTCCACTTACTTGGCTGAGACACCCAGGCCCAGAGAGGGGCGGTGACGTGCCCGTCGGAGGCACATCAAGCCAAAGGTGGATGACCCAGCTCCCTTCCCGGCTGCCTCGAGGCCTCTGCCCTCCTCCCTCCTCTACAGGACTTGCTCTGGGCCGCCAGCTTCTACGCCCGCTTCCTCTTGTCCTACATTCCCTTCTTCGGTGTTCCTGGGGCGCTGTTCCTCTTTGTGGCTGTCAGGTATGGCCAGGTTTGGCATGGCGGGGTATGGGGAGCTCACACACAGGCGGCAGGGGCCCCTGACCACAGCCCTCCGTGTCCCCATCTGCAGAATGGGGACAGTATTGTCTCCCTGGGTTGTTGAGTGGCAAGATCCTGGGGGTGGCAGGCCTCAGGGAAGCGGCCTGGCTCACAAGCGGCCCCGGGGGTGTCCCCCGTCTTGAGTAGGGCAACTCTGGGTTCAGCCTGGCAATGGCCCCTGCACCACTCAGCTGCTTTAAACACTAGCGGGAAGGGGTTGCCGCAATCCCGTAGTACAGATGGGGAAGCTGAAGCCCAGGTCTGAGTGGTCAGCTGGACATGGGGTAGTGCCTGAGCCTCCCCTCACAGGGTCCTGGAGAGCCACTGGTTCGTGTGGATCACACAGATGAACCACATCCCCAAGGAGATCGGCCACGAGAAGCACCGGGACTGGGCCAGCTCTCAGGTGGGCAGCAGAGGCGGGGTCCATCCTGGGGGTGGGGGTGGGGTCCCAGCGGAGAGGCATGGGGGCACTGACGGGGCTGCCATGGGGTCGGGCTCCGTGCCAGCCCCCTCACTTGTGCCCCACCCGCTCCTGGCAGCTGGCAGCCACCTGCAACGTGGAACCCTCTGTCTTCCTTGACTGGTTCAGCGGACACCTCAACTTCCAGATTGAGCACCAGTGAGCGCAGGCCCCAGGGGCCCACGGGGGTGGGAGTGAGGCCTGAGCCTCTCTGTCCAGTCTTCCCCCAGGGAGGCCGAGACGTGAGCCCTGGATTTCCTGGAGGGCCTGGGAGAGGTGGTGAGCGGGGCCCGGGGGGTGATGGGTGGGTGGGGGTGCCAGCACACACTCTCCCCGCCCCCAGCCTCTTCCCCACGATGCCGAGGCACAACTACCGCAGGGTGGCCCCGCTGGTCAAGGCCCTGTGCGCCAAGCACGGCCTCAGCTATGAGGTGAAGCCCTTCCTCACCGCCCTGGTGGACATCATCGGGTAAGGGTTCTTTGCTCACGGTGGCTCCCTGGGGGCCCCTGCCCACCCTCGGCCTGGTCAGCCCCGTCCTGAGCACCCACCTGGCTCTCTGAGCTCACGTGGGCTCCTCTGTAGAAGCTGGCATCCAAGGCCTTTCCGATCAGCCTTTCTGCCCTCAGCCCGTGACCTCCCTTCCCAGTGTCCACCCACGTAGCCAGGGTTTAGGGAGCACCTACCATAGGCCCAGGCCCTGTCCTTTGTGCTACAGATACATCAGTGAGCAAAATAGGCTGACATCCCTGCCTTCCTGGTGCTGACATCCGAGCGGGGGAAACAGAAAAAAGGCAGTTAAAATAAGTAAATTACAGAAAATGTGAGAAGGAGAGAAGTGCTTCGGCAAAAAAGAAAACAAACCCACAAAACCTGAGGGTGGGGGCAGGAGAGGGACTGGGTGGTGCAGGCAGGGTTGCGATTTTTAGTGGGGTAGCACGGTGGGTGGTATTAAGAAGGCAATGTGTGAGCAAGACAGGGAGGAGGGGAGAGGGCTGGCCTTGGAGACATCCAGGGGAAGAAGATTTGGGGCAAGGGAATAGCCGTGCAAAGGCCCTGAGGCAGGAGTGTGCTAGGTGTGTGGGAGAGTTGCTGAGTGGAGGAGGGGCACGATTTTGGAAAGATGCTCTGACTGTGGGAATGTCCTGATGGGGCAGAAAGAGCAGAGTGGGGGTTCCTGCAGCTGTCCAGGGATGACATGGCTTGGCCCTGATGGTAGCCTTGGCAGTGGGGAACAGAGGCCAGATTCTCAGCCAGAGCTTTTCTACCTCTGTGCCTTAGCACATGCTGTTCCCTTTACTTGGATGCCCTTCCTTCTATACTGGTGTTGGAGCACCTACTTCTTTTTTTTTTAATTAATTAATTAATTTTTGGCTGTGTTGGGTCTTTGTTGCTGCGCGTGGGCTTCCTCTAGTTGCGGCGAGCGGGGGCTACTCTTCGTTGCAGTGCGCGGGCTTCTCATTGTGCTGGCTTCTGTTGTTGTGATCACGGGCTCTAGGTGCGCGGTCTTCAGTAGTCGTGGCTTGCGGGCTCTAGAGCACCGGCTCAGTAGTTATGGTGCACTGGCTTAGTTGCTTGCGGCATGTGGGATCTTCCTGGACCAGGGCTCAAACCCGTGTCCCCTGCACTGGCAGGCGGATTCTTAACCACTGCGCCACCAGTCCCGCCTACTTCTCCTTCATGGCCCTTCCCAGCCCGATCCTTGGGGCCCCTGCCACTTGGCATGGCCCCTTTAGGACACCTGGCACAGGGTTTCCTAGCAAGTTCTTGATGTCTCTGGTTCCTCTGCCTGATGTCAGGCTCCTGGTGGGCAGATTCCATGCCTTACAAATCTCTGGGCCGCGGGGCTCAGCAGGAGGAAGCAACAGAGAGAGCTGGGTGAAGGAGAGACAGGCCCACCCTGGTTCCTGCCTGGACTTGGCCTTGGCTGCCCCCTTCCCGACTCAGGGCTAGGTCCCGCTCCAGTTAATGAGCGTGTAGCCTCCTCTCCCAATCCTCCCCTCCAGCCCCACCCAGCTGCCTGCCCCAGGGGACAGGGACTCACGGGGAACGGGGACATCTCTACTCACACTCATCATCGTGGGGGGAGGGGGTTAATATTTGCACTTGAGTCCCTTACCTCTTCCTGCCCCCCACCTCCCAGGTCCCTGAAGAAGTCTGGCAACATGTGGCTGGAAGCCTACCTCCACCAGTGAAGGCAGCAGCACCCAGGGCCCCAGCGCCACCCAGCCACCCAGTTGGGCTCCCCCACCTGCCCCCACCTTGCCCTGCCTCAGCCTGAGGACCCTGCCCGCCGTCCTGGGCCCCCTCCCCGCCTGCTCCACGACCCTCAGGCCGTGGCTCTAGACCCCACGGGACCAGGGCTGGGGGCATGGTATATAAAGCCACACGGCGAGCATGGCATGTTTTCCTAGCGCAAAAATTTAGGGAAAAAGGTTATTTTTATATAAAAACAAACCCAGATATATTATGGAGTAGAGTGTTGAATTTGCATGAATTTTGGAGCTGGAGTTCAGATCCTTGGGCCATCAGGGTCTTGGTGGGGCGAGGGGGTAGTGGTGGATGGTGGCTTTCCTCTCTGGGTCAAGGAGCTGGCATCTGCCTTGGGCTCAGATCACCTGAGGGCCTGGTCCCTTCCTGTTCTTCACCCACTCACCAGCAACCTTGGCAGATCACGCTGGGCTCACCTCACTTTACTCCTTTGCACAGTGGGACAGGGGCTGGCGGCAGACGGGGGCTCAGGGCTGAGCGCCATGTCTGTAGGCGCCCCCAGGGGGCACAAGAGGCACCCCTGTCCTGGATCTGCACTGGCTTCTTGCAGCCTCAGCCTCAGCACTGAGGGGCCTCAGAGGACCACGGGCAGCGGGCCCCCTGCTGATCTCCGACCCACACTTGGCATCACACCTGTGGAGGTGCAGCTGACCATGCTCAGTGGCCTACAGGAGGTGATCCCGGATCCCCTCAGAGCCTGCCTGGGGCCAGGTGCTTGCCTGCAGTGAACCATTCGGGCGGGACCCCTGGGAAGGGGCTGTTTCCGTCCCTGGAGTCTGAGAGCACAGCGCTGTCCTTCACTAATAAGCCTTGGGCTCCTCATCTGGAAGATGGGTGTGGTTGGCCTGGGCCTGTGGTATTTGGACACTTCTGGGGAGGAAGTTGCCTCTTGGGGCGGCTTCCTGAAGGTGGGGAGAGGGGCTTCCTCCGCTCCCAGTACACACACACTTCGGCAGCTCCAAGCTGAGCAGAAGATTTCATTTGAAGCAATGTCAGCAGCTTAAAAAAAAAAAAACTTGAGGGCTTCCCTGGTGGTGCAGTGGTTGAGGGTCCGCCTGCCGATGCAGGGGACACGGGTTCATGCCCCGGTCCGGGAAGATCCCACATGCCACTGAGTGGCTGGGTCCATGAGCCATGGCCACTGGGCCTGCACGTCCAGAGCCTGTGCTCCGCGACGGGAGAGGCCACAACACTGAGAGGCCCGCGTACCGCAAAAAAAAAAAAATTGAAATGCTGAGCTAGAATTTCTCTGAGGGACTTTCTGGAGTGGGAGCCGGCATCTCCCCACCAGCTGCAGGATTGCCCCCCACTCTGTCTGGGCTCCCATGGCCCCAGACTGGGTTCCCTACAGGAGGTGGAAGAGGTGCAGGTACCGCAATTCTTGTCCAGTCTTTCCAGGGACCACCCAGCCCCACCCTGACCCCCTCCACGCAGCTTCTACCCCCTCTTCTCTGGAATCAGGCAGCCAAAGGAAAGACCTGTCTCTGCCTGGACTCTAGGCTGTGACCTTGGGGAAGTTATGCAATCTCTTTGAGTAATAGTATGACCTCCTAGGGTGATGGAAGGTCAAAGGGATGCTTTGAAAAAAAGGATGCTATGTAGAGGGCTCTTTGCTTAGGGGCTCCAGCAATAGGGCTTAGACATTTATTTTTAAAATGTTCTGCACAGAGTCCATGGCCCTGGGGCCGTCACCTGCTCTCACCTGAGAAAAGCACTTGGCTGCTTCCAAGCCTGTTTTGTCCTTGAAAGGTACTTCCTGCCCTGAGAGCAAATCCTTGTGTCCAGGGCAAGTCCCACTTCCAGGGCCCCTGCACAGGCTGTTCTCTTTGTGGGAGCCCCCCTTCCTGTGGTCACCTGCTGACTCCTGGTGCCTTCTGGGCCCTGGGATGGCAATCCCCCTGGGCAGATGGTCAGTGCCTTTCCTGCAGTGACTCTGATGCCCTTATCAGGGAAATGCTACCACACTAGTCTCAGGGACAGCGGGTGCCCACCCAGCGGGAACGCTGAGCCTGCAACGCCCCCCAGAGGTACCTGGAGTATCTGCACCAATGTGGGGCAGGCCGAGCTCCGTGCTGCCCCTGGTGGTGGCTGAGGGCAGTGTGCCCTCACAACTGCAAATGGGTAGTTGCCTAGTAACTTGCTTAAAGGACCATTGGGAAGGCCCCCTGGCCTCAGTTAGCCACCCCACTCCCTATTGCCTGAAATCCTTCATTGGTGGGTCATCTTTGCCCTTGTCCCTCTCTGTCCCCCATGCTGGAACCCCTGAGGACAAGTCAACCACCCCTCTCCCTAGTTGAATTCCCCCTTCTATGTCTATAGGTTTCTTATGCGGTCACGGGGCCTGGGCTGGGTCTGTACAAGGAAGGAAGGGCCTTGGCGGAACCTCTAAGAAAGGCCATGGCCCTGCTTTACAGTCTGCACAGTCTTGGGCCCAGAGGAAAAGCAAAACTCCTTAGGGAAGCCATGCCTTTTGCCCCCTTCAATCAACCAGCATTTAATCAGAGTCTTCTGTGAGCTGGCCTGGGCAGATGGGGGAAAAGGAGACTCACAAGACCCAGCCCCTGCCTGCTATGTTGGGAGCAGCTGGTAGGTTATGTGACTGGACAGATGGTGGGTCTTTCCCGCCCCACCCCTCCCCCACACACGTCCTGGAGCACCTGGCTGCCTCCATCTCCTTGGCCCTTTCCAAGCCCCTGGTACCTGTCACTAGTCCTCCTGGATACTTGCTCCTAAATCAGATAATTTGGAAAAGACCCAAATGCCTTCAAAGTTCAAAGAAATGTATTTATAATAGCAGAGGACAGTAGAGACATGATCTTTAAGTCCTAGCATGCTTGGTGTTCTCTTGTTCTGTTTATGCACGGGCTAGTAGTTCCAGACCTGCCTGGGCCCTGCCTTCCCCCTCCAGGCCTCGGTTTCTTCATAGATGGTGTAGGTACCCCACTGGATCCACAGCTAATCATTTCCATCTCAGACTCAGACCAGGGGTGAGAAGATGCGTCCTGTCCAGAGGGGCACACCTCACCAGGGATGGCGTGGCTGGGACAGCTGAGGAGTCCCCAAGGCACTGTGTCCCATGAGCAGTAGCCTGTCACTCCTGAGGGCCGTCTGTGCCCAGTCTAGGTGGCGGCCACCTTCGCCCTGCCCCTCTCACCAAAGGCCTCCTCTCTCCTCCCAGTGGGCCAAGAGGGTCTGAGTTTCCCACTGGACGCCTGAGGAACTTGTCAAGCCAGTGACCACCTCTGGGGCTCCAGGTCCACACCCAGTCCAGGCTGCTCTGCCAGCCCCTCCTCTGGGCCCGGTGCCAGCACATGCCCACGCCACCCACAAAGCTGATACTCTTATCAGGGTAGCCACCTGCCATGGGTGAGCTCTTATCCCCTCCACAGGGACTAACTCCCTGCGTGTCTCCACCTCATCCACCCAGCCGCTGGGCCTCTCAGGAGCAGTCTGACGTTTGGCCTGATGGGACGGGAAGAGCCCATGGTCTGGGAAACGGACCTTCCCTGGCGGCGGTGAAGGACATGGCCAGGCGGAGTGCAGGGTGCAGAGCCGGGCTTGAGCTGCTGCACCGAGTGCCCTCAAGCCAGTCCTTTCCCTCTGGCCTCAGCCTCCTCACCTGTGAATGGAGGTTTGGTCCTGTGACCACTCGGGGCCTTGCACGTTAGGGTGTCATGACTTTGGCAAGGGGTGGGGATCAGAAACCCACGATTCTGGGTTGGACAAGAGCCTCAGCAGAGTATGGGGACAGGAGGGGCGCTTGGACAGAGAGCAGGTATGGGTGTCCCCAGTTTCTTGCCCCAAGGGTAATACATCAGGGCAAGGTGGGGAGTGGGGGTGGGGGAAGAAGTCACAGAAGGTCCAGGTGCCCATCAACCTGGGCCAAGATTTACCTGATGCCCTCAGAGCCACCACTCTCCTCCCCTTCCTGGGATCCTGGTTGTCACTGGTGATGGATGCTGGACTTGCAGCTGGCAGGGGTACAGAGGTGTGTGTGTACTCTACCATCCTGCGAGTCAGGGTGCGAGGCCCAGCCCAGGTAGGAGGCAGAACACAGGCACAGGTAAGAAGGATGCAAGGTCTGTTCCCCAATGTCTCCCAGATTTGAAGGCTTCTAATGGGTGTCCAGGCAGGGCAAGGCCAAGGGCTCACAGTGTTGGGAGATGACAGCATCCTTGGAGCCCTGTAGCCCACTGCCTTCTCTGTACAAATGGGGAGACTTCGGCCTTGAAGGCTGGGGCGGGCAAAGGACTCACCCAAGGCCACTCAGTGAGCCAGGGCTGGGTCTTTGCCTCCTGGCTCGAGGCTTCTGGAATCCCAGGTCCTACTCCACAGTCTGTGCCCACTGGGGAATCACACACACATCCTACCTGGATCAGCTGGCTGTCCCTGCCGGCTATACTGAGGTCATAGGCGAAGCAAGAGGGAGGACAAGTGTCTACTCTGGAGCCCTCCCCGGCCCTGCTGGGAGGAGGTGCAAGGCCAGGTGGGGAGCCTCTGGGATTCTGGCCCCCGTGAACCTCTTGGCTCTTCGCTGGCACACTCAGCTTGACCTGCCAGCTGAGCCAGCCCAGAGCAGGGTCATCAGAGAGCAGTGTGGGAGCCACTGGGAGGTAAACTGTACAAGTGCCCCTGGCGCATTCCTATGGACTCTTTCCAGGCTTGGGGACTGAATGAGCCACTGCACGGGCACAGCACAGCGGCCACAAGACCTCTGGTCCCCAGGGTTTTCCTCAGCCCCTTGAGACTCTTTGCCCCCGGCGCTCGGTACAGTGACCAGAAACGGGTAGAGGGGAGTCCAGCAGAAGCCAGCTGACGTGGGCCTGTGGGCAGACAACCAGTCCCTAAAGGAGGAGGGGGATGGGGAATGAGGATGTCAGGAAGGTGGCCTGTGCCAGCCCCCTGCTGCCCCCCAGAGACCTTCCGGATAGCCTCACTCCGGTGGTGGTGGTTTTGCGGGAGCCGCGGAGAGTCCCCAGTCCCCAGGAAGAGGAAGGAGGGCTCATTTGTTTGGGCCATTTGTCCAAAATTCTTGGCCTGGAGTGCACTTCGGGGAAGGGGAGAGGAAGTCCTCTCCCGAGCAAAGGCGTGGTGGGGGGAGGGGGTTGGGGAGGGGTGGACAGAGGGAAAGGGCTCCCAGTGCAACAAGGGCCCCTACTCCACCCTCCACCGACACCCCACGCAGCATCAGCATGCAGGACACGGCCAGCGCTGATCAAGGAAGTGAGAATAAAATCACTTCATTTATTTCCAAAAATGTAGGGGTGGGGAAGCAACATGATAAAAATTAAGATCAGTTCCCTATGGATCCATTCTGCTCCAGGGGAGGGACAGCGGCTCTTCTGGCCAGTGTGTTCCCAGTGGGAGGGCCTCAGGCGGACCCTCGTTGCCATGGCAACGTGAAGGTCCATCACCAGCCAGGGCGGGTCCCTCCCGGCTGGCCAGCGCTGGTTCCTGTCCCGCCCTCCCCTGGAGCTACATAATGGTTAGTGGGTTAATTTCCAAATGCAGCAGCTCTGGATCCTCCCAGGGGCACCAAGCTCCCCACCCTCCCCTCACTTTCCTGTACCCTCAGCTGTCTGGGCTCCAGCCCCAATCCCTCCTTGTCCCACTAGTTCCCCCCCAAACCCCCGGCTCCTCAGGGTCACCGCCTCTGGGACTCCTTCCTTCTCTGCCTCCCGACACTCAGGGCCACCATGGCCTCAGTGAGTGAGCCCAGCTCAACCCACTGTGGGGCCTGGGGAGGCTGCGAGGGGCAGCTGGTAACAGGCAGATTGTCACATGGCCCAGTCCCGTTGCCACCCCCGTCAGAATGCATCCTGTAACAAAAGGTTAAAAAACCAGGAAAAGACACGACAGCATAGAAGACGGTGAAAGAGAGTGTCCACGCAGGCAGCCCCAACCTGGGGCGGGGCTGGGATGAGCCCCTGGGCTCCAGTGCCCGCTTGCAGCCTGTGGGACCCAAGTCTGCATGGGCCAAGCAGCCGGGGACTGGCTGGCACTGCTTGGCAGGTAACAGAGCGCTCTGGGGAAGGGTCTGATTGCTCCGGAATTTTAGGCCTCTCACCCAGGACAAACATCTGAACAGGGATGGGGGGACAGGGCTGAGCCTACAGGCTGGCTGACCCCTGACCTGGCCATTGCTTCTGCTAAGCCCATCTGTGGCACTGCCCCCTTGGACCCAAAGTCCCAGGCTCTGGAGCTGGGAGGCAGCAGGATGGACCTGCTCGAGGCCTGGGTCCGAGGGCTCCAGTGGGGCCAGGAGGACGTTTCCCTGGGCCCCGAGGCCTGAGCTGGCTGCGCTACAGGCACAGGGAGGCTGGCGTCAGGGCCCAGGGGCTGAAGACATCTGAAGAGAAAGTGGGGCCTGCAGGGACGCCCCAAGTACCGATCCTGGTGGTGGGAAGGAGACCTGGGCACAAAGCACGCCACCCCACGTAGGGGCAGACGGTGGGCGGCCGTCAGAGAGGGTGGAGCCAGGATTGCAGGCTCAGGGAGCCGTCCTGCTGGCTAGGACCCAGCCCTGCAGACCTCAAGAGCATCTGAGGGAGAACAGAAGGCGGTGTGAGGCCTGGAGGCCAGGTGCAAGGGGGTGGGGGCCACAGGCTGCACCTGTGCACCTCTGGTCCGGCAGATGCTTAGGGGCAGAGGGTAATGGCCGGGCTGGAGCCACCTGGCTCTGCTCCTAGGTGGGGAGAGCCGGGCGCACCGGGCAGGCCCCAGGAGGGAGGGTGCTGGGGGGAGGCGCGAAGGCAGCGAAACCAGAGAGCAAAACAGGAAAGACCGAACCCAGAGTCTGTGAGCCAGCAGGTACCACAGCCTCATGACGCCCCCTGAACCAAATCCCACCCTTCCCTTTGGCCTCCATCCCCACCTGGTCCCCCTTCCCCATGGGCGCCCGGAGGGCTGCAGCTTCATTTGTGCAGGTAGGCGTCCAGCCACAGCTGCCCAGACTGCCTCAGGGACCTGGGAAGAGAGAGGGACAGGGACAGTCAGGGACCAGGGAGCCTCAGGAAGCGGGGTGCTGGGAGCATGGGTGCCTCCTCTCAGCTCTCAGCCAGGGGCCTGCGGGCCTGCTAGCTCAGGGCTCCTCGGGAGACCCCTGTGGAAGGACCAAGGGAAGGTCCTCATCCAACCCGCACAGAGCCCAGGCAACTCCTAGCGACGGAGGGGCCGGCTGGGGGCACCAGTGCCAGCAGGGCCTTGGCTCCTCTTGTCGCCCCCGTCTCCACCATGGGTGGTCCCAGCTACATGCCTCTCAGTCTCCTCCCCTGTGTCCCACGGACCTCAAGGGGCACCAGCACCTGTGCCCGCCAGCCCTTACCTGATGATGTCCTGCAGGGCCTGCCGCAGTGGCTTCTGCTGGTACTCGATGCCATGCTTGGCGCACAGGGACCTCACCAGTGGGGCGACCTTGTGCAGGTTGTGCCGGGGCATGGTGGGGAAGAGGCTGGGGAGAGTGCGGGGGGCCGGGTGTGAGGAAGCACCCACCTCCTCTCACAGCCCACTTGGAGGCTGGTCGGGCCCAGGGGACCCGTTCGTCTCTCCCTATGTGCCCACAGGAGCGGCTGGCATGTGGAGGGGGAGGGCTGGGCCTCGGGTTCCCTGGCAATAAAGGGACCAATCACCTGCCCTGCTAGGCTCACGGGATCAAGGAAGATGCCAAGCCACACGTGCAGGGGTGGGCGTCACTATGACCATGTGGCCCAGGGCAGGAGAACCCCTCCCCAGACTTCGGGGGGCGCTGGGGCGGAGACACGCTCTAGGGTCGGTGGGGGGAACTCACTGGGAAAGAGAGAGGTAGTCCCCACCTGCTGCCCTCTGCCGGGGAGGCTGGTGGCTACTTCCCTCCACTGTACGCCCTCCACCCACCCCCACCTCCCCGCCCGCGCCTGCGCTCACTGGTGCTCGATCTGGAAGTTGAGGTGCCCGCTGAACCAGTCATTGAAGAAGGACTGCTCCACGTTGCAGGTGGCTACCAGCTATCAGGGAGAAGGGGGATGAGTGGCCAAGAGCCAAAGCACGGAGGGCCCCGTCTCCTTCCCACGAGGCCCAGCCCTACCCAGGGGTCTCACCACCCTGCCCAGATTCCCCACTGGTCCCTCCAAAAGCTCGCCGCCACTCTCTTGCCCAGCCCTGTTCCTCCCAGCGGAAGGACACAGGCAGCCCCAGGGAAGCGCAGGACGGCGCCGGGCCCATTGGGCAGCCACGTTCCCGGGAACCGAGGACACGGACCTCGGGTCCAGGCTCCGCAGGGCCCCGGTGGCCAGCTCTGGCCACCCTCACCTGGCTGCTGAACCAGTCACGGTAGGGCTCCTGGTCAATCTCCATGACGATGTGGTTCATCTGCGTGACCCACACAAACCAGTGGCTCTCCAGGAACCTGGAAGGGAGCTCGGCTCAGCACCGGAGCCCGGCGTGCTCGGTCTCCACGGGGCCCGGGGAATCGGTGGGAACAGAGCCTCCCTCCCGACCCGGAGCAGCCCAGGGCGGGTGGGGGGTCGAGTGAGTGCAGCCCCTGACGAGGGGCCGGGGCAGGAAGTGGGGACCTCTGAGCCTTTCCTCATGGGGCCTCGCATCAAAGCCCCCATCAGTGCCAGTGCTCGAGGGCCCAGGGATTATTAACCAGCAAAGCGCAGGCACCTGATGAAGTTGAGGAAAATGATGGCTCCCAGGACACCATAGAAAGGGATGTAGGTGATGAAGAAACGGGCATAGTAGCTGATGGCCCAGGCCAAGTCCTGAGGAGAGAAACAGATATGGGAGCGTCCCGCCCGCCCCCCCGGTACGGCTCCCCGACCACAGGTGTGTGTACACAGCACCTCCCTCTCACTGCTGGGCCAAGGGGGCCAAGAAAGCTCAACAGGCCTCCATGAAACTGGGCACCAGGCCCACTGAGGACGCGACGCCTGGCAGTGCAGGGGTGCACGACTGTCTTTATGTCTAGGGAAATGCTGAGTGTTTTAGCAACAGGAAGGGGGCTGCAAACTCTGCATTTAGGGAAATAAACAGGGATGGGGACCAGCAGATGCCAGCCATGGGGAGGGGCCGGGGGTCAGCAGCTCTTTCACGGTCCCAAGGATTCTGAAGGTGCATTATAATCTGCATGCACCCCTGACACCTGCAGGCTCACAAACTGCTCATCAGCACCTGGGTCTCCTTCCTGGACATTCACTCCAGCACAACAAAGGCCAGGGACACCATCCATCGCCCACCTCGGGCCCCTCCCAGCAACCTCTGACACTGCTGGCCCTCTTCCCACACCTGAGTCTCCTCCTGGCCCCTCTTCCACTTGGCTCTCCTCCCTTCCTGGGCAAGCACCTCCCCCACCTGCCCCAATGGCTCCATAACCATGGCAACCAGAGCGACCATCTTAGCTCCAAGCTATCTTTCCCTGCTAGGCCCTCCCATCCCACCCAGATCAGCCCACAGGGATTGGGGACCACTCTCTTCTCAGCCACCCTGACCCAGCTTGTTCCCACCTCAGGGCCTTTGCACTGACTGTTTCCTCTCCCTCATCACTTCTCCCCAGAGACTCGGCAGGGTAGTGATGAGAGCAGAGGCTCCGGGTCAGGCTGCTGGCTATTAATTATAGCTCCACCCTATTCTGTGTAGCTGTAAGTGATTTTCTGAGCTGTGCCTCAGTTCCTCCATCTGCAGGATGGAAAAAGAACACCCCCCCACCCCCTGAGATTTTACATGGCTTGAAGGTGTTGCAACAATAAGCACAGCCCACAAGTCTGAGCTCTAAAGACTCCAATCTGGTCTCTGCACCACTTTGCTACCACAGAGACTTTCCCAACATGCAAGCTGGACCACGCCACTGCGATCCTCAAAGCCATCACGGGCCTCCTTCCCCGCCAGGGGATAAAGGATAAAATCCAGCCCCTGAGTAGGCCGCACGGCCCTCACATGCCTGCCCACCGACCTGGCCTCACCTGCAGCCCATCTCCCACAGCCAGGCTGTGCTGCAGTGTCTGCGTCTGGCTGCATCCACCTGGAAGCTCCTCCCCTTATCTGCTCAGCAAACTCATCCTTCAAACGAGCTCTGTTCAGTTAAGCTCCACAGACATTCAGTAAATGCCTTCTCTGTGTCAGGGACTGAGTTAGGTGCTGGGGGCAAAAGGAAGTCCTTCAGAGCCCCTCGTCTGGAAGGACAGACTTATACAGAGATCCCTTCAATATCACATGGAAGGGGACACATAGTTACAGGGGTGATGGGAGTGTGGCGTGACGTCCTGACCCGATCCTGATTTAGGAAAGGCCTCCATCAGGAGGTGGTGCCTGCGCTGGGCTGGGATACACCGGACGTCAGCTAAGCAAAGAACAGTAGGGTGGATGTTTGCAGAATGACGACAATACGAAGAAAAGCCCAGAGAAGCGACCGGGCAGCGGCTGTGTTTACATACAGATTATATGCTCCATATACTCCAGCCCAAGCGCTCGAGGTGGAGGCAGGAGACCAAGGCCATGTCACGTCCGCCTGGGGGGACTGGCCTCTACCTTGCCAGCAATGAAGACCTACTGAGAGCTTTAAACAACAAGAACGTGGTCCCATCTGGACCTTAAACTGGATCCCTGCCAACTGGAGGTGGGGAGATACGGTTATTCCAGTAGCTCAGGAATGAAATGACAGAGGCCCAAACCAGGACCCATGGCACTGAGGAGGAGATAACAGATTCCAGAAATATTTAAGAGGCAGGGACAGCTCCACCTGGGGACTGCTTGGTCATGAGGAATCTGGGCTGGTCCCTGGCATGGGTGCCATCAGCTGGGGTAGAAAGGGGTTGGGGGGAGCGGCTGGGGAGGGGAGTCGAAGGGCCGGCGGAGGGCAAGACCTCGGGACCGAGGTGGTCTAAACATTCATTTTAATTCCTTGTTTGTGTGTACACAGTGCAATAGTATGTACATATATATTGATGGAGGTGTGTGCTTATGTATTGTTGTGCAGCGCGATACATGACCATGGGACCACTGGTTTCACAGGTAAGCGATGAAGGAGATGCAGGGAAACAGAGGCGGAGGAGAACCAGCAGAGGCGGCACTTGGAAGCTGACAGGGAGAATTTTAAGAAGGAGCAGTTAGTGGTATCGGATACATCGGACCTCCAGGAAGTTGAGGCCTGGGAAACATCCCCAGGATGTAGCCACTGGCAATGCTGGCTGGCATTTGGGGCTGGATAATTCTCAGCTGTGGGGGGGGGGGGGGCACTGTCGTGGGCATGGTAGGATGCCCACTAGAGGCCAAAAACTCTCCATCCCCCATGAGTTGTGACAATCAGAAACGTCTCCCAGGACTTCCCTGGTGGTCCAGTGGTTAAGACCCCGAGCTTCCACTACAGGGGGCACGGGTTCGATCCCTGGTCAGGGAACTAAGATCCTGCATGCCGCATGGCGCGGCCGAAAAAAAAAAAAGGCTCCCAGATGTTGCCAAGTGGCTAAGTAGAATTGTCCCTGTTGAGGACCACTGCCCCAGGTCACAGCTGCACTTGGCACCTAAGTTCACTGTTACCATAAATCAGAAAACCACAGCACAGGGCATGCCTCTGCCCATGTGGGCCCCTGAGGGGAGTGCTGGGTCTGGCGCCATGCCTGGCTCCAGTCAGCTACAGTTTTGTACTAGAAACCCAAGCTTGAACCCTACTCCCCAGCGGGAGAGCCCTGCCCTGAGGGGCCCGATCAAATGTCCCTGGCTGGGCCACCTGAGCCGGTTCAGGTACAAAGTCTGATTCCATTTCCCGCTGTCCCTATGTAATGCTTTGTTCCTTAGGGAACAAACACAGTTAAAAAAAAAAAGGATTAAATATTCATGTCAGGAGTCATTTGCCATGAAAGCAGATTAAAGTGCCCCCAGCAGCAGCACTGCGGTCCCTTTCTGCTGTGACCCCTTCAAGGGCCCAGGTGAGCTCAGGTGCAGGAGATCTGGATTCCAATTTCCACCACTTAACTGATCCAGAAACTCCTTCCCTCTGGCCTGTACCTGCCTTGCTGGCAAAACAGGATTAGATGACACGACATAGGGGGCAGTGCTTAACCGTTCCCGGAACACAGCAGGTACGGATAAAAGAGCGTGTCTTAGAAGAGTGTAGTACAGGTTTTACCAGCACAGGGCTGGCAGAGACCTCAGAATCCCACTTCCTCCCCAAACAGCCCCACCTGCTCCTGAGTCCCAGGCCTGGCCCTCTTAGCAGAATCAGCAGGCACCTTTGCCAATAACGCCAAGGAGAGAATGTAAGACAAAGTACTTTGAAGCACTTCAATTGCTGTACAAACATGGGACAGTGGTGGTTGGGGTGTGGGGACAGGATCCAGGCCGTGGCATCGGGAGGCCTGGGTTCTAGTGCCTGACCCACCCCTCGGTGTCACCTTGGGCAAGTCCCAAACTCTCAGAGTTTCAATATCTTCATTTATGAAACTAGATTTTTAAAAAAAGACCAGCAATACTGACTCAGTGACTATCCGCTTGGTCCCGAGGGCAGGGGCCCTGTCCCCGTCCCAGTGAACCCTGCTCTGCCAAAAGCAGTCTCTGCCTAGGGTCACTGCTTCAGCCAGGGCATCCCATCACGGGCACATCGTCCTCTTCCACAGAACCACACCTGCACATCTACATCAAGCCAAGGACCTCTGTGCACCACGCTACGCGGCCCTCTCCAGGGTCCCTTTCTCTCTCTGGAGTTATGGGCTGGATCATGTCCCCTAAAATGAGTATGTTGAGGTCTTAATCCCCAGGACCTCACAGCGGGACCTTATTTGGACATAGGGTCCTTGCAGATGTAATTAGTGGAAATGAGGTCATTAGGGCGAGCCCTAATCCACTAGGACTAGTGTCCTTATACAAAGGGGGAAACCTGACACAGATACAGACACACACAGAGGGAAGATGAGGGAAAGGGACACAGGGACAAGATGATGGTCGTCCACAAGTCAGGGAGAGAGGCCTGGACTACATCTTTCCTCAGAGCCCTCAGAAGGACCAACCCTGCAGACACCTTGATCTCGGACTCTAGCCTCCAGAACTGTGAGACAATGCAATTCTGTCGTTTAACAGAAATGCCACTCAGCTGGTGGCACTTTCTCATGCAGCTGTAGCAAACTAAGTGCCCGGCGGCTCTCCATTTACCAACCAGAGTGCAGTGTGACCCGGTCCACCGGGTCATAGGGGCCGCAGGGGGCCACAGGAGGGCAATGACTGGGGCAGAGCCTTGGATGGGTGGGCTCATACGTTGCCTTCAGGAACTTTCTGAGGAGCTCTGCCAAGGCCGTGGCTCTCCCAGTGGGTGCCCTGTGTGGGGGCATCTTTAGGGTTGGGGTGCTATGGCCTCCCTGGCTCCTGGCAGCCTCAGAGCTAGTCCCTTCCTGAGGGTGACAAGGCAGCCACCCCAGGAGGAGATGCCAGGGGCCCTGCAGGCCCCCAGGGTCCACTTGCCTCAGTCGCCCTCCTCCCCACACTCCTGGGCCCCCTGGACTCACCACCCAGTCTCTGTGAACGATCATGGACATGATGATCTGGTACTGGAAGTATAAGGGGATGAGCAGCGGTGGCCCAACTGCAGGAGAGAGAGGAGAGGCGCTTAGAGAGGCCTGTCTCACCCGGGCGGGCCTGGAAGAGGGGAAGGAGCCGGGGGCAGAAGCCTGAATGTGGTGCCAGCTCTGCAGCTCCCGGGCAGAGGCGGCCGGGACCCCGGTACCCGAGGAGGGGGCTGGGAGCAGACAGCACCTGCCGGCACCCCGCCCAGCGATCATGAGTGTGGGACCCTGGGCAGGTGTCTGGGCCAACGTCCCTTCTGTGTCATGGGCCATGTGGGGTTTGCCTGGGATGGCTGCTGTGGTCCCTTCTCCTCTCACAGGTCTGGTGTCACTTTCTGGGTCTGGAAGGTGGTCAGGTGGGAGGGGAGACAGAGGGCCACACTGGGGTGAGAAGGGGGTCCGGGTGTGGTTGCGGGGTGCCCCAGCACTCACTCAGAAAGAAGTACTCGTGCTGGTGGTTGTAAGGCAGGTATTTCAGCTTCTTCTTGCCGTACTGAGGAGAGAGCAGAGACCGTGAGCCCCCAGCGCCCCTCAGGCTCCAGCCTCCCGTGCTCTCCTCCAGCTGCTCTGCAGCACCGTTCCTTCCTCCTGCCCGGGGGGCTTCTGTCCTCTGCACCCTGGGCTCCCAAGCCTGGGCCCCTGTGGGCTCCCGGCCACTCCGGCCAACACTTCCTCAGCCCTCGCTGGGCGTGCTGATCCCAAGCTGCATCCCATGCTGGCCTCAGCTCATGCGCTCCTCTACGAGCGGTGCTTCCAAAGGTGAAGCTCTGGGTCAAGTCACTGCCCAAGGCCACAGGAGAAGCGGGCCGGCTGGGATCTGAACCCAAGAAAGTGGACTCAGAGCCCATGCGACAGACACTAAATAAATGTTGAGTGAATGCACAACTCAACAGTGCACGTGGGGGACACAGACACCCAGAGGGAGCTCCTTGGCCAGTTTCCACCCCTTTGGGAGACAGAAAAGCTCCTGGGTCCCCCTGAGAAGCTCTCTGGAGCCCGCAGTGGGCAGGAGAACTCAGGTAAGGGCCTGGGGAATTGTTAACAGTCACCAGGCCGGGCACATCTACCTTCCCAGAGCCTCCTGCAATTTCCAGGCTAAGGCTTTTCACTTGAGGATGCCGGCGGGCCAGAGGAGGTCACCACATGGACCACATGGACTCTTCAGGCCACACCTGGTCACCTGGTCCTACCCAGGGCACCCTGACACCCAGACATTCAAGTGAGGGGGGCCAGGAGGGCTGGCTGGGGCGTGGGCATCCTCACTGTACAAAGTGTCTCAGGCCACGCTGGGCATGAGCCCGGGTGAGGGGACCCACGGCCCCACAGGGCCCCTGCAGCTCCTTAATTCAAGGTCTACCCCCCCAGGGACCAGCCCACCTGGCCCCTAGGGGACTGAGACCAAAAGATGCTGCTCGAAGAGGGGCACCTGCGATGCTGGGCGTCTGTGTGGGGAGCCTGGGCTTCGACTCTGCCTCTCACCTGCGCTGAGACACTGCACAGGTCACGGAGCCCGCCTGAGCCCTGTATGGCACCCAAATCACTGGTTGTTAAGAGGAGCCAATGAGAACAAGGGCGTAAATGCCAGGGGCTGACCCCTGGGACACGGCTCCTCAGCCCCCCTTCCCCCACCCCCACCCCCCGCTCTGAAGGTTGGCGCCGCTCTCATCCAGTGCCGTCCACTCCTGCTCATTTCAGCTGGGAGATCAAAGCATGATATGGACGGCAAAACCCTGAACGTCCTCTAGGCCAGTGTTCCTGTTCTTCAGGTGAGAACACAAGAGGGGAGTGATTGCCAAAATCACAGGGAGGGCCCACGGACAGAGGGGCCCCGGTGGGAGCAAAGCCAAGCCTGTCCCCAGGACGTGCATCTTGGCACAGAGGCCATGGCCATGGCACACCCAGCTGAAGCACCACCAGGATCAATCCCTTTGTTCTGCGTGGCCTCCTGTGCCTTGGCAGGGGTCTCACCCATCCCCAGAACGCACATCCTTTGCACGAAGGCTATCGGTAAGATTGCGGCTGGCCTTGGAGAGGTCCCAGCCAGGGGACACCAGACACAGTTCTGGACAACTCTTCAGAGGAGGGAGGGATTAGAGGTGCCCCCTGTGTGGCCGGTCTGGTGGTCTGCGTTCTGGGGAGCATGTGGCCCATAGAACAGGTCTCCAGGTCTTGCTCTAACCTCCTCCCAGAAGCCAGGAACCAGGCCCAGGCTTTGTCTGCAGGCTTCTCCAGCCCTGGACAGGAGCCCTCCTACATCTCTGCCCCACAGGTCAAGCCAGCGGACAGCCCCAGGCCCAGAGGACCCTCGGGCTGGTCCAGCTCTACTCGGGGAGTGAGCACTAAAGGCAGTGCAGGCTGGCTGGCGGAGGGACCCCACAGAAGGACTCAGGGGTGGGCGCAGCTGGGGAGCTGGTTTGAGGCTACATTTGCACAGCAAGCACCCTATTTGCACTGATCCATGGTGCCCTGTAGGGGGTGACAGGAGATTACACGGGGCTGATGCTCCCCAGCTGCCCCTGGCCGCTTAGCACTGCAGGCTCCCATGTCAATGCCCCAGACTGTCCTGCGGGAGCTCCCTGCCCCCAGGCAGCGGCAGGCCTCTCTGTCCACCCCTGAGGGCTCCCAGCCTTAGAGGGGGGGGGGCTCCAGATTTGGAAACAATCTGTTATTTGAGCAAGTTGCTTTGCTGTCCCTGCGCCCTCCCACCCCATGAGCTTTGGGTTCCTTATTTGTCAAGTGGAGGTATGACGGGTACTTCTTAGTACTTCTTAGGGCTGTCAAGGGCCCGTTGGTGATGGGGCTGTGAAAGCACTTCAGGATTGTGAGGGAAGGCCAGTCACGGTTACACGTGCGCCCGCGTGTGGTAACATGCAAAATGTCACGGGACGCCTGTTCCCGTCTTGATGACCTCAGGGGAACTGCAAGTCGCCTGTCAGGGTAAGGCTGATCCAGGGCACTAGTTTTCCTCCGAAAACCAGCAAGCACAGCTGTGGTTTGGTGATGCCAGGTCTGGCCTGGGGCCAACCTTCTGGTTTCTTGACTTTCACACGCTCAGTTCTTTGCAACACTCAGTTGTATGTCACGAGCACAGGGAAGGGATGGGGAGAGCTGTTTTAGAATGTACCAGGCTAGGAGGAGGGGCTCCTGGCTTCTTAATTCATCAGGAAGCTGGAGGGATCCAACAAACACAGGCTTCTAGTGTCCAGCAGGTGGTGGCCCCAGGCAGGGTCCCACAGGACCCGGAAGCCCTGGTTGGGAGCCAGACAGCCTGGGTTTGGATGGTGGCACTGCTTTTCTAGCTGTAGCCTTGAGCAAGTTATTTCACCCTCTCAGCCTTAGCTGCTCCATCTATAAAATGGGTTTGATGAGAGCTCCTGCCTCACGGTTAAGCAAGGATTAAGTAACGCCCCACATGCAGCGCTCGGCACAGTGCCAGGCCCAGGGACTCAGTAAGAGTCAACCTTCCTCCCCATTGGGGACCACAGGCCTGGAGGACCCACACGCCTCTGCTCTCCAGGACAGCCCTCATCACACACAGGGAGAAAGCTCAGGTCGTGAGGCCATCACAGGGGAGCTGCAGGAAGATAGGGGGTGCTTCCACTCGAGCTGCGGGCGAGGATCCGGGTGGCTTGTCGTGTCCAGACCCCAAGGAGTGGCGGCATGTGCAGGACCTGCTTTGACACGTCCTCAAGCCGAGGCTGAAGGGAGCACAGGCCAGAGGCAGAGGGAGGGGGAGCACGGCCAGCCCCGGCGGCCTGTCTTCCCGGAGGCCCACAACCCTGGGCCCCGGCCAGCTGACCCTCCTGTGCTCAGCCTCTGCAAGGACCACAAGGCTGGGCTTGGATTATGGGCTGAGGGGGTGCCAGGGGCACGTGCAGGGGACTTTTCAGCATTGGAACAAAATGTCTGAGGATGGGCTTCCCTGGTGGCGCAGTGGTTGGGAGTCCGCCTGCCAATGCAGGGGATGCAGGTTCGTGCCCTGGTCCGGGAAGATCCCACATGTCGCGGAGCGGCTGGGCCCGTGAGCCATGGCCGCTGAGCCTGCGCATCCAGAGCCTGTGCTCCGCAATGGGAGAGGCCACAACAGTGAGAGGCCCGCGTACCGCAAAAAAAAAAAAAAAAAAAAAAAGTGTCTGAGGAATGACCAGGGCCTTCCTTGTCTGTCAGGGGAAGGGGGAGGGGAGCAGTTGCAAAGCCCTGCCCAGACTCACACACAGAAATGAGGAACACGGCCACGGCAGGCATGCTAGGTGGCAAGACTCCAGCCCAAAGGCCCTGAGAGGAGGGCCACAGGTGCTCCAAGGGAATATTTGGCCTGTTCAAGAAGGAAGCCTGGAGGGTCAGCTGCAGACAGGCCGTGGGGCAGGGAGAGCCTCCCAGATGGGCGGGAAAAGCAGGATCTCAGGCAGGGAGGCAGAAACATCCCCAGCTTCTGAAAGCCAGTTTACAGAGCTACAGGGCTAAGGGCCTCCTCGTTCCCCACCATGATACGGGAAAAAAAAAAAAAAAAAAAAAGTGGGTGGTGGAGGGGCAGGATGAGCAAAACAACACCGTCCTTGACATCACCACGAATTCTGTTCTGAAGTTCCAGTAATGCCATAAAACCCAAGCCAGAAATAAGAGTGTAGAGCGATTAGAAAGAGTCTAAATTTTCATTATTTTCAGGGATATGACTGTCTACCTGGGAAATTCAAAAAAATCAACTGAAAAACAACTAGAATCACAAGCAGACATAAGTGGACACTAGCTGGACATAAGATAACTAGCCAGACATCAACAGGTTTCCTGAATACTGGAGAAACCCCTATCATAATGACAAAAAAACAGAAGTTACCTAGGATTTAATTGAAAAAAGAAAAACCATCCACAAGACATATAAAGAAAAGGAGGACTTCCCTGGAGACACAGTGGTTAAGAATCCGCCTGCCAATGCAGGGAACACGGGTTCAAGCCCTGGTCCGGGAAGATCCCGCATGCCGCGGAGCAACTAAGCCCCGTGCGCCACAACTACTGAGCCTGCATGCCACAACTACTGAGCCCACGTGCCACAACTACTGAAGCTGCGCGCCTAGAGCCTGTGCTCCGCAACAAGAGCGGGCACCGCAATGAGAAGTCCGCGCGTGGCAACGAAGAGTAGCCCCCACTCAACGCAACTGGAGAAAGCCCGCGTGCAGCAACAAAGAGCCAACACAGCCAACAATAAATAAATAAAAATATTTTTTTTTGAAAAGGAAAACCTTTCTAAGAGATATAAAAAGGAGACTCAAGTGTAAATGGAGAAAGATGTCTTATTTCTGGATGGAAAGGCTGAATGTAAAGATGTACATTCTTTCCGGGAGGGAAAAGTCGGCCCACGACAAGCTTGCAGTGAGCTCTAAGGAGCCACGGATGGATCGGCACGGATCGGCATGACGCCCAAGTCACCCAGACAGCGTCCCGTGCTGACACTCAGCCCAGACCAGGTGCTGGGGTTCAGGAGAGGATACCCTCCCACTCTGAAGGGGTGGCGTGACCCGGTAAGGGGGAACCAGGAAAACTGGCTGACTCCTGAGAATTATGAAGGTTGACCATCAGTCTTAGCCAAGTCCCATTTGGCAAAAGTCAAGCATTCAAAAGTGACATCAGGGGACTGCCCTGGTGGTCTAGTGATTAAGACTCCATGCTTCCACTGCAGGGGGCATGGGTTCCATCCCTGGTCGGGGAACTAAGACCCCACATGCTGCAGTGCAGCCAAAAAGAAAAAAAAAAAAAAAAAAAAAGAGGTCCAGGGAACCAGGCTCTGATGGGGGCTCCACCACTTCTCGTCTGCAGCCAGACCCTCTCCAACTGCAGATCCCTCTCTTTACTATACACAGTCCCTCTCGACCCCATAGACCTCTCCCTCTTCCCTGGGTGCACAGCCCTGCCGTCAGCACCCCCTCAACTCCTAACACCCTCAACAAAGCTGCTGGCTTGATGTCCCCTGCTACACCCTAGCTGGTAACATGCCCATCTGAGGGCACGTCTTGGCTCTTTCACTGGGCTGGGAGTATCCTAGGAAGAGGGACAATGGCCAGCTCTGAGCCTCCAACTCCTAGCACAGGCCGACACAAAGCAGCTTATTCATTCAACAAACATACGTTGAGGGCCTACTATGCACAGGCTCTGGGGACCCAACGGAGAGCAAACCATATTACTTTTTGATTATTTATATGTATTTTCCAGGACTCTAATTCTCTCTTTAGCTCTGTCTAATCTATTTAACCCATTGTTTTGGAGATATATATCTATATCTATACTTCATTTGGTCATTCAAAAATGTTTGGTTCTTTGATAATCACTTGTTGTTTATTTATCTTAAGTTCATACATAACCTTTCTATATTGTACATAGGACCTGAGTATCTGGAGTTCTATAGCATCTAAATCTGTTATATGTTGTTTCTTCTGATTCTCACTCATAGTGGCTAGCCTCCTTCTGTGCTGGCGATCTCTGATTGTGAGCTCATTGCTTGATATTAGCCTATGGGAATCTTCATACCTATATTTGGAGACTTTCTTCCAAAGAGGATTTGCCTCTGCTTCTGCCAGGAGCCAGAGGGTGCCACCAACATGGAACACTTCAGTCCTCCTTGAGGGCCCTGACTTCGTATAGTTGCCCGAGATGCAGCTCCCCCAGCTCCTCCTGGCCAACCTCCCAGCTTCATTCTAACTTTTCTTTTGGAGTCAGGAAGTGGGTTTTGGAGATCTTGGAAAACAGGGCCTCAAGGAATCATGGTCTCTCTTTGCGGGATATTCTTTTTCTGTAGCAAGAAGGTTCCTCACTGCTCTAAGTCCACCGTATGAGAAGGAGAAATTCTCCAATCCAGGGACTTCCCTGGCGGTCCGGTGGTTAAGACTCCACACTTCCACTGCAGGGGGCATGGGTTTGATCCCTGGTCCAGGAACTAAGATCCTGCATGCCACGTGGTGTGGCCAAAAAATTAAAAATTATAAATACATAAATAAATAAAAGTGAAACCAGGGACTTCCCTGGAGGTCCAGTGGTTAGGACTCCACGCTTCCACTGCGGGGGGCACAGGTTCGATCCCTGGTCAGGGGACTAAGATCCCGTATGCCATATGGCCAAAAAAAAAAAAAAAGTGAAACCATAAAACACTGAAAATATATGAAGAACTTTCTAATTATAAAAGAAAGGTCCCTTCCAGGCAGCATGGTCCTGTGAACACCAGGGTATGGCTCAACCAGGAACCCAGAAACAGCTGGCCTTTCCCCCAAGCATGTGAGAGAAAGGATTTCATGGAGCACCGTGGCCATGCTCATGGTCTTTCAAGGCCACTTGGCAACTGGGTGGCCAGATCCCCAAAACCTCCCACCGCACCCCCTCCCCAGAAGTCAGCATTCGAGAGGTGTCTAGGGAGAGATGTTGGAAGAAGTTTCGCTGGCCACGACACAGAGAGGAGAGACGCCTTGTTGCCAGCATCACTGGTGAGACTAGATTTTGTTTTTCAGGGACACAGAGAGCATTTGTCAAGCCAGTCAACAGCTCTACAACATGAAGCCTCACCCAGAAAGGAAAGCCTTTGTCTTCTTATCAGATGGACCCAGGTTAATCAGTCCTACTAGCTAGACACCTCAAATCAAAGCGAGCAAACTCTTTCCTAGAAGGAAAACGTAAGCATGTATTTTGGCAGAGAATAAAATCCTTGCCCAGCCAGAGAGCCTCCACACTTCCAAAGTACTGAATTTTGGCTAATTTCCTCTGAATTGACAATGTCACAGAAAGCCCATGTTTCTGCTCAGATATTCTGTCAGATAGATATGAAACAGGAGAGGAGGGTACCAACCAGAATTGCGGGGACAGGTTCTCTTCTCTCCCTGTTCCAATCCTTGGATGCCAACACTACCAGGAATGCGACCAACTAAAGACACTGCTCCTTACTGAGGGTAAACATGCCTCTCTTGGCAAATGCTTATCGGGCCCCTACTCTGTGCGTGGTACGGTCACACTTAAGATCTACGTAAAAGCAACAGGGATCTTCTAAACTTTGGTTTACATCACCAACGTATTTCTGAAAAGTAAAGCACATGTAGATTTTTTTTAGAGGCTGTCACATAGAGGCTCTACTTTTTACAGAATGCTAAATGAGGATAGTCTTTAAATTCTTTAAATGCATTGGGGGGGCCTTTATTCAAAGACTTAGCAACACCAATTTTTCCTGTCATAAAATAGTGTGGCTTACATTATGGTATAGAAATACGACAGAACACTCGGACAGCCCCAGGTGGAGGCCATACACTTCTGACTCCAGCAAAGAAGTGTACATTTGGTGAGGCAGCGAGTTGCTGAAAAATTAAGTTTTAATTTTTGTTTTTCAAAGAGATACGTGTGTGTGTCTACACACATAGGAAATATCTGGAAGGACTTTGTAGTACGTTGTCACCAGTGGTCACCCTCGGGTGCATGACATTAGAGGCAAAGGGGGTAATAGGAGACTCACGTCTTAGTTTGGTCTATTTCTGTTATTATTTAAATGCTTGTAAGTAACAGGTATGTTCTATATTTATAATAATAATAATTTAAAAAAACGAATGCAAAAACAAGGCAGTGTGATGGAGTGGAAGGAAATGGCCTAGCTGTCAGATCTGGGGCCTCATCCTAGACTGGCCAAAAAATGATGCGACCCTGAACACACGCCCTCCTCCTGCCGAGCCTCGCTTGGCATCTGTGGTGAAGCAGGTGGGACCAGACCCTGTTGAGGTCCCTCCCAGCATTGGGGACTGTGACTCTCCAAGTAAGGTTTCCTGGGGCTGGTTTTCGGGGACCAAGCTTGAGCTCTGGAATTGTGCTTTCCTGCTAAACTGGAAGGAACAAGCCAGGAAATGCTCTTCCCCAGCCCATGGGAGGTGGGGAGGCATCTAACACTCTGATAAGGAGCTGCATCCATTATTTACACAGGAGGCCATCCCACAGACATTTCAGCTTGAATAATTCAGGGTGTCCAAGAAAGGTTTTCGTGTAAACATCAGACACTCTCCACCCTACGGGATTCCTCCCCTGATCCCTGCGCAGGCCAAACACTCCCCATGGCCACTTGGTCCCCTTCATCATACCTCAATGGGCTGCCATTTACCCAGGACGAACACATGCAGCATGTTCACATCCGGGTCCTTGTGGAAGATGTTGGGCTTGGCGTGGTGCTGGAAGTGGCGATGGTTCCACCAGTTGGCAGAAGCACCCTGTCGGGGGAGGAACAGGGGTGAGCAGTGCAGTCCTCGGTGCACAGGAAGGGGATCCACGACAGGCCCAGCTCAGGACCAGTTCCTAGCAGGTCCAATATTCAGGGCTGACTTCTCCATTATACACAGGGCCTCGGGCCCCTGAGAGTCAGAATGCAGCCCTGCCGGTGCCGAGTCCAGAGTGCTGGGCAGCCCCTTGGCCAGGACTTCCGTATGGAGCCAGGTCACTCCCCACCTCCAGGCCTATTTTCCTGATCATAAGACAGTGCTGGGGATGGACGGAAAGGCACGTGCTTCAGCATGTGTGGTGGAGTCTCAGCTCTCTGCCAACACCGGGCGTGAGGCTCCGCCCCCCTCATCCTCTGCTGGTCTCCTGTTTGCGTGTGTTGCGCAGAGGGGAACACTTCTGTTTTGGGAACAGTAAGAAGTGGTCCCTACCATATGACCCAGCACTCTGCCCCTACGTGTGTACCCAAGAGAAATGAAAACAGAGCCACACGAAGACTTGTACACAAACGTTCCAGCAGCATTATTTAAAATAACCAAAAAAGCGGAAACAACCCAAAGGTCCATCAACTGATGAATGGATAAATACAATATGGCAGATCCATACAATGGAATATGTTTGGCCATGCCATAAGAAAGTGTGAAATACTGACACGTGCTACAACGTGGATGAACCTGGAAAACACGATGCTAAGTGAAAGAAGCCAGCCACAAAGGATTCCATTTATATGAAATGTCCAGCACAGGGAAATCCACAGACAGAAAGATGAGTGGTTACCTAGTGCTAGGGTTGGGATGAGGGGGTTGGGAGGTGATAGCTAAGTGGTGTGGGGTTTCTTTTTGGGGTGATCAAGATGTTCCAACACTGATTGTGATAGTGATTGCACACATTTGGGACTATACTACAAGTCATTGGTTTGTACACTTTATTTTTGCCTTGCCTCGCAGCGTGTGGGATCTTAGTTCCCTGACCAGAGATGGAACCCATGCCCCCTGCAGTGGAAGTGCAGAGTTTTAACCACCGGACTGCCAGGAATTCCCTGGTTTGTACACTTTAAAGGCACAAATTGTATAGCATGTGAATAATATCAAGAAAGCTTTAAAAAAAAAAAAAAATGAGCACCACAAGTGGTCCCTGCTCTCAGATGGCCCACAGAGTAGCTGGCAAGAGACAGCCCAGCAGCCAGACATGCCACTGCACTGAGAGGTGACAGCTGAGTCACACGACGCCCAGAAGGCTTGGCGGAGCTTCATAAACAATCACCAACAGAGCTTCCTGGTTCTAACGGGTAAATATAAAATTATGATTCTAGGGACTTCCCTGGCAGTCCAGTGGTTAGGACTCTGAGCTTTCACTACCAAGGACCTGGGTTCAATCCTGGTCAGGGAACTAAGATCCCACAAGCTGTGCGGCACAGCCAATAAAAATAATAATAATAAAATTACAATTCTAGCAGACAAGAAGCATTGCATGAGTATTTCTTTCAAGGCCACAAATTTCTGTCTCACCAGCTCCAGCTCTGGGCACATTCTGAAGGCATGTCCCTCTACAAAGTCACCCAGTGACGCAAAGAAGGAAACAAGACTCCTCTGACTCTTCAGCATGAGGACTTCACTGGTGAACTGTTGCTGGATCAATCAATGCTTTGGCCAAGGGTCTGGCCATCTATAAAAAGGCCTAACTGGGAAAACAAATATTTTACTTGGAAGATGTTTTGGTACAGACAGTCTCTGGACCCTAATGGCCATGGGCAGGAAGAGCTCTGAGCAGCTGTGGCCTTTGCAATGACCTCAGGCCCCTGTAAGCAGGAGGGCCTCAAAACCCAACAGGGCAAAAAAAAAAAAAAGTCAGCGAATGAGAGCTTAGAGGATTAAGAAATCAGATGACACATTGGCCTTTCTAGACAAAAGGAACCAAATTCCTGGGAAGAGCGCAAGGGAGTCCCTGGCACAAAGAAATCAAGGGGCAAGGCATGTACGTACGCACGATGTTTACAACACACCAAGAGATGTTTGATGAATAACTGGAGGAAAGACAGGCTATGAGCACCACGGGGATGAGAGGAGGCAAGGTGGGGCCATCCCCAAACTTGGCATCGGCTGTAACGACAAAACTTTTTTTTTTTTTGCGGTACGCGGGCCTCTCACTGCTCTGGCCTCTCCCGTTGCGGAGCACAGGCTCCGGACGCGCAGACTCAGTGGCCGTGGCTCACGGGCCCAGCCGCTCCGCAGCACGTGGGATCCTCCCGGACCGGGGCACGAACCCGCGTCCCCTGCATCGGCAGGCGGACTCCCAACCACTGCGTCACCAGGGAAGCCCAACAAAACATTTTTTGATGGTGCTATTCTCTGCTGTGATTCTTCTCCATCCTTCTTCACTAGGCTCAACCCTCCGTATCCTTCCTGGGCACTGGGAAGCCCTGCCTGCTCTGGAACAGTGACTCAGTGCTGTGCTCTCGGAACGTGGTGCCGATGTTGCCTGCCCTGGGGATGAAGTGGGGACGGAGGCGAGTCCTTGTCTAGCGAGGGAGAGTAGGGTATCACTCCACACTGGGGTGGGCTGACGGAGCTGGAAAAGTTTCGGGAGGCCACTCAGAAGGCCTGCCCTTGGGCAGCAGGCTGGGCAGGAGCAGGCCGGCCAGAGTGAGGGTCCCTTTTCTGACAGAGGGAAGAGCCTAGGTGAAGGCCTTGGGGGAAGGGGAGCGTGGAATGTTCCAGAAGCCAAAAGAAGGCCCCCTCAGTTGGGCTAGCAGTGCTGAGCAGAGCCATAGCAGACCCTGAGGCAAACTCATCAACAATATTTCTAAAAATCTACGCTTTTGCTCATCCCATTTTCAATTGAGAGAACTGCCAAGTTTGACAAGTTCTCTCAACTAAGTGACAGTCTTAAATAATTTTTTTTAATATTTATTTATTTATTTGGCTGTGCCGGGATCTCAGTTGCGGCATGTGGGATCTAGTTCCCTGACCAGGGATCAAAGCCGGGCCCCCTGCGTTGGGAGTGCGGAGTCTTAACCACTGGACCACCAGGAAAGTCTCTTAAATAATTATAAAACCTTTTTTTTTTTTTAATTAACTAATTTATTTTTTGGCTGCGTTGGGTCTTCGTTGCTGCGTGCGGGCTTTCTCTAGTTGCGGCAAGCGGGGGCTACTCTTCGTTGCGGTGCGCAGGATTCTCATTGCGGTGGCTTCTCTTGTTGTGGAGCACAGGCTCTAGGTGCGTGGGCTTCAGTAGTTGCGGCACGTGGGCTCAGTAGTTGTGGCACACGGGCTTAGTTGCCCAGCGGCATGTGGGATCTTCCCGGACCAGGGCTCGAACCCGTGTTCCCTGCACTGGCAGCTGGATTCTTAACCACTGTGCCACTGGGGAAGTTCCTTAAACAATTTTTAATTAACTTAAATTGTAAAATAATAATAAATTCGGTTTCAGTATAAATAATCAATTTAAACTTCATATTAGGATTTTTAATATACCACCTTTCCAATTTTTAAGTAGTTTTCAAATATTTTAACGCTCTGGGAAAAAAAAATCAACCATTAGGATTTCCCTGGTAGCAGGGTGGTTGAGAATCTTTCTGCCAATGCAGGGGACACGGGTTCGATCCCTGGTCCCAGAAGATCCCACATGCCGCGGAGCAACTAAGCCCGTGCGCCACAACTACTGTGTCTGCGCTCTAGAGCCCACGAGCCACAACTACTGAGCCCATGTGCCAAAACTACTGAAGCTCGCACGCCTAGACCCCGTGCTCCGCAACAAGAGAAGCCACCGCAGTGAGAAGCCCGTGCACCGCAACGAAGAGTAGCCCTTGCTCGCCGCAACTAGAGAAAGCCCGCGCGCAGCAACGAAGACCCAACGCAGCCAAAAATAAATAAATTTATATTAAAAAAAAAATCTACCATCGAAAAAAGAACAACACGAATACATACGAACATGTATGTGAGGTACAAGTTGTCCTTTGGCTTCAGATTCCAATATGGCTCAACACAGTCCTGATCTTTATTTGAAATGTTGGTATTTTGCTCATTGTGGATTTTTTTGCATTAATTTTGCTTTTTTAAAAAAATATTGCATTAAAATGTTCCTTATCTCAATTCCTGACTCTTTTTGGTGTCCCCTTAAACTTTGTGCCCCTGGGACACACTTGTGTGCTCACTTGCCTCACCCTAGTTCCGGCCCTGGTGGCCCCAGATAAGGTTGTGCAAAGGCTGTGGGTTCCAAAGATTTCCATCTCCAGATGTAGAGTCTAGATGGCGCCAGGCCTGGTGGTTTGCATGTTATCTTCAGTGCAATGCCAAACAGAGATTCGACCTCTCAGAACTGTCTTTGTACAAGATCACCCTTGGGAAGAAACGTCCACCGGAAGTGACGTGGGCTGAGGAAAAGGGGGACTTGGGCGGTGGAGGGCTTGCCCGTGGAACCCTACAGCAGTGCAGGCTGACAGTAAGAAGCGGGTCCCAACATCTCGAAGCTTGCAGCACCCTGTTCAGTGCCCTCACTGTCTTGAGCTAAGACATCCAAATGGGCAGGGCACCTGAGGACCTCCCTGCAGCCAGCTCCGTGCTGTCCCAACAAAGGGACCAGAGGAACAGCTGGACCTACAAGGCTTGTCTGCAGCTGTGTGGCCACTGGGTGCCAGAGCGGTTCCATGAAAGCTGTGATGCTTCTTGCTCTGGGGCACTCCTGCCCAGCCACACCACTGGCCTGGACACAGCACGAAGGACACAGCTAGCAGCGGCTGGCAAGCCATCAGCAGAACCCAGGTCCCTGACCTCCTGTAGCCTCCCAACCTGAGTACCCTGTCACCCCAGAGTTTATAAGTCAACATTCTACATGGAGGCCAGTCTTCTGTCCTGACTGCATCTTCCGTCTGATCCAAGAGCTGTGTCCCAGGACCCTTCAAGGACCGAGAGACATCAGGCGGGAAAGGCCCTCCCACCCAGAGTCTGAAAACAGGACACAGTCCATCTTTGTTAAGTGTGTGGGGATAACATGGGTCCGGAGTGAAATGTTACTTTCAGCACCGAGGAGGGTTTTCTCCAACAGAAAAGGATATCAAATGAAACAAAGCGCTCAACTTTGTGAACATCCTTCACCCCTGAAATTCTGGAAAGAAACCAGGTTCTCAGACAGCTCCAGGCTCAGGTCCAGGCAAACTGCCTGCTGAGGAACTGGTTACTAGTTCAATGGTAGTTCACGCCCAACCAGATCCGCAGCCGGCAAGCCAGGAGCTGGATGGGGTCAGGTCGCAGGGAGAGATGATTAACCCGGACACGGAGCTCTTCCGAAGCCAGGGTGGGGAGAGATGGGGGTCTTTAGGACACAGCTTTTCTTAGGAAGCAGCTGAATGATGTGGAGGCAGGGCTGGGGTGGGGGATGAGATCTGTTTCCAAGTGAGAACTGGCAAGGACTTACTCCCGAAACCAAGGAGATAACGCCTATCACAGCAGCA
Organism: Mesoplodon densirostris; assembly: GCF_025265405.1. Lineage (NCBI taxonomy): Eukaryota > Metazoa > Chordata > Mammalia > Artiodactyla > Ziphiidae > Mesoplodon > Mesoplodon densirostris. The sequence goes on from NC_082667.1 coordinate 10,319,623, forward strand.
CAAGGTCGCTGGCAAGTTGAGCTCGCCTTTTTACAAACTTGCCGAGCTAGAAGGCTACTGCAGGTCTGCCTCCTGATCTGGAGGGTGGTGAGAAAACTACCTTCCCTTCTGAGTTTGAAACAACTCTTGCCCTTGGGCTCAGCGGATCAGTACACTGTTTGATTTCCCTTATCTAAAAAGACATATATGATGACAATATTCCCTTTTCATGCCCCCATATACTTCCAAAACATACTGGAGATGGCTTCTGATAAAGGACTCATCTATAACAGAATGGTTAAAGATAAAAGTGTAAATGACAGGTAGTGGGAGGGGAGGGTACATATAAGGAAGACGAAGATTAGGGACAGTTGCTGTTTCATGTTTTGCTTTCTGTTTCCCGGCATCCAAGGGTGTAAAAAAAGAGAAACACAATGTATCAGATAGCAAACATTACCTGATGGAGGGAAGCATACCAATCTATCAAGAGAGACTGCTTCTTCAGATGCAAACCATTCTATATAGAATGAATAAACAACAAAGTCCTACTGTGTAGCACAGGGAACTATATTCAATACCCATAATGGAAAAGAATATGAAAAAGAATGTATATATACGTATAACTGAATCACTTTGTTGTACAGTAGAAATTAACACAACATTGTAAAACAACTATACTTCAATAAAAGAATTTTAAAAGAGAGAGAGACTGCTTATTTACCGGCCCCAGACTGAAAGGAATTTATTAGTAAGTCCTTAGGTAAGGAACAAATATAATCAGCTAAGAAACATGTGCTTGTTTTTATAACTAGGACACTGGTTTTGCATGTCTAATGTGGTTAGGAGACAGGGCTTGGAAGTTCAGAGAAGTGGAGGGTTGGCAGGTCCTGCAGGTCAGCCGGGACACTGACCTGACAGTGGACCTGGTCTGAGTAAAGTGAGATGGTGCTACACCAACCGCTAACTGATAGAGGACAGATGCCCAGGGCGGCTGACATTTACCTTTAAGTGACCAATCATGAACTTGTGGGCTATGTGGTTCCACGTGGACTTCTTGTAAACAGAGAGGTGGCCGTAATCGTGTTGCAGCCATCCAGCTTGGGCCTGGGGAGAGAGGGCCATGGATGCTTTCCCAGCGTTGGCACCCAGGCACCAGGCCTCTGCCAGCTGGGGGAGTCAGGGGGCGGGGGCTTCGAGTGACAGGTGAGAGTGTCACGCCTCACCTGAGAGGTAGCAAGGATGAAGCCCGTAATGACGGTCGGGATCCAGCCGTTGCCAAAGTAAAAGATGGTGAACCAGGCGATGCTCTCCATGACGATGATGTGGGCCAGGTAGAGGAGGAAGAACAGGTGGTTGCTCTTGAACAGGTTCATGTCCTCAGCGGTCTTCCTCAGGGCCCGGAAGTCCTCAGTGATCTGGGACTGTTGAGCCAGAGCACCGGCAAGGAGTCAGCCTCCCAGCTGCTCCACAGGGGACCAAGCAACACACCTAAGCTCCCCAGGAGCCCGGCCGCCGTTCACTGCAACAGCTGCCGTCACCGCATACCTGCCTGAGCCTGGCACAGCCCTGGGACTATGTGTTGGTCCACAGCCAGTTCAGTGGCAGAGAAAGGACTTAACTCAAAAGCTTGCATTTTACACAGGAGCATTACTCAAAATAGGCAAAAGGTGGAAACAACCCCAATTCCATTGATGGATGAATGACTAAACACAATGTGGTCTATACATACACTGGAATATACAGTCTCCAAAAGGAAGAAAATTCTGACACATGCTACTCATGAACGAACCCTGAAGACATTAAGCTAAGTGAAATTAAGCCAGACACGAAAAGACAAGTACTTATGAGTCCTCTTATATGAGGTACCTAGACTAGGCAAATTCATCAATAGAAAGAATAGTGTTTACCAGGGGCCGGGGGGAGGGACAGATGGGTAGTTACTGTTTAATGGGGGCAGAATGTCAGTTTGGGGTGATGAAAGTTCTAGAGATGGGTGGTGGTGATGGCTGCATAACAGCGTGAATGTGCTCAAAGCCACTTAACTGTGCGCTTAAAATTGGTTAAAATGGGGAATTCCCTGGTAGTCTAGTGCTTAGGATTCTGCACTTTCACTGCGGAGGGCCTGTATTCAATCGCTGGCTGGAAAACTCAGATCCCCGCAAGCTGCCCAGTGTGGCCAAAATAAATTTTAAAAAAAAGTTAAAATGGTAAATTTTATGTTGTATCTATTTTACAACAATTTTTTAAAATACAAGGTTTATAGCAAATGTTTTCTTTTCTTTTTTAAAAAACACATTTATTTATTTATTTATTTGTCTGCGTGCGGGATCTTCGCTGCGGCACGCGGCATCTAGTTCCCTGACCAGGGATTGAACCCGGGCCCCCTGCATTGGGTGTGTGGAGTCTTAACCACTGCACCACCAGAGAAGTCTCACAACAATTTTTTTTTTAAAAAAAGCTTATTTTTCCACTACTTGACATGCACCACTTGTTCCGGACACTCTACCAGGCAGGAGAGGGCTGGGTGGGCACTGGGCATGTGGGGTCAGGGAGATGGAGGCAGAGTCAAGGGTGGCTCTGGGGAAAGGAGGGCATCGCTGGGACAAAGAGGGACGCTAGGAGGCAGGGGCAGGGCAGGAGGGGGAAGAACGGCCAGATACAAGGGCAGGGGGCTGGGCAAGAGGGAAAGACCCTGTGCCCAGCCTGGCACCGCTGAAGCCCCAGAGGTGGAGAGGCTGGGAATGAATTCCTCCAAGGTGAGGGCCAGCCCAGGCTGGCAGCAGGAGGGGGGCTCACCAGGGCCATCGGAGGCTCTGAGTCCTCCCTGACCCTAGGTGATGAGCAGCGGCTCCCCCTGGACTGGCATAAAGGCTCCTTTGCCCCACGCCCTGCACTCTCCTTCTTGGGGCGAGACCCCCTCCCCCCACAAACCCTCCCCTTCTTCCTTGTGAGGCCCGACTCACATTCTTGCTGTGGTCCTGGCTGGGCTCCTCAGGGGCCAGCTCGCCAATCAGCAGGGGCTTCATGAACTTGCGCACGAAATCAAGGTTGCGATGGAAGGCCAGGAAGACATCCTGGGGAGCAGGGGACAGGTGGTGAGTGGGAGACCCCGACCTCGGCCAGTGCCTCCACCCCAGGTAAGACAGGGCTCGCCAGCAGAAGCTCAGTCCCACTAGGACACCAGGACACCGAACGGGGCTGCAACCATCCGACCCCAAATGCTCTCTCAGCCTCATTCCGGCAGGTCCCTAAGTGCCCAATTCCAGTGGAGGTGTCCCTTCCGGCTCTGCCCTGATGAGGGGCCACTGAACTTGCCATGGGTGTTTACAAAACCACAGAGACGTGCGGCCTGCCGCTGGGCGAGTCACGAAAACGCGCCCCTGCAGGGCTACACGGCGCGGGCACTGGGTGGGGCACAGGCGGGAACCCGATTCTCCTCCAGCTGCTCCTGCTGCGTGGGCTGCCCGGGTTTCTGGCGAACTGCACCACCCACCACGTGGTGCACACGCCTATCAACAGAAAGAACAAGTCTGGAGCCTACCGCAAGCATGCAAAATGTGCTTAGATCATGTTAAACCAGAAACAAATGCAGAATTCTGTAAAACACATTTCTGGAGGGGTGGGGGGAGCTTTTTCATATTTTGAAAAGGTATGAAAATAATTGTGTAGATTATGAAAACTTTTTTATGTAGAACTCTCAACTGTTATGTGTTAAGGTGGTGGCATTATGCCTTGCTTGGTCTTAGTTTTTCCAAACTTTCTCTAACATTGATGTATTGCTTTTAAAAAAATTTAAAAATTAAGATTGTGCCTTTTAATCTTTTTTTTTCCAATTATAAAGTAATGTGCATAGTTTTGGCAAATTTAGAAAATGTACAGAAGAATAAAGAGGAAAATAAATACCACCCAGAGAGTGACCACCATTGCTAATATTTCAGGATTTTGTTTTCCAGTTTTTTTTTCTATACATGCTATGTAAATTAGATAAAACAAATACAGCATGTCCATTAGAGATGTGCTGACCATAGACCGCCACCACCCCCCCACCGCATGGGATACAATATGATGTTGCAGTGATAAACAATGTTCACCTAGCATCAAACCAAGCTTCAAGGTAAAACTCACATACTATTGTACGTCAACCATATTTCAATTAAAAAAAGTTTTTTTAAAAACAAGTCTTGAAACTTAGCTAGGAGAGAGGAACAAGTTGCATGATACCATGAGAAACAAGCAGAAAAATCAATGTGGTGGGGAAAAAAAAAGTGAGGGTGCACGTGTGTGTGTGCTGGGGGAGGGGTCCTAGATTAAAAGAGACAGAAAAAGATATAACAAAGGTTATAAAAACTGCAATGTTTGATTTGAAAGGCTCCCATTGGAGGACGGGGAACCCAGCAGTTATCCAAGACATTTTGGTGTTGAATGAGAGATTTTGGATATGGACAGGATATCTGATCATATTAAAGAATCACTATTGGGACTTCCCTGGTGGTGCAGTGGTTAAGAATCCGCCTGCCAATGCAGGGGACACGGTTCGAGCCCTGATCCAGGAAGACCCCACATGTCACGCAGCAACTAAGCCCGTGCGCCACAACTACTGAGCCTGTGCTCTAGAGCCCGCGAGCCACAACTGCCGAAGACCACACGCCTACAGCCCGTGCTCTGCATCAAGAGAAGCCACCGCAATGAGAAGCCCGTACACCGCAATGAAGAGTAGCCCCCGCTCGCCGCAACTGGAGAAAGCCTGCGCGCAGCAACGAAGACCCAACGCAGCCAAAAATAAATAAATAAATAAAATTTAAAAATAAATAAATAAGTTAAAAAAAGAATCACTATCAATTTTCTTAAATGTAACTAAGGTATTGTGATTATGTTAGAGAATGTCCCTATTCTTAGGAGAAGATGGTGAAGTGGCATAATGATGCAATTTATTTTCATATGATTTGGCAAAAGACAATGCACATATGCATAAAGAGGAATATAAATGTGGCAAAATGTTGGGATTAGTGAATCTTGGTTGAGGATATACAGGTGTTCGATTCTTTCAACATTTCTGTATGTTTGGAAATTTTCAAAATTTTTTTAAAAAGAGGAAGGAATGAGGAAGATGCTGACAACTCAAAAATGTGCTCAGGGCTTCCCTGGTGGCGCAGTGGTTAAGAATCCACCTGTCAATGCAGGGGACATGGGTTCGAGCCCTGGTCCGGGAAGATCCCACATGGCGCGGAGCAACTAAGCCCATGAGCCACAACTACTGAAACCCACACGCCTAGAGCCTGTGCTCTGCAACAAGAGAAGCCACCACAATGAGAAGCCCACGCACCGCAACAAAGAATAGGCCCTGCTTGCCGCAACTAGAGAAAGCCCGTGGGCAGCAACGAAGACCCAATGCAGCCAAAAATAAAATAAATAAATTTATTTTTTAAAATGTGCTCAGCCTCCCCCTCACCCCACCCCACCCCACCCCCCTGCCAAAGTATCTCACAAAATGGTAATTGCCAGTCTTCTCCCATTCCCTGGCATCAAGCCCTTTTGCCTGGTCTTTGTTCTATTTGTGTCTAGAACAGACTTACAAAGCAACGCTTTGTGCAGAGGAAAACTGGGCCCAGAGTCTTTTAAAAACGTCTGCGCCCCCCTTACTGAACAGAAAGGGATGGTAGCAGAGGATCAGAGCAAGTGTATCTTCAGAGGAGAGATGGGCTGCTATGCCAGGGGCCCTGAGCGGGCAGCAAGGAGCCTGGGGTCCACCCTGGGCCAGCTGCCACCCCCCGCCCCAGCCTCCGTCTCCTGTGCAAGGGAGGACCCTCCCAGCTCCAGTGTTCAAAGGCCCTGGGAAAGGGCCTACCAGGAGCTTCCAAAGCCAGGGCCCAGGCATTGGTGGTATGGCAGTGAGCACAGCTGCCTTCCAAAGTCAGAGCCGAAAAAGGCCCTTTCCTTGGTCCACCTAACATGACACCACCGCTTTTGAGAAACAAAGGGGACGTTCTTGGTAAGGCAGTTTCCTGAGGAACAACGGTTGATAATAAATAACGAAACAATCTCTACTCTTCACTGGGAGACAGACAGCCTGCAAGTGCATCACCTCTCCTCCAGCGCCCGCTGCCACCCACCAGGTCCAGGTCACTCCTCCAAGCCTCTGCCTGGGCTGAGGAACCTGGTGGAGAAGACTCCTGTCCTGACTGAGGCCACCCCTGGGTCAGTTCCAGAAGGCTCTTGAGTGGCCTCATCTCCCTGAGGCCAAGGGAGAGGAAGGGCCACGTGCCAGGTGGGGAGCCAGGAAAGTTGTCTGTTACCTCCCTGATGTCTCAAAGCCCCACTTTACAGATGAAGGCACTGGAGCCCAGGAAGCTGACACCCAAGTGGCAGAGTCAGGGTCAAATCCAGGTTCATCCGATCCAGGGACCACAACCCCACAGGCCTCACGCAGGTTTAGAAAGCCGAGCGCTATTCAATGATCTCATTGTCCATGGTAGATACAGCAGCTTTCTGAGCAGACCTGGTGGAAACCACGCTTGAACCCACCAAGCTGGTTTCTACACCGGGGCCTCTGGCTCTTCCTTCTGCTTGGAGCCCTGCTCCCTCAGCGTCCCGGGGCTGGCTCGTCCCAACCTACCACCCTATCTGAAAGAGCCACCCTCCAGCCTCACGCCTTCTGGGACATCACCCTGTTTTAACAGTTATCAAAACCACAAGCTATATTACATGCTCACTTCTTTATTGCCTGTTTCCCCAACTAGAATATAAGCTCCACTAAAAGGCCAAGCCTGTCTCGTTTGTTGTAATAACCCCAGTGCCAACAACGATGCCTAAGAGAGGCTCACAGCACCCCACAGCTGTGCACCCTCTCAGCCCAGGAAATTTTCCACTCTTCGGTCATTTTGCACAACCCGGCTTGTGCTTCTGGAACAACTTCACCTTCTCAGTGGCTGAGATTACACAGGTCAGCCACTGAGCCATGGGCTTTGTGTACATAACCCACGAATCTTTACCAAACTCTGTGAGGCAGGTCCTATTTTAGAGGTGAGAAAGGAGGCTGATGGAGGTGAAACGACCTGCCCACGGGTCACACTCCAGGTGCGCCTAACTCTAGACTTTTCTGCTGTTCATACAAAGGCCTCGACCAAAATGAGCTTCCTCCTCCTGAGGGCTGACCACTTTTTGTGTCTCCCCCTTGCAAGTGCCACAGATGTGCCTCACAAACTTGCAGCGGGTTCCCAAAAGTTAAAGCGTCTGGCTGGCACAAGGCAGGACAAGGGGCAAGGCAGGACACGGCCAATCCAAACGTTGACTTTGGAACAAGAATTGGAAGTAGGCTCTATCCTCATCCAACAGGGAGATTGGAGGCAAAGACATTCCAGGAAGAAGGCCGGGGACACAAGTAAAGGGGAGGGAGTGGCCTACAGTTCCAGCGGGGGCAGATGCACCCCCAGGAGGGTAGGTGTGCATGTTGGCTGCTGGGGAGGTCAGGCTGAGGAGGGCGGGACAGAACACCCACATTCTCAAATGCAAGACCTTCACCAGTTCCTGCTTCTGCCGTCGCCGGCTCCCATGCCAGCCTCTTCTGCATGAAGACATCCTCCCTGCCTGGTTCCCAGGCGCTGAACAGAACTCACAGCTCCTCCTGCACTGAGCATCAGGCGTCACGTCTTGTTTCTGGCTGTGTCCACCTTCTCTGCAGAGCAAGGCGAATCTCTAATCCAGCTTCCCACATCTGGGCACACGGCCAGGGACGGGGGAAGCGCAGGAGAAGCAAACTCAGGGCAGACAATGCTGCCGGCAGCAGCCCTGGGAACCAAGACTGTGGAGCACGGGGTTAGAGAGGGAGAAGCAGAGGAGGGACCCTACGCTCTCAGCTGAAAACAGGGATGCTAACTTCCTTTCCATGGTGGAGAGATGTGGGCAGGATGTCCCCTCCAAGGGAAAGCAGCGATGGCGGGGGGTGGGGGTGGGCGGCGTAGTGATCTGTGGCCAAAGGGCCCTTGGCGAGAGCGTCCCTGCTGATGCCAGGCACAGGCAGCCTGGGCATGAAGGGATTACAGCAAGGAAACACACCTCGATAAGCTGCCGAAGATACCAGGGATGCTGGGGCTCGGTACAGGGTCTTCTGGAGGCTGCAGGTAGCAGGAAGTCGACTGCTCCTACCAAGATCTAGCTGAGGGGCTGGGGCTGCCCTCCAGGCACAACCACAGGAGGCATTTCAGGTAAATGCCTTTTACCTTTGGCAAAAAGGAGGTCACCAAGGTTCCTCTGCTTCACGCTTGTTCTTTTCCCATTTACTGAACCCCCTACTGTATGTGTTAGGAACATGCACACATGTGCTCAGGAGGCTAAGGGTTCCACAGTAATGTCCGCTCCCACCTGCAGTGTTCTGAAGTTTAAAGAATGATCTCATCTACAGCCAATTTGAGCCTGATAATAACCTTCCCATTTCCTAGACCTGGAAAGTGAAGTTCAGGGTTAAGTGCCTTGCCTAGAATTCCTAAAGCTGGGACCCGAACCCAGGTCCTCTGCCTCTCAATACCTCGACCCTTCTGCCCTAAGGAGGCCAGAGATTCATTCCGTTTTCAACCTGTTGCCTTTTCCCAAGAACGGCATAGGAGCAAGTTAAAAGATGGAATGAATCCTGATCTCTTCTCACCCTCCCTGGGTTCCAAGAGGCGACCGATGCAGACAGGGCAAAAAAAAGTCACCGAGACGAGGGGGGCAGAGGTGGGGAAGCTGGTGCCTAGAGGCAGAGGGTCCACATTCAAGTCCCAGTTTGAAAGGAGAGAAGCAAATCCAGCAGATGCACTCACTATCTGTGAGTTATTCAGCTTTGTGCCCAGGGCCGGCTCGGAACCACAGAGACACTGGAATAAATGTGTGATGAGTCTTTGTTAGAGATGAAAAGTTCTGGGGAACTTTTCTAACTTTTCTAACTCTGTATATAACGGAATCACTTTGCTATACACTTGAAACTAACACAACATTGTAAATTAACTACACTTCAATTGAAAAACAGAAGAAAAAGTTCTGCAGTGGTGGGACTCTGCCCTGAAAGAGGAGAGACACCCCTGGGACCCAGGCGAGGCTCCCTTTGCCCACAGCAAGGCAAAGACCAGGGAAGTGCCAGAGGACCAGAGGGGAAGAAACCCAAGGTGTAAATAGGAAGGAAGGAGAGAGGAGGAGGGAAGGGGAGGGGGACTGGGAGGTCTCTGTGTTGGTAGATCCTGAGTTGAGGTCTGAGTGCTGCGGAGACAGCAAGGTGTTTAAACCCAAGGGAGCTACTCCCTACAGGGCTGATCGAAGCACTAAATGAGGTGATCCGTACCAATGTGCTTTGTGAGCTGTAAAAATTTAGTTTCATTTTTTATTCTTGCAGGGAGAAGGACCACATGACAATTGGCCTTACCCTTCACTAAGCCATCCTTCTGGGGAGGAGGCCGTCCTGACTTCTGAGGTCTTCTCTTCTTCAGTAACAGGAATATCCCCTATTGAGGCCCCAGATTATCTGGCTTCCTTGACTGTCAGCCTTTGGTGAGGATACTACTGCATCGAGATTGGCTTGTAACAGTGCATTCAAGCGCTCCCTGGAATCTGACCTCTACCTGCTGATCAGTCCTTCCCAAACTTCACATGACCATAAATACTCACTCCCCCAGATCTGAAGAAGCCCATGCCCCAAGGGCAAAGCCGCCTGCTCAACAGCCCAAAAATAAAGAGACAGAGTCTCTCCATTCCTAGCCTGTTCCTGCCCCGCTCAAGTCCCCTGCCCAGAGACCCCAGACTTCCTGTGGCCTTTTTCCAACCTGGTCCCAGAAAATAGAGAAAGAGGGAGAGGGGGAGAGAGAGAGAGAGAGAGAAAATATCCAGTTGCTCAGTCCACCATTATTCAACCAGATTAGTGCATTTCATGCCCCCAAAGTTTTATCTCGGAAGGCAGTAAGCTCTGGGCATAGGGATTGTCTTTATATCTTGCTACACCAAATAGAGCTGGCATGGATTTTAAAAATTTTCCTCCAAATTCCTCTTTGTTTACTTTACATTCTAGCTGTTACATAATCCTCACCCTTACGCTCGCTCACTTATCTGATAATAGGGAAGAATCTTTTGCATTCTATTACAAGTTAATCACTAAAGGGATGTTGCCTATAAGCTTAAATTATACATAATGGCCCATCTCTGGGAACCTTGCTTCTCAGGTAATGAACATCAAGCTAAAATACCTTTGTTTAGCTCACAGGAAACATCCTGACCAGGCCCACCTATGAATGACTACAGGAGGAAGAAATTAACACATACATCCCCTCCAGAGGCTGACGGGAACCAGGAAATGTTTGACTTTACTCCCTCCCCTTTTAGTATAAAAGGAGCCTGAATTCTAACTCAGGCAAGACGGGTCTTTGGGCACGAGCTCGCCATCTTCTCAGTTTGCTGGCTTTCCAAATAAAGTCGTTATTTCTTGCCCCGGCAACTCGTTTCTCAATTATTGGCCTGTCGTGCCATGAGCAATATGAGCTTAGACTCGGTAACAATAAAACTCCATTGCATTTATCTAGCGCTTACAGTTTATGAAATGCCTTGCCGCAAAAGAAAATATATTTATTTAACACTGCAGAATAAACAGACCGATCCTTTGGATTTGACTTTTCCTTTTAGGAACCATTTTGGTGAAGGCTCAACCAGGACAGGAACCTTCAGAATTCACCTATGAAAGATCCCAAACCAGGAGTCAGGTCTTTACTTGGGAATCACTCTTACCCCACCTCCTCACAGGGCTGTGGGAAGGTCCCAGTGAGATAATATACTGATGGTGCTTGAAAATCTTATACCCACCTAAGTTACAATCGGTATCACAGCCCCAAGGGCTCAAGGCAAGTTCACAAGCAGGTAAAACGGGATCGGGCCAAAAGCTGTAGGCGCTATTGCTGACCCTCTGCTCGCGAAAGCAGCGAGCCAAGCAACAGCTTACATTATAGCTGCCTGATCTGCCCCCAACACTTGACTCTGTCTGTCCCAATTAGATAGAAGAGGCAGGGAGATCTAGAGTTCCACCAACTGATGGCCCCATACAGCTTGCACAGCAAAAGCCCAAACAGGTCAGCATGCCAGACCTCCAGGTGGAATGAGCTATGTCAAGCTGATCTCTCCCTAGTCACCTTTCCCAAATTCTCCATGCCAGCAGACCTGCTCTGCTTCCAGCTCACTGCCACCAAGAGTGGCCCCTTCCTTCACTCCGGCCTCTGTCCTTCGAGTCCATGGGGTGGGGGTGGGGGGAGCAGATCCAGCTGCACCCGAAGAATAAGCAAGGATTTGGGGCTGGGGGGTAGGGGGCGTGGTGGGGTGCTGTGTCATCGCAGAGCTGCAGGTTTGGTGCGCAAAGGTGAGGGTAAGATGGACAGCCCCGGCTCCGGGAAGATCCCAGAGTCCCACTACCTTTCCGAGGGCAAGATGAGGAAGGGCATTCCTGGCCGGATTTGCGAACAGAGGACCATTGAGTTGAAGTCCCAGAGTAACCTCGAATGCAGCTGGACCTGTTGCCAAGCCAGCCTAGTGCTGCTAAATCGTCCCGTCTCAAGGCCCCTCTCCACCTGGGCTTTGCAAACTCCAGCCATTTTTCTTTCCACCAGTTCCCACCCGGGGCCCCCAAGAAGGCCGGCCCTTGCCGGGGCGGGGGCGGGGGGAGAGGGTCCTGGTAGTCTCTGAGAGCGTGGGAACAGGAGCTACCAGGCGGTGTCTCCGCGGCAGCCATTGCGGACCTTCTGAGACTGGAATTCCAGCAGGAGCGAGCCCTGGCCGGGGACGAGCTTTCCTTCCCCGCCCCCTAGTGTGGCTGGCGAGTGGGGGACGCGCGCGGAGTCCCACACCTGGCTCCTCTCCCGCTCCTCTCCGCGGGGCCCAGGGGCGGCCATCTTCCACGCTGGGGGCGTCAAGGCTCCAGGGCCCCCGGCGCCCTCTCTGGGGGGTCCCAGGCTCCGGCTGAACTCTGAGGAAGGAACGGACGCAAGGATCCCAGTGCGCGCGGTAGATCCTGCATCGTTCTCCACCGCTCGAATCTGCCTCTTGGGCTCCAAAATCCGACCCCCACAGCACGTTGGCCCAGCTGTCCCAGAGGACGAGGATTCGGGGCGGGGGGTGAGCGCAGTAGACTCTTTCCTTCCCTCCAGGACGCCCCAAGCTCCACTCAGCGCTGGAGGTCTTGTTTGGCGCCCTGGGACCCATGACTCCTGACTCCCTCCTGCAGCAGAGAAAGGTGGCGGGAGAGGCCCCAGACCCTTACCGTAGCATCTTCCCCTGCGTAGTGCCCGATGACCCGGTGGCCCCCCGGGTGCCGCTGTGACCATTCGGTGATGTTGTAGACCTTGCGGTCGATGACGAGCCACTGGTCCGTGCGCAGGCTGTGCTTCTGAATCTCCTCCCAGCAGAAGGTAGGCATCGGCGCCTCGCGCTCGGTGGCCCCCTCGCCCTGGTTCCCCCCCTTCCCCATGCTGCCTGCCGACAGGGTTGCCCCGTGCACTGCGGTGTGTGCGGCCCGGGCCCTCCTCGCTTTCGGCTTTTGTCTTCTCCTACTCCTCCCCCCACCGCGCCCCCTCCCCCAGCCGCCTCGCCTTCACTCCGGAGTATCCTTGCCTTCCCTCCAGGCTTCCCAGTGCCCCCAAGCGGTCCCCTCCCTCCGCCCCTCCCTCCGCCCGCCAGCCCGCAGTGGACTTTTGCCTCCTGTAAAAACTCCTCGGTAGCTCAGGGCCTCGAAGCCTCCTCTGCCCGCCCCGCTGGCTCCCCCCGTCCGGGGCTTCGCATCCTCCCGCGTTCCCCTCCGCCTGGGTTTCCACAGTGATCAGCAGAGCGCCTGCACCAATCCGGGCGCGTCGCCCCGCCTGCCATTGGCCCAGGAGGATCTTTCGAAGGCCAGCGGGCTGGAACGGCGGTCCCCGGCTCCCCCGCCTGCCCCCCAACGCGGAGTCGAGAGGGGCCTGGAGGTCGGTTACGTGTCCGAACTCCTCCCTCCCCCGCTCGAGCTGGGGGGTTGTGTTGGGGGGTACCCAAGGATATCCCAGGGTAGCTTGGCGGGCGAGCTGGGGCGGCGGCCGAGTTCCGCGCTTTCCGGGCGCTTACGCGCACACCCACGGCCCGCGCTCCCGGGTTTGCACCTGATGCCGGCACGTAGAGGACCCAGGCGCTCCGCGCGCTCTGTGGTGGGGACCGGCCCAGGGCCCGGCTGGCGGGCGCAGGCGGCGCCGAGCCGCCGGGCTGGCGAGTTCCACTCTGGGACTGGCCTGGTTAGGTGACGCCCGCCCCTAACCCGCTGGAATCCGGACTCCAGTATATCCACATTGTCCGTGCTATCCACATGGGCTTCCTCCTGCAGCCTCCCTGGGGGAAGAAGCCGGCCTCCGGCTGGCCCAGGGCCTGTAATCAGTGGATCTTAGAAAAGAATTGTGGAATCTCTGATGTGCTTTCCTGTGTTAGGAGCCATGTTGGAGGGAAAGGGGGGGATGGGAGTGAGGACTCCAGGGCTTGGTTCTTGCCCTGAACTCAGGAATCTCACAGCCAATTTGGGAGAGGTACCATGGAAACAATACAGGACCTCATAAGATTAATTGTTCAGTGATGTTATAAATAACAGGAAATAAAGATGGGGGTATCAAAAGTGTTGTGGTCCGTGCGCGGGCTGGAAGAAGAATTTCGAGACACGAAGTATTTTAGAAAAGAGTGAGTTTATTGAGAAAAAGAGCGGAGTTAGCGGCGCTGCAGATACAGCGGCGACTTCCTGATAGACCAGGGAGAGCCTGCCCCCTTTGTGGGCTAGTAGCCAACTTTTATAGCCTCAAGACAAAGAAAATTCCTGCTGGCAGGATGGCATTAGGTGATTGGTCAGGATGGTACAAGGTTGCTACATGGTGATTATTTTGCCTAATATGGAATGGGGGAGGGGGGCTGTCTGGTTTAGATTAGGAGCGCCCATGGCAACAGTTGCTATGGGGGCTTGGTTAATTCCTGAGTTTTTGTCCTGTGTCCTCGATGTAGGGTGTCCTCGATGTAGGGCTCCACACTTCCCAGGGAAGAAGAATGGGATGGAAGCCTTACTGGTTGCATGAGACAAAACGCAAATTGGCTCAGAAAAAAGGAGGAGTTTGTTGCTTCACTAAACTCAAGGAGGGACTTCCCTGGTGGCGCAGTGGTTAAGAATCCACCTGCCAATGCAGGGGACACGGGTTCGAGCCCTGGTCCGGGAGGATCCCACATGTGGCGCAGCAACTAAGCCCATGCACCACAACTACCGAGCCTGCACTCTAGAGCCCACTTGCCACAACTACTGAAGCCTGCGTGCCTAGAGCCCGTGCTCCGCAACAAGAGAAGACACCACAATGAGAAGCCTGTGCACCGCAACAAAGAGTAGCCCCCACTCACCACAACTAGAGAAAGCCCACACGTAGCACCGAAGACCCAACGCAGCCAAAAATAAAAATAAATAAATAAATTTATTTTTAAAATAAATCAATAAATTCAAGGAAAGGTGGGACAATCTGAACACAGGAAGGTGGGGATGGAGGGGCTCAGGAACCAGCAGATGCAGGAACTTGAAGGCTGCCAGGTCTCTCCCTCCTCTGTCCCTCCTTGATGTCACTTCTTTCTCTCTCCTTGCAAACGAGGGTCTGGTGGAGAGACAGCTGAAAACTATTGAGTCTTAGGTCTTACGGCTTGCTGCGTTGGAAGGTAGGTCTACTAATCTCTCGAGGTATAAACTCAGACACAGAAGGAAGAACTCTGACTGGCATGCCCTTCTTTTTTTTTTTTTGTGGTATGTGGGCCTCTCACTGTTGTGGCCTCTCCCGTTGCGGAGCACAGGCTCCGGACGCACAGGCTCAGCGGCCATGGCTCATGGGCCCAGCCACTCCGCCGCATGTGGGATCTTCCCGGACCGGGACACAAACCCGTGTCCCCTGCATCGGCAGGCGGACTCTCAACCACTGCGCCACCAGGGAAGCCCGGAACGCCCTTCTTGGATCAAGTACCCATGCCTGGATGAGTCAACTATGGACTGGAGATTAATCTCAAAGAGTCCACATGTTGGAGTGGGGAAAGTGTTAAGGTATGAACGCAGGTTGGAGAAGAATTTCCAGACATAAAGCAGAACGTAAAGAAGATAGAATTTATTAGAGGAAAGGGTCGCTGCCGGAACAGTGGCCCGAATTCCTAGTAATCTGGGAGAGTCGAGCCCGCACATGTGTTATTGATCAGTTTTTATAGCCAGAAAACAAAGGAATGGTCCAAGGTGAAAATTTCATTTACTGATTGATCGAGGCACATATACCTTCCTTCTGTACAGTGGGAGTAAGACAGGGCATATGCCTTTCCTTATTTGGGACAGGTCCCATTGCCCAGGTGGGCATCAGCCAAGTGGGCTCAGGGATTTCAAAACCATGTCAACATGGTGGGGAGGGTGATTAAGGGTCCAGTAGGTATACCTCTGAAACTTTTTCAGGCAGGGTCATCCTTTGTCCTTGAAGCACCATTGTCCTTGGAGCACCACACTCCCCCTTCTCTTTATGCGTAGGGCCAATTCCTTGGCCTTATTGAATACCCTACTCATAACTACCTAACTGCCTAATTCCCTCTCAGGCATTCAGGAAGCCCTTTTGTGAGGAGAAGGGGCGATGAACTCTCTCTGGCCGCTTCCTGCTGAGTGAGGGGGTCGTGGGGCCCTGGGATCCCTTGCCTGCTCTCTGTCAGGGTGCATCTAGGGAGCAGTGTGGGCCCCATGGAAAGAGATGGTGGCTTGTTCAAGGGTTGTATGAGTGTTGACTGTCCAGTATTCTTTTTTTCTTTTTAATAAATTTATTTATTTATTTTTGGCTGCATTGGGTCTTCATTGCTGTGTGCAGGCTTCTCATTGTGGTGGCTTCTCTTGTCACAGAGCACAGGCTCTAGGCACGCGGGCTTCAGTAGTTGTGGCACATGGGCCCAGTAGTTGTGGCTCGCGGGCTTAGTTGTTCCATGGCATGTGGGATCTTCCCGGACCAGGGATTGAACCTGAGTCCCCTGCATTGGCAGGTAGATCCTTAACCACTGGGCCACCAGGGAAGCCCTGTCTGGTATTCTTGTTGCATCACCATTTGGAGGTTTATTTGTTGTATTCTGGAAGAGACAAACTTAACAAGAAGGTTAAAAATACATGGCCCGAAGACTGGGCTGGACCTTGCCCGGATGGTTGACCAAAGAACAGCAATCCTCCTTTAATGTTGCACAAGTCCCTCCCTGATGAGCCTTTAGGAGGTCCAGAGCTCTTCTATTTTGTAAAACTACTCCTGCAGAGAAAGTATTTGTCTTGTAGCATGTTGAGTTGAGCTGCGAGGTTGGCAGTCTGTTGTGTAAGTTCAAGAGAGAGCTGTAGGGCAATGAAAATAGAGTTTAAGAGTCCAGCTGAGCCTGTTCCCATCCCTGTTAGGAGGATCAAGGAACAGCGAGTGGGACCAGAGAAGGAGGTTGGGGCTGAATAAGTAGCCGCTGTGTCACTTTGAAAGGTTATAGTAGCCCCTGCCACATCCAGGGATACCTGGGGCTCCTCCGGTCTTCTGGGAAACATAGGGGCCTGTAGATTGAGACTTGGGCACCTTCAGTCATCCTCATCCAGGAGCCCCAGATCTTGAGCGTAATCCCGTTCTCACTCCTGGTAGTCAACTACCACCAACAGGGGCCCTTGGCCTTGACCTCAGCTGGGGGGCTGGGACCCGAAATACCCCAGGTGTTGGGTGGTGTGGTGTTGGCCTACCAGCTTGAGGGTGGCAGGGACAACTCCTCTTCCAGTGGCCCTTTTGATGACAGGGCATGGGGTGTCGGGTGGTGGGGTGTGGCCGTTCTTCACTGTGCGCCCCTGGTAGCAGGTCAGCTGTGGTTTCTGCGACCGGAGATGGGCTGTCATGAGTCCTTGCTGTGGGAGGGACTGAGTAATGGCAAGAGCCGTGTATTGAGCATGTCGTGTTAATGTTTCCTTCTCTCTTTCTCTTCTATTCCTAGAAGCCTCCTCCCTATTCTTTTTTTTTTTTTTTTTTTTTTTTTTTTTTTTTGCAGTGCGCGGGCCTCTCACTGTTGTGGCCTCTCCCGCTACAGAGCACAGGCTCCGGACGCGCAGGCTCAGCGGCCATGGCTCACGGGCCCAGCCGCTCCGCGGCATGTGGGATCTTCCCAGACCGGGGCACGAACCTGTGTCCCCCGCATCAGCAGGCGGACTCCCAACCACTGAGCCACCAGGGAAGCCCTTCCTCCCTATTCTTGAAGACCTTAAAGCCCTGTCAATAGGACAGAAAATGGGGTCTGTGGCCCTTGCTCTGGTTTCCATAATTTCTGTCTTATGCATGGCGATGCCTGGCTTATAAAGTGAACTGCAATATAACCTGAACTTCAGGAGTCTCAGGGTCTAGGTTGGTGTATTTCCTCATAGCCTCTACTAATCAGGCCTGAAAAAGGGCCACATTCTCCAAGCGTTCCTGGGTAACTTCTCTGAGTTTCTTATAATTGTCCTGTTTGATGACTGGCTTTTTCATACGTTCTAGTAGATATGTAGTCATGAAGTTTCTCCTAGTGAGCCCTCCTGCTGGCCCATTTTCATTTGCCTGGTATCTCCATCCTGGGTCTGCCCGTGGGACTGTCTCTTCCCCCGCTCGCTTCTCATTAGGATCTCGGGCGTGTGCCTCACCTGCCCAGGCCTGAGTCAAGGCCCCGGTCCCGGCCTTGTTTTCGTGATGCTGCAGGTAGTTAGGACACAGGAATATCTGGCCAGGTTAAGTCAAAGGCTATAGTTAGGGCCTGGAATTCCCTGATGAAGGTGGAGGGGTCCTGGCTAAGGGGCCCAGTTTCCCTTGAATATGAGAGATCAGACATGGGGAAGGGGAAATGAACCCTGATAGCACCTCGGTCTCCATTAGCGACCTCTCGTAGGGGAACCATGTTGAGACTCGATTCAGAGCGTTGGGCTGCTCATGACCTAGTGTGGGGTGGGGAGGGGAGGGAAGGTCTGCTTGCGGGTAGAGAGGTGGGGGTTGGGGAGCAGCAGGTTGGGGAAGAGGCTGGTGAGATGGGGAACAAGAAGGCTCATCCAAGGGCTTCCTTGGTGGCGCAGTGGTTGAGAGTCCGCCTGCTGATGCAGGGGACACAGGTTCGTGCCCCGGTCTGGGAAGATCCCACATGGCGCGGAGCGGCTCTCCGTGTGCTCCGCAACGGGAGAGGCCACAACAGTGAGAAGCCCGCGTACCGCAAAAAAAAAAAAAAAGAACGCTCATCCGAGATATGTGGTGCAGGAGGAGATGGGGAGGGACGAGGTAGTGAAGCTGAAGGAGGAGGAGAGGGGAGAGGACGAGGCATTGAAGTGGTGTTGGAGAGAAACATGCGACAGGAGTCCCTCAGGTTCGGATTCCGACTGAGGGCCTTGAAGCCCTGATGTACAGAACCTTGGAATCCTTTCCCAGCCTCTGATAATAGAGATCAAGCTGGAGGCTGGTGATATGATTAGTGTCCATTAAGAGGGCATCATTCTTGGTCCCCCAGTTTGTACTTGGGCCAAGCCGTGTTACAAAAGAATATGAGCCTCTTCCTTTTGAGATTGTCTGGGTCAAATTCCTTCCATTTCCTGAGAATACAACTAAGAGGTGAGTCTAAGGGGATAGACCTGCCTGAACCTATACTTAGCCCCAATGCCGCAGAATGGGGGTACTGAGAATCACTGATGGGCAAAAAGGCCTCCCTCTTTGTCTTAGTGACATCTCCGTGCGACTAAGGCATAAAAAGGCCGACCATCCCAAAAGTCCCGTCCGACCTTGGGAGGTGGCCAGAGCAGTGAGAAACTGTGCGGCCAGGGCACCAGTGTATAGAGAGGGGAATCCCCGCAAGCCAGCTGGGAATTGACGCACCATGAGAAGACTCTCAGGGATGGGAAGGAGCTCTTGGGACGATCTAGAGGCGGCGAGGTCCTTTGGAGTCAGTCGGAGCCGAGGAGAAAGAAACAGAAGCAACAGAAAAGAGGACTGAGGAGTCTGCCTTCTAACCCTACTGAGGAGTTGGTGGCCAAGGGACTGTGGGCTTTGTGTTTTTCTTCGTCCACGATGTGCCTCACGTTGCTCAGAAGTTGTCTTGCTGGGGCCGACGCTCTAATAGCCTGGTCCATTCCGTGACCCCCTTATCCTTTCACAGGAGTCTTCCAGTGGCTGGCGCCCTAATGGCTTTTAAATGCCTGGCCCATGCCCACACCATACTAATAGGCCCAGTCCTCAGTCGGAAGGGAGATAGAGGGATCCTCACCTGTTCTGGGTGGCAGTTACTGGGGCGAAGTGAGCCCTGGAGCCTTTGGAACACACCAGGATGTGGCCCTGGCCAGAGTTCCTCCTTTGCTTCCACAGCAACTTGCCTGTTCACAGAGGGTCCCAAGGAATGAGGACAGGAGGTAGGGAAAGAGATCCCCGTACTGGCCACCAAATGTGGTCCGAACACGGGCTGGAAAAGAATTTCCAGACATAAGGCAGAATGTGAAGAAGATAGAATTTATTAAAGGGAATGGTCGCTGCCAGCACAGACATCTTCTTCCTAGTAGTTTGGAAGAGTGGAGCCCGAACATGTGCTATGCATCAGTTTTTATAGCCAGCGAAACAAAGGAATGGTCCAAGGTAAAAATTTCGTTTACTGGGCTTCCCTGGTGGTGCAGTGGTTGAGAGTCTGCCTGCCGATGCAGGGGACACGGGTTCGTGCCCCGGTCCGGGAAGGTCCCACATGCCACGGAGCGGCTGGGCCCGTGAGCCATGGCCGCTGAGCCTGCGCGTCCGGAGCCTGTGCTCTGCAACGGGAGAGGCCACAACAGTGAGAGGCCTGCGTACCGCAAAAAAAAAAAAAAAAAATTTGGTTACTGATTGGTCGAGGCACATATACCTTCCTTCGTAAGGGTGGGAGTGGGACAGGCCATAAGCCTTTCCTTATTTGGGACAGGCCCCTTTGCCCAGGTGGGCTCAGGGATTTTGTAAGCAGAGCAACATTATGGGGAGGCCGATTAAGAGTCCAGTAGGGGGTGTAATGGTGAAAGTTTTTCAGACAGGGTTGTCCTTGTCCTTGAAGCACCATTGTCCTTGGAGCACCACAGAAAGGAGCCGTTTTCAGAGGAGGAGAATGTTGCTACCAGAAGAAAAGAGCATGCTAGGCAGAAAACCAGAATCTGAAGGCAGAAACAATGTGGGCTTTGGAGTCAAGACCGGCTTGGGTATGTGTCCTGGTGCTGCAACTACTATAGCTGGACTCTGACAGGTTACTCTGTCTTTCGAAGCCTCAGTTTTTTGCATCAATGATACCTACCCCATGGGGTTGTTTTAAGCATTAGCAATAATATGCTCAGCATATATATCAGGGACTTCAGCCCTGATGGTTATTGTTCACTGTTTGCTTAGGACCAGCACTTTGGACACTTCTGCCACACCAACCTACTTGTGCATCAAGCCTCAGAATATTAGGTTTGGAAGACATCATTTAGTCATTCCAAGTACTGGTCCACAAACTGGTTCCAGATAGCATAGAGTTTTCAGCAGTTAGTGGAAAAAATAGAAAAATAAAGGAAAATGTAGAGTTTTTCATAAAACTAAGGATATTCAATTAAAGTGACTGCCTTTTTAAAAATTATGTCCTAAAATGTTTTTTAATAATGAAATGGTAACCGTAGATGGTGGAGTTTTGAAAATATGTTTATTTCACAAAATGAAAAGTGGACAACTCTACACTCATTTCCATATTTAATTTACTTCATGAAAAACTCAAAAGCACGAGAACCGCTGATCTTGCCCAACTCTTTATTTTCAAGCAGAAAATAGATCAAGCCCTGGAGTGTTCACATAACTTGCTCATATCCCAGATTTAGAAAGTGGGTACTTTCAGACACCACCTAGCATTTTGACTCAGGGTGGGATTACCTCTGACAGTTGGTTTTTGAATTTTAAGGTCTCTTTCATTAATTTTTTTAATACACTTCTTCTTTTTTTTTTTTTTAACAAAAACACCTTTATTTTTGTCTTCAAAGAACAAACTGTTCTTCTTTTTCCAACATAATCATGATTAATACACTTATTCTTTAGGGTGGTTTGTGGTTCACAGCAAAATTGAGTAGGAAGGTCAGAGAGTTCCCGTATACCCCCTATATGTCCACACACACACAGCCTCCCCCATTATCAACATCCCCTACCAGCGGTACATTTGTTACAACTGATTACCAATATTGGCACATCATTACCCATCATTACCCAAAGTCCATTGTTTACATTAGGGTTTACTCTTTGTGTTATACATTCTATGGGTTTTGACACATGTAGCTACCACTACAGTATCATACAAGATAGTTTCACTGCCCTAAATATCCTCTATGCTCTACTTATTCACCCCTCCCTCCCCTCTATCCCCTGGCCTTTTACTGCCTCCATAATTTTGCCTTTTCCAGAATGTCGTATAATTGGAATCATACAGTATACTATGCACTGAATATTTGTGTCTCCCTCAAGTTCATCTGTTGAGATCTAATCCCCAGTGTTATATGTGTGGAGATGAGGCCTTTGGGAGGTGATTAGGTCATGAGGGTGAAGCCCTCATAAATGGGATTAGTGTCCTATACAAGAAGTCCTTGACCCGTCCACCATGCGAAGTTAAAGCAAAAAGACAGCCATCTAGGAAGTGAACCCTCTCGCCAGACACCCAATCTGCCAGCACCTTGATCTTGGACTTCCTAGCCTCCAGAACTGTAAGAAATAAATTTCTGTTGTTTACAAGCTACCCAGTCCATGACATTTCTGTTATAGCAGCCCAAATAGACTAAGATACGTCTACCACCTCACATAGTTCTTTTTGTGTGTATATATGGTGAGAACTTTTAAGATCTACTCCCTTAGCAATTTTCAAACATACAGTACAGTGTGGTTAACTGTAGTCACCATGCTGCTGTACGTCAGATCCCCAGAACTTATTCATCTTATAACTGGAAATGTGTGCCCTCTGACCACCATCACTCTTTCTTCTCCATCTCTCTGGCTACCACAATTCTACTCTCTGTTTCTGAGTTTGGTTTTTTTAGATTCCACATATAATTGAGATCGTACAGTATTGGTCTTCCTCTGACTGACTTATTTCACGTAGCATAATGCCCTCAAATTCCATCCATATCACAAATGGCAGGATTTCCTTCTTTCTTATGGACAAATAATATTACATCGTATACATATACCATAAAACACAAAACCATAAAACTATAAGATAACCTGGGAGAACATTTAGATGATCTTGAGTTTGGCAATGGCTTTTTATGTACCACACCAAAACCATGACCCATGAAAGAGATAACTGATAAGCTGGACTTCATTAAAATTAAAAACTTATGCTCTGTGAAAGACACTGTCAAGAGAATGAGAAGACAAGCCACATACTGGGAGAAAATATTTGCAAAAGACATATCTGATACAGACTGTTATCTAAAATACACAGAGAACTCTCAAAACTCAAAAATAAGAAAACAAATGGGAGAAAATAATTGCAAACCATATATCTGATAAGGAACTCACACAACTTAATAGCAAAAATATATAAGAAACTCATATAACTCAATAGCAAAAAATCAAATAATCCAATTTAAAAATGGACAAAGTATCTTGTGAGGTAATAGAAAATATCTATTGGTCTCTGTCCCCAGTTCCTGAAACCCTTGTAATTTTCTGGGTGATAGGAGTGTCCTTTGTTCTAATGAGGTGACTCTGGGTGGGCTACTGGATGAGGGCTGGTCACCAGAAAGATCAAGCCATAACCAGAGTCTTGGAGTTTTCAGCCCCATTCCCCCATCCTCCAGAGAGGAGAGAGGAGCTGGAAATGGAGTTAATGATTGATCTTGCCTACGTGAGGAAGCCTCCATAAGTATCCTAAAAGTATGGGGTTTGGAGAGCTTCCAGGTTGGTGACCACATGGAGGTGTGGCGAGAGTGGTGCACATGGACAGGGCATGGGGGCTTGGCGCCACTTCCCACATACCTTGCCCCCTACACATCTCTTCCATCTGGATGTTCATCTGTATCCTTTATCACACCCTATTATAATAAACTGGTAAACAGTAAGTAAACTGTTTTCCTAAGTTCTGTGAGCCACTCTGGCAAATTAATTGAATCCAAGGAAGGCATTGTGGGAATCTCTGATTTGTAGCCAGTGGGTCAGAAGCACAGGTAACCACCTGAACTTTCTACTGGCATCTGAAGTGGTGGTGTGTGGGACAGTCTGGTGGGACTCAGCCCTTACCCTGTAGGATCTGATGCTATCTCCAGGAACATAGTGTCAGAATTGAGCTAAATTGCTGGTGTCACAGAATTGCTTGGTGTGCGGAAACCCCCTTCACATTTGGTGAGCAGAGTGTCAGAAGTGAAGTGTTCTGTGTAAAAGAAAAGGACACACATAGGAAGAAAGGCTACTGGGGGTTTTTAAAATACAGACTGGAATAAACATTTTTTCCAGAGAACGTATACAAAGGTATACAAATGGCCAACAGATACATGATTTGATTTTTTTGCTATTGAGTTGTATGAGTTCCTTATATATTTTTGCTATTAAGTTGTATGAGTTCCTTATCAGATATATGGTTTGCAATTATTTTCTCCCATTTGTTTTCTTATATTTTGAGTTTTGAGAGTTCTCTGTATTTTAGATAACAGTCCTGTATCAGATATGTCTTTTGCAAATATTTTCTCCCAGTCTGTGGCTTGTCTTCTCATTCTCTTGACAGTATCTTTCAGGGACCATAAGTTTTTAATTTTAATGAAGTCCAGCTTATCAATTATCTCTTTCATGGGTCATTGCTTGGTGTGGTACATAAAAAGCCATTGCCAAACTCAAGATCATCTAAATGTTCTCCCAGGTTACCTTATAGTTTTATGGTTTTGTGTTTTACATTTAAGTCTATAATCCATTTTGAGTTAATTTTTCGTGAGGGGTCTAAGGTCTGTGTCTAGATCATTTTTTTTTGTACGTGGATGTCAAGTTGTACCAACACCATGTGTTGAAAAAGTTATCTTTTCTCCACTGTATTGCCTTTGCTCCTCTGTCAAAGTTCAGTTGATTGTATTTGTGTGGGTCTATTTCTAGACTCTCTATTCCATCCCATTGATCTATCTGTCTGTTCTTTGCCACTTCCACACTGTTATGATTACTGTAGCTTTACAGTAAGTCTGAAATTGTGTTATTATTTTTAATTATTAGGAAAACAAGAGATGTTTATTATGAAAATCAGAAAATATAGATAAGTATTTTAAAACATTTAAAAAATGCTTATCCTCTCTACTCAGAAACAATCAACTTTATTAGCAGTGTGTACAAGATCTGTGTGTGTGCGTGTGTCAACATATGTATAATTAAATAGAATAGCCCCTGGTCCCATGGAGCTCCTAGTATGGAGAGGACACAGCAAATACATAACACTCGCAAGATAGTGAGTTAAGTACAAAGGAGTCAAGGGCTAAGTGTTAAGGAGAGATACAGGTTCTAGGGTGACAGAGAGCCCAGAACTTTGCATGGAATTAGCCAGGTGAAAAGGGACTGAGGAGTGGGGATGGCAAAAATGTTCCTGGAAGTGAGAAGAGACTCCTGTAGGCACAGAAATCAGATAGAACTTGGCAGCTTCTGAGGAGCTGAAAGAAGTTCAGACAAGAGACAGACAAGAAGTGGGGAAATGGAAGGGAGAATTTCAGGCAAGAAGAGTGAGATTTAAGGCCCGGGATTGGGTGGGGTTGGGTGGAGGCAGCAAGCATAGCTCAAAAGGGCCTTGCAAGTCATGTTAAGGAGTTAGACTTTATCTCAAGGTCATTGAGAAGCCAGGAGATTGATTGGCTGCAGATAGTGTTTGTCTTTCTCTGTCTGACTTACTTCACTTAGTATGATGATCTCAAGTGGCATCCATGTGGCTGCAAAGGGCAGTATTTCATTCTTTTTTATGGCTGAGTAGTATTCCACTGTATATAGTACCACATCTTCTTTATCCATTCATCTGTTGATGGACATTTAGGTTGTTTCCATGTCTTGGCTATTGTGAATAGTGATGCAATGAACATTTGGGTGCATGTATTTTTTGGGATTAGAGTTTTGTTTGGATATATGCCCAGGAGTGGGATTGCTGGATCATATGGTAATTCTATTTTTAGTTTTCTGAGGAACCTCCATACTGTTGTGGGTTTTTTTTAAATTTTTTAACTTTATTTATTTATTTATTTATTTATTTATTTATTTATTATTTTTTTTGTGTGGTATGCGGGCCTCTCACTGTTGTGGCCTCTCCCGTTGCGGAGCACAGGCTCTGGACACGCAGGCTCAGCGGCCATGGCTTATGGGCCCAGCCGCTCCGCGGCATGTGGGATCTTCCCGGACCAGGGCACGAACCCGTATCCCCTGCATCAGCAGGTGGACTCCCAACCACTGCGCCACTAGGGAAGCCCGAGATATTTTCTTTTTTTCTTCATTATTCTTGCTAGAGATTTATCAATTGTTTTCCAAAAACTAATTTTTATTGTATTTACTTTCTTTAATTGTATTTTATATTTCATTGATTTCATACCTTTTCTAAAACAAGCATTTAAAGCTATAAATTTCCCTTTAAGCACTGCTAGTTGTATCCCATAAATTTTGATATGTTTTCATTATCATTCATTTAAAAATATTTTCTTTTTTAAAAAAATAGATTTGTTTCATTAATTAATTAATTTATTTGCTGTGTCGGGTCTTCATTGCTGCGCACGCCGGCTTTCTCTAGTTGCGGCGAGCGGGGGCTACTCTTCATTGCGGTGAGCGGGCTTCTCATTGTGGTGGCTTCACTTGCTGTGGAGCACAGGCTCTAGGCACACAGCCTTCAGTAGTTGCAGCATGTGGGCTTCAGTAGTTGTGGCTTGTGGGCTCTAGAACGCAGGCTCAGTAGTTGTGGCCCATGGGCTTAGTTGCTCTGAAGCATGTGGGATCTTCCCAGACCAGGGCTCGAGCCCGTGTTCCCTGCATTGGCAGGCGGATTCTTAACCACTGTGCCACCAGGGAAGCCCCTAAAAATATTTTCTAATTCCTTGCAATTTCTTTGAGCCTATGGATTATCTGGTGATATGATAATTTCCCAATATTTGGAGATTTTCTGGACATTCCTTTGTAATCAACTCCTAATTTAACACAGTTGTCAGAGAATATACTCTGTATAATTTTATTTTATATTTAGTGATATATATTTATTTTATGGCCTAACATATAGTCTGTCTTGAAGAATGTTCAACGTACTCTTGAAAAGAATGTGTATTCAGTAGTTGGATGCAGTGTTTGATACATGTCAGTAGGTGAAACTGGTTGATGGTATTGTTCAAAATTCTATATCTTTATTGATTTTTTGGTCTGTTTTATAAATTACTAAAAGGAGGTGTTAAAACCTCCAACTATGATACTATGATTATGGATTTGTCTATTTCTCTTTTTAGTTGGTCAATTTTTGCTTCACATATTTCAATTATTAGATTCATACAAATTTTGGATTTTTATGTCTTCTTAATGAATTAATGATTTTCTTATTATGAATTCCCTCTGATAATACTCTATCTCAAAGTCTATTTTATCTTATATTAATTAATTTAGCCATCCCAGCTTTCTTATGATTACCCTTTTTTTTTTTTTCTTTTTGCGGCACATGGGCATCTCACTGTTGTGGCCTCTCCCGTTGCAGAGCACAGGCTCCGGACGCGCAGGCTCAGCGGCCATGGCTTATGGGCCCAGCCGCCCTACGGCATGTGGGATCTTCCCAGACCAGGGCACGAACCCGTGTCCGCTGCATTGGAAGGTGGACTCTCAACCACTACGCCATCAGGGAAGCCCCTTGCGTTTTTTTTTAAACTCTGTTTTTCTTTTTTCATTTTAACTCCTCCACTAGCTTTTTAGATATACATCTTTGTTTTAATAGTTGCTCTAGGGAATACAATACACATCTATAACTCATCACAGCCTACCGTGAGTTAATATACCACTTCACATATAACCAAAGAACCTTACATTACATTATAAACCTCATGATATAGTGTTATTATTTCTTCTTTGAATTGTTTTGTTTTGTTTTGTTTTGTTTTTGTGGTACGTGGGCCTCTCACTGTTGTGGCCTCTCCCGTTGCGGAGCACAGGTTCCGGACGCGCAGGCTCAGCAGCCATGGCTCACGGGCCCAGCCACTCCACGGCATGTGGGATCTTCCCGGACCAGGGCACGAACCCGTGTCCCCTGCATCGGCAGGCGGACTCCCAACCACTGCGCCACCAGGGAAGCCCTGAATAGTTATTTTTATTTATTTATTTTTTTTTTTGCTTTACGCGGGCCCCTCACTGTTGTGGCCTCTCCCGTTGCGGAGCACAGGCTCTGGACGCACAGGCTCAGCGGCCATGGCTCACGGGCCCAGACGCTCCGCGGCATGTGGGATCTTCCCGGATCGGGGCACGAACCCGTGTCCCCTGCATCGGCAGGCGGACTCTCAACCACTGCGCCACCAGGGAAGCCCCTGAATAGTTATTTTTAAAGAAATTTAATAAATGAGAAATAAGTATTTTTTATTTATCTACAAATGCACCATTTCTGGTGCTTTTCATTCCTTTGTTTAAATCTCAGTTTCTACCTTACTTCATTTTCTTTGACCTGAAGAACTTGCTTTAACATTTAATTTCTTGTAGTGCAGGTCTACTGGTGAATTCTCTCAGCCTTTTTGTCTGAAAATATGTTTTTTGCCTTCATTTTAAAAAAATAGAGCAGTTTTAGTGTCACAGCAAAATTGAGCGAAAAGTACAAAGAATTCCCATATACCCTTGGAACCACCCCTCAACCCCACCCCCACCATCACAGGCCTTTGTTTTTCAAGAATATTTTCACTGGACATAAGTTCCCAGATTAACAGCATTTTTTCATTGTCTTCTGATAGCATTATTTCTGGTGAAAAATCAGTGATCATTTTTATTGTTGTTCACCTATTTGTAATGTATATTTCTCCTCCAGGTACTTTCACGATTTACTCTTTTTCATCTTTAGTAATTTGACTGCTGTGCCTAGGTATGACTTTCTTTGCATTTTTTTTTTCCTGTTTGTGGTTCACTGAGATTCTAGGATCTAATGAATAGATATTTTTCTTCAAATTTGGAAGCATTTTTGGCCACTATTTCTTTAAATTATTTTTTTCTACCCTAGTCTTTTTCTCCTCTTAGTCTAGGACTGCAATTATACACGTGTTAGACCATCTGATATTATCCAGTAGCCATTGCTCTTTTTCCTTTTTCCAGCCTTTTTTCCCCCTCTGTGAGCATTACTCTGGATAATTCTTATGTTCCTATCTTCAATTTCACTGATCTTTCCTTCTCTAGTTTCCAGTGTGCTATTAATTCCACCTGGTGAATTTATATTCCAGATGCTACATTTTTCATATCTAGAATTTCCATTTCTGTCCATCAGCAGATGAATGGATAAGGAAGATATGGTACATATATACAATGGAATACTACTCAGCCATAAAAAAGAACAAAATAATGCCTTTTGCAGCAACATGGATGCAAGTTGAGATTAACATACTAAGTGAAGTAAATCAGAAAGAGAAAGATAAATACCATATGATATCACTTATATGTGAAATCTAAAATATGACACAAATGAACTTACCTACAAAACAGAAACATACAGACATATAGAACAGACTTGTGGTTCCCAAGGCAAAGGGGGGGCGGGTGGGGAAAGAATGTAATGGGAGGCTGGTGTTAATAGATGCAAACAATTATATATAGAATGGATAAACAACAAGGTCCTACTGTATAGCACAGGGAACTATATTCAATATCCTGTGATAAACCATAATGGAAAAGAATATGAAAAAGAATGTATATATGTGTATAACCAAATCACTTGGCTGTACAGCAGAAATTAACACAACATTGTAAATCAACTATACTTCAATTTTAAAAAAATAGAATTTCCATTTCTTTTTTTACTGTTTCTATTTCTTTAGTGAGCTTTTCCATCTCTTACCCAGTATGTTAATCTTTTCCTTTAAATCCTTAAGTATATTTAGAATAGCTGTTTAAAATTACCTGTCTGCTCTTTCAACATTTGTCATCTATGGGTAAATTTCTATTGCTTTTCTTTTTTTTCACTCTGCTTATGGGTTACATTTTCCTAATTTTTTTTCATGTCTAGCAATTCTACGTTTTATGTTGGACATTGTGAATGCTAAATTTTTTGAGTGTCAGGATTTTGTTGCTTTCCTTTAAAGGATGTTTTGTCTTGTTCTGGCAAAGTTAATTTACTGGCAGATAGGTTGTTCTTTTTATGGTTTATTTTTAAGCTTTATTGGAAAGGTCTACGGTGATACATAGTCCAGGGCTAGAGTAGCCCTACTCCTAATGCATGGCCTTTCTGGGGTCTCAAATGAATGCTCAGAGTATTTAATGATGTCTCTTGATTTCACCTAATAGGAACTCCTATGTTTCCCAGTGCTGTGAGACCCAGTAGCTGTTCTCTGCCAGGCCTGTGAGGTCTCACCCTAAACATACTTACGTCTTTAGTGTTTGGCTAAAGACTTAAGAAGATCCATATGCAAATTTCTGGAGCTCCTTTTCTGTACACCCTTTTGTCTAATACTCCGAACTACAATTCCCAGCTGCCTCAACAGCTTCAAATGTTAAATTAGGGACTTCCCTGGTGGCCCAGTGGTTAAGAATCTGCCTGCCAATGCAGGGGACCCGGGTTTGAGCTCTGGTCCAGGAAGATCCCACATGCCATGGAGCAACTAAGCCTGTGTGCCACAACTACTGAGCCTGCGATCTAGAGCCTGCGAGCCACAACTACTGAAGCCTGCAGGCCTAGAGCCCATGCTCTGCAACAAGAGAAGCCACCGCAACGAAAAGCCTGCGCACCACAACGAAGAGTAGACCCCACTCGCCACAACTAGAGAAAGCCACGCGCAGCAACGAAGACCCAATGAAGCCAAAAAAAAAAAAAAAAAAAAAAAAGTTAAATTAACCTCTGCTGTTTTCTCCTTGAATTTCACCTTATTACAGCACCAGAAAGTGCCATCAGGCAGAAAGCCAGCAATATAGTGAGGTTCACTTTGTATGCCTCTTTTTTACTTGGGGAATCATACTGCCGATTGTGCAATGGCCAAAAACAGTCACTTCATGTATTTTTTTCAGTTTTATAATTGTTTATGGTGGGAGGGACACACAGTGTGTTCAAATACCATATTTATGTAATTTGTTCCCTACTTAAACAGATATTTAGGTGGTTCTAAATGATAGTACAGCATAATGATCAAGTGTGCAGCTCTGGGTTAAATTCTCAGCTCTGTTACTTACTTGCTGTGGTTCCTTGGGGAAGTTGCCAGCTAATTACCCCACTTGCAAAATGGAATATAATAATAAAAACCACTTCATAAAGTTGCTCTGTGAAGTATATGAGATACTGTCTTGGAACACAGTGAGTACTCAAAGATGTTAGCTGTTATTATTCCATATTTTTCCTATTACAAAAAATGCTACAATCAGGAATTCCCTGGCAGTCCAGTGGTTAAGACTCTGTGCTTCTACTGCAGGGGGCACAGTTTCGATCCCTGGTTGGGAAACTAAGATCCCACATGCCACACAGCACAACCACCCCCCCACAAAAAAAAGCTACAGTAAACACTCTGGAGGATATTTATTTGCATTCTTATGCAAGTCTATCTATCTCTGGAATTCTTGGGTCTATGAATATATGCCTTTTATAATTTGATAGATATTGCCAAATGCTTTCAAAAAAAAAAAAAGGGGCTTCCCTGGTGGCACAGTGGTTGAGAGTCCGCCTGCCGATGCAGGGGACACAGGTTTGTGCCCCGGTCAGGGAAGATCCCACATGCTGCGGAGCGGCTGGGCCCATGAGCCATGGCTGCTGAGCCTGCGTGTCCAGAGCCTGTGCTCCGCAACGGGAGAGGCCACAACAGTGAGAGGCCTGCGTACTGCAAAAATAAATAAATAAATAAAAGACACTGCACTGATTTACCATACCACAACCTGTTTTTCCAAACTCTCACCAAGGTTAAGAGATATGGCCAAACCTCTAAATTTTGGCAATCTGATATATGAAAAGTGCAGTCTCCCTCCTTTTAAATTATGGGACGAATTCTGGGCATCCTCTTATGTTTATTGGCTCTCTATACATTTTATCCTATGACCTCCTGTTGGTATCACCTCATTTGGGTTTTTTTTTCTTATTGATTTTATCCATTCATCCAATTAATTGTATTGAGTACATATTAGGCATACAACAGTGAACAAGACAAGTCTCATCCTTATGAAGCTTATAGTTCAGCCAGGGAGACAGAAAATTAGCAAAGAAAGAATAAAATAATTACAATTCCCGTGAGAAGAAAACAAAGAGGATGTTAAAATCGTGAGTAAGCAGCAGTAGGGAGACTCTTCCGTAGAAAGAGTGGTAGTCATGGAAAGAATATTTAAAGAAATGAACTTTAAGTTGGGAACAGATGGTTGAGAAGGAGCGAGTCATGGAAGGATCCGTGGATCACATGTGAAGCAGAAGCAACAGCCATATGCAAAAGCTCTAATTCAAGAATGAATTTAGCATGTTTCAGGAACAGGAAGGCCACTGTGGCCATAGTATCCTTGGTGAGGGGAAAAGAGCCACCAGATGAGAGTGGAGATGTAGGCAGGGCCCACAGGAATACGAATTTTATTTCCAGTGCTATGGGAAACCATTGACAGGTTTTAAGCAGGAAACTGACATGATCTTAAATTCTCAAAGACCACTCTAGCTGTTCTGTGATTGGATAGGAGGGAGTCAAATCTGGATAAAGCCAGGAAGGCTAGTGAGGAGAGTAATGCAGGAATCTGAGCAAGTGACAATAGCTGGGATAGAGTGGAGACACTGGAGAATGAGGAAAGGGAGGACATTTATGCTATTTTTGGAGGTATAACTGGCAGGACTTGGTAATGAATCAACCACGGCAGCTCATTGGAGAGTGAAGCTTCAGAAATGACTCCCCGGTCTTTAGCTTGTGCCGCTGAGTGAACACAGCTTTTTTTTTTTTTTTTTCTGTACGCGGGCCTCTCACCGTAGTGGCTTCTCCCATTGCGGAGCACAGGCTCCGGACGCACAGGCTCAGCGGCCATGGCTCACGGGCCTAGCCGCTCCACGGCATGTGGGATCTTCCCGGACCGGGGCACGAACCCGTGTCCCCTGCATCAGCAGGCGGACTCTCAACCACTGCGCCACCAGGGAAGCCCCTGAACAGAGCATTTTTAACGATGGAGAAGACAGCAGAAGGGGAGGTTTGAGAGGTGAAGTGGGAGATGGCAAGTTCAGGCTTGGACATGCTAATCCAGATACGATGGTAAGACATCCTAATGGAAGTGGCCACAAGGCATGAGCTACATGAGTTAGAAGCTCAAAAGAGTGATCTGGACTAACCACATAAATTTAATGGCAAATGCTCTTTGTGTTTTCACTGTGAAGCCTGAGGGTAATTAAATGTAATGATGTGAACCTTTAGAGTTTTGCAATCTAAAATGATTTAGCTGTTAATTAGACTTCCTGTGGTGATCATTTTACAATACATAGAAATTTCAAATCATTATGTTGTATACCTGAAACTAACATATGTTGTACGTCAATTATTTTTAAAAAAGAGCAACAGGTTAGAAATTTTTTAAAAATGACTTAGCAATGAAAATATCTTGCACTTATCTCAGGCCTCTCTCTCAAAAATTCAATGCACATCATCAAATCAGAATGGCTGATAAAAATAAGGAAGCAGGGACTTCCCTGGCGCAGTAGTTAAGACTCCGTACTCCCAATGCAGCAGGCCCGGGTTTGATCCCTGGTCAGGAAACTAGATCCCACATGCGTGCTGCAAGTAAGAGTTCACATGCCACAACTAAGGAGTCCGCAAGCCACAACTAAGGAGCCTGCGAGCTGCAACTAAGGAGCCCACCTGCTGCAACTAAGACCTGCCTCAACCAAAGAAAGAAAGTAGAAGAAAAGTGTGCTGCAGTCTGGAGCCCTCCCCCCACAGTTAGGCACCCTTCTTTACCACGGCAGAATTGAAACCCAGCAAGGGCTCAGGCGCCCGTGGCACAGAAAGCCCAACTCTGACAGCGGGAATTTGCAGCAAAGTAAGGATTTACTGCAGGGCACCAAGCAAGGGAATGGGAGACAAGCCTCAGATGTATTCTAACTTGGTCTTTGAGTGAGGGGTTTTTTTTAAAGGGGGAAGAACAAAGAGGCTGGGATTAATCATCATCTTGTGAGATTTCTATGGCATTTCTTAAACATAGTTTCAGAAACCAGGATGTCTCTGGTTTACGATTCTCTGGCCAAGTGGTCCATGGCTCAGGGATCTGTTAGCTCATATTGCCCTGGAGAAACTACTGAGTTTGTATGTTTAATGATGATATTTAGAATAGCAATTTCAGTGCCTTAATGATGTTATCAACAATAGTAATTTTAGTCATCTGACTCTGGTTGATGACTGTTCAGTTAGCACAGGACTGAGGTGAGAGGGGACAAGAAAGGGAATAGGTTTTTGATAAAGAGATTAATCATAAACTCGGTAAGGGAACTCGGTTTTAGGGGGACTCAGTTTCAGAATTACTTGGCCACACGTTTACAAAAACTCTAATCTCCTCAGTCCTTAAAAAGATAGGTCAGATGCCATGGTACCTGGGGAAGGGGTTTCTCTTTTCCAAGGTCCCATATTCAGCCTTTCTGGATTGGGACTCTAGTTTTGGTCCAGTAAATAAGTGATGTGATTAGCACACTGTCTGGCACATTGGAAGTGCTCGATGACTCCCTGCTATTTTTTTTTTTTTTTTTT
Organism: Mesoplodon densirostris; assembly: GCF_025265405.1. Classification (NCBI taxonomy): domain Eukaryota; kingdom Metazoa; phylum Chordata; class Mammalia; order Artiodactyla; family Ziphiidae; genus Mesoplodon; species Mesoplodon densirostris. The sequence goes on from NC_082667.1 coordinate 10,353,470, forward strand.
TTGCGGTACGCGGGCCTCTCACAGCTGTGGCCTCTCCCGTTGCGGAGCACAGGCTCCGGACGCGCAGGCTCAGCGGCCATGGCTCACAGGCCCAGCTGCTCCGCGGCATGTGGGATCTTCCCAGACCGGGGCACGAACCCGTGTCCCCTGCATCGGCAGGCGGACTCTCAACCACTGCGCCACCAGGGAAGCCCCTCCCTGCTATTATTAACATTAGAAGAAAGGGCCCTGGGGCCTAAGAAGCAGAGGTTCTAGGTTCATTTCCTGGCTGCAAATAACAAAAAAGGAATTCTAATTAGTGTAAGGAAAAAAAGAAATTTACTGGCTCACCTAGCCTGGAGGACTAGCCAGATAGGTCACAGAACTAAACAGCTTCAGAAACCAGGGCCTCTGGAAGCAGCAATTCGACACGATATTTGTCTCTGCTCTTCCTTCCCTGTTGGCCTGCTTCTCTCTTACTGCAGAAAGGTCGTCTCCATGGGACAGAAAAAAATGGCTGCACCTGCTAAGCAACCCCAGCAGAAAGAATGTTTCCCCAGCCCCTGCTTCCTGCACTAATCCCCCAGGAATGGCTCGACTGGGCTTGAGGTCACATTCTGACCCTTGGGCCAATTACAGTTGTCAGAGGAAAGAGACATTCTGCTTGGCTAGGCCTAGGTCACAAATGCAGCCGTGGATCTGGGCTTTGGGGAAGAGTGTCTGTTCCTTCTTGTGGGAAGTCACAGGTCAAAAGCAATCACAGGCCACATGAGTATTCCTGCTCCATCAGTTACTGCCTGATGTTAAGTCTCACAGCCTCTCAGTTTCCTCATGATAAAATGGAGACTGTAGCTTCTGACTTATCTTACTCAATTTTTTTTTTGTTTAAATAATGAAGATCAAAGGACACAAGTTGTATGAAAAAAACGTACACATACTATCTTAGCGAACGATATTGATCAGGCCAAGCTACTTTAACTAAGTACACTAGATAACAATTTAATTTGCAGCCAAAGTTGTTAACTATTAAAAAAATTCAAGAATTTTCAACAATAAAAATGGCATAAACTTAATAAGGCTGTCAAATTCAGTTGCCTTAAATGACAGGAAACTATTGGGTAGTCTACCTAAGATTATCTAGTCTATCTAAGGAGTTGTTATCAAAAGCATCATCTCTAGGTGAATGTCGACCAGAGATATGGGATCTTGAGTAACATTTTCATCAAAAAAGGCAGGAACTGCTAGTGCTGGAAGGAATCTGGCCTCTTTACTTTAGATATGGAATCTGTGACCAGAGAGGCTAACATGGCATCCAACATTGCACAGCAGCCGGTGGAGCAGCAGGACTTCCCCAGGTCTCTCAAATACCAATCCTTATTCTTCCCATTCTATCACATTGCCTCCCTTTGTGGTTACATCCTGCTGGAACTTGATAGAGTCTTCTCTAACTCTGAAATGCATTTAGAACAGAACTTGCTTGTAGGTTGACAGTACAATTATTTGGATAGAATGTGGGGGATTGAGAGACTCCCAGGAGAGACCCCAAGTAGTGGTGCTTCATTCCTGAATGTTTAGAGCTCACAGTATTGGCGGGGAGGCAATTGGCCAGGGAGCAGCAGATCAGCATTCATTCCTTTCTTGTTCTGGTGTCAGCAGCTGCAGTGAAACTAAACAACCCACAGTAAATGCTCAGGAAACCAACTTTGCTGAGAAGCAATGTGTCAACACATAACAGAAGCCTAAAAATGTTCTTACTTAGTGCATTAATTACACACATAGAACTTAGCCTAAGAAAATGCTCATAAATATAACTAATATCTATGTTTAAAATTTTTTCAGCACTGCAATTTTTTTTTGGCCGCGCTGCTCAGCTTGAGGGATCTTAGTTCCCCAAGCAGGGATTGAACCTGGGCCCTAGGCAGTGAAAGCACGGAGTTCTAACCACTGGACCGTCAGGGAATTCCCCTTTTTGCTTTATTTTAAATAGAGATCCTTTGTACTGTAAATTTGCATTAGAAGAGCAGCAAAAAGCTGACATCAATGGCTGGGGCAGTGCAGACCAATTTCCTGGGGAAATCCGAAGGTCTGGGGCTTACCTGTTCAGGCCTGCCTTCTCCCATTTTATAGAGGCGGGTCTAAGGACCTGGAAGGAAGAAGGTGCCCAGAGAAGCAAAGACAGCAACACTGACACTGCCACCTCTTTTTGGAACCAGGGAGGACTTATATCAAGCACGTTCATTGAACCCACTGTTTAGGAACTCCTGCAGAGAGGAAATAAAAGGTATAAATGAGTCCTAGGGTAAATTCCAGCCCCAGATGTCCTATTTTTAAATGTGTGGCTCCCACGCTTTGGATCTCAGTCACCTTATCCGTTAAATAGTAGGTTTAGCGTACTGGTCTGTAAGGTGTCTATCCTCTATACAACAAAAAGAAGACAACTGTCTTAAGGAAATCCCACGAGTTCATCCTTCACGAGCCCCTTGTCCCCCACCTCCTGTGTTACACACCGTGAAGTTGTTCAGCAAAGCCTTTATTTAAGTGGAAAATTGGCTGTCTAGAGGGGCAGCTGCATGGACCACCATTCCTGAGCAAGGTGCAGTTGCCTGCATCTTAACTGGAGCTTCCCCTTGGGAACTTGGGAAGTCCCTTCCCCATTCTGAACCTCAATTTTCATATCTCAAGAAATGAGGGATTTGGGTTGAATGGATGAAGGTCCTTTTCTACCAGAAATCTGGCTGTATTTCTCCTAGTCTCCTGACTCCCAGGGGCAAAGACCCTAGTTCAAGTGCATGGAATAAAGCTTGGCCTCCTTTCCCCTGGCTGCAGAATCCCATTAGTATAATCAGAGGAGAGACAGCAGAGCTACAGGCTGGTTCGAAGCTCAGTCCTGCCACTCACTGTGTGATAAAATACTTAACCTCTCAGTGGCTCAATTTCTCCATCTGTAAGTGAGGTTCCTACCTCAAAGAGTTCTTATGAGGATTAAATGAGTTAATGTTTGCAAAGCACTAAAAACAGTGCCTGGCACGTAGTGCTTTGTAAAGTGTTTTTTGAATAAATAAAATTTAGTATGTGAACTGAATATCTTCATAACTCTAACAGCTTCTTGACTCCCCCTCCCCCCTGGCCCCAGCCTCTGTGTTCACCCCTTCCTAAAGCTCAGAGCTCTGAACCCCTAATCTCTCTACTTAAAGGCCTCCTATGGCTCCCAGGTTCCTCCAGGATGGAGCATTGATGCCTCAGCTGGAAGACCCAGGCTCTTCACACAGGGCCTCCCAGAGGTCCAGAGATGCTAGGCCACTTCCTTTTATTTAAGGATCCCAGTTAATTGAAAAAAAATAAAAATAAAAACAAACAAGCAAAAAAAGGCACACAGAATTACGAAAATTGTGGGGCATTTTTAATGTTATACTGAGCAAAGTCAAGCGTTAACCACTCCCACACCGCAGCGCAGGCAAACCGTAATTACGCTGTTTCAAGATAATTGCCAAGGATTCTCAGGCTCTTAACTTCCAGCCGCACAACTCGTGGAGCGGCGTGGTGAGGAGGCGGGAGTTCATCAGGTGGATCTCTGGAGGGTCAGCGTCGGGAGACTGGCGAGGACGGCCCAAACCCAAAGACGAGGCCCCTGGGACAACCCCTCACCACACCCCCTCACCAAACCCCTCAATCTCCAACGCCGCGGGCCCGGCAGGCCTCCCAGGCCGCGAGGCCGGCCCTCCATGCACCCACTCACCCGGCTCGGCCGAGCCCACCCTACCCTAGTAGCCCAGGGCGCCCGCGCACCCGGTGCCGCCGCCCCGCGAGCCGGGCCCCGCACCCAGGAGCCTCCACAAGAACCGTTATCTTGCCCGCGGCGCCCCCTGTGAGCTTCAGGCGTGAGTCGGAGAGTGGGGTCCGGCGGCGACCCCCGCAAAGAGCCCGCGAGGAGGCGCGCGTCCCCGCTCTCGGCCGGGCTGCCACGACCCTCCTGCAGCGCCCGCCCGCGCGGGGCCGGAGGGAAGGCGGGGACTCGGTCCCCGCGCCACGCGGCTCGACCAATAGAAGCGCGCGCAGCGGGGCTCGGCGCCGACCACCTCGGTTGCTGAAAACCCGACGCGCGGGCGGCGGGTTCTAGGCGGGCGCCAGCGGACCGGCTCCCAGAGCACTCGAGGCCGGTGCGCGGTACCCCGCGGGTCCCGTGCGCGCGCCTGACCTCCCTTGCCCAGTCGGCGCGCGGCATCGCCCGGCCCCGATGGCCCCCGAGACCCCGGCCCAGGGGCCTACCCCGCGCTACTTCACCTGGGACGAGGTGGCGCAGCGCTCGGGACGCGACAAAGAGCGGTGGCTCGTGATTGACCGGAAGGTGTACAACATCAGCGAGTTCACGCGCCAGCACCCCGGGGGCTCCCGGGTCATCAGCCACTACGCGGGGCAGGACGCCACGGTAAGCGCTGCCAGTCCAGGGAACGGGAGGAGGCGGGGCCGGGCGGTCGGAGCCTGGGGCTCAGCGCGCGAGACAAGAGATTTGGCACTCAGGGCCGAACACTCTAATTCGGGGAAAAGCCGGGAGGCGCAGGAGCGTACCGGTTGCCAGGTGATTGGGTGTGCTGCGAATAGGGGATGCAAGGGCAGGAGAGAGGCTGCGAAAAGTGGAGTCTGGGGAGTAGGTAGGGAGGGAGGGAGGCCGGCAACGTGCACGCACAAACAAAGGGCCGCGCCATCGGTCCGTGCGCTCCGTCTGCTGCCCGGAGTCTGCGTTCTCCAGGCGTGGGCAGTCCCCGGAGCAGGGGTAGGAGGGAGGACAGCGGGGATGTGGAACCCCCGGACGGCGGCACTGCCGACACCAAGGGAGGAGGGGTCAGTGGCAGGGAGAGGGATCAAGTCTTGACCTGTCTTGGTGGCTGGGAGGGAAGTGCAGACCCGTCTGGGCCGAGCATGCCGGACTAGACTGGCGAGCGTGAGCAGGGCAGAGAACGAGGGAACCACACTCGGGGATTTTCCTGAGGGGGGAAGCCACCTAGTGTCCGCTGCCTTAGGAACCCCTGCACAGGGTGAAGACCGGAGGCTAGGGAAGGGGCAGCACCGGCCAGAGAGGGCTAGCGCCTGCTCGTGCACAAAAAAAGAGTGGGAGCAGCGTGCTGAAGGTGTGTGTGGGGGGGGTTGGGGGGCGGGGGGCGGCTGCATCAGCATACACTTAGCGAGGGCCCTGGAACAGTCCTGGAATCCTGTGGGGAGGTCACTCAGCCTCAGGCCAGCAGCTGTTTGCAGTCCTGGGCTGTAGGCCCGGTGCTGGGTCGCATCCCTCCTCCCTCAGGCCTCACTGCGGGCCAGCGCGCGTCCCAGCCCCGATTCTGTTGCTTCCCTCTCTAGACAACCTGCTCTCGGAACTAAAGCACCTAGCACTTCCCTTCTGGGTTTGAGAGCTGGGAGACCACTCCTTGGGACCCAAAGTTTGGAGCGTTCGCTTCGCCGTGTCCCCTCCCCCTATATCCTTCCCCCATCCTTCGCCTAGCGGCGTGACCCCTTCCACTGTCCCCAGCTTTCTCCCTGACATCTCGGAGCGCGCCTCGGGCCACTAGGGTTCCCGTGATGTGGCGGTGCAGCGTAACGCGGTAAGGACCCGCCGCTCCCTCCGACGCGGCTGGCCTGGGAGTCGAGGCCTGAGCCTGTGCTCCTCTCCGGAGTGACCACTGGGGAGCTCAGGCAGTGGCCGAAGGCGAAGGTGTGGACTGGCGCATGCGTAGACGGAGCAGGCTTCCTGCAGTGTGATTTAGGGCCGGGGCCGGCCGCAGCGGAGACCGCGATTGGTCCGGATGTGTGGTGCCACCGGCCGCCGGCTCCGCCCCGGCTCCCTCCGCCTCCAAGCTTGTGGCTTTGGGCCTGGGGCTGTCTGACCTAAAGGACATTAATCTCGTTAATCTAGTCACTGAGGACCCCACCTTGCGTAACCAAAATTAGTGCCCTAAGGCAGGGGGTGTTCAGAGTGGGAAGGGAAATATGGAACCCCAACCAGAACAGCAGCGGAGGGAAGGGGGAGAAATGCAAAAGTGCTCCAGTTGGACACAGGGAGTCTCCCTCAGCACATTTCATGAGACACCTAGAGGAAAGGCCGGCCCAGGCAGGTCTTTCTGTGGTCGCCCTACCCGTGCTTCCTACTCCTTGGCATGGTACCCTTCTTCCTAGAACACAGTTGTTGGGTGATCCTGAGCTGTGGACACCGGGGACAGGTCTGAGCACTCTCAAAGGGCAGCTGCCTGGAGGGGGGTGGGGTCTGTTTGAACTTGGGTGCAGCCTCCTTGCTGGATCAGGAGGATGGTCTTTGGTGTGAGCCCTCCACAGGTCTCGGGGGGCCGGGCTGACTTCCTCACTGTTCTGCCTTCTCCCCAAACTTGCAGGATCCCTTTGTGGCGTTCCACATCAACAAGGGCCTTGTGAGGAAGTATATGAACTCTCTCCTGATTGGAGAACTGTCTCCGGAGCAGCCCAGCTTTGAGCCCACTAAGAATGTGAGACCCCGTTTGCTGTTTGGAGGTCCTGCAGTTGTTGAGGGGCAAAGGGTAGAAGGAAGGCCTAGATATGGTCACAGGTGACCACAGTCAGTAGTTCTTGGGAATGTCGAGATCCTTGCTTCTTCTGCGTAGTCATTGGGTGGCAGGGCTTTGGAACCTGTGGTTCTCACAAGGCCACCACCACCATCCCCATCCTCAACATGAGACCTATCGACCGAGCCCTTATTCTGTGCCAAGCATAACATCATATAATCCACACACAGTTACAGATGAGAAAACTGAGTCTCAGAGAGGTTAAGCAACTCGGCCAAGGATCACACCACTGCTAAGTGGCACAGCAGTGGCTTGAATGAATTCTGTTTAACTCCAGAGACCACATGCTCTTAGACTTGATCCCATAGCACCTCCTGTCATCCTTCCTCAGCATTGTGGTATCTTTACCTAGGACCGTTGGCTTCCCTTAGCTACCTTGGTGGGAGGGCCTTGAGCTTAAGAGGGTCCTTGGCTCCAGTGCTGGGTTGCATCTGGGGAGAATAACACCCATCTCCACTCTTCTACAGAAGGAGCTGACTGAGGAGTTCCGGGAGCTGCAGGCCACGGTGGAGCGGGTGGGGCTCATGAAGGCGAACCCCGTCTTCTTCCTGCTGTACCTGCTGCACATCCTGCTGCTGGATGTCGTTGCCTGGCTCACTCTTCGGCTCTTTGGGACATCCTTCCTGCCCTTCCTCCTCTGTGCAGTGCTGCTCAGCACAGTTCAGGTGAGAGCCCTGGGCTTGTCAGGAACACAGCCAGCTCAGCTTCCGTGGGGAATATTCTTTGTACCCCTCGGGAGGCCAAGGAGCCCTCTGTCCAGGGCAGAGCTGAGGATGTGCGGGAGAGTTGGTGCAGAAAGAGCACACATTCCGTTGTCTGTGGCTTTCATCTGCTCGTCTTCACCACACGTGCACCTTCATTTCTCCCACGGCCTCTCCAGCCGCTTCTCCCAGGGCTCCCTTCTTCCCGTGGCATTTCTCCTCTGAAACTTCATGTTCACAGTCCAGGTGTGCCAAGAACCAAGATTCTGGTTTCTCAGCTGGGGCCCTAATACCTGGCTGTCAGAACCCATCAGTTAAGCCTTCCACTTTCCTGAGTTTGTCACTTTGTCCTGTTCTGTAGTTTGGATGTTCAGTCCATCGGAAGTCACCGAACTCCAGAGCTGGGGACACTGAGGAACAGGGAAGGGGTAGTGATTTGCCCTAGCTCCCATGTGAGTCAGTGGCGGAGCCAGAAGCAGGACCCAGGCTTCCTGACTCCTCTCCTGATGTGCTCAGTTAGGCCAGCACAGGAAGGATGAGGGAGAGGCCGAGTCAGTTGAGACAGATGTGGGGCTGGTGGGCTGCTCTCAGTGCTAGCCTTTCTCACCCAGGCCCAGGCTGGCTGGCTGCAGCATGACTTTGGACACCTGTCCGTCTTCAGCACCTCTACATGGAACCACCTGCTACATCATTTCGTGATTGGCCACCTGAAGGTCAACGGGACGGGGAGGGGCTCTCTGAAACTCCAGTCAACAGGGGGCTGCCTGGGGGAGGGGGGGCACCAGGCTTCCATACTCATGCCCCGCTTTTCTGTAGGGGGCCCCTGCCAGTTGGTGGAACCACCTGCACTTCCAGCACCATGCCAAGCCCAACTGCTTCCGCAAAGACCCGGACATCAACATGCACCCCTTCTTCTTTGCCTTGGGGAAGATCCTCTCTGTGGAGGTGAGCAGAGGTATCGGTGAAGGTCTCGGAGAATGGGAGCCAGGCAGCACACAGGGCTTGCAGGGAAGTGCTCACAATGCTGTCAGTGTGGGCAAGACATTGGGGGCCGGGCTGACTAGCTGTTTGGAAGTTGTGGGACGCCACAGGCAGTAAGCAGGCTGCCCAGGACACTCACCTGTCCTCCCTCATGAGTTCAAGTCAGCAAATAGCTGTTGCAGAAAGGTACCCCACGCTGCTAAGGACCCAAAGATGACCAGATTGCTGTGCAAACCCTGCTCGGCCTTGAAGGTGATGGATGGCCCTCCTTGCAGGTGCTTTTTAGACACTCCCACCCCAGGCAGTCAGCCCCCTGCACTTTGTAATCCTCTCTCTTACACAACAGCTACACTGGCTTACTCTTCTCTGATGCCCATTATCTAGAATATTCATTCACTGAGTAATTCTTCCCACCCGCCTGATCCTAGCCTGACTTTCAGGGTGGTCAGCACTGGGTTTGAGTTGTCATCTGAGGGTGTGAGCAACCATTATAATGTAGCTGCTAAAGCCTGGGGGTGGGTGGAGATCTGGTGAGCCTTTAGTGAGCGTAAAGCGATGGACGGCTCTGAGTGGCCAGGGGAGTTCTTTAAAAAGTTAATTTAGGGCTTCCCTGGTGGCGCAGTAGTTGAGAGTCCGCCTGCCGATGCATGGGACACGGGTTCGTGCCCCGGTCCGGGAAGATCCCACATGCTGTGGAGCGGCTGGGCCCATGAGCCATGGCCACTGAGCCTGCGCGTCCGGAGCCTGTGCTCCGCAACGGGAGAGGCCACAACAGTGAGAGGCCCGCGTACCGCAAAAAAAAAAAAAAAAAAAAAAGTTAATTTAAAACCCTTTGACCCAAAACATTAATAAATAAATAAATAAATAAAATAAAACCCTTTGTCCCGAGGCTCTAGGCTATAGTCAGAGTTGTGCCAGGTCCCCCTCCCCCACTTCATGGCACATTGTAACATTTCAACACGCCAGGAATTAAACTGTTGTTAAATACACTTCAGTTCCAGGCATGAGTTCAAGATAGCCTGGCTCTCCTCCCCTCTCCGGCCATGAGGAGACCTGGGGGCAGGCTCTGGCAGCACTGTCTGTCCTAGCACCGGGAGCCCCTAGCTTGAGGCTTGCCACAAGGTCCTAATTTTCCCACTTCCTAAATAGGGACTTACTTGGTTTGCTCCATGCCCAACACTGTGCAAATGACGAACCAGCCTCAGCCTCCCGTGGCTCCCGTGGCGCCTTAGAGGGTTATTTACTGGGCAGAGCGTGAGGCTCTGGTAGCACTGCTGGTGTCACTAGAAGATTTTTTTAAAAAAGAGCTGAGGGCTTCCCTGGTGGTGCAGTGGTTGGGAGTCCGCCTGCCGATGCAGGGGACAGGGGTTCGTGCCCCGGTCCGGGAAGATCCCACATGCCGCGGAGCAGCTGGGCCCGTGAGCCATGGCCGCTGAGCCTGCGCGTCCGGAGCCTGTGCTCCGCAACGGGAGAGGCCACAACAGTGAGAGGCCCGTGTACCGGGGGAAAAAAAAAAAAGAAGATGGGAGTCTTTAAGTGGAAGAGAGTCTTCTCACACCACTGCCTCTGTTGCTTCTTGGTACTAAGGTTTTTAGGAAACTCCTATCTGCAGACACTAAAAATAGAGAATGCTCTGGGAAAAAAATAACTTTTTTTTTTTTTGCCTGGTTATGAGGCTGAGGTTAGGCTGTTAGGAAATGCGTGGGCTACAGGCTGCTGGGCACTTGGTTCAGCCTCACTGGGTCCAGTTTGACTGAGCACTGATCCCTGGGCTGACCCAGTAGCATCCGCCCCAGTGCCTCCCAACTCTCCTGGACAAGGAGGTGCAGGGGACACTTCACCCGAAATACCACCTTTCTGGCCTCCAAGAGTTGAAACACAGGGGGGCAGTTATCAGGGTTGTAATGGCCATTACAATCCTAATTTGATTGCCATTCGAAGAGGCAGCCAGCGGACAGGGCTCCCTTCCCTAAGAGTCCCAAAATAAGGAGGTCAGAGTTCTGCCTACACACCCCACCAAACAAGACAGATGCTCCTCTTCCGGCTTCCCCTGCCTCAGTTAATGTTGCTCGGGATGGGATGAACTTCACCCCCACCTCCAGGTCATCAGCAAGGCTTGCTGCCTCCAGAACATATCCCAGTCCATGGACTTCTCCTTCTCCTCTGCCTCCCATCCCCGGGTCTGGTCCATCTCAGGTCTAGATTATTGTTCCAGCCTTCTCACTGGTCTCCCTTCAACTCTACCTGCCCTCTACAGTTCATTCCCCCACCTCTAGCCAGAGTGAGCCTTTAAAGCGCAAAGCAGATAGTGCTACCTGCTGAAAGCCGTCCCGGGCTTCCCATCCCCACTGGAATAAAATCTGATGCGGCCGTCCCTAGTTTTCTGGCTTTATCAACTATTCTCCTCTGTTATATTCCCAGCCACACTGGCCTTCTTTCTGTCCCTTGAACGTCCCAAACCTTTGTTCCCTCTGCTTTAAATGCTCTTCCCCCGAATGTCTGCGTTGCTGGCTCCTTCTCACCATTCAGGTCTCAGTTCTGATGTCAGGGCCCCAGGAGGCCATATATAGTACTACCCTAGCCAAAACGCCGCCTACCTCACTTCCTGTCATATTTTCCTGTTTTTAATCTGTAATTACCTTGAGCTCTGTCTACAAATTTATCACCAGCTTCCTCTCCTCAGATGATAAGCTCCACGAGGGTAGGAATTTCGTGTTATTCATCTCTGTATCCTCACACCTAGAACAATGCCGGGCACATTGATGCTCAATAAATAAATTGTTGAATGAATCACTTAATGGAGAAAGGCTTCATTTAGCAGAAGTGCCTGGCACAGGATAAGGTATCAGTAAATGTCCTGTCAAAACAGTAGATGGACTCATGAAAGAAGGGTGAGCTGGCATTCTGCTCTGGGGTAGAGTCCCTCCTGTGCCCTGTGGTCGTCTGGTGGCCAGAACTAACCAGGACACGAGGAACAGAAGGAGCCATGACTTGAAAATGAGTGCAGAGGGCTTCCCTGGTGGCACAGTGATTGAGAGTCCGCCTGCCGATGCAGGGGACACGGGTTCGTGCCCCGGTCCGGGAAGATCCCACATGCTGCAGAGCAGCTGGCCCCGTGAGCCATGGCCACTGAGCCAGCTCGTCCAGACCCTGTGCTCCGCAACGGGAGAGGCCACTACAGTGAGAGGCCCGTGTACCGCAAAAAAAAAAAAAAAAAAAAAAAGAAAATGAGCGCAGAGCTTCACTGTCATGGTTGTGAGAGCTCCCGCTAGGGGACCCGGACTGACTGGCTAGCCTGGCAGCCCCAGCCTGTCTCTATGGCCGCTCAGCTTACAAAATCACCACCAGCCGCGGGGGAAAACCTTGCCAGAGCCTTCAGATTGCCAAGCTGATTTTGGTAATCTTTCCACAAATATTTGCCAAACTGTGCTTAGCTTTCAAGGGATTTTATAAAGCTCATGTTGACACTTGAAGAGACCGAAATATTTGGAGAAGGTCAGGGACTGGATGTAGAGGGGATCCTGGCCCGTGTAAGGGTAAAAATTGTTGTCTGTGGAGACCCTGGTGTCAAGAGTACCAGATGGAGAAAGGAAGGGGGGGAGGTGGAGGGGCCTGGAAACCTGATAAGGGCGTCTCGGGCTGAGCACGAGGAGTACTGAGGACCTGCAGGCTCCGTTGTGCCCAGGCCTTGTGTGGGTGTGGGTGTGGGTGTGGGCCAGGGCCACCGAGCTGCGTCCACGGTGTGGCGCGCTTGGCAAATCCAGCAGCCTGGCCTTCACGCGCCAGGAGCTGGAGGTAAGGCTGGGCTTGTTGGAGCTTTCCATAGCGCCAGCAAGCTGCCGGCCCCCGCAGGAGGCCTCGGCTCCTGAGCAGGGAGAAGCCAAGGTCACAAAGGGAGGGGAATGGGTGACTGGCCTGTGGGTGCTGATGTGTGTTCGCTTTCCTTCACAGCTTGGGAAACAGAAGAAAAAGTACATGCCATACAACCACCAGCACAGATACTTCTTCCTGAGTGAGTGTCCTCATCCAGCCCCGGGGGGCGGGGGTTGGGATGCTGCCCCGGGACTGCGGTACTTGAAGTGAAGGCTGGAGGAAGTTCTCCACCTGGAACAGGGTGCCCCCTGCAAGGGGGCAGTCTACCTTCTCAAGGGGCAAAGGCAAGAGTTAGGCTAATGTTTGGTCAAAGGTCACTTGTGTTGGGGGCAAACTAGTTCCTCCAGCCCCACCCTGGCTTCCACAAGGGAACTGAATGGTGGCGGGCCATCCCGACTAAGCCTGAAACCTCACTTTAAATCTTGTCAAACAGGCCAGGGCCAAGGTGACGCAGTGGGACACAGTTTAACACCCAGAAGGACAAAGGTAGATAGACTAGCAATGGGAGGATTGGACCTGAAGAGGGAGCTGGGGAGAAAACATCGCGGTGGTTGTCCTAAGCTCTTTCTGAAGACTGTTGTGTATATTCCCTGCTTTAAAAATCTCCATAATGTCTAAAATTTTTTAAACCCTTTTAAAAATTCAAATTTCTAAAGGGAAAGGAGAGGATGAGTCCATTGATCCCATTTTCGTTCAAAGGAATTTATCTTAACTGCCTGTTACTCCATCCCTGTGGAGAAAGGGGGATGGGATAGAAAGGTGGAGCAGAAACGTCCAGAAAAAAGGTTAGAATACATGGCACGTCAGGATAGAAGAGCCATGTGTGGGCATTGTAATGCTGGGCTTATAGGTAACAACAGGGCCCTGCAGAGAAGGGACACAGAAGGAAACCGACGAGCACATAGGACAGGACCCACATCAACTCCCAGTTCTAAGAGAAGCTCCTCCACCCCTCTCCACAGCCGACCTCCAGGCTGCTTCAGGTTGGGTGGCACAAGCTTGTTTCCCTAGTCCAGGGAAGAGAGCTTTCAGCCTGTGAAGGATCAGCAGGGTTCCCCCCACTCAACACACACCCTTTCCTGCTCCCGTCCCTTCATCTGCATGGTGGAGCAGCCAGGAGCACAGGGCAGATGATTGCAAGGACAGGCGTAGGGCCAGGAGGATGAGCAGTACCTTTTTAAAGGCACAGGGGCAGAGCAGGTTCTGTGCGTGGAGCTTGTCTCCCCAGCTGTCCTTTTCCATGGAAGAGAATGCCACGTTCCCCGCACCTCACCCTCTCAGCATCCACTGGGAGATTCTGCTTTCTTCAGACTTGCACTCATGCCCACCTTCAGCACCTTTCGGGTCCAGTGGATTGAGGACTGCCGAGGCAGCTGGAGGGGCAACAGGAGGAGATGCCAGAGGGGCAGCCCTGTGCTGGAGGCCATCTGTCCAGCACCAACTGGCCCTTTAGTGACCCTTTAGTGCTGCTCACACCTCCCCCCTTGTGTCCATTTCCTCCCCAGTTGGGCCCCCAGCCTTGCTGCCTCTCTACTTCCAGTGGTATATTTTCTATTTTGTTATCCAGAGGAAGAAGTGGGTGGTAAGTATCCGGCCCCCAGATCCCACATCCTTTGTCTCCAGTACCCTGAGGGATGGGAAGGGGGTTCTCCAGGGGAAATCCCACTGAGATTTACTCCAGGCCTAATTTAGAGCCAAGTAACAGAACTAGGTAGAGACCCTTCCTTATCTCTAGGTGAGATGATTTGGGCTCAGCAGGCAACCTGACTCCTGATGCCCTATTTAATTCAGCGAGTTATCTCCTGAGGCTATTGTGCTCGGCCTAAAGCAGGGGCCAGGCTGGGGAGGGGGAAGATGAATAAGAGATGGCACCTTCACTCAGGAAACTTCTGATGAAACAGGATGTGGTTGACACCAGACGAGGTACAGGCAGAAGGTTTGGGGATTTCGAAAGGGGCCTGACTGCATCTGGCTGGATGGGAGGCATCAGAAAAGACTTTGCAAAGTCACTTACCTAGCTGGCCTTGGAGGACAGGCAGAGGCGGGGGAGTTGGGATGGACTCTGAGCAGAGAAGCTGGGAATTAAGGGGCGAATCTGGTCACTGGACATGTGGTGGAGGACTCGGGTGTCAGGGGAGGAGGGTGGTGCAGAAAACTCATCAGCAATTTGATCAGGGCACTGGCACAGACTGAGCCACGATCCTGGAAGACTCACTTGGCAGCGTGATGAAGGAGTGAAGGATGGAGACGGGTTGGGAGGAAGTGGAGGCAGGGAGACCTGGCACCTGTGAAGGAATCAGGCAGGGAGGGCTGGGGGCGCCCCTAGGGACGGAGCGGGGCTAGAAGGTGCCGGACGGGCAGCTGAGAAAGGCTGCTGTGAGCACTCCAGTCTGAGGACCGGGGAGGATGGCTGCTCCACGCAGGGGAACAAGTGCCGTGAGAGGAGAGGTGCTTTGTGCTGTCACAGGGCTGTGCCTCTCGCTGCAGGACCTGGCCTGGATGATCAGCTTCTACGTCCGCATCTTCCTCACTTACGTGCCGCTGCTGGGACTGAAAGGCTTCCTGGGCCTTTTCTTCATGGTCAGGTAGTATTTGAATGGGGAGGAGGGAGCAGCGCAGAGATGTGTGGGAGTAACCAGTCTGGTCTGGGGGCGTTGGCTGGGGAAGGTGGCGGGGTTGGAGCAGCTTCTGAGCGAGAGTCAGAGCTCTGGGCTCTGCTTGTACTGGTTTTGTCTGGGTGCCATGTCCACCAGGTTCCTGGAAAGCAACTGGTTTGTGTGGGTGACACAGATGAACCACATCCCCATGCACATTGACTACGACAGGAACGTGGACTGGGTCTCCACCCAGGTGAGGGACAGTCACTTGGAAGACCTGGGCACAACTAATAAGAAGGGTGGGTGGGCACAGACCCAGGGTAGGGGGGTGGGCGGTGGTAACAACAGACGCTCCCAAACCTTGCCTCGTTAGCCTGAAGCTTCTCTCCTGCCACCACGTGGAGAAGGGAGTGACCAGGGACAGGCCAGCTTTGCCTGGAGAAGGCTGGGCTGGCCTTTCCATCTGGTACCCAGAGCCATGCTCCCCCGACCTTCTCCTCCAGCTCCAGGCAACATGCAATGTCCATAAGTCAGCCTTCAATGACTGGTTCAGTGGCCACCTCAACTTCCAGATTGAGCACCAGTGAGTAGAGAGGCCTGGGAAGCAGGGACCTGGGGAGGGTCCACGTAGGAGGGGGATGGGGGGCCACAGGAGCTGGGGCCACTGACTGTCCCCTGTTCTCCGTGAAGTCTTTTCCCCACGATGCCTCGACACAATTACCACAAAGTGGCTCCCCTGGTGCAGTCCCTGTGTGCCAAGCATGGCATAGAGTACCAGTCCAAGCCCCTGTTCTCAGCCTTTGCCGACATTGTCCAGTGAGTATCTGAGCCTGGGAAGAGGGCTGGGAGGGCTGGAAGGGGGCAGGGCAGTGGGGTCAGTGGTGAAGTATGGGGTGGGAGCCACAGGAAGGTGCCATCTGGAATGGAGGTCACCAAGGCCAAGGCCAGGTGCTCTGTTGGTCTTGTGGCCAGTTTGGGCCTTTGCTCTCAGTGCCATGGCCCAAGCCCTTTCTCAGAAGCAAAGGGGAGGCGAGTGCTCACGTCAAGGGGGCCTTACGTCACCTCTGGAAGGGCCTCACTGCTGCACTTCTGGCGGGTATGGCTTTGGGGCTCCTCTCCACTGTCTCCTCACCACCTGCTCCCATCTTGTCCCCTCAGCTCACTGAGAGAGTCCGGGCAGCTCTGGCTAGATGCCTATCTCCACCAATAAGAGCAGCCTCCCATCTGGAAGAAGAGCCTTGGAGCCAAAGCAGAGGGGGGGCCTGGGGACAATGCCACTACAATCCTAATATTCAGAGGGGGTGGTTTGAGGAGATAAAGGCTCTGACTCAAACCCCTCCCCTTTATCTTCTAGGCACAGATCTAAGACCCAAAGAGGGGTGCGCAAGACCCCTGGAAGGAGGGGTGGAGCTGCTGGGACAGGGATGTGAAAGTTTTGTTTCCTTTTTTGTTTAGCAGATGCAAGTGGTTGGTGGGCAAACAGGGAGTCAGGAGGGTGTTAGAATAGGAAGGGTCTACTGAACCCAGAAATCAGGAAGAGATTTAGCACTAAAATTCCACCCAGGGGACTTCCCTGGCGGTCCAGTGGTTAAAACTCCGTGCTTCCAATGCAGGGGGTGCAGGTTCAATCCCTGGTTGGGGAACGAAGACCCCATATGCCGTGCAGTTTGGCTAAAAAAAAAAAAAAAAAAAATTCCATCCAGGAAAGGGAGGAGCTCATCTTACCGGTCCACTTCTCAGTGCCTTCTCCACTCTTGCTTGTAAACCTCAGAGGTTCACAGGCTGGAGGAGGGCAGAGCAGCTGAACCTTCTGGGCAAGATTTAGAAAGGAAGCATGAGCGCCTAAGGCCTGGCAGCTTGGCTCACTCTAGGGCTAGGTGTGACCCATGTCTGCCTCAGGCTCCTGGAGAGGCAATTTTTCCACTTTTAGAAGCAGGGAGGGCAAAGGCCAGGGCTGTGGTGTTGGAGGCATCTGGCTCTGAAGGATGCTGGCACTACAGGATTTGGTCCCGTATTCCATCCAGGGTACAGAAGGAGCATAAGGTCCCAGGGCTTGCCCAAACAGCCAGCAGAGAGTCGCTGGCCATTAAAAATCCTTTCAGCTTTTTGATTCACCTCTTTTGACCACCACCTGAGGGAGAGAACACTCCTAGGATGGGGAGTCTACTTCTTGCTCCATAAGCAGGTGGGCAGACGGGCGCTTAGTCTTCTCCTCCGCAGAAACAAACGGGGGCTCCCAGGGGTTTCCCTTTGCTCCCCGACCTGTAATTCCAAATTTAATAAAGTAGCAGTTAGTGAGCACAAGTGACCAAGCTGGGAGAGGGTGAATTACCAGTCATGACGAAAACACAGGGTTCAGGCATAAAGAATATAAGGGCCGTAAGAGATTTTCCATAACCTAAATTAAGTTACAGCATTACTTCTGAGCAGGACTTGGGTTAAGTGTAATGACTTCATAGTTCTAAGCGGAAACAGGAAGGGAAAGACACAGACATTTGTGATCATCATGGCTGCCCTTCAGCATCCTTACTCTGGCAATTCTGTTCAAGTACCTTTCTCTGCTGGAGACCAGGTAGGAATTTAGGAGAATCTCTTAAAGGTATATCAGTCTAATACTGAAATACAATGTTTTTAATCTCCTGTTTTTTAAAAAGATAGAAACAGTTTAACCCGTCTCTAGAGAGTGAACACAGGACTGCGCCCATGGGTTACCAACATTCACACCCTTTCCCCTTCCCACACCCACAGCCTTGCAGGTGAGGTGAGGGCATCATTCACCTGTCCCAACAGCATCTACTCGAAGCATATTGAGCATTTTGGACACTGGAAAGAAAGTACCTTAAACTATAAGGAAAAAGCAGAGACCTGGGAGAATTCATATTTAGTTTAGGAAAGGAATGGCAAGGAGATGAGAATGGTAATCAGGGAGATGAAGGTCCTAAGGCATGTTGGGGTGGGATTAGAGGCACCACCTAACGGGAAGGCTGTTGTGATTACTTAGAGGGTTGTCAAAACAAAGACAGACTTAAACACACGCACGCACATACGGCAGAACGGGTTACAGAAGATTTTACATCTTTTCCATTTGGGCAGAACCTGGCTTAAAACAGTCTGGGTAAAACAATTAGTAGCAGAATTGGAGAGTTCTACGTTCATTGGCTCCTTCATTCCAGAATAGGTGCTGAACCCAGCCTCTCAAGCCATCTGGCTTTGGGCTCAGGCTGCCCAATCTGAGCAGAGCTAGTGAAACTTACTGAGCCAAGTCTGAGCCCTCAGAACACCTCAACCACTGTGGCCTTCTCTCCTTAGCCTGGACCAGTGTGGTCTCACATGGCCACAAAGGAACAGACTAGTGACAAAAAGCTCAGACGTTGCAAGGTAACATGAGTGACCTCAAATCCAAACAATGACATGAGAAAACAGGATTAGAGAGGATAAGTTGCCTCTGGTCATAGATGTGGCGGAACTAACATTTGAACTTACTTTTTAAAAACTCCAACTTATATGCTTATCTTTGTTACTTTCATCTTCCTACCACTTTGCCGGAGGCATTTTAATTAGACCCAATATCAGCATCCTTTTTGTGTGTGCCAATTTTGTTACCACATGCCAATGGAGTAAAACTGAGAAATAAAGGTAATTTTGACCAAACGAAGGCTGATATAATCCATGATGCTCTCCTGCATCTGTTGACAGGAGTCCCTGTACCTCTGCTACAAGTTACTATCCGACTCTGACTCACTTCTTTCTGAATATGAGTCCCCATACTGACTCCCCCCACTTGCCTAAGCCCCTTGGGGCAGAGGGAGGATCATCAGGCTGCTGTGGAAACACTGAGGCACAGGTGGACTGTGGCAAGGAGAAGAAAGGCCAGCCCATTCCCACGATACCCATATGTTCCAATGCTAGACTGCCTGTGTGCGCTAGTCAATTCTAGTGTTTAGTGCACCGCTTCCTACTACCATGAGGCAACGCCCTCACCCTTTTAAACTCTGATAGTCTGTGCAGGTAGTCTCCCTAAGTTTCCTTTTTTGCCTAAATCTCTGTAAGGCGTAATACCTCAGAGCTGGACTGCAAAGCAATGCCCTTTTAACCACTGCCCTACTAGAAGAGCTCTCCTCTCCAAGCGAGAATATTAGAATGTGCTAGGGCTTCCCTGGAGGCGCAATCGTTAAGAATCCGCCTGCCAATGCAGGGGACACGGGTTTGAGCCCTGGTCTGGGAAGATCCCACATGCCGCGGAGCAACTACTGTGCCACAACTAGTGAGCCCGTGTGCCTAGAGCACATGCTCCGCAACGAGAAGCCACTGCAATGAGAAGCCTGCACGCCGCAACGAAGAGTAGCCCCTGCTTGCCACAACTAGAGAAAGCCCGGGCAGCTATGAAGACCCAGTGCAGCCAAAAATAAATTTATATTTTAAAAATGTGCTAAATAGGATTTGCAGGATTGATTTTCCCTGCAGTGGTTAATAAACTGGAAAAGACCAGGCAACTCAACTCCAAAAATAAGAGGAAAACAAACCACGCTACCTGCTACCACAGGGGACAGGCCCTTAACTAGAGCTACTACACTGAGGTGGTAACACCTAAGTCTTCCCACCTCTGGGCCCCATCACCATTACTGCAGGCTTAGAATCAAATTACCTGAATGAGAAAATGGAGCTCAGGAAAATTCCCTGGCGGTCCGGTGGTTAGGACTCCATGCTTCCACTGCAGAGGGGCACAGGTTTGATCCCTGGTCAGGGAATGAAGATCTTGCATGCTGCATGGTGCAGCCAAAAAAAAAAACACACAAAAACGGAGCTCAAATAAGTTGTGTGGCTTGCTTCAATCTGGAAAATTGGTTTCATTTGTCAACTGCTAGAGACAGAGCAGTGAACAGATACTAAGATCGAGAGTTTGAAAACTACTGGTCTTTAGTCTTCTACCTGCTTAATCTGCTGAAATATTGTCAACTTAAATTTCAGACCACTTAAGTGTCCTTGGTTAACTTTAAATGGCAGTGACAGGAATGTTACAAAATTAGAAACTCAAACAGGACAGCCCCCTATCAAGTTTTATTAGGATTATAAAAATTTCAGAGTACAAAAACATTCCACCTCTATGAAAAACAGTAACCTGAAGTTGACGTCACAAAGCGAACAAGAAAGTGATTTTTGAATGGCAGCTTTCACGATTTACAAACTGGTAAAGTAAATGCTTGGATGCTATGAAGTAGTTGATCTAAATTGTGAGGATTTCTCAAAGGAGCTCCTTTATCTCACACAGTAGGTGGAAAACTAGAAATTCGTTCAATTTATTAAAACTTCTTTCCCAGCAAGATCAACTAGGCATCATCCTCTAAATGGCTGAAGTACTGCCAAAGCTGCTTTGGCCATTCTATGGAGCACGGTGCCATCTTGTGGCCAAACCACCCATTACTACAGTGCAATGCCAACATGTTAACTTGGAGTGAAAAGAACATTTTATACTGCCTGAAACCTGGGGCACTTGAGATGTCTTCAAACGTTCTCAAAGAAAAGGACATTCTGGTTACTTTTATAATTTTATTGACTCTTTTCTCCTCATATCTTTCAAAACAAAAAACCCAGCATCTTATCCCAAAGTTTCGACTCAATTAACTGCCTCAGAGAGGCCACGTGAAGCACCACCACTTGATGCCTCTGAATAACCACTGTAAAGACTAGAGTTATGTACATAGCAAGTTCAAGTTTCTGCCCACCTCAGGACACACAGCTGGTAACCAAACCCTTGTGGCCAACTCCAGGGACTCTGCCTATCTTATTTCTCGGCAGCTCTTCCCATCTGTTTAAGACTGCATCTACCTGATGGCTACCCTTCAGGGTGGGTCAAGGCTGAGCCAAAGAGAAGCACAGTCTAGTCCCCCGGTCACCTCCCACCAGCCACCAGCTGGCCAGGCAGGAAATCATTTCCAGTCTTTTGTCTCCACCATTTATCTCCCTCTTTCTTCTTCAAAACTTGTTGCTCTCACTTTCATGTAACAATGGATTCAGTGTCCGTTAAATTGCCTGAGAGGCGGCTTCAGCCTGACATACTTTCCTGAGCTAAAAAAGAAAATAACAAACCTCTGTGGCTTTCCTGCCATGAGATCAAGTAACAAAGGGAAAAGCACTACTGAGCAGGATGGTGCTAGGGAAGCAATGCAAGCCCCTCCCCACCCCCACGGAGGTTTCTCCAGCGCCAGCTCTTGCGGGTACAACACGGCAGACATTCTGGGGTCAGGGAGGTATAATGAAGGGAAAGCCGTCTATTTTCCCCTTTTGAACTTCCCTGCTGCCCCAGTCTTGGCCTTCTTCTTAGCGGACCCCTTGGGTTCTGGCTCCTTGCGCTTAGCTGAAGAGAGGGAGCCGGTCACCTTGAAGAAATCATCCAGGCGGCCCTGGGTGCTGCCCTGGCGGCTCTTGCTCAGCCTCCTGACCCCACTGCGGATTCGCTCCTCGGAGAACTGCTTTTCACCACACATGAACTTGACGAGCTCTTCTTCATTTGGCTCGCTCCACTTCAGCTCCACAGATTCTGGGTCCAGCACCTCGGGCTCCAGGAAGAGCTGCTGGGCCTCCTTGTGGAGCCAATTTTCCGGCACAGGGTACTTGTTGGGGTCGAGCCGACGCAAGATCTCCTCGATGCTCTTGTGCTTCTGGATGAGGTCCACGGCCCGCTTGGGCCCAATGCCCCGAATGGTCTCACAGTAGTCACTGCCCAGCAGGATGCACAGATCCACAAACTGCTCCTGGTTCAGGCCCAGCTCCTGCAGAACCCGGCTCAGGTGGAACTCCTGGATGGGCAGCTTCTTGGCCTCGCTAGCAGTCAGGTGCCGCATGAGCACGGGGCTGCCAAAGGTCAGGCAATCCATGTCCTCGGTGGCCGCGGCATAGACTCTGCCGGCCTTCACCAGGGCGGCACAGCTGGCCTCAGCCTCGCTGGGCGCATCGAGGTATGGGACGCCCATGAGGCTCAGGAGATGCTTGCACTCGTCATTGTGTTGCTTGGTGACCTTCACCAGCCGCTTCGTAAACTTCTCCACCTCCCCTTCGGCCCCAGCAGCCTGGGCCTGCTGCAGCTGCTTCTCCGCCTCAGCCCGCCGCTCGCTGCGTTTGGCCAGCTCCCCTGACTTGAGCTGTGGCGGCTTGCCGTCAAAGACGTACACGGGCTTGATGCCGTTCTCGATCATTCGGATTGTGCGATAGAACATGCCCATCAGGTGGCTGGTGGTCTCACCCTCCTCATTCTGCAGCACATCCCCCCCTTGGCGAACAGCTATTAGGAACTGATAAATGCTCATGGAGGCATCGATAGCCACCTTGCGGCCAAAGTAGCTCTTGATGTCATTCTCCCGGATGGCACTGGGGGCCACGTCGGCAATCAGTTTGGCCAGTCCTTGAATTCCCATAGCAATACAGAGGGACAGCTAAAAGAGAAAGGCAGGTAAGACAAGGAGGAACTTACAGGATGCAAAAGGAGGAAGGGTTACCAGGGGCGCTATCTCACCAACTTCACGCCCTTGGCTAAACATATCTAGCACAACAAAACGACACCAAGTCAGCACCTCGGAAGATGAAAAGAACAAGACACGGCTCCCATCGTCAAGAAACGTACAGTCTAGTAAGGAAGTCCTCTCAATTAATACTAAGGCCTCCTGAGAGTTAACTGAGATAACAGACAAACCCCCCCGACAAAGATTAGGTGCTCTGTAAACGTTCTCCCTGCAGAACTCCCTGCAGAACTCCCTGCAGAATCCTTTGGTTCGTGCCTCAAGCTGCCTGCTTTGGTAGAACGTGTACCGAGGGGACAGTGCCTCGTTAGCCGGGCATCCTCCCCCTGCGTCCGACAAACGCAGGCGGGAAAGGGATGTGAACGAGTGTAGCTCAAAAAAATGTCTCCCCTCCGGGAGCTTAGTCACAATACACAACGACCTCATGAGCTGGGAATTACCTTCTTTCTACAAATGATGAAAGACGCTCGGAAGTTAGCGACTGGCCCCGGGCTCAGAGCGGGAAAAGTGGCGGGCCCGCCTGACTGCGAATCCCGCGCTCGCTCCGCCCCGCCCGCGGCAGCCGCCGGCCTTCCCCAGGACCCGGGGCAAAACGGCCCGCCGCCCTCGGAGACGCTTCCGGAGGGTCTCACCTGGCCTCTGGGGCGCTCCGGCGTGGCCCAGGACAGATCTCAGCCCAACTCCCTCCTCAGCCGCGCAGCCCCCTCGGCACTAGCCGCTGATACACTCACACTCCGCCGCCTTCCAAAGCCCGCGCTCCCGTCACGTGACCTGCCGCGGCGCACAGCCTCCTGGGAAGTGTAGTACAGGCTCCGGCCCCCTCGGCCAGCTTCTCTCACGACAAACAGTCCCGCCAGGGTGAACGCACTCGTTCAGCGAGCCGACCCTACCCTTCTCTACCGCTTGCCCCCACTCCACCCCGGTCGCCCCGCAGGCTCCAGATCCCGCCACACCCGAAACCACACGACTACAAATCCCACAACGCCACCTGTGCAGCTGCACTTCCTCTTCCGGCTGAACAACGCGCCTGCTCCTGCCGACGTATTCTTCCGGTGGCTGAGCGGCGGATTACCCTGTGTCCGGCAAAATGGTGAGAGGGTTGAGGGGAGTTACGGATTGGACTTTGGGGACCCCTCGGGGCCCGTCCCGCGCCCTGTTTTTTTTCTCGCAGAAGCCTCAGGTGTCCGAGGTCCAGAGGGCTGGAGGCTCCTGGATCCTTCGGCTTGGGCTGAGGGGCGGGGAAGGGAAGCCCCTTGCCATGGACTCCTTAGGCTGAGGTTTTGATGGCACTGGGCTTCTGATCTAATGACTTATAAGGATGAGGAGCATGGGGAGCATTTCTGATACCTTCGAGCTTTTATCTATGTTACTTGTGATCAATCTGTTACCTCTATCTGGAAAGTTTTTCCCGCCTGCCGAACTCGTACTCATACTACACGGTCCCGGGCAAAAGTCACCTTCTTGATGAAGTACTAACAACTGTCTCGGGCACTTGTCCTCTTTCTCCTGGGAGCCCCGCAATCTATGTACAGACCTCTTGCCACGTGTCATGGACTTCTTTGTTATTTGCCACGCCTCCTAGTGACCACCATCTGACGTGCCTCTGGCCCTGGGATGATGTCTATTCATCTTTGTATTTCCAGTGCCAAACACGGGGCCGGCAACTGGAGTCTCAGTCAATGGCAGCGATTGTCTTTATCATTTTTAGGGGGGCATAAATGTTTACTGAATTGAATTCCTGTGTCTCTGAGAACAATGAGGTCAATTTACTTCTCTAGAGTTGTTGTGTTCTGGATTTTAGAAGCGTTGGCTGGTGGGTGACAATGGAAGTTAACATTTGTACAGAACTTTACGTTTACAGCCCTCTTTCACAAGCATTATCTCATAGTCTTCCCTATAACCTTGGGAGGGAAACAAACACCTATTGAACAACTACTCTATGCCAGGCAGTGAGTTAGATGCTATTGCGTTTGTCGCCTTTCTTAAATCATACATCAGCCTTGTGAGAGGGTTATTATTATAATCACTTTACTGAGACTCATGTTATTCAGTAGAGCCAGAATTTTATTTATTTTTTATTTTTAAGAAATATTGTTTACTTGTTTACTTATTTACTTACTTTTAATTTATTTAATTTATTTTATTTTTGGCTGCCTTGGGTCTTCATTGCTGGGCTTGGGCTTTCTCTAGTTGCAGCAAGTGGGGGCTACTCTTCGTTGCGGTGCCTGGGCTTCTCATTGCGGTGGCTTCTCTTGTTGCAGAGCCTGGGTTCTAGGCACGCGGGTTTCAGTAGTTGCGGCATGTGGGTTCAGTAGCTGTGGCTCGCGGGCTCTCGAGCGCAGGCTCAGTAGTTGTGGCGCACGGGCTTAGTTGTTCCACGGCACGTGGGGTCTTCCCGGACCAGGGCTCGAACCCGTGTCCCTTGCATTGGCAGGCGGATTCTTAACCACTGCGCCACCAGTGAAGCCCCAGAATTTTAACTTATGTCTTTTGCCTGTAGGTCCTGAGATTCCTTAATTGTGTAGTGGGAAGAATACAAGATTAGGAGTTGAGATCTGGGTACCAGTCCAGAGTCTGTCTTTCAGCAGGGATTCTGAGCTTGACGTCTACAGACACGGGTCCATAAAGCTCCTAAAATTATAAGCAGACTTTTTCTTGTATGCGGTTTGTCCCAGGCAAAGAGTCCCTACCTTTCATCAAGTTTTTCTCATGGTGGCCGGTGACCTCAGAAAACGTTAAGGACCAATTGCATTGATCTGTAGCTAATCAGTCGCCTTCTGTGCTGCAGCCTCTGACTCTCAGCTGCCCATCTTGTCTCATATTCAAAAGACAAAGTGCCACCTTAGTTTAAGATGTAATTGTTGTCATTCCCAAACGGAATCATTTGACGGTGGTTCTGAAGGATTTCCACATTTCCCAAGCTGAAATAAGCTTCTAGCAGTCACAGCAGCACTAGGCTCAGTGATAACCCCATAGTGCCCCCAGATTGAGGTCATGGGATTCTTTGATGGCTCTGATCTCATGCCTTCCCTTAGGAGCTTGAGGCCATGAGCAGATACACCAGTCCAGTGAACCCGGCTGTCTTTCCGCATCTGACCGTGGTGCTGTTGGCCATTGGCATGTTCTTCACCGCCTGGTTCTTCGTGTATCCTTTCACTGAGCAGCCAGTGGGGCAGAATTACTGAGGTGGGAAACTGAGGGAGGAACCATGCTGGGTACATGCACCCTGCCAGTTTTGTTCCGGTGTGGGGATGGGGGATGGTAAGGAGGTTGGGGGAAGGCTATTTGACGTCCAAAGTCAGGTTGTGACCTTATTTTCCAGGTTCAGGTGAGCTCAATTCGCTCTTGCGGTTTCCGGGACAGTGAACAGAGGGCCTGGCTGGACTGGAGGCTAGGTATGGGGACCCGTGGTGTGCTCAGGTGTCAGGAGGTATGAGGGCTAGTCTCAGCTCTGCTGCTCATTAGCTGTGTGACCTAACCGCTCTGGGCTTCATTTTCTTCATGGGTGGTGGAAGGGTGGTAGGAGCACCAGAGTCTAGGTCACCTCTTGGGCCCCTCTGCCCGGAGCCAGACCAGCCATCCATTTGCTTCTCCTTAATTGCCCTGCCAGTTATGAGGTCACCTCCACCAAATACACTCGGGATATCTACAAAGAGCTCCTCATCTCTTTGGTGGCTTCACTCTTCATGGGCTTTGGAGTGCTCTTCCTGCTGCTCTGGGTCGGCATCTACGTATGAGCTCCCAAGGGTAAGAGCAATGACAGGGTGGGACACTGGAGAGGCCTCCCCATGCCCACATCAGTGGGGTCCTTGGGCCTGCATGACCCCTTGGTTAATGGAGTGAGACTCAGCAGAATGGATAGGGACACCACACACATGTGCCCCTTTCCCTGTCTCCTAATGGGGATCTGAGCCAAGTGGGACCACCTTTGTCAGTTCTGAGGTCTCCACACCGTCCAAGGCCTCGACCTGGCTCTGGGATATACTACATACGGCTGTGGGCACAGGCCTCCCATGGTTACACATCTGCATTCTTACCCGTCATACACAGTGATTCGAGAGCCGCTGGGGAGTGACCCAGCAAGGGGCCAGGATCCGGGACTTGCTGCCAGGAGTAGCACTTTAATTCGTTTCAACGTTTTCAGTCATTGAAATAAATTTTGACTAAGTGACTAAAAAAAAATACCCACAACCTTGCCGCAGATGATCCACCCAACAGGTCACTTAGAATCAATCGGCTCTGGTGGCCCTGCTTCAAAGGACTGTGCCCGTCAGCCCTCGCCCCAGGAGCGTAGGGGTTTGGAGTGAAAAGCTGATGGAAAGAAGGCTCACTGCTCTCATTTTGATGCCCCTCTTTTTCAGGTACCAGCCAGGCGGCTTCCCTGAATCCCTGCTTTTGTAAATGAGGTTTTGTTTACTATGCTGGAAGTGTCTCACCTGCTCACAATAAAGGCAGATGTGTGACAGCCCTGCCTGGTGCCTGTCCTGCGGGGTGGGAGTGTGGTGCAGGTGCTGGGACCCACGGCTTCCCCAGTCCCACCCCTTCCCATTTCTCCTGCCTTTCAGGTGGTTCCTGCTTGCTGGGAAGCCCTGCCCTCTGCCTGTGAGAGGGATATGGGGAGTGTCTTATCCTTAGAATTGAGGGCTCACCTGTGGATAGGAAGGGGCTCGGCCTGCCCTCCACTGTGGCTTCTAGTGTCAACTTCTGTGGGAACCCGTACCAGTCAAGTCTGCCCTGGGCCAGTCCCCTCCTCTCAGTGGTGCCGGGGACCCTCGAAAGGCTCAGCTTTTCCCTAAGGTGGCTACTTTTAACCCAGGCAGGGCAGCAGTAGGTCCGTGGGGTGTGGCTAGGGGAAGGGGCTGCTGCGTCCTGTTCCCAAGCCGGGCCTGAAGCTACGAGGGATAATGGGGTACAAAGCATCACCGGGCTCAGGGGCCCCAGTTGGTCCCAGGCCCATAGGCAACCCCATCTCCCACCAGAACAATCTCAAGAAGACAGGGAGGCAAGCTCAGATACAAAGCAGTATTTATACATTTATTTATATACGTATATTTACTTCAGAAAAGAACAGTTCAGGGGACAGGAAGCAAGCAGGCCCGGGGCTGCTCCCCTCTGCGCACTCCGGGGTCAGAGCTGGTACGCGATAAATATGAGTCAGAGCTCGGGGGCAGGAAGGGGGGGTTAAGTGGGAGGGGAGGGGCGCACTATGCACACGCAGGCTTTCCCGGGGGGCTGTAACATGGGCAGGGGCACTTGTGCATTGGGAGGCGCTGTGTACAGCTTGAAGCCTGGGGGAGATCGGCCCAGTGGCTACAGGAGTAAATGCGAAAGGGGAGAGGAAGGGAGGGGTAGGCTGCTGGACCGGGGGTAGGGGATGGAGCCAAGACACCCACTCACCAGCACCCGCCAGGCAGCTGTCAGCCGCCAGCAGGTGGCCCACTGGCCTTCCCTGAAGCCCCTTTCCCTCACTGGGCTTAAGGCAACCTTAGTCCAAGGTTGACCAACCCCCGTCCTTGGCCCCAAACTCAGCACTGAGGACCCCCTCCCCAGGCATGGAAACAGCCAGCTGCCAACCAGATTGGGGTGATGCTGTGTCCAGATGGCTCCAGGGGGCAGTGGAGGGTCACTTTCCAGTTAAGCACAGGGGGGCCGCGGTCCAGGAACTTGTACCCCCACTGAGGAAGCCCCAGAATCCTATTAGAAGGGGCAGGGCTCGGTAGTTGTATGGCATTTAGGGAGGGTTCCCCCAGTGGGAGGAAGAACAGAGCAGCGCCAAGTAAGCCTCGGCCGCCAGCATGGTGTGGGGAGCCATGTAATTCCTATGTCGGAAGGAGGGGCCACACTGGGGAGGGGGCTGGGAGGCGAGGTATCCTTGCTACCCCCATTCCCCCTGTGTTTCCCTATCCCGAGAAGTGCTTTGACATCCATAGCAGAAGGGGGCCCGCGGTTCCTAGGCTTCTTGAAGATTCAGGTCTCCCACAGAAAGGCCTCCCACTCAAAGCTGAGAATGAGAGGTAGATGGGGCAAGGCCTGGCTCCCAAAGCGGTGGCAGAATATCACAGGGCAAGGACGGCATTTCCGTCCCCATTTCTGAACCCGTGGCAGACACGGCGAAATGATTTCCACTCTCCTTCCATGAGCCTGGATGTGGCCTCAGAAAGCTCCACATACCCATTAAGAAAGGTTAACGTTGGCACTTGAGAGAAGACTTCTTCTGTAACCCAAGCCCACCACTCTGCTCCTGGGAGGAGTGGGCAGAACTGGGACTACTGCTGAGCACGGGGCCCCCAGCCCGGCTGTCCGAGCCCAAGCACGGGAGCCCTTGAATCTGAGGAGGTGAGGCCACCAGCAGACAAGAGTGGAGGGAAAGGCCAGTCCTGGTGGTCGGGAGTGGGGTGGGTGTCTCAAGGCTCCCTGGGACGGATCAGAGCCAGGGCCCTGCCTTTCAAGTGTCCCCCCAGGGCTCTGGCCTGCTCCGGGCTTTCCATGTCCATCCTTCCACTCCTGCCCGGGTTTAAGTGCATTTTAGTAATTATTTTCATTAATAACAGCAAAAGCTATTTGCATCCACCCACCAGACGAGACCGGCCTGCTGCCTTGCAGGGATTCCCGCTCCTCTGCTCAGAGACCTCTGTGAGCTCTGGAAGCTCCCAGGGGCCCAGGCCACGGGGCTGCAACGCCATCTGGGGGCTCACAGGGAACTTCCTTCCCTTCGGGATACTCCAGGTTCAAGGGTCCAAGGCTCACCTGGCCCACTGGCTCCCCTGGTTCAGCCAGGCACTAAGTGTACACAAGGCACGTGGTCGGTTGCCAGCCCATCCAGGGCTGGCTTCAGCTGCCCTGGGAGCTCTTGGAGCCAAGCTCTCCCAGGGAGAGGAGACCTCCTGGGCCATGCTTAAAGCTTAGAAGTCCAAGTCCAGTAACAGTCAGAACCTAAGAAGTCCACTACCTAGCCCTCCCCAGGGAGCAGCTTCAAGGGTGAGGGCTGTTTGCCCTCCACTGACTCGTGGGTCCAGCCAAGTCTCTTGAGGGTTCGAGCCAAGCCCCCGCCGGTCTCAAAGGCGGACGGGTCCTCTCTCCAAAAGAGGGGTGGCTCCCAGTCGCAGAAGGGGAGGCAGGAAGGGTGGGCTCTGGGCCGAGTCACGGGCTTCCCCCGCCTCTGGGGCGCTGCCGCCCGCCAGCCCTCCATGGGCCGTATCCAGACACGCGAATCGGGCCGGTCTGGGCCCGGCAGGTCTCCCTCCAGCGCCCTCCATGGTCTGGGGGCGCCGCCAGCAGGCCCAGCAGCTCCAGTGTGAGGACTTCCAGTTTCACCAGGCACGGGGAGGGCCGAGCCGCCTCAGTTCCTCGGAGGAGGTGCCAGCGGCGGGCTCCAGTGTAACACCATGGCATCCAGTGTGGAGGGGGCGCCCGGGGACCCCCGGGCCCTGCTGTGGCGCTGCCTCCCAGGGCAGCTCAGTCACACAGGCGGTAAAAGTGGAAGTAGTAGTCTGCGGCCGGCCAGACCGGGGCCTCCAAGCTGCAGTTGGCCTGACCCTGGGGGGAAGGGCAGTGGGAACCAGTGAGGTGGCTCTGGGGTGGGGGTGGGGGGCGCCAGAGGCGCTCCCCGTGCTGACGTCGCCTGACACTGCCCATGTCCTGCCATGTGATCTTCAGTCCCCAGCCTTACCCCAAGCCCCACCCTGAACCTCTGGGGGCAGACAGGGCCCCCCCGGTGCTCACCAGCAGTGCCACCCGGAAGTGATAGGTGAATCTGCGGAAGGACAGGATGGTTACTGGCCACTGGTGGGAGGTGCCCTGGGGAGAGGGGAGAGGGGGGCAGAGGGGTCAGGACAGCTGCGCAGCCCCCCACCCCCTGCCCCATCCCAACCAGCATCCCTCGCCATGGCCGTCGCAGCCCTGGCTCTGTGGCATGGTTTACAAAGCGGAGAAGCAGAGACCTGGAGAGAGATCGGAGGGCGCACTTTCTACTTCGGGGAGCAACAGCACCCACCGTCTGTGTACACTCCGTGCCAGGCACCCGGGGGCCCACAGCCGCTGGTCTCTTACTGCCTCCCCTCTCACCACTGTGCTCCGGGCACATCCAAGTACTTCGCTCACCCCATCCGCACTGCAACCCGCTGAGGTGGTGCCGCTTACAGATGAGGACAGTGCTGAGTTACCTGCCTGAACTCCACCGACGCTGGGCAGAGCTGGCATTCAAGCCCTCCCCGCCCAGGGCCCGAGCCTCCAGGGCTCTCACCCACTCCATCGTCTACTCAAGCTACGTTCTGCACCTCTTTTCTCCCGGGCTAGAGAGTGCATTCTTGGAAGGCAAGGCCTCTTTCTTCCCTACCTCTGTCTCCCCTCAGCTGGGCCCAGCACAGGGCCTGGGACAGAGGAGGCCCCAACAGATACTTGTTGAATAAACACACGAGTGGGTGAGAAGAAATTCCCTTAACTTGTGCTGAGAGTCACAACTTCGGGTCACGTGGCCAGACAGGAGCTGGACGGTGACAGGTTCCCAGACCAGGAGGCAGCCCCCTCCACACAGCCCAAGAGATCTTCCAAAGTCACAGATGGAACCATGCCACGGCCCCGCCCAAGCTTCAGGCCCAGCCTCCTTCCTGTCTCCCCTGGCGCACAGCCCTCGCCACGTTTCCAGCTCTGCCAGCGCGCCATGCTCTTCCTGGCCGGCCGCCAGGCCTCTGCACCCGCTGTTCCCCTACTCCTGGGACGCTGTCCCCTTTCCTTTCCCCAGCTGATCCCATATTGCTCTTCAGGTCTCACCTTAATCAAACACGACTTGGGGGCAGCTGGCCTGACCCTGAGGCCACACAAGGTCAGCTCTCCCTGCCACGGGCTCCCAGGACGCCCTCCACACACCCTCCCCGTCTCCACCATTGCGCTCACCCCAGGTTAGGCCTTGTGGAACTGTTTTCCTCCCCAGGCCTAAGTCAGGGCAGGCACAGGGCCGGGAGACACTCAGCGGTGAGCGGTGCACGCATGCCCCCCTCCCTGAGACACAGAGGCCCAGGCCCCAAAATGTCCTCCATGGAGATGCCTGCACTCTTGACTGCGGCTCCCTCTCCTCTCCCGCTTGGGAGCCCAGATGTGCCGGGGGGAGGAAGCTCCGGCCTGGCTGGCCCACAGCTTCCCAGTCTCCTACCTGGGTGTCCTGGTGGGCATGGAGGCTCTGTGGAAAGCCCCCCTCCTCACACGGCTCCTCCTTTGACATCAGGCTGCACAGCACCACGGACGCGGGGGCCGAGGAGCTGGGAAAGACCCGGTCAGCAGGGAAGTGGGGTTCTGAGCTCCCCCAGCCCAGCCCGCTCCTAGCCAGCCCTCCACTCTACCTCCCTCACCCCGGTGAGACAGGGCACTGAATGCTCACAGCCTGAAAATGATGCGTAGCCGTCAAGGCTCCAGACGGCTACAAACCCTTTCCCATCCACCGTCCCAGCCTTCACAGCCCCTGGGAGGCAGCCACCCATTGCACAGATGAGGAATCGATGCCTGGAGGTTGCCAGGTCACACGGCCAGGGAAGCATAGAGCAGGCAATAAAGCTAGCACCCCTCCTCGGCCCCCTCCCCCGGCTGCCTGGGACCACTGGGTCTCCATCCCCCACGGCGGCACTCACTTCATTTGCAGGGTCAGGCGGAGGTGCAGTGGGGTGCTGCTGCTGATGGGGATGTGGTAGGTGAAGTTTCCAGGCCTGAAAGGGCAAAGCTGGCTCCTCAACAAGGCCACCCTGCCCCTGCCACCTCCCATCAACTCCTCAGCCCCCAGTCTACAGTGGAGCCCTTCAGGGGCCTGGAAAGGGGCTGCCCCACCTTGAGGGAGAAGTTCCTCCCTGAGGGGAGCAAGATCTGAACACCTGGACTGCCTGGGCTCATGTCACCAGAGGGAACCTGTCCTGGGGCGGGGGGGCGGGGGGAGGTAGCCAAGCCCACCTGCAGGCATCCTCTGAGGAGCAGTACTGGGACGTGATGGGCATCGAATTCTCCAGCACCTGGATGGAGGTCAGGGACGGCACTGGGTCTGCAAGGAGAGAGGCCACTGGCGCAGGAAGGAGGGTGACAAGACAGGACACAAATGAGAAGCAGCCAAACCTGTCCTTGCCCGAGACTCGCATCAGTCATTCACACCTCAGCAGGAATAAATTTCAGGTTATTCTTTCCAGACTCCCACAACAGCTGGGGTCACGCCACCATCTTCCCCAGCAGCCCTAGGACTACACAGTTCCCGTGAGCCTGAGGTGTGCCTCCTTGACGGACCCAGGACACCCAGAAGTAGGGATGGGTCTTCCATATCCCCTGCACGGGGCGTACAGGAGCCCGCTCTTCAGGCCCCTGTTCCTGACTGCACACATCTCTTCCCAACTCGGGGTGCAGCGACGTCAAGTTGGTAGCTTGAAATCAGCCATGGCGGGAGTATTCACACACACAAATCAGGGCCCCACTGTCCTTCAAAGACTCAGCTTCAATGTCGCCTCCTCCAGGAAAGCCTCCCCTGATCATCTCCGCACCTCAGTCCGGATTCTGTGCCCTCCCCAGTCGCCAAGCTGCCTGTGTGTCCCCTCAGAGCCTCACCACGCTGCTGTTTTCGTGTCTGTGAGCCCTTGGGGGCAGGACACATCCATCTCCATCACCCCCCGGTGCCCTGTACGGAGCCAGTCACAGAGAAGGGGCCCAGGAAACGGCTGCCTGGTAAGCATCTACCCCGTGGGGTTTCCCCATCACTCTGAACTTCAATCTCGGCAAACCAGTTTCTAAGCTTTTTTTTTTTTTTTCTCTTTAAGCCACAAAACCCATCAAATGGAAGTTGATGAGGAAGCTCAATACCTAGAGCAGAGGTGCCTGGTTGAAGCCAGGAGGGTTCTCGGCCTCCCCTTTAAGCTCCAGGGAAGCCCCGGAGATACTTCAGAGAAACCCGGTTTGAAAACCAATACAGGGTTCTCTAGCTTTGTTAAAACCAAAGGTTTGAGGTTTGGAAAATTGGGGGGACCCTGAACAGTACCCTTCTTGCCCTGGCATGGTGACATAAAAGGAGCCACGTGGACTTGGGATCAAATTCCACCTCTGCCGCTAACAGGCTGTATGACCCTGGGCAAGTCATTCAGCCAAGTTTCCATTTCCTCATCTGAACAATGGGGACGATTCCTTTCTCGCAGGAGTGTTGTGAAGATTAAACGAGGCGATGGATATAACGCTATATAATCAGCCTGGCCTGATTCCTGGGACTCAGTAATGCTCAGCAACTGTCTGTCGACTGACAATTCTGCACCCAGGTATTCCGGTGATGGGCTGAAATGGGCCCCAGCCAGTGAGCCTTGCCGGGCTGGGCTGAGCGGGGGAGGGGGTAGGGCAGGTACCTGGCTGGCTCCGGGCCTGGGTGGGCTGAGCAGGGCTCAGGCCAAGCTGAGGGGCCCCTCGGCGGCCCCGGACATGGAGACCAAGGCTAGGGCTGTTCTTGGCTTTGCCCTGGCCTCCAGGAAAGGGGACCGCAGGGCTGGCCACAGGGTCTGAGTTCTTTGGATGCTTGAAGTAGCCAATGCCATTGGCTGACAGGCCCCAGGACTTGGCTCTGATGTTGGTGGCTGGCAGCAGGGCCATCTGGCTGTGGCCTGTGGAGAGAACGAGGCACGGGCTGCCTCCTGCCCAGCTGTCTTGAGGGCCCGACTGGACTCTGGGTGACTCCCTTCTCTCTCCTGGTCTCCTCAGGGGGAACCCCCAGTCTTTCTCCAGAGCCTCAATCTGGGCTCCAGGAGACCAGACCCTCCCACCAATGAGTCTTTGGGGCCTTTCTTAGGCCTCCTGTAAAACCCCCTCCAACCCAAAACCTGGCCCCAAGCGAGCCATACCTGAGCGGTTGGTGGAGGGGCCGGGACTGGGGCTGAGACCATGGCCAGGATTAAAGCTGGGGCCAAGGCTAGGGTCAGGGGTGGGGCTGGGGCTGGGCGAGGAGCAGCAGACGACTGGGCAGGGGCGGCTGGAGCACAGGTCCAAGGTGCGGAGGGCTGGAGCTGGGACCGAGCTGGTCGGGCCAGTGGTAACTGAGGAAGCCAGAGGCTGTGTGAGCCGGAGTGGGGCAGCAGAGCCCCCGACCCAGAACACAGCCACCGCTCCCCATCCCATCCCTCCAAACCCACGCCCCGGCACGCACCCAGCAGCAGAGAGGGCCGCGTGCCCGGCCGCCCAGTGGTCACAGGGGACTGTCGGAGCTGAGTGGTCCCAAAGCTCTGGCTGGACCTGCTGGGGAAGGGTGGGCTGAGCTCAGAGGGGCTGGGAGAGCCTGAGCAGGAGGCCTGGGAGTCCCAGAGCAGCGGGAGGGGCGCGAGGAGGTGGACAAGGAAGGCAGAAAGGAGGCAGAGGCAGGAGGGAGAGGGCTTGGTCCAGACACGTACCATGGGCACATGGCCTCACTCCCCCCAGGGTGCTGGGGCCGGAGCAGGGCCAGAAGACAGGAAGTGGACACGGCAAAAGAGCTAAGGGGCAGCAGAGAGGAAAAGAGGGGGCAGGCACAGGGGAGGAGAGAAAGAGAAGACACGGTCAGAGATGGCCCAAGGACTGAGGGTGACAGTGGGCAGAAGAGCCCAAGGCCCCACCCTGGCCCTCCTGCCCCTACCCCCTGTTCTAACCTGGGCCGCTCAGATGCCCCCTGCCACTCAGAGGCCCAGCTACCTGGAGGAGCACGGAGTAGGCCAGGGAGAAACATCGGCTTCAGTACGACTGCGAAGCAGCTGCCCCCCTTCCAGAGAGGCCTTCCCACCCACCCCCACAAACCCCTGGCGAGTTAAGAGCCTGAGGTGGAACCCCCTTTAGAGGAGACAGTCTCCAGGGCTCCTCCGACCCGGGGCTGCCCACCAAAGCCCCGCCCGGCCTGGCGATGGCCCCGCATCCAGGCCTCCAGGGACATACCCATCAGTTTCCACCAGGTCCTCCTCGGTGCGCAGGCTCAGCACATACAGTGTAGACATGGACACCACGCTGGGAGCCACAGGAAGGGGCCATTGTTAGAGCTGGAGCCACCATCCAGCACCCTCTCTCCAGGGCGGGGCCTGTGGTTTTTGTTCCCAGGGGCTGGACTCCCAAGTGATGCCTGTACGCGGGTCTCCCCAGTCCCAGGGAGAGGAGACAGAACGCGGCAGCCCCCCTTCCTTCCCCGAAACCTCAGCCACTTCATCTCCCAGGCCCCGCCCTCTTCTTCCCCCAGGACTGGGCCCGTGAGCAGCCCGACGTCCCCGGCCAGCCGCCCCCAGAGTTTGGGGGACAAGTCACCTGAAGGCCATGACCACCACCAGGGCGATGATGGTTCCCTGCAGGAAGCGCTGGCTGATGCAGGCCTGGTCTGGGACCACAGACGATGACTGAAGACCAAGAAGAAAGGGGGAAAAGGCCCAGACTTAGGGAGCCTACGGTCTGACCCACGGTGGGCTCTGCTGAAGTTGGGGTACTCATCCCCTCGGGGGGCAGACGGAGAGGAAGGAGAAACCAGGGGCTGGGAGGGCTAGAGGGTCCAGAAGGGAGGGGAGGGGAAGCGCTTGGAGTCAGTGAGCCTGGAGAGGCGCCAGCTGGAAAGGGAGGCCACGAGGATGGGGAGGCCCCAGTCCCTGCCCCCCATCCCTGCCCACCCTCACCTTGCTGGCCACCTTGGGGGGCCTCTTCTTGTGGGGGACGCTGCCCGCCCGGCTGAACTGGCTCCCTGCGTGGCTGCAGCAAGAGGGCAGGGTCAGAGGTGCCTCTGGGAAGGGGGTCTTGCCCTCCCCGGCTCCGAGCCCCCACCTGAAGGCGCCCGAGCTGCCGGTGGACTTGAGGCTGTCGAGGCGCCGCAGCTTGGCCAGCTTGTGGCTCCAGCGCTCCAGCTCATCAATGCGCGTCTCCAGGTTGTCCGTCAGCTTGCACAGCTCCTTCACAGCACCCACGTTCTCCATGAAGATGCGCTCCTGCAGCGGGCAACGGCCAGTGTCGAGGGCACAGTCAGCCCCCGGGAGCCCCAGGCTATGGGCCCATCGGGGTGCAGGAGGAGGGCACTCAAAGGCTCCCTGCCCAGGCCAGCCTTGCCTCTCGTCCAGCCTCAGCTCCCTTGGCTCCCTGTGCCTGCGTCCGAACAGCATCCCACCTCTGCACCTTTCCCCACCCATGGTCAGAACCCGCTGACCCTCAGAGGCTCCCACCCTCCATCGCCCCGTCTGATGAACACGATGTCTCAGACTTCAGCAGAGGCCAAAACATATCACATTCTCATTGGTGCCCATCCTCATGCCAGGAAGGTTACGAACATTATCCTCACAACAAACCCCATGTTTAAGCTTTTGTCATAACCACATTAGAACTTCTTAGCGGTAAGTATCGTTTCCCTCCTTTTGCAGGGGAGGAAGATGACCCTCAGGACGTTCCTCTTGCCCTTGATCGCACAGCCACACACTGGCAGAGTCCCCACCTCCCACCTCCGCCTCTCCCAGTGGGGTGGGGAGGGGGCTCTGGAAGCAGCATGAGAGAAGACTGGGGGGCAGGGGGAATGCTCCTGTTCTCGGCACTTCAGTGTCCCGGGTCTCTACGGAGGGGGTGAACGCCCTCCAGCGGGTCCACCCCTCTGCCCCTTGGGCTCCCTTCAGTCCCTCCTCCACAGACCTTGTTCACCACCAGGAAGTTCTCTATGGTTTTCCCATTGGCAAAGACCACGTCTCCAGTGTCCTTCACGGCCTCAGGCAGGATCTCCTTCACCTCCTGAGCGATGACACCTGGGGAGGGGCAAGCCAAGTGTGTGTTGGGGGGAGGACTGCCTACAGCACCGTAATGTAAGCAGGGGCTGGGATCGGTGAGGGGGAAATTCTGGGGGCTAGAGATTTGGGATCCAGGGAGCCCCGGAGCAGGGAGCTCCGAGGCACAGGGTCACAGTTCCAGGGATCAAGGTGTGGGGTTCCCTGGGCTAGGGATAGGGGCATATTCCAGGGAGTAAGGACCCCAGGGGAAAGGGAGCGGGGATCCAGGAGAATAAAGGCAAGATTCATCTAGGGAAGAGAGGAGCGAGGATCCCGAGGCCACAAGTTCCAGGCTTCCAGTGTCAAAGGGCGAGGGGTCCGGCCCGAAGGGCAGGTCTTCCGGAGGGCCGGGATTCCCAGGGGCAGGTTTCCAGGAGTCATGGGAAGGGGTTCCTGGGAGTAGGGTTTCCAGAGGACAGGACAGGGTCGGGGTTACCAGATCCCAGCCTGCGCATGTGAATCCTTACCCGTTTCTGGCGCCGCGGCCTCGATGCCAGCAGTGGCGGCAAACTCCGGCTTGTATCTGTAGTGGACCAGCCGCATGCGCGAAATCCTCTTCAGCTGCTCGGTGGTGTCCACCTGCGCGGGAGCCAGGGCCAAACTGAACGCCTCCCGTCCTGGGCCCGTCCGGAGGCAGCAGTGTGGAGGGGAGACCCTGCTACTAGGGTCGCGGGATCCAGAGATCCAGGGCCAGCCTCCCCTACCTCCTTCCCCTGCAGCCCCGCCCCCTACAGAGCCCCGCCCACAACGCAACCCCGCCTCCCGCGGGCAACCCCGGTCACCAGTTCCTCCCGCTCAGTTGTCCCCGCCCCCAGCCCCGCCCCCACCTCCTGCAAGTGCTCCTTGGCCCGCAGATCCGAGGGATGCATGAGCGAGCCCATGACCTTGACGTTGCCGTGCACCACCAGCGCCTCATCGGGCCGGTCTGTGTTGATGCCCACACGGCCATGGTGGAAGACGGTGTCGGGCACCTGCGCCCGCTGCCACAGCACGTCGCTGTCACTCTCAAACTGGCCCGGATTGGAGGCCTAGCAGGAGTTGGGGTTGGATCAGCCCTGGGGGATGGGGGACCTGCAGCGCCCTGGGAAAGGGGGAAACCCCGCAGCCACCTCTCCAGCTCCAGCCAGACCTCCTCACCCCACCATGCCCCGCTTAAACTGTCCCTCCCATTGTGGCAACCAGGTCCTGGCCATCTCCACACTTTATTGTGAAGGAGACACTGTGACCCGGACAGGGTGGGAGCCTTGCCCAAGGGCACACAGCGATTGCCCAGCAGGATCAGCATTCCCGCTCCTGACTCCTGAGGACCCCTGTATCTCTCCTGGGCGCTGTTTCTCCCAGGTCTGGGGAGGACTCTCAGCCCTCTGCGGGGAGGTGGCCCTCACCCGCACGATGATGCGTTCTGAGATCTGGGCGGCCAGCGTGTAGTTCTGGTTCTGTGCGTGGGCCTGGAGGGCCACCACCAGCATGAAGTACCTGGGGCACACAGGGGTTTTAGAGGCACCCAGGGGTCTGCCCCACCGCCTCCCCACCCCCCGCCAGCCTTCCT
This sequence comes from Mesoplodon densirostris, assembly GCF_025265405.1. Lineage (NCBI taxonomy): Eukaryota > Metazoa > Chordata > Mammalia > Artiodactyla > Ziphiidae > Mesoplodon > Mesoplodon densirostris. The sequence continues at coordinate 10,391,992 of NC_082667.1, forward strand.
GGGTCAGATGTACAGTGCCCACTCGGTCATCTCGCCCAGGCTCCCACCAGCCAGGAAGAGGGCACGAACACCCCGTCTTACAGAGGAGGAACCTGAGTGTCCACTAGGGGGCGGAAATTCCCCAGGGCCCACCAGCTAGGAACCAGGCTTCTGCCCTCCCATCTGTAAGTCAGTAAGGAAGGGCTCTGAATCCCAGGTCCCTTTTTTGTGAAATGGGTGAGTCTGTGGGACTCTGTGCCTGGCATGCTACGTGGGGTGGCACCCTCCCACCCCTCGTCCTCAGAAGTGGAGCGGCTCCAGGGCAGGGGCCCAGCCTGCTCACCGCTGGTCAGGGTTGGGCTTGCCCTTCTTGCGCATGTTGTTGGCAGTGGTCTCGCTGAAGTGCAGCCTCCCCACAGTCACCTTCGTGACCTGCTCAGGGGGCAGGCTGACCCTGCAGAGGAGGGGCAGGGTACTCAGGGCGCAGGGAAGGGGCCTGCGGAGAGCCAGGCCGCAGTGGGGCACTGGGGTCAGGAGTGTGTAGTAGGTGCACACTGTGGGTGCCTTCCCGCGCTCCCCTCAGCTCCTGCCAGGGTGAGCCCTCCTGGGGACCACCCGCCACGGGCCAGACACTCACGTGACAGGGTTGAAGGGCCGCTTGCTTCGGTCCGACTGCGACTGCTCGATGTTGATGGACTGGTTGAGGGCCTCCAGCTGGGGGAGGGGCAGAGGCCAAAGGCACCTCAGGGCCCAGGTTCCCCATCTGGTCCCGCCCTCCTTCGGCCTCTCGGCCCAAGCCTGGCCCAGCTGGGGCTCCTGAGGAAACCGAGGCCCTGCCCTCCCCTCAGCCCACAAACGCTGGTGCCTTCTCCTACACGCCACACATCCCACAGCCCCACACCCACGCCACCCCCCCACCTATGTGCACATGCATGAGCGTGCACACACACACACCCTCACCGGCCCCCACTCCCGCCCGCACACCCCTCCCAGCCCTGAGCACACACCCCAAACCGGCTTCCACTGCCACCCGCTCACTCGCCACCCCACATTCCCCAGACCCCGTCCCACACCCACTTCCCCTCAACCCCTCCACGAGCACTGGCTGCGCCACTCGCTCACAGACACTGAAGGAGACGCACCCGGCCGACCCCCACCCCGGGAGCTCATGGGCTCAAGATCAACCACCACTGTGGCGGTGCCGGGGGACCGCAGGGGAGGGACCTCAAGTCAAGATGGGCCTCAGGGCAGGTGTCCCCGGGGATGCAGCAGAGTGAACGGTGAAGGTCAAGGAACAGCGGCGAGCAGAGCCGGGAGAGGAGGGATGGAGTGGTGTTCAGCGGGCGTCCCAGAGAAAGAGCCACCTGGGGGAGGCGGGGCTGCGACTGGGCACAGCGAATGGCGAATGGCGGGACCCGGGTGAGGCTGGGGTCCCCAAGGCCTCTGCAGGCCCAGCCTAGCGGTCAGGTTTTTGCTGGGGTGAGGGAGACGGGGTCCCGGAGTGGAAGGAAGAATGGGAAAGGTCTCAGGCAGAGCACCAGTCAGGAGCCACAGCAGAGGGTCAGACAAGGAGGCAGACAAGGAGGCGGGTGGCCTGGTCGGGCAGAGGTGGGGGGAGGGGGAGGGGACCAGACAGAGGGGAGTTCTGGGGGACAGTAGGGCCTGGTGCATGGTGAGGGGTGGGCAAGTGGGCCCCGGATTCATGGCTCAGGTAACCAGGGCCCTGGAGCCCCGTTCCCAGAGAGGGGGCCCGCGAGAGAGGCAAATTCCCAGGGAGTTCATTTGGGGGTGTGGCACTGAGACGGCTGACAGCGGGGTCAGAAGAGGGGTCTTGGCTGGGGGGCGCAGACTTGGGATCACGGGGTAGAGAAGGAAACGGGAAGCGTACCTGAGAAGAGGGCTGAGGGGCCTGACTCTTAAGGGGCAGGTACGGGAGGACAGGCGGAAAGGGGGGACTGGACTTGGCCACGAGGGGTTTCCTCAGGACACACACTCAGCTGGCCTTGGGCTCTCTCGACTCCCCCCAGCCTGCCTGCCCTCCTGCCCTGCCCTCCTTGCCGAGCGAGCCCCAGACCTGCCTTCACTCCGTGCAGCTTCAGGTAGAAGCAGTCAAGGGGCTTGAGGCCTTCGGGCGTCTTGACATACTTGGGCTCGCCCAGCATGCCGATGTACACCGTCACCTGGAAGTGGTTCTTCTTCTGGCACACGAAGGCGTCGTCGCCCACCGAAAAGTTGAAACCCTTGTCGGCGTCCACGCGGTAGGTGAGCATGGGCCTGGGGGCAGGTGGGGGCACTCACCCGAGGCCCCGCACACCGGGCTTGCCTTGCCCGTCCCACCCACATGCCTGCGTTCCAATGCAACTTCCCATGTGGTGCCCCCATCCTCAAAGCACTCTCGGGGCTGCCCCCATTTCTCAGAAATGGAAACTGAGTCCCCAGGAGGATTTGAGCTCAGGTCTGCCAATGCCTCAGCCAATATTCTTCCCACTACGTGCCTGGGACCACCCCACTCTGGTGATGGGGCAGGCGGGGCAAGACACTTGGACGGGAGGGAACTCCTGAGGAGGGGGCCTGACGGCCCCTCACCACACTTGGCTTCTTCCCAAAACGCTGCCCGAAGCCCCCTCCCTCACAGGAGACGAGGTGAGAGGGGATGCGTCTGTGGAGCCTCACTGCGGCTGACAGCTGGTTGCCACGGAAACGGTGGAACCAGGCGCCGGCTCTGCGCTGGCCCAGCCCCTGCCCACCAGCTTGCTCAAGCCCCCAAACGTCCTCATTCTGACTCCTCCATCTGCCCGGTTGGGGAGGGGGGCACTCTGGGCAGCCTGGCCTCAGTCTCAGTTTACGCAGCTGTTGCTGGCAAGGTGTTCCAAGTCTGGACCCTTTGGGGGACCTCCAGGTGGCCCGAAAGGGGGTGATTGTTGGCCCGCCCTCACCCAGGTCCCCAGGCACAAGCAGTGCCCCGGATGCCCAGGGCCCGCCTGGAGGAAGCTGGGCAGGGACAATGTTCCCAAACCTGTGGGGAGAGGCCTTTGGGCCTGGCTAACATCCACGGGAAGGCCCAGAGCTCACTACTTCTCCCTCCCTGGGCTCCACCCATCTGCCTGACCCAGGGGAACACCCAGGAAGTGCCTGGGCCACACTGGGGGCCTCAGCTCCCAACTTCCTGGCCTTGGGACCTGGGGTGGCAGGGCTGGCCCAAGAAGTATAGTAGAAGGAATGGGGGCTCCTCACCAGGCCATAGGGCTGGACAGCCAAAGACCTCCCCTCCGCCACCCAGACAGGGCCTCAAAGGACCCTTTCACCACTACATCAGCTGGACACCCCCTGCCCCAGCCCTGAGGGCCTGTGGCTAACAACCCGACATAGCCTGGGACACCCGACTCCAGGAGGCTGGTCTAGCTGCGAGAGGGCCAAGTCCCAGACACCCTGCCCAGGCCTGGCAAGGTGCAAATGAGCTGACGGTGAGCCATGCTCTCTTCCCTCACTGGCCTTCCGTGGGAGTGAGGGGAGTGGTCCCGGAGTGCTCCTGGCCAGGTCCCAGGAAGCTGAATCCACATGGGTGGGTGCTGAAGGAGAGCGAGGAATGCCCGGCCAGCCTCTGACCCAGTCCTCCCCCGCCCACTCATCCCTCCCCTCCAGGGAGGGGGCTGCTGGAAGGGCCTTGCTGACGCTCTGCTTCCGGCTACCTTCCTGGAATGCAGAAGGAGGAGTGGGGGAGGGGGGGAGCCAGAAAACACCCCTCCACCCACTGCTCCCTGACTTGGCCCCACTGGCCCCTCCCTGGCGGACACCGCCTTCTTCAGGAGGCCTCGGGCTGGCTCAGGAGTCAGGAACCCTGAGTGCCAGTCCTAGCTCTTCCCTGAGCCTGTCTGCTCTTCTGTGAAACGGGACCGTCTCGTAGCCGGTGTGCTCCCCAGCCCTGCTCTAGGACGGTGATGCCAGGGCTGGGGGTCTCCGGACGGCGTGACCAGGAGGGGCGAGGGGGAGCACAGGTCACTCACAGCTCTTTGTAGTTTGCATCGTACAGTGTCGCCCACTTGTTCTGCTGATGTGGTTGCCACTTGATGGACTGGTAGTTGGGGTCCAGGTAGGAGCCACTGAGGCTATCATTGTCCTGAAGGAGACCTGGAGAGAGAGAGAACGGCCATGGGCCACGGGCTCTGGGCCCCGGGCCCCACCCCCCGACCTTGAAAGCTTGAGCAGGCCAGCCATGTACCTGGTGAGGGTGCACCTGGTGGGTGCCAAGGCGGCGTCTGGACCCGGGCGATGCTGAGGGGCAAGGAGCCAGGGCCGGGTGAGAGCGGGCCCTGGGGAGGCCAGGGTGGGGATGGGGCTCGAGCTGGGTGCGGTGGCAGGGATGTCACGGTCCCGGGCTCCTGTTTGATCATTCCATTCAGCATCTGGGCATTGAGGGTGTTGGGGGGTGATTCGGAGTGCTTCCTCTTCTTGGAGGGGTGTGTGGGGAGCCTGGGGGGGACACAGGTGTGCACCATGGGGGGGCTGGCCCTCCCCGAGCCCCCTCCCACTGGGCAGTATCCCCGCTCCCCTCTTCACCCTGTTTCAGCAGGATACGCCCAGCCCAGGGGATACCTCCTGCATGAAGCCTGTGCCTTTACCTCCTAAGTGCTCCCCCATCACTCTGTGTAATCATTCTGTTTCTGTCCCTCCACCCTACCCCCCCGACTGTGGAATCCAGGAGGGCAGGACCCACACCTGACTTGTCTGTGTGTCCCCATCACGCCCAGCAACCGGCCTGGCACACAAAGTGCTCAGAATCGTTTGTGGAATGAACGAGTCTGTCCCTTGGCTGTGGTGTCATTCTCAGTGTCACTCTTTATAGCGACAGCTCTTTGGAGAGCAGCCTCCATGGTTAGAAACAAGCCACGGAGGGCCTGGGCCACGAAGGCTGGGGAAGAGAGTTTCCTGGGAAGGGGGCTGACGATGTGGGGGCTACACAGCACCCCTTCCCCTTCTGGTTTACAAAAAGCTTTGCCAGTGGAATCTTTCCTTGAATGAAATCTTTCACAAAATCTCAATGTGCAAAACAGATAAAAAGACAATTCTACAGGTTGGAGTCAGAGCAGGAAGCTTGGGTCTAGGCCTAGAACCTCCTCAGAACCCCGAGGACTCCATGGTGACTGGAAAGTCACTGGTGTCTGGGTAAGAGCACAGTCCCAGGTTCAAGTCCTGGCTCAGCTCCCTCCTACCTCCGTAGGGCAAGCATCCCACCCCCCCAAGCCTCAGTTTACCTATCTGGGCAACGGGGGTGGCCATGCCCATCAAATAAGGTACTTATGAGGCCTTGGCCTTGGCCGTAAGTGCCCGATGCATTGCTCGCACATACATATACATAACACTGACCCCCATCTCTGGAGTCAGAGCCTTCGGTCCTTCCTGGGTTCATTCATCCCCGCCCCTACCTCCATCTCTATCCTACCTGCTGCTGCCCTGAGTATCCCCACCCCCCGCCCCCACCAGCCCATCCCCCGCCCCATGCTGCCCCCGCCCCCCACCCCGGGGAAGGCTGCCCAACTCTTACTCGGCTCCGGCTCCGTGTTGCTGCAGCAGCTGGTGCAGCATCTGGGACTGCTGGGTATGGTGGAGATCGGTGGGCACCAGCCCCTGCCCCATGGCAGCGTAGGGGGGCATCGGAGGCTCAGCCTTCATGTACAGATCCCGCTGCAGGATGGGGTAGTGAGGCGGGGGTGGTGGGGGCGGTGGGGGGGGGTGCTCCGGGCGGGAGGGCACCCCCACATGGCACAGGCTCTCAGGGGTTAGGGTGCGCAAGAGATGGGGGTCTGTGGGAGAGATGCGGGGTGGCCATTAGGTTTGCCAGCACCAGCTCTCCCCGGGCGGGGTCTCCTGATACCGGCCCCGTCCTGAGCCCAGCCTGGGGGCTGCCCTCCCGCCGATCCCACGTGGGAGGAGGCTGGGCAGCCTAGAGGCTGGCCACTACAGGCCCGGGCAGGGAGGCCAGACCCTGCCCAGGGGGTGGGCAGCCTTTCGCCCCATCTGAGCCAGCTCCTTCCCCAGGGCCGGCCGGGCCTGGCCCGGCTCCCTGGGGAGGTCCCGCATCCCAAGGTTCTCCCCCAGCCCCTCTCAGGCCTGCTCCTCCGCTGAACCTCAGGAAGGAGTCTCCCGGGACCCCCAGCGCCGTCCTGCAGGGGCCCTCCTCCCTCCGGCTACCCCAGGGGCCAGCCCCCCAGCCTGAGGGGGGAGGCCCCAGCTCCCTTTGTTCCCCAGGAGGCATTCCAGAGATGTTTTTGGTAAGATAAACAGAACTCTTGACCCCTCTCTGGGCTGTGGGGAGACGGGCTGCCCGTGATCCCTCTGCTCTTGGCCACCTGGGGGCCACTGCACCCCTGAGCACCTCCCAAGGTGAGGTGGGCCCGGCAGCAGCCAGGCCTGTGTCCAGGCTGTACCCAGCCTCCCCCAGCCGCCCACTTACCGCCGAAGGGCGCGTCCATGATGGCGCAGGCGGGCAGGCGGGTGGCATCACCGGCAGGGACACTTGCTCAGAGGCAGGGCCAGGCTCCCCACCCGCCCATGGGGAAACAATAGCCAGCGCCGGGGAGTATTTGACCAGCGATAATCTGGGCCTGTTGGGCGGCCGCTGGCCCCCTCCCTCCCTTGCTTGCTCCCTCCCTCCCGATAAGGCCGCCCCAGCCACTTGCCCAAACCCCAGAGGGGGAGGGCGGTGCCCGCTGGACTCACCATTCACCTGCTGGGGGGAGTAGGCCTCGGAGCCGGAGTCTGGAGGGGAGTCTGGCAACGTGCTGTGAAGCAAGAGGAAAGGGTGGTTGGGTGGGCAGCCGAGCCCCTGCCTTCCAGCCGGGCAGCTCTTCTGCGGGGCAGGGTCCCGGAGACCCAGGGGCTGGAGGCTTCGAGGTTTCTTCACAGCCCCCGTTATGGGCATTTCTCTGTACCAGCTACCTTGGGGTGCCTGGCAGGGCCCAGTTGTGGGTGGAGGCCTTGGGCTCTGGCCCAGCATCCCCTCAGACCTACAGGGCACTTGGGAGCGTGTCACCTGTGTCCCTGATGATGGCACAGGGATTCAAGGACTCCCTCTGCAGACCAAAGGGCCAGGCCAGCTCTTTCCTTCCTGCACCCACTGAAGTCCCACTTCCTGGAAACTCTAGGGGCCGGGCCTGGGAAACTTCAGTGGGTCACCAGGGGGGCTGCCCTGCCACAGGCAGGTGTAGGCTGGGCAGGGATCCAGCTCGCCAGGCCTGCACTTATTTTTTTCTTGCAGGTTTTGTTTTATCAGTGGTTCGGGCAGAAGAACAAACTCAACTCTGAGAGGTCAACACGTCCTGCGTGAACCCTGAGTCCGCCCAGAGGGGGCGGCTGCGGCCACCCTCTGAGGGATCTCACTCTTTGGCCATCCTGGTCCCCATGTCTGGAAAGGCTGCCCACCGTCATGCCCAGGCAGCTTCTGAGGCGGCCCAGCTCTTGTGGACACAGCCCTGGGCTGCCTGCAGGGTCCCCCAGCTCCCCTGGACAAGCCATCCCTCACCCAAAGCCTGCAGGCCGTGTGAAGATGACAGGAAAAGGTGATGGGGGCTCGGTCCTTGCTGCGCCCAGCAGGCTGACCAGGGCCTCTCCAGCTCCGGGTCCACCATCTGCCCCCACTCCCTGCGCTGCCCTGACAGCGGCCTTGAGTAAAGGTCTTTCTCACCCTCTGGCCCCTATCAAATGTGCCAAATCCACAGGACCTTGTGTTCTTACTTGTAACTCCTTACGGTGCTCACGAGTCCTCGATTTGCTGATTTATTGATTAGTCACTCCCTCCCCCACTAGACTGCAGGAGCCACTACAGGAGGGATGTGCCTGCCTTGTTTACCACCTAGAACAGGGCCTGGCATGGGTGGGGGCAGTGGCCCTGGAGCGGCCCGGGGGCCACAGCGTGTCTGAGTGGTTCTGGACAAGCGCTTTCTCTCTCTAGGAAATGGCCCCAGTGTGCCATCCGAATCCTGCTGTGAGCGGGGAGGGGCTTTACTCGCAGGCTGGCTGGTTTTGGGGTCCCCCAGGAGCTGGTTACTGGGGACAGTCGATGAGCTCTCGAAGAGGCATGGAGAACAGTAGCGGGCACCCAGCAGGTGCTTATTATGTGTCAGTTCCCTTCCCTCCCTGCCCTTCAGGGCCTGTGGCTTAGGGACAGCCTCTGTGCCTCAAGCAGCCAGCTGCCCTGCAGAAATAGCTCACCCCTGCCTGGCACCCCAGCTCCCCTCCACGGCCCTCCCCCTGTAAGTCAAGACACAGCCACTGTCCCCCCAGTACTTCCTCTGGGTTTCCTCCCCTGACTTCCACAGTCACACGGGGGCGGAAGCATTCGGGGTTCACTTCACAGCCGGGGTGCCGAGGTTATGGGTTAGCACCCAGAAGGCCGGAAATGGTGGAGCTGGAGACGGAGCCGGGCTGCCTGGCCGGCGTTGTGCTCCCAGCACCCTGTCATCCTTCCACCCAGAGATGGGGTCACCTGCCCCATGCCTGAGCCTGGGGAACCCAGAACTTCCTCCGAGCCCCTCTGCAGAGCCGAGCAGACCCACGCTCCCTGCCTCTCCCCACGAGCATGTGCCTGTGGACTGCCCTGCAGTCTGGCTGGGCTGGTGGCCACCTGGAACCCTGGGTCACAGCCAGGCCCAGGCTGAGCCATTGGGTCAGGCGCTGACGTGGATTCCTTGGAGAGGAGCCGGGGAGGACCTGGGGGGCCGGTTTGGGTAGGGTCCCAACATCTGCACCAACTTCAGGTCCCGCACCTGCGCCATTGGCCAACTCCCTGAGGCCGCGGGAAACAGCAGCTATAAATGCACGAGTGACTGGATAGGCCTGGTGCAGGGAGGGGTCTGGGTGCCCTGGGTGCCTGCACGCGTGTAGAGGTGCTCCCCTGAACGTAAACACTCCTGCCTCCAGTCCCACTCCCTCTCCGCCACTCTCCACACAGCTCTCTCTCGGGGATGGAGATTTTTCTAGCACTTAGGTCAGCCCTCATGACTCCCCTGCTCAGAACCCTCCGTGGCTGTCCACTGCCTTAGCACAAAGCAGTGAGCGCCTCCTCAGCCTGGCCCTGGTCCCCCAGCCACCTTACCTACCCACAGGGCAGCCCGATCCCCACTGCCCAGCCTTGGCCGGCACCTCCCAGGCCCCCATCACTGGTCCCACAGGCCGCCTGGGCCTGGGCCTCTGCATCTTACCCCACCCCCACTGCCCTCACTCACCCGGGGGCATAGGGAGCCTTGGGCTCTGCCTTGATGGGGGGCCCAGAGCCCCCCAGGAAGGGCTTGGGAGCAGCACCCATGCCGTTGTTGTTGTTGCAGTTGAGCGGGGCGCTGTAGTTCGGGGGTGGGAGGGGGCCATGGCGACCCGGGGAGGGTCCGCCCCCGGGGGGGCTCAGGTGGTGGACCCCGCTGGAGCCGGGGATCGCTGGCTGCCCGTGGGGGTAGGAGGCCGCGCTGGCTGGAGCAGAGATGTCAGGGAAGCAGCTGCGGAGAAGGGCGGAAGCTCAGCGCCAGCCCGGGCCCCCCCCCCCGCCCCTCCCGGGGCTCCCACCTGCAGGGCGGCTTGGACGCTGCAGAGGGCTCAGTGGTTGGGAAAGGAGCGGCTTTCAGAGGCGGGGCCACGTCACCCCTCCCAGGTGGAGGCCAAAGGGGCTGGGGTGCCGCGGGGGCCACTCACAGGTCAGAGGCGTCCTCCTTGCTGATGTACTCCTCCAGGATGCTGGTGTCTATGTTGGAGGGCTCCAGGGCGCCGTTGATGTCGTGGCCTGTGGGGGAGGGGTGGGCGTGAGAGAGGGGAGAGATCGGCTCCCGAGACTCCTAGGCCTCTGGGCCCAGCCCAACTCTCCCCAAGCTGGGCCCTCCCGATCTGTGTATCCACGTGGAGGGGGAGTCCCTCATCATCCCCCACCTGACACCCCTCCAGGAGGTATTGATGATGCTGCCCTCAGTCCACAAGGCCAGCTGGACTCTGCAAGGAGGGGCGGGGCCCAGAGAGCAGGTCTGGACAGACCGGCCGCTTCCTGCCCCTCCATTCTCCTTTCCAGCTTTGTGACATGAGCTAGTCCCTTCGTCTTGTGTATAAAATGGGGTAACCGTTTCCCCATCTTACAGGGTGCTGTGAGGAGCAAACGAGGCACTTTATTTAGCCGGGTGCCCAGCGGATACCACCCCCCTCACTGACTCAGACCCAGACTCACTGACTCTGTCCTGCTCTGTACTCCGGGAGGCGGTTCCAGATGGCCCAGCTGCGGGCAGCCGGGACCAGGAGGCCTGGCTGGGCTGGACCACACATCCTGGGGGGCCCATGGGGCTGGGGGAGACTCCTGAACCCCGGGCCTCAGCTGCAGGTGGCGAGGGAGCAGGGGTCGGAGTCAGGAGTGCCCAGCCCACCCTCACTGCGTGTGCCCATCACCCCCACATCGAGGGCTGAGCCCAGAGGAGGAAACGGCCCCAGAGAGGTTCGGCGGGGAACGATGGTGGCCTGAGCACTGCTCCTCTGCCTGACCTCTCCTGGGCCCTTCCCGCTAGCCCCAGCCCCACCAACGGGAGGGACTCACAGAAAAGGCAGCCCAGTGCTCTTGGGCATCAGCAGCGAAGGAGAGGGGGAGGCGCTGGCCTTTCCACTCCCGGGGTCACCTTGCAGGGGGAGCTGGAGTGCTGGGTGATAAGGGGGCTGACGTGGGAGATGCGTCAACTCCGATAATGGAGGACGGCCCCACCCACACTGCTGACCTGGGCTGGCTGGCCCCACTGAGGCAGGAGGCGCCCCTCCCACAGGCCCCTAGGCCTTGAGTCTGGGGTCTGCGCCGCATGCCCCCTCCCCTGGTGAACCCTGGGAACAGAGCTCAGGTCCAGTCATAAATCCTAGCTCACCTACTCCCTGCTGTGTGGCCTTGGGCAGGTCCCATACCCTCTCTGAGCCTCAGTCGCCTCAGTAAAATGGGGACATGAACAGCTAACACTTTACAGGGTTCTTCTGAGGATGAAACAAGTTAAGGTATATAAAGTGCCCGGAACACAGTGGGTGCTCAGCAAACAGAGTGGCTGTCTCTACTCCCCAGAGCCCTGGGGTCCCCAGGAACCCCCAGCCCAGGCCCCTCCCTGGCCCTGGCCGGCATTTCAAGAATGCTGAGCCCCGCTTAGGTGATTAATGAGTGGCTAAGCCCTCCTAGGAGTCACGCGCTGCCTGGGACAGGCCCTCCTGCTGGCCCCCACACCGGACTCACCCAGCCAGGAACAAGGGACACCCACCAAGCACCGCCAATGGCCGCCCAGGGCAAGGGGAGCTTCTCAAGCTGGGAATGACCAGGCTGCATGCCGAGGTTCTAGGACCCCCACCCCGTCCTTCCCTGTTAACCGGAGGTCCCATTTATTGAGCACCTGCTGTGTGCCAGGCACTTTCAGAGCCGAGTACATTAGTAATCATAGGAGTTTATCATATGTAAGGCATCCTGCAGGCTCTTCCTGTGCGCTGTGACATAATTCTCCCAGCCTATAATGGTGACGATGAGAGTGGCTCACACTGAGTGCCTGCCAGGCCCCAGCACTATCCTAAGTGCTTTACGGGTTTACCTCCCAATCGCCCCTGCAGACTTGGTGTTTGTTATTAGCATCATCCCCTTTGTTCAGAGAAGTCAAGCCTCTTGCCCAAGGCCACACAGCAAGGAGAAGCCAAACTCAAGTGCAGGGGCCTGACTCCAAGAGGGAAAGTGTAGTTGGTGGTCGCTGAAGCTTCCCAGCCAAGCTGGGCTGCCCCCACTGGATGAGGGGGAGCGGGTGGTCCTGAGGGAGGACCAGGCACAGGAGATGGGGAGGGAGGGGGTACTGGAGCGTCACTCCCACCTTGGCTGCTGAAGCTGCAGGGTTTTGAGACTGAACTTGGAATCCACAGTGAATGATGGGGTGATAGAGTCATGGTGCTGCTATTTATAACAGGCCAGGCCCCCTCCTCCCCTCCTCCTCCTCCCCTGGCCAGGAGCACTCCTAATCACCCCTAATCCTCCTGCCCACCTCCCCCGGGATGGGGGGTGCCTCAGACAGAGGCATCTTGGGAGACCCTAACGAGAACCAGATGTGGTTGGGGGGAGGAGAGACCCTCGGTGCCAGGGGCCTGGCGGACGGGAGGATGGAGGAGGGAGGGGGGAGCCACTGGGGCAGGGTGGGGGTGGGCCAATGGGTGGGAGAGAAGTATGAGGTTTGGGGGGTTGGTGGGCCTCCTGAGGAACACTGACCCCACACCTCCTCTTTCTCTGGGGGTCCTCACCGCCTGTCCCAAATGGTCCAGCCACCCAGGAGATGCCCCCCGCCTATCCCATGAACCACACAAAAGATCTCTAACCCAACGTTCCAGCAGGACAGGGTGGAGTGGCTCCTTGACTCCTGAGGCTGGGGCAGAGCCCCCAGGAACCCAGGAGAAAGGCAGGGCCCCCTCCCCCACTGCTCCCCAAAGAACGATGGAACATCCTGGAACTCCACTGAGCAGCAGCAGATACCCGTCAGGAAGGAAGCTAAGAGTGTCTCATGCTGATCCTCAAGACCTCCCCGGGAGGTGGGGAGGCTGCCCAAGGTCCCGCAGCCTGAAGGTGGCACCACCAGGTCACAAACCAGCATCCCTGCCCTCCCTCTCCCCAGACCCTTCAACTTCCCATTGCTCAGGATAACCAGAACCCTCATCAGTCAAAGGCCTGGCGTGGTCGACCCCCTGCCTGCCCCCATGGTCGCTCCTGCCTCAGTGCCCCTCCCTGCAACTCTCCACAGTCCAGCCCCCGCCTCATTCCATCCTGGGACAAACACCCACTTGCACATCAGGGCCTTTGCACATGCTGTTCCCATTCCTCGTGACTCTAGGTTTTGGCTTAAATGTAAGTTCCTCCGAGAGGCCACGTCTGACTCCCCCATTCTCCTGAGCGGCCTCCTTTTCTACTTTCTCATCAGGCTCTTTGCTCTCCTGCCCAGCACCCACCTCGGGGGAAGAATCAGTCCTCTGCCCACCCACTGCCCATAGCACACACTCACCGAGCGGTCACTCTGCCCAGCCATGCCACACACTTTATACGGCTCATATTTAATTCCCATGACAACCCTACGGGGTAGGTGGTTTTCTTGTTCCCTCTTTCACAGATGAGGAAACTGCGGCTCAGAAAGGATAACCGCCTTTCCCATAGCTTAGAGGTGTGGCCACTGGGCTGTGAGTCCTGCCCCGTTTTGTCGCTCAGTGGTGTAAGCATCTAAGCACACCGCAGGCACACGATAAACGTTCACGGGACGAGTGAGCAAAGTAGCAAGCGGGGCACTGGGACCAGGCCTGTCTGAGTCTGGGCACCTCCGCCCGGCCATGCCGTGGTCAGGGTCCAGGGCTAGACAGGGCCCCTCCAGGCACTGCCCCTGCCCTGCTGAGCTATGCACCCCAGCTGCTCCTCATTAATTAGGCCCTTTATTACCTGCTTTTAACAGGAGCCAGACACTGCTCCTTCCCAGGCAGGCGGGATCGGGGCTGTGGGAAGGAAGCCCCTCCCCTCCTCTCTCCTCCTCCCTTTAAGGCCACCCAGCTAGGCAGAAGAGGAACCGAGGGGACACAAGCCAGGTGCGGGATGAGGGCGGATGGGGGCCCAGGTGGTCCTCCACCCTGGACCCTTCCCTTCCTGCCCCCTCGTGCTCATGCCCCCCCCCCACCAGCTGTGGCCACTGGCTGAGTCTCGGCCATTGTCCCGGGGAACGGGGGAGGGTGGGGACCCGGCACAGTGGGAGGCTTGTGCCCTGCCCACACCCTCCCCCTCAATCGTCAATGGGGCACTTGTCAATTCATGCCCCAAACATGGCGGAAATCCCGTCGGCCACGTGGCCGTGTGCAGGGCAGGCCATGGCCTAAGGATGCCGGCCAGGCCTAGCTGATCTGAACCTGGGGCTAACAGGACACAGGTCTGTCCCCCTGCTGTTGAGTGTCCACTCCAGGCATCTGAATCTGAGGGGCATCCTGAGGGGCAATGGCTGGGCCAGGGCAGCAGTGGTCAAGGAACTGCCCACCTTGGCATCCCCATAATGCCCTAAGGGACCCCTGGGCTCAAAGAGGCCTGGTTGCCAACACGGGTCCCCCTTCACTGCTGCGTGACCCTCAGCGAGTGACCTGACCTCTCTGTGCCTCAGTTCCCTTCTCTCTCAAGTGAAGGAGATCCCTGCGTCACGGGGTGGTCGTGAGTCTTCAGTGAGATGGTGGGAAAGCTCCTCACCCCCAGAAGGCCATTCCTCAAATTGCTCTGTTTCCACCTCTCCTGGGACTCCCATCTCCTTTCCCGCCCAGGCACAACCTGTGCCATGATGTTATTCTGGCACACGCATGGCACAGTCCAGCCTCCAGGATTTGGCTCTAGCCATCCCCTCTCCAGTGGGCAAGCTTTCTGTGACTGCCTGCCTCCCCTGGCAGTCCCTCCTCAATCACCCCAGTCACAGAGGGCCCCCAGTGCTGTGGCTCATTTCCCAGTATTGACTGAGCTGATCAACATGCACCAAACTAGTTCACACTGGGACGGGGCACAGAGGGCTCTCACCTCCCTTGGTTTGGACTTTCGATCTTTATTAATCTTTATTAATTGATTAATATGACAACTACTTCAGGCTTCAACTTGTGACCAGAGCCTTCTCACTCAAAATGCCTTCAGGCCAAATGCTTGATTCTGCAAGCTACGCTTTGCACCTCTGCATCAAATCCCCAATTATCTTGGGGCTGAATGACAAGGATGTAGCTCTGGAGTCACTGCCATCAGGTCCTTAAATCTGATCCACGGTTGTCTTTGTTACCTCTCAACTTCTTGCCAAAAATGCGGTAGAGCCCTGCCTCCTGCCTGCAGAGACCCAGATCCTCCAGGGGACCTGAAATCTTCAGCTACCCCTGGGCTATAGCTATGTCCTCCCCTAGTCCCCACACAGCTGCCACCCTGTCCTCAGGTCCACACAAGGCTGAACTCACAGCCTGAAGATGCTCCCAAGCCAGGTCCGACAGAGGCGGGCCCAACAGTTGTGGCCTCTTCTTAGGGAACCCACATTGGTCCCTAGGGATCTCCACTTTGCTCTGGGGGCCCCCAGCCCTCTCCCACAGGGACTAGGCCAGGCAGGCTGGGGAAGGCCCCTCTCCACAGAAGCAGAGTAGAGACCCTGCAGCTTGGGGTGGGAGCAGGTCTCTACCAGGGTTACCCATGCCCACCTGTGTTCATACACCAGCATGCCCCACAGGCACGTGCATACACAAGGGCACACTCCCAGGCATGTATCCACTGGCACGCACATGATCGTGTACATCCGAACATACACATATACAGAGGCACACCCCCCCGCACACTGACACACACATGTGCATATACCAGCATGCTCCAAGTGTGCTCATTCATTCATTCACGCAATTATTTACTGAGCATCTACTGTGTATCAGGCACAATTCTAGGCTCTGGAGATAAAGCAGTAAACAAACAAAACCTACTGCCTACATGGAACTGACATTCTGGATGCAGAGTCAGATGACAAGCTAGATGGGTAAAATCCACAGCATTTTAGAAGGTGACAAATGCTATGGAGACAATAAAGCAGGGAGAGGGGCTGGGGTGCTAGGAGGGTGGGGAAGAGTTGCAATTCTAAACAGGGTAGCAGGGAGGGCTTTACTGAGCAAAGATACGAAGGAGGTGAGCCACACGGACATCTGAGAAGCGCATTCCAGGCAGTGGGGAGGCACTGCAAAGGCCCTGAGGCATGTTCACATCTCAGCGCACCTCACAGACTTCTACACTTGTGCCTACCAATGCTCACTGACCCAGTGGCAGGCCCAGGCCAACACACCTGCCCATCAGCTCTAGGTGGAGCCAGTCCAGCTGAGCGAACTCGGTGTCACAGACCCCAAACTCCACCGCCAAAGGCAGCCCCCTCCAAGTTAGCAAAGCAGGGGATGGGGACTGCCTCCCACCCCCCAGCCCCCGCCAAGGCCACAGACCCCAGGAGGGAGAACCATGGGGGGAGAAGAGAGCACAGGGGACTGAGATGATGAAGAGGGGAGTGAGGGAGGGTCCCCAAGCTCCTCAGAGAGACAGAGGCTGCGGTTGTGCATTGCGGGGCTGGAGGGGTCTAAGTCAGATGGAGGGAAAATTTTTGCACGGATGCAGCCTGGAGTCAGGGGGAGGCCAGGAAGCTCTGAAGCCCCCTGTGCATAGTCCAGGCCAGTGGGCGTGGGGCTCAGGACCCAACTTCCTTCCCTCCCACTCCAGGCCTTGGCACGCCTGGGGTCTCACTGCTTATGTCACACAACCTAGATCATCTGAGTGAGGGCTCTGAGGCCCAGAGAGGTCAAGGGGCTGGATGGCAGTCACCCAGCACAGCCATCAGTGGGGGGTCAGGACCCTCAGCACGCAAGGAGGAGAGGCTCCCTCCACCCCACTACAAGCTAGCACCCAACTGTGATGGGTCAGGAGACCCGGGATCCCAGCCCAGCTCTGCCGTGGCTGCCCTGAGTGAGCCTGACCCATCGCCTTCCCCTCCTGCCTCAGCAGCCCCCTCTCGGAAGTGAGGGGACACCACCACACTTCCACAGAGGCCCAGGACTCCCGGGAGACGACACCACATGCGAAAACCTCCGGCCTGGGTGTGGCAGGCACGGACAAAGGACAGTCAAGCCCCTTCCCCCTGCCACCTGCCCAAGGGCCAAGTTCTGAATCTCTGGGGTAGAGGGCGGGGCAGGCCCAGCTGGAGCAGGCATCAGGACCAGGCGGGGCCAGACCTGTCATGCAGCAGAGCTCCTGAGTACAGAGCGTGCTCATCCCTGGAATAAGTAGCCCAGAGAGGGTGAGGGGCTTTCCCAAGGCACACAGTGCCAGCCACAGGCCCCAGCCCAAGCTTGAGGGCACCGACCTACCCATGGACCAATAAATCCTCCAAGTGGGGAGCATAATACCTGTTGTAAGCCTCCCAGGGGAGAAGAATCACAATCCAGGCTGACATTCATGGAGTGGAACCGTGCCAGGCACTGCACGAGGCCCTGCTCAAGCCCCTTTTACCTAACCCCTGCTCAAGCCCCTTTTACCTAACCCCCACGGAAACCCTGAGAGGCAGGTACTCCTACTGCAACTGTATTCCCATTCTACAGATGGGAAAATGGAGGCACAAAGAGGTACAGTGATAGGCCCAGGAGAAGGACCGTGGATAAGCGGCAGAGCTAGGGACCGACCTTCAGCCCACCCCAGGGAGTGCACATGACCAACACAGACCCGAGGGGCTGCCCAACACGGTGGCAGCAGGGGCTGGAGACGGAGGGGAGAGGGGAGGCCCTCCCATACACACACCTAGGCTGTGAGGAAAACTGAGGCCCAGAGGAGGGGGCCGTGAGGAGGAAGAAGGTGGGAAAAAAGGGCAGGCAGCCTGGGTGGGGCGGGGCCACCCCTGGTTAATAATTCAGTTAATGATTTCTTCTCCCCATCCTTATCGAGTGGGCAAAGTCCAACGGCAGCAGCCAATCAGCAGCCCTGCCGGGCTGTTACCCAGCAGCCTCTGCTGCCAGGGCCCCCCAGTCCTGTAGGCCCTTGGGAGTCAGGGAGCGGGGGCCAGGCCCCCAGGAGGAGGCCGTTCTGCCCAGAGCAGCCTGTCTTTCCCCCAGACACCCTGCTTGGCTCTGCCTAAGACCCCTAGGGGTACTCTGCCCAGGCCCCCAGACTCAGGAGAGGCCCTGAGGCCAGCAGGTTGGAAGCAGCCGGCTTCCGTGGCTCCGCTCCTCTGTACCGAGCCAGGCTCTCACAGAGAGTCAGCTTCCTGGGCTGCGCCCCCCACCCCGCCTCTGTTCACACAGTCATTGTTGCTTCCATTCCTTGGGAACAGTTCCTCCCCCCCTCCCACCCCGTGTGGCCCTGTGCTGCGTGTTGGGGACAGGGCGATGAGTCAGACCCCTGGCTACCACTTCCCCTCCAGCTGGAGTCAGGACCTTGGGAGGTGGGGCTGGGACAGGAGTCCTCCAGGGGGGCTCTGGGTGGACCCAAGAGGCACTCCATCTCATCTCCTTGAGAGTCAGGGGTCTGGCGGTCTCCCCCATCCACCTACTCCCTGGTCGCACTGCAGACAGACAGGCGGACACAAGGCACAGTGCCATCCCATCACACACCGCGCCTCAGCCCCAGATTCCTGTCCAGGGTGGGCGTCCTCTCCCACATGCGGTCAGGTGGTCTCCTCCTGGGGCTTCCTCCTGCCCTCTGGAGGCAGAGATGCTGGTCCCCATAGGAAGGCCACCCTCCCTCCCCCAAGGCCCTGGTGGCAGAGGGGTGTGCTGAGGCCTGGGTGTCAGCCTTGGCTCACGCTGGCTAACTCCCTTCTCTCAGAGCCGCAGTCTTAGGCCCTGGGAAAGGGGGCCAACGCCACCGCTCCCCTCCCACATCCCAGAGCTGGGGAAGGGTGGCTTTCAAACCAGGGTCTGGCGTCCGGGGTCTGTGAGGAGCCCATCCGCCCTGTGTCCAGTGTATATGTCCTATTCGGAGGCCAGGAGTTTCTCTTTGCTTGGTGGCTAAAAAGAATCACATTGGAAGTCCCTGCTCTGGTCCAGCGCACCTGCCTACCCGAGGAGAAATAAAGTCACCAGGCCAAGGCACCCATCAGGTATGGAAGGAGTGAAAACCCGGCTCCCACCTCCAGCCCTGGCGGGGCTCTAGAGGCCAAGGGCGGTCCCCCAACCTCTCGGTGGCCCTTCCAGCCCAGCTCCCCTCAGTGGCATCCTCCACACCCACCGGCTTTCTGAGTGCTGATCGCTGCTCACTCGTGCCCCGTGTGCCCCCGGAGCCAGGGGCCAGCACCCTCCCCCTTCTAAAACGTCCCTCTTCCCCAGGGCTGGCGGGCAAGGCTCAGTCGAGGGCGTCATCAGGACCTGCTCTGCCACCCACTCCTGTCTTGCAGGTGAGGAAAAGGGGCCCAGCGAGAGCAAGAGCTCTGCACAGGGTCACGCAGCTCTCAGTGGCCAAGTCTGCGTCAGAACCTCTAAAGTCCTATAGGGATCCTCTGATGCTGCCTTGCCCTGTCCCTGACGGGCTCTGGGAGTCCAAGGCCCCAGCCGGTCAAGGTGATGAGGAGAACACCTGCCACTGTGCCCCGGTTACCTGCTGGGAGCCAGTGCATCCTGCCCGGAGGGTCCCCTCTCTGCAGGCCCTGTGCCCGCCGATCTGGGCGGCCGCAGCCTCCCTCTAGGGGATTAGCAGGGCAGTCACGGGGGCCCGGCTGTACCAGCCTCGAGGGGGCCGCCCTGTCCCAGCCTCCCACCTGAGGCCCAAAGCGCCTTAGCTTCCAGCCCACCAGCCTGAGGCAGGGTACAGCCAGGCCCACCGCACAGGACCAGGCAGGACCCAGGGCATATGCTTGGTGTGCCTGGAGAGTGGGCCACGTCATACGAGGGGCCTGGGCACGCCCTGACCCCTTCAGCCAAGCCCTTTCCCACCTCCAAGTCCAGAGCTGAAAGCACAGACCCTGCCCGCCATACCCACTGTCCTGGGGAGTGACCAAGGCCAAGCGGGACCCAGGATGAGCGCTCAGGTGTCCCCAGCCCGAAGTGCGAAGCATGCGTTGCTTCCCCTCCCTCCTCCTGGGAAATACATCCACGTGTGCAAAAGCACCGCTGCACTTCCACACTTCCACTCGTGAGCACACTCAGCAGCGCCCCCGCCCAGGGGCGCCCTAACACCCCCATTACGTCCCCCACATGCCGCTGCCCACCGGATTCCTGGCCAGGCCTTCCCCCGCAAGTGGCCCCGGAGACCCCAGCCCTCAGCGCCTGCCCCACCTTCCCCCCATCTCAGGCTCTGGGAGCACTTCTCCAGTCCCTGGCTCTCTCCACAGACATTCTTGAGTCTGCTCTTATCTCTCTGGAGGGAGCAGCGTAGCCTCCCCGCCAGGCCAGCCAGGCCGGCCGCATGGCTGAGCTGTGGCGTCAGGCCCCACCCCCACCCCCACCCCCACCCCCCGCCCACGGCCAGGAGGGAAAGTTTGGCTCAGGAGACAGGGAGCCTGGGCCAGCCAGGCCCACTCCTCTGCCCAGGCCCAGGGTCCTGGGGGAAGGAGGCACAGGGATTTCTGCAGGAAGCAAGGGGGCCTGGTCCGTGAGTCATCTGGGATGTCTGGCGGGCTCCGGGCACCCCCAAAATAGTGGCCCCCGAGCAAGGACTAGTGTCCCCTTCCTACCCCCCCAGAGCCCCCAGCCCCCATAAGGCTCCTCAAGGCTCTTAAAGGAGGAAAAGGATCTGGGGAGAACAAGAGCCCCTGGGACTGACGGGGAAACGCCTAGGACCCTCAAATGGCCCAACTACCTGAGGATCAACCACTTCATCTAGTCGAAACCTGATTTCTTGGATTCTGGGGATGTCCAGAATCCTGGAGTGGGGAGACCTGAGGCTTAGGGATGCCCTTTCCTGGGCTGTTCAGCAAGCAGAGTGGACAAAGGCTCCCACTCCACCGGAAGTCACAGACAGGGAGAAACTAAGTCAAAGAAAGGCCTTCCTTGCTCCCTCATGGGACTCCAAAGGGCTCTGGGCGCTGGGCTTGAAACTTGGACCCTAACTCACTGCCCTATGGTCCAACAGCTGCAGCACAGTGTGCCCCGCGGGCCACCCACGCCTCGCCATGGGCAGGTTCACACTAATGGAAGGTTCTGGATCATTGAGTTTTGGGTTCTGAAGGCACTGAGGTGCAGGATATGGACTTAGGGACTAGGGGGAGGGTGGGGGCAGAGGCTGGGCTACCGAGGTTGGTGGAGAGGGACACAAAAGCACCCAGAGGGTCTGGCTGGATGTTCCAGTGAGGGTCTGAGAAGCTGGGAGATGTCAGCCTGCACCTCTGCACCCCCTCCCACACTCGGTCTCATCCCTCCTGAACCCAGAACCCAAGAGGGGGACAGCCTCAAGGGGCAGAGACTACTCAGGAAAGGGGAGTGGGTGAGATGTAGGAGCAGACCCCCGAAACCACTGGCCAGGAGCGGGGAGAGGGTAGAAGACAATATTGTAGGGTGTGTGTAGATCCCAGCCCTGGGGAGGGTCCTATCAGGGCCAAGGTGAGGGGATGAGGTCACTCCTGGGATGGGGGCACAGCCAGAGGAGGCATAGCTCCAGGGACAGGTGTGAGCGAAACAGCCCCGAGGAGCCACACAGAGCTGGCAGGATGCAGTTCACAGCTTTGGGAGGGTCTCGGAGTGCGGAGGTGGCTAACGCGGGGGTGGGGGGGATGCCAACTTCAAGAAGGTTCCAGAACCAACGAGAGTATTCCAGGGTGGGAGGTGGGGAAATCCAGCCCACAGAGGAATGCTGGGGAGGGGTTCCCAGCCCTAAGTAGGGGAGAGATAGCCGCTTCAAGGGGAAGTTCAGCTGTGGGGGAGGGAGCAGCCTTGTGGAAGGTGGGTGACAGTCTTGAAGGGGGTCCCTGTCTCAGGAAAGCACTGGTGGGGAGGCGCTGGGGGCAAGAGTCAGGCTGGGAGTAGGTGCCAACCTGAAAGGCACACAGGGTGCCTGGGTCTCTAGGCGGGGGTCCCAGTCTCTGGGAGGCATGCTGGGGTGCCAGCCTATGAGGCATGGAAGATCCTAGAAGGCATGCTGGGGGCCCCAACCTGGATGGGGTCCCAGGGAAGCACAGTAGAGGGTCCCGGCGTCGGGAAGTGCGCTAGGGGTGGGAGGTGTCAGAATTTAGGGGGGACTGCAGGTCCTGGAAGGCATGAAGGAGGACCGAGCAGGGAAGGGGATACAGCTCCAAGGAAGTTGTGTGTTGGGGGACGGGGAGTGGGGAGCCCAACTTCAGCGGAGGTGGGTAGTAACCTCCAGGAGACAGAGGAGGGCCCCAGCCCAGAAGAGGCGTTCTGGGCGGGGGGTGGGGGGTCCCAGCTTGATGAAAGCACAGTCGGGGGTCCCAGTCCCCGGGGAGATCGGCTGCGGGTTCCCAGCGCGAGAGGGTCGCCGCCCCCGTCGGCCCGCGGTCCCTCACCTTCGAAGAAGCGCTGCAGCGCCTCCGTCTCGTCCACCACCTCCATGTCCGGCCTGCCCCGTGTACACTCCACCCCGGCCCCGCTACAGCACGGCCCGGGGGCGCGGCATCGCCGGCGCGGCCCGCGCGACAGTCCCGGCTCGGCTCAGGCTGCGGTCCCGCCCGGCCCGCCGCCGCGCTCGCCCCCCGCGCGGCACTGGCCCGGCCCCTGCCCGCCCCACGCGCCCCGCCCGCCCGTCGCGCGCAGCGCCCCCTGCCGGCCCGCCCCATCCCCGCGCCGCAGCCCCGCGGCGGGCAGGACACGCGGGGCTCCTCCAGGGGGCGCTCGGCGCGGGGTCCTAACCAGCTTGGGGGTCGAGGGGCGGCCCAGCCCCTATGCCGGGAGGGCAGGGCCCCCGCAGTCCTCGGCCGCCCCTTGGGCAGGGGAAGATAGCGGGCTTCTGAATCTTAGATTTTCAGAACCAAACCTCAGAGGCATCCCCCGTTTCCTCTCCTTTATCCACCCCCCTCTCAGCTATAATAATAATAACCTGCATTTCTCGAATATTTGTTATGTGCCAGGCCCACAGTGAGCGCTCTACAGGGGTTATCTCACGTTGTCCTCTCAGGTACCCTACAAAGGAGAAACTATTATGTGCATTTTACAGATGAGAAAACTGAGGCTCAGTGAAGTTCAGTACCGTCTGAGGAAGTCTGTCCTGTGTAACCTTCCGTGACAATGGAAATGCTCTCTGCGTTGTCCAGCATGGTCGCCGCCGGCCACATGTGGCTACTGAGTACTTGAAATGTGCCTGCTGAGACTGAGAAACTGACTTCCCAATTTTAGTTAATTTTAATTAGTTCAAATTTAAATAGCTATGTGTGGCTGCGGTATTGAACAGTGCAGGTCGACGTGTTTCCAAGTAATTAGCATCAAAGGCAGCATCAGTGCCTGATCCTGGCTGACCTGGGAAACTCCCCCCTCAGTCATCCAAGAGGGTCCTGAGTGAATCCACCAGCCTTGTCCCTCGGCCTCCACCCCTGTGGGTGCCCCCTCATCTCTTTTCTGCCCAACTGCACAGCCTCTCTCCCCACCCAATCTCCCCTAACATCCTCCCAAATTACTCTTTTTAAAATGTAAATCAGATAATTTCACCTCTTTGCTAAAACCTGTGGTCTCCCTTTGCACTCAAAACAATATCTAGGTCCATCCATGTTGCTGCAAATGGCATTGTATATGTATAACTGATTCACTTTGCTGTCCAGCAGAAACTAACACAACATTGTAAACCAACTATACTTCAATAAACATTTAAAAAACAATATCTAAACTCCCACCCTGGTTTCCAAGGCCTTGTATGACCTGCCCCTGCCTGTACCGCTGACCTCAGCTCCTATTTTTCTCTCCATTGCTCACTAAGTCACAGCCACCAAAAGGCCTCCTTGCCTTCACTCACATATGCCAGACCCACACCTGCCACGGGGCCTTGATTTTTTTTTTTTTTTTTGGCCACACAGCATGCAGGATCTTATTTCCCTGACTAGGGATCGAACCCGTGCCCCCTGCAGTAGAAGCGTGGAGTCCTAATCACTGGACCAACAGGGACTTCCCTGCCACAGGGCCTTGGAACATGCTGTTCCGTCTGTCTGCAATGTTGATCCCACAGGCCTGGTTCCTTTGTAGTAGTCAGGTCTCAGTTCACTCATCACCTCACTGACCATCCTACTGAAAGCAATTCCCCCTACCTAGGCCTTTCTTTCTCCCCACATAAAAGAGTTGTATCTACTCTTTGATATTATACTTCTCCTTGCTCGAGAATGGAAGCTCTATGAGGGTAAGGGATTTTTCTGGCTTGGTGATTGCTCTAGCTTCAGCACCAAGAACACTACCTGGCACACAGTAGGTGCTCAATAAATATGTGATGAATGAATGGATGGTGGCAGCTTCACACTGCCGAATCCTAGACCTCTGAAACCTTGGAAGCAGAGAATTCGGGAATCCCGGACCCAGCGAATCATCTCACTACAGAGTGACTCAGCTCACAGCCTCCCTGGGTCCTCAGACACAGCAGGTTAGAGCTGGAAAAACCCATCCCACCCCAGAACTGTTTGACCGAAGACAAAACTGAAACTGAGGCCCTTGGGGGGTGGGAGGACTCACTGGCAGATCAAGATGCCAGCCTAGCCAGCCCAGAGCTCTCAACTCTGCCCACCAGTGGCCCCCCAGAGGAGAGTGGGTTACAAGTGGGGCTGCCTGGTAGGGGTGGGGGTGAGAGCCTGCAAAGCGGCTTCCTCCCAGGCCACCCTCCCCCTCCCCAGTGGCCAGCCACAGGGGAGGGACGGCCAGGGCCTGAGCCCCAGATGTGGCCCAGTCAGCAGGCCTGCGGTGGCCCGCCGAGGAGGGTCAATGCCACGACAGTTCTGGGACTGGGGGAGGGGACGCCCAGGCCGGCGGGTGCCTCACAATGAGGTTTTGTCCCCCAGGGGCCGCTCTCCGAGCTGTTGCTCTTAGATATATAGAATGGGATTTTGCTGGAGGCCCCAGCTGTGTGTGCTGACCAGTGCTCCCCCCGCAGGGGCCGGGCCAAGCTGGGGGGGAGAGGGCCACACTGAGACGCCTATTCTTTTCCAGCTGATGCACCCCAGAGGTTTCTCCCCCTCTGCAGCCTCCCTTAAGACAATTGTTATTCTCTGCTCCGCCCCCTCCCACACCCGGGTCAGGTCTGCCTGTGGACACAGTAGACACCGCCTACGCCGTGTGATATTTAAAAGTGAATTCATTTTAGCAGTTGCCCAGGACTGGCTGGAAAACCGGCTTCTTTATAAGCCTCCCCCACCAGCAGGTCTTTCTGCCACATCCCACAGGGTACCAAAAAGTCCACCATCAGAGGGCCATCCCAATGAGCTATGCGTTGCCCTTGCCATGGGTGGGTGGGCTATGCATGTTTTGTTCCCAACACCCAACTTCGCAGGCTGCATTACTATGTCTCTGGGTCGGCCTTGAAGTTGCGCGGGGCGGTGGGGGGGGGGATGTGGCCTCCTGTTAATCCCGTGGGAGCTAGCCTCGCTCGGAGGTTCTAGCCCTGCCGTCTCCCCTGACTCCACTGGGCCACTGAGCAAAGGAGCAACGGTCCCCAGGGATCTTCATCTCTGGGCTGGGGGAGAAGGGTGGCTGAAAGGTCCCAGACTCCAGGGCTCAGCTAAGAGTCGAGGCTGCCACCCCCAAATCCATAATGAAGGAGGTGGAGACTGGCGAGGGAGCCCCAGGGAGCCTTGCACAATCAGGACCTTGAGGGGCTCATCCATGGAGAGGGGTCCCCATTGGTACCCCCGCCCCACCAAGCCACATGAGTGAGGGACCGAGATTTCAGTCCTGGCCCGGCAGACATGGCTGCCCCTGTGGGCTGGCCCAGCCATTCTCCAAGCCCTGTCCTCTGGTCCCTGGAGGCCTCATCTCTAAATCAGCCCATTATTTCCACCTCACGGTGTAGGTAAAGTACCAGGGAAGTGATTGATAAATGGTGTCTTCTCTGATTCCAGGTCAGTTTCCAGTGCCCAGTGCTGGCCTTTGAGTGCCAGTAGGGCCAGGAGGAGCAGGCAGCCCTGGGGAAAGGGGGGCAGGGACTTGAGGGTTAATGAGTAACGGGCTGGAGGCCAGCCCAGGAGAGGGTGGGGTTCTGTGGACAGAACCCTCCCTACCGCAGCACTCCAGGCCTCCCCGTGGGCCCACGCAGCCCTGGCATCCGCCCATTTTGCAGAGGAAGAGAGGAGGGCCCAGAGGGTGGTGGGTGTGAACCCAGGGAGTCAGTGAGGCTGGGGACCCTGCAGGGTAACCTCTCTCCCACCTCCCTCCCAGCGGAGACGGTAGGGGACATCCGAGGGTCTGAGAGGCAAAGCGCTGCTCCAGCTCTTCCCGGAATTGCTCCTCACGAGGGGCCCTCCCCATTCCTCGCTCTGGCTGTGTGACCTTAGGCAAGTCACAGAACCTCTCTGGTCCTTAGCTTCTTCTGCTTCTGCTCCACTAATTAGATAGGATAATATGCACACCAGATGAGACTACAGGGTGTGAAGAACCTCTGAAAACCGTGAGGCGAGGGTGGAGGCCGGAGTCCTGGCCTGGAGGCCTGGGTTCTGGTCCTGGATCTGTCCCCAGGCTTGAGTGACCTTGAGCAAGTTTCCACCCGTATGTAGCCTCCGTTTCTTCTGTTCAAAGAGGCCTGGGTGAAGACAGAACTCTTCTATCATCCTCTCCAACTCCCCACTCTGGACTCAGGGCTGGGAGGGTGGGCAGTGTGGGGAGGGGAAGGTCAAGGTCCGGTCACAACTTGGCTGGGTCAGTGCCTGGGCCGCACGCTGCAGGTCCCGTTGGGACTGGCTAGAGGAACAGCGCCATCTGCTGCGAGGAGGGGGCAGGCCTGGGCCCGGGGCTGGCTGGAGGCCCAGCTGCCTGCCCACCGTGGCCTGGCAGCCACTCCCCAGGCCTCCCTGTCCCCGGGCCAGGCTGGGAGGGTGCACCTGGGGTGCCCTGGGCCTGGCCAGGTCTTCTGTACCCTCCTAGAGAAGCCCTCAGCAAAGACTTCCAGTGGGCCCTGCATTCCAGTGCTATCCAGCCAGGGAGTTTTAGCGCCCTCACCCCACCCTGGCTCTCAGCACTGGGGGGAAGGGGCGGGCACTGTCAGACCTGCCTGGTACCCCTCTGTGCTCTTGGGCAGTTTACTTACCCTCCCGGAGCCCCAGACCCCTCAGGGAGAAGGGGCTAAGAAGCCCCAGCTTTCAAGGCCCCAATGAGGTCAGACGGAGCCCCTGGCATGTACCTCATGCAGGTAGGGCTGAACAACGAGCTGCCCCCCATTCAAATGGGGCTCTGAGGGTCTTCTGGTCTCTCACTGCAACTCAAAGTGTGGTCCTGGACCAGGGCATCGGCAGTGGTGACAGCCAACCTCAGAGGTCCCCTCCCGCCACCCTGCCCCAGACTCCACCCCACCCGCGGGGAAGAGAGGTCACTCAAGGCGGCCAGTGTGCTTCTACATCCAGTTTATACACAGCTCTATACAATATACAGAAAACTTTATATACAGATATATTTATAGAATAAGCTATATTAATTTGTCTCTCCTTTTTACAGCAATATTAGTTTGGATTTTTCATACATTAAGTACAAAAAGTCATGGGAGAATGGCACGTACAGTGCATGAGTGTCTGCGGGGCCCAGCTGCTCACTACCGATTGCATATGGAGGTCGCCCGGGCCCCTGGGAGGACAGGCCAGCGTACGGCCGGGAAACCTTGTGCTGCAGGTCTGGGGGACAGAGTGGGGGTCGGTCTGAGCCGAGCTGGGCTGAGGGGGGTGGCTCAGACCCCCCAAGTGTAGTGTGCAGAGGAAGGGAGAGACACGCAGCAGGCCCATCCTGCAGGGGAGAGGCGGGGAGGGGGTGGGTGAGATGTGGGCCGACCCTGGAGCGTCCAGGGCTGAGTCCGAGCCTGCCCCAGCCCCAAGCCTGTAACCCTGTGCGGCTGCAGACTTGGGGGTGGGGAGTCTGTCCCTGATGGCTCAGTCCTGGGCATGGGTGGGCACCACGCCCCCTCAGAGATCCCAGGCCCACCCTGGTGGAGGAGAAGTTAAAAGGCCAGACTCCTGGGCTTCCCTGGTGGCGCAGTGGTTGAGAGTCCGCCTGCCGATGCAGGGGACACGGGTTCGTGCCCCGGTCCGGGAAGATCCCACATGCCGCGGAGCGGCTGCGCCTGTGAGCCATGGCCGCTGGGCCTGCACGTCCGGAGCCTGTGCTCCGCAACGGGAGAGGCCGCAACAGTGAGAGGCCCACGTACCGCGGAAAAAAAAAAAAAAAAAAAAAAAAAAAAGGCCAGACCCCAAGTCTCCCTGCTACGGGCTGGGGTGCTTGTTAGAACTCTACTCTGATTTATGATTTGTCTTTTTTTTTTTTTTTAAACTTTAAGTGCCACTGATTCCGTCTTGCTTCTGTGTGGGAAAGGGGGTGGGCCCAGCAGGGGCAGAAGTCTGATGGGGCTGATGAGGTTTGGGAGTCGCAGAGGGTGAGGGAGGCCCAGCTCCCAGGTCTCTGTACCCATGTGTCAGGGTGGGCAGGGGTCCCAGGTACCAGTGATCATGAGGCTGGGGTCTTGGTCAGGGGAGCCTAGCCAACCCAGGGAGGCCATGGGCGGGCCCAGAGTCGTGGGACCTTGCCTCCAAGGAAATGAAGGCACAAGCGGGCGGTCAACGCCTCGGCACACACCAGTTTTCCAAACCAGGGGTCAGAGCAGCCGGTGAGACGAGGGGGACGGGCGGTGTCTGAAGCTGAGCTCGTCCCGCGGCCCCCGCCACATGGTGCCCATCATGTTTCTGCCTGTTTTCTTGGCAGGCTGGGAGGGGCAGCAGGCAGGCAGGGCGGGCAGGGCGGGGAGGGTGCCCCAGCAGCCCCTTCCTCGGCACACACTCATGCACATGCACACACACGCCCCGCGCCGGCATGCGCCCCCTCCCCGCTCTGTCTCTGGGGACAGGCAGGGGCTCCACTTCCCCGCTGCTTCTCCAACCCAGCAGGGAAGGAACCCTCCCAAGTCGGGGCTGTGGAGGCCTCAGGCTAAACTGGGATGGCCCCAGGGCCCCTGGCCCTCCTGGGTCTCTAGAGGGGTCCCACAATACCCCACGCTTGGCTCCACTTAGGGCCAACAGGACATTGTAGGTGGGAGGGAAGAGAGGCCCGCACCCAGGAGACAGCCCAGGCCAGCGGGGAGGGGCAGCTGTGCAGAGTGGAGGCGTGTTTGGCTGCAGAGCCCAGGGCCTGGGGTGCCTAGGCCTGGGGGGAGGTGATTAAAAGGGGGTTTGGTGGGGCCCTCCTTCCTTCCAGGGCACTGACTCTGCAGGCAGGGGTGGTCACACCTGTGCCCTCCACCCTTTGAGCGGCCAGGATCCCCGGGGGTAGAAGGCAGGCCAGGAAGTAATGGGGCAGGCCTGGGTACCCAGGACCCATTGACAGAGGGATCAGCACGAGGGAGATCAAGCAGAGAAGGGGCGGCCCTGACCCCACCCTCCTGTAGGCCCCTCCAGGCCGCATGGCTGCCTTGGGCCCTGTGGAGGCTGGCGCCTGCCTGCCCAGAAGGGGGCTACTAAACACATGATTGCAGCAGGGGTCAGGGGGCCTGCAAGCCCAGGACACATCCTGAGCCCAGCCCAGCAGCTTCTGTAAACATACACAGCACTGCGGGCCACCTTGGTGGGGGGGGTCACCCCAGGGGGCTGGCCAGCAGGCACCAGATCTGGGGGTGGCCAGGGCAGATGCCAGCCTGGACCACAGTTGAGAATACGTGGGGAGGGGGCCGCTCTCCATTTCCACCCTGGGAGAGCAGCCAGAGGGCAGTGACGGGGAGTCAGCATACTCATGGCCTGTCCCGGAATAGGAGGTACCAGGATGCCCCTGTGGCGGGCACTCAGGCTGAGAGGGCGGAGTGTTGCCCTGTCCACCTGGCAGCCTGCCCCAGGCTTCTCCCTGCTCCACGCCCCTCCCTGTCATTCCCTATCTGGAGGGCCCAGATCCCAGCTGCCTTGGCTCTGGGGGTTCCAAAGCTGAGGTAGGGATGCGGACCCCCAGCTCAGCAGCAATGCCCAATGCCTGAGGCTACACTGGCCCCGTGGGGGCCTCTCCTCAAAGCTGCCCGGCCTGGGGGGCAGCCACCAGAAGCCTGAGGAGCCACCTGCTCTGGCCTGGGCCTCAGCTGGCAGCAACTCCTGGGGTGCTAGCGTGCCGAGATGACCAGGTCATCCTGCTTGGCGGGGCTGGCCCCATGGCCGGTGGGGGTGGAAGTCCGGATCTTGTCCACTGCCAGGCACTCCTGGCTGCTGAGGCCCGTGGGTGTCAGGTCCATGAGCTCGCCCGAGGAGCTGAGTGGGAAGGAGGGCGACAACGAGATGCCCGAGGAAGGGTCGGCTGAGCCAGCGAAGAGCCTTGGGGGCTTGGGCACCAGGTTGGGCTCAAACTGGGCGCGGAGCAGGATCTCTTGCTGGCTGGGGGACTTTGGGCCCTCGGCGTAGTCGCTGGTGGGGCTCTCGGGCACCACCATGCAGTAGAGGTCCTGGAAAGAGCTGCTCTTGCTGTCCAGGTTGAAGAGGCTGTCGATGAACTCAGCGAACTCCAGCACCTGAGGGCTGGGCGAGTCCCCCAGGCGCCCGTCGTGCAGCGCCAGCTCTCCGCTGCGGGGGGCTGCCGCGCCGCCACCCCCTTCTTCCAGCTCGTTGTGGGCGGCTGCGCTGGGGGGCCGCTCGGGGGTGATGCCCCCGCTGCCCAGGGTGGCCTCCAGGGGCTGCGTGTCCTGCGAGTGCTTGGACAGGCTGTCGGCTGCCAGCAGCTCAGTGCGCGAGCTCAGGGACGGGTTCTCCTCGGGGATGGCGGGGTCGATGTAGAAGAGGTGGCCCTCGTCGCGCTCCAGCACGGCGTGGAGGCTGGGCGAGCCGCGGATGCTGCGGAAGCCGGAGGAGCGGCGCGAGTCGAAGCTGTACAGCGACTCCGTGTCCGAGAGGCTCTCCATGGTGGCCAGCGGCGCCCGCCGCGACTGCAGCTCGGCCGCCAGCCGCTCCTGGGTGGACAGCAGCAGCAGCTCCACTGGGTCCTGGCGGGCTGCCACGGCCACAGGGGACAGCAGCTGCCCCTCCGAGAAGCCCTCCAGGCTCATCTCAGACTGGGACTTGCTCCTGAGGGGGCAGGGAGGGGTGAGACTCAGCGGGGCGGGGGCCCACCCCTAGCTCCCCGGCGGGAGGGAACTTGGGGAGGGGGAGGAGGGGAAAGTGGTTGAACAGTCTGGGGACAGGGAACCCTCCTTTTTAAAAACCAGACCCCAAGATAGAAGACAAGAGAGTCGATGCAGGGCTGAGCTGGGGAGAGGGGGCCAGGGGCCTGCACTGGTGCCCATCACTGCACTGACTCGCTGTACCCACCTGGAGACTGAGGCCCAGAGAGATTGGCTGCCCCAGGTCACTGGAGGCAGAAGTGGAAGGGTAGAGAGGGAAGGAGGGAAGGTAGGTAGGCAGGGAGAGAGCATGGCCCAGAGCCGCCCCCGCTGGGTCCAACCCCACCCTCCGGGCCAGCACCCCTCTGGGCCCCTTCCTGAGCTCCTATCACTTCCTTCCTCACCCGGGGGTTCCTCCCACCTCTCCCATGGGGTGCAGCCCTCTGCTGGATGGGGCCCTGGAGCCCCTTGTCTCCGCACACCGGCCTGCAGGGAATGAGTGAAGGGCCAGGGTGGGGGACGCAGCAGTCACTGCAGCTGCGAAGGGACACTGGCTCCCCCATCTGGTCATGCAGCCGCTATGGGAAATGCTTGTAAGATACGGAGAGAAGTCCAGGTGTCCCCACCAAGGACCAGGAAGCAGCCACCACCCTCTTTAGCAGCCTCTAGGCCAGATCTGTAACCTGGACCCAGGACCTGGGCGGGAAGGGTCCCAGAGAGGCAGGGGGATCCCCACCCACCCCAGGAGCCGCGGCCTCAGAGCCCAACCCCCAAAAGAGTGCATGTGAATGTGGGGTGTGTTTGCATCTGGAAGCGGGTACATGCCTGTGTTTCTGCATGCAGCATGCATATTAGGCGTCTCTATGTCAGTCGGCCCATGTATCTGAGAGGCTGGGTCTGGGTACAGGTGCATCCATCATTTACACACACGGCTGCCCGCACAAGTGTGTCCTTGTGTCCAAGCGTCTTGGCCTCTGTCTTGGTGTGTGTTCTATACGTGAGTCTGTCTGTATGGGGCTCTGTGAACTTAGAGCTACTATTTGTGAACACATGTATATACACGTGTAAGCTTGTATGTGTGTGCGTGTAAGTGCACGGGTGTCCATCTGTTTGGGTCTAAACAGCTATGAGTGAATCTGTGTGTTTGTGGTCAGGGGTCTGTGCATCCCTAGACGCCTACTAGCCCACATGGGCTTCAGTGGTGGCAGGCTGGGGGACAGTGGGGGCAGAGCAGGAGAGACCCCGAGCAGCGGAGGCAAGTTCAATCCCTCCCGTGCACCTGTACAGAGTGGCATGAACATACGAAGGCCCGGCGCGTACACAGAATGGACACGTGCACAAGCATTCGTGCTTTCGCTGAGAGCACGTGCGTGGCCGCTGCACACACCCTCTGGGGCGGGGCTGCGGGGCGACGGCGCTCACCTGACACTGCTGTTTCGGTGGTCTGCAGCGGGCAGCTCCAGGGCCAGGCCGGCGGGCACAGGTGGTCCCGTGGGCAGCGGCTGCTGCTGGAAGATGAGCTCGGGAGTCAGGTCCACCTCCGTGGGGCTCACCATGACCTTCGCAGCAGACAGCAGGGCCGTCTTCCCCTTGTTGTAGTTCTCCAGCACCTGGGGACAGGACGGGGAAGCTGGTGGCGGCGGAGGGGTGACAATCACGTGTGGAGGCGGGGCAGCAGGCCAGGCCTCTCAGGCCCGGCCGAGCTTCATGGGGTCAGCCAGGCCTGCTCTCCTCCCCACACAGGGCCCGGCTCCTCCGGGAAGGTCGGGGCCAGGCCCTGTGATCGTGCCTCGCCCGCCCCACAGATGGGACAGGTTGGACTTTTCCTACCCTGTGGTCGGCCCTTCCATGGCCAGGCAATGGCCAAGGCTGCCCCTGCTTGGCCATGCGTCTGCCAAGTGCCAGGTGGCCTTCAGGGTTTGCACTCAGCCTGCCTCAGGGACAGGTTCCTGGGTGTCTCCTAGCCCCTACCCACCACAGGACCACACGGTGGTGTGGACAGAGGCGGGTGTGGAGCCCAGGACACGAGTGGGCTCTCTGGCCCACTGAGTGTCCAGGGAGCGTCTCACCCTTGTGTGTAACACGGGGACGGAGACCCGGCCAGCCAGGCGCCATGGGGCTCACCTTGTTGAGCCCCTCCATGACCACATAGGGGAGGTGCTCGTGCAGCATGGCCGGCGAGATGATCACCTCGTTGAAGGCCTTGTTGTCGCCCCAGATGGCGAAGTACGTGGGCTCCTCTTGCTCGCAGCAGCTGAGGGGCACAGGGGCCAGAGGGAAGTGGGCGGGCGGGGGGCAGCCTGGCCTTGGCCCCCAGGCCCCTGGCCCTGCTCTCTGCCCTGGCTTGGTGGGGGTGGGGTGGCCTTGGAGACGCCCTGCCCGGCTGGACCAGCAGGGCTGTGTCCCCGGGCTCCTTGCTTCTGCCTCACCTCAGCCCTCGCCACCAGCCCTCCGCAGCCAGGAACATTTATGCCACACGGAGCCGGAAAGCCTGACCTTGAGCCTCAGCCCCGATCCGTACATAGCCCTGTCACCTGCTTGTGGCCTGGGCCATACCTGCTCCACCCCAGGGAGGGTCCCGGCTTGCAAGCTGTTTGTCGAGGAGGCAGCCCAACCCTCTGAGAGTGCGGGAAGGGGTCGGGGGTGAGGTGGGAGAGGTCGCCGTACCCGCCCTCTCCTGGTCTCTCTCCTGCCCCCGCCAGCTGTCTGCCAACTCATCCCAGCCGCGATGCCAAGTGACAACTGAGGCGTGAGCTTGGCCAGAGCTTTAGGGTGACCCTCCAGGGCGTCCGCTTTTAAATGGATGCGAGTGGGGACAGCTGTCCTGGGGAACACCAGGGAAGGGTGACACTGGGGACGAAGACTGGGACCGTCAAGAGAGGAGCCTGGAGTCCTGCTCTGGATCGGCCTGTCGTTGCACTTCCAGGACCCGAGGCTGGGGCAACCCTGCTGTGGGCGCCCTGGGCCACCATCACCAGCCTCTGCACCTACGCCCCGAGGGTGACAGAATGAAGGCTGGCCCCACCCTCCACTCCCCTGCCCTGGCTGCCGCCCCCTCCCAGCTGACCGGGGCGCAGGCAGCACCTACCAGCACTGTTCCGCTGGGTGGTTGTGGACCACATGGATGATGCGGCCGGGGGGGTAGAGAGGGGTGCTGGCTGACAGGGCGATGGTCAGGTCACTGGGGTGGGTCCAGAGCCGCGTGCTGGCCAGGGTGGTCACCTCCAGCTCCTCAGGCAGCTCCGACTTGGGGATGCATTTTGTGGCCCCTACAATGATTCGCCACTGTGGGGACAGGAGAAGAGGGGGATGGAGCTGAGTGGCGCTGCCCGGGTGGGCAGGGGGTGCTCAGGAGAGCTCACAGGTGACGGCGGGGAGCTGGGATGGCCATGGGGTAGAGGGAAGGGCAGTGCCCAGTGAAGAGGCGGCGGCTGAGGTGTCCAGCGGCCACGATGGCCAAAAAGGTGCCAAGGACAGATGACATGGAATGGCTGAACTTCAGGGCTGCAACACCAGTCAACCCCTTATCTAGCAGAGGGGAAACAGGCCCAGCAAAGGGAGGAGACTTGCTCTAGGTCATCTCATAAGTCAGAGGCAGAACAGACCCCGAAACTCAGTCCAGCTGCACCCATCAGGCCCGGCACATCTGAGTCGGCTCCCCGCCACTTGCCTCCTGGGCCTGACAAGCATCCGGGACTGGGTCTGAGAGGGGCGGTTCCATGTCCTTAGGCTCCTCCTATGCCTTCGTTGCCCGCTCACCCCGGCACCTGGTGCCCTGCCTGCCAGATGGTCACGGGCACAAAGGCTGGGAACAGTCCCAGCTGAGAGGGTGAGAGGGCTGAGAGGGTGAATGGGATGAGGGCGGGCCTGGGGGCACAGAGGCCCTGCTGGGCCTGGCCGGCCGCCCCCTGCCTGCCTCAGGGCGCCTGGCTGCAGCATGCCCACCCCCAGCCTGGAATGCTGAAGGCCATGCTATAGGAAGAGCCCCCAGTGTCCTCTGCAGGCCTGAGGAGGGGTTAGGGAGGGCTGGTCCTCTCCTCTCAGCTGCAGGGAAAACCAGAACAAACTGCCCCCAGAGCCCCTCCCCAGGCAACCTCCAGCCTCCCTGAGCCTGGGGATCGCAGTGGGCTTTGGAGGAGGCCTTCCTGTCACACTCGGAGCACTGACCTCGGGACTGCTTTGTCCCGACTGCCGGCAGCTCTGTGCCACAGGAGTCAGGACTCAGGAGCCCTTGGTTCCAGTCCTGACTGCGTTACGACTTGCTGTGTGAGCAGAAGCAAGTCCCTTGCCCACCCTGGGCCTCCGTTTCCCCATCTGCACAAGGACAGGTAGGGGGCAGATGGCGTGAGCTCAGAGATGCTGAGGGCCTGGTGGCCTGAGGTCCCCAAGACATCAACCATACCCCAGCCTGGCCTCACGTGGCGGGGGGCCGAGGGACAGGTGGGGCAGAAGACAAACGGGGAGCCCAGAGCCCAGGGTGCCCCGGCGGCGGGGAGGGGAGTGGGCTCACTTTGGGCTTGGTGCTTCGCTGCAGGACATCCAGCAGCTGTCTGCGGAAGCCTTCCAGCTGGGAGAGGCCGATCCTGGAGAAGGAAGCAAGCCGGGGCGTCAGCCTGAGCTGGCCCAGGACGGGGAGACGGGCGGGGTGAGGGGCGGCAGGGCTCCCGGGAACAAGAAGACCAGGCCATCAGGGTCACGGGGTGGGTGAAGAGCCTGCAGCTCGGCAGGGCCCAGCCAGGACGGGGAGGCCAGGCAGGGCGGGCCGACCTTGCCCTCTCACCCTGGACACCTGAGTTGGGGGGATTCTGGGGGTCCCTTGAGGAGGTGGGAATTTTGAGTGAGAGAGACGGGGCACCTGGGTGAGGCCCCGAGGTGGGAGAACAGCGCAGGCCCGGCAGGTGGAGAGAGGGAGCGACTTGCCTGGGGACGAGGTCCTTGCCCAGGACCACAGCTGTGACAAACTCCTTGGAATACTCCATGGCGTCCTCGCTGCAAGGAAAGCCGAGGGGGTGCTAAGGCAGGGGAGGGGCGCGGTGTTGCCGAGCGGGCTCGGCTCCAGCACTCCAAGACCCTCTGGGGAGCGGGGCTGCCTGCTCCCTGCCCGCCTATACCGTCAGCAAGTCTTTGCTGGGGCTAGATCCCAGGGTCCACCTGGCTTTTGCCAGAACCCCCGCCTCCACTCTCCAGGCCGTTCCCAGGTTCCCTTATGTTCGGAACCCAGACTGCCCAGTCCAGCCCCCTGACTGAGCCAGCTCCCAGCGCTGTCCACCCGTCGGCCCCAGCCAAGTCTGAGGCCCCAGACTGCTCACCTCAGCAGGCCCCCCGGAGGGGAGTAGGCAAAGCACTTGAGGGTCGGGTACTGGGGGCGCAGGAGGAAGGAGAGGATGGCAGCCGTGCCTGCGCCCAGGGAGTGGCCCACCACTATCAGGCCGTAGTGTTTGGTTCCGCGGCCCTGGGGACCGAGAGAAGCCCTGAGAGTCCTGCCCCGCTGCCTGGCAAGCTGACACCAGGGAGGCAGAGGGGGCTTCCCAGAGTCCTGGGATCATGTCTGTGCTGTGTGGCTGGTGGGGCAGAGGAGGGGACAAGCTAGGCCCCCACAGAGGAACTTCTTGGGGAGACTATATAACAAACTCCTATTCATCCTTCAAAACCTTGCACAGAGGTTACCTCCTTGGAGAAGCCCTTCCTGATTTTCCAGGAGAGGCTTGCTCCCTCCTAGATACTGCATCCGCACCTGGGATAGACCTTTAAATATAATGATTACACTCTACTATAATCATTTGGTCACCTGCTCCCATCCCTGTGCCCCAACCACTAGACTGGGGTCTCCTGAGGCCAGGGACTGCTTGGCTTTGGGAAGGGCAGTTGGGAGCACCTCAGGAGCTGCCTGCCTGCACAGGGAGGAGTGGGCAGTGGGCAGGGCCCAGATCGCCCTCAACCAGAGCAGCACCCCTTCTATCTGTTCTGCAATTATTTTCTATGTTCATTCTGCTCAACGTTTTGAAAGCCCCAGAACTGAGCCATCTTTCGCCTCCAGTGCCTGGCACTGAGCAGGTGCTCACAGCTGCGTGGGGCTGAGCAGGGGTGTTCAAGAGGAGCTGGTACAAAAGAAGAAAGGGCCAGAGGGGGTGGGAGGGACTGAGCAAGTGAGGAGGGGGCTGGGAGCCAGGGATGGAAGGAGAGTGTAGGAGCCTGGCCTGCAGGGGAGGCTCCATCATTCACCTGTCCTGTCCCCAGTCTGTTGCCCTGGGGGAATGCGAGCTGGGTGTGGCAAGGGCTCATGGCATGGAAAACGCCTCACCAGGTCTCGCCCGAAGGCCTGGGACAGGACCATCTCCTGCTCCAGCTTCTTTTTGATGTACTCAGCTGAGAGGACCATTCCCTGGGTGAGGAGGAACAGAGGTGGGTGTCACAGGGAGGGAGGGAGGCCTGTCAGGGACCAGCAAAACCACAGGGATGTGAAGCTCACTAACCCTGTCCCTCCCATTTCCCCCTTTGGTCCTCATGACAAGCTGGCTGGGGGGGCGCTGGTGGACACTTTATCACATCATTTCCATTTCACAGATGAGAAAACTGAGGCTCAGAGGGATGGTGTGCCTAATAGGAACCAGTGAGATCTCTTCCCAGTTGCCTCCTTGAGCTCTTGTAGGACAGGATCTGCGCCGGGCAGGGCTGTGGGGGTCCTGGCAAGTGGGGGGCAGTGGACTTTCCAGATGAATCCGCACCTCTCTGAGCAGTCTCTCCTGGTGAGCCCAGTGGCCCTGGAGGAACCCCCACCCCAACAGGACAGGCCTGCGTGCTGGCAGCGGAGAGGAGAAGGCCAGGGGCCACCGGGGGAGCCCAAGAGGAGGGGTACCTTGTGTCCCAGCCAGGTGCCATGGTGCCCCTCCACAGGGAGGCGCTCGGCGTCACCGGTCAGGTCTGTCAGGGCGTCCTTGTGGGGAGAGAGGACGGTGAGGGGCGGGACTGAGAACAGGAAAAAGGAGGCGGGCACCCTCGGGGGCTGTGAGGGGGTCCACGGGGTGGGCTGGGTCACTGGGCAGCGTACCTTGGGGGACAGGGTTCCCCGGATACTGATCACCACCTTCTTCTTGTCGTGGTCCACTGCCACGTAGAAGGGGGTTTCATAGACCTAGGAGAAGGGCGTCTCATGAGCCTGAACGGCCCCCAGGGTGGAGCCAGATTTGGGGAAGTGACTGAAGCCGGTCTCCTTCAGAGCCCGGGAATCTGGCTCCACTGGCCACTGGGCTCCTGACGCCTGCAAGGGTCACAGTAGGTCCCTCCCAACCCGGCACACAGCCTACACGGCCTTGCTAATTCCGCTGACCCGGGCGCCCTGAGCGCTGCCGTCCTGCCTGCTCAGTGCTGAGGGGCTGCCCCCTCCCCAGTGCCTCCTGCTTCTTCCCTCTCAATTCCTTCCCCCAAAGGCTGTGGCCAGGAAGCCCCAGTGCCGGGTGTGGGGTTGGGGTCCACTTCCTAGCCCCAGAGCGGATGCAGGCCAGGATGTGGGGAGAAGGAGGCGGCCCATCTCTGGTCTGCCCAGCGAGGGGAGGCCTGGAGGCTTCGGCCAGCCATGCCAGCCAAGCCAAGGGCTCCTGCCACTGAGGGGGACGGCGTACACACCCCAGGCCGCAGCGCCGCCTGCCTCCTGTGGCCTGTGGAGGCCCGAGGCTGGGGGGACGCTGCACCAGCCTGGCAAGTCCCTCACCGCATCATGGCAGGAGGTGTAGACGATGTCCACCGCGGTCATGTTCTCATCCAGGAAGTGGCGCCGGATGGCGATGGCGTTGCAGCCGCAGCAGTTGTCTTCCTCGATGGTAACTCCAGGGGCAAACCGGGGCCGTGCGGGACACAAGCAGCACCTGGGCGGGTGGCAGAGGGCTCAGAGCCAGGGACCCCGACGGAGCAGCGGTCTCCCCCATCCTCTCTGGAGCTGGTTCTTGCAGCCGTACCCCCTCTCCAAAGCCTCCCCTGAAAAGCTCCACCGGCCCGGCCCGGGCCCAGCCCTCATCTTACTCGGCCTCTCGGCAGCACAAGACCCAGTGGGACTCGCCCTCCCCCTTGAAACGCTCTCCCCATTCGGCTGGAGGCACCCTCTCTCCTGGGCTGCTTCTCCCTCAGGGGCAGCCTATTGTACTTGTCCTCTCACTGAGGACCCAGAGCTCAGCCCCGGAGCTCCTCTTCTCGCTAGCGACACTCGTTACTGGGGCCTCATCCAGTCTTGAGCTTTAAATACCACCTATGCGCCTATAAGCCTCAGAGACCTGCTCACATTCCACTGCCTGTGCAACACCTCCTCCCAGATGTCCCACAGGATTGCAACCTTTCCAGGCTCCAGTCCCTGAGGCTCCGCCCCCTGTGCTCCGGCAGTCCCCACACCCACCCCTCAGGGCCCAGCCTCGCCATCAGGTCCTCACCCCACCTCACATCCCACACCAGTCCGTCAGCACGTCCGCTAGCTCTGCCTTCAAATTCAGATCTGGACTCCGAACGCTTGCCCTCGCCACCACCCCCTACCCTGCTCCAAGCCACCTTATCCCTGCCTTGGAGTGTCACAGGGGGCCCCTGACTGGTCTCCCTCATTTATACTCGCCCCTTACGTTCTCAACATGGATGGCAGAGTGACCCTTTAAGATACACTTCAAGCCACATCACTGCACTCAAAACCCTCCGAGGCTGCCCTTCCTGTCCAGTATAAAGGCCAGAGTCCTTGCAAGGGCCGAGGGCCCTGCCCCACCTGGCCCTGGTCCTCTGGCCTGTTGCCTCCGACTCCCCTCGGATGCGTTGGCCATATTCCTGCCTCAGCCTCTGTGCACCGTGGTTCCCTCTGCCTGGAACATTCTTCTCGTGGTTTCTGTGTGGCCAGATCCCTCACTCCTTCAGGCCTCTGCTCAAATGTTATGCTATGGGAGGTCCACCGCCTGGGCCACCTCATCTGACATAGCTAGCCCCTGCCAAGCCTGACAGCACAGCCAGCCTAATTTTTCTCCAAAACACTGACGTGCTCCAATGGGCTGCATTTCCTTGTCTGTGCCTTGCCACCAGGCGGTGGGCTCCACAGGGCAGAGTTCGCTCTGCTTGGTTCACAGTTACGTCCCCAGCACCCAAAACAGCGCCAGGCACATAGCAGGATTCCCCAAAATGAACGGGTGAGCGGCTGAGCTGGGCACCCAGCTCGCGTGCAGCTGCTCCTCAGGCCACCAGAGGGGGCCAGCACCCAACAGATGGGGCCCTGGAGCCCGGAGAGCATGTGACCTGTGTCTGCCTGCTTTCTTGGCTTGACGGCTGAGATTTTATTGATACTAAGAATCCTAGATCTTGGTGATGCACAGAGGTTTGTCTTCACTGGAGCAGCACCTGAGGGACTGATACATACCCCTCACTGGGAAGAGGCCTCACTGAGAAAACCCAGGGTCGAGCCAAGTCTCGGAAGCAACCAGGCCTGGGGTGGGCAACCACCTCCATTTACTCTGGGAGACCCCCACACCCCTCCCCCGCCACTGCTGGACCAAGTGGGGACAGGCCTGGGCCTGTGGGCCAGGCTCCCCTTTTCAGGCAGCTGTGGCCCCTCTCCAACCTCAGCCCCGCCCTCTAGCACCGAGCACGTGGCTGCTAAAGCGTAGGTAGCCTTCGGAGACAGAGACCTGGGCTTGAATCCTTGCTCTGGTGGCCCTTCCTGACCGCGAGGGCCTGGTGGGCAGGTGCTGAGAGGTACTTCACAAGGCTGGGGTGAGATCAGAGGCCCAAGATGCAGGAAGCACCTGGCGTACAATAGGCACCCAATAAATGGTGGTGCTCCCTCTCTCCAGGGAGAAGGCTGCCCCTGAGTCAGTGATCTGAGGGCCAGGGGAACCGATGAGAGCAGCGGGGCCAGCAGCCTGGAAAGGAGGGGCCCGCGGCACCTTCGAGGCCAGCACGCCCGCCTAGAGGAGGCTGGGGCGCTGAGGGGCTCAAAGGTCCTGGGAGCCTGAGGACCCGCTTGGCCCACGGCAGGGCCTCTCCCGCCCACAGGAGACTGACCACACGTCCAGGGCAGGGCTGGATCCGAGTGGGGTGTCCCCAGGGTGGCGGGGCCATAGCCAGGCATGGCCTGCCATGCTCTGTGTGGGACGGGAGGACCACTGCAGGTGAAGGGCCTGGGCCTGAGGCCGGGGGGCTGCCCTCCTTCCTCCAGCCAGTGCTGGGACTCTGGGCTGCTGTGGACAGGCTGGGACTCAGAAAAGGGAGCCCGGCCCTCTGGCCTCCATCCCGACACCCTTGGCTGTAGGCCGGGACTTCAGGCCTGCCTCTTCTCCGCCCCCCAGGGCACCGGGCTCTCACAGGGCCCTCACGGGGTCTGAGGTCCTGCTGCTTCCTCTCCCTGCAGCACTGAGAGCCCCTCAAGTGCCCAGGCTGCCAGTGACTCCCCGGCTTCTGAAATACCCCACAGGTGGGCAGGACGAACACTGCCTGTACAAATGACGTCCCCACTGTGCCAGTGAGAAATGGAGCAGGGCTGTCGGAACCCAGGTCTCAGGACTCCTGGCCCAGTGCTCATTTGGAGAAGCCTCTCAGCCGCTGCAGGGGCTCCCAAGGATGCTGGGGGGGAGAAGCAGTGTGCGGGCTGGCAAAGACGGGGAGGGGCGTGGGGATGCCCTGGTCAGCTGTGTCAGTCGCTGGGGGATGGTGAGAACAAGCCTGAGAGCCCCCCAGCTTTCTGGGAAAAGGAGGCTGAAGGAGGGAGTGGCTACTTGGGCCCCAAGGGCGATAGTGTCGTGGAAGAGAAGCTGCCCGCCCAGCATGCCAGCCTTTCCGGAACAGGGAGCCCAGGGAGCTGTCCTCCTTTTGCCCGGCCTGGGCAGAGCCTGGAGACACCAAAGACGGGGAGGGGCCCTCGTGGAGCCGAGCCCTCCTCTGGCCCACTTAGGAAAGCAGAGTCCACCCCGGCCCCTGGCGGTGGGCTAAGGGCGGCACCCGGCTGAGGCCTTGCCAACTCCTTGTGAAGAGGGCTGGAGCCTTTCACAAAGGGCCTTCTTGCTGCCCTTCCAGAGGCTTCTATGGATTGGGCCTCAACTGGGAAAGGCCTTTCTTCCAGAAAGGCAGAGCACAGGAAGGGAGCCGGGAGAAGGAAGATGCGGGCAGAGGGGAGTAGTTGAGGGGGCAGGGAGAGAGATGGGACAGGGGTAAGTTGCACAGCCAGATGCTGGGCAACGTCTCATTTCGTCCTCTCAAACATCCCCATTTTACAGATAAGGAAACTGAGGCTGGCAGAGGTAGACCGACTTGCCCAAGGCTGCCAGTGACAAAGCGTGGATTCAAACCTGATACCGTGTGATTCCAAAGCCCGCGCTCTTCCCCATCCAGGGATAACGCCGAACTAGAAAGGTTGAGGCCCAGAGATGGTGCAGAAGAGAAGCAACGCGGGCCGCAGGGGGCAGGTTAGCAGGTACAGTCCATTTAGGGAGAGCCCCCCATGGGCAGGCCCGGCATCGTGACCACAGCCCCTCCGCACATGCCGCTAGCTAGGGGGGCCGGGCCAGTATACTCACGAGCAGGACCGGGCCAGCTGGCAGAGGCCACAGGCCGGCTTCCGCATCAGGTACACGGGCCACCCGTAGGCAGCCAGGGCAAAGACCATGTAGTAGCAGACCTCCTTGTAGCGGAGCATCTCTTGCTGGAAGAGACGAGGCAGAGGGCGGTCACCTCCTGCCGCTCCTGCCTGTAGCCTCAGGGCCCATGGGCTCCCCTCGATGGAGGATGGAGGCAGGAGCTGCCCTCCCAACGGGCTGCAGACCACCCCCACCCCTGCCTCGGAGGACCCGCTCCTCCAGATAATTGCATTTCCCTAATTATCTCCATGCAACCAGGGCACGAATCCTCCTAAGACCTGTCCCATTGCTCCAATCTCAGAAATTAATGATTTGGGGACAGAAAAACACTCAGAGCACTGGATCGATTTCCTTGCCCGTTTTCCCGAAAAGGGAAGAGAGGGGGAGGTTACAGCGACAATCGCCCACCTCGGCAATCAGGCCCCCCCGAGAAGGGTAATTTAACCCTGAGAGGCCTGGACCCTCTGGAGGGGGTTGCCCAGGCCACAGAGCAGCAGGGCCGGCCCTGGAGACACGGACATGCTGGGGACCAGACCAGTGGCCCACCATCAGGGCGTCTGGGCAGATTGGGATCTCTGAGAAAGGGGCTGGTTTGAAAGCTGGTGTCTGAGGCCGGTGGCTGTTATCAGCCTGACGGCTGCAGGAAGGCAAGGAGGTCCAGGTATCCCAGCAAAGAGGCTTCCAGTGTTCCGGGTGCCCCAGGCACTGGGGACTCCTGCACTTAGAGGGAATTAGTCACCTCGTAAAAGGTGAAGAGGGTGATTAGACATCTTGTGAAGTGAAATAAACAGCACCTTCATCAGGGCCCCGAGGGGTAGAACCGTCCCCTGGCTGCTCTGTCTGCTCTCCAGGAAAGCATTGGAGAAGGCAGTTATCCTCTTTGGCTCAGGCAGGAGGGCGGGGCGCTGGCACCTGGAGGCTCAGCTGCCCCTCCCCTGCCCCCCACAGGCGAGAGAGGGCATGGTGAGAGTGAGCCTGGGCAGCCCCGGGAGGCTGGGACGGCTGCTCTGGGCACATGCTATGGACAGGCTATTTTTTTTTTTTTTTGCGGTACGCGGGCCTCTCACAGCTGTGGCCTCTCCCGTTGCGGAGCACAGGCTCCGGACGCGCAGGCTCAGCGGCCATGGCTCCCGGGCCCAGCCGCTCCGCGGCATGTGGGATCTTCCCTTACCGGGGCACGAACCCGTGTCCCCTGCATCGGCAGGAGGACTCTCAACCACTGCGCCACCAGGGAAGCCCTGGACAGGCTATTTTAAGAAGGGATACAAATGCCCATTTTGGGGAGCGGGGGCTAACAGACAACAGGCTTTTCCAGGGGATTCAGACGTGAAGGATGAATCCTTTCTAACACTGTCCCGACTGGCACCACCGTATACTGGCGCCGTGCAGGGAATGGGGCTCAGGATGGGTCATCCCCTCCCCACCGGGGCTCTGGGTGAAAGGCAGGCCCAGCACTGTTTATGCTGCTGCAGGAACAGACTCAGAGGGGTCAGGGACTTGCTCAAGGTCACAGCCCCCCGCTACACTAAATCGGTTTGCTTCTGGGGCAGGGCCGGCTCTCTGGCTGCAGTTTCAGCCCTGGGCGAGGAGCTCCTTTACTGGGACACACACACCGGATTTCTCCTAAAGGCGCTTAAGAGGTTCTGCTACTCAAAAAAGCTTGGAAACCAAAGTGCTATGTCCTGCTGCCTTTTGTAACAGTAACAACCGTGGCAATAATAGCACCAGCTCACCCTCCTGAAGCCCTTTATCATCTCAGGAGGCCAGGACCAAGCATTCTGAGCACCGTGAGGCCGATTCAGGGCTCTTTTCTGTAGAACCAGCGTGACGCAGGGGTGGGGGTGGGGCCGCTGGGGGGCGGACTCGGGAGGAAGGGGGCGTGAACTGAGAAGGGGGGCCGCCTGGAGGGCTGAGGGGGGGCCCGCGCAGAGCAGGTGTGCCCAACTTTGCAAGGGCAGCGGGCAGGTGGTCTGCTCGGCTCATCCCGGCAGAGGGAGAGAGGGAGTCAGCACGGGGTGGAGGCAGGTGGGCCCGACTCACCGAGTTCTTGAGGTCGAGGTACTTGGTGTTTCTGGTCACCGGCATCCCAGACAGGAAGGCCAGGATGTCATTGTTGGCCTGGAAGACAGGCGCGTTAGGGTGACTGCCCCGGGCCCAGCTGCACGGCTGAGAAAGGGGTCCAGGCCCCCAGCTCTGCACCCTGCCTGCCTCCCCAGGGCCTGAGAGCCCAAAGGGGCGTGTGGTTTCTAGCTCTCCCGTGACCTGGCCAGTTTTCCAAAATCTGAGGTGTCCTCACATCTCCAGCTGCTCCCCTCCCACCCAAAGCATCAATCCCCTGGGACGTCGCTAGCCCAGGCCGGGAGAAAACGTATTTTGCATGGGATGCCGGGAGACCCCAACTAGGACTGTAGTGTTGGCTGGGGTGGGGTGGAGAGGCAAGCGCAGAGGCTGGAGCGTGGAGCGGGATGCTTCATTGGGCCCCTGTGATTAGACGTCCCCTGGGGCCCTGGAGGCAGCCTTGCGGCCCCGCAGAGGGAAGTCACTCAAGCAAGAGCCACGAGTGGTGAAGGGTGAGCTGGGGAAGGGAAGGGAGTGAACGTCAAAGGGTGGCCTCCTGGGCCAGGAGGGTGGGCGGAACCCGGGGGGCAGCAGGGGTGGCAGGGAGGGCCCGGGAGGAGGGCGGCGCGGGGAGGTGGCCTGAGGATGG
The DNA here is from genome assembly GCF_025265405.1 of Mesoplodon densirostris. Classification (NCBI taxonomy): domain Eukaryota; kingdom Metazoa; phylum Chordata; class Mammalia; order Artiodactyla; family Ziphiidae; genus Mesoplodon; species Mesoplodon densirostris. Next base: position 10,436,951 of record NC_082667.1, read on the forward strand.
CCGCGTGCTCACCTCGTCCAGCACGGCGTTGCGCTTGGCCCGCTGCCGCTGCCGGAGCAACACCAGGCCAGCGATGATGTCGGAGGGCACGATGTCCAGGTCTCGGAAAAACTCGGCAAAGAGGTAGGCGATTTCCGAGTAGGCGTCCTACGAGGTCCAGGGAGGCAGGAGGCGGTGGCAGGGGAGCAGGAGAGAGGACGAGACACAGGGCGTGAATGCCCGGGGCTGGGTGTCTGCTCGGGGTCCCCTGTGCAAGCTCCCCCCAGCCCCCCACATGCGGCCCTCTGCAGCCGTGACCCTGAGGGCCCTGTCCTGGGCTCCGGGCCCCTGTAGACCCGGCAGAAGCTGTCCCAGACACCGCTGACCCTTCTCCTTCGGCGCTCACCGGGCACCGTCCACCCCACACAGATGCCCCCGGGAGCCGTCTCCTGTTCTTGCCCCAGGACTAGGAATCAAGGCCTGGGCCTGGCCTGTTTCTCCTTCGGCCTTTCTCTCTAGCAGAGGAGCCAAAACTAAGCTCCTGGCTGCTTTCCCCACACTGAGTTTCTTCCCACCTCCAACCAGCTGTGACCTTGAATGCCCTGCTAAGGGCTGTACAGAGCTCTGGGTCTCAGGCCCCCTCCCCAACCTGTCCACAGTTGTAGGCTCAGGGACCCCCACCATGTGCCTGCAGAAGGGGCATGTGACCTGGGGCCACTGGCCCCCCTAGCTGTCCTGCCAGCTCTGTTCTCAGGGCAGCCATGCTTGGGGCCTGGGGGCGGGAGGCAAGGCAGACAGACGCAGCCCTGCCAGCAGAGTGCAGTCTTCCCTGCCTCACGACAAGCTGAAGTCTGGAACCTCTTCCCTAACTGGTCAGGAGAGGCTGTGGTGGGAAGAAACTCATGGCAACTGGTTTTCTCTCGCTGGGTTTCACCCTTGAGTATCTGGCACACGTAAGAGAGGAAAAATCAAGGGCTGCAAACTCAAAAGCCTAATGGGGCCAAACAGAGCCTGCTACTGCTTTGAGAGGCCCGCCTTGGGCAAATCTAGAAATACTGAACTTGTCCTAAACTCCCCTGATTTTTAAATGTTGGCAACCAATTCAAATTTTTAAGCAACACAGCATGAGTTGATCAAAACGTTCTCTGGGCTGGACCTGACCTGACCTGACCCCCAGGCCGTCAGTGTTTGATGGGACCTAGGTTTTGGGGACCCCCGGCCTTTTTGAGAAAAGACGTTCTGCTTTTTCCCCAGGCTCCAATGCCAGCCCTGAAGCTGTCTGCCAGGAGGGGTGGGTGTGTCCTCTGCGCGCCCTGAGCTGAGACCCCTCAGACTCCCCCAAGAGCCCTGGGGTGGGGGTGGGGGGTGCTTCCCACTCACCAGGGAACCTCTGGGGGTGGGAGGGACTTTCTTACGCGTGATTACTCACTCCACGGCTCACCAGGGGCTGCTAGTGGGTAGGAGCCACTCAAGGCTTCCGGGGGCTTCCATGGAGGGCACCTGCTGTCTGGCTTGGGGACGAGTGGTCTCCTGACCTCACTTGCTCTGCCACTAACTAGCTGTGCAATGCTGAGTAAGTCACTCCACCTCTCTGGGCCTCAGCTGCCTGATCTGCAAAACGAAGGGTGGGACTAGATGACCCCTAAGGGCCCTGACAGCGCTGTGGTGGGGCTCCACCGAGGGCCCCCTAGGGCCCTGCCTCCCCTCCCCAACCCGGGGGCCACCCACCACTGACCCGCAGCGCCCTGGCGGGTGCGGAGGACTGACTAACAGTGCACATCGAGGGACGGATCTTCCAGAGGGACCTGCACCTGCTGAGACGTTGCTTTTCTCTGTCTTCAGGTTGCCCTGATATTTGAGTATCTCTTCTCCTAAACTAAACTCTTGAGTTCAAAGGGGGTGGATAAAAGGTCTTCACATTTTTCTGTCTCCTTGACAAAGCAAGGGCTTGGCTGTTTCACATGCTGGAGGGAGTCCTTCAGTGAATAATAACAGGTCCTCTTAGGAGCAGGTTGTCACCTCACTCCTGCTCAAAGACCAGCCCTGCCCCACCCGGCAGAGCTGCAGAGAGAAGGCTCCTGAGTCGCAGACAGCAGGATGTGAGCCCCAGGACGGCGACTTCCCAGTACTTACTGACTGGGAGTCCTTCGTCCGAGTACAGCAGAGGAACACTTTGAGCCGGCGTGACCAGCTGGTGGCCTGACCCTCTTCTAAGCGGTGCCTGCAGTGGGGGAGAGTTGGTATGTGTGAGGTCAGAGGGCCCGACCAGAAGAGCTGGGCCCAGACATTATAGAAACAGGACAGCCTGTTCCCAGGACCCCAGCAAAGGGCTCCCCAGTAGGAGGGTCTAGGGGAGAATAGGCCTGGGTCCGGCCAAGGCTGGCCGGCCAGTGACCTGGCTATCAGCCAGCAGGGTTCTCCCTGGGGGGCTCCTGGTGGCCTAAGATGGTGCACTGTTGGCCGAGGCCAGGGCCTACGCTCCCAGCTTCTGGCAGACTGACAATAGCACACTCTGGGGGCTTCAGAGCTGGCAGCCCTAACTGGGGGCTGCCCTGCGGCCCACTCCAAAAGCTCAGATCAAGAGCCCTGGGAGATGGTGGCAGGGTGCTGGCCTCTCTGCCGACTTGTTTCCTGGTCTGGAGCAGACCTGCCCAAGAGACCTGTTTCCCCTCTCAGAAAGGATCTCTCACATTGTCTGTACTTGGGGAAGTCTAAGAGGCTGAATGAGGCTCTGCATTCCTCAACTCCTTGGATCTGTTACATTAGAGGGGAGAGGGTCCCTGTCCTTCATCTGCATGGCTGGCCCCTGTCTGTTCCACCCTCAACCCCAGCCCCAATGGGTCTGGCTGCTCTGATGGGGAGTCAGGGTACCCAGGAGTCTGCACCCAAAGGGAGAGCAGTTGACCGATTATTCACGGAGACGCTTCCAATGCTGGGTGCCCAGAAGTCGGTGTGTTTTGAGCATAAAGATAACAGATCCAATATTAAAAATGTAAATTTCCAGACTGAGCAAGAGGGGCTGGCTTGCTTTTGTGACATGTGCCCTCCCATCGGCTCCTTCAGAGCCTGGTGCTGGGTGGTCAGGCGGAGCAGACACGGGTGGCCCTGGATGCCTGCAAGGCACTTAGCATCCATCAGGAGTGACAGACCGGGTCCCCCTCCCCTGCCTCTCGGCTCCTCTTTGCAACTAAGGGCCGCTTCCTGCTCCCAACCCTGGTTCCACCGGCCATGGGCCACAAGGACAGGGAAAGCCACAGAGCCTTCCAGGGCTACAGGAGGGGGTTAGGAAATGGTGCAAGGGATTGCTATTTCTGGGACCTGCCAGCCCTAAGGGACTTGGGCAGCCTCACATCCTAAGCCAACGTCCCCCTTACTGGGGACTTGATGAAGGGACAGCATGCTGGCCAAGCTGAGTTCCCAGAGCATCACATTCTTTAACCCTTTCTAACCAAATGGGCTTTTAAACATTCGCAGAGAATTTCCTCCCTTCCCTCTGGCAGATGTTAAGTGCTGTATACTCTACTGCAGTACCCTGTATGCCCACCAGGGGGCAGATGGAGCCAATGACACATTTGGCATAAAGCATCAGTTAGGCTACATAGACCAAGACAGGGAGAGACGCACTCAATCTGCACAGAAAGTGGGCTTCTCTGGTGGCACGGTGGTTTAGAATCCGCCTGCCAATGCAGGGGACACGGGTTCGAACCCTGGTCCGGGAATATCCCACATGCTGTGGAGCAACTAAGCCCGTGCGCCGCAACTACTGAGCCTGTGCTCTAGGACCCGTGAACCACAACTACTGAGCCCGCGTGCCACAACTATGCACACCTAGAGCCCGTGCTCCGCAACAAGAGAAGCCACTCAATGAGAAGCCTGTGCACCGCAATGAAGAGTAGCCCCCCGCTCGCCGCAACTAGAGAAAGCCCGCAAGCAGCAACGAAGACCCAACGCAGCCAAAAATAAATTAAATTAATTAATTAATTAAAAAGTCTGGACAGAAAGTTCATGGACCCAGCACCCCCCGCCCTGGAGCTCACTAAAGTGAAGGGAGGGCAGACACTAAAATAACCCGTTGGTATGAGGCAGGAGGGCTTGTGCAAAGCCGCAAACCTGGAAGCAGATGAAGGGTCAGCAGGCTTGAAAGCGTCCCTGTTCGAAAAACCGTCTGTTGGTTTCAGAGCCATTGGGAGGGCGAGCGGGGAAGAGCCTGAGAGGTGGTCACAGCACCCCAGCTGTGGCCTGGGCTGCCCTCCCAAGCCCGCTTAAGAGCTGGACAAACCACAACAGGTGGGGACCTGTGAGCTTGAGGACTCTCACTACCCGCACAGGGCCTGGCACCGCTGGAAAACCTTCTAATTCAGATGACAGCCACCGACAACCCCCAACTACAAAGGCGTTGGCTGCCCTGGGCCCCAAAGGCAATTACCCAGAGTTGGGGAGGGGAGAGTTTTTTCCCCAGGGCCCCAGGAGCCCAGAAACCAGGCCAGGTGGGGGCATGTGCTTGGAATGAGCAGAATGGTCCTGGTGGTAGTGGCCAGCTGCACCCGGAAGAACAACAGGCTCTGGGGCCTTGGCTCCAAAACCTGGCATTTGGGGCTGGGATGTGGCCAGCCCAGGCATGGGTGAGGCTCTAGCTGCAGTGCCGAGCTGACATGGAGGGCCCAGGGGAGCTGGGACACAGAGGTGCACGAGGGTGGGGGGGGGGGGGCCTGGGCAGCACACTCCCCTGGCTGCGGGCTCCTGACCCTGCTGCCTTGGGCTGGGGATGGAGTGCCAGTTCCAGTCCCCACCAGCCTGACCTGGGGCAAGTGACCTGCCCTCTCTGGGACTCGGACCCCTCATCTGTAGAATGGGTCTCACAACTGCAGCAGGGTTGGCAAAAGGATTAAACAGACGGATGGCGGAGAGGGCTCAGAGCAGGGCCTAACGCAGAACAGAAGCTCAGTATATAGGAGCCACTGTGACCCACCCTGGAAGCAGCCCCCTCTCTTTTTCTTTCAATAAACAGGAGCCCTGTGAATGTGCCTGGACATCCTCCCGCATTTTCTCTGCCATGGCATGGCCTCCCCGCCCTTCTCCAAAACATCTGTGCAAAACATGTCCCCTCCAGGAAGCCTTCCTTGGTTAACCTCCTCCAGCCCCCTTAATCCTAGAGGCAGCCTCGCCTAGTGCTTAAGAGCAAGGGCTCTAAAGCCAGACTGCCTAGGCTTGACCCCAGCCCCACCATTTACCAGCTGTATCACCTCAGACAACTCACATAAGCTCTCTGTGCCTCTGTTTCTTCCTCTATGTCACGGGGATGACGCTAACGGCTACCTGAGCGAGTTACTGCAAGTTAATATACGCAATTCTTGGCTTGCCGTCCGAGGGCTTCCTACCATTACTCTCGTGTTGTTAGCGCTGAAGATGATGACAGTGGCTGCCATTTACTGAGCACGAGCCTCCCATGAGCACGGTGTTAATCACTCTGTTAAACCTCACAGCAGAGCACGAGGCAGGAATTACTGCGGTTCCCACTTTACAGACCAGGAACCTGGGGTAAGCCTTTGGGCCGGCGCCCGGGGCTCACACAGGTTGAGACGCCGGGAGGGAGGTGTGGGGCCGGCCTCTGCCCACCGTCAGCAAACCCCGCGGGGGACGCCCGCCCGCCCGGCCCACTGACCGCAGGTTGTAGGTCCGCAGGTTGCGCTGCCTCCTCTTGGTGGCCCTCAGCTTGACAAAGGTGCGGCCCGTAGGGTCAAAGACGCAGAGGACGGTGATGCAGACGCTCAGGATGACCACCCAGTTGCAGACAACCATCCCTGTGGAGGCGGCCGTGGGAAGCCAAGGGTCATGGTGCTGGGGACACCTCTCTGGCTCTGAAGAAGGGGCACTGGAGCCTCCCTACCCCCAACTGCTTCTGGGGCCCAACAGCAAGCCTCCAAAGGCCCTGGCCCTAGCCTCTAGCCACACAGCCGTCCCCTGGCTGAGCCGTGACCCCAAGGCCCATCCTTGGCACGAGAGACAGCTGTGTGGGTTTCCGGAGCCCCGGGCAGTGCTGTGCCTGCTGCTGCCCCCGAAACCCAGGGTTCCCCAAGGGGGTATGGCAGACTGCAGGATGAAGGCAACCTGCCCGGCGTCCTCATGGAAACTGCTTCCCTCTCACGGTGCCTGAGCTTCCTATTCTCTAACCTGACCTGTCCTCTCCATCCCGGGGCTGCCCTGTCTAACCTGGCCCTGTGCCCTTCACGCCAGGGTTAGGGTTAGGGCTGACCCCGTCCCCTCCATCCCGGGGCTGCCCTGTCTAACCTGGCCCTGTGCCCTCCATGCCAGGGTTAGGGTTAGGGTTAGGGTTAGGGCTGGCCCCGGCCGCTCCACCGCCGGGCCAACCAACATACCGAGCGTGACGTTTTTGGCAGTGAGGTCATTGCAGGAGGTGTAGTACTGAGTGAGCCAGACGATGCCCACGATGGCGTAGATGAACTCGATCACCAGGATGGCTGCAAGGAGAGCAGGGCCCCAGCTGAAGGATGGGGAGGCCCTGGAACCTGGGCCCGGCTCCTCCTGCCACAGGATGCCCGGCCAGCTCGGCAGTAGACTGCCCGCCGCCCCTGCCACAGGCCTCGTGGCGCAGAGGGCCCAGGGAGTGTGGCCGTTCCCACCACCGGTTCTACTCATGTGCCCTCAGGCCCCGACGCCCCCCTGAGAAGGTGACTGCAAAGGTGCATGACCAAGAGGCGTTTCTCTGTTTGTTCAGGAATTAGAACTATATCCATGAACTCTGGGATCAGACATATCTTAGGCAAGTTACCTAATCTCTCTGAGCCTCCGTTTCCTCGTTTGTAAAATGGGGGTGACAAGGTCCATGGTACAGGGCTGTGAGAACTGGGTGATGGGGTCTTCATTTCATGGAAACTGCTTTTCCCAGGAGGAGGCCTCTGGCACTTGAGGCAAGAGAGGGAAGGGACCCCAGCAGCCAGCTGCCCAAGGTGCCCTGCCCAGACCAGAGCAGTGGGCCCAGGGCTGAGATGGGGTTAGGGAGGCGGGTGGGAGAACTGACAGCCCCGCAGGGGGCAGCATTGGAAGCCCCAGCTCTACAGGCATCCCAGTGTGGCAGCCGAGAGCCCAGGCTTTAGAGCCAGACAACCTGGGTTCAAATCTCAGCTCTGACACTCATATGCTTATTAGCCATGTGACCTTAAGAGAGCAAAGTAGGGGGCTTCCCTGGTGGCGCAGTGGTTGAGAGTCTGCCTGCCGATGCAGGGGACACGGGTTTGTGCCCCAGTCCGGGAAGATCCCACATGCCGCGGAGCGGCTGGGCCCGTGAGCCATGGCCGCTGAACCTGTGCGTCCAGAACCTGTGCTCCGCAACGGGAGAGGCCACAACAGTGAGAGACCCGCGTACCGCAAAAAAAAAAAAAAAAAAAAAAGAGAGAGCAAAGTAACCTCCCTGGGCCCCAGATTCCTCATCTGCAAAATGAGACCAACAATGGCTCCTCCCTGAGTTAACACGGGAAGAGGACTTAGCACAGGCCACAGGAGCACAAGAGTGTCCACCGGGAGTGACTGGGAGAGGCGGATGGGACCCGAGCCCAAGGAAGAGGAGACAGGCGGGTCCTCCGGGAGCTGGTCCAGGCCCCTGAGGGGGCTTCCCTGGGAGGGTGGGGGGCTGTGTGGGGAAGGATCACAAAGCAGCTGAAGAGATATGCACAGCCTAGATGGAGCAGCGGTCGGCAACCTTTTTCTGTAAAGGGCCACAGAGTAAATAATATTTTTAGATGTTGTGGGTCATAACGTCCGTCACAACTACTTGGCTCTGCTGTGGTCATGCAAAAGCAGCCAGAGGCAATAAGTACTAAATGAATGAGTGTGGCTGGGTGCCAATAAAACTTTATTTAAAAAACAGACGGCGGGCCTCGCTTGGCTCTCAGGCCGCAGTCTGCCCACCCCCGGTCCAGAAGCGGGCCCAGTAAGTCTGCCTGTTCGCTGCTGGCCCCGGTGCTGGCACAGGGCCCAGCCCATCATGTGTGGCTGAAAGAACGCTGGGCCCAGGAGGAGGGTGGGGGTGGGGGTGGGCCAGAGCGGCCCCCTCACCCACGGCAGGGGGCCCTTACCCAGGCGCACGTAGAGCACGTACTGCATGGATTCGCGGGGCTCCGTGTAGAGGATGCCGCCGCGCATGCTCAGCCAGATGATGGCCATCTCAGCGATCATGCAGCTCAGCAAAATGCCCAGGTAACCGCGGCCGTGGTCCACCAGGTTCAGGGAGCAGGCCTCGTTCGGGTTGTAGACCAGGCCGAAGAGCACCACGGACAGGATCACAAACCTGGGGGAACGTGCACATGAGAAGGGCCAGGCGGCCCACGCACCTCCCATGGCCTCTGGCAGGCGGCCGCACGCAGCCTGGACTCGGGGTGGAGGGCTTCACTGCTCTGGGAGCAGGACCACTGTCTACCTGGCAGCAAGTCCCTCTGAGGACACGGGCATCCAGGGACAGGGGAGCGAGAGCAGGGAGCCCAGCCACCAGCTGTGGGCAGACCGCACAGCAGCTCTGCCCAGTGCTGGGGTCAGGTCCGGCTGTGCCCACGCGGGGTCTCTGGGCTCCACGGGGGTATCGCCCTAAAGGCGTAGCCGTTTCAGCACCAACTCCGGCAAGCTGGGAACACAACAGGGTTGGGACAGATGGCCAGAAGGCCTCCTTCCAGGCCTGTGGCGTGGCCCCGAGACTCACCAGGTGGTATGTAGGAGGAAGAGGAAGATGGCTGGCAGGACGAGGTCATCGCTGCCCACAGACCAGCGCCGCCGGAACACCACGATCCCGGGCATGGCTGGCAGCTCTGCAGAGGCTCAGCGGGCCTGGCGCTCACCTCCTGAAACAGAGCAGAGGACCCTGAGGCTTCCCGGGCTGCTGCGGCACCCAGGGCCACCGTGCTCCTGGTCAGGCGTGCCCAGCAGCAGAGGCGTCTCTCCCAGGCCCTACAGCCCCAGGGCTTTCAGGCCCATCCCTGGGCAGGATCCACCTCCCACTGTATCCACCCCCTGGAGCCGATATCTAAAACTGTAGCAGCCAGACACTGGCTTCAGCCTTACCCCTGAGGACTCTCCTCCCCCCAAGACTGGCACAGACCCCTTGGGATCAGCTCTGCCTGGGGTCACCCCAACAGGAACTGCTCAGCTCCCTTAAAGACCTGGGCTCACCCCTGCCTCCCTTTCCATGGGATCAGGGAGCCCCCTCACCCACCGCCTGCTGCCCAGTCCATGCTGTCCTTGGGGTTGAGTGAGGGCTCCCCAGGCCAAGCCTGAGCCTGTCTCCCGGCATGAGCCAAGCCAGGCAGGTGGAAGGCTGAAGGCCTTGGGGAAGGTGGGGGTGAGGGCATGCGTGGGGCTGCCACACATGGAGGATGGGAGCACCCAGCACACAGTAGGTATTCAGTAAATATTTGCGGAATGATGTCTTCCGTTTCGTGCTTTGCTGGAATGCTGGGAGCACGCTCCATGACTTGATTTTGCACCCATCAGACAGAATTCCCAATCACAGCTATGCCTCTTGGCAGGGAAGGACGTGGTTGAGACAGGGGGTCAGGAGCGTCGCTGGGGTGCCCAGCCCCTCTGCCGGAAGGGCAGTGGGCAAGCCCCTGCGGGTATCCCATCCTCCTGGCGACCACTGCTCCCACACCCACCCTGAGCCATGCAGCCTTTACCGCCCAGATCTCAACTCTCTGAAGTAGCTGAATTCAAGTTAGCCACAGGCAAGCTCAGGGAGGAGGGCCCAGGAATCCGGGCCCCCCCACCTCCCTAGAGCCCCAGGAACCAGGGCAGGGGCGCTGGCTGGTTGGCTCCCCACAGGGGGGGCCCGGGAGACACGGGTGAGGGGCTCCGGGGCAGCCCTGCGCTCAACTGTGCGGAGGAACCCCTGCTGCGGGAGGCTGGGTGCTGGTGGGCAGCTGCCCCCAGGCTGGCAGAGGCTTACATGGCACCTGGTCCAGAGGTGGGCGGCAAGTCCTCCTCTCCCCGGTGACGGCTCCAGGGAAAAAGAGTGTCTGCGGAGACCGGCATCACTCGGGAAGTGGCCAAGGCTCCCCGGCCGGTGGGCGCGGCCCTCAGGGTGGGCGACAGGGTGTGGAGCCAGGTGGCCGGCCAGCACGTCCAGCCCAGCCCGTCTCGGTCGCCCTCTCCCTGGTGCAGCCACTTCATCCAGCCGCTGCCAGGCTGCTCCCAGAGAGGTGGCGGCCTGGCGGGCAGGCTGGCGGGCTAGCCTGCTGGGGTCGTGCCTACTCCTCCCCCCACCCTCAGGAAGTGACATCATCCCACTCTCTCCAAGGAGGAGTCGGAGCACGGATTCTGGGAAGCAGGAGAAGGATGGAGAGCGCGGAGCTGCGTGGCGGGGTGTCCGGGGGTGGGGGTCTGGGACTGCAGGAGGCTGGGGCTCCAGTCCTGTGACTGTGACAAGTGGCTGACCGCACCGGCTCCGGTTTGAAAGGACGGACGGGATGGGAGGGGCTGGGACTCCATGGGTGGCAGCAGGGCTGGGAAGGACAGAGCTGCCAACAGCTGGTATCTCAGCCGCCAGCTCTCTACAGCCCTTCCCTGAGTCCAGGTGGCCCACGGAGGGTGAGCTGGAGCGTGGGGTTGGGCTCAGGGGCCCCGCACACAAATGAGGTGACTGAGAGGTCCCAGCAGGTGCGGCAGCGCCACTCTAATCAGGCCAGACCCCGGCAGAGGAAGGGGAGGGCTGTCCCAGAGGGGCTGGCGGGTGAGAGCTGCCCTGCCAGGAGCCTAGAACATCTCGTTCTCAGGGATGCAAGGGTGAACCCTTCCCAATCGCCTGCTCTCACCCCCGCCCTTCACCTCTTGGACTCTAGAATGGCTAAAACTCCCTCAACTCACACGTATCATTCACTTAACAACCTCGGGTGCAAGCGGCCCCGCCCTCCCTGCTCTCAGGCAGGAGAGGTGGGGTGAGCCTGGCACCCCTGCAGAAATGGCCGAAGATCTGTCAAGACCCTGGAGTGATACGGCCAGTGGCAGCCTCTGTCCCCCAGCTCAGGGAGTGCCCAGCCGACAGCTGTGGTCAGTGCCAGTCCCACCTAGGTCACGTGGCAGGGCTGCTGCGGGCTGACCCCACCGGGTGCCCCATCACAGGCCTGGGGACCACACCCCGCGCCCTCCAGCCTGCACCCGGGCCCAGCCCACCACTACAGAATCCTAGGCCCAGCGCTGCCTGGCTTCCAACCCGGGCTCCATCACCCACTAAAGGTATGACTTACTAGTTGTGCCTCCGTTTCCTCATCTGTAAAGTGTCGATTATCCCCACCTGCTAAGGGTCTAGTGCGGACCATACGAGAGGGCCCAGCAGTGCTGGACAAAGCCAGCGACGGTCTTAGCTCAGGCGGGCGAAGCAGAGGGAGAGTGCGTGAACCCGGTGGACCAGCAGCCCCTCCCCGGCCTGGGCTAGTGGATTCTCCAGCTGGTCACCACCAGGTCATGGTGTGGGCTGGGGGGTGACAGGGCCTGTGCTGCTGCTGGGGGGAGGATGGGCCACTCTACTCCATGCAGATTCATACATCTCAGGGCTGCTATTTTTAAGGGCCTGAAAGACGCCCTTTCTCTCGAGACCCCAGCCCTTCACAATGGGGGCCTGTTCCCCTGCTGGGGATGTGATTTCATCCGGAGGAAATGTCTCAGGATGGGGGAGGGCAGAGGCTACTTCCTGGTCCGGGTCTGCCACAAAGCACCACCTCTGGCTCTCCTCCCCTAGGGCACAGGGTTCGTGCCCTTCAGTAACCTCAGTGGGGGCAGCGCACAGCCTCCCTTCCTTACCCAGACCAGGGGCACTTCCAGGGGAGGTGTGGTGCCCCCGCCGGCGGGTAGGGGAGAACAGGGGCACTGCTGGGCGCCTCCCATGCCCCTGGCTGGGCACCCCCCCAACAGAGGCAGGTGTGAGGTGGGGGCACCAGGACAACCCCACACGTGGATGCAATGACTTGAGTGGCACTCCAAGGCCCCCTTCTTCCTCCACCCACAAAGCCCAATTTCCTTGATGGAGATTCAGGCCCCCGAGTTAAGTATTAATCATTCTCGGGGTTCCTCTCTCTAAAAATGCAAAACTGTTTTCTAAAATGCACATGCTGATCCCTACTTTAAAAACCTTCCATGGCTCCAGTGGTCTGCAGGATAAAGTCCAAGCCTCTCAGGCAGCAGCTAATGGCCTCAGTAACTGGCAGGCAGGCTGTGCAACATTGGGCAGGTGCCTTACCCTCTCTGAATCCTGGAGCAGGAAGATACTCCCCAAGCCCTAAGGATCCCAGGCATAGACAGGCACAGGGCCGCCTTCTGGCTGGGGAGGCACTCCAGCCCCTTCTCACACTGCCTCACCCTCCTTTCCTGACCCCCCAGACTTGCTGCTCCCTAAAAACACCTCACTGGAATCTGTGCTTTGTTTACCCCAGTTCCTCGGCCGGGTAAAATCCTACTCATCTTTCTCGGGGCCAACCAAAAGTCAGCCCCCTTTGAAACCGTCCCTGACAGCAACCCACACTCCTCTCATGCAGAACAGGCTGCTCCCTTATGGGATCCCTCATCCCAGTGTAGCCCTGGGCACACTGTCTTAAACTTGCTGATTCCTTGCTGCCCATCCCTGTCCCAGCTCAACCGAGAGTCCAGGAGGGAGGGGGCCTTGCAGCATTGCTCTCCTTCACAGCCCCTCTCCCCCTGGGCAGCCCTGGCCCCTCCAAACCACCGCTCCATCCCCCTGAAGCAGCTGCCATAAGCGCTGGAGGCATGGCTCCTTCCCATCTTCGCTCAAATCCTTCAGTTTTGGGGAAATGTCCCTCCCCAGCGCTCTCCCTGACCATCCTCTCCTCTGGCTGTCTTAACTGTGCTAGGGCTTTGGTTTCTTCAGCTGCAAAATGGGGACAACAGCACCCCCACGGAAGGCTGCAGCGAGAGCTGGCTGGGACGAGGTCACAGAGGTCTGCATAGGTCCTGGCGGAGCCCAGGGCTCCATTCACGGTGGGTGGGTGGGGGGCATCATATCAACAGGGCTCCTGAGGGGCTTCTGGGGACTTCGTGGCAGGGTGAGCTGCGACAGGTGCTGGGGTTTGGGCAGGTGCTGCTGATGCCCATGACTGGCTCCAGCTGATCAGTAAGGGCCGGACTGAGCACATACGAGCCCTGACAGGGTAACGTGCTCCCGCCACGGGCCTTGAGCAGGGGGGCTGCTATTTAAAGCGCCCTGGGCTGGGCCTCATCCCCTGATCCTAAGGTCCCCTTGGGCTTGGTCCAGGGAGCAGGTTTCAGGGAGAAGTGCCCCTTGGCAGTGGGTCCCAGCTGGTGGGGTGCTGAGAGCTCCCAGGGAAGGGAGGAGGGCACGGGCTGCCTCCGGGACAGAGAGTTCCAGCTCGGGGCTGGTGGGACATGGGAGGTCACCTCACTTGCCTGCAGGGGGGCCAGGACACCAGGGTCAATGTGAACCACAGAGGACAGGATGATGCTGTAGGAGGCCCGTCCAGTGTCACCAGCAGCCTCTAGGTCAGCCCATGAGATTTCCCACCTGGCAGAGGTGGCTTCAGGCATCCGGGCCAAAAATGGGCTAGAAGTTGAGCCTGAAGGAAGGGATGACAGCCAGGTCCAGGCCACCGGGATACATCTGACATCAACTGAGCACCTCCCATGTCCTGGACTAATCCTGCCATCCTCACAGCAGTGATGCAGGGTAACAGCCTCACTCTCAAAAACAGGCTGTGTCTGAGTCCTGGCTCTGCACTTACTGGCTGTGTGACCTTGGACAAGTTACTTAACCTCTCTGTGCCATGGTTCCTTATTTCTAAAGTGGGGCTAAGAACAGTAGCTACCTCAGAATTGTCACAAGGGTTAAGTGAGTCATCCACTTAGGCCAGCACCTGTCACAGACTAGGTGCTCAGTGAATCTGGCTCTTCCGCTAAATATTTCTATCCAAGAACGAGGAGGCTGAGGCTCAGAGATTCTGCCCCACATCTTCAGAGGAGCAGGAGGCTGAGCAGGCAAGAGACACAGGTCCTTCCTTCTGCCGTCCAAAGCCCACATCCACTGCAGGAACGTCAGGGTTAGAAGGGGCCTTGGAAACAGTCCTGGGGCCCGCTTTTATGGGTGAGTAAACCAAGGCTCAGAGAGGCCCCAGCGGCTCCCAGCTTTCCCATTACCTCCACGCCACCTGCTGCTGAACACACGGAGTCCCCAAGCTGGCCCATCCCTTCCCCTTCCTCACAGCACGCCCTTCTCGAATTCCCCGAGAGGCACTCCCATTAGCAGAGTGTCGCCCCAGGGAGCCCGGGCTGAGACCCTCTCTTTTGCACTCTTGATACATAACTCTCTTGGAAGCCGGCAAAATCCACACGAGCTCCCTCGCTGGAGATCAACCCGAAAGAAGGCATCAATCACTTGTACGGTTTCACGCAGAGTCATCAGTGGCTAGCTCTCCACCTCTCGGCGGGTGGGGTCCCCATCACTCTGCAGCTCAGCTGGTGAAGAAGAGGACACCTCAGCCTCAAGCCCACCTTCCCTAGACCCCGTTTAGCCCTACCTGCTGAGGCCTGGTGTCCGGGCCACAGCTACCAGTCCCAGACCGAGGGCAGCATCCCCAGGCCAGAAAGTCACCACCCCTCCAGACCTCAGTTACCTCTTCTGAAGAATGAGGAGCCTGGACTAAGGGGAGGCTTGTCTTTTTGTATTTGTTAGTATTTATTTACATCCACAGCTGAGGCTGCATGTACCTATATAGGCACCACAAACAATGAAAAGGGGGAATATAAATGTAGAAACAAACTTCAGAACAAAAAGTAAGTAGATTAAAATAGAAGGTTGGGGAAATTGTTGTACATGTGTAAGGCATAAAGGCCCTCACAGGAGCTACATGTAATACTATCATTAGACTCCACGCTTCCTGGTGGCCAAAGTTAAAAGGGAAATTGGGTAAGGACTCTTTTCGCTCTGTAAGGTGTTGCAAGCCTTGGGGCCCTGAGGGGAGGGCCCAGGACTCCCATTCCCATAATGAATGGGATGCCCCATGTGACAGGGCTTTGAAATGAGAAGATGCTCCAAAAACAGTGAAAGGGACAGGCACCTGCTGCCTGCTAGACCCTCTGGGTCTGTCTGTGTTGGGTGCTGGAGCTTGACTAGTCTTGAGGGGTGCATCTGACTTGGGGGACTGACTGCAGGGAGACTGGACCCCGGGCAGCCTGCAGGGTGAGGGGTGGCCCCCAGAGGTTCTGTCCCAGCTGGGGCGGGCTCACCAGGGGCCGCCCTCTGGCTTACGTGGGCTGGCAGACGGCTCCTGCCCTCTTTAGCCGTGTCCAGAGCACGGGCTCCAGGGATGGTCAAATCCCAGCACCTCCACTTCTTAGCTGTGTGGCTAGTTAAGGGAGCTAGTTAATCTCTCTGCTGGCTCGTGAGGCTTAAATGAGGGAGCACCTGCAGAGAGAGGGGATCCGCACGTATTAACTGGAATCATTTCACGAGGCTGCAGGGCGGTTCCAGGGTGATGGAGGAGAGCTCAGCCCACCTGAGGTTGGGGACCCACTTGTTCTGCTCCCTCCAGCATTTGTCAGTTGCCTACCATGTCTTGGGCCTTGTCTAAGCCCTTTGCAAACATAACTCACTTAATCCTCATAGTAACTCTGTGAGGTAGGCACTGCTATTACCATGTTTTACAGATGAGATGAAGTGACTTGCTCCAGGTCACACAGCCTAGTTCCAGAGTCCGTGTCTTACCTGCTGCTTCTGAGGAGCACGATTCAGCTAAAGGCCTGTTTCTGAACCCAGGAGCAGGCGGCCCGTGTCCCCCATGGAGTGACGGGCCATGGCCTCAGGGACCACAAAGAGCTCTCTGGGTCTTCCTGTGGCTCCAGACTCCTGGTCACACCACCACGGGGAGACTGTGGGCATTGGCCCCACTCTGCAGATAAGGAAAACTGAGCCCGGGGGTCGGGGGTGGGTCCACAGGCTGCCTGGAGGTGCGTGGGTGGTGGGCCCAGAGCTAGAAACTTTATGCGTCCTCTTATTCCAGCCTTGTCAGACAGTAGGGGTACCACTCCAGCTTTACAGATGGAGAAACCGAGGTCACAGAGGGGCAATGGCTTGCCCGAAGATCCCAGGACAAAGACGAGGCAGGGCTGGGATTTCAAAGTAGCCTCCTTGAGTTCCTTCAAAGGAAAACTCTCTGCCCGTCAGTGCGATTCCTTATTCCCACATGTTCCTTCAGCCCTTCAAGTCCCTCTCCCTCCCAGGTGTGGGGTCCCACGCAGAAGCTGGGCTCTGGGAGGCATGGGGAGGGGCAGGGCAGCGAAGGAGGCGACAGAGAAGGAGCGCGCGTGGGCTGGGGGCCACGTGCACAGCCAGCCTGGGCCTGGGTGTGTGCAACCCAAGTTAGGGGCCGAAAAGCTGCTGCTTTTCACACGTCAGCTGTGCCGAAGCAGAAGGCAGAGCCGAGCCAGCCCGGGGCTGAGGCCGGAGCAAGAGATGGGTCCTTACACGCCCAGGCCCTGGGGCTGAAACGGTGGGGGCAGGAGGGGGATGCTGCTGCCCCTGCTCCCCTCCCCCCGCAGAGTCTCAGACTCGCAAGCCCCTTCCCGGCCCTCCCCACCAGGGCAGGCTTGAAGGACCAGGGGAAGCGCCTCCTATGCCCCTCACCACGAGCCCATGGGTGGGTATGGCTGTTCTCATGTCACAGATAGGGAAACCGAGGCTCCAAGGTTAAATAACCCAGGGACTGGGAGGCCAAGTCAGGCTTCGAAGCCAGGCCTCTCTGCTGCATTCTCTCCACATCCACAGGCTTGCTGGCCAGAGCCCCTCCCCACGAAAGAGCAATCTGGGAGCTGGGCACAGAGTTCAGGGGAGAGGATGAAAAGGAGGGGCCCCAACTACTGGGGGCCATGGCTACGGTCATGCTGGGCTGGACCCGGAAATAGCTCCCACCATTATTCTATCACCAGTTATTTAAAAAAAATTCTTATGTGGCATCTGCTACATGCCAGGTATAGTAGTAGCAAGCAGCTCACAGATATTACCTACTTTAATTTCATCCTTTGAGCAACCCTATGAGGTAAGTGCTATTGTTAACCCACTTTACAGATGAGGAAACAGGCCCAGAGAAGTTGAGAAACTTGCCCAAGGTCACTCAGCTGGTGAGGGCCAGGCCGCGAGGCTCCAGTCTGTGCTCTCAGCCCCTCCCGAGCCCTCATCAGGGCTCCCTTTATCACAGAGGCTCTGTTCTCACGCTAATTATTTTCCACTCATCTACAACAAGCAGAATTTGCCATCTGCCACGGGCCCTGTCACTGACACCAGCCAGCTCCCTGGGAATCAACTAGCTGTTCTGGGCGAGTGGCTGGCTGCTGGGGGACGAGGAGGGAGGGCCCGGGACGCAGCAGGACTCTCCCGTGGCTACTCCTCAGCCCTCCCCGTGCTCTCCTTGGGGGCGGGGGGGGGGCGGTTACCCCAGGGCTTACTTAGTCCTGGGCCGGAATGGACCTGTTTCCCATAGTGGAAGAGGTTCCCCTCTGGCCAGGCCGGGTTTTATTTCTGAATTCTTCCTTGGAGACTGTTTATTTTCCTGAAACTAGGAATGGCCTTTGTCCCACACTCATTCTGGTGCCCGGGGAAGAGGTGCCCTGGGGCGGCCCAGAGAGGCGGGCTCTGCTGGCGTCCTGATGGGTGCTCGCGGCACCTGGGTTTCCCAGCCCCTGGCCAGTTCCTCCCGTCTGTCTGGATGGATGCAGGCACCCATCCCAGGTCTGTTTCTATCCGGGCGGAGTCCTTTCTGTGCTGCCCCTGTGGTCTTCTCATGGTCCCTCATGCGCTGAAACGTCTTTACCCCGCCTCCCCTGGAACCCACCCTCTCAAATGCGTGCACCTGGAGGGTGATGGCTCACCGAAGGAGCCTGCCGCTGCCTTCCCTCCTGCCCTGGAGTGGGACAGCCCCGAGTCTGAATCTTGGTTCTGTCACTTCTAGTTGCCTGTGACCTTCATTGCTCGGAGCCTCAGTTTCCTCATCTGCAAAAGAGGACAATGGAGGTACCCGCTTCACAGGGAGTCATAAGGAGTAAGTGAAATAATGCATACAAAGCACTCAGCTCTTGGGAAGTATCAGTTGATTTCATTATTATTTACCCATCATCCCTCCTGAGGGCGCTTAGACCTCGTCCTCACTGCCTGAGCTGTGGCAGGGCTGCTCGTCTCCGTGAGGGAAGTCAAGCCTCCCACACGGAAAGGCCCTGCTCCCGATCCCTGGCACCAGGCTGACCCATGCCTGCCCTCATCCGTGCCAGCCTACATAATGCCCTGACCTACCTTCTCAGGCAGGGATGCCAGCTTCTCCTAGGAGCCCCACCTGCCAGGCTGAGGCTTCACTGGCCCTTAATCCACGAAGAGCCACCGAGATGGGAATCGCCATCCCACGGCTCAGCTGGGACTGGGGAGCTCCGGCCCAAGGCCACACCTGTGCTCCTGCGGAATGCCCCTGTCTGTCTGTTCCCAGCTCAGTGGCTCAGTGGCTGGATGCCCTGAGGGGAAGCAGCCCACTGCTCATGCCCAGCTGCCCAGTGCTGCATCCTACTGGCAGTCCCCGCCAGGCCCTCTCACCCCTCACCTCCCCCAGGGCCTCTGCTCTCCTGCGAGCCAGTGCCTGGGGGGCCCCCAGAAGGCCATTCATTTGCAATGCTCTGGCCGGCTTCCCAAGAGCTTCTGAGAAGAGACTCCCTGTTCCAGGTGCTGGCAACACCTCTGAGAGGAATTAGCACCCTCCACTTCATGAGGGGCCCCCTAGCGAGGCTGCTAATGAGGATGCTAAATGGGCAGACCTAGCCTGACACCCCCACTCTGGGAACCCACCCGCACGCCCAGCATACCCTGTGCCACCACGGTCCTATCGCGCCCGCCTCCTCTGCCTGCACTGGGGGAAATGCTCTCCAGACTCCGGGAGGCTGCATGGGCCGCGGAGGATCCGCGGAGGGGCCACCTGCCCGGGCAGCACGGCCATCTAGGGCACAGGCCCGTACTCAGGCTATTGAGTTTCACTTCAACCATTCCCGGGGCATCGCAGAAGCAGGCAGGGATCGAGTGACTGCGTAACACAAGCTCTTTCCCAGGGGAGGAGGTCTGCAGAGTTCCCGTGTGTGACCGGAGGGCCAGCGTCCCCTGTCCCCTACAGAGCATTGCTGGAGGTGGCAGGTGCTGCTTCCAACGGCCCTCAGGCCTCAGCCCAGGCCCTGCCCCTCTGTCGCCCTCCTCTCCTGTGCCCAGTGAGCGGATGGCAGTGCTCTCCCAAGTGGGTTTCTGGAAACCCTCAGACACCCCCAGATGAGGGGAGACGGTCACAGCAGGCTAGGGTTTGCAGGCTATGATGGTCAGAGCAGCTTTGACCGCTTTTACATATTGGGGCTCCTTGTAACACTGTGTTTGAGCTAAACAGTCTCAGTGCTTAAAAACGTTTGAGAGGCCCTGGACAGGATGACCTGTCAGGTCCACTCTGGCCTTGACTTCTAGAGTTCTACTTGCTATTTTGGTGCAGGACGGCTCCACCCAGGAGCCCAAGCTAATTCGACCATCACACGTGTCTGCCTGACCTGAGCCACAGAGGGCCAAAGGAAACACTGAGCCAGGTGCTCAGAGACGCCTACGGGCCCCTCATCCCCTCGCACCTCCCCAGGCATGACAAAGCCAGACCCAAGCACGTGACCACAGGCCTCCAGGAAGCGGTGCGGGCTCCGAGAGCCACTGCACGGAGGACAGGGCTGGACCTGGCTTTCGTCCTAGTGCTTCTGTCCACTCTGACGTGCACTGAGCCGTGACCGTCAAAGTACAGTACAGGGCTTCCCTGGTGGCGCAGTGGTTGAGAGTCCGCCTGCCGACGCAGGGGACGTGGGTTCGTGCCCCGGTCCGGGAAGATCCCACATGCAGCGGAGCGGCTGGGCCCATGAGCCATGGCCAGTGGGCCTGTGCGTCCGGAGCCTGTGCTCCGCAACAGGAGAGGCCACAACAGTGAGAGGTCCGCATACCACCACCAAAAAAAAAAAAAAGTACCGTACAGCACAGAGTCACTTCCCAAGACGAATCAACCACCGCTTCCTCCTCCTCGGTAAAACGGGATGGTGATGACAGTGCCTCCCTCGTGGAAGAGGACAAAGTGAGTTCAAAGCTGTGAAGTGCTGAGAGCCGGGTCCCGCACAGAGCGGGTGCTTGGTAGCATTAGCTACGTGCGTACCCGTTTACAGTTTTAGTTAAATCCACCCCCTCCTCAAAAGTGCATTAGGGCTCCTAACTGCCCTTTAAATAAGATTAAAACTCCCAACCACTCCCGACCCCGCCCCCTCCGGCCCTGCCACTGGGCAAGCCCATTTCCTGCTCCCATGTCCATCTCCTGCTCATCAATGGAGCGGGCCCTGCCCGGTGCTTCCTGCTCTCCAGACGCCCGCTCACTTCAGGGGTTCCTCCCCGGCGAAGCTCAGGGCCTGTCCAGTTGGCCTTAAGCCCCAGTCCTGGTTGGCCAGCCTGTGGCTAACCAGTGACGTGGCAGCCTACCTTCCTGCGGGCTCCGGGCGCTCCCGCCTTGCCCTCTCTGCTACGCTGGAGGCCCCCAAGGAGGAAACCTTGGCCTCCCCCTGCTTCTCTCCTGGCCTGGGGGATGGGCCCAGAGGCTCGGGGCCACATAGACTAGCAATGGGGGGAGCACTGGCCTCCACAGCGGGGGCTGCCCCATCAGGCACCTGATAAAGGTCAGCCTTCTGCATCCTCACGCCCCTCGGTCCTGCCCTGTATCTGGGCAGGTGAAGGCTGGGAGAGAGCAGGGCCCAACCTCGGGCTCCGGAGCTGGGTGTCACTTTCCTTCCCAGAGGACTCACCCTCAGGGCCTGGGGCCCCAGCCTCGTCACACTGTCACTTCTGTGGCCTCTGCTTCCCGGCCTCCTCCCTGGGTGTGGCAGGAGGTGGAGCCGGGGCCACTTGCCTGGCACAGCCCTGGTGACCGAGGGCTGGACCGCTGCCCGCGCTTCCAGCCCTGCGTGGCACTCCACAACCAGTTAACAAGGTCATGGCAAGGAGCTAACGGGCATTTGGCGGGGCCTCTCGCAGTCAACCTGGGGCAGGTGCCCATGGCCCCATTAACTGCCCACTACCAGTAGGGATGAGACAGGCCTTTCACTGTACCTGCCGGCCCCGGGGAGGTCGGCAAAGCTGCTGGTGACTCCAGGGGACGAACCTTTCAACAAGAGCTGACGGCGTCATCGAAAGAGACCAGCAGGGCTGGGCACTGAGTGCTAATGGGATGCCCGCCTGGGGTTCAGGAGATGGACAGGGTCCTGGCCAGACCGGCTGAGGCCGAGGCTCCTGCCAGGCAGAAAGTGGCACCTTGTCTCCTTTGGGGCTCGGGGTGGGGAGTGCGACAATGCCTGTTCCCTCGGCAGGCCCAGCCCTTCGCCGCTTGCCCAGGAAGGCTCTGGAGTGGGGCGGAGGGGGGGGTGAGGGAGTCGGTGAGAGCTAGGGGACCAGAGGGGGGCGGCCTGCGTCACGGCTCCTGCTGACTGCCCCACCCTTGGCGGCTGCTGGCTGCTATAAATACCACTCCTGCCTCTGGATGGTGCAGGAGGTGACCTAGAATCGTGGGCTCTGGGGCCTCCTGGGTGCCCCTCCCTGCCAGCGTCAGATGGAGCTGCCTGACAAGAACGTCCCTGCAGCCCGACAGCCCACCCCCACCTTGAGCGGGGCCCCCGCCAGGGCTGGGAAGACCCTGACACTGAGGGGACGGCTGCGGCTTCCCGACCCTGCGTCCCCCACAACCGTCCTTTCTACCACCTTGGTGGCAAGTGCCGGGGACACTGGGTCCCCAGAGAGCAAAGGCCTGGCCGACCCACAGAGGAGACAGGAGGCGAGGCCCGTAACCACCCACCGCAACCTCCGTCCTCAAGCCCGAAGGCTCCAAGGCCTCTTGACCCCGGGCCCCCGGCCCCCTCCTCCGTCCACGGTTCCTCGGCAACCCCACCTGGCTTCCAAAGTTGCCATCTCCCCAGAAGCCTCCCTGGATGCACTCGACTGTGACTGTCCTTCTTCTAATCGGTGGCAGGCGTCTGAGTGAGCCCTTCCCTCCTCAAGAGACCCCAGGCGGACCCGGGCCCCAAACCCCAGGCTGGGCTGACCCAGGAGCACACGACACGAGGCGGCCCCGGGCCTGGCAGCGGTGAGGACCCCAGCCCTCACATGTGGCCAGAGTTTGGTTTCAGACTCCCGGGCTTAGGGCGGCGCCGGGACGTGAGGCGAGAAGAGGCTGGGAACAGCTCCCCAGGTGGGGCCTGGGGGTGTGGACACAGGTGAAGCCTAGTGAAAATTAAGTTCATGCACGCAGCCACCCTGCACCCTCCACCGCACGGAGTGCCCGCTACATGCCAGGGGCTGTGGCAGTAAACAAAGGCCCAGGTGGGGCCAGCCCTCCAGGAGCTGACAGGCTAGAAGGAAAGAGGTTTCAAGCTTATCTTAACACACAACGGTGAAAAATTCTACGACCTGTGCTCGGAAGAGGGGTCGTGTGGGAGCCTGAGCAGGGAGGTGAGGGGCAGCTGTCTTAAGAGCTGGGGGCCGGAGCTGAGATCTGAAGGATAAGACGGAGTAAGGCGGCCACAAAGAGAGGGTAGCGGGGGAACACATGGAAGAGGCCCGCGTGCAGAGCCTGGAGGATGGGTTAAAGACCAGACCCGCCAGACGGGAGCAGAGGGGAGGGCCAAGCTGGAGACGCTCCTGGGGTCTTGTGAGCCAGGCTTCATCCTGGGAGCAGTGGGAAACTCCGGGCCAAGGCGGGCACGACGGGGGTGGGGAGAGGAGCAGGGCTCAGACTGAGACTCAGCAGACAGTGGTGACAGACGGGATGGGCGCTGCCGAGGATGCCCCAACCTGATTGCCGTGCAACTGGACAGGCGGAGGGGCTGGCACTGCATCAGCCCTCGGAGCCCTGAGACACCGGGGCCGGCCGGCTCTGGAGCACTTCCTGCAGTCTGGGAAGGATGGACCACGCCCTGCTTCACCCGATCCTGGAGGAACGCACTCCCCAGAGTTTCAGCTCGGCCCTGTCGTGCCCTCGGGTGTGCCACAGGCCAGGGTGCCGGTCCAGCAGGCACCCATTCAGGGGTGGTCCCTGGGCTCTGCTCCCA
The DNA here is from genome assembly GCF_025265405.1 of Mesoplodon densirostris. NCBI lineage: Eukaryota > Metazoa > Chordata > Mammalia > Artiodactyla > Ziphiidae > Mesoplodon > Mesoplodon densirostris. The sequence continues at coordinate 10,460,078 of NC_082667.1, forward strand.
CACCTGAGGGCTCCCCACAATGAGCTTGAGGTTGGAGGCATTTCTCCTTCAGTGTTCAACTTCTTACTCTTCCGGCCACTGGCTCTGACCACAGATAATGGCCACACGGAGGGGGCCGTAACTCAGGCAGAGGAGACCTCAGAGTTGATGGGAACCCCCTACAGAAGGGGGAACAGGCTCGGGGAGAGGGTGTCTCTGTCTGCTGGCCGACCACCACCCCAGCCCCACACCCCACTGAGGGGCTCCACCGCACTGATGAGCTGGCCTGTCCATGGGAGGGTGGCTTGTAGTGCCCACCTGCCACTGGGGGGCGGGCGCACAGCAGCGGGGAGGGCACCGCAGGCCGTGCTCTCGGGACATGGTGGGCACTCGAGTCCCCTCCCAGCGACAGGGTCCCTGAGGGACCCATGTGCCTGCAGCCCGGGTGGCCAGGGGGGCTCCCCAGGATCCTGGGGCCCGCTGTCAGCAAGGAGGAAAGGGAACACCTGGGGAATGACTCCCCTCTGAGAGCCTCAGCGATCTCCCATTTCCCCAGGACTCGCTTTTTTATTCCCCTGAACGCTCAACTGCCAAGGGCCTTCGGCCTCTGCCTGGGGGACACAATCCCAGGGAAGATGCTGAAATACTGATGCCACTGAACGGCTGCCCTGGGAGGGAGATGGGCCAGGAAGGACCACTCCAGGCACAGTGTTTTAAATCAATCAGAACCGAGGCCAAAACCTAGGCCGTCAGTGACTCGCCTGTGGCCCTGGAGCCTCTAAGCCTCTTTCCTCTCCAGACAATGGAGGCGGGAACAGTGGCTGCCTCCTGGGCTGCTGGGGGACGGGAGACGACCTGGTGAAGGGCCTGTCCTGCAGATCCTCATTCTGCGTCCTCCCCGTGACCCTCATCTGCTCTCTGCCAACTTCCTAGGAATGTGAGGAGAACAAACAAGACAGAGCGGAGGCTTCTTAGAAGGAAAGCACTATAAAAAGCCTCACAATGTGATTACTCCCCTTTAAGACAGAGCCCTGGGCTTCGACATCCCCCCCCCCCCCACCGTGGGGCCTCATCAGGATTCTCCCAGCGTCCCTTCTCCTCCTGGCTCACACCTACACAATCGGGAGACCAGAGGCAGAGCACAGGCCCACCGGGAGACACGTCCCCGCCCCAGCATCTCCCCTACCAGAGGCAGAGGGCTAAAGGGGGGCTGGACGGCAGGCAGGCTGGTTTCTAGGCCCCGTGGCCTGCTCTGTGCGGCCCTTCCACCACCCTCAGCGCCTGGCCTCCTCTCAACTCTTCTGGGCCTTGGGAGGACACATGAGATCACGTCTGGGAAGGGCTCAGAGTTCCTCAGAGAAAAAAGGCCAGAGGGATCCAAGGTGGGATGAATTATGTATCAATGTGCTCATTTATTAGCACTTTGGTTTCAGTCGGGGGCAGAGGGGGAGACGCACGGGGCTCGCAGTCAGAGAATCCAGGCTTGGTACTGGGCTCGGCCGCTACTAACTGTGGGCAAGTTGCAGCCTCTTGGAGCCCCGATTCCTGTAAAAGGGGTGGGAGATAAGATCTGAGTGGTTAAAGTACAACCTGCAAACGGACATTGCGAGGGTACCAGCCTCACAGCGTTCGCGTTCCCGTTCCCAGGGGTGACAGTCGAGTGCTTGGCAGGGGCTGCTTGAGCACAAGGTGCGTTAAGGAGCCTCCTTCTGGATGAAAGGCCTGACGATGGGGCTGTTGAAAATGCCGCCCGAGCTTGCAGACTCTGTGTCCATCCCCAGGCGGGCACCCATCCCTGACCAGCAGCAGGAGAGAGGGCTGAGCAGGGCCTGGCGGCCACTGTGACTTAAAGGGGACTAGCACTCCCCTCTCCCATGTCAGTCCTGCTCCCCAGGTAAGAGGTGGTGGTGGAGGGACCAGGCGGCCTCCTCAGCCCCAGCACACAGCCGGCCCCCCAAGGGCCAGCATGGGTGACTGGACAACCTCTTGCAGCTGCACCCACCTGAGAAGGCTGTCCCCAAGCCTGAGCGAGGACGCTCTCCTGGCTCCCCTCTGTGTACGGAGCTCTTGGCCCATGGTGGGTGCAGTACAGCCTCTTGGTGACAGCCTGCTATTCCTCACCGCTTGTCTGACAGGTACCAAGTGGTGGAGTGACCACAGGCCACAGCAGTGGGCTTGCTAAAGGCCACAGTGCAAAGCAAGGCGGGCACCCCGCAGTGAGGCGAGATTCCTCATCCTCCCAGGCCTGAAGCCACAGGCAGGACTGCAGGGAGGGAGGTGGCGGCTCCCTGCCCAGCTAATGCAGGCGTCTCCCTGGGGTCCCAGCTCCGGGGAAGAAAGGGCTCCCTCTCCCCTGGGACACCAGGCCCTCCCAGCCTCTGTTTACCTGATCTGTTTCCCTTGGCCCCGAGGACCAGGCCCCTGGCCTCAGGGAGCCGCCAGCACATTCTGGGTCAGCGAAAGCCACTCTCAGGAGGGCAGGCGCAGGGGAGGGCCCAGGGCCAGGGAAGTTCCTGGGGCTGATTCTTCTGAAAGGGGGTGAGGGCAGGCCAAGGATTGGTTGAATCCAGGCAGGCTCTCCTCGCTGGGAGGAAGGGCAGGGGCCGTGGACAGGCGCAGCAACCCCAGGAAAGGACGGGGCAGAGGGGTCTGGTGGAACGCTCCTGGCTTGGGCCATGTGCTCCTCTGACCCTGGCCACACAAAAGTCCCATTGATGCCACCCCTCGCCTCCACACTGGTGCCCTGCACAAGGGCTCTGGGGACCTCTCTTGCTCCTTGCTGACTGTCCAGCTGCCGCTGCCACTGCTGCCCTGGCACGCCAGGCATGCCAGGCCCAGCACTGCAAAGTCACATGCTCTGCGTGGGCGAGGCCAGGCGCTGCTGGGGCAGCATCGTGGACTGCAGGGTGTGGCGCTTATGGGCAGTGCAGCCCTTCTCAGTTATGCAAAAAAAGCTGGAAGCCCAGAAGCAGCGGACCACTTGCCTGCCACCCCCGTCCAGCCCCACCCGTCTTCCTGGAGGACGAATCCTTGGGCAAACAGTCAGCCAGGTGCTGGCGGCGCAGCAAAAGCAGGGCTGGGAAAAGCAAATACTGTGGGTCACCCCCACCCCACCCTGCACACCGAGACTTCTCTAGGGGACAGGGTACGTAAACCCGCAGGAGACGTGCAGGCTGACCTGGGCCTGGAGCTTGGCCACGTCCTGGCTGGGTGACTCTGAACAAGTCTCAGGACCTTGGGGTGATGCCCACGTGCACCGCTCTCGTGAAGGTTAAATGGGAGGAGGCCCGCGTGGGAGCACTTAGCGCAGTTTGGCATAGACTAGGGTCTCGATTCATGGGGGCTCTGTCCAGTGCCACGTGGATGTGGGGTGAAGCTGGGACAGGTCACAGAACGAGGGGCAGCACCGTGGAAGTCTGCACTACACCCTCCGAGGGCATGCTCATTCATGGCCTCCTGGCCTCAGCCCCTGGGGGAGACTTCTCACCTATGGCTCAACCAGCAGGGGCTGCTTCACCAGTAGGGGCTGCTCCACCAACAGAGGCTGCTCCACCAGCAGGGGATGCTCCACCAGCAAGGGATGCTCCTGCTGGCCCCAAACTCAGGGCAGCCATAAGTCAGACCCCGGAATTCCCTCCAGCTGCTTAGGGCCCCACTGGGCCCCATGCAGGGCTCCTGCTTCAGGCTGGCCCTGCCCCACAAGCAGCCAGAGGGGCCAGAGGGGCACTGTCTACTCCTCCTCGAAGACCCCACCCTGGGGTTGAACGGCTCACGCTGATGAAGCAGCCTGGCCTTTATCTGCTCTACTACTCGCCACAGTCGAGCGCTCTGCAGGGTCTGAGCTCTTCATGACTCCGTGCCTTTGCACAGGCCGTTCTCGCTGCACAGGATGCCTTTTCTAATCCTGTTCTCCTGGGAACTCCTCAGCCCACCAGGGCTTAGCCTAAACACCCCCTCCTCGGTGAAGCCCACAGAAGCCTGCCAACCCCGAGGCAGACCTGATCGGCGCCCCTCCATTCCTGCCCCAGGTACCCTGGTTCCCCACCAGGCTGGGAGCTCCTAGAGGGCGGGGCTGCACCTTCTGCCTGTGTCTGTGGCACCCAGACAGTGGCTGGTGCCTAGCAGCTGCACAAGAAAAGTCACGCTGTTGGCCTGTTTGGCCAAAGAGATTTAAGACAGAGTGTGGGAACCTGGGCAAGACAGCTTCCCTGACATAGCAGATGGGGGCTCGAGGTTTCCCCTCCCTTGGACACTGTCCACGCTCTGAGCACCAAGCTTCACCACAGTCAGAGGCGGCTTCGGGGGCTGCAGGCTGCCTCTCCATCTCCAAAAGCAGAAAGCAAAGTTAACAGGAGGGTGAGCACAGGGAAGGGAAGTGCAGCCGGAACTGCAGGGAGAAAGGGAGTTGTGGCTGCCATCTGCTGTGAACAAGATGTTTGGAGAACACGCACTCCTCAGCTCTGAGGTCTCCCAGCCAACTCGCGGAGGGCGGGCCGCCCCTCTGCAGATGGGAGCCGGTGGCTCAGCCAAGCCTGAAAGGGGCCAGGCCCCCTCCCGCCTGCCCAGACCCTCCAGCTGCCCCCGTCTGACCTCCTGCTTCTCAAGCAGACTGGGGGCCTGGATGCCAGCCCAGGGCATGGGCCACACCACCCCCTCCAGGGAGCCCCCTGCAGGCTCTGGGGAGCCAACTCCACCACAATAAAGCATCTCAATCATAATGATAATAAGAGTGACAATACCAATTACTACTTAGCGAGAGCCCAGTGACCTGCCAGAGGTCTTGTACTGGGAGCTTGTGGCCATTATCTCACTTTAGCCCATCACCCCAGGGAGGAGGGAGGAGACATGGAGAGTCCAAGAGAGGACCTTTGCCCTGCTCCGCGGTGCGGGGGCACCTGGCCACCTAGGCCCATCAGGAGAAGGTCCTCGGGCCCTCCCTCAGTCTCTAAGCTGGGGGCTCAGTGAACAACAGGAGAACATCTGGGTGGGAAGGAACCTTCTGGGCCACTGAGTCACACATGCTCATTTCAGGGAGGAAAGTGAGGGCTAAGGATGCAGAGACCTGCCCCAGGCCACACCAAGGTCAGCAGCAGGTCGGGGGCAGAACATGACCCCTGGCCTGCAACCCAGCTCCCAGGGCCTCCGCAGGCTCCTGTGCAAGGCTGTCCTCTGGCCTTTAAAGAAGGGTGCCCTTGGAGGGCTGAGGTGTGCTGGCCTTGTCTTGAGGGCCCATCCCAGTTCGGGCCAGGCCTCCCTCATGCCCTGTCTGCTCAGGCTGCTGAGAAGCAGCCTCCGTGCCCGACCGAAGCAGGGGGCTGAGCTGAGAGCCGGGGAGGGAGAGCCCTGCCCTCGTGGTTGTGCCTACAGCCTCACTGCTCCGGAGGCTGGGCCCGCGAACCCCATTAGTTCCCCGGGCCACCCTGCCCTGAGCCCGCTCACAGAGGGATTAGTGTGGCCAACAAGGCTGGACATGCTGGCCAGGGGGCTAGGCAGCCCGCTCATCAGAGACACTGGAGCTCCCTGCCGGCACCCAGCCAACAAAAACCGCTGCATCTCTCACCAGACCAGGAGGGTGGGTAGGGGGCTGAGAAGCCTGCCCACCTAGACTGAACTGTGCCAGGGTCCTGAATGTCGCCCAGGGACCTCAGCCCTGGCAGCCTGGCCCCCAGGGCAGTGGGGGGCTGCCGGCCCTTGCCATTCCAGCCTGGAGAGGTCAGGGGGCGACTCCCCCTCGCTTTGGCAAGTGGAAGGCAGGAGCTCTGGGGCAATCACGCAGAACTGCGCATCCCATCCCACTCGCAGCCCAGCGTGCCCCACGCGGCCCTGCTGCTGCCGCCCCCACAGGCCCGCTCTCCAGCCGTGCGCTCCACATTCTGTCTGCTCGGTCCTCCCCAGGCCCCCACACACCGTAACTGCGACACCTTGGTCCCGCGGCCTGCTCTCCGGAGGGCGGCACAGGCCGCTGGCAGCCCGAAGGGCCTGAAGCTGTGCTCCGGGGCATCTGTGGGCCCGGAAATTGCGCACAGCCCTGTGTGAATTCTTCTGGAGGGGAGCCGACAATTTTCACCCTTTCTCCAAGGGTGCTTGGCCCCTGGGCTGGGTCACTGTGCCGGCCCCACTTCCTGCCTCTCAGCACCCCCATGGGGCCGCCCTGTCTGTGAAATGCCTGGGGATCAAGGGAATCAATGGCTTCTCTGTTCTTTGGAGGGAAGGCGTTTCATCACCCTTGGGGGAATCTTTCAGGGAGGCAGGGAGCAGCCAGGCCCGCTCTTTGGGCTCAGGACCCTCGATGCCTCACGGCTCCTCCCATGTTGGGAAGTGGGGTCACTGTGCATGGTGGAGGTGTGGGGTTAGGCGGGGAGGGGCGGGGAGCGTGCCGTGGGGCAGGAGGGAGGCCTGAGGGCTCCGTGGAGGGCACTGCCCCCCCTCCCCCCGGCCCCCACTCCCCCGGTTCCCGGGACTCCCTTTGTATGAGCCGCTCTCGCTACCCAGACACCTTCACGAACAGCTCCCGCCTGGGCTGAGGCACAGCCAGGCCGGGGTGAGTGAGTCAGCCAGGGAAATCCCGGCACCCGCACCCACCGCTGGGTGACAGTGCCGCTGACACCTACGGAGCGGGGTGCCCAGCCCCTCCCGGCAGAGGGCGAGAGAACGCCCCCATTTCCTGCTCCCTGAGAGGGGAGCCTGGCTGCGGGGCAGGGAGGAGTCAGGGCTCAGAGGAGCCCTACAAGTGAGGGCTCAGGCCCTGGGCCTTGCCCTGTGGCCTCTTCGGGGCTCTGGTCCCTTGATGCTTGACGCAGCAGTGGGGAAGGGGGTGGGAGCATGGTCGCCAAGGCCTCTGCCAGCTCCAGCCCCGTGCCTGTCATCTCCCCAGCCACTGGGCATCCTGCCTCCCAGGGTCTCAATGCCTCTAGGCCTTCACGGGCCCACCTCGTTCCTGTGGGGCCCTGGCTAGTCTCCTGCCTGGGCACCTCCACTAAAGGCTGCCCTGAACCCCAGAAAGGGCAGGGTCAAGGCTCTGCCCAAGAGGAGGGAGGCGGGGCAAAGAGGAGAGCAAGGCCAGGAGAGGAGAAGCCTGAAAGGGTAAAGACAGAAAGGACAGGCACAAAGCCTGCTCCCAGAAGGACATCCCATCCCTCAAGAAACCCGGCCAGGTCCCCACAAACCCGCCAGACCGGTTGGCAGTTGGCGATTGGCGTTAGCGGCCACCTCACTGCTTCCGGCTGCCTGAGTGTGCAGGGGGCCTGGTGGGCAAGGTCCTGCCGGGCCGGTGCCTCACTGTTGAATGCCACCTACTCCATTACTCCCATCCCTTCCAGCCTGACACCTGCCCAGGTAGGACCACCTTCTGGGCATAGGTAAGGGGAGGGTGATGTTCTGAGTCCGCCCCACCCACTGCCTCAGGTGGGCTCCAAGACCAGGGTGGGGAAGCAGCTCAAGGGATCTCAAGAAGGAGCCTCTGGGGACTTCCCTGGTGGCGCAGTGGTTAAGAATCTGCCTGCCAATGCAGGGGACACGGATTCGAGCCCTGGTCCAGGAAGATCCCACACGCCGCAGAGCAACTAAGCCGGTGTGCCACAATTACTGAGCCTGCGCTCTAGAGCCTGCGAGCCACAACTACTGAGCCCACGTGCCACAACTACTGAAGCCCGTGCGCCTAGAGCCCATGCTCCACAACAAGAGAAGACACCGCAATGAGAAGCCCACACACCACAACGAAGAGTAGCCCCTGCTCACGGCAACTAGAGAAAGCCCGTGCGCAGCAACGAAGACCCAACACAGCCAAAAATAAAATTAATAAAACAAAAACAAAAAAAGGAGTCTCTGGGGCTATGAATGCGAAGATGACAAGCCCCAACCTTGAGGCACTCACAGTGCAGAATGAGGAGGAAATCCACACGCAGGTCAGTGAGTACAAGGCTCTGATGCCAGGGACCCCACAGCAAGGTCAGCTGCTTAGCCCAAGGCAGACAGAGGCGGCTTCCAGGAGGGTGCTCACAGCTGAGCAGGAGTTCACCACCAGGCAGAAAGAGGGGGGAAACCAGGCTCACTCCTTCCGCCGCCTCCCCCTGCCCCCCCCCCACCCCGCACACAGAAGCCTCCCAGAACCCCCGGGAGCCAGTGCACCTTGTGCAGGGGCTGGGCCCCAGCCAGCACAGCTCCTCTGCCCTGGAAGCGCTCTGTGCTGAGCACAGCCGTTAGCTCCCAACTCCTGCCTCTAGGTTGCTGCCAGGCAGGGGAGTTGGTGGTTGGAGAGACCCAGAAACCCACCCATTTCTTTGAAAGAACACTGAAAAGATGTAACCACAAATCCCATGAGTTTACTGAAATGTCTTTAAAACAAATGGCTTGAATGGATTTCTCCCACCCCTTCTCTCCACTGAGCCACTCACTGGAAAACAGCAGCTCAAAGGGCCCCACTCGGGGCTGCTGGGGCCTGATGGAAACTGGGTCTCAGCTGCAAAGCCAGGCAAGAGGCACTGGGATAAAGGCAGCTTTGGTCAGGAGAAGGTGAAAAAATGACACACAGGCAACGAAGGGTTTGTGGGAGGCCACTATATCAGATCCAGGAACGCTCAAATGCCCTCAAGCCCTCTACTATTGGTGGCTTTCTCAGCACCATGGGTCTCCCTTCTTCCTGCTCCTCCCTTTGCCTCTTGCCTTGAGGGTCCTGCCCTGAGCAGCTGCTTTTGCACACACCCTTACTGGGCAGCTGGAACGGACAGGTGGGGTCTTCCTGGACAACACAAATTGCTTAGAAAATCAGGCAAAGGAGCAGGAGTGGGAAGGTATGTGACTCACCAGAGATGAGAGCTGGAAGGGCCTGGGGAAATCAGAGTTCAAGACCCCCTGACTCTTAGCGACGAAGACTCTTAAGCCCAGAGAGGTGCGCTGATGTGCCCAAGGTCACACAGCTATGGGTCCTTGTCCTCTTGTTGGCTGCATTCCAAGCCTCATTCATTCAACCATTACTTCTCAAGCACATGCTATGTGCCTAGATTCTGGAACTTAGGCTTAGGCTCCTAGGTGATGCCCTGATAAAAACTGAACTCTGCCCCCGAGGCTTGCAAGCCGGGGGGCCTCCCATCCCTCGGCTCTCCCCTCCCCACTCGTTCCTCTTGTGTAAAGAGGAGGATGTGCCCCCCCCCATCACCAGGGAAGACTCAAAGCAGAGAGGAAGTGAAAAAGTGGGAGAAACAGCAGGAAGGACTGTGGAACACTGGGCACAGCCTGGAGAAGAGGGACCAAGGTGAAGGATACCCCAGCGGGTAGGTCGATCGAGCAAGAGAAACACTGTCCTGGGAGTCTGGGGCTGCCACTGGCACCTGTGTCCTGAGGACCCTGGACTAGACATGCTTATCTATGCCTCCTTCTTCCTTCTTATCACAAAGTACATGTTCTCCACAGAAAACAGAAACCAAAAAGAGAGAGAGAAAGCGAAAGAAAATAGAAATCATCCATGACCCCTCTAGGAAAATTATTAACTATTAACATCTGTCTAGTTTTTTTTTCCTTGTTCAAATATGGGATCATTCCGTACCTACCGCTTTTTTTCACTGAGCTAGAGAAGGTGAACATTTCTCTTCATTTAACATTTTTCCAGCCCTACCTTCCCTCATTATTGTGGAGCAGTCCATGCACATGGAGTATGTGAGTTTATTCAACTAGTTCCCTACCGGTGGCCCTTAGGCTGTTTCCCTCTTCTCGCTGTGAGAAAAGCCCCACAGCTGGGCCCCAGGATGAGCGGCTCCAGGCCCCCACGGGGTGGTGCTGGAGCCCGGGGCTCCCCGCTCTCTCTAGGGTTCATTCTCCCCCGGCAGAGGTGGGGCCTTGTGCAGAATGTGGGGAGGCGGGTAGGATGGGGGTCCTGCCCTTCTCCACAGCTCTCAGACGGTGAGTGATTTCCAGTGACTCTCAAACTTGAATCGGCAGGGAGGAGATGGGAAATGCAGGTTTCCAGGCCCTACCAGACATTCTGAAGCAGTTGGTCCAAGGTAGGGCCCAGGAGCCTATGGCTGAGCAAGCCCCATCATGGCCAACCCGGGAGATTCTGAACCTCCCTGCACTCAGAGAAGCCCTGCTCTCGAGGATGAAGCCCAGCAGTGCTCCTCCTACCTGAGCGAGCAGAGGCAGCACCTTGGAGCTGGTTAAACTGCAGAGTCCTGGGCCCCACTCCAGAGATGCTGATTCCGGGGAGGGAGGGAGGGGCGCCCTGAGATTCTGCTTTTCTAACCTGTTTCCAGGTGCTGCTGCTGGCCCATGGGCCACACTCAGGAGCGCTCAACCAAACCCGTGTGGGTACCACGTGCGGGTGCCGGCGACGGGCACTGTGTCTGGAGGGGCAATCACAGCTGGCACTTAGTAAGCACTTCCTATGGGTCGAACACTGTGCCCTGGCCGCTCAAGGTGTGCTCCGTGAGCCACATCCTGAGGAGCAGATCTGGGGTCCCATCCAGCCTCAACGGGAATCTGCATGGGCAAGCTCCCTGGGGATCTGTGTGCCCATTAAAGCAGCACATTTTTTTTCTTTTTTTTTGCGGTACGTGGGCCTCTCACTGCTGTGGCCTCTCCCGTTGCAGAGCACAGGCTCCGGACGCGCAGGCTCAGCGGCCATGGCTCACGGGCCCAGCCGCTCTGCGGCATGTGGGATCTTCCCGGACCGGGCACGAACCTGTGTCCCCTGCATTGGCAGGTGGACTCTCAACCACTGCGCCACCAGGGAAGCCCTAAAGCAGCACTTTTAAATTTTTTATTTTTTTTTGGCAGCGCCTCGAGGCTTGCAGGATCTTAGTTCCCTGACCAGGGATTGAACCCATGCCCCCTGAAGTGGAAGCTCGGAGTCCTAACCACTGGACCGCCAGGGAAGTCCCTAAAGCAGCACTTTGCTGAGACCTTAACCCCATCCTCCTAACACTCCTCAGATGCAGGTCAATTATTCCCCTGATTTTCCAGCTGAGATTCTGCAGCTGCGAGGTTAAATGACTTGGTTAAGGTCTCTCAAGTGCCGCCAGCAGGAGCTACAACCAGAAGCCGTAAGGTCCAGCTCCAGAGCCCCTCACCCCAAAACACAACACCCCCTGCGGATTCCTGTTCAAGCCCCACAACCACTGTGAGAGGTGGCCTCCGACTCTGCACTTTACAGATGAGACCTCGGAGACGGGGGGAGTCAGACCAACTGCTCCCCGGGAAACGGCGGGCTGGGGTCCTCCCTGTCTGCTGCGTCCACACCTGTGTTCTTCCCTCCCGGCCCACTCGCTCTGTGGCCCAGGCCGGGGTAGGGGTTCCGCCTCCTAAGCCGGCAGGCTCTGCGGACACAGTCGGGGGCAGGAAGTGGGAACTGGGGCGGAGCAACCAGGAGTTCAGTTTGGTCTGAGGACATTCTTTCTTCACAGCCAGACTCAGCTCAGTGGGCCTTTTGAAAGGCAGCAGAGAATAGCTGTGCTCAGCCCAACGAGGCCGGCCCGTTTCAACCTTCCATTTGCTGCCATTTCCAATGACAACTTCAGAGGGCTCCTATAATTTATACATCCCAGGATGCACTGCTCCAGCTGCTTTATGATGGGAGTTCATTACACCATTAAGGTTAAACTTTTATAAAGTACTGAGCAGGTGGTGGGCTGGGCGCCCAGCTTCGTTACCGCTGCCGGAAGCCTGCTGAATGGGGTTCACCTGGGGTGGGGTGGGGTCAGGCTCTCTGAAGGGGCCAAGAAATGGAGAAGGCGGCCCCAGAGCACGGGGGCCCTCTGTTAGCTGTTTATTAAACTGCACGGTCGAGCGGGCAGGCAGCAAGGAGAACGATCTTCAGCAGCTCAGCACCACTGGCAGGGGGCATGGGGGTGAGAGGAAGCCTCCTGTGCTGCCTGCCAGGGCGGCGAGGTGCAGGGCCTGAGCCACAGACGGGCCCACACATGGGCAACAGCGAAGGAGTGGGCAGGCTCGTCCTCTCGGCACCAGGGTGGCCATAGGGGGTCTTCCTCTTGTAGGAACCTGTCTGTCCTCCCTGTGGTTCACAGGGCCCCCGAACCTGATGCGAGATGGGGGAGCAAGAAGGAACACCCCGAGAACAGGGGCCAGACAAACGGGGGTCCGAGGCCCAGCCGGCCGGCTGCAGGTACACGGCCTCTAGCAGGTCCCTTCAGTTCTCCAAGGAAGCTGAGATCCTCAACCTGTCCCTCAGCTGTCAAACACACGCGCCTCCCTCCCAGGGCAGTGCCCCAGCACAGAGCACGGTGAGCGCCCACCGCACGAGAGCGGTCTCAAGCCTTCGCGTTAAATGAGTTACCGCACATAGAGCACTTAGGAAGGTGCCTGGCAGAGAGGACTCGCTTTGCTGTTGTTGCTGTTGTTACATCTGTCTATGTGTCAGTCCTTGACCTGGGAACTCTCTGAGGAAGTGGTGGTAACTTTTCTTATTCCCACCTCCAGGCACAGAGTTAAGCGTGCAGTAGCTGCTTGACAAGTGTCCCTGAGAACGGGTGGACGGGAGTTTACAAGTGGCAGGGCTATTCCCTGCTCCACAGTCTGGCCCCAGTCCCGGGGACGGTGTCGGCAGAAGACCAAGTTCTCTCAGAGGTATGAGGCCGAAACCACCTCTTGAGAAAAATTCTTTGGCTTCCCAGGAGGAAAGAGACTCCAGATGTGGCTGGATTTTCTGGCTCCGGGACACTGGGGTTGACTCTGGCCTTCTCCTTCCACACGTCCCTGGAACCAAGGAGGACAGGGAGGGGTTGCTGTGATGGGAACCTCCAGCCTCAGGTGGGGCTTTGTGGCCCCGCCGGCTGGCCTCCTTCTCCAGTCGCTGCCCCAACCGACAGGCTCCCAGGGCTGGAACGGACCCGACGGGACTCTGGACTTGTCAAGGTTGCCAGTGTTCTTGGCTGTGAGGCCAAGTCATGACTGCCATGCTCAGGATGCACAAGCTCACCCACAGGCCATCTTCCCACAGCCGAGGGGAGCGGGAGGGGCTGGGGGGCTGCCACTTGGCACAGGGGCGTCAGAGAGTGTCTAAGGAAAGACCTGGTTTCCCCTAAAGGCCTCAGGGGAGGAAAAGGTGGACCAAAAAAAAAAAAAAAGGCAGCCGGATGGAAGAGGCGCCAAAGGGAAGGAAACCAAACTAGGAGAGGGACCAAAGAAGGACAGGCAGCCTCAGAGAGTGCTGGGGCGGGAACAGGGTCAGTGCCAGAGGGACGGTGAGACCCTGCCAGCTCTGAGAAGTGCCAGGGGTGGTGCAAGGGTTGCCTGGCTGCAGGACGCAGCCTCAGGAAAGGGAGGGTCCTCTCAGTTTAGCACTGCCTGGGGGGACAGAAGAGTGGACAGCGGGTAACACTGACGGTGCTCTTGGCATTGGGTGGAACTTCCAAAGAGGTGGCGTCTCATTTGATCCCGACAGCTGCCCAGTGTGCCATGTTCCACTAGATCCCCCATTTTAGGGGTGAGGAGGAAACCGAGGCTCTGAGAGGTTAAGAGACTTGCCCAAGTAGTAGTGGACTCGAATGGAGCTTTATGCTAAAGTCCATGTTTGCAGGCCTATGTTACACTGAAGTTAAAGAGAAAGAAAATGAATCAGAGGTGGGTGATGGGAGGAACGAAAGGGCAGCATCGTCTTGGAGACCCCGCAGTCCCGAGCGGGCCAGGTGGGCAGTGCCAACTGGGAGGTAGCTCATCCAGCGAGACTGCAAAGGCCAGGACAGTGCCCTCGGCTGCTGGGCCCAGGGCTGCCGGGAGGTCCTGCAGCCGGCCTGAAGCTGCAGCCGGGCAGCTGTCTCAGGGCAGTGCAGGAGCGTGGATGAAGTGGAGCCTGATGTAATCCCCGCCTGCAGAGGGTGGAAACTTGGGAAGTGAAACCAGCTGTCACCTCATTGCAGCCCGGCCACAGATTTCCAACAGTCATGCCAGGCAGGCCTCGCCCCTACCCACAGTCTGAGGCCTCTGCCCTCCTCTCCGGGGCCCGGGGGAGCCCTGAAAGCTGTGCTCCCCATGCCCAGCTCGGCGCTGAAACGTGCTCGGAGTAAAGCTGATGAGAAAGCAGAGGGTTTCTAGCCAACGCCCTGGGAAGCCTGCCATCGAGAGGCTGACAGTCTCACCGCTTTCCGGAACAGACGCAGGGCTCACCTCTTCACCAGGCTTTCCGCATATTTTGAGGGGTGAGGAGAGGTCCCGGCGGCTGCGTGGTGAACTATCCTCCTTCCTCACCAAACCCTGCCTGAAGCGGCCTGGTCAGGCTGCCCAGGCGCGTGGGAGGCCAGAGGGGTGGTGAGGCCCAGAACCCCAGGTGGGCCCCACGCACTTCCATACAACCCAAGGCCCCAGAGCACGTGGGGCGGCCTCCAAGGGCCCAGGCACTGGTCAGCCAACCGGGACACCAGACTGCGGTCTGGCCCCCACTCTAGGGACCTCCTGCCCAGCTCTTGGCTCAACAGGGTCCTTGAGCAAGGCCTTCCAGCTGGTGAACCATGGAATTCACTAGCCCATCTGGGCAACTCAGAGGGTGGATGCAGATGCCCCGGCCTGGGAGTATGCCCCGTCTTAAGCATTTCTGGCCTTCACGCTAGCTCCTGAAGCGTTGAATCTCACACAAAAGCAATTCTAACCCTTGATCAGTACAGTGTCTTTCCCATCCAGCATCACCTCTGAGCACGGGGACAGCCCATGAAGGAGAGAGAGTACCATTGTTGCTCTTATACAAACGGGGCGACTGAGGCTCAGAAAGGCTGAGTGACTCATCTGAAGTTGCCCAGCAGAGCCAGGGGCAGAATCCAGGCCCAGCACCCTCCACCTGCCTTGCTGTCTCCCTAAAATCACCCATCCTGGGATCCCAGGAGTGGGTACTCCTGGTCCCCATGGCAAAGAATGGCGCCCGACACATCAGGCCAGACAGGCGAAAGGTTTGAGGCGTTGGATAAATATACAGATATCTGATATACAGGCCGGAGGAGATGGAGAGAGATGAGAATTACAGGAAGAACGAGACCAGCACCCTGTATCTCAAGGCCGCTGGAGTCCAGGAGGCCCTGCCCTCTATTAGCTGAGTGCCTAGAGCACATTTCTAAACCTCACCTATAAAATGGGTTAATACCACCTGCCTCTGCGTGGTTACAGGGATTAAATGAGCTAACGCGTGTAAAGTGCTTAGCATGGTGCCTGGCGTGTGCACTCACTAAGTGCTGTTTGCCATCACCGTTAGCCTTCAATGAGGACCTGGACTAGCGAGGGGAACAAGCCACAAACATTTAACAACACACGCTCAGAGGGGCGCCGGCGCTCTGCCCCCGGTCACGTCAGGTAGGACAGTCCTGGAGTGCAGTGGGGCTGGAAGAAAGGCGTCACGGGAGAGGGGGGCTGTGTGGGCCTGAAGGGGAGGCAGGGCTCACAGAGCAGAGGGAGGGGTCCTGGATTCAAACTCTGGCTTCCCACCTACTTGCTGTGTGTCCTTGGGCAGGTAACTCACCCTGTCTGAGCCTCCTGTAAGACAGGGGTAGAGGGGTAGGGGGAGTAGAGGGATACCTGTTACAAGGAGTAAATGGGATCCTGTCTATACTGGATGCTGTGCCAGGCTGAGTTCCCCGAATTCACAAAATGGAAACTATTGCTGTTATTACTGTTATTTTGTGGCTGAGCAAAGGCTCCTGGAGACAGATGCCCTGAGGCCTCCCGACCCCCAAACCTGAGAGGGTTTGGCAAAAGCCAAGTGCAGGGCGCTGTCCCTGGGGTGGGGGTGGGGGCCAGAGGAGCAGCCCCACCAAGCTCACCCCACCGTGAGGCCTGCCCAGCAGGGGCAGCCATGTGCTGGGAGGTGCAGGGTGGATTGTCTATAATGAAGAGACATCAATAATAAATTAACCTCAAGTAAGTCCAGGAACATCAATCATAAATTAATTAAATGGCTCCCGGAGACGCGAGGACAAGGGGCCTCTTTGGGATGAATTAGAGGCGGCATCCAGCCTCACCTTACACGGCACAGCCCACCCTCCCTGGTCCCGGCCTGCAGGCTCTGTGGCCAGGAGCATCTCCAGGTGGAGGAACTGGTTCTCAGGAGCAGCTCCCAAAACACAGGTGAAGATAAGCCCTCTCTCCCCCCTCCCCCTCCCTATCCTCTCTCCCCTCCCCCACCCTCCCCTCCCCCACCCCCTCTCCCCTCCCCCACCCCCCCCCCAGGCTCAGAGAGCTCTCAAATGCCCAGAGGGTTTTGATGAAACTTCCTAGAATAGTAACCTCCTGGGCTGAACTCAGGCAGGAGAAATTTCAAGGGGTAATTTGGTGAGAAAATGATCAAACTCCTGGAAATAAGTGCTAAGAATACTGGAACCCCCTCAGTGGGTCCTCAGGGACGAGAACAGCCTCCTTCAGGGGATCCCCAACAGCCTCCCACTCACACTCTGGGCCTGGAACCCATCAGAGTCAAAGCAGCTGAAAGTCAAGTGTGGGAGCCGCATCAGAGGCAGGGAAGAGGCCCTATTCCAGGCCCCGCCTCTACTGACCAAAGTGACAAACCTTGGGGCTTCCACCTCCCCTCCGTAATCAGTCAGGGTGGGCTCTCCCCGCCCTCCCAAGGGCGGCCCCTGCCCCGGTTCAAGCCTCAAAACCCGGCACCTGCCCAAGACGCCAGCTGGCCTCCCCACCCCTGCCCCCCCCCCCCCCCCCCCCCGGTCCTGCCAGCACCGGCTGCCAGACTCTCGCTCAGAACACTTTAGTGACTGCCCACGTTCACGGGCCAAACCTTCAGCCTCACTGTCATGGCTCCTGGGGACCCAGCCCCAACTCACGATTTCAACCTTTCATCACTTCCGTTTCCGGCACCCATAGTCAAGCCAGACCACAAACGGTCAGCCCCTCGCTTTCCCAGCCATATCCCCCATTGCTGCCACTTCCTCTACAATCACCTGGCTGGCCCAGGTTAAAGGTCACCACCACTTAAGTCTCCCCTGATCTCCTCTGACCGCCGGTAGCACCCGCCTCTTGACGTTACAGCGTAGACCTCTGTGTCCATCTCATATCTTCTCAATAGATTGTGGACACCAGAATCAATACCGTAGAGGTTCTAGTGTGTCCACTTCATCTTCATGGCCCTCACTGACCCCAACCCTTGGTGGGTGCTCAAGAAATACCTATCAACTCAGTCGGAGTGGAACCATTCCCCAGGGGCCAAAACATTATCTTGCATGTGATTCTATTAACAGATAGGCCAGATTCCATCCATGCCAAGGGTAGGGTGGAGCTAATTTCTCTTTATTGAGAAAAGGGACAGGACCTATAACATCTCCCCCAGTGCTAATGTATGCAGATCATGATGTAACTGCTTTTCTGTGGAGAAGATCCTGCCCGCAGGAGCAAAAACATAAACCGAGTGTGCTTGCCTCCATCATGATCTCTCCACTCGTCAGGCATGGGATTCTTACAACCACCCCTGTGGGAGGTTTCACTGTCCCCATCTTACAGATGGGAAAACTGAGGTGTAAAGAGATAGCAGGATTCAAACTCGGGTCTGACTTCAGAGTCCCAAGTCGTAAGGCCTCTGGGCTACAGTGCTCTCTTCTGTCACCAGGGCGGACTGTCTCCGGCTGACTTCCCAGTGGGCTTGGGGAGGAGGGGGAAGCAGGCGTGTGTGAGTACATATGGGCGTCAGAGAGCCACACCCCCAGCCTGGGCATCCTTCTGAGGAATACTGAGAAAGCAGAAAGGTTGCTCCCGTAAGAATCACGTGGAGATGTTAAACTCACCCTCCTGGAGCTGGAAGGAGACCTCCCCCTGACTCCCACTGTTCTCTCCTGCTTCGTGGGGCCCAGCAACACCCCACTGCACACACCCACTGACACCAGGCCAGCCAGACACAGGAGCCCACAAGCTCCCCCGCCACCAGGCGCTCCACACCCCCTCAGCCCGCACTTCCCACAGAAACGCTTGCTTACGGGCACACGCGGCTTTGCACACGTGCAATCGCCCGGCAGCCGTGCAGTGACAACGGCCCCACCCCTGCCCGTCTCCACCGTGATCCTGCAGAGGACTTGGGCACTCCTGCCCACCGCCCTCACCTGTGGCCAAAGCACTCCCCTCCACATCACCTCCCTGGACCCCCCTCAGCCGCCGAGAGGACCCCACAGGGAAGGGGCTTTCCTGGATCCTCCTCGCCTACACACCCAGTGTCCTGTCCACCCAGGGAGATCCAGTCCAGCCAAAGTCAGTATCAGAAAGGAAAAAGGAAAATCAAGATTAACAGTCTTTAGCCCTACCCGCTGAGATGTAACCACATCCCACAACGTCCTGGGCTCCACGGCTCTAAAAGATTTATCGTCCTCTGACCGCACGCTCATTGATATTTCCCCAGCGCCACTCACCCGGTCCACTAGAGTGTAATGTAAAGCTATTGCAGGGAGAAACTGAACTCAGATGGAACGTGGGCCAACAGGCGATTAAACCCTAAGGGGGGATCCCTTTCTGGTCCCGGCGAGAGGGACTGCGGGGAGGGTCCGGGCCTTCAGCAGTGGCCCAGGAAGCCTCTGTCCAAAGATGCCCGATTCCCTGGCACCCCTGAAGCTGAGCTGCCGGGCACCATGATTTATGAGGTGGCTGAGGAAGGAAAGGTTGCCAGGAGCTGAGTTAAGCAACTTTTGGAGAAACATGGACAAAGAAATAGGAATAGGACTGAGGACCAGAGTTGAAAACAATCTCAGCTCCAGAGAGTCACTTGCCCTCGATGGCCACTCCTGTGTTACCAGCCCCCTGCCCCAGCTGGCATCTGTTCAAAGCCAGCAGCTGTGCAGCACGATGAGGGGCGGTGGTGACCTGGCCGGGCTCCCTGCGGCCTCAAACCCTGAGGACTCGGAAGAAAGCCCTGCTCTGCTTTTGGGAAACAGAGGCCAATTCCTCCTGTCGACGTCTCCGATCTGCCCCGCCTGAAACCCAGCTCTGCTGTGCAGAGCCCCAGCATCCCAAGCAGATGGCAAGGGGTGGCTGCAAAGGGGTGGCTCCTGGATCCCCAAACCATGAGGCTGAGCCACAAATCAGAACAAACAGGCGTAGGTGTGGAGGGTGAGCTGAGGGGATGTGAATGCTGAATATTCACATCAGGGAGGCCTGAGGCTTCCTCTTAATGGACTTGCACTAGGAGAGCTTTCCAAGCAGGAGCGGAAGTGCTGGCAACTCCTGGGGAGGCAGCCAAAGGGGCCCAGGGAACACGTAGGACAGGCCTCGGACACCCCACGGATGACCTGGGCACAAGTGGCCGAGGAGGCACTTGCAGGGCCAGGCAGTGTCCAGGCGGCAACCCCGGGGCAGGGGCCTGGGGGGCTGTGTCCTCTTTCTCCCCTTGTGGCTTGACACTGCAGCACGGACACAGGACAAAAACTTTCTGCCTTGGGACCAAGCTTGTGAAACGGGTTGCTGGCTAAGGCAGACACTCACATGGAATGCTGGAGAAACCGGGCCTGGGTTCACGGAATCCGGCCTTCCAGTGCAAAGCCTTCTAGCCGTGGGGTATGTAATCCAGGCTCTGCAGTCCATTATCAGGAAGTAGGCCCCAGTGGCAGAAAGTAAAGCAACTGGCAGCCACCCTCAGCTTCTCCACCTGGGAAGGCCCTTCAGGCAGAAGTGGGCCCAGGTCCTGGGGAATTCCTGCTACACCTGTCTGCCCTCAGAGACCCCCTATGAGGGTGCCCATCACGCCTTCTCCTTGCCCCATGTATCTGAGGGCATCCCCCATGGGCCCCAGCCTCCTACCAACCAGCCTCAACCTCGCTCACAGGACCACCCAGCCCTGCATCCTTCTGGTGACTATGACCCACTGGGCTTTCTCCAGGCCACAGCCCCCAAAACTCTGATGCGGCCGCTCCCCAGCCCCATCCTCTGAACCCAGAGCCAAAGGAAATTCTCAAGAGAAAGTGCACACTTCCAAGTCTCGCTCCCAGCCAGGTACCCCCAGATCTGTCAGCCAAGGACACCTCCCAGCCCTGTGCGGCCACGAGCACGTCTGCAGCCCCGGCGAAGGGCTCCCTCTTGCTCTGGCCACTCATGCAGGATGCTACAGTTGCTGCAGCCATGCTTGGACAGTCCTCGGGAGCCCTGGGGCCTGGTTCCTGTTCGGCAGCTGACTCACAATGTCAACAGATCCCACTTTCCCCACCAGGAGCCCTTACGCTCAGGGCCTCTAATTCCCTATGACAGGCCCTCGACTTTCCGGCTGCCTTCCTCCCCAATCACATTCCATGCCTCCATTTCCTCTGCCTCCTGCCTTGGTCTCTTTACCTGATGATAATCCCTGACCTTTGGACAGCCTTTCACAAAGGGTTTCCACAGGCACCATCTTTCATCCTCTGCGACCACCTTCTGATGTGGCTCTGAGAGATAAAGTCACCTGCTCAAGGTCACACAGGAAAGACTGGAATTCAAGTTTTCTGGCTCCGTATGCACTAGACAACACTCTAGCTTTGAGGAACCTCAGCAGCATCTCCAAGCACCCACTTTGGCAAGTGAGCTGCCACCCCCACCCTAGTCTCCCATACCCTCAACTTGGTCTTTCTGGACTCCTAAAGGTCTTCTCCAGGCCCAGCCTCATTTATTCTTCTACCCCCAAGAGATCCACAAAGACCTAACAAATTCCCCCACATTCTAAGACTTCTCTGGGGGTCGTAAATTGCCCCTCTGTGAAGTAGAACACATGCGACGCTGACTGTGACCCTCACCCAGAGCTTCCCAAAGGACTGGTGAGGGCAGACGCAATCCTAGCACACTCCTGGTGGCTGCAGACTCATCTTTCAAACATCACCCAAATGATCCTCTGGACCCAAAGGCTTCCAAGCATCATAGAAGAGAGGCAACTCCCAGACACCCAGGAGCAACGGAAAAGGCAGGGCCCAGATGGATGGAGCAACACACCTCCCCCCCACCCACCAACGTGGCCCACCTCTCAGCCCTGCACATTCCTCAGGACACATGTTCAGGGAGAGTGAGCAGAGCTGAGAACTGTCCACCTCTCCTCTCCTCCCCAAAGCTGAATGAATTCATGAGCCCAGGACAATGTTAGGACAGGTCTCCATCTGGGTCACCATCAGCGTCCTCAGGGTAGAAGCATCTCCAGGCATCTCTCTTTCACGTCCATTATAAAGGACACCAACCTCCTCTCAGCTTTCTGCCTTCCTCAGTCCAGTGTACCCAACAGATATTAAAGGTGGGCCCGCAGTGCCAGAGGCAATGCCCCTCATCATCACCAGAGTGGGAGGATGGGCATTTACCCTTCCCATCCACCAGGGTCTGAGGGCCATGGATTCTCCCCTCGCAGGGCCAGGCTGCCCCGGCACCACGCTGTGCCAGGGTCATTTCTCACAGTCACGCTAGGAACTCCTGCCATGCTGAGGACACGAATTCTTCAAGCCCCGGGTGCCATCACTCCAGACCATGTCAAGGCCAGAACCATCCGACACCTTATTAATGAGAGCACTTCCTCACACCCCTGCCAGGGGCACCACCATGCGCCCACAAGCTGGCCACCGCCACTCCAGAACCAGTCCAAGTGCTGTGCCCATCACCAATCTGCACTGAGGGCTGTGCCCGCCCCACACCTGGGCAGCCACCACCGCACCAAGGTGGGGGTGAGTCTTCTGACACCCGTGCCGGGAAAAGCACGCTGCCTGTGCCAGACCCACGCTGCCCACGCTCGTGCCACGGGTGTCACCATTCCCACACTGGTGCCAGGGGTCCACGGATCTCACACCTGCCACACCGCGCGCCCTGGACACTGCCCAGCTGCCGCACCGCTCACACCGCGCCCGAGTCCGGGGCCCGGCCCGCCGCGCCCGCGGCCCCCCTTACCTCCAGCCCGCCGCAGGGATCGGCCCGCCGCCGCCACCGCGACCGCCACCTCCATCCTGGGCTCCCCAAGGCCCCAATTCACTAACGCCGCTTCCGCAGGGCGCCGGCGCCGGCGCGAAGGCCGCCTCCGCCCCCCGGGGGACGCTGCGTCCTTTACGTAAACCCCACTCCGCCGCCAGCGGTGACCATGGCGACGACCGCGGGGCGGCAGCGCCCCCTGGTGCCAGGGAGGGGAGCGGCGCCGAGGCAGGAGTGAGCGGAGTCTTTCGCGGGGCTCCACGCGTGGGTGCGGTGGGCGCAGGACTCCAGCCGCCGCTGCAGCTTCGTGGGCGGCCGGGAGGGGCAGGACCGGCCGCGCTGCATGCGGGGAACGGAGCCGCCTGGGTCCCCCTCCTTCAGGCCCCGCGTGACCGGTTTTAGCGTGGGAGAGGCAAAAAAGCATGTAGGATCACTGGAGAACTGGTTCATTTGGGGGGAGGGAAGAGAGAGATGGGTTCCACCTCCTCGGGGTGCTGAGCGCTCCTTGGCGGGGCGGTCAGAGCACATCATAATCATCTGTGTCCTCCCCTCACCCTCTACCCCTGCAGGGCCCAGCATCGTGCCTGGCATCCAAAAGGGCGCTTGGTCAATTTTGAATTCCTGGAAAATAAAGAAAATTGCCCTTCCTATTCTGCTTCACACGCATCCATTCATTCACTTAACACACCTTCCCTGAGAGCTAGCCTTGAGCGGCACTGTCCACGTGCCTTGTGCTAAGCCGGGGGAGTGAGTGAGCACAAAGACAAGCAGAACCCAGGCCCTTCCCTTCAGTTCAGTCTAGGGGGTACTAGACCATCACAGTACAGGGCGCTTGTGGTGTAGGAGCTCAGCAGAGAGGGCGGGTGGAGCTCTTCGAGGGGCACTTAAACAAGCCGTGGGGGAGAAAGTTGGGTCTGGAGGCTGAGATGACCCAGCTGGGTCTCAAAGGTGGAGTAGAATTCAGAGGCAAAAAGGGGAGTAGCATGTTTCAGCAGGGGGAGTGCCTCTAAAATGTTCTCTGGGCCCTGTTGTCATCCCAAGAAAACGGTGATACACAGCAGTTTAGTGTAAGTGGGAGTATAAAGAGCTATGTGTACGGGGGCCTGCGGTGGAGTAGCCGCCTGAAAACTATCCAGACTTTTGGGTTTAAAGTGAGACTCTGAGTCCAGGGCAGTCTTCCCCTCTGCTGAAGCAGGTGGGACCTACTTCTGGAAGGAGTTCTGTATTACCCGCGGTTATTTATTATTATTATTTTTTTGCGGTACGCGGGCCTCTCACTGTTGTGGCCTCTCCCGTTGCGGAGCACAGGCTCCGGACGCGTAGGCCCAGTGGCCGTGGTTCACGGGCCTAGCTGCTCCGTGGCATGTGAGATCTTCCCGGACCAGGGCACGAACCCATGTCCCCTGCATCGGCAGGCGGACTCTCAACCCCTGCGCCACCAGGGAAGCCCACCCGTGGTTATTTTGAAGGCAAACTCCGGCTTATTTAAAAAAAAAGAAAAGTGGGGGGGGGGAGGGCAAATACTGGCTGGGATACCTCAGGGGATTCAAGAAAGAGTTGGACCCTTACAGCCTCAGGAAGGGCAGGGTATCAGGGAGGCTTTAAGGACTGACTGTAACATAGCAGTTTGGGGACCTTCTGTCTAGATCACTGCAATTAATCAGAATCAAAACTGCCAAATGTAATGTCCCTTGGTTCAAGGTTCTAGATTCCCAAAAGAAAGAATCTTGTTGGTCCAGCTTGGGCCATGGTCAATCATAGCAGCTACATTCTACCCCCTTAGCTGCCCAGTGCACACAAATTCACACATGTACACACACACACACACACACACACACATCTTCCTCACATTCATCCAAAGTCACCTTCACCAAACAATATTGTGTTCCACTACTCCCTGGTCGGCCACCTCCAGACTTGCTGTCATGATCAAGATCCAAGTTCAAGGTCTTCAAGGTGATGTCCATGTCTCTTTTTCCTCAAGGTTTATGGTGATCCCATCTGGGCATCTAACAACTGAATTAAAGGGTGCCTTTAACTACCACAAACATGTCCTTCGAATTCTCGCTGCTCAAAGGGTGGCATTAGCACCATCGAGGAGCTTGTGAGAAATGCAGAATCTCAGGCCCCCACATCTCAGCAGATTGAAAAGATCCCCTGGTGATTTGTATGCACATTACAGTTGGAGAAGCACTGCTATTATAAATATGGATGGAAGGGAAAAGGCAATGTATGAAAAATGCTTTTCAATGGTGATCATTGCTGTTTAAAAAGAAAAGGGGGAGGGGTTAGTTATTTAATCTTCAGCAACTCCAGTAACCAACAAGGAAATAACCGACTCCAGTTACCATCAAGGTAGCGGCTGCAGTCTTTATTTTTGCAACCGGTTGCAAACTCTTAAAAGGTGTTTATGACTTTCTTCCTCTAATTCTTTATTCCTTGGTTCACTTGCCTCCTGCCTGCATCTCATGTTCCTGGTTGACTGTCCATCCTTAAGGGCCTGAGCCGTTGGTGATCTTGGCTGTAAAGCACCACAGCAGAATTCTATCTGCCTTTACCACTGGGCATGATGGTGTAGGAGGTGCTCCACAGGGACCCTGCGTTCCACCCATATCCCTCCTGTGTGTGTGTGTGTGTGTGTGTGTGTGTGTGTGTGTGTGTGTGTGTGTGTGAGATGACGATCCCCAAGTGGCCAGGTGGCGGTCCCAGTGTCCAATTCAGTGGAACCGTTATTGCGCCTCCTGGTGGAAATATTCCTCCCTTCAGTTCTAAGACCATCAGACAATCAAAACTCAGAATTGCCTGAACAGGAGGCAGACAGCAGGCATTTTGACAACGGTGAAACTCACATTACCGTCTCCACCCCTAGTTCCCAGACCCTTTGGAGGAAACATACCATAACAGATGTCTGGTTTAGAGCACACATCCACTGGGGGCCTTACCTGGTCCAGCCACCAGGCTGCTCCCCCTCCACTCCAATATCACATTTGTCCTCCCCTCTGAATGCCCTCAGGCCCCATTCTGACAGAGTTTGACCAGGTGTCTTTGGAGACAGCTACGAGTGTTGTGAGCAGAGTGGAGGAGCAGGGGAGGAAGACAAGAGTGAGGGTTCCAGAATGGGCCACAAGCCACAGATTGGTCCCGCTGTGTCCAGCTGCCAGGCTGTGTTCCCTCAGCTTGGTGCCAAATTCCCACTCTGGCCTCAGTTTCCCTCTAGGTCCCAGTGGGGATAATAACATGGCTCCTCCTCCCAGGGGTGCTGTGTGGATTAACTAATTAATGAGTGTGACGTCGTCTGCTTCCACAAAGGGGCTGATTAAATGCTGAGCCTTGTTATTAGAGTAATGGGGGGCGTGTGACAGGCAGAGTAGACTGGAGACAGATCTGCTCCCCTCGCCTCCTCCTCACCTCCTTCCTCCGTCTGCCCCACGCTCTGCAAGCTGAACATCTTGCAAGACAAAACCAAGATGATGTTTGGCACCCCCAAGGTCGGTGTATAACTTTTGCTCATTTCCCCTGTACTGGAACGTGGGTCAAGGCCCAGCTTCATAGAGTAATCTATCTCCGACAGCTGACACAGCTGTGCCCTGCCCCAGACTCTCAGCTCCCAGCAGCTGCAGGATGGGATGGCTTGGCTAGTGATTGCATCAGGTTAGAGCTGCCTGCAGAAAGACAACTGCAGAATTCCTGAGCTGGGTACCAACCCCCTGACTGCATTGCCCCGTGGTCCCAGCCACTGACTGCCTTTCCTCACAGCCCGAGGGAGGGAAAGCCAATGTGGCATACTGGCTTAAGGCTGGGGGAATTCAAAGCATGCAGTGTTTTGAAGTATATAGTATCTGCTTATGGCCACGGGAGATCCAATGACTACATTTTAGCTGGGATGCAGGGTATCGGATAATGGATGAAATCATAGTTCTGTGCATGGCGACTTTAGCCTGGCTTGTTCCCAAATGCAAAAATCCAGGGAGGCCCCTGAGTGAAATAGTGAATGTGACTTTCCCAGTAGTCAGTGTGAGATCATTGCCCACTCCCAGATGCTGGGTCCCCTATCTCTGAGTGTTGTACAGTGCTGGCTGTCACCCAGAATCCTGGTACCCATGATGGGGTGGATGGGAAGGAATCACTCAGTCCCACCACCAGGTAAATGTTTGCATCTGACAACCAAGGGGAATGTTGTTTACCCACATAGCACAAACTCAGCCTGCCTGGGGAGGCAAGAGAAAAGCTCTGGAGGCTGAGCTGTCAGACTCCCACAGGGAGAGAAATTAGCCAGTCGCGAGGTCTAGACAATGCATATGAATTGGGGTTTGGGACACCTGGACCCAGCTCGGGATCATCCTGGCTATCTCATGGCAGGATTTCAATCCTCCTTCCCTCTGAAAACAGCTTCTTTCCTGCCTTCTTGTTCCTCCTGCTGTGAGGTACAGGTATGTGTCATGGGGGCAAATAGCCTGGAGGTAGGGGCTGGACCAGCCAGGGATTAAAAGATCAGCCACCGGGCCTCCCTGGTGGCGCAGTGGTTGAGAGTCCGCCTGCCGATGCAGGGGATACGGGTTCGTGCCCCGGTCTGGGAGGATCCCATATGCCGCGGAGCGGCTGGGCCCGTGAGCCATGGCCGCTGGGCCTGCGCATCCGGAGCCTGTGCTCCGCAACGGGAGAGGCCACAACAGTGAGAGGCCCGCATACCGCAAAAAGAAAAAAAAAAAAAAAAAAAAAAAAAAAAGATCAGCCACCACTGGGATGTGCTGAGGTCCTGTATGAGAAGCAAGTTCTCCCCTCCCACCAGAGGGGAGCCTACAACCCATACCTTTTACCTGAGTAAGCATAATTTGCCGTCAGGGTCTCGACAAATCTACGTGGTGGTGGAGTGATAATGGTGGAGATGCTGGAGGAGGTGAGAGTGGTGGTTGTCTAGGTGGTGGTGACGACAGGGAGGGGAAAGAGGACTGGTGGCTTCCAAGGGGTTTTTCCATTCCCACCTCATCCTCCGTTCACTTGGGCATCACCAGCACTTTCACTGTAATGCCCAGAGGATTGGGGGATCCTTGCACCTCATGAAACCAGCCCATTTGTAAGTGTCTGCTCCCTAATGAGCATTGTAGTAACTAGTTTTTCTCCTTGGGGCACTAGGGAGCTATGGGATGTAAACACAGATGTCTCAGGGGAAAGATTGCGTGCTTACTGACTAGTGTGATTCATCTGCACTTTCTGGACAATAATAACAAGAGTAGAGAGTACTCTTGAGGGTGTTCATCCATCCATCCACCCATTCACCCAACAACTCATTCTCCCACCTGCCTCTTCACCCACCCATCCATCCACCCACCCATTCACCCACTCACCCATTCTTCTACCCAGTCTGTCCATTGCCCACTTACCTACCCATCCACTCACTCCTCCATCCACCTACCCACCCATCTACTCATCCACATATCCATCAACCCATCCATCCATCCACCTATCTTTCCATCCATCCAACCATCCACCCATCCATCTACCCAAGTATGTCCTAAATCATGTCCAGATGATTTTTCCACCTAAATATCTTTGCAACTACCCACTTCTGTCCATTTCTACCAGTACCACCCAAGTCCAGGACACACTTGTCTCCTCAGGGCCACTGCCATAGTCTCCTAACTGCTCTTACTTCTCATTGATTTTGCACCAAACAGGTAGAGTGACCTTCTATAAATGAACATCAGATTATATCATGTCACTGCTTAAAACCCTGCTCTGGTTTCTTATCGCTCTTAAAATACAGACCCCGATTTTTGTTGGGTATACAGTAAAGTGTACAGATAATGAATTTCTACATATGTATATACCTGTGACCAGACCCAGACAAAGACACAGAATATTTCCAGTTCTTTGTGTCCTTAATGGTCAATAGCCACCCCCCAGAAGTAAACACTATTTGACTTCTATGCCATAGGTTTGTCTATTCCTGAACTTCGTACAAATGGAATCATAGAGGACATACTCTTTTGTTTCTGGCTTCTTTTGCACAACATTATGTCTGTGAGATTCATCCACGTTATTATGTGTATCAATAGTTCATTCTTTTTATTGCTGTGTGATATTTCATTAGATAAATATACGATGATTTGTTTGTCTATTCTGCTGTTGATGGATATATGGCTTTTTCCAGCTTGGGGCGCTAATGAATAAGGCTGCTATGAACATTCTTGTACAAGTCTTTTGGTGGACATTGCACTTATTTCTCTTAGGTTGGATGGTAGGCAGAATAATGGTCCCCCAGTGATGTCCACGTCCTAATCCCCAGAACCTGTAAATATGTTCGAGTACATGAAAAAGGGGAATTCAGATTTCAGGTGGAATTAAGGTTGCTAATCAGTTGACCTTGAGATGGGAGATTATCCTGGCTTATCTGGGTGGACTCAGAGTAATCACAAGCGTCCTTATAACTGGGAGAGGGAAGCTAGGTGAGAGAACCAGAGAGATGACAGCGTGAGACAGACTCAACAAGCCATTGCTGGCTTTGAAGATGAGCCAAGGAGTCGGAAAAGGCAAGGAAACGGATCATCTTTCTAGAGCCTCCAGAACGAACACAGCCCGGCCGACACCTTGATTTTAGCCCAGTGAGACCCATTCTGGACCTCTGACCTTCAGAACTCTAAGATATAGATTTGTTTTAAGCCACCAAGTTTGTGGCAATTTATGACAGCTGCAATAGGAAACTAATACAGGTAGATGCTTAAGAGTCGAATTGCTGGGTCGTAGGATGGGCAAAAGACTCAAATTCTTCTTGAGATCTCCACCACCCAGCATGTCTGGCCTTGCCAACGTGTCCACCCCCATCCTGGGCCACTCTGGGCTTTTCTCTCCACCCTCCAGCCACATCAGGCAAGCCAGCCATGATGTTCCTCAGAGGTGCCCTTTACGTGTGCTGCTCCCTCTGCTGGGAAGGCTCTCCTCTCCCCCACTCTTTAGCTGTCAGTTCCCAGGATGCTTCCTCAGGGAAAGAAGGTCAGGTTCCCAGTTACTGATGTGCTATCCAAGCACTCTTTTCTTTTCCTCCAGGCCACTTGTCAAGGTTTCCTATGACATATTCATTTAGGTGGTTGAGTTTGCCCCCCATCCCCTCCCCAAGACCCCATCCCCAGACTAGAAGCTCCAGGTGGGTAGGGACTGGGTCACCCCCATGTCGTTAGCACATAGCCCCAGAACCTGGCACATAGTAGGCCCACCACAGCTACCTCCCCCCCTATTGAATGAATGAACTTCTGTTTGATAGGGAGAGGGAGATGTCTGGGTACAGTGAGGATGTCAGAGGAAGTGAGGAGGAGAAGAAGGAAGAGGAAGAAAGGAGACAGGAGGAAAGACAGAAACACACACCCTGGAGACCACCAAGGCCCAGATTCTGCCCTCATTTTCAGTCTCATTTCACCAGCATCCCCAGGGCAAGAAGTCTCTTGAAAACCATTCATGTGAATCAAACCAAACCCTCAGGAGACAAATGCTGATCTCTTAGTGAGAAAGGCCCTCTATTCCTTTACAGACAGCTTGATGCCTTTGTAGGGACCTGTGACTCATACTTACTGCCTTGGAAACAGTCAGCCTGGCCCCTGAGGCAGGAGAGGCATTATATATGAGTCTGGAGATGACCAAGACTCCAAGAGAGGCAGTGGGTTTCCCAAGGCTCCCCAACATGTTAGAATCAGAGCTGGGACCTGAGACTGGGGCTGTTGACTCCTAGCTCAGTAGTGGGATAGGGTAGGGATGACAGATTTAGCAAATTAAAAAACAGGATGCCCAATTCATTTAGAATTTCAGATGAACAACAAATAATTTTTTAGTATAACTATGTCCCAAGTATTATATGGGACATACTTATACTAAATAATTACTGTCATTCATCTGAAATTCAAATTTAACTGGGCATCCTATATTTTATCTGGCCATGCAGCTGCGGGAGTGGGGTGAGGGTTAATCCCTGCTTCACTACTAAGCAGGCCTGTCTGGGGACCTGAGTCCTCATGCTCTCTAGGACACACAGCCTGTTTGTCCCCTGGACAGAGCTGGCCACCCTCTGACCTCTTTGACCTCCTTGACTCACGGTCTTCAGCCTGTGAGCAGACCTCAGCCTTCTGCCAGGACACTGGTTCTCAACTTAAAGCCTTAGAATTATCTGCCCAGACTGCACCGCGGGCCAATTACAGCAGAATCTCTGGGGGTTGGACTCAGGCATCAGGAGTTTTCAAAGCTCCCCTGGTGATTCCAGCAGGCAGCTGAAGTTGAGAACCGCTGTGTAGCAGAACTCGCGTCTTGGCTGCTAAGGGCACGATAGTTCCGCCTTTGTCTCCTGGAAGAGCCTTGGGAAACCCCGCAGTCTCAGCTGCTCCCCTTTGCAAACCACTCCGCTGTAGGCCCTTCTGCTCTCAGCTCCTCTCAGCCCTTTCTGGTTGATTCTGAAGAGTTCCCATTTCAGAGAAGGACAGTTCCCATTACCCCCAGGCTTATTAGGAAAGCAGGGGTGGGAGCCCCCCTTCTGGGATCCTTGTGCCCCTGCTGGGATCTGGAGCACCCAGGGATCCTCTTGGGGATCCAGGTTCAAGGCCAGGCAGAAAGCAGGTTGTTCTTTGAGCTGATTCTTTGTTCTTTGAGCCCAATCCTTGTGGCTGGGTTGGATCTGCCAGCTGTGGGTGTCTGTAGCACCCTCATACTTCTCCCCCAGAGCACGCAGTGTGCTTGTATTTCCTCGTCACGCCATGTTTGTCTTCCCACTAGACTCAGCAGGGCAGGGGACGGGTCTGTATTCTGTGTTCCTGGACCTTGCCTGGTGGCTGGAGCAGGGGCTCATAGAATATTTGTGTAACTAGTGGATGAACCCTTAGCAATTATGAACTCTAACCCTGTCCTTGTACAGATAAGGAAACAGAAGCACAGAGAGGGAAGGGACCTGCCCCAGGTTGCACAGCATGGTGGAGGCTGAGTTAGGACTAAAGCTCAAGACTTTGATTCCTGTTCCAGGGCTCTTTCCACTCAGTACAACTTAGGAGTGCCCCCCCTCTACTCCCACCCACCCCACCCCTCTCAGCCCTGTTCTGAGTCATCAGCTCCTCCTCCTTTCAAGCTCTCCCCCTACAGACACACACACACACACACACACACACACACACTCTCTCTCTCTCTCTCTCTCTCTCTCTCTCTCTCTCTCTCCATCCTCTTCCAAGTCTTGCCTTCTGGGAAGGGTCAGGGTGACCCTCGCAGTGGGTGAGGAGACAGGCAAAGGGGGGAGGAGACATATATTCTGTAGAAAACACCAGAAGTCCCTCTAGCTTGAAGCCTCCTCTACCAAACAGACTTGCAAGGTGTGGAGGGAAATCTATGTGGACGAGCTTCACAGAATGGACCTTGCCCTCCCCCACACCTCCTCTCACCTCGGAGGAAGGACTGAGCTGGCCCCAAGCTCAAGGAGCCTGCTTCTCCCCAGGCCAGTCCCAAGCTGGAGAGTCCGCAAGCAGGGTTTGGAGCTAAGTAGAGCCAGCTAAACAACCCCCACCCCTGCTTTTCCTGGCTGTAAAACCCTCAATGAGGCTCAGTTTCCTAATCAGGAAAATGAGTCTAATAACATTGCCCAGCTTGGGGGTGGTGAGGATGCCATGTATGGCGCTGGGCACCCTATTAGGTGCTCAGCCAAGGTGCTTTCCCGGAGCCTTTGCCCTGGGGTCTCAGCGACATTCTAGGCTGGACATGAGCACAGTTAGCAGGAACTCAAGGCTGATCCCCTGACTGGACAAACCGATGTCATCCATCCTCATCCTGAGCTGTGAGTCAGAAGGTGGTAATTTCATGAATGAAAATGGCTTCCCAATGGGCTCTAAGGGGATGGGGCACCTTTCAGAGACTTCCCTGCCTTTTTTTTTCTTGGCCACAAGGAGTGGCTTGTGGGATCTTAGTTCCCCGACCAGGGATTGAACCCCGGGCCCCCGGCATTGGAATTCCCTTCCCTGCCTTTTAAAAAAAAATTTGTTTTATTGAAGTATGATTGATTTACAATGTTGTGCTAATTTCTACTGTATAGCAAATTGATTCAATTATTCATATATATACATTCTTTTTCATATTCTTTGCCATTATGGTTTATCACAGGATATTGAATATAGTTCCCTGTGCTATACAGTAAGACCCTGTTGTTTTCCTTGCCTTTTGAAGCCACGTCAAGAAGGTTAAGCTAGTATTTGTACCGCAGGGCACTGGAGGCAGGTTTGTGATGGGTCTTCTTGGGAGGGCAGATATCAGAGGGGACAGAACCTGATGGGCTGCAGTGGGCAGGATGAACTCAGGAAACCTCAGGACCGGCCTTTGCTCTCAGACACCGTTTTCTTAGCAGTTTAAAAAAATGTGTGTGTGTGTGTGTGTGTGTGTGTGTGCACAGTGAAATATACATGATCTAAAATTAACCATTTTTTTAAGAGTGAAAAACTTTTTTATTTTACCTTCACTTATGTTCCTTTTTTTTTTTTAACATCTTTATAAAATTAACCATTTTTAAGTGTACTGTTCAGTGGCATTAAGTACATTCACAGTGTTGTGTAACCATTTCCGGAACTTCTCATCATCCCATCCAGAAACTCTGTATCATTAAACAAGAACTTGCCATTTCCCTCTCCCCCAGGCCCTTATAACCACTGTTCTACTTTCCGTCTGGATGAATTTGACTACACTAGGTACCTCCTATAAGTGGCATCACACAATATTTCTCCTTCTGTGTCTGGCTTTTTTCACTTGGTCATAATGTCTTCAAGGATCATCCACGTTATAGCATGTGACAGAATTTCCTTCCTTTCTAAGGCCAAATAATATACCATTGTATGTATAGACTACATTTCATCCATCAATGGGCATTTGGGTTATTTCTACCTTTTGGTAATAATAACAATAATAGTGCTGTGAACATGGATGTACTAATATCTGATCAAGCCCCTACTTTCAGTTCTGTTGGGTATATACCTATGTCAAAAGATAAACTGAGGCATATTAAAAATTTTAATAATTTGAACAAAAATTGATTCAAATCAGGCAGCATCCAATCTAGCAGATAGAAAGGAGCTCTGAGGAGCTGAACAGAAGGAAAGACTTTTATAGGCAGAAGGGAATGGGAACAAGCAAATTACACTAGGCAAAAAAGCAGGTTGATTATTGCAAAACTACTTTCCTTTAGGGGTTGCTAGGGGTCTATCAGGAAGAGGACCTAACTAATACTGGTCAGGCGATTCCTGATTGACTGGTTTAAGATTCCATTTCTGGGAAAGCCAGAACTAATTAAGTCTCAGTTTGGTGACATGGGGTTTAAGCAACTTTATTTTGGGCCTGTTATCTTGTTTTTAACACCCAGAAGTGGAATTGCTGGATCATATGGTAATTTTATGTTTAATATTTTGAGGAACCACCATACTGTTTACCACAGCAGCTACACATTTTACATTCCCACCAGTAATGCCCAAGTGTTCCAATTTCTCCACATCCATGCCAACACTTATTTTCTGTTTGTTTTTGTTTTTTGTTTATTTTTTGGCCACACAGCATGGCCTGTGGGATCTTAGTTCCCCAACCAGGGATTGAACCTGGGCCCTCGGCAGTGAGAGCACAGAGTCCTGACCACTGGCATGCCAGGGAATTCCTTGTTTGTTTATTTTTTATCATAGCCACCCTAATGGATGTGAAGTGGTGTCTCACCGTGATTTAAAAATTTTCTTCCTTTCTTTCTTTATGGCTGCATTGGGTCTTCGTTACTGCCCATGGGCTTTCTCTAGTTGTGGCGAGCAGGGGCTACTCTTTGTTGTGGTGTGCAGGCTTCTCATTGCGGTGGCTTCTCTTGTTTTGGAGCATGGACTCTAGGTGCCCTGGCTTCAGTAGTTGTAGCATGTGGGCTCAGCAGTTGTGGCTCATGGGCTCTAGAGCACAGGCTCAGTAGTTGTGGTGCACGGGCTTAGTTGCTCCGCGGCATGTGGGATCTTCCCCGACCAGGGCTCGAACCTGTGTTCCCTGCATTAGCAGGCGGATTCTTAACCACTGCACCTCCAGGGAAGTCCCTCTCATTGTGATTTTGATTTGTGATGCTGAGCATCTTTTCATGTGCTTATTGGCCATTTCTAAGTAGGTTTTTTTTTTTCTTTTTTATTCTTATTGAGGTATAAGTTACATACAAATCTTCAGTGTGTGCAGCTTGATTAATTTATTAAACAACTGGGTAACCATCATACAGATCAAAATTTAGAACATTCCAGCATCCCAGAAGAGTCCTTGAGGCTCCCCCCAAGTCAGTATTCCATGAAGGAAACTACCATTCTGACGTATATCACCATGGATAATGTTACCTGTTCTAGAACTTCAAATAAATAGAATCATAGAGTGTGTTTATTTTTGTTATTGGCTTCTTTCACTCTTTGTTATATCTGTGAGATTCATTCGTATCATTGCATATAGTAGTAGCTCATTCTTTTTCATTGCTGTGTAGTATTCCATTACATGGCTATACTACAATCTATTAGGATTAATCATATGAAATTGCAAATCTTCAGCCTCTTAATCTACAATATAAAAGACCATTTCATAAGGTTCAATCTAATATTTATCCACTCTGTAGTTGATAGATATTTGCTGCTATGAGCATTTGTTTATATGTCTTGGTGAGCATATGCATGCACCCATTTCTGCTGAGTATATTCCAAGGAGTAGATTTGCTGGGTCATAGGATATATGTATGTTAGGTTTGGTCAATTCTTCCAGTTTCACAAAGTGGCTTTACCGATTTACATTCCTACCAACCATGTATGAGAGTTTCAGTTGCTCCACATCCTTGCCAACATTCGGTAGGGTCTCTCCTTTCAGTTTTAGCCAACTTTCCAGCTAATGTGACCCAACTTGTTCCCCTTCCCAATCCCTGCAGTGACTCCATTGGTCAGAGCTGATTGCCCTGGGCTGGCCCCTGGTCTGAAGGCACGTCTATACGGACTGGACAGAAGGTCAGTTAACCCCTGGTGGGGGTTGATCTAAGCTCCACCCCATGCAGTCACACTATAATGAGTATTTGATGCTGTGACAGATACATAAGAAATATATAGGGCTTCCCTGGTGGCGCAGTGGTTGAGAGTCCGCCTGCCGATGCAGGGGACACGGGTTCGTGCCTCGGTCCAGGAAGATCTCACATGCTGCAGAGTGGCTGGGCCTGTGAGCCATGGCTGCTGAGCCTGCACGTCCGGAGCCTGTGCTCTGCAATGGGAGAGGCCCCAACAGTGAGAAGCTCACGTACCGCAAAAAAAAAAAAAAAAGAAAGAAATATATATTTGGTTATTCAGATGGCCAAACATATATTTCTCATATATTTGGCTTTTGTCCATGGTTCCTGGCTCGCAGCTCCCAAACCCTTGGTATTTCCTTTGTAGTAAGGCCAATGGGAGCATCTCTTATAATAGTATTTGGGGCTTCCCTGGTGGTGCAGTGGTTAAGAATCTGCCTGCCAATGCAGGGGACACGGGTTCGAGCCCTGATCTGGGAAGATCCCACATGCCTCACAGCAACTAAGCCTGTATGCCACAACTACTGAGCCTCCGCTCTAGAGCCCACGAGCCACAACTACTGAGCCCACGTGCCGCAACTACTGAAGCCCACGCACCTAGAGCCCGTGCTCCGCAAAAAGAGAAGTCACCGCAATGAGAAGCCTAGGCACCACAACCGGAGAAAGCCCGCGTGCAGCAACGAAGACCCAATGCAGCCAAAAATAAATAAATAAATAAATTAAAAATCATAATAATAATATTTGGTCTCTTGTCCTCAGTTCCTGAAATCCCTCCACATACATAAAGTTGAAATGGGTGTTTTGTTTTTTCATAACCAACCCTTTTCCACCACAACTGGGTTTATGTTAATAAGGTGACTTCTGGAAAGTGCCTAATGGCGGCTGGTTGTCAGGGGAACCACCATGAACAGAGGGAGAGGTGGGGCTGATTCCCAGGTTGGGGAGAAGGGCTGGAGGTTGAATCAATCACAATGGCAATGAGTTAATCAATCACGCCTAAGTAATAGAGAGTCTCCATTAAAAAAAACAAAAGGGATGGGGGTTGGAAGAGCTTCCAGGTTGGGGAACCAGAATGCTTCCACGTGCCACCAGGACCTGCCCCAAACTCCCCGAGGACAGAAGCTCCTTTGTTTGAGACCTCATCCTCTTCAGCTGGCTGTTGACTCGTGTCCTTTAATATCCTTTGTGATAAAGCTGTAATCTGGTGAGTAAACTGGCTTCCTGAGTTCTGTGAGCCGCTCTAGCAAATTAACTGAACCCAAGGAGGAACTTTTGATTTATAGCTGGTCGGCCAGAAGCACAGGTAACAACCTGGGCTTGTGACTGGTAGTCTTGTGGGACTGAGCCCTTAACCTGTGGAAACTGATGCTATCTGGGTAGATGGTGTCAGGACTGAGCTGAATTCTCAGACACCCTGATGGTGTGGCAGAATTGCTGGTTGGTGCAGGGAAGCCCCACACACACACTGAAATTGGGTCCAGGAATCTCAAAAAGTGTGGCATTAGGACAACCCAGTCAAAGTCCTTCCTCAGGACATATAGTACCGGCAGGGAGCCGATGATATGGATCAGTACTGTTGTGGTGACCCTAAGCGCCCCCCCAACCATGGGGTGATCTGGGGCCTAGGAGAACTGCGTGCCTGATGCATCGCATGCCCCTACTACACCCCTGGTTCCCACCTGTGCCCTTAACCCAACATCGTCTGTAGGTCCTTAAGCATTGTAGCTGGAAAGCATTTGGCTTCTGTGTATGTAATGTTTTTCAGTGTATGTGGATCCCATTGTGATTAATGCCATTCAAGTTTACTGAAAGCTTTTCAGTATTCACAGTCATCTTTGTGTTACATTTTCTTAGTGAATTCACAAAAATACAACTGCTGATAAATGGGGTGGGAATAGGTGAAACTGAAATGCAGGAGTTCAGAAAACAAAAGAGATCAGATGGCCCGGGATGTCAGCCAGTAGGACCATTTGGGGGTAACCAAAATGTGGGGGGAGGTGGAATGTTTCAAGTCTTCCACCTCCCTCAAGTCACCCTTCCCCAAAAGATCCAGCTGAAGTGGCTCGAGTCTCTCTTCTTTGTACTGGGGAAGTCTGGCATCCTTCTCTGCGTCTCTGAGAATCCCCAGTAGATGTTCCTGATCACTCTCCTGGTTTCTCCTAGTCCAGATTTCTGCAACCTTGTCTCAGGTCCCCCCTGCAGCGATTTCTCTCCATAGTGCTTCACCCAAGCACAGGCCTGGCCCTTGCTGATGGGGTGATCAAGCGGGACCACGAGGGCAAGACTGTCCAGGTTCAAAGCCCAGCTCTGCTATTGACAGACAGCTGACTGACCTTGGGCAAGGTTCTCTGTCCCTCTGGGCTTTGATTTTCTCATTATAAAATAGGGGCAAGTGTGGCACCTCCTCTTTGGGCTGGCTGAAGGTCACATGAGTTGATGTGGGTAAAGCCTCCAGTACCTGGCAGTTACAGGGCATGAGCCATCATTTTTATTTATCCCCCACTGAGTATTACTATTTATAACTGATTTTATGGAAGGTCTGGGGACAGAGGAGGGGGATTACAGTGCAGCATCAGAACAGTTTACAGCTGAACCACGGACCTCACCATGTTTAGCATCTCTTGTCCATGCCCATCTCAGGAAGTGTCTCACCAGCCCGCTGCCTCCTCTGGCCCAGATCTGATGCCATTTCTTGGGGCTTGCTCACCATCCCCTTTTCCATACCCTCCTCCCACTTCCATAGGCTTCTGCCCGCTTCTCAGCCACCAGAAGATGCAAAGTTGATTTTTCAGGGCATCTACATTTTGGCTTCAATTGCTGTCGTTGTAGAACAGGCTCTAAGACAATGAGGCTCAGTGAGACCCAGACAGCCCTGTTAGGAGAGGTCAGGGAAATCTGTAAGGGCATTTTTCTTTGTCACAATGTGTGTGTAACCAGTTATTATATATAAAAACAAAGTAATTCTGCATGCTTCTAATACACACAGAATTTTCCAGTAACATGACTATTACGTACACGGAAGGAAAAGATTGTCCTTTGTTTTGTTTGGAATTTTGCCAAGACTTGTTGCCCATTTCACATCACCAGCCACAGCACGGCTCGTGGTGTCTGAGTCACCGTCAGGACCACCTGGGTCCGTCTGCCTCCGTGGCTGTCGTATTCCCAGTGGTCCCACTAGGATCAAGTGTCAGGGCCACGTCATCCCACCTCCTCTGCAGTTGGCTTCTGCGTTTTCACCCTGAAACGATGTTTTTTAAATAAATTTATTTTTTATTTTATTTAATTATTTTTGGCTGCATTGGGTCTTTGTTGCTGTGCGTGCGCTTCCTCTAGTTGCAGCAAGTGGGGGGTTACTCTTCATTGTGGTGTGCGGGTTTCTCATTGCAGTGGCTTCTCTTGTTGTGGAGCACGGGCTCTAGGCACGTGGACTTCAGTAGTTGTGGCATGCAGGCTCAGTAGCTGTGGCTCGCAGGCTTTAGAGCACAGGCTCAGTAGTTGCGGCACACAGGCTTAGCTGCTCCATGGCGTGTGGGATCTTCCCGGACCAGGGCTCGAACCCGTGTCCCCTGCATTGGCAGGTGGATTCTTAATCACTGCGCCACCAGGGAAGTCCCTGAAATGATTTTATTATAAATTACTTTCCTTTAATTTCTCCTTCATATTATAGTTAGGATATTACACTGATTTTTTTTTAAAAAGCACTTATGAGGGCACGTGTGTTTACTTAGGA
This sequence comes from Mesoplodon densirostris, assembly GCF_025265405.1. NCBI lineage: Eukaryota > Metazoa > Chordata > Mammalia > Artiodactyla > Ziphiidae > Mesoplodon > Mesoplodon densirostris. Next base: position 10,498,651 of record NC_082667.1, read on the forward strand.
ATTTCATTTCAGCTTGGTAACAGGGGTAATTACAAAATATGTGTCATCCAAAGGGGGCTTGGGTCTGCCGGGGTTGCCAGCCACTACTCAAGGGCCCACCTTTGCATAATTAAGAGCCCACGCCTGAGCTCTTGCCAACCGGGAGTGATTTGTTTCTGAAACGAAGTTCTCAGCTCACTTGAATGTGGAGGCTGCTGCCATCATTTATTCTTTTAAACAGCTCTTTATCCTCTCCCCTGTAAATGTTCTTTTTTTTTTCCTTCCCTGTAAATGTTCTGGGTTAACCATCTCACTGCTGGTCCCCTCACTCCTAGGCCACTTCCTCCTTGGTCTGTCTTCACAAAGTGGCCCCAAGGGATGGTCCCAATATCTGAAGGTGACCTAAAACCTGGACCTAAAACCGGTCTGTGGCCCCACATTAGACTCCCTCAGCCTGGCCCGCAGGGTGCCCGCTGAGCCTGGGCACAGGGCACGGCCTCCTCTCTGCTCACTTCTCCCTCCCGCCTTGCCATCCAGCCTTTGTACCTGGGCCCAGGCTGCTTCCTCTGTCTGGATGCCCGAGCCTCACCACCACTCTCAGCTCCGTCCACCCGAAACCGTGCAACTCACGTTGGGACTCAAACCCACGCAGCCGGGACTCAAACCCATCAAAACTCTGACTGGAAACAGGAGGGAAGGGGGGAGGGCACAACCTTTGAAACAATGACATAGCCCGAGGACAGGACATAAACAGATGAGAACCAAATGGGTCCAAGATGGCGGACAAGTCGACTAGACCTTGAACTTCAGTATATACTCATTGTAGCACGTCAGCAAGCTGAAGGACATACCCACAGGCGCCATGACAGTTCCAAGGCAGACAATAAGGATCAAAAAGTGGGTCGGTGGGGCTTCCCTGGTGGCGCAGTGGTTGAGAGTCCGCCCGCCGATGCAGGGGACACGAGTTCGTGCCCCGGTCTGGGAAGATCCCACATGCCGCGGAGCGGCTGGGCCCGTGAGCCATGGCCACTGAGCCTGCGCGTCCGGAGCCTGTGCTCCACAACGGGAGAGGCCACAACAGTGGCCGCAAAAAAAAAAAAAAAAAAAGTGGTTGGTGGCCCAATTCCTGGAAATCCCCGCCCCTTCCCCAAATAGCTGGAATACTCCTCCCACTCATTAGCCTATGAAATTACCCAGCCCTATAAAAACTGACCACCCCATACCCTGGGGCCACTCCCGCCTTCTGAGATGGCCCACTCTCTGTCTGTGGAGTGTGTTTCTCTCTAAATAAATCCACTTCTTCCCTATCCCTTTCTCTCACTGAATTCTTCCTGCTGAGGTATCAAGAACCTGAGCTTCATTAAGTCCTGAAAGCAGGCGTGTGACCTCAGTTGGAAGGCCGTGGGTTTTGGCCAGGTTCGAGTCCTGGCTGCTTGGGTTCGAGTCCCAATCTGGGTTTAGGCTGGGTTAGAGGCCCGGCACGTGGGTTCAAGTCCCAATCTGAGGTGCACGGTTTCACACCCAGGGATGCCTTATTCTCCTCTTCAATAGAAACTCAGTCCTGAAGCTCCACTGGTAGAAGATGGGTTTCCTCTGAGGCCTGGAGTTGAGAAGGGGGTCAGTGGCCACTGGGGGAGGGAGATCAAGATGCGGGTTTTAGAGAATTCAGCCAGGAGCACTCCTCTTCCCCATCCAAGCCTGGAAGCACTGAGAGAAACACACAGCAGCCACCCAGACAGAGATCAAAATATTTCCCTCTGGCTGTGACTTCAGATCCGTGACCAAGGGGGCTTCCTACAATCCCACCCTTGAATTTGACATTCACCCACCAAAACTACCCAGTCCCAAAAGAGAAGGGGCTGGGCTGGGTGTGCCCAAGAGCTCCTCTGAAACTTGACCATCAGATAAGTCACTTCTCTGCAGGGGAGAAGGAGGGAGTGAGCTTCATGGGAGAGGCTGGAATGTAACTGTAATTCAACGGACACTCCTCCATGGGGAAACACGATGGGAGGGAGGGAGGGAGACGCCAGTGCCTGGTCCGTGTCGATAGGAGGTCCCAGATGGGGCAGGAGCTCGGAGAGGAGGCTGAGGCCAGAGGGGATCATCAGAGTTAGGGACTGTGCAGAGAACTTCTCTAATTTAAAATAACCTTTGAGGGACTTCCCTGGCGGTCCAGTGGTTAAGACTCCATGCTTCCAGTGCAGGGGGCTTGGGTTTGATCCCTGGTTGGGGAACTAAGATCCCACATGCTGTACGACTCGGCAAATAAATAAATAAAAGAAAATAACCTCTGATTGTCACCAAAGCTGTATATGTGCATTGTAGAAAGTTGGAACATGCAGATAAGCAAAAATAAAACAAACCACTTTATTCCTACCATCTGGGAAGGATCGCTGTAAACACCTTCTTGTCTGTCTTCCCAGATCTCTTTTTATGAATATATATACGTATATATTTTTAAATTATATTTATTTATTTTTGGCTGCATTGGTTCCTCGTTGCTGTGCGCGGCTTTCTCTAGTTTCGGCGAGCAGGGGCTACTCTTCATCGCTGTGGCTTCTCTTGTTGCGGAGCACGGGCTACAGGTGCGCAGGCTTCAGTAGTTGTGGCTCACAGGCTCTAGAGCACAGGCTCAGTTGTTTGTGGTGCACTGGCTTAGTAGCTCCGTGGCATGTGGGATCTTCCCGGACCAGGGCTTGAACCCGTGTCCCCTGCATTGGCAGGCGGATTCTTAACCACTGCGCCACCGGGGCAGTCCCTGTATTTTTATTAAGACAAGCTCAAAATGTCCTTGCTGCATTGTAATCTGCTTTTTTTTTTTTTAAATGAACAATCTCGACCTCTCCATCAATACATTTTTATCTTATCTAGGGCACAGCACATATTCTAATTCCCTCATTGTCCTCCAAGCGTCCTTTAAGCTGATTTGTGTAAACTAGGGTGCTATCAGGACCCTCTGGTTGGCTGCACTTAGGTCTCTTTGGGTTTGGCAGGTCCTTTTCTTATGACAATGATTTGTGAGGACTAGACCTGTTGTCTTGCCAAATGCTCCACCTTCAGGATTTGTTTTCCTGTTTCCCTCTTGCCTTGTTAAGTTCATCCCTTTGTCTCCTGTACTGCCAGGAAAATTGCTGGACTCCAGTTATGAGGCGTTTTGGACGAGGATGCCTGGAGGGTGGTTGGTGGTGGTCTCCTTTGCAATGCATCACACCAGAAGCTGCCTAATATCTTATAAGGGATGCTGACTTATGGTCACCATATCTTAGAGGGCTGGGCCAAGGGTCTTCCCATCTAGAAGCCTCCTTTGAGCTCCCTGCTCTCATTTAAGACATAGAAACTGAGATCCAGAAAGCAGCCTCCTGGAGCAGATGCCCTTACAGTTTACAGAGGGCCTTCTCCCTCCAGGAACCCCCTTTGTAGCTTCGGCACAACCCTGAGATGCAGGAATTATGATTCCCATTCCGAGGAAACTGAGGCTCCATGTGGCTAAGAGACCAGAGCTGGGACGTGAGCCCTGGGCTCTGCCTCTGGGTCCTTTCTCTCCCCTACACCAGGCCACAGGGCTCGGCCTGCCCTTTTCCATTAGGAGACACCTCGGTGTATCTGGCCCTTGAGCCCTCTGGGCTCAGCCTATGGGTAGCACGTTGCTACCCTGAGAAGGCCCCATGCCTGTCCTTGCCTTTTGAAGGCACAGGCCTTCACTCTGGGCTGCGGGTAAAGGGGACACAGATGTCTGGACCCCAGAATGTGCCAGCTCAGCAGGGCTCAGATTTCCCTCGGAGGACAGAGCCTTTCTGCAGGCAGCAGAGGACAGAGGGGAGACCTTGGCTTTGGCTGCCCTGCGGCTCCCTGGCTCTCCTTCTCGCAGGATCCTGCTTTAAGCGGAGAGAAAACCGAGTCTCAGAGAGTTTGCAAAGCCTCTGGCCTTGGGACACACAGCTGGATTGGGCAGAACCAGGACTGGAATGTGGGACCTGGCCTCCCAGCTTGGCGCAGCTTCCGTGGCACCCCATCCCCCCACTCCATCCTGGGGGAGGCTCCCACTCATCAACCAGGCCCAGCCCAATTAAAAACTGGGAGAAGTATGGGCTTCCCTGGTGGCGCAGTGGTTGAGAGTCCGCCTGCCGATGCAGGGGACACGGGTTCGTGCCCCGGTCCGGGAAGATCCCACGTGCCGCGGAGCGGCTGGGCCCGTGAGCCATGGCCGCTGAGCCTGCGCATCCGGAGCCTGTGCTCCGCAACGGGAGAGGCCACAACAGTGAGAGGCCGCGTACAAAAAAAAAAAAAAAAAAAAAAAAACTGGGAGAAGTAAAGAGAGCACTGGATAAGGAGTTCCACTCACAGTCCAGCCCGCTGCCCACCAGCCATGCCTGTTCATTCATTCATCAACATGCATCGTTTCCTGACAGGCACCAAGTTCGCACTAAATGTGGGGATACAGAGATAAAAAAAAGTTTTGGAATCAGATGGAATTGTTTTCATACCTCGGCTCAGTGACTCACATGTTATGTAACCTTGGACAAGTTATTTGACCTCTCTCAACCTCAGTTCCTTTATCCACAAAACAGTGATAAGATCCTCTGGTTGCTTTGTTGAGAGAATTAATAGGAGCTCACACTTGTATACTGTTTACTATGTGTCAGGCACTGCTTTACACATCTTATACAAATTAATTTGTTTAATCTTCACAACAGAGGTAGGTATTCTTATTAACATTCTCATTTGACAGATGAGGTACCTGAGGCCCAGAGAAGTTAAGTGACCTGTTCAAGGTCACACAGCATGTAAGTGGTGGAGCTGGGCTTTAAACCCAGGCAAACTGGCTCCAAATTAACCTATGCTTGTAATCACTACACTTAGACTAAGGCTTGGCCATAACCCTCATAAGCATTGGATGCTATCACTGGGTCGCAGAAGAGAAATGCTTTCTTTTCAGACTCTCCTCGTCACCATGCTTGGTCCCTAATGTCCTCTGGGGCCAAAAGAGCTTGGGGCTGATATGTCTGTCCACCGCACAGTCTGAGAAGCTGTATCAGGCAATGAATGTGGCAATCATGATGTATAACAAGACACGCCCAAACTCAGTGGCTTAAAAGGACAATCACGACTTCTCACACTCATGGGTCTGCAGCAGGGTTGGGCTTGGCTATGTGGCTCTGCTCCAGGCAGCAGGTCCAGCTCAGCTCAGATGCATGTCTCATCCTCGGCCCAGACTGAAGGGGCCACGCATCTGGGATGTGGTTTTCCAGGGGCTCTGACAGATGTGCAAGGGTAGGGAGCAAGCTCAGCCAGGAAAGCACATTTCAAGCATCGGTTCACCTCATCCCCCACCAGTCAAAGCAAGTCACGTGACCAAGCTCACGGTCAAGAGCAGGGAGGGCACCCCACCCACCACAAGGCCCCTGTGAAGGGGTATTGCCAAAACTGCTACAGGGCAATGAAGAATTGGGATCAAAATTTCAAACTCCCAAAAAAGGGAAGGGTCCAGGGCTGGGTGACTCAGCCTGGGGCCGGACATCAGGTTAGGAATCTCCCAGAAGCCTAGAGGCCTGGGCTACATCCAGTTCTGGAAGCTCCCAGCTTATTAAAAAACCAAGACATGCTAACAGGGCTTACGATAATTGTAGCATATTTTAGATGTTTGCATTTAACAAATTAATGCTTTTAGTACACACACAAATTGCTAAGCAATATAATTACGCTATTCACAAGAAAATTATAGGATTTATTAAAATTATTAATTGCTGGTATGACAGGCGGCAGTGTCCAGCAATGGGCCACAGGTGTGAAGATTTCTGATTCAGTCAGGCCAGGCTCTCTGTCACTGGACAGATGACCTCCTTGGGAGACAATTCCCCAAGCCTAATCCTGAGGCCCTCATTGTGCATTAGAAACACCTAGGAAGGGAATTCCCTGGTGATCCGGTGGGTAAGACTCTGTGATCCCCATGCAGGGGGCCCGGGTTCGATCCCTGGTCGGGGAACTAGATCTCACATGCATGCCGCAACTGACAGTCTGCATGCCGCAACTAAAGATCCTTCATGCCGCAACGAAGACCTGGCACAGCTTAAATAAATATTTTTAAAAAAAAGAAAGAAAAGAAACACCTGGGAAGCTTTCGTAAAATGCTGATGCCTGGGCCCCACCTACAAAATTTCTGATTTAATAGGACCGGGGTAGAAGGGCTTGGGCACCAGATATTTTTTCAAAACCTCCCTGTGTAATTCTGATGTGCAGCCCCAGGGTTGAGAACCACTGGATTATGGGGTGGGTAAGTCTAAGCCAATGTGTGCTAATGAGATGTGAGGTTAGGTTTACTCAAGGCCTTTGGGAAAGAATCTTCCTTGTTCTTGAGAACAAGAACAGAGAACAGGGAAACATACTGCCCCCTGCTACTGGTGACATCTTGCTGCCATGAGGGAAGCCGGCCTCAGGACAAAGGGGATACAGAAGGAAACAGAAACAGCCAGAGCCTTGATCTCACCATACCTGAAACCTACTAACCTTCAGTTGTACAAGCCAATAAGAATCTCCTCTTGGGCTTCCCTGGTGGTGCAGTAGTTAAGAATCCGCCTGCCAATGCAGGGGACATGGCTTTGAGCCCTGGTCCGGGAAGATCCCACATGCCGCGGAGCAACTAAGCCCGTGCGCTACAACTACTGAGCCTGCTCTCTAGAGCCTGTGAGCCACAACTACTGAGACTGTGTGCCACAACTACTGAAGCCCGTGCACCTAGAGCCCGTGCTCCGCAACAAGAGAAGCCACCGCAATGAGAAGCCTGCGCACCGCAAAGAAGAGTAGCCCCCACTCAACGCAACTACAGAAAGCCCGTGCGCAGCAACGAAGACCCAACACAGCCAAAAATAAAATAAATAAATTTATTTAAAGAAAGAATCTCCTCTTGCTTAAGTGAGTTCGAGTCTGGTTTGTGTCACTTGCACCTGCAGGCACTGAATAATGAAAACGCTTCTCATGCAGGGCTAGGGGGAGGACCAAGAGAGATGCTGCGTGTGAGTGCTGCATAGACATTAGCTGCAAGGGGATGCACAGAGAACAGCTGCCCTGGGAGAGGAAGTCCAAGGGCATGTTGTGTTGCAGATCTTAGGCCTGGGGCCCGTGCATGGCAGGTACTTGATAAACATCTGCCCAATGGGATGGACGCTTTATGCTTTCATTTCCCGTTCAGTAATGCCCTGGCCTCTGCCAGATGCAAGGGGAGAGAGTAATCTGATTATCTGATTAAAGTAATATGGCCCCGAGTACCAGCAACTCCACAGCTTAAGCCACGGGGGCAGATCTGTGTAGGTAAGAGGCTTACTTACACCCAAAGGGTGAAATAATCAGGCCAGCAGCGGAGCAATTAATTAGACATGCGCTTACTAAGAGCCTACTATGTGCCAGGCACTGTGCCAGGCTGAGGCAGCCGAGAAAGCCCCAAGGCCTTTGCTCCCACCAGGAAGCCTGCGAGGTCTTTGAGGACAGGAGGAACACCCCTGACCCTTACCTAGGCCGTCTTCTACATGCCTGGGCCAGTACAACAGGGGATGTCCTGATACCCATTGCTCACGCAATCCAACAAGCCCTCTCCCCTTCCTCATGTCCCAGGGGTGGGGGTAACAGGGACTGAAAGCCCCTATTTTGTGTGTGGTGTTTTTGAAATTATTATTATTATTATTATTTTATTTATTTATTTTTTTGTGGTACAATTTTTATTTTTTATAATTTATAATTATAAGTTAATATATATATAATATATAATATGATTTAATATATAATTATAATTATAATTTATAATTAAAAATTATTATTTTTTGACCAGGTAATACAGTTCCATAGTTCAAAAATTAAAACAGTATGAAATGGCAGAGTCTGAGAAGTCAGTCTTGTCCCCACCCCTGTCCTGTGCACCCCACTTTCCGGTCTCTAAGGGCAGCTACTTCTTTAGTTTCTTGGGTTCCCCTTCTGCAGTGGTTATAAGGCCAGCTGTAATCTGTTGTGTACTAGCTGTTAAATATTCTCATTGTCACCTTGCCTTTCAGCATCATTATGATAAAGTACAAGCGGACACAAAATATACTTTCTCCCTTCCTTTCTTTCACACAGAAGTTATGAATACTGTTCTGAATGTTGCCCTTTTCATTAAAAAATATCCCAGTGCTCTTTCCCTAGCAGTAGAGAAAGCATCCTCACTCTTTTTTTTTACAGCTGTATAGTATTCCTTTCAAAGATTATTTAACCAAACCCATATACAGTGCATGTTTAATTTGTTTCCAATCTTTTGCTATATAATAAGCAATGGTGTAGGGAGTAGCCTCATATGTCATCCATGAACAGCTCTACGTATAGGATAAAATGTAGATGCAGGATTGCTGAGTCAAAGGGCAAATGCATTTGCCACTTTGATAAATACTACAAAGTTGCCTTTCGTAGGGAATGCGCCATATTGAGTTCCCACCAGGAATAGATGAAAGTCATTTATTTTTTTAAGTGAATCACATAAAATACTTTTCTTCCTAAAAACGAAAACATGCTCCTTGTGTGAAACTGGGAAAATACAAACACAAAGCAGAAAGCAAAACTTATATTTGCTCCAGCTGTGCAGAGATCTCTCCTATCCACAGTCTGGTATATTTCCTTCAAGTCTTGCTTCGTACCCTGCATCCTATTCCATAATCTGATTTATTCACTGAACCAATATTTTGTGAACGGTTTCTCTTGTTGGTAAATATTTTTTTCTACCCTCGGAGAGGTGGTAGAGCTGAGATATTAAGCAAGCGGACCCTGGTTCAAATCTTAGCCCTACCGCTTTCTAGCTCCACAGCATTGGGCAAGTTACCTAACTGTTCTCTACTTCCATCTCCACATTTAAAACAGGGATCCTAAGAGCACCTACCTTATGGGGTTTCCCTGAGGATTGAGTGAGTCAGCACATGTGAAATGCACAAGGAGGGCTTGGAACTATAATAAAAGTGAGCTGATAGGTGCATCACTTTTGACTGCATGGTATCCCCTTGGATAGAAGCAGCACCGCTTACTGAACAAGTTCCCTATTGTTGGACACCCAGGTTATTTCTGTTTTTCACTGTTCAGCTATGTGGCAATGATGCAGCTTTCTGGATACAGCTTTGCCTGGGTCCCTGGTTATCTCTGTGGAAGGAAGTGGGGGACAAGGTATGACCCACCTCTCACGGCTGCTCAGGTTCTGTTCCACTGTGCCCTCTTGGAGCTTCTGAGGGTTGATTTTCACATCTCTGCCCCTCTGGGTTTTCCTTCATGCAGGCATGAGAGGCAGTGTCCTGGCTCCCTTTTTCCTCTCTTGGCCCCTCCACCTGGGTAAATCAAGTCACCTCTCCTGGCCAAGAGACCATCAGAGCCTTAAAACCATCTGTTAACTGATGAATGGATTTTTTAAATGTGATCTAGCCATACGATGGAGTATTATTCAGCAATAAAAAGGAACTGGTACACGTTACAATGAGGATGAACCTTGAAGCTATAAAGGTAAATGAAAGAAGCTGAACACATAAAGGCACGTACTGTATGACTCCATTTACATAAAATGTTCAGAAGAGGCAAATCTGTAGAGACAGAAGGTAGATTAGTGATTGCCAGGGAGAGCTGACGGGGAGGGTTTGCTAATAGGTACAGGGTTTCTTTTTCGAGTGATGAAAACTTCCTGCAATCTGATATGAAACGCTTGCACAATCTTGTGAACATGCTAAAACCCAGTGAACTGTACACTTGAGAAGGAGGAGTTTTCTCTAATAAATAAATAATAAAAGGCAATTGAGTAGAACTGAGCACAGGGAGCTGGAGGGAACCCCACAGGCTTAATACCAAGCAGAATAAAGTTTAATCTCTGTGTCATGGCCAGCAAGGCCCTCCCCAGTCCTCCTTGCACCTTAGAATCACCTGGGAAGCTTTATAATCCCAATGCCCTGGATGCACCCAGACCAAGGAAATCCAGTGAATCCCATGCACAGCCGGGACTCGGAACAGGTGTCCATGTGAGCTTGAAAAACAACGACAGGGCTTCCCTGGTGGTGCAATGGTTGAGAATCTGCCTGCCAATGCAGGGGACACGAGTTTGAGCCTTGGTCTGGGAAGATCCCACATGCCGTGGAGCAACTAGCCCCATGAGCCACAATTACTGAGCCTGCGCGTCTGGAGCCTGTGCTCCGCAACAAGAGAGGCCGCGATAGTGAGAGGCCCACGCACCGCGATGAGGAGTGGCCCCCACTTGCCGCAACTAGAGAAAGCCCTCATACAGAAACGAAGACCCAACACAGCCATAAATAAATAAAATTTAAAAAAAAAATCACAGCTTTAAAAAAAAAAAAACCACAACGACAAAACAAACAAAGTGAAACATCTGGCCTGTCCGAGGAGGGCTCTGATACCCAGAGAGGTGAGTCCATTTTCTTGACAAGTCACAGGCTGCTTTACTTGGCAGACATATTACCTCTTGCATAAGAGCATGGGCTCTGGAGCCAGGTACCTGGGTTCAAATCCCAACTGTTACTTAATTACCTAAACCTCCTTGAGTGCCGGCTTTCTCATCCACAGGCTAGTAGGTCGCAGGGATCAGATGGATGCCATATGCATAAGCACTTGTTTTATGCAAGTATCTAGCAGTTTCCAGCGTGCTCTGAGAAAAGCAAGGGAGCATAACCCCTAACCCAATGCATTTGCCCTTTTATACGTTTAATAATCATAATAATTTAAAAACCTTGCTCATTCCAGGTGCTTTGTGGGAGAGGGGGTGTCTTGCCCCAGGTCTCCGACTGACCCCCGCGTTCTCTTCTTTGTGGATGGATGTGGGAGTACAAGGGGGGGAGGAAGCTTCTGCTTCTCTGGGGGTGGTGAGCTTCTCTCCTCTTTGCTTCCACAGCAGCTAGCACAAGCCTTGACACTTAATAGGGACTCAAGAAATATTGCCACAGAGGATAGTTCCTGGACAGAGCTGCCACGTTCCTGGCGGGTTTCACAAGGAGCCTGCAATCCCCCATGAGGCCACTAGGGGTCTCCACGCTCCGCACAATGGCTCCTCTAGGGTCCCTCCAAGGGTTCCGCTGGCCTTGGCTAACTTGGGAGAAGGGTCCGCCCCGCTGAGCACAGGCTAGATGGCGACCCGCTTGGGCTGCCATGCCCTGGCCTCCAGGATGCCACCCGTACCCCTTGATCCCTCCTGGGGTCAGATCACAGATGACGGTGAGGATCAGCTTCTGAAACTGTCCAGCACAATGTCAGTGTAAGAGGGAGGGGTCACTGTTGGGAGGGGGGGTGTTCATGGTGGTTGAACACCTACTATGCGCTAACTCCTTGTGCCAGCTCATTTTCTTTAATCCCCACAGCTGCCAGCCTGTGAAGCAGACGTCATTTTCTCCATTTTATAAATGAGGAAACTGCAGCTCAGAGAAATGAAGTGCCAGAGTCATGGATGGGTCTGGATTCTGGCTCTACTGGGCCTAGCTCCAGAGCCTGTGTGCTTTCTGGGACCATCTGCCTCCCTCATCTCCCCTGGGGCACCTCACGCTTGGCTTCTGGAGGGACCGACTGTCCCCCACTTCACACACTCAGTCACTCACACACACAGCACACTATATACTCAGTCACACACACACACACACACACACACACACACACACACGGGACAGGCCACCATCCGGAATCTCAGAGACTGGCCAAGATGTCTTAGCCCCTCACACCAGAGGGGGTGAGCGTTGAGGATCTATTACAAGAAGATCAGTTGCTCTAATCTAACCGTCTCGCTATTTTTTTTTTAAATTTTCTTCCCTCTGAATATATTTTGCATCAAGGGCTTGTCTTCTTGGTTCCTATGAGAACGCTGTGCTTTTCTTTAACTGCAGGTTCACTTATGTTTTATTTTTTTCCTGGTATTACAAAAGGAGTTTGTGCCATTGCAGAAAACACAGAGAAGCCAAGAGAACAGAAACTCCCCCATCCTGAAACTCCCTCCTCCCCCACGGAAGAATGTACTTCCCCGGCACACCCTTTTCCCACCACAGCCCTGGGGCCCCCCCCCCACCCCGTTGTGTCTGAGCTCATTCCCTGAGAAAGAACTCCCAGGCTGACAGTCAGCGGCCAGGTCCTCATCCTGCCACTCGGCCCTGTGTGTCCTTGGGCAGGTGCCTGCCTGTCTTGGGGTGGGCACAGGGATGATCTCAAAAGGCCCTAACACCCAAAGACTCTGGGGCTGTCAGGAAGGGTTCAAAGCCCAGGGCAGCCCCAAGGCCCTCCTCTCATGCAGGACAAGTGAATCTGGGCCTGGGCTAAATGAGAGGGAGCTGTCAGGAGCTCCTGGTCACACGGGGGTCTCCAGGAATAATCCGGAGACCATGGAAGGCAGAGTCGGGGAAGCCCCCATCCAGCTCCAGCATTGAGCAGATGGACGACCTTCCCGAAGAAAGACCGCTGAGCCACTGTAAGGACCTGGGTGTCCTATCTCCTGATCAGGGCCAGCTTCACGGGCGTCTAACCTGTGCAGTGGCTCAGGGCCCCAAGCTTGGTTTAATGGTCCGCTGTCACCCTCTTGAAATTCTTAATCATTTTTTAACAGAGGCCCCACATGTTCTTTTGTACTGGGTTCTGCGAATTATGTAGCCTGCCCTGCTCCTAATAATAATACCTATTACTGATAAAAAGCTTGCTGTATGCCAGGTACTACTTGCTTCTCCTATTTATAATTCATCTGTCCCCCACAGCACCCAGGTGTAAATTGCCTCTCTTCTACTTGGTCAACCTGGATGATGATGTTTACTAGTTGCTAGGCATTTTATATATGCTGATACTCCTAAGGCTCTTAGCAGTGCCAGAGGTAGTATTACCGTCCACGTTTGATACATGAGGCATTGAGACCCAGAGAGGTTAAGCAACTTGCCTGCAGTTGCACAGCTAGTTGTGAGGGGTCACCTGCTGTTTGAATCCATGCTTGTAGCCCCTAGCCCTCCTGCCATTTTTTTTCTTTTTTTTAAAAAAAAAGCTCCTTTTTAAAAATTTATTTATTTATTTATTTATTTTTGCGGTACACGGGCCTCTCACTCTTGTGGCCTCTCCCGTTGTGGAGCACAGGCTCTGGACGCGCATTCTCAGCGGCCATGGCCCACGGGCCCAGCCGCTCCGCGGCATGTGGGATCCTCCCGGACTGGGGCACGAACCCGTGTCCCCTGCATCGGCAAGCGGACTCTCAACCACTGCGCCACCAGGGAAGCCCCCTCCTGCCATTTTTATGGGGAGCCTGTGAAAGCCCCTGCCCCTTCCTGCCTGGGTAGCCCCAGGCCATCGCAGGAGCTCTGCAGCCCCGGCCCCGCCAGCTTTCATCCCAGCTGTGGTGAGTGCCCAGCGGTGCCCGGGGGGGTGAGCTGTCAGTTTCCATTCCCTCCGCCTCCTGATCCTCTGACAACTGCTGCGCTCTGCCACCTCCTGTGCCCAGGTGCACGATCTGCTCCCCCGCCCAGGCACAGAGCCGTGAGGCCAGGAAGTGTCACTTTCCATTTCTCCTCGCAGAGCTGAGCTCCCGTGCATTCTGGGCTGCTGCTGTGACTCCAGGGACCCTGATCCGCCGGTGCCAGTTATCGTTGACATGACAACCCAAGTGGAAGGGTCTGATGCGGCTGGAAATGGGGTGGACAGACCAGCACTCGGAGGTGCTACTGGGGTAAAGAAAGCAGGCCTATCAGTGAAGAATTCAGGGCGTGGTCGTATACGGTCCTGAGTTCAAGTCCCAGATCTGGCACTTACCAGCCATATGACCTTGGGCAAGTTACAGAAGTGAATTTCAGAGTCCCCTTCTGTAAAAAAACAGAAAGAACAGAGGCATCCCTGTTAAGAACTCAGACGCGACACACTGATGGGAATTCAAACCCCAACTCTAGCAGTTCTGAATGATGGGAATTTGCACAAGTCACTTCAACTTTCTGAGCCTCGGTTTCCTTGTCTGCCAAGTAGAGATAATCCCTGTGGCAACCTCATGGAGTCCTGGGAGGCCTGAGCCCTTTTCCCAGTGTCTGGGGCTTAGTAAGTGTTCAGTAAGCCATTATTATGACCATGACCTCTCAGGGTCATTGTGAAGACCAGATGGGATTGCTGGGACGTCACAAGAGCTGGTGGCCTGCTGGAAGAGTCAGTGTCAGGCCAGGCCAGGGAAGGAAGAGGCCCAAGGCATCATTCCACAGCTGGGCTGCAAGGGAGACAGACTATGTCCCACACGGAGGCCAAGCCCCAGGAATTTGTAGTCGAGGCCCTGGAGAGCTGACCGTGAGGCAGGTGACTGAGGGGCTAAGCCTGGTGTGGGGAATTTATTCAAGTTCAAGACTGTGGCTGTGGGGTGGAAGAGACAAACTAAGCCCATTTCAGCCTGGGCCACCTCTGCAGCCTCTCGACTACCCCTCCCTCCCCCAGCCCCCAGCCGACCCACTCTGTACACCTTAAAGCTGGGCCTGAGACCCTGTATTTCTCACCGGCCCCCAAGCATGCCGTCACTGCTGGTTTGGGACCAGACTCGAGGAGCCAGGATCCCAAACATTATATAAACATAGGTCATGAAAATTAATAATAATGTGGGTCACTGAGTTATTATCTAGTTTGACTTTAGTAGACTACAGGGCCCTGTCTGAGAGACAATTCTCCCCAGAGGTCAAGGGGAACACCCCCTGAAGGTCAGAGGTCACGAGGATCTGAATTTGCTCCTAAGAGCAAAGAGACAGGGAGAGGGCCCCTTTCAGCTTGGTTAACGTGGACAGTGGTTTCCAAACTCTGGGCCGCACACCACCTGGATCAGAGCTACTTGGGGATTCGAGAAAATATAGAGTCTGAGTCACGAAAAGACAAATACTGCATGATTCTACTTATATAAGGCATCTAAAGTAGTCAAATTCAAAGAAACAGAAAGAGGAATGGTGGTCACCAGGGGGTGGCGGGGGGCTGTTTAATGCATGTTGAGTTTCAGATCTGTAAGATAAAAAAGGTTCTGGAGATCTGTTTCACAACAACGTGAATTTACTTAACACTGCTGAATGGTACCCTGAGAAATGGTCAAGATGGTAAATTTTATGTAGCTTGCTTTTTACCACAATTAAAAAAAAAATTACTGCTTCTGTTCCTGACTCCTGAGATCCTTCCTGTTTAGGTATAGCTGAGGTAGAGCTTAGCAATCTACTTTTTAAACTCTCCCCCAGGGATGGGGTGCACAGCCAGTCTTGGGGACCCCTGGTGGCAGGGAAGCTATACCCTGAATGTCCCCCGAATCTGCCCACCTCCCCCGCCTCAGCCACCCACTCTGATGATGAAAAGTCCCATAGGCCCTCTCTCCCTGCCTCCTTCTGCCAGGCAGCTGCCCCGTGACCTTTCCAAATCACAAATCCCATCCTACACAGCTCCATTAAAACCGTCGCATGGCCTCCTGTTGCCCTTAGTACAAAATACAAAAAAGCACAGCCTTCTCAGCAGAGTCAAGGAGTTAGGTGTGTTCATGGAGCATTACATCAGGAAGCCTTTGGAGCTATGGCAGAGGTTTGTGCAAGGCCCCTGGGGCACCAGGAGGCAGAGATTAATCCTGCTTCAGGGAGGGGGTGGCAGGAAAGTGTCTCAGAGAAGGAGGCACGGTGCTGGGCCTTGGAGGGTAAGCTGGTGTTTGTCAAGGACCGGGGTAAAGGGCCAGCTAGGCAAAAGCCAGGAGGGGAAGGACCTGAAGGGAGGGGATTGGGGGAGGGGGGAGCTGGGAGAACAGCGAAAGATGAGGGGGGAAGAGGTCTGTGAGGGACTGAGCAGGGAGAAGGTAAAAGTCCGTTCAGCTGGGACCCGGTGGGGGAGAGCTTCCAGGGCTGGCTCCACCCTGGCCTCCTGGAGCCGTCAGATGCCCAGCGTGGATCAGTTTACCAGCTTCAGGCCTAAGTGAGTCCTCAATGCTCCACACGCTCGTGGGGGCCTCCCTCTGCAAGGTGCTCTGCCTGGGAGGGGGCGCACCTCTGTTTGCTTGGAACTGCCACAGCGCCCCAACCATCCACTAACACCCCTAGTTCAGCTCACTTCCCAAGGGCCTGACCCTATCCTTTGGACACTGTGTGTGTGTGTGTGAGTCTTTTCAGGGTCATGTGATCATGCAGTCTCTGTCTTTGCCTGTCTGTGCATCTGTGTACCTGTGGGTGTTTCTTTTTTTTAATAAATTTATTTATTTTATTTATTTATTTTTGGCTGTGTTGGGTCTTCATTGCTGCACGCGGGCTTTCTCTAGTTGCCGCGAGCGGGGGCTACTCTTCATTGCGGTGCGCAGGCTTCTCATTGCGGTGGTTTCTCTCGTCGTGGAGCACGGGCTCTAGGTGCGTGGGCTTCAGTAGTTGCAGCACGTGGGCTCAGTAGTTGTGGCGCACGGGCTTAGTTGCTCCGTGGCATGTGGGCTCTTCCCGGACGAGGCTCAAACCCGTGTCCCCTGAATTGGCAGACGGATTCTCAACCACTGCGCCACCAGGGAAGCCCCACCTGTGGGTGTTTCTTAGAAGCTGGGTGTGCCACAACGCATACAGGTGTATGAACGTAACCCCTTCAGATTTTCAGTGAGGCCCCAGGGCCTGCCCAGGATGAAAGAGGGGATTCTCGGGGCCCAGAATTATGGAGCCAGCATGAAGGAGCCGGGGGTGGGGTGTGGGGAGTCTCCAGCCGCCCCCAGATAAGCACACAACCCAAGTAAAAAATGAGATGCTGCTGTGCAAGCACAGCATCAGGCTGGGCTCAGTTCCCCTCCGGTCCCCTCCGTGTCCCCGGGGTCACCCCAAGCCCCACCGTAGAGGAATTCAGGAGCATGTGTTTCAGGAAGGGCCCTTTTCATGAGAGACCAAATAAACTGGTCCTCCGGGGCTGGGGCTGGGGCTCCCCTTCCACATCTCCCTTCTCCCCTGGGGAGGCCCCTCTCCTCTGACCCCACAACAGACACACGCAGTTTCTCTCCTGCAGCAGAAGCAAAGTCTCACCTGGGGCCTGGCTGAGCAGGTCAGCCTTGCTTGGGGTCTCATGGCACCAGCTGGAGGGACATGACAGCTGCCTCGGAGCTCACGTGAGGCTTCTGACTTTGGGGAAGGAGATGGGAACAGAGATATCCCTCCCAGCGCTGGAAAAGATATCACATCCCATAATGGTTGGCAGGAAGGTTAATTGGACACGGTCATAAGCTTGTTCCTGGGACAGCCATGCTAATAGCACTAAAACATCTGAAAACGCCCAGAGCCACACGGAGGAATTAACAGGCCTGGAGAGTCCAAGGTCACATTGAACAGCACCCAGGAGTGGAGAGAGCACTGGACCAGGAGTCTGAGCCCCCAGCTCCTCACCCCGGCTTGGCCACCAGCTCGCTGTGGCCCTCGGCAAGCTCCTGCCTCTCTGGACCTTGAGAAACATTGCTGTGTGCAAGGAGGGGTGGCCGAGCCACCCGGGTGAAGCCTCGCTGTGGTCCCAGGAGTGGTATTGTTATCATCAGCTCTGTTTGAGGGATGAAGTAGTTGAGGTTCCCTGAGGAGAGGTGACCTTTGCCAGAGCCGACAGTGATGGGTCAGTACTGGACCCCGACTCCAAGCTGAGAGCCGTTCAGTACCCGGCTGGACTAGAAGCCCCGTGAGCGTTCTCTGCCCAGGTAGACATTCCCCTGGTGTCCACTAGGAGGCGCCCCAGACTGCCTCTCCTGGTTGGCACCAGCCCCTCCTTCCTCAGCCCGTGTGGTCTCCCCCCTCACCCACCCCGCCCAATGGGTGCTCTCTGAGCTGGGGGCGCTGGGCTGCCAGCTCCTGGGGCAAAGGTCAGAAGGCACACTGGCCCTCCCTCTCCCAACCCACCCCCTATGGAGGAGCCCCCTTCCAAGACTGAGGGAGAAAAGAGAGGGGTCTCAAACCCACAGGGCCCATTGGTTCCTTCCTTGGGTCCCTTGGGAGCCCCATGTACCAGATTGGGGTCAGCTACAAGTCAGAGGCTCAGAGAGGGTTAGTAACTTGCTTGAGGCCATACAGCCAGGTTCGTCTGGTTCTAAATGCCGGAGCCCAGTCCTGGTTCAGGGGAGGCTCTGGGCACTTGCACTGGACTCAGCCCTTCAGGTGGCCCAGGGCAGGCAGGAAGGTCCTTGTCAGCTGGGCCTGTGAGCCCTGGTGGTGACAAAAGGGCTGAGCCTTCCCCCAAATGTCCCCTGGTCCGGGCAGTCAGGGGCGGGCATGGAGGCTTGTGAGAGGGCAGGGGAGGCACTCAGCTGGCAGCTGGCGGATATCCTTGACACTGATGTCAACCTCTTTAACAGAAAGTGGGTGTGCAAGTGGGAGGTGGGAGCGGAGGGGGAGTGCGTCCGGCTCAGGAGCCCCAGGTCACTCTGGCTTAGAATTCAGGTTTGTCAGAGTATGGGAGTAATGAGGATGCTGCTGACTGGGGAACTGGGGTGGGGAGAGGCCTTTGGAGATAGGCTGAGAAGCCTGTCATCTGCGGAGGGGTGTTGAGCAACGGAGCCCGTGTCAGTTGGTGCAGAGCTGACAGGAGAGGCTAGGCTGGGTGAGGGGAGGTGACAGTGGCAGAGTGTGGGGCTGCGGGGCCCTTCTCTCTCTGTTTGGCTTTCTGAAGCATGGATGCTTCTCTACCACCCAGGGCGGGTGGCCTGGATCAGCCAGGAAAAGCAGGAAGGAAGCCGAGTGTCTGGGGAGAGAGCCTCCTAGCCTCCCCAAAGTTACAGCCAGCTCCTGCCCTCTCACCCAGTCAGGGCATCCCAGCCAGGACCCTCCCCCAGAGCAGGCCTGAGTCAGCCCCGTCCTCAGCATGGAGACATCTAAGCCCACCCCGTTACTCAGGGCAGCAATGGTGGGGTCAGTGTCAGGCCCAGGGCTGGGCTCTGGCCTCGGGGGATGAAGATGAGCACAGTGCAGTCCCCAGGACAAGTGGCAAAACTGGGGAGACACACGACCACCCACATGCACCATGATGGGACTGCTCCAGGTGTGGGAGCTCCGTCTCCCCTATAGACAGATGAATGAGGGGGGACGTCAGGCCAGAAGAGCCATCCTGGAAACTCCCAGCCCTTCCCCAGGCAGGTCACAGAACCTGCTCTCCCAGCCTGGGGCCCCTCCCTCCGTCCAGGCAACATGTCCAGGGACACCTGACTTGAACAGGCTATAAATAGAGGGATGACGGAAGGCTCCGGAAGCCCAAGGGAGGGCAGGAGAGAGGGATTCTGATTCTCCCCAGAGGGGCCCAGTGAGGCTGCAATGACGAGGCAACATTTCCGTGGTGAGTCTTCGGGGTTGAATAGGAGTCGCCCTGGCAGAGGAGGCCTGGGAGGAGGAATTCAGGCAGAGGCAACAATCTGGTTAAGCAAGAAATGGAGCAGCGGGGGGGCTCAGAGTCGCTGGGGGAAGGCTGCAGGGGGTTGTGGCCGGATGAGGAAACCCAATGCCCAAGGGCCTTGGATGCCAGGGTAAGGGCTATGTTCTGGGAGCTGCATCTTGCTCTCAGAGTAGTTCTGGTTTTGTGATGGGGAGTCAAGAATAACACATGAGAACAAGCTGGGGGCAAGCCCAGGCTGCCTGGAACACAGTGCCAGAAAGTGCATGGCCATCCTTCCCCAGTGGAATGGAAGAATATTATGGTGCGCTAGAGACTGCTAACTACTCCCCCAAATCTGTGCTCCCTGTCTTCTTTGCCATAGTGCTCCTGATTTTTAGCTAGGCCTATAAACATTTGAAATAAAGACATTTCCCAGCCTCCCTTATAGCTAGCTATGGTCACGTGAATAAGCTCTACCACTGGGGTGTAAGAAATGTTATTATTTATTTATTTATTTATTTTTTTGCTGTACGCGGGCCTCTCACTGTTGTGGCCTCTCCCGTTGCGGAGCACAGGCTCCGGACGCGCAGGCTCAGCGGCCATGGCTCACGGGCCCAGCCGCTCCGCGGCATGTGGAGTCTTCCCGGACCGGGGCACGAACCCGTGTCCCCTGCATTGGCAGGCGGACTCCCAACCACTGCGCCACCAGGGAAGCCCCAGAAATGTTATTTAAAGACAGAGGTTTGCACCCTTTCTGCCTCTTCTTCTTTCCACTGGCTGGAATATTCGTATGATTGCTGGAGCTGGAGCAGCCACCTTGGATCACAAGGTAGACACCATGTGTTACGGATGACCCAACGAGCAACCAGAAGGAAGTGATCTGGGTTCTGATGTTCATGAAACTGCCACATCAGTCCTAGACTAGATATGTCCAAATGTTGTTTACTTGGGAGAAAAGAGACTTCTATATTGTTTGATGCTCTGTTTCTTTCAGCTTTTCTGTCTCGTTCGGCAGAACGTAATTCTAAACAACGCACAGGTCAGAAGTGGACCTTGAGAACCCTTATACCCAATTGTTCTACCGCTGCAATAAATCCATAAACAAAACAAAACAAAAAAGGAAAACCCCAGGGGTTTTTATACCTGTTAAGCAGTAACAACAGGCACGGTACAATTCCATTCCAGGTATCAACCCTCATCCACTGGACGCTTTCCAGAGTCTCCCTTCCCTGTAGTTTCAGTAAGATGCTTGGAAACGCACTGCTTTTATTGCAGATAAGATACAACATCCTGAGAAAGCCAGACTACCTGTTCTTCTGGATGCCATGACTCAGGGACCCCATCCCCTGGCCTGAGAGCCACATGCTCAGAGAGGCACCAGAGGCTTGAGCCACTCATGGTTGGAGGAGCAAATACATGAGAGAAACTTTAGTTATAGCCCCCTTGGCATGCTTGGGTGGGTCCTTTTAACCCCTTTCCCAATAGACAGGGTTGTGTGGTCTTATCTCTGTCATGAAGAAATGATAATGATAAATAATGATGATAGTAAGTTGCCACTTAATGAAGCCCCTCTAGTAGTCAGCTCTGTCTGAGAGAACTGGTCAAATGGCCTCTCCCCCTCAGCTGAGATGGAGAGCACAGCCCTCGGCTAAGGATGTAATGGAGCCCTTTACGGGAATAACCTCTTTACGTGACTGAGGTAGCGGTTGTTAAAGGCCTGGGCGCTGTCCTTATGGTCACATTGCCACTTACTGGATCCAGGCAGGAGCCCTGTTGAGAAAGGGAAGCAGCTGGGAAAATATTTCCCTCCTCGCTACGCGGCTCAGTTTGTTCTGTCTCTGAGACGTACGTTTGCATTCAGCAGTGGCTTGTAAGGCTCCCAGAGCTTTCAGCCAGGCCAGCCTGCAGCGGGAGGCCGGGGTGGGCCAGCAGGGGCTCCACCAGGGCGACCCGGGGCCGTCACTAGGGCCAAGCCTACCCCGCCTCCCTGCACGGGGGCTGTGGGTGGGGACTACCTGGGCCATTCCTCATTATCCTGGCTGCTGGGGGAAGGTCCCTCCTGGTGGCCGGGATGCAGCTTCCCAGCACGGGGGTGGACAGGGGGAAAGAGAGAGGTTCTTTGCACCAGCTATGGCAGGAGAAGGCAGGAGGCTGAGATTAAGAGGGGCTGGGATGAATGAATGCCTGGGTTTGATCCTGGCTCCACCAGCCGCTCTGGGATTCGCCCAGTGATTCACCCTCTCTGAGCCTCAGTTTCCTCACCTGGACAATGAGGAAATTCACAGTACCTTCCTCTTTGGGCCGTCATGAGGATTAAATGAGTTAACACATGTCCAGTTTTAGGATGGGCGCACAATGTGTAAAACGGGCTGGAAGAATATTAGCTGCTAGTTTATTATGATGATTATTACTATTATATATTGCAAGAGAGAAGCTCAAACTCAAGGAGCCCCCTCAGAGAAGGGGACTTCCGGTGAGGAATTTAACTCCTAAGGTGCTACCTTAGCACACACCTTGAAACGTCACCTCTCACTTTGTAAAGCTGTCTGATTACTCCAGCCCAGCAGGGGAGAAGGTCTCATCCATCCAGGGAGGCGGCGGAGTGTAGTAGTTTCCAGCACAGACTCTGAGGCCAGACTGCCTGGGTCTGAACCCAAGTTCTCTCCTTCTGGAACATTCCTTAACCCCTCTGTGCCCCCGTTTCCTCACCGGGGACACAGGATAATGAATCAGTGAGACAAGAAGTGCCACATGAGCTGGGATAACAGCCGGCGCTGGTGGTGTGGGGAGACCAGGAGCCAGTGGAGTAGCAGGGGTGGCTGCCCCAGCTCCTCCCTCTGTGCCCCTGAGGGATGGTGCTCAGGAGCTCCAGCGTGTCCAAGAAGCAGTGTTTGTGTGTGCGTGTGTGTGTGCGTGCATGCGTGTGTGTGTGTGTGAGAGAGAGAGAGACAGCTGTACTCAGGGAAGTTGCCCAGAGGGCCCACACCTGCCTCAGATGAAACAGGAGATTCAGGCTTCATCCAGATTTCTCACCCCACCGGGGGCCCAGCCATGAGGGGCACAGGGTGGGTGTCTAGTCGCCTCCCCCACTTCATCCTCTCTCCACTTCTAGGAGGCTGGCATTTACTGCCCCATTCTGCAGATGAGGAACTGAGGCCCAGAAACCCAGAAACGGGGTGTCAATCCCAGCCTTGACTGACCCTGGAGGCCCCCACCCCGACCAGGACATCCCGAGCTCCCGGCTCCGGGGTGAAGCCACTGTCACCTCCCTGGGGTACAGAGTGGGCCGGGCACACCTTCTTCGGCTGACTCTCTTCCTCCAGCTCCAACCTTCTACCCGGACTCACTTTTCTAGTCCCACCTGCTGGCTCCCCCTTTGTCTATTTCTTCCAAAGAGCAGTGACTTGTAGTTCACAGCAACTCTGTCCTGCAACCTTAAAGGCTCACAGAAGCAACAAGTAAGACCTCCCCTTGTGGAACTTGTCTTGGAGCCTGGGAGGGGATCGTGGTCTGCAGCAGACACACTCTGCCCCTGGGGAACATGGGGGGACCTGTGCTGCAGCCAGCCAGGAAGGCTTCCTGGAGGGGGTGGGCTTTTGAAGCAGTCTGTTGGGCACCCACTTGGTGCTACATGCTTTATTTGCATCATCTCATTTCAATTTCACAACTACATTCCTTGGGAGATCCTATGATTGTCCCCATTTCTCAGACGAGGAAACACGCCCAGAGAGGTTTGCTGACTTGCCCAATGTCACACAGTTGTCAGGTGGAGAGTAGAAGCTGAGAACCCAGGGCTGTCTGATCTCCAAACCTGTGTCCCTAACACTCCAGCCACTGTCTCCGACCCTCCCTCCCAGGCATCCCCATCATTAAGAAGGGCAGGGGGTGGGCAAGTGGCCCTCTGCTCTGTCATGACTTGGGGGCCCAGCTGGCAGTTGCGGCAGGAAGGATCCCTCTAGGAGCCCAGTGCCCCCAGCCAGCCTCTTAGCAACGTCCCTGACCCACCCCCAGGGCAGTGAGCATCAGGTGCTGGGTAAGAAACCCTGTCCTGGGGCTCATTTTCCTGCCTCTGCTGAGGGTGGGGGGCTTGGTAGGGAGGAGCCAGGTCCCCAGTGCCCAGGCTCTGCTGGCTAAATTTAGGTGCTGGGATATAGAAGGAACAAGGGTAAATAGGAACGTTGTGTTGATTTCCAGCTGCCTCTCCTGTCCCCTGAGCAGTCACACGCCATTCGGGAAGGAGGGAGGAGGTGTGGGTGACACAGAGGGGAGGAGTGGATGGACGGTTGGGGCCAGAAGAGGTGGGGGGACCCAGAGCCTTCACTCCAGACTCGAGGGCTCAGGAAGCTGGGGCTGCTGCCCCAGGACCCTGCAGGGGGGGATCATAGGCAGGAGATTTTCAGCCAGATACCCCAACGGCTTCCTCCAATTCATATCGTCCATAAGCGGCAAGTCCTGCCCTGAAAGTAGAGACCCTCTTGTCATTGGCAGTGCTCTGCCCAGGGGGACGTCCACCAAGTACTGGTCACGCATAATATGCAGCAGGATTTCCGTGTATGTTCTCGGCAAGTCCTTCCAACAGGGCCATAGGGAAGGCATTGCAGTCTCATCCCACAGAGGAGGACACTGAGAAGTTAGCTGCCCAGGTTGGCACAGCTGAGACTTGGGGGTCCAGGTATGAACCAGGCAGTCTGGCTCCAGAGCCTGAGTTCTTAGCCACGTGCTACAAGCGATGCTGGTCTACTACAGTGTGGTCAGTTATCACTCTGTGAAGCAGAGAAGGATTACCAAGAAGGCTTTGCTGAGAAGGTAAGAAGGGAAGGAATTCTAGGCAGTAGGAACTGACTCTGCAAAGACCAAAAGGCAGTCTGGGGAGTTCCCTGGTGGTCCAGTGGTTAGGACTGCACGCTTTCACTGCTGAGGACCAGGGTTCGATCCCTGGTCGGGGAACTAAGATCCTGCAAGCTACGTGGGCAGCCACAAAGAAGAAAAAAAAAAAAAAAAAGGCGGTCTGTGCATCCCGACGTGCACAGGCTGGTGAGGAAGGAAGCACAAGTCTTCTGTGTTGGATCGGTAATAACTGTTGCTGTATCTTTACAACTATTAAAACCAGACCTGAGTGACCCAGTTCAAAAGCAGGCAAAGGAACTGAATAAGCATTTCTCCAAAGAAGATCGGCAAATGGCTAACAAGCACACGAAAGATTTTCAACACCATTCGTCGTCACGGAAATGCAAAGTGAAACCACAATGAGATCCACTTCACACCCACTAGGATGGCTAGAGTCAAAAAGTCAGACAATAACAAATGCTGCTGAGGATGCGAAGAAATCGGAACCCCTGTGCATTGCTGGTGGGAATGCAAAAACATGGCACAGCCTCTTCGGAAAACCGTTTGGCAATTCCTCAAAAAGTTAAATATGGATTACCATAGGACCCTGCAATTCCACTCATAGGTATATACCCAAGAGAACTGAAAACATATGTCCACAAAAAAATTGTACACGAATGTTCACAGCTGCATTATTCATAAGAGCCAAAAAAGTGCAAACAATCCAAATGCCTATCAGCTGATAAATGGATATCAACATGGTGTATCCATGTGATGGAATGTTATTCAACCTTTAAAAAGGGTGAAATTCTGGGACATGGTACAACATGAATGATCCTTGAAGACATTATACTAAGTGAAAGATCCAGACACAAAGCCCACACACATGATTCCGTTTATATGAAATACCCAGAATAGGCCAATTTATAAAAACAGAAAGTAGATTAGTGATTTCCAGGGGCTCGGGGTCAGGGGTGGATAGGAAGGGACTGCTAAGGGGGCAGGGTTTCTTTGGGGGGTGATGTTCTAGAATAAGATGGTGGTTGTAGATGAACAACTTTATGAATATACTAAAAACTACTGAATTGTACACTTGAAAAGGTTGGACTTTATGGTATGTGAATTATATATCAATAAAACAACCCAGGGCTTCTCTGGTGGCGCAGTGGTTGAGAGTCCACCTGCCGATGCAGGGGATGCGGGTTCATGCCCCGGTCGGGGAAGATCCCACGTGCCGCGGAGCGGCTGGGCCCGTGAGCCATGGCCGCTGAGCCTGCGCGTCCGGAGCCTGTGCTCTGCAACAGGAGAGGCCACAGCAGTGAGAGGCCTGCGTACCGCAAAAAAATAAAATAAATAAATAAAACAACCCAGATCTGTCTCTAATATTTGTAAGAGCATAAATGGAGATACACATACCATATGCCTAAATGTTTAAAAATCAAGCAAACAAGCTATCAGATAAAATATGTTCCCTTCTCTTACCTTGACAAATATACCTTCACAGTGGCAAAATTGATGAGTATGTATAAAGCTAAGTTTCATATATGCTTGAAACCTGGCATGTTTGGGTATTCTGTTGATAGAACAGCTCTGTTTGAACAAGTGATAAAATAAAGACATACATAATTCATAAATTATTATAGGTTTATTCCACAAAAATGTTCATGCCTTCATTTCACCAAAAATACTAATTTGCTTTCTACTAAAAGGAGTGATCTGAAAAGACTAAAGAAATAAAATATGTTTTCACGAAAATGATACATTATAGTAAATGTAAAAATTTAACAATATTTTTCAAAAAAGATATTTATTGAAATCAAAAGGCAGAATACAAATTCTAATTAAGAAAACATTTAAAATCAAATCTGAATTTTTATTAATCTCTTGAAATCTTAATTAAATGTTACGAAACATTTTTGAAAAAATAATGTTCTTAGCAATTCTAGTGTTCAATGCCCATCTAGCTGGTAATGTAAGAAATGGTATCACACTCCATGCACATTACATCTAAATTTATATGTACAGATTTAGGAGTAATAGAAATTGTTTAAACATTGCAAGATAAATGTTCCTCAGCCACCACGGGCATCGTTGTGGATATTGCATTAATTCACAAGAACTGCTGGAACCAAGAGTTAGTACATGAAGAAGAGCCAGAAAATGACTCTCGACCCCTAGTCTGAGGGTGGGACTGAGGGAAATTGCAGACCTTCCCTAGGTCTCCCATTCCTGTGGGTTCATTCTCAAGAATGTTTCCATGCGGCTGGTACCCATTCTGCATGGTTTTTTAAACTATGGCCTCAGAGACACAGAACATCTAAGCCAGGAGAGACCTGAGGGATGCTTCAAATGCTAGCCCAACGCCTGTTCCTTCTGGCTTGTCCCTCCCCCTTCCACACCCCACACCTCCTTGTGGCCCAGAGTGTCTTTTCAAGCCCCAGGGCCGGCCCTCGCTTATCCCCCAGCCTCCTCTCTCTCCTCTGCCCCTCATGCTGCTGTTCTGAAAGCCCCTTGCTGCCCAGCCAGCAGGCCTCTGCCATGCAGGTCCCACTCCCGGGAACACTCCTTCTCCTCTCTCTTCTCTGGCAGTGGCTCTCACGCTCCCCTGGCCCCGCTCCTCTTACCTAGAGGATAAGCTCTTAGAGGGCAGGAACCTGCTGCCTGGCTCAGGGTTCCCTCCCAGAACAGCGCCTTGGCCAAGTTGGCTGAGCAAGGAAGCGCAACCCTAAAGTGCTAGGAGAGGTGCAGGGCCCGGTTTCCTCCATAGCCTTTTCCTCTGTGGTGATATCTCTGAGAACAAGTGGTTTCCTCCCAGAGGGGTCTGGGGCCAGGTGGGCGGCACCTTGTGGTCCCCTCATGATCTGGGTCGCTGAGGCCAGAGGCCCTGGGGACAGACTCCTCATTGCCTGGTCCACCGTGAGCTCTCTGACTCCCTCCCTCCCAGGTCCCCTCTTTCAGCCTCCCCTGACTTCCAGCCCTCACCCCAGCCCTCAGCTCCCCAAGCTCAGCACAGTTGCACATGACAGCTGAGATTCAGGGAAACTCCAGGCCACCCTGTCTAGCAAGACCACCCTCTCTCCCCATACTGTTCTTTGGCCAAAAGACAAAATGATCAAGCTGGTTCCCTCAACCTGAAGGTATGAGGTGAGAATAGAAAGCATGCACTGGAGCTCACAGACCCAGGGCAAACTCCAGCCTCACCACCTGCCATCTGTGTGACCCATTCTGACCTCAGTTTTCCTCATCTATAAAATGGGAACAGTTACAGTTCTACTTCATAGTGTTGCTGTAAGGATTAAATGAGATAATGCTTCATATAGAGGGTATAGCAAGTCCTCAGTATGTGGGATTGTAATGATGATGTTGATGATGATATGACAATTATTATTATCATAAACTTATATAACCTTGATCCTTACAATTCACTCACTCAGTCAGTCAACAGGCATGTAATAGTGCCACCAGGCACAGGGTCCAAATATCCTACAGTGACCTAGAGCAATGGAGACATCCACAGACAGATTTAAGTCTGCATCTGTGAGAAACACATTTGGGCACAAGTCAAAGAAAACCTGAAAACTGTGGCTTAAACATTTCAGGGCTTCCTCTTCTCACATAACAAGGAATCTAGAGGTAAGCTCCCCAGGGCTGGCCTCATGATGTCTTCTACCATCCTTAGATGTTGGTTTTCAAACTCATGGTGCCACAGTGGCTGCCATACCTCCAGGCATCATGTCTAGGTTCCTTGCAAGAAAAAGGGAGGTTGGGACTTCCCTGGTGGCACAGTAGTTAAGAATCCATCTGCCATTGCAGGCGACATGGGTTTGAACCCTGGTCCGGGAAGATCCCACACGCTGCAGAGCAAGTAAGCCTGTGCGCCACAGCTACTGAGCCTGTGCTTTAGAGCCTGTGAGCCACAACTACTGAAGTTCGCGTGTCTAGAGCCCGTGCTCCACAAGAGAAGCCACTGGGATGAGAATCCTGCACACTGCGACTAAAAGTAGCTCCTGCTCGCCACAACTAGAGAAAGCCTGCGCGCAGCAACGAAGACCCAATGCAGCCATAAATAAATAAATAAATAAATAAATAAATAAATTTATATCAGAAAAAGCAAAAGGGAGGTTGGAATCAAAAGGATCCCTACCAGCCCAGTCTGCTCCTTATTAAAAAAAAACAAATACTCTCCTGAAATTCCCACAATCAACTTCTGTTTATGCCTCATTGGTCAGCCATAGACTCAGGGGAAGCTGGGAAATCGGGGAACATGATTAGCTCAGATAATCCCTGATCCATCCATGAGGACAGGGGACAAGGCAACCGCGAAAAAAACTGGAGTGTGGTTAGCAAGGCGGGGGGATGGGTATTAGGTGGGCAGTCAGCAGCGTTTGCTGCAAGTCACATGATGGAGGGGGCTTGAAGCTCATCCTTCCCCATGTGTATATTAGGGCACCAGGATTTAGAGGGGGAAGTGACTTGCCAAAGGTCACACAGCAAAGCAAGGGAGTACTGAAACCCAGGCCTTCAAAGCGCACAGGCAGAACTCTTTCCGCTGTCCCTCCTGGCCAACATGATGTGACTTCATTGACAAGCCCCCATTAGAGAACTCAGGAGCTGGTGACCCCAAGGCTCTGGCACCCAGAATCGTTCTGGAGGAGGAGAGACATGGACCATAGTGGGAGATGAAGGAGGCCTTCCCTACTGTCCCCATCCCCGAGGGGCAGGGCCGGCTGCTCGGGGTGGCTAGCGCTGATAGGCAGTTAATTACCCTTGTCACCCACTGTTTTCTGGGTGAGACAGCCATATAATCTGCCTGTCAGCTGGAGAGAGGGGGCCCCCCTCCTCCACCCCCTGCTGAGGTTGACACTGGGCAGGCAGGGGGTGGCAGGGCAGCCAGTGAGGGAGGCGGTGATGGGGGGCCAGCTGGTAGGCAGATAGACATGCGAGAGAGGACAGTGGGGCTAGGGGCAGAGCAAGGATGCCAGGCGCCACAGCACCGTCAGGATGGGTAAACTGAGGCAAGACCGAGGTTACACCCCTGCCCCAGGGATAGAGTGAGCTAATGTGTAGGACTCCTCTTGTGGCTGGGTCTCCAGACGTCCCTGGGAGGCCCTAATGGGGGCCACCCCACCCCAAATGGGGGCAGAGGGCAGGGCAGAGGATGCTTCAAGTTGGAGGAAGCAAAGGAGAGCACGAAAGGCATCCCAGGCAGAGGGGACAGCATGAACAAAGGCATGGGGGACTGCCAGCCTGTCAGGGTCCGTTTTGCTGCAACTCCCAGTGAGGGGCACCTGGAGGCACATGGTGGGGGTGGGGACAACTTATGCAGTAACTGCTGCGAGGGGGTGAAACTGCCAACAAGCATGGCGTCCTCTTTGCACTCCCCTTTCATAGGTGAAGGGACTGAGGCTCAGAAGTCACACAGCTAGTCAGCGGCAGAACAGAGATTCAAGCTCAGATCTGCCTCCCTCCTGAGTCTGCGCTCTTAGCCTCCCCATGGCTCGGCTGCCTGCAGTTGGAAGGGAGGATGAGGGGCCAGTAGCAGAGCCCGGACTTTGAGAACGGGGAGCCATTGAAGGTCTGAGCGAGAGGAAGGTGATATGGTCCCATTTGTATTTAAGAGGATCCTTGGTTGTCTTTCTAAACGCCACCCCCAAAGTCCATATTCTTGATTTTCCTCCTGTTTCCTACATGGAGATGGAGAGTGGTGGTTAAGTGCACGGGATCCAGAGCCAAACTGCCTGGGTTCAAATCCTCTCTCTGTAATACGCCAACTGTGTGACCTCAGGCAAGCTATCCAAACTTTCTGTCCCTCAGTTTCTTCATCTGTAAAATGGGCATCCTAAGAGTACCTACTTCATAGTTTTGGTGTGGAGATTAAAATTGTTATGTAAAAGTCTTTTAACAATGCCAGGCAGGTAGCTAACACTCCATAAAGGTCAGCTACTGTTAGTTGAGTGCGCTGTCTGATTCTACAACTGTTTGTTAATGAGTCCCATCTCCCCTTGCTACACTGTAAGTTCCAGTAGCTGAGGACCCTGTCACTCTTTGTATTCATTTCCCAGAGCTGCTGTAACAAAGTACCACAAACTGGGTGCCTTACAACCACAATAATGTATTGTCTCACAGTTCTGGAGGCCAGAAGTCTGAAGTCAGGGTGTCAGCAGGGCCCTGGTGCCCTTGAAATCTGTGGGGGAGAATCCCCTCTTGCCTTTTCCTAGCTTCCAGTGTTGCCAGCAATACTGGTGTCCCTATGCATGCAGATGCATCTCTCCAACCCCTGCCTCTGTTGTCACATGGTGTTCTCTTCTTGTGTCTGGGTCTTCATATTGCCATCTTCCCTCTTCTTATAAAGACACCAACAGTCATATTGAATTAAGGGCCACCCTACTTCAGTGTGACCTCCTCTTAACTTGATTCCATCTGCAATGATCCTGTTTCCAAATAAGGTCATATTCTGAAGTCCTGGGGGTTAAGGACTTCAAAGTATCCTCTGCGGGGACACAGTTCAACCCATAACACTCCTCAAAGCATCCCCAGCACCTGGTCCTAGAGAGGTAAGTGGGATGGACAATAAAAATGAATAAATGGGGTCTCCTGGTTGCGAGCCCCCAGGGGTAGGACTCAGCATCCCCATCTCCATGTTCCTAGGACCCGGGGCAGAGGAACCTTCCTGGAGGCCTTAGATGGATTTTAATATACATGCTTCTTGGGGAATTTTCCCAGCCAGCTGGGTGACCAGGCCACCCGTGACCACAGTCCTCTGGGGCCAGGAGGGGTAGGGGTGGGCCCGGGAAGGGTTTCTGCCCCTCAGAAGGGCAGGCCTGACTGCTGAGCCCAGAAAAGCTGACAGTGTGCTCAGCACGGCTGTCACTCAGCACCGACGGGACAATCCCCGGGGAGATGCCAGCTGGGGGCGAATGATGTCTCAGTGAATATTGCTCATCTGGGGGCTCAAGCTGCCCGTGAGTCAGGCAGTGACTGGGCTGAGTAACTGGGTAACTGATGCTGAGTCAGGGGATAGTGGGCTCCCCCTGCTTGGGTGAAGAGGCAGGGCCCACCTCTCAGGCCCCCTGCCCAGCAGCCCCTGGCCCCCTTGCCCCCTGCCCCTCCTGCTGTTCTACAAGACTCCAGCATCGAAGGGACAGCCAGCCAGGCTGAGCCCAGAGGCCTGGAAGAGGAAGGAGGACCAAGGCAACAGCTGTAAAGGTCAGCCCTTGGGGCCAGGAATATCCACAATGCAAATGTGGAATTTACACTCCCGAGTGCCCGCTGGCCAGCCTGCCGGCCTGTCTGTATGCCAGCCAGCAGCCTGGGCAGCACGGGCACAACACATGTCCTGGGCAGTGCCCAGAACCAGGTAGCTCTGGGATTCCCCGCTGCTGTGGGCACCTCCCCAAGGAGGGCCCCGGGGTACGGTGAGGGGAGGGGCCTCAGCAGGGCCTGGGCAGGGCTGCTCTGGCTGCTGGGGTGGGGCGCATCCTGCTGGACCCTGGCTGTCTGCCTGGGATTTCCACCACCAGTTCTACTGGCTCCACAGCTGAGAGGTCCTAGGGGCCAGACAAGAACAACTGGACCCCAACCAGCCCTCCTTTCTGCTTCTCTGGCTTGCCTCAGATTCTGTCCAGGGCCATTTCCGTTCCATGAGACTTTACTGACCTTCCCGGGCAGACTCGTGGAGCCCTGCTACAGGCCAGGGCCTTTCCTTTAAACCTGCTAATATCCTGTGATTATCAGCCTGCTGTCCCAGGAGAGGAAACTGAGGTTCAGAGAAGAAAGTCCCTTGGCAAGATCAGACACGCACGGAATTGCGGGGCTGGGACTCAGACCCGGGTCTCCATCATCTCCGACATGCAGGGAGCAGGTTTCTACACTTGACTCGGCC
This sequence comes from Mesoplodon densirostris, assembly GCF_025265405.1. Classification (NCBI taxonomy): domain Eukaryota; kingdom Metazoa; phylum Chordata; class Mammalia; order Artiodactyla; family Ziphiidae; genus Mesoplodon; species Mesoplodon densirostris. The sequence goes on from NC_082667.1 coordinate 10,530,641, forward strand.
CCACCATTCCTGGCCACTTAGCCCAGAAGACCTGAAAAGATGTCCTCCTCACCCTGCACCAGGCACCGGGAGTCTGTGCGTGTGTCACACTCAGCCGTGCGGTACGCGGTGCTCTGCAGCGAGCACTGGGCCAGGAGTCCTGGGTTCAGGACCCGATCAGTGCCGGGCTTGCTGAGTGACCTCGAGACCTTCACCTAGCCTCTCTGAGCCTCGGACACGGTAGTGACCCAAGGGCGTTGGTCAGAGGTCTTTCTTTTTTTTTTTTTTTTTTTTGCGGTATGCAGGCCTCTCACTGCTGTGGCCTCTCCCGTTGCGGAGCACAGGCTCTGGACGCGCAGGCTCAGCGGCCATGGCTCACGGGCCCAGCCGCTCCGCGGCATGTGGGATCCTCCCGGACCGGGGCATGAACCCGTGTCCCCTGCATCAGCAGGCGGACTCCCAACCACTGCGCCACCAGGGAAGCCCCGTCAGAGGTCTTTCTAAGTCTGCCCCCTGCCCGCTCCTCCGTGTGTCTGGAACCCCCCAGGGCTGAAGCGACCTTCTTCTCTCTTTGCTCTTTCAGCTCCCACCCGCCCCAGCTGCAACCAGTGCAGCGCTTGACACCCCGTGGGTGCTTGATACAGCTCATCCTTGCCTGAGTGACACACCCGTCACTCTGAGTCCCCTGGGAGGCTGTCCACAGCCTCCTCAGAAGGCTTCCAGGCAGAACACTTCTCAGGGCTCAGTCTTCGTTTGCAAACTTCTTCATTCTCCCTGTCTTTCTCTCTCTCTCCCTCTTTCTCTTTCTCTCTCTCTCCCCAGCCCTCACGCACATATGCACGTGCACACACACATGCACACCCTTGCCCCGGGGAGCCCTTCTCCACCGTCCATCATGTCACGTCACATCACACTCAGCCACTGGACCATCAGAGCCTCTAATCCTATTGACACTGCCCCACCGTGCTGGACGGGCCGGCCCAGAGCTCAGAGCTGTTCTTGGGCCTTTGGGGCTTGAAAGTGGGGAGCAGGAGAAAAAGGCCTTAGTAGTGAAGGCCTCACAGTCTCCCCAGAGCCGCCTGGTGGGTGGTATAAGAGGAACAAGAGGAACCACCCCTCCTGGGCAGCTGGAGTCTCCTCAGCCTTCTTGGGACGGAGGCCAGCCTGGAAGAGCGGGCAGATCAGGGAGGCACTTGACGCTTGCTTGCAGGAGGTGTGGATGAGGTGAGGCCGGGAAGCGGAGGGCCCAGGGCCACACAGTGAGCTGGACTCCTGACCCCTGGCTCAGTGCCTTCCCTCCCCCACCTCTGGGCCTGCCGGGGAGAATCCAGAAACATTCACCAGCTGGTTGTCGGTTGTGCCAGAGAGAGGGCGTGGACTCAGGGAGCGGAGGGGCCAGGCCTGAGGGACCCAGCGCTCCATGTGGGCAGGCCGCTGAGGCTGTGGGTTGCCTGGGGAAGGCAGGAGGGGAGGCTCTGGAAAGAGAGAGGCCTGGGGGAGCCGCGCGCAGAAGTTGCTGCTGCGAAACGTACCCCCGTGGGTGCCACGGGGGCTAGTACTGACTCTGCCCTCCCAGGATGCCGACCTGCCTGGAGCTGAGGACCAGCAGAGCCCACCTCCTGCTGAGCCTCTGCCCTCGAAGGGCAGCACTGGGGCTCTGGGAGTCCTTCTCAGGGAGGCCCCATCCCCAGCCAGGGCTGTGGGGAGCCAGGTCTTGTCCATCACCTACACCTGGGGAGGAACGTCCACGGGTGGGCCCAGAGCCCAGGTGGGGCTGGGGAGGGCAAGGAGGGCGTGGTCCTCACCCTGGGGAATCTCCAGCAGCCCAGCACTGGATGGCAGCCAGAAATGAGGAAGGAGCATGGGCTCCAGGCAGACAATCTGAGTTCAAATCTCTCCTCTGCCTCTTCAAGGCTGTGGGATCTTAGGGAAATACCTAACCTCTCTGGGCTTCAGTTTTCTCCTGTACAAAATGGGACAACTGCTATCTGCTTCCAACAGTTCTTTGTGAGAAATGAACATAACATCACATGCAACACGTGCTTGGCATGGTGCCTTCCTGCTCAGTAAACAGCCACCGGTATATTTGCTGTTCTATTTATTTATTTATTTATTTTTGGCTGCGTTGGGTCTTCGTTGCTGCGTGCAGGCTTCCTCTAGTTGTGGCGAGCGGGTGCTGCTCTTCGATGCAGTGCAGGTGCTTCTCATTGCGGTGGCTTCTCTTGTTATGGAGCACGGGCTCTAGGCGCATGGGCTTCAGTAGTTGTGGCACAGGGGCTCGGTAGTTGTGGCTCGTGGGCTCTAGGGCACAGGCTCAGTAGTTGTGGCGCACAGGCTTAGCTGCTCCACGGCATGTGGGATCTTCCCGGACCAGGGCTCGAGCCCGTGTCCCCTGCACTGGCAGGCGGATTCTTAACCACTGCGCCACCAGAGAAGTCCCATAATTGCCATTTTAAAATTTCTAACCACAGTGACGTACCGTTATTCAAATATCTGATTGGCAAAGCTCACAGAGTTTGATAAAACACTGTGCTGGCAAAAGTATGGGAGAACGGGCAAATGCAGACACGGCTGGCGGGAGGGTAACATGACGCAGCCCCGGTGAGGGCGATTTCACTCCCTCCTTTCCTTTATGGCTGCTCGTAGCCACGTCCCACTCAGCTGTTCCACTCATTGGAATTTCTCTATAGGTTCACTAGCACACATTTGAAGTGGCATACGTACACGGTTATTTATTACAATATTTAATGTAATTACCCAACACTGGAAACAAGCTAAACATGCATCAGTAGATCAGTTAAATAATTTGTGGCCCCTCCATACAATGAGGTAATATGCAGCCATAAAGCAAGAATGGGGAACGGTTTTTCAACTGACTTACAACAATAACCAAGAGATAGTCTTAAGGGAAGTAAGCCAGGTACAGAGCAGGATGTGTATGCATTTTAAAAGCAGAGCAAGGGCCTCCCTGGTGGCGCAGTGGTTAGGAGTCCGCCTGCCGATGCAGGGGATACGGGTTCGTGCCCCGGTCTGGGAGGATCCCATATGCCGCGGAGCGGCTGGGCCCGTGAGCCATGGCCGCTGGGCCTGCGCATCCGGAGCCTGTGCTCCGCAACGGGAGAGGCCACAACAGTGAGAGGCCCACATACCGCAAAAAGAAAAAAAAAAAAAAAAAAAAAAAAAAGCAGAGCAAATGAGAACAGGTAGGAAGGTGATGGTTGGTACATGGACTAGAATATCTCTGGAAGAACACACGGGAGCTGGTAACAGTGGTCCTCTCGGGAGAGGGGACCTGGGTGGCCGGGCCGGAGTAGAGCAATGACCTTCCGCTGTATGTCCCTTTTGAATTTTTTTAAATTGTGGGGAAGTTGCTTTACAACGTTGTGTTAGTTTCTGCTGTACAATGAAGTAAATCAGCTATATGTCCTTTTGAATTTTGAATCATGTGAATGCATTACCCATTCAAAATACAAAGGTCAGTTATTTTTTTAAAATTTTTTTGTAGGGCCTCCCTGGTGGCGCAAGTGGTTGAGAGTCCGCCTGCCGATGCAGGGGATACGGGTTTGTGCCCCGGTCTGGGAGGATCCCATATGCCGCGGAGCGGCTGGGCCCGTGAGCCATGGCCGCTGAGCCTGCGCGTCCGGAGCCTGCGCGTCCGGAGCCTGTGCTCCGCAACGGGGGAGGCCACAACAGTGAGAGGCCCGCATACCGCAAAAAAAAAAAAAAATTTTGTAATTTTTAAAAAATATTCATTTAAAAAATTAGACTCTCCTGGCTGAGACTGAGCTTTAGATGTGCTTTTGGCTCCATGTTTCCAGGGGTGGGAACCTCAGAAGCTGGGCCCAGGGGTCTGGGCAGTGAGGTGGGACCCCCAGGAGTTGGGTGGGCCAGGCCTGTGAGCTCAAGTCCACCCCAAAGGCAGGAAAATGTTGGGACCAAGGAGCTACATTGGCACCTGCTCAGCCATGGCCCCAAAGTTGGTGTAAAGTCCTAGAGGACAGGTCAGCCCTCATTACATTCTGCCCACATCTGGCGGAGGCTGGCACAGAGCGGGCATGCTGAGGGGGGAGTGGGTGGATGGGATAGGTACGAGAGGCTCCTGGGGTTGAGGTCACCGCCACTGCCCCTCACGTGCAGAAACAATGAACATGCCACGTCTTCCCAACAGCCATTATCAAATGCCCACCCCCTCCCCTGGGGATTCTGGCCCTGCCGGCACCTGAAGTGTTCAGAATCGCATCAGGGAAGGCTCCTCCCCCTCACCGAGCACCTGCCGTGGCCCTGTGCCAGGTGCTTTCGCTCGTCGTGGAACAGGCCTCGGGCAGCCAGGACCTCTGTCTCACCTGCCCACGCTCCCTGCGGGGTGTGCCATGCTGTCACCTGCCCCCTGGCAAGTGCACACCTGGGGCTGGCCCTGTCTCCAGCCTCCCTGGCCAGACCCCCGGCCCACTCCCAGGGTCTAGTCAGCCCTGACACCCAAGCGCCTGTGGCCCCCCGGCATGACAGTATCACAGACAGCCAGGCCAGGCGAGCAGCAGAAGCTGCGCTGCCAGGAGGCCGTCTCCCTGGATTCTGCCTCTGCGGCAGCAGCACTGTGGAGCAGGGAGGGTGCCGCCCACCCCCGCCCAGAGCGGGGGATGGCTGGTGCTGGGCTCTCAGAGATCGGGGGTGGGCCCTCCACCAGGACTGGTCACTGGGGGCTGCCTTGTGTACGGAGAAGCCCCTTCCTAGTCTGTTAGTGGTGGGACCAGAGCAGAGAGGGACTGAGGGTAGGTGGCTCCCTAGGGACAAGGGCCTCAGGTGATGGCTTTTCCAGCATGGCCAATACCAGAGGGTCTTCGCTGGACTCCACAAATGGAGGAGGGATTGCCGTACACTTATCTCAACAGGTGGTGATAGACCTACTGTGTCGGGACTTTCACCTACATCATGATTAAACCTCATGAAAAGCTGGGATGAATATTCCCATTGTGCAGAAACTGAGGCTCAGAGTGATGGTGACTTACCTGCCCCCAAAGCCCCTGATCTCTTTTCTGCCTCCCCACCACTGTCTCTTCCCGCCGTGCCTCTGGAGGGGCTTGTACGTCCTGGGTCAGCTCAGATACACAGGCCAGGGGCATTGGAGCCGGGTAGAACCTACAGGAATGAGCACTCCGGGAAGAGGGCACAGCCCGCTCAGAAGTGTCTAGAGGTGGGACCGTTCAGAGAGTGGACGAGAAGTGTGGGATGTGAGTTTGGTCTCGACAGTGTGGAGGATGAGCATGGGGAATGGAGGGAGGCTGGGAGGCTAGTCAAGAAGGATGGAGTTCGGGACTTCCCTGGTGGCGCAGTGGTTGAGAGTCCGCCTGCCGATGCAGGGGACACGGGTTCGTGCCCCGGTCCGGGAAGATCCCACATGCCGCGGAGCGGCTGGGCCCGTGAGCCATGGCCGCTGAGCCTGCGCGTCCGGAGCCTGTGCTCTGCAACGGGAGAGGCCACAACAGTGAGAGGCCCGCGTACCGCAAAAAAAAAAAAAAAAAAAGAAGGAAGGAGTTCGAAAGCCAGGAGACAAGCGTTGGGGCACCATGGGAGGTTTCTGATTGGGGGACAGGCACGATGAGAAGTGTCTTTCTAGAAGATGATTCCTAGAGGAGGTGATCAGGCCACCAGTGGGGCACCAACTCAGGAAGAGAGGCCCTGGGGCGGGTACAGTGACAAGCAGAATGTGGGAGTTGAAAGAGAGGCTTCTGGAGTAAGGATCCTTGGACTGAAGCTCAGTTGTACTGCTCACCAGCTGTGTGACCTTGGGTCAGTTACTTAACCCCTCTGGGCCTAAGTCCTCTCATCTCTAAAATGGGGATGGTGGTAACACACCTCTTAGGGTTGTTGTGAAGACAAAGTGAATTAAAACATGTCCAACACTTAGAGCAGAGCCTGCTAGAGCATAGTAAGCAGTAAGTCTCAGCTGTTATTTATTATTACTGTCACCCTGGTACTCAGCCCTAAGCTACGTGACATGTCAGTTCTCTGTTCTTGCTCTCGGGGGAAGCAGATGGGAAGACATGAAGCCCAGTGGGAAAGGAGGAACTGCCCTCACTGCAGACCGTGGTGTCCCTGACCCAGATCTATGTGGCCCCCACTGTTTTCAGACGCCTGGTCAAGGTGACCAGACAGGCAAGGACTGGCCCTGCCACACCTGTCCTTGCCCCAGTTCCAAGTGGATGGGGGGACTTTATACCAGCTTCCCCGGACAGGGATCCTGTGCCCACCTACCAGTGTCCAAGGCAGGCTCCAGTGTCCCCCCTGCAAGGCTAGAGAAACGGGGGGAGGGTGATGTCTGCGCAGAGGGCCGGCAGGCACGCCCAGAAGGCTCTAATGAGGCGTGTGAAGGCCACAGAGGCTGCCTCGGGGTCAAGGTTATGGGAGGGCAGGCGCGAGGTGGGCCTGGCGTGATGGCTGCGGCCGTCGCGGTCATCAGCCCTTCGCTGGCGGTTGCTGGGGTGAGCAAGCACGCTCCGTGTCCTCCGGCTGTAATAACTCTAAGCCGCTCATAACCTCTCCCGGGCTGCCAAGGGTCCCTGCCTTCCTAACCCCCATTCCACCCTTCTTCCACCGCTCACATCTGTGCAACAGCTGGGCTCCGAGACAGCCCGTTCTCAGCAGGCCCAGCACCATCTGTTCCCCCTGGGGAGCAGGCTCCGTAGAGGGTGTGCCAGGGTGCTTGTGCCCCTGGAAAGGCAGGGTGGGGTTGAGGTTTGCCTGGCCTGGTGTTGGGGCTTCTGAGCCTCGCTCTGTTCCCCACGAATGGGCCAGGGGTCCAGGCTGGGGGCTCAGGAGGCTGGGGTCTGTCTCTGGCCCCTGATGGACATTCAGTGACTCATTTCCCGAACACTTGACCCTCAGGGTCTCCATCTGCACGACGGAATGGCTGTCCAGCTCCCTCCCAGCTTCTCCAGCTAACTGGACCTACTGTGTGAAGGTGTTTTCCTGACATGTTTTTCCTGGGGTTCCTGTGTGTGTTGGGGTCCAGTAGAGGACACTGAACTGCTGACTCCTTTGGGGTGTGGATGGGGTGCAGTGGAGAGGCAGGCGGACAGAGGCACCTGTTAGCTCTGCCCAACCCCAGGCTTCTCTCCAACTTTGGGGTCCTCAATCCCCTCAGTACCCTCCTGCCTGGATCACGTGACTTGTTCTCCACAGCGGCCCCTTCCCAGAATTGGGAGGAGCCATCAGAACGCTCAGGAATAACTATAGCAACTGAGGCTTATGGAGCACCCACCCTGCACCTTTGAAGGCTTTACACCACGTGGTCTCACAGGTGGGGTGCTCTCATCCACAGGTGAGGGGCCTGAGGCACAAAGGGCCCCAGAAGTTCACACAGCTGGCACGTGGCAGCTCTCGGGTGTGAACCACGACTTGTGTGACTCTGGAGCCCCCTCACCGAGCCATAGAGCCACACGTGGCCCAGCGCAGGCTCTGGGAGCAGGGGCTCCCCTTCTCAAGTGGGAACTCAGTGAGGCTGTCCCATTAGACTTCATACTCTCCTGGCACTGAGGGGACGCACAGCAACTCTTCGGTATAGGAAGGAATCCTCAGTAAACTGCTTAAAGCAGAACTGCTCTGACCGAAGCAAAGATGGGGTCCCGTCGGAAAATTGAATATGTGCTTCTCTCCCTGCCTCTCCTCTTCAGAGAGTAAAACTGAAGTTGAGAGAAGGGAGGGACTGACCGGAGTCACCCGTCATATTGGAGGCAGAGTCAATACTAGACCCAGGTGGTGGGACTTCCCCAGTGGAGCGAGGCGGAGACTCAGGGCTCTCTCGCTTCTCGCTCCCCGCTCCCCGGGCCCTTTCTCAGGCTGAGCCAGAGAAGAGCGCTGGAGACCCAGCCTGCACCCTGTTCTCTGAGCATCTCCACTAACAGGCCTAAAGGGCTCCGTGGGTGTATCAGGCTGCCCGGGCTCCCACCAGCCAACGCCCTGGGTGGTACCCTGTCCAGCGACAGCCCATGTGTGTGTGTAGTTCAGGGCCACTTCATTCCCCACTGTTGACACACCCGTCTCCCTTATTCCAACAGCAAACAGTGGGCCTAGAGGGACAGTCTAATTGGCTGGCAGTGTCCTACTCCCAGCTCCCCTCCTTGTCTAAACACACAGCCCTGTTTGTCCTGTCTGCCCAGCCACCAGGGCCTCACTGTCGCCCAGATCCCTGCTCCATCAGCGACTCACCCCCCTCTTGCTCCCACAGAGTCCCTGCCAGAGCAGGAGAGGCCCATGGAACACTCTTAGGACATCCCCTAACCACCTACCCAAGCAACACCTCCTCCACTTTGACAGATGAGACAACCCAAGAGGGAAGGGAGTGGCTGGAGGTCACAGCGCAGGAGGACAGGGCCAGCTTCTAACCGCTCTCTGTCGTTTGATCTCCGTCGCTGTGTCTTTGCAAGTGCTGGTCCTTTTGCCAGGAAAGCCCTTCCTCGGTGTGGCCTCAGCCTACCACATGAATGTCAACCTCATTGGCATCTCCACATCACCCGCGCACGCTACCTCCGTTACAGCCAGTAATGCCTACTACCTTCTAGATCACCCTGCAAGTTCCCGAAGGCCAAGACCTGGGTGATTCATCTCCAGGCCCCCAGTCCCAGCCCAGGGCACCCAGAGTGAGGCCCTGATAAAGGACTGACATCGGCGGGCTTGAGTCAGAACAGGTTCTCAGTCCTTGTCCAGTCTGGCCCGTCCTTGGCCCCTCTAGTCCCCGTGCCGGCTCCCCTGGCCACAGCTATTCCAGGAGTCCTTTTGCGCACTGCTCCCTGGTTCCAGGATCCCAGTGGACTTTTCAGACCACACCTGCCTCGCTTCCCCAAGCCTGGGCCCAGCCTGGGCAGAGCCTTCTATGGGCTGTTGTGGGTGAGTCATGGGCAGACTGTAAACAACTCTACAGAGCACTGGCTGTACCACCAAGGCCCTGGCACTGGTCCTAGCCTTGCCGGGGGGATCTAAAAGAAGCCATAGCTGACTCCCACGCACCCACTATGGAAAGAAGAGGGTGGAATAGAAACAGGGGAAGCTTCCAGATTTGCATATCAACCTGTGCACAGTGGTCTGCAAAGCAGCCCCACCCAGGAGGGGATTAAACAGAACCTGGGGGATGGGAGGGGGCAGTTAATCAGGAAGGGACATGCCTGCTGGGAGGTTAAATTTTTTGAGCACCTACTATGTGACAGGTATAGCTGCAGTGCTGGGAATATTGTAGTGAATGAAACAAGGCCCCATGCTTTGGGAAACAGGAAAAGCAGAGCAGGGTAAGGGAGGGTGTGGGGTGGTCGCCTTACTTATCATTTGAAAGATATTGTAGAAAAACGAAATCTTGGGGAGTGTTTTCCAGTCCCTTGACAGATGTGGAAACTGAGGCCCAGGAGGGCTAGGGATTTGCCTGCGATTGCCCAGGAAGACAGGGCAGAGGCAGACCCCAAGACCCTGTGTGTGGGCTCAGAGGTGAGGTTGACCCCGATGTGGTCCATGCAGGGCCTCATTTCTATGGTCCTGGTGGGTGGGGGCTGGATGAGCCCAGGACCCCTCTCCTCTGCCCCTTGCAGGAGGGGCTCCAGGGCACTCAGCAGCAGCAGAGGCCCCTGGGTGAAACCAGGCTCTGAAGTCATTCCACAGTGTGTTCCCACCAGCCTCCTCCATCTGCCCATCTGTAAATGGCCAGCTCTGACTCCGTGCTCCTGAAGGGCTTCCCCAGGACCGAAAAAGATGCTTCTTCACTCCCCAGGGAGCAGCCAGCTAAGGCCGCCAGGACGGTCTAGCGTCTGAAAACTCTCCTACCTCCACTGCAGCCCGGGCCCGGAGCTCTAGGAACACCAAGTGACTCCATTTCCCCAGCTTCAACAGTCTTGGCTGCTGCAGGGTCACACCGCGAGCACTGACATTTCAGAGGCTCGCGCTCTGCTAAGTGAACATTAGACACAGCTTACTTAGCTGCTGAAATCTGTGGCTGCCTCCTACATGCTGTTTGATAAGCTTTTATTGTCACCTCCCTCTGGTGCTGCATCCCCGGGACCTGGGGCAGCTTGTTTGACCGGAGCCAGGAGGTCAGGGGGCAGGGCAGTGGATGGCACAGAGCCCTGGCTGGGAGCCACTGCCCAGCTGTGTTACCTTGAGCACAAGGCTTGCCCCTTCTGGTCTGGAAATGGCTCTCCATAATGTGACCCGGCTTCTCTGTCCAGCAGCCCTTTCACCGGTCCACTCCTGGGTGCAGTCCCAAGCTTGGGACAAAGCCACCTACTCTTGGGTCACTAAGCCAGCTCCCCATTCTCAGCCATAACCCCTGACCCAAACTATTTGTCATTCCAGGACCCTTGCATCTCTTCCAGGCAGAGCCTCCTAGGATCCCTTCTCCATTGCTGCCCCTCCCTTTTCTGAGCCCCCAGCACGCCCTGTCCAGGCTCACTCTGGAAGGTGTCCTGGACCACTGTGCATGTGGGTGCTCCGTGGGGCTGGGGTTGGGTCTTATCAACACCTGGACACCCTGCACAGGCCTGGGACATGGTTGATCTCCACAGATGTTCATTCAGTCATTCAGTTATTCAACAGACAGCTCTTGGGGCAAACTGTGGACCCTGCTCCATGCTGGGTAATGGGATATGGATATTAGAGGCTAATAAGGCACAGCCTTACACTTAGTCTGCTGAGGAGAGACACAACTACATAGCAGGTGATTAGAGCCCTAGTGGAGAAGAGCCCAGGGAGAAGCGGGAGCACGTATCAGGGCTACTTGATCCTGGGAAAACCAGGGAAGGCTCCCTGGAGGAGGCAACATCTAAATTATGACTCAGAGGATCAGTAGGAGTTAGCCAGGTGGAGGGAAGGGTTCTAGGAAGAGGGAACAGCCCAGACAGAGTCTGGAGTGTAAAGGAGGCATGATTTATTCTGGAAACTCTCAGTAGTCGGGCTAGCCCCCTGATTATCTGGCTCTTTCCCACTCCTCTAATAAAGAAAGGGAGATCATTCTTTCCCAGTGGATGAGTTTCCCAAATTCCGATCATTGCCTGAACAGACCGAGGACTCCCAAGAGGCTGACCATTTGCCACATGCCCCCTGATCTGCCAGTCACTTCTCCACTCTGAGCCTCAGTTGCCTCATCTGTTAAATGGCAGGGGGGTGGGGGTGGGTGGAGGCGGGCCCTCAGGCCCACATATTTAATATTTTGAGAGGCCCAAAGTAGAAGAGAGCAGGCTCAGTCCTTTCCCTGCCTGGCCAGGGGGTGCAGCCTGGGTCGGGGCCTGGGTCCACAGCAGTGGGATGTGGGGAGATCGTGCCCACCAGTCTGAGGCCAGGCTGTGGACCCCTGTCTCAGGAGTCTCTCTTTCTGGGCCCCCCTCCCTCCCAGCCCCTTTGGATGGGGATAAAAAAAAGAAACAAGGGCTTCCCTGGTGGCGCAGTGGTTGAGAGTCCGCCTGCCGATGAAGAGGACACGGGTTCGTGCCCCGGCCCGGGAAGATCCCACATGCCGCGGAGCAGCTGGGCCTGTGAGCCATGGCCGCTGAGCCTGCGCGTCCGGAGCCTGTGCTCCGCAACGAGAGAGGCCACAACAGTGAGAGGCCCGCGTACAGCAAAAAAAAAAAGAAACGAAAGAAATTGTCCTCCTACCTCCTGGCAGGCGTGCCCACAATGAGAAATGCCTCTCTGCTGAGCCCTCACTACCACTCAGCCCTACCTGTCCTGATCTTCTGGCTGCCAACCCCCTGCCTGACTGGGGGAGGGGTGGAAAAGGCATCCCTCATGGTGGGCTGGGGACTCGGAGCCTAGGTGTCAGGGCAAGGAGAACAGAGCGGGGAGAGGGGAGCCCTAGGACCAGCTTGACACCGGTCATTCTTCCCTTCCTGGTTTATAGGGAGAGTGTGGGGATGGAGTGGAGTCCACGACCAGCAGACACACTGAGCCTGGCTCAATTCCCGGAAGGCCTGGGCCCCCATGAAGGGCTTAACAAGCTTATGGAATCAGACTGGCAGAGTCAGGGGGACATCAGAAATGGTCTCATCCAATAAATGGGAAACCTGAGGCCCAGAGAGAGGCCAGGGCTTCTCCAAGGCAACACAGCAAGTTAAAGGAGGCAGAGTCAGGGGCTTCCCTGGTGGCGCAGCAGTTGAGAGTCCGCCTGCCGATGCAGGGGACACGGGTTCGTGCCCCAGTCCACGAAGATCCCACATGCCGCGGAGCGGGTAGGCCCGTGAGCCATGGCCGCTGAGCCTGCGCGTCCAGAGCCTGTGCTCCGCGGCGGGAGAGGCCACAACAGTGAGAGGCCCACGTACCGCAAAAAAAAAAAAAAAAAAAAAAAAAAGGAGGCAGAGTCAGGACTAGAACTTGGGGCTTCTGAGTCCTGTCCCAGGGCTGGGACCAGCGGCGGGGATGAAAAACAGGGTCACCTTGAGAACTGTGACAAAGCCAGGCCAGGCTGCTGCAGGGTCAGGATCCAAGCCTGACCATGGCTTCTATGCCTCCCCTATGCTGAAAAGGTTTGTCCATACGTGGGCTGGGTTCCTGTCCCACCAACTGGGGTGCAATAGGAGGGAGATAAGGAATTCGTGCCTAGATCTTCCGAGAAGCCATACTTCCAGACCTTTTGACATTCCAGAATTACAGAAATGCTGGAAGGAACCTTCTGGATCACCTATGGATGAGGGAGCTGAGGCCCAGGGAGGGGAAGACTGTCCCAAAGCCCAGACCCCAATGAGTGGCCAACGCACGTCTTCTGACTTCTAGTCCAGGTTCTCCTGGTATATCAGTGGTTAAGAGGCCAGGCTGTGGATGGAGTGTGACAGACCTGGGCTCGAATGCCTGCTCTGCCACTCACTGGCTATGGGACCTCCCTTCACCCCCTAGTCTCTCTGAGCCTCAGTTTCTCCATCTGTAAATTGGGGATAGCAGTACTGACCACATAGGGTGCTCTAAGGATTTAATGCAATGACACGAGCCCCACAGGGTAGACTTGGCCTCATTCACCACTGTGTTCCCAGCACCCAGAACGATACCTGACCCACAGCAGGCCCTTGGTAAAAGGTAACAGTTATCATCACTGTGTGCCATGCTACTTCTGGCTGACATCTTCAACTCCCAAGTCCCCTGAAGGAAAGTGGAGGAATCTGGCTGCTACAGTGGGAAGCAGCCAGCATCCTAGAAAGAATGGCGGTGCATCCTTAGGCAAGTCCCATGCTCTTTCTGTTTGGTTTCTCCCCACAGTACAGGGTGGGCATTGCCAAGTGATGACTGAAGTCCTCCAGGTCCAGGAACTATTCCTGCACCTTGTGCCATGGCCTTGCCTAACGGCACTGACCCTTACCCTCTGGGGACCTGGAGGGGGCGCCGAGGGGCAGGGCTGGACACGAGGGATGGGAATGAGGCAGTAGCCAGTCTGCGAGGCTCCTGGGAGCCTGGGCTCTATTAGGCTGCCTGCTTGCAGGACACATGTGTGATCAGGACAGCCAGGCATCAGCCCGGCCTGAGAGCCAAGCTGATGGTGGATGCTGCCTGGTTCATTAAGGGGGTGAGGGGCAGGGCCAGGGCCTTGCTGAGCACTTCATCGGCTCCCACTCCCACATCAGCCTTACCACCACCTGGCACTTAGCAGCTCCCTTCCCACCAGGCATTTGGGAACGTAAGGAACCTTGGGGATCTCATAACAGACTACAGAGCCCACTCTGGAGATTAGCACTCGCTCCGTGCAGGCCCCCGTGAGGGTGTCTACCTCCAGATTACAGGGGGTTGGGAGGATGAGTGAAATTCCAGGAGCAAGAGGCCCCAGCTGGGCATGGCAGAGCAGGTCCCCATGCCAGGGCTGTGAGCCCCTGCCTAGGGATGCCAGCTCCCATCCCAAGGTCTTTCCCTAGTGTATTACCCCCATGAATCCTTCTATCCCCTCCCTCCATACACACACACACACACACACACACACACACACACACAAAACGCACCCTCAGCAGAACGCCCTGCATCACAGCCTCAGAGGAGGGGCTAGCCAGTGGGCTATTGGGCTATTTTCTAGGGGTCCCGAAGGCCCACATCTGGAAGTCTGCAAGTCTAGAAAACTCTGGGCTCTGGAGAGAGAAAGCAACGTTCTGTTCTGACCCCTTGGAGGAAATGGCCTCCAGGGGCCAGGGAGGAAAAACAGGAAGGGCCAGGCTGGGCAGGAAGTCCTGGGGGTGGTGCCAGGCCAGAGGAAGAGGCGCCAGGGAGTGGCCAGTGTGACCCTGGCTGAGGGCTGAGTTAAGGACTGTCATGGGCTGCGCTGGCAGGGGGGTCCGTCCCCAGTTGGCCGTTGCCCACCTGAGAGCTGCGTCAGGGTCCTCAGCTCACATGGTGGGAGCTGACCACAGGATGGGGGATGGAGTCCTCTGTCAGCAGGGGGACAGAGACCTGACAGCTGCCCTCTTCTCCCCACTCCTTGGCATGCAGGGGGCCAGAGCAAACTCCCCTCCCCTCAGTCACGCCTTCACTCTTCATCCACTGAGCCCTCCTGTGTGCCAGTCAGCAACTCTAATTCACAGATGAGAAAACTGAGGCATGGGGACAAGAAAACACTTGTCCAAGTTTACACAACTAGTGAGTCATGGAAGAGAATTCAAATGCTGGCTGCCTGATTGCACAGCCCTTGCTGGAAACGGGAGGTTGGCAGCTGACCTGGGCCCGGGGCGGGAAGGCTCTCTGCCGCAGATCCCTTCGCAACTACCACCCCCTGCTCGAGGGGGACTATTTCTCACGATCTCCTCTCCTCACACCCACCCCTGCCTCCCCCACCCTCACTCTCCGCTGTGACCTTGTTTCCCACTCCCCGAAGACAATCCAGCATCTCAGAAGTGCTTCCAGATCCACAGGGGCACATCCGCCCCCACCAGCATCTGTACCCACTCGCCCGGCCTCCCTCGTCCTGGGAGACACGACTACCCACACTCCCACCGCCACTGCCACTCGGAGCCCAGCCTCTGCTCCGCTCAAGGACGTCACTCCAGCAAGTCTCCCCAGCCTGCAAGCTCGCTCTCCCTTGCTCCCGCATCATCAGTTTTGCCCGCTCCACCAGATCTTTCCCATCGGTGAACAAATTCGCTGTTCTTCCTCCCATCTTTTTTTTGGGGGGGGTTATTTATTTATTAATTATTATTATTATTATCATTTTTTCGGTACGCGGGCCTCACTGTTGTGGCCTCTCCCGTTGCGGAGCACAGGCTCCGGACGCGCAGGCTCAGTGGCCATGGCTCACGGGCCCAGCCGCTCCGCGGCATGTGGGATCTTCCTGGACCGGGGCACGAACCCGTGTTCCCTGCATCGGCAGGCGGACTCCCAACCACTGCGCCACCAGGGAAGCCCATATTTATTTATTTTTTAAACATCTTTATTGGAGTATAATTGCTTTACAATGGTGTGTTAGTTTCTGCTTTATAACAAAGTGAATCAGTTATACATATACATATGTTCCTATATCTCTTCCCTCTTGCGTCTCCCTCCCTCCCACCCTCCCTATCCCACCCCTCTAGGTGGTCACAAAGCACCGAGCTGATCTCCCTGTGCTATGCGGCTGCTTCCCACTAGCTGTCTATTTTACGTTTGGTAGGGTATGTATGTCCATGCCACTCTCTCGCTTTGTCACAGCTTACCCTTCCCCCTCCCCGTATCCTGATGTCTGTTCTCTAGTAGGTCTACATCTTTATTCCCGTCTTGCCCCTAGGTTCTTCATGACCATTTTTTTTTAACATTTTATCTTTTTAATATAAAATAAACTTGCCTGGAAAACACATCGTTAAACACTTCTGGTAGTAATTTTTTTTAACATCTTTATTGGAGTATAATTGCTTTACAATGGTGTGTTAGTTTCTGTTGTATAACAAAGTGAATCAGTTATACATATACATATGTTCCTATATCTCTTCCCTCTTGCGTGTCCCTCCCACCCACTCTCCCTATCCCACCCCTCTAGGTGGTCACAAAGCACCGAGCTGATCTCCCCTGTTATGCGGCTGCGTCCCACTAGCTGTCTATTTTACGTTTGGTAGTGTATATATGTCCATGCCACTCTCTCACTTCGTCCCAGCTTACCCCATCTTAAACAAACCTGTCTTGATCCCACTCCCCCCAACCCCGCCAGCTACCACCATTCCCCTGCTCCCCTCTGCAGGGGAACCCCTCAGAGTTGTCCGTATCCACTATCATCCGTGTCTCTCTTCCTGTTTCTCTCAAAGCCACCCCAATCTGGCCTTCCCGCACCCCACTGCATCGGAAGTGCTCCTGTCCAGATCGCCAGTGGCCTCCCCATGGCAAAATCCAGGGGTCAGTTCAGTGTGGCCGCACTGGTGCTCCCCGTAGCACTGGCCGGTTGGGCACCACTTCCCCTGCTGTTGTGTCCCCTGTTTTTTTCCAGCTTCTCTAGACCGTTCTTCCTTGGTCTCGTCTGCTGGTTCTTTCTCTTCTCCCAGACCTTGGTACCCCAAGCCCAGCCTCCAGTCCTGGTCTCTCTCAGTACTCACTCCCCTGGGCCATCCTACCCATCTCACTGCTTTACACCAACCACCTCTACGCCGATGACTCCAAAACCCCTTCCTCCAGCCTGGACCTCAAACGCCCAACTGTCTCTTGGACAACCCCCCGCCCTCCCACCGGCAAAGACAGCTTGAATCTGTCAGGTGCCAATCCTATTCTCACTCATGCAACTTGCTTTAACACCCACATTCTGCATGGGGGCGCCATCTCCCCTAAGAGGGCGAAAATTGTTTTTTGGGGGGGCGGGGGACAAAAGCTCTTAGCTATTGCAATGGGGGACTATTTCTCACGATCTCCTCTCCTCACACTTAGCTATTGCAATGGTTTGTGACTCTCCAAAGGGCCAAAGTACATAAACGTATATACCCCACAGCTGTGGAATTAACATTTCATAGGGAGGGGTTGATAGACGAAGAAAGTCTAAAAAGGCTCCTTGGGGGTGGGTGATAATTTTTAAAAAGGCTGAGAAGCACTGTTGCTCTAACACAGATTTCTCATTCCATGGATGGCAAGCTTCCTTCCATCGCTCAGGCCAAAACCTTGGAAGTGATGTTGCCTGTTCCCTTTTTGTCACAACCCACATCCAATCCATCAGGAAATCCGGTTGCTTCTGCCTTCAAAATAGATCCAGAATCCAACCACTTCCCTCCCTGCTACCCCCACAGAATCTACCCTGGTCTGAGCTGCCTCATTTCTCGCTTGGATTATTTCTCGTCTCCCTGCCGCTGCTCCCTTGACACACAGCCAGAGCGATCCTTTTACAATGTAAGTCAGCTCATGTCCCTCTTCACCCAACACTGCAGAAGCTTCCCATCTCCCAAAGTTCTCACAATGGTCCTCCCTCCCCACTCCCCGTTCCTCCCCTGAGCCCTCTGCTGTTCCTCTCCTGATGTTCCTCTCTCCCTCACTCACTTTGCTCCAGCCCCACAAGCCTCCTAGCAAAGCCTCCAGGCACAGTCCCACCTCAGGGCCTTTGCACTAGCTGTACCCGATCCCTGGTACACTGTTACCCAGACAGTCACAACCCTCACCTCTCACCAGCCTTTGCTCAGATGCAGCCTTGTCAACGAGGCCTGCCCTGACCACCCTGTCTTAAGGTTGCAATCCGTCCCCAGGGTTCCAGATCACCCTTAGTTCTCCAGACCCTTCATTTTTCCACAGCACACATCACCTTATAGCATGCTATGACATTTACTTGCTCTGCTTATTGCTGATTGCCCATCTCCCCCGGCTAGATGCCAGCTCCCCAGGGGGCTCTCTGTTTGGTCACTGCTGTCCACTAGCATGAGATGAGGGCTGGCACACAGTAGGAGTGTCTGATACCCCCTGGACACCCACCCCAGGAGGGTTTCGGACTTTTCCCCCACCGGGCTCCATCACATCTCCCACCTTTGCACTTGTTCGCTTTCTCTGAAATGTACCCTCCCCTACACCCATCCACACACACACACACCCCAAGATATTATCCATTACTCAGAACCCTCTCAAAGAGCACTTCATCTCTTGTTAGGTCAGGAAGGGCCCTGCCTGCCAGGCAGGGAGTGAGCTTTTCCCCAAGAGCAATGGGAATTCATGGAAGGGATTTGAGCTTCATGGTCACATATGGGCTTTGATGCCCATAGATGGTGGGTGGGAGGGGAACCAGCTGGAGGCAGAGGAGGGGACCCAGGGAGGAAGCTGGTGAGAGGCGAGAGGACCCGCTGGCAGTGGATGAGGGACGGGGGAGGCCAAGGAGGACTGGAGAGGTAGCCAGGAGCAGGGAAAGGCCAGGCCTTGCCACCAATTCGGGGTGGTAGGAACACAGCCGAGGTGTCTGATTTACAGGGCTGGATGGTTGACGAGCTGGCCAAGCACAGGGAATGGGCAGGGATCACACTTGGCAGGGGAAAGGAGGTTTATAGAACAAGCTTCTCTCTCCCCCAGCTCCAGCCTCCATGCCGTTTCACTGGGGCATCTTGTACCCCAACACTTCTGGCCATCAAGGGGGCAGCCCATGGGGATTTGGAGGAGGATGGGGTTTCCCCAGAGGAATCCAGACCTTGGACCTGGGATGGCCGGGAGGGCCCCACAAAGGGGGCTTTTTCAGAACACAGGCCTGAAGCCTGTGCCCCTAAATTTACAGGAGAAAGTCCGGCCGAAAAGTCCACACTTGCCTCACTTTCTGCCTGGTCTTGTCTGAGCAGAAAGACAAATAGGACAGGCAGTGGCCTTGGTGACATCACAGGCACTCTTGAGCTCTCAGCCCAGGGTGTGGAGGGTAGCAGAGGACAGAGGGCAGCTCCTGGTCAGACACCGCTGTCCGACAGAGCGTCTCCTCAGAGGAGCCGGATATTCAAAACCATCTCATCTCACATCCTCACGTTGCAGATGGGGAAACTGAGGCCCAGAGGGAGAAGCAAGTTGTTGTAGGGTACATCTGGTTTTCCCAGGGGGAAACTGAGGCTTCCTGGAGAGAAGGACTTACTGCTCTGATGGGGATAGACTAATAATATCGACATATATATATATATATAACTCATTTCTTCCCGAGAGTTCAGAGTGGGGCATATCTGTGATCTCATTTGTCCGCAAGACATCCCACTGGGATGGGTCGCAGGGCCGCCTCGTGCAGATGTTGCGAAAATGCTCCGTCATTGCCCTCCCCTCCATAACCTTTTCTTCTTCAGCCTCTATTATTTCCTTTCTTCTCCGATCCAATTTAATTCAGCAAAGATTTAAGAGGCCCCCCACTTGGTGCAAGGACTGGGCATTTGAGAAGCTTCTGGATTTCCCCAGGGCTAAAGTCATTGCTCTGTTTTCTGTGGTATCAGAGCACTTTGTTCAAACCTGCATCTGTGCACATGTCATCGTCTTTCTATAGATCAACAGTCCTGGAGGGCAGGCTTGGTCTTATTCAAGCTAGCTTTCTCCCATAGTGTCTAGGCCAGGGCCTGGCATTCGGGAGCCTGGAGACATTCTTGCTCAGGGCATGCTTGCCCGAAGCATCTCTCCATTAGTGTACTTGTCCCACTGAATGCCAGTTACCCAGGGGATGAGCCCAGATAGGGGTTGTGAATATGCAGTACCTAGCATACAGTAGCATAATGTCGGCTGAACAGATCAATTAAAAAATGAAAGAAGGAAGATGAAGATGGATAGGAATGGGCTATCCTTGCGGCATCTGTTCCATGGGTGGGGAAGGTGGGTAGAGAGCAGGACTGGAGAGGTGTACAAACACTATTAAAGTAGACAATTCCATCAGAGTAGAGACGAAGAAGTACCATGGGCCTACAGAGGAGGAGAATCACCTGGAAGAATCAGGGACGGCTCCCTGGAGGAAGTGGAATTTGAGATGGGCCTTGAAGGCTAGAAACACAGGGCAGAAACTCAGGAACAGTTTTTAGCTTAAGGCAGGGCACTGGGCAAGACAAGGAGGGCTCAGACGGGGGTTACCCTGTGTCAGGCAAAGTTGCTCGTACCTGACTCCGCAGGCAGTGGGGAGCCATTGAAGTCCTTGGGGCCAGAGGTCAGCATGATCAGATGACCAGAAAATCAGTGAGGAGGACCCTGGACTGGAATGGAGGAGGCAGGCAACAGGTCAGGAGCCACTGCTGAGGCGGGGGGTGAGGGGATGAGTGTCTGACTTAGGCAGGCAGCCACCAAGTTTGCAATGAGGGTGTGAGAGGCTCCACAGAGAAAGGGTCTGAAGGATCTGGAAGCCCATTAGATGTGAGGGCAGAGCAGGTGAGGCTCTGGGGAACTGATCTGGAGTTTGGGAGAGTGATGGGGCCTTAACAGGCATGGTGTGATCCCAGGGAGGGGCTGCTTCCCAAGGAGGTAATGAGTTCACTCCACCTGGGTGGAGATGCTTCCTTAGGAAGGCAGATGCCAGCTTGGGAGGGAGGTCAGGGCCCCAGAGACAGAGCTGGGAGTTGGGCTGAAGCAAAAGCCGAGGCCCTGGGAGTGGATGAGCTCATGCAGGAGAGAGTGTGGGGTGAGGAAGAAAACGGGGCTGAGAACAGAGCCTTGGAGGACTCTCACAGTTGTGGGAGGACAGCAGCAGGAAGAGAAGGGAGCCAGGAGGAAACGGAGCCGCCAGAGAGATGGGGGTGGTTCCCCCATCTTCTCCCTCTTTTCCAGGGCTGCCCCACCTCTGCTCCCCACTCACCTGTCAAGAGCGGGGGCCGGAGGGACCCTGGTGCCTGCCCAGCCTCCGGAAGGCTCCAAGGTGAAAGGCAGTCGAGCCAGCGATTGGAGTGCTTGGGCTCTAGAACTGGTCGGAGCCAGGGAGGTGGGAGAGGGGGGAATGCCCCCTCCCTCACCCTTCCTGGCTGTGTGACCTCAGAAGTGCGCCACACCCCCTCTGTTCCTCAGCCTCTTCGCCTTCCCGAGGGGATCACAACAGGACTTCTTCATCAGGCTGCTGTGACTATTAAGTGGGATAATGCGTGTTATGCACTTGGCACTTGGGCCTGGCAGGCCCTCAGAGCTCAATAAATGGTGGCTGCTGCTATTATGATTATTACAGGGCCGGGATTGGATTCTGGCGCTCAGTCTGGCCGGGCCAAGGAGCCCAGCAGCCCCCGGAGCCTTTAGCGAGGAAGGGAGCCTGGCAACGTTAACTCTCCCAGCTCCCGGAGTGCTGAGGCCCCTTCTGTTACCCTCCCAAGCGCAGAGCCAGGCATCGTGGAACGGGGGCAGTCACAGCTCTCTGGGCGCGGATAACCCTTTCACCTGCTGAGAAAGGGGACCCCACACCCACTGCAGTCTTCAACTCCAGATGGGGCGCGGGGTTGGGGGCCTCAGACCCCGGGCGGGCGTATCGTGTCCCCAGCTCGGTGCACCCGCGCCTCCGGCGCCTCCTCCTTCGGGGCGGACGCGGACGCGGACGCCGGACGCCTCCTCTCCCGTACGCCTCCTCTCCCGTACGCGGTAATCCACCAGCTCACGCGGGCTCCGCGGCGCCCCCTCCGCGCACGCGCATCCCCGCCTCGGCCCCCGCCCGGCCCGAGACTCAGCTCCGGGCGCTCCGGGTGGGTCCGTCCAAGTTGACGAGAAGGACAGCCGCGCTGGGGGCGCCCGTCGCGGGGTCTGATGGCCCTGATCCTGATGCCTCGTCCCCCGCCCCCCACGGATTCCGCAGCAGGGGCCCACCCCAAGCGCGCCTTCTGCGCAGCCCTGCAGGAACCGGAGCGCGGAGGGGCGAGTGGGGCCGGCTGTGCTGGGGGCTTGCAGAGCGGGCGAAGGTCTTGAGTCGGTGGGTGCCGGCTCCTGTCCCCTCACACACCGAGACCTGTACCTGAGACTTTTCAAAGCCTCATTTTCCCCTTCTCAGCTTCAGGCTAAGGGATCTTTTACTGGACCCTGGAAACAGGTTAATCGATCCCTTGGGCCGCGTGCCTGTCTATGCAGCCTCAGTAGGGAGGGAAGAAGAGGCGTGTTCCGCCGGAGTCTGGGGGATACTTACTCCGACCCCAGCCTTATCTGGACCGGGTGGGGGCTCCCTGGGAGGGTCGGGGCTTGACTGAACTGGCCCCTCTACCAGCGGGGCTCGGGTCTGGGGTCCAGCCACTGCAGGCAGAGCCGTCTAACGCTGGGTAGCCCCCATTAACTAGGCCACTGCTGGGGGTGGGCGGTGGCGGCTGGAGCTGACAGGCTTGGGTTCAGGGGGAGGTGGCCCCCAAGGGCCAGGGCTTTGAACAAACCACAGAAGGTTTCTGCAGTATCAAAAGAGCTCTTAGTCACTAATCTATGGGGGGGAGGGGGGCCGTTGGTGAAAGAGCCTCTCCTTGGTTCCCATCAGCGGAGGATCAAAAAGCATTTGGTCAAAAAACCTTTAAATACCTTGAAAGGCAGGTGAAGCCTGTTCAGTAGGCTCCAGGAGGTATTGAAATGTTAGTCTGAGCTGCCGGCAAGCTGGCTCCAGCCACAGCGAGTGCTGGGGAAGGGGGCCGCTGAGGCAGGAGGGAGAAATGGTGGGGATAGACCACCAGCCCTCCCCCACCATGACCTAGGAATCACTGTGGGGAGGGTGGGGAGGGCAGAGAACTGGGCTCAGACTGTCAGAGCTGGACGAGACCTTGTAAATCTCTGGGTCAGGGTTTTTTGTTTGTTTGTTTGGTGTTTTTTTTTTTGCCAAGCTGCACTGCACGTGGGATCTTAGTTCCCAGACCAGGGACCCAATCCGTGCCCCCTGCAGTGGGAGCACAGAGTCTTAACCACTGGACTGCCAGGGAAGTTCTGGGTCTGGGATTTTTATCTGGAACCTGTAGGACTCTCTCTCACCCAATTATGGACAGAATGTTGTGTCTGTATTTGAATATGTGTTTTTCTGGGGAACAGAGGTCCATGGAGTTCATTAGATTCCCAGAGGAGTCCAAGGCCAAATTAAGGCTAAAAATCAACATCCTTGTTGTACAGACTGGTAAACTGAGGCTTGGAAGGATGGAATCACTTACCTCAGGTCACTCAGCTTGTAACTGGCAAGCCAAGGTGATTCCACAATGCACCCTGATAAGGGCATCTCACTAGCCCCCATGGCTCTGTCTGTCTCAGGGGCCCAGAGTTGCCTGAAACTGAGGTAGGGGTGTCTCAAAACAGAGGCCTAAGGCCAAGATTCTGACTGAGGGCGGGGCTGTGACCAGCAGGGACTGGCAAGGAGAAAAGGCAATAGCTTTCATCTTTTGGGGTGACGGGGGTTTGAGCTGCTGAGCCAAGCCCTCAAGGGTGTCAGGGTAGCCATGGAGAGAGAGAGAGACTCAGAGCCAGAATCTGGAAGGGGAGGAGGTTACAGGGAGAAAGGATGTGGGTGGGGTTGGGAGTGGGGAAGGGGTTTCTGGCAAGAGAATGTTTCTGGCCCTACGACATGACCCACGGATGTGGAATGGGGACCCAGGGCTATGAGAGGTCAGTTTGGAGCAGGGTCTTTGGTCCCTGGGGCACTCCCCAGGGAACTAAGAAAAACACCTAGCCCTTGCCTTGCCATCTCCCCAGTGTATTCTCACAGACCCATGTGGTGCAACTATTAGCCCTATTTTATGGATGAGAAAAGTGAGGCCCAAAGGTGTCAAGAAACTGGCCGAGGCCAAACAGCTAGGTAGTGGTAGAGGCAGGATCAGAATTTAAGTCTGGATGCTGTGGGCCAGACCCTGCCTCTTTAGTATCAGGCCTCCAAAGCAGGACCCAGCAGAAGTGTGGGCCCTGGGTAGACCTCTGAGATTCGGGGGTTACTGGGTCTCCACTGTGAGGAGGTGGGCAGAGAGAGGGCTGCAGCTGCCTTCTAGGGGTTTGCCGTTGTGTCCTTTCTGGGGAGATAACGTCTGTTAATGTGCTTTTACCTTGTCCAGACTCTTGTCCTCTGTAGATGAGGAAGAGGAAGCCTGGGGTGGGGGTAGCTGCAGGGTTGGGGACAGGGTGGCAGAACAAGTTGCTCCTGGTCTGGCCCATCGGCAGGCTCTGCTGTTGCCCTGCACAGCTGCCTTCTGGCCCATCTCTGAGCCTGCCTCTCCTACATCAAGAGGATGCTGAGCCTGAGTCTCTTGCTACATGGATGGTGGCGAGGAGAGAGGTGCGTTTGTTCTGTCACGTGAGCTGCACAAACAGCTTCCTCAGCATTTTATTAATAATTCAGCCCGTGGCCAAGAAAGCGGGGTAGGGGGGACAGGAGCTGTGGGGAGATAGCAGCACTGGGGACCATGGCAGGTGGAGGCCAGAGGGGAACCCAGGAGCCCTGCCTCCTGCCGTGACCTAGCAACAGAGCCAGGTGGCCTCAGGGGCCCTGTTTAGGAGAGTGCAGGCCTGGCATCTGCTTCTGTGGGACAGAACGTCCCTCCCTGCTTCGCATCCCTCCCAAAGTGGACCCAGGACACCTGGGCGCTGAAGACAGCACCAGATCAGAAGCAGGCCTGAGGGGTCCACAGCAAGCACTGTGACAGTCCTTGGAGAACCAGGTGCTGCCAGCATTTCCTGCCACGACATGGAACCCAGGACACAGGGGCCAGCAGCGTCAGAGAATGAGAGTGGGATGGGAAGGGGGTAGGCCAAATCCCCAGGCCCTCATCTGGGAGGGACCAGGCAGAACAGGGGTGATTCACATGCTCTGATCTCCTTTCTCAGAGGACCTGCTCACTCCCCCAGGCTTCATTTCCTGCTTGTGCCAAGCCCTCTGTGAGTGCTCAGAAGACAGGAACTCACAGTTGGCTTGGCTCTCAATGATGCTCCAGCAGGAGAGAATAGCTTTCAAATTCAAGAGAATGTTTCAAGGTTAGACATTTAGAAGAACTTCCCTGACAGGCAAAACATGGGAATGGGGAGTATGTGGTGTCCCTGTTAAGGATAAACTAATGACAGTAAATGACATTCAAAATCGATCAAGAATAAGTTCTGGGCTCCAAGTACAGAACTTGGTGGCGGGGAGGGATGAACTCTTTGCTCTTCACTAGGGCAATGAGAGAGGCGGCTGGGGGTGCGAGCAAGAGCAAGGCAAGCCTGGAGACCCTGGAGTCCCAGCCTGTTGGCTTGGTTCTCTGGGGTTTGCCAAAAAGGGGTATGTGGATAGTGCCTGAATTCTTGGCTGCATGTGGATGAGACTGGCTGCAGGGTGTGTGAAATATAATGGCCCTTGACCAGGGGATGAGGAGCTGAGATTTCTGGCCACTGAGGAATTATGGGCTAGAACCTACAGTTGACTTTTTTCCTTCCCTTTTTAATTAGAACATTCAATCCAAGGAAATCTGTCCTCCACTGGGACAGTCTTGATGGAGGTTTGCTTGGGGGAATTTCCTTGTCTGTTTCTCAACCAGAAAAGCTGTGGGTGGAGGTGAATGTGTGTGTGTGTGTGTGTGTGTGTGTGTGTGTAAGAGGCTCCATGTGAGTTCAAGGCGATGGTTTGTGTGTGTCAGTGTGTTGAGGGAGACTTGAGATGGAGGCTTGCCCCTGTGGATGCTGTGGGAAGGTGGAGGTGTGGCTGGGTGTGAGCTGAGCAGTATAGAGTCTGCTTCTCAAGGTGACAGTAGAAATCCTTGACTCTGGAAAGCCTGGTTCACCTGTGAACTGCATTCTCAGTGGAGGGGAGGGGAGGATGCTGTGGCAGGCCCAGGGCTTTTGCCCCCCTGCTTATTCCCTTCAGTTCAGGGTAGGGGCATGCCCTGTATTGTGTGAGGCTCCAGCGTCAGTATCTCGTGGTGTAGGAGGTTTATTTGTGTGCCTGTGTGTGTGTGTGTGAGGAGGGGGTGTACCTGAAACCACCAGTGGTTCAGTTCCAGGCTTTTTTTTTTTTTTTTTTTTTTCTGTGGTACGCAGGCCTCTCACTGTTGTGGCCTCTCCCGTTGTGGAGCACAGGCTCCGGACACGCAGGCTCAGCGGCCATGGCTCATGGGCCTAGCTGCTCCACGGCGTGTGGGATCTTCCCGGACCAGGGCACGAACCCGTGTCCCCTGCATCGGCAGGCGGACTCTCAACCACTTGGCCACCAGGGAAGCCCCCAGTTCCAGACTTTTAAAAGCCCTGGGATATGGGCCCCTTCTCCTCCCTGCCCCAGAATCAAACAGTTCCAGTTCTGTAGAGAAAGGAGAATTAGGGTTCACCTGATTTGGACTGTGCTGAGCTTACAGAGGGACAGAGAGGGCCAAGTGAGCCCCAGGGTTGGAAGGGGAAGGAGGCCTTTCCTTCTTACCCCGTGAAGTGTTGGGGTCAAGGAAAAGGAGGGGGGCACTGGAGGAGTGGAGCGAGAGAAGCAGGGGCAGAGGCTGAAAGGTCTGTTTTCTTCTATTGTGCGGCTGGGTTAAGTGGGGAGGGTCACTAGGCTTAGTCCCTCACAGAGGGTGGAGCTCCTAGACTCCAGCTGTGCGCAAGCTCTGGTGATGGCCAGAGTGGTGGACCCAGGCTCAGCGCTGGCAAAAATCCACTCCTGGTTTTTACACACGCCAGCTCCCCTTCCCGGGACGCCGCGCTGTCGAGTCCGGAGCTGACGCCCTGCAGCCGCCACCGAGCGGAAAACCCGGAGTGGATCTCCACTCCTTTTGGAACGGAGTCAAAGGGCACCTCGGAGGTGGCCGGCTCCGCCGCCCTGCGGAGTTCGAAGCCGCTGCCATCAGGGGCGCACCGGCGGGGTGGGTCTATCAGTGCGGCGGGACCCGCAGGCCCAAAGAGCCCAGCCGGCGGGCTCCGTGCCCTCCCTGCAGGGGCTGCGGGCGGGGCGCGGGGCGGCGGTGGTGCCCTCGGGGCGGCGGCGGGCGCGGGCTGCAGTGCGGCGCGCGGCCGGCAGCGGGCAGCAGGCGGTGGCAGAGGCGCTCGGCAGCGGGCGGGCGGCGCCGGCGGTGCCCCGGGCGCGCTCACACACGAGCTCACACACACATACACACGGCCTCGTACACACTCACACACGCTCCGGCGCGCACACGCGGCGCGCAGGCCGGAGGGAGGAGGCTCGGCGCGGCTCGGCGGCGGCTGCAGCGTGCTCGGCGGGCGGGCGGGAGGGCTGGCGGGCGGCCCCCGCTCCCCGGCTCGGCGGCTCTGTGCAGCCCGCGCGGCCCCCGCCCTCGGACCCGCCCCCGGGGGTCGCCCGGCCCCATGCCCTGCAGCGGCGGCGGAGCAACGCGCGGCCACGGGCGGCTCTGAAGAGCCCGGAGGGAGCCGGCGACGAGGGGACCATGTACCGGGACCCGGAGGCGGCCAGCCCAGGTAAGCGAGGCCCCTCGCGGGCTGGGGCGCCCCGAACCGGCGGGCAGGACGGCGGCAGCGCCGGGAGCCGTCTCGGAGCCCCAGCCCGGGGCTGCTGTCCGCCGGAGCCGCACGGACTCCCCCCACCCAGGGTCACCCCACACCGGGGGCGCGGGCTTGAGCGGCAGCAGCTCGGACCCCGACCCCCCGCAGTCCGGGCACTGCCAAGCTTGATGCCGGGCGCCGGCTTTGCAGTGTCCCCACAAGGACCTCCCCCCCCACCCCCAGCAGCCCAAGGACAACGTGTGTGGCGGAGCGAGGAGCCGCTGCCCCCGCAGTGCCCTCAGAGGCACCCCCGGGTCCCCAGCACCAGTGCCTCCCGGGTGCCAGTGCTAGGGGACCCCAGAACAAGGATCCCGGGCAGCTTTCGGCCAAGGTTGTGGGCACCGGGAAGCAGAGTGACATCGGCGGTGCCAACTGTGAATTGAGAGGGTGCCAGGGGGCAAGTGGGAATCTGGTGCAGCAGCAGGGGAGGGGGGCTTCTAGGGGGTGGTGAGCCACAGGAGCGTTGAGGAGGGAGGGAGGGAGGGGTACCTGAAGGGAAAGAGAGCACAGATTGGTGAGAATAGGGGTACCAGGGGAATGTTCTCCTGGGCTTGGGGAGGGGGGAAGCAAAGAACCCCAAACTCACTCCAGTCCTGTCAGGGTTGGCAGGGGGAGAGGCCGTGCTCCTTTGCATTTCTCCTGAGCCCAAGCCGGGGAGTGGCCTGGGAGCCCACGTCTGCCTGGCATCCTGGAAGCCAAGCCAAGGAATCTTTCCACCTTCCTCGGGAAATTGCTCTGCCATTTCCTCCTTGGCTCCGGACGCCTCCTCACACAGCGCCCACCTGTAGGCAGGTCCCCTGCAGCTCCTGCCCAGTCTCAGTCTCAGCTCCCACCTGGGGTGCCCCACCCCTGACCCAGCACCCGCAATCTGCCAGTTCTGGCAGCAGGGTCTCCGCTTCTGGGTTTCTGGGTTTCTTTCTGACGCTGAAAGCACGACACCTCAGCCTGAGGACTTGCTCCCGGACGAAGAGCCTCTAGGCTTACTCCTGCTAACCTCTGGGGGTTGGGCGTCCTGGGGGAAGGGATAGCTCGAAGGCCCTCCACAGAAGGGGCCTAGATCTAGCCCCAAGGCTTTTGAGGGCAGTCCAGTGGGCGCCGGCTTTGTCCACTGTTACCCCAGCCCCACAGCTGCTCTTCCCTCTAGGGGCAGCCTCAGCCTGTCACTGCCTCCATTCTTACCCTCATCAAGTCATGGCGGCCCGAGCCCACTGAGGAGGACCTCCTGGGTGCCAGGCATTGCACTCATTCAGCGCTTGCGTGTATGGGTGAAAGAGACTCAGTCTCCCTCTCTGGAACCTCATGCCCATCTATGAATGTCCTCTAGGTAATGGCAGAAGGGACATTGCCTTTGGAGACCCCTCCCTTCCTCTCTCTGGACCCAGGTCACCTACCCTGGCATCTTTCCCCAAGAGACTGCCAGCTTCCAGCACTTGGACCAAAGACAGAGGTGTTCTCTTGCTTGGATCACCCTCTCAGAAGCCAACAGCTTAGTTCAGAGACCAGCTCCAGGGTATGAAGATGGAAGGGGGGATGCAGTGAGGACACTCCCCTCCCCCTGCGCTGCCAGGCTGGCAGCCTCCCCTTTCCTGTTAGGCCAGTGACCTGGGGCCCTGCCCTCGTCCCCTCTCCCTCCCTCCGTTTTCCTCCCACGCCTGGGCACCATGACATCACCACTCCTCCAAGCACCTCTGCCCTCTCCATGGAGGCCAACTTGATGTGCTTGGCATCATCTGGGCAAAGGGCCTGGAACCCAGCGCTGCCCCTGGTGTGCTGGTGGCCCCCAGACTTTTCCCTCTCCCCCTTGAATGGGCCTTGCTCTCTGGGCTGGAGCCCTGTCTTGCCCACTCTGGTTGCAGGACCCACTAGTCCTGTGGCAGGGGCAATTCTGACCGGGAAACAGACCAGACTTACGTTTACTTCTCTCTGATGTGGACAGTGGGCTGGATGGGGTCAGACATAGGCTGGAGAGGGCAGAATTTGCTTTTGATCCTAGTCCCCTGGGGATCTCTGAGGGGCCAGGGGGTTGGGGGCCTCGATCTGGCCTCTGTGCCCCCTGGCATCCCTGCCCACCTCCTATAATCCCTACAGCTCCAAGCCAGACTTCCCACCACCACCCCTCCACCCCAGCTCACCCCAGTCTCCCCAGACCCTGCTCCCTCAGGCAGGGTATGTGTCCCCCAAGGCAGGCACCAGGTGGGAGTAAGATATGCAAATTAATTCTCGTGTGATTCAGGCCCATCCGTCTGGTCCCCCAAAGGCCAGTACCATTTACATCCTCATCCCCTCATCCCACTGCCTGGAACACCTGTGGCCCAATCTTTAAAAAAAAATCTTAATCTTCTGTCCTCTTGTCCCAGGATGGTTCCAGAAGGTCCCTGTGTACCCCCTCCTTCAGCCCATGCGCTCTGCAAGTCCCCACAGGGCTCAGCCTGCTGCTAAGACCCTTATCCTGACAGGGGACAGGAGCAGTTCCCTCCCCTTGTGGGCCCCTAGCCTCCAGGCAATTCTCTTCCTGATCTTTTGTGGCTGAAGCAAGGGACTGTGGGGAAAAGCCACAGCCCAGTGAAGAACGAAGAACCGCCCCCCGCCCTTGCTTCTGCTCCAAACTCTGCCTCGCCTCCCCCCAGCCATGCCTGCAATCCCCCCTCTGTCCCCTCCAATAGACATGCGGCCCTCTCCCGGCCCTCCGCCTCCATCCTCTGTCCATCCCAAAGCTGGCCTGGCCAGGCCTCCCTGTGTCCCTGTCCCCCGGCAGGGCAGGGCCTCGGCAGGCCCGCAGGGGTCAGTGTTGCAGTGGGCAGGCAGGACGGCAGCAGGGAGAGAGGGAGGGAGAGGTGACCTTGCGGGTGAGCAAGGCCAGAGAGGCAAAGTCTGGGCTGGTGCAGCAGCTCTGGGAGAGGGCTCAGGTCCTGAGGACTGCCAGCCCTGCCCCCAGCCCTCTATGAGCTTGTCCTTGGGGATAGCAGTGCTTGAAGTCTTCTCTGTCTGTCCCACCTGTTAGTGGGCTCTGCCCCCTACAGCAACTCTTCCAGGCAGGTCATTCCTAGGGAGTGTGGGGGACCCTCTGCATGGGCCAGGGGGCCTTGGCACATAGGGTCTTCTCTCTCAAGGCAGGAGGATCCACACGATTGTCCAGGCCAACCCTCCACCCACTGGGCACAAGTTAGGGACAGAGGCTGTTGGGTGGCGTGTGGCGCAGGAATGGGGGCTGAAAGGGCAGATCAGCGGTGTACGCTGTGAGGGCCATCAAGTTTAGGGACAGGGACTGGCGTGTGGGACTGTCCAAGGAGACCTGACGGACCATTTCACTGACAAACCCTCCCCCCACCCCCAGCTACCCCATCTGCACCGGCCCAGACCTCCCTGGCCTGCCTCCTGGGCTTGACTCACAGTCTGGGACTGAAGATCAAGTGACCCCCAGCGGGCCATGGCTGTGAGGGGGACTTGGGACAGAATAGGTCCAAAATGCAGGGCTGGACGTATGACTTGTGCAGGGTTTGGGTCAGGGTAGCCAGTACCTCCAAGCTGTAGCATTTCCAGGGAGACAGGACTGCCCCCTGCCCCTCGGCCTTGGATCGTGCTGTTCAGTGGCCTTGTGGGGACAGCTTGACCGATAGGCTGGGTGCTCAGGACTGGGGGATGGTGGAGAGGGAGAGAGCCTCAAAGCGCCTCCTGGTTGGGGAAGAGGGGCTAGAGCAGGCTGGACTGGGGTGGGAACCCACAGGCCAGCAGGTGACAGGTGAGGGGCAGCTGGAAGGCAGAGGAACAGGTGGGTGTCAGGCGAACAAAGACAGGCCCCGGACAGCTGGGCCCTGCCCCTGGCTGACCCCAAGCTCAGGCCCAAGGGGCACTGCAGGCCACACAGAGTGACGGTGGAGGACTGTCCCCTTCTTACCCCCTCCAGCCCTGCCTGAGGCACAGGCAGAGGAGGAGCGTGTGGGCCCCCCCTTCCCACTCCTCCTTTCCCCACCCGCACTCCCCGCCCACCCACCCCCATTCTCTCAGGGGCTTTGAATCTTTATTGAATCTGATGGACGGTTCTCAATAACTGCTTCGCACAGGGGAGTGAGGCTGGGACCAGCAGGGAGAGGAGCGGTAAGGGGGGCCTCGTGGTGTGGGGGGGGCCTCGGGGTCGGGGGGGCGTGCGGGAGGCCCAGTCCTGAGCAGAGGACTCTTGGCTGGAAGAGCAGCTGGCTGCCCAGGCTCCTCGGAGGCACGGAGGCATCTCAGGTGGGCGCGGGCAGCCCTGCGTGGAGCCGGCGCCCTGTCCCCTGGGCAGTGCCGGGCAGGTGGCACATGCCGCCGGTAAGGTCAGCGCTCTCTGTTGGAGCTGTCACTGGTCTGGCCAGGTGCCAGAGCCAGCCTGTGCCAGGCCAGCCCGGGTGCCCACCTGCCTTGCCAGGGGGCCCCAGCCAGTGGTGCCGGGTGGACCTTGCCAGTTCCATGGATGTGGATGTCCCTGACCTTCCGGGCAGCAGGGGCAGCCTTGCTGGGCCCTGTCCAACTTGTGTCTGGAGGGCAGGACTTCGGTCTCACCCAGCAGAATTCCCCAGGGGTTGGAATGGAGTTGGCAGGCAGCATGGGACCTGTGGAAGGGGCTGGACGGCGCCCAGAGCCTGTGCCTGGAACTCTGGACCCAGATGGTCAGAAAGTGGGCTGGCATGTCGGGCCTGCCCTGGGGGACTCGGCAGCTTCTGCCTGGAGGAGCCCCTTGGAAGAGGTGTGTCGCCTGTGAGGCTGGGCTGGGAGCCGACCGGTATGGTGAGCTGGGACATTTGGGGAGTTGACATGTCCAAGGGATTGAGTGTGTGGGGCTGCAGCACCCAGGGAGCGGGAGGGCGGGGCCGGTGCACAGAAGCGCTGCGCTGCGTGTGCACCTGTGTGTGCGCGGGTGACACCTGGACGACTGTAATCGCTGTGCTCGTCTGAGCTCCGTGCCCGCTGTAAACAGCAGCTAATGAGTGGATTTGTAGCGAGGTGCGTCGAGGTGCCCGGGGAGCTGTGACGGAAAGCGTTGGGGGAGGGCAGCTCCCCTGGCCCTGTACCCAGCCAGGCGGGGCCTGTGCCCTCCAGGGGCCCTGCCTGCCCCCTGCCACACCCTCCCACCTGCCAGCTTGGCCACCTCCGAGGGTTCCATCTGCTGGGAGCAGGGCCTCACCTGGCTGTGTGGCATGCACGGGCGTGGATGGGGGGTGGGGGGGGTGGAGCTTTGGCCTGTACAGATACAGGCATGTCCACGATAGCGTGTGTGTGTGTGTGTGTGTGTGTGTGTGTGTGTGTGTGTGTATGTACCCCTTCCCAGAGCCCTAAGAGAACTGCCCACCCAACCCCAATCTTGGTAGTGGCCCTCCTTCTTCGATGCCCTTCCTGGAGTGCAGGAAGTTGCAGTTCTCCAGCTGGCTCGGGGAGAAAAGGGGGTGACCCTTTCTGCCCATTGGAGGAGGCAGGCGGGAGATGTCTGAGCCCCAGCTGGGAGTTGCTGGTTGCATCAGAGAAAGGGGAGAACTTTGGGCCTAGAGAACCCCAAAACCCCAGCCCTGTGGTTCTAGAGCCCTCAGGAGCCCCCCAAATGAGAGAGGTGGGGTGCCAAGGGGTCCGTCCTAGCAGGTCCGTCTCACAGTGCTAGCTGGCGAAGCGAGCACCCTGCCTCCAGCCAGGCGGGGTGGTGGGTGTGGGAGGCCCCGAGGGGTGCCTGCTTGAGGCCCTCCACGAGGGGAGCAGAGGACAGAGCTGTGTGGCGAATGTGTCCAATTAAATTACTTCAAACCCTGCCGTGGCAGATGCTCCCGGCGGGGCCCTGGGTACAAATTGGATCCGTCTCATTACCACGGGGTGGTGTCAGTGGGGCCAGAGAGTGGTGGCCAGATCAACCAGTGGCACGGCAGGCCCTCTCCTGCTCTGCCCAGCCTGGGCCTGCCGTGAAACCCTCGTGCACTCGCTCACTCCAGCCTCTCTCAGGCTCCTCAGGTCCACCGGGTCCAGATATCGGGGCTCCCTGTACACATCCTTGCCATCCCAGCCCCAGTCCCTGGCAGCCCAAGGGCCCCTCTGAGCCCTCACTTTCTTTCTCCAGGAAAATGGGGGTCCCCTGCTTTATAGGGGGTTCAGCCTAAGGAAGCCCCTCTTAGGTCACCCAGCATACCCTGTTCCCTCCCCTGATAATAACAATAGGACAATAATAGCAAGTTCTTATTTGTGGAGCGTGCAGTATGTGCTGCGAACTTGACGTCCGCGAAGCAGGAGATGGCTTGCTTAAGCTAGGTCTGTGGGGTCAAACAGCTTCTGGCGGAGACATTTGCGGCTGTGTCCCTGAAGCAAGTTACTCACCACCCTGGCCTCAGTTTCCTCCTCTGTTAAATGGGTATGATGATGGTTCTTACCTCCCATGGGGTTGGAGGATGAGATAAGGCAGAAAACATCTTTAGCAGAAAGCCCTGCACATAGTAAACACTCAGTCAACGGCAGCTGTTATCAACATCACCCTGCACCGAGTGATTGATGTGTGGGATGAGGGTTCCGGAAGCTCTGAGGAGGATAGGCCTGCCTCAGCCCTGGTGGAGGAGGCCTGGGGAGGGCTTCACGGAGGCTGAGTCTGTCAGTTACCATCAAAACAGCAAAGATGTGTGGAGCGTTCCTTAGGTGCCACGACGTACGTTAGCTCGTCCGTCCTCAGACCACTCTGGGACGGGGGCACTTGCAGTTAGAAGTTGATTTGGGATTCCAGCCACACCACCAGACCCAGGAGCATGAGCGTTGGGTCCGGGGCTTTGGGTCTTGGAGGAAGAATAAGAGCTTGCCATGTGAGCAGGCAGGGAGGAGGCATTCTGCGTGGTGGGGACAGCACATGCAATGGCCCGGAGGTGTGACAGGTCTTGGCCAGTCGAGGCAGCAGTGAGTGTCTGAGCGTGGGGGGCGGGAAGGGAGTCCTTTAAATAGCAGGAGTTGAGGGTTGGGAGAGGTGGGCTGGGCCAGATTATGAAGGTCCTGGCATTCTGAAATAGGAAAGCTGGACTTTATTTTTTTTTTTTAATTAGGGCAATGGTGGGCCATGGATGGCTTTCAAGCATATCTCTATAAAGAACTTTAACTCGGTGGCAGTGTGGAGGGTGGGAAGCCTGGAGACAGGCCCATATCTGGAGCCGGAGGCCCAGCCATTAACATATCTTTTCCCACCTCTGCCCAGACCCTCCTCAGTCCCTCACCTGCACAAGGCTGTGTCCAAAGCACCCATACCAGGTGGTCTGGGACCCTGGCCTTCGAAAGCTTGTGGTGGGTAATGGGCAGTCAAGGGGACAGCCTGGCGCAGGTGGGCACAGATTTTCCCTCCCCACCGGGGGCTTACCTAGGGGGCTGGGGTATCAGAGAAAGCCTCCCGGGGAGAAATGTAGAGCCAAGGTGGACAGGCCCAGGGCCCAGCGAACGCGGTTAAGGTTCCTGAGAATCTCTCTGCACCCGCTGCCCCCACCATGGGCATCAGGGCCCAGCCCTGGAGGAGCCGCACAGCTCAAGTTCCAGCTGCCAGGCCTGAGCTCCAGAGCCCCGCCAGAGCCAACCTGTCTCCACAGCAACTAGGCAGGCCGCCCCCCTCCCTGTGCCCACGGCCCCTGGCACAGGGGCCCTTTCACAGCAGGGCCTGGGTACATCTTCCCACTTCCCTAGGGGGCCACCCCAGAGCAAACGCTCTCACACCCAGGCACTGGCAGCATGCAAGCATGTTGGCATTTGGGTCCGTGTGCACACGTGATGTGTATGTGTGCCCTGCAGCACAGGGAGCAGGAAGCAGGGGGGTGGGGATGGTCTACGTTTTCTAACCACCTTAGCTGGGGATTTATTCCCCTGCGGGAGAGGGTCCAGCAGGCACCAAAGAGCCAGGCTGAACTATGGGCTCCTGCCTCAGGGATCACGGTAAGGAAGGAAGCCCAGAGAAGAAATAGTTAGGAGGATTTGCCGGTAAGGGAAAGCAGCAAAGGAGAATCTCTTAGTGCCTGGTGGGTCCACAGAGCGTCTTGTTCTTCACCTACATGTTTCATTTAATCTTCACAGCAGTCCCTCAGGGAGATATCATTACCACTGTCGTACAGATAAGGAAACTGAGGCCCAGAGAGGTGGCGTGTCTCAGCAGGTCACTCAGTAGAGCGGGGATGAGATTGCAAGTCAGCTTCACTCCCAAACCTAGGTCTTAACCACTGGGCGACACTGTCCTGTGCCTCCCTTATCCCACTAGGATCTGAGCCAGCCTGTCTCTCGGCCCATCACTCGGAAGGGAGGGCTGGGCATCAGTATTGGCCCCAGCACCTGCTTTAGCGCTCCGTATCCCCTAAAGCTTTGTTCTCAGGTCCCTGGCATGGGGCGGAGCCTCCTTCCCACCCTGTCTCCTCTTCCTCTCTCCAGGCCCCATGGAAGGATCCTCTCACTCAAGGGGAGGCACCCCTTACTCCCTGCTTGGCACCTGCCAGCCCTGGAGGAGCCTGATGAATCGGCTGTGTGTGTACCCCCCGCACACAGAACCCCATTCCTCCCTCTCCAGCCCCCGCCTGGTTAGGGAGGTGTGAAGGGAGCGATTTCACAGCCTGTCAGCTGAGGCCTAAAAATACCCAGAACTCTTGAGATGCTTGGGCAGAGAGAGGAGAGAGCAGGGACCAGGGATGGGGTTGTAGGGGGTGCGATGGTAACTTGGGCAGAGAAGCCCTCTCGGCACCACAGTCCTGCTCGGGAGCGATGGGCAGAGCCACTGTCCCCTGGTCCCCCGTCTGGCTCCATATCTGGCAATGCAAAGGGGAGCTGGCATCTCTAGGGTCTTGAGAGCTCAGCTCTGGCACTCAGACCTAAGGGAGGGCTTAGTCTCAGACAGGAACCGTGGACCTCGGGCCCCCAGAACCTCCGATCGATGCCTCTTTCTCCCTCTCCACCCCCAGGTTGGCTGGCATCTCTGGGCTGTGGGAGCCAGGCTGGGCGTGTGCCTGCTTCCTTCCTGGAGAAGGTGCCCGCTTCTGTTAGGGGAGAGGTGTGAGGAAGGCAGCGTGGATGGGGGTGCCGGCAGGTGCGGGATGTGACGTGCGAGCCACCCAGGCACTGGAGGGGGGCAGAGGAGAAGGGGTGTGGCGGCCCACATCACTACCACATGGCCATGTGCTGCAGCCTGGCACACGGCTTCCACGAGTCAGCCCAGAAAAGGGGGCCGTCCGTGTGTATGCGTGCATGTGGGCCTGCCGGAGCTGGCCTGTTCTTGTAGACATGGATGGCCGTGTGTGGCTATTCCAGACAGAAACTGGGTGGAAGCACAGGAGCGGGCGTGGAAGCATGAGCAAACGCATGTCGTGTCATGCAGACACATGATGGTGTGCGTGCTTCCCATGTGGAAATATGATGGCATGTGTGCCTGTGCAGAGGGACATAGGCAGATTTCTCTGGGGCACCAAGCAGGGGCTGAGAGAGTCATTAGGGAAACAATGCAGAGTAGCAGCCAGAGCAGGGGCTCTGCATCAAAAGCAATGGGGTGCGAATATCAGATCGGCCACGTATTGATTAGCTTTATGGCCTTGGGCAAGTTACTTAACCTTTCATTGCCTCATTTCCCCAATGGAGACAATAGCTCCTAGTTCAGAGGGCTGCTGGGAGGGTTCGCTGAGTTAATGTCCATACACTGCCTGGAACCGTGCCTGTCACAGAGTTAGCACAGTGCATACTAGCTCTTGTTATCTGGTCCTACCTTCTGATGATGTAGGTGGGAGCACCAGGCCAGAGAGGGCCAATGACATGCCCAAGGTCACACAGTATGTTAGTGGCAGAGCCAGGACTAGAACCCAGACTCCAGCACCTTAAGACAGAGCTTGTTCAAGTCGGAGACCTCCTTTTGGCCACAAGAAGCCTCCACAACACAGAACTGTAACCCCATTGGCATTTGGGGCCTAGATTCTGCCAGGGCTGGACTGGGATCTTGGGAACTCTGGGATCTGAGCTGGGGTAGAGAGGTCCTCAAAGCAGTGGCCAGCCGCCTGAGTTAGAACCAGGCCACTGGTTAGTCTGCGGACTTTGCCAATTACTCAACCCTCCTGAGTCTCAGTTTCCTCCCTATGATAGAATAACAGTAATACATACTCTATAGGGTTATCGTGGGGATTAAATGAGATCTGCGTGTAATGTCTTAAGTGGTGAGAACACTGTACCTAGTAAGGGCTCAATAATGTTAGCTGCAGTTGTAACCCTTGCAGAACCCTCCCACCCAGTGCTCCATAAATGGTGACTTCCTTTGCTTCCCTTCCAGCCCCTGGCCACCCTCACTCCCTTCTGCCTGCCACCCCACGCTCCACAGAGCTTAGACTGATCAGGGGCTGACTTGCTGGCGACCAAGACCTGTGTTGCCTCCTGTTATTGGCTTTGCCCAGGAGGGAACAGGACCCACCACTGCAGCTTAGCCCCTGATCCCTTGTCACCTGGCCTCATCACTCACTGGCTCTATGACCTTGGACAAGCACTCTTCCCTCTCTGGGCCTTGATCCTCCCCCTGTAAAGTGGAGGGGCTGGACCACACGGCCCCGGAGCCCCTTGGTCATGTGGTTCTGTGACCCAGGAGGGTCCTGGCTTAGCCTGCTGGAGGGGGTGGCAGGTTGGCAGGAAGGAAAGTCTGCTGGCTGCCTTGGGTGAGTGGAGCATCTGGGGCCTGAGCCGGCTGGTGGCCTGCCATCATGCCCGCCTACACCTGTGGCTGCGTAGGAGGGCGTGCAGGCCCGACTGGCTGGGCACTGACATTGCGGGGGGGGGCTCAAGGACAATGATGTAGAGAGGGCCCTTCCTGGGACCCTGAGAGCCGCCACTCCAGTTGTCCTCCCCCGCTCGCCTCCCCTTCTCCCCAGGGATTTCCTTTAGCAATTCCTCCTTCTTCTCTCCTTCCCCTTTCTGGAGGCTCCCAGTATCCCCCCGCCTCTACCTCTTCCACTTCTGTAATCTTGACCATTTTCCAGGGTGCCTTCTTTCCTCCCTCTGCAGAAGGGAGATCTCTCCCTCCTCTTCTGTCTTCCTGCTTCCTGAGATGCCTCCTTTTTCTTCCCTGTGACGTGTCCCCGGTTCTCTGGATCCTCCCGGCTCCCCCTGCTGCTCCTGAGCCTAGATCTCTCTCTTACTCTGCATGGCACGTCTAGGCTCCTTCCAGCTTCTTGTCCCCTGGCTCTCTTCCACTTCAGAGTCCCTCCCCCCTCAGCATCCCCACCTCCCTTCTTCCCATTCCTTGGAGCCTCTTACTCCACCACCAGTCCCCCTGCCCTCATAAGTTTCCTGGCCTCCTTCAAAGGATGGGGCCAATCCAGGCAGTTTCTGTGGCTGGTGCTGCTACCTAGTACCTCAAGAACCCCCCACCCCTGCGAGTTGAGTAAAGGGGTCAGCCCAGGGCCCAGGGACTGTCAATCTTGCCTCCTAATTAGCAGGAAGTAATTGCCTGGAAAAAAATTTCATTTAGCATGAGACTTGGAGACTCCAAGTTAGAGCTGAGCCAACAGATGGCCCCTAGAGAGCAGGAGAAGGGAAGCAGCTCAGGTCAGGGCCTCAGGAAGCCTGACCTGAGATGAAAGCCCTTAAGACCCACTTTCTGGCTTGCCTGCAGGACCCCAGCCTTGAAGAAGTGGCGAGAGAGAGCACTGGGCTGGGAGTCCCACCATCTTCATCTGACTTCTGGCTCCACTGCTCATTGTGTGACTTGGGACAAAACTTACTCCTTTGAGTCTTAGTTTTTTCTCTCCTGTAAAATCAAAGGAGGGCCTCAGTGCCATGAGGGCTGATTTGGACAGTGGCTATGAAAGCAATTTGCAGGCTTCAAAGTGCTGTGGGAGTGTGAGGTGCTACTGTCTTCCTCCATGTGGCTCTCAGCTGAGACGTGAGGATCGTGGAGTGGTGGGGTAGTCCTGGAAACACCTAAGTGGCACTGAGGCTTCCCGAAGAACATGGAAGGACGGTGAGGTAGACCCAGCTGAGCTGCAAGATTAAGGGCAGACAGATGTGGTTTCCCATGCCAGTCTCAACACTTGCACCACCCTGAGTGGTCGCCTCACCTCTCTGAGCTCCACTTTCCCGATCTGTACGATGCTGATCACGATGCTTTCCTGGGAGAGGGAGGTTTGGTAAGGCTAAATGAGATAATGTTCGCAGAGCTTTTAGCACAGTGCTTGGCCTACAGTATGTGCTCAATATTTGATATTAGCTATGTCTACTGTAATTAAAGGATATTATCTTTACTCCATGCCTGGATCCAGAGAAGCTGATTTGGGGTGTTCTTCAGGTGGTTTTGTTTTGCTGTTTGTTTTTAGAAGAGGGGAATTTCTACACCCAGTGAGGCTAACCAAGCAGATCTGCTTCTCAAAGTGCCCCTACCCGTGGGGTGGGGTGGGAGGAGAGGAGTGGGCTGCAGCTGTGGGCTTCTCCCCCAACCCACACTTCTTCCTAGGCAAGAGCCGTGGGCAAGTTTCTTATGTGGGTGGGTGTGAGGTAGATAGCCTCTGCCCCGGTGGAGGCGTATTACAGGTCTGTGTGTTCATCTCGTTAGGACTGGCCCAGCAGCGGGAGAAAAGGTTGGGTTTGTTTAAACAGGTCTACCACACCCACCTTGGAGGAGGGAACAGGACGTTCCACCTGGTAGGGTCCAGCAATGTGGTTTGAGTCTTTGCCTTGAATGGGGTAGCATGGCACCCCAGGGTGGCTGGAAAACAGTCAGACAGCCTGGAGCTTTTGGGTGTTGGGCAGCACTGCAAGCTCAGAGCTCCAGATTGCCCCGGGAGTGGGGAGGGGGCGGCGTCTGCCGCTCCTTCCCCACACGCCCAGCGCCACCGCTGGGGACCGTCTGTGTTCCTGCTCTGAGCGCAGTACCCGCGCCAGCCGCCAGGAGGCAGTGCGGCGGGGTCCCCTGAGGGAATGGGATGCGGCATTTACATTAGCGGGGAAACTCTTTTTGTCTGGAGTAGGGCTGCTGACTGGGGTTCTTGGTATATGCGGACCTCATCCAAGAAAGGGGGCTCTTGGGGTCGGGCTGCTCACTGCTGTGGCTTCAACTTCGGACTTATCAGGGAGTGATTAGCAGAGTAAGGTAGGACCGCTACGCTGCAGTCCTGAAAAAGGTTCTGGTTTCCTGAATTCCGCTCGCCCGGGGCAATGCACGGGGTGGCCTGGAGGAGGGGGCAGCCTCGGGACTGAGTTTCTGTTTCAGCACCAAGGACAGAGGCCGCGGGCCGATCGTTGTTTCAGCACCGCGGACGGAGTTCAGAGCTGCGGGCTCTGTGGATCCATCCAAATATTTGTGGTGCAAACAATACCCCCAGAATATGGAAGAATGGTACCTCGAAGAGGGAGTCTCAGACACCTTATATTCTAACGAGGAGACTTGGGGCCAGGCAGTTGAGTTAGTTGACTAAGGTCACACAGCCACAGTGACAGTGGGTGGCAGAACTGGGTTCAGATCCACAGTGGTCTCTCTCCATCCATCTCTCCCACACCTGGATTCCCACTGGTGATATCCCTCCTTCCTGACCATCTCTGAGAGCAGCTTCACATTATGTTGCATCCCCGAGAGCCCTTGAGCTGGTGAAGATTAAGTGGACCCCCTCCGCCACCAAAAGCTCAAGTCAAGAATCTGAATCCCAGGATAGAAGATTCCTAGACCCTGTGGCTTTCATGGCTCCAAGCTTCAGGTGGGAGGGCGTCAGGGCAGGACAGGTGCCCTGTCCTGTAAGGAAGCCTATGACTTGGGGAGGCAGTGTTGAGTCATCAGCATGAGGAAGTCTTAAGTGCTCTGAGATCCCCAGATAAAATACAGCACACCATTCCAACCCCAGCTTCTTTGCAGCCATGTATTATTAATAACATTAAGATGCTGATTTAGGCCAAGGCACAACAGTGCATTATTCATAAGAGTAACTAGTGGTCAAGGCCTGCACTGAATCATCACACGTCCCTGATTCTGCCGCCGCTCCGCACTCCTGCTGGAGAGACCCTCCAGCTGAGCTCCTCCTTTTCCTGGGGTCCTGTTGCCCTGACAGACATGATCGTTTTCATGGCTGCCCAGACAGCTCATCAGCTTTGGGATCAGGGTGGGTGGCATGTTCCGGGCTAACTTCTGGCTGGACACCCTTCAGTCTGGGCTCCCTGCTCAGAGCTGGCACCTGGCCCTGTCTGTCCTGAATGGCTTTGACCCTGATGACTTCCATACTCAGCAGCTCTGTGGGGTCTACAGATGGCCTATTACCCCCGCACCCCCTCTTTTGAGGCTGAAGACTGAAGCCAGATGCACCAGGCTTTCCTAAGCCAGGAATTGTGGGAGTTTTGGCGGGGGGTGGCTATGGTGAAAGGAGGGGCTCACCAGGCAGAAGATGCCCCCATCACCTCCATTAAATATGACGATGGGGCTTCCCTGGTGGCGCAGTGGTTGACAGTCCACCTGCCGATGCAGGGGACACGGGTTCGTGCCCCGGTCCGGGAAGATCCCACATGCCGTGGAGCGGCTGGGCCTGTGAGCCATGGCCGCTGAGCCTGGGCATCCGGAGCCTGTGCTCCGCAACGGGAGAGGCCACAACAGTGAGAGGCCCGCGTACCGCAAAAAAAAAAAAAAAAAAAAAAAAAAAAAAAAAAATGACGATGGATTTAAAACCCTCGGTAGGCTCTGGAGCACTTTGTAAACTGTTCTGCACTGAACAAACCTGAGCCGTTATTACCAAGGCCACGCTCTCTGCTGGAAGAGGTAGAGAAGGTGTGGATGAGGCCCTCGTAGCTCACCAGGCCCCGCTCCCTGATGAGGAGTCGGAGCGCTTGTGGATCCTGACGTGTCCCCGTCCAATTTCTTGCTGGAACGGCTCCTGGCCCATCCGGATAATCCTTCATTCGCTGTTTACTCACTTGGCATCTCCTCTGAATTCTAAACCGTCTGCATCCAGGCGGCCTCTGCGGCCCCTGCCAGCACCCTCTCCCTAGCTCACTCACACATTATCTGTTTTTATTACAGTCAAGGTTGAGGAGGCTTGCTCTCACTAAGCCCCTATTTTCAGCTACTTGTAACTTTCCGAAACAATTCCCCTCAGGCCTCCTGTTTGCCAGCCTTGTTCCCGCCCCAGGTAAGGCCAACACTGCTTTCGAGGCCTGGAGCTTTGCCCGGCTGTCTGGGGTTCAGAGTTTAGCTCATGGGTTTTCTGTTGCTTTCTCCCACACTCTGCCTTTTTCTGGCTTTCTTGTGCGTGTTGGGTTGAGAAGAGGAAGGGAGGTGGGATAGGCACCAGAAATGTTCCCTGCCCATGTGCCCAAATAGCCCCGGGGCTGGTAGGCTCTGCCCTTGCCCTCCCACCTTCCCCCATTTCCATCTGCTCTCCGTGCACGTGGAGGGGTGCTTCCT
Source organism: Mesoplodon densirostris (assembly GCF_025265405.1). NCBI lineage: Eukaryota > Metazoa > Chordata > Mammalia > Artiodactyla > Ziphiidae > Mesoplodon > Mesoplodon densirostris. Next base: position 10,573,230 of record NC_082667.1, read on the forward strand.
GTGGAAACCTGTGACTCCAGCTTTCGCTGTTTTCCACCTCGAACGTCATCCCGCAGCCACCGAAGGATGGTGGGGGGAGGCGCTGGGGCATGATGCACTGTCGTGCAGAATCAAGTGGGAGGAGGCAGGACCAGGATGGGAATGTGATCCGCAGCATCACTGCTTTGTCTCTGGAATAGTGGTTGCACCCTAGTCCGCACCAGAGACATGGCCCTGGGAAAGTCCTCAGGTACCCCACCCGCCTCTTCTTCCTGCTCCTGCCCGGCCCCAGGCACCCAAACCCCAACCTGTTCTGAGACTTTGAGAACATCTGAGCATCTGTCTAATGAGGCTGCTTTACTGAGGCCAAGGGCTGGGGCGGTGGAGGTGGGAAGGAGCCGTGGCAAAGGTGTGTGGGTAAGAGGGGTCGCTAAAGTGCTTGGGGAAGTTCGTGGGGAAGTGGAAGCCCTTTCCCTGGCTGCGTTTTGTTTTGTCTTCACTCCATTGCTTTCTTCTCTTCCGTCTATCCTCAGAGCAACTTATTTTAAGGCTTAGCTTCTATGGGGCACAGAGTTGAGGTCTTCCAGACTCCAGGCTCAATCCTAGCTTTGTCTCTCTTCTGCTGTGTGGGAAAGTGTTGACCCCTTCTGAGCCTCAGTTTCCTTCTTTGTAAAATGAGGATAAGAGGATTTACCTTCAGAGGGTGCTAAGGACTGAACGTGATTCAGTGCTGAGCATACATTAGTTACTATGACTAAAGGCACTTGGTGAGGAAAGCAAGGGCCTGGGATCTGAGGAGGACTCCAGGACGTTAGGAGGGTGTGGGGGTGATGGGACAACTTTGGACGGGCTAGATGTGGGGAGTGTGTGTGTCACCATCTGAGAGTGTCAGAGCAAGTGAATTCTGGGGAAAAGAGCCTATGTGCCCAGATTTCCAGCATGTCCGATGGCTCCTCTATATCGTGTCCTGGACTATGGGCTGTCGGAGACATCGAGCAATGAGGAGAACCTCTTGGCCCTGCTTGGAGGACAGGCCTACTCCCAAGAAAAGGAGGCTGGACAGAAGGCAGTTCATTCAAGTTTGGAGACTGCTGTGAACGCTTGTCATCAGGGAGGGCTTCCTGGAGGAGGAAGGCTCACGTGGACCTTGAATAATTTCATGCATTTGTTTAGCACATATTTATCCAGCCTCTCCTATGTACCAGACCTTGGGCTACAGAGATGAGTGATCTGGGGGGTCTTAGCCCTCCAAGTGTTCCCAGTGGGGGAAAGACATACAAAATGTTAATTATTCATCCACAGTGATGAATTGTCATAGTTACAGGGGCAACAGAAAGGAATGTGGGAGGGAATGAAGACCATCTTTGTCTAGGGATCTTGAGAATAGAAAGAAGAGAATAGAAGGGAGGGCATTCCAGGCAGAGGGAAGAGCTTATGTGAAGTCTCAAGTGTGAAAGAGGCTGGCCTTCTTGAAGGAAGGAGGGAAGTGGGGTGTGGCTGGGTCACGCAGTGTAGCATGTTACAGAGTGCTGTCACGTGCTTCAGCTCAGAGGGGGACAGCCATAGCAGGGTCAAGGACAAGTTCAAGTTGCCTTAATTCTCCACACCTGTTTCTTCCTCTGTGAAATGGGGACGATAATGGTAAAGGTTGCGGAGATCACATGAGATGGTGCCTGTAGACTTCCTGGCACAGTGTCTGCCACAAAAGGTACGTGCTCAGTGAGTGTTAGCTATTATTTGATCCTGACAACACCCCAGCAGGGCAGGTCAGGGGTTCTTATCATCATTTGAAGGTAAAACACTGAGGCCCAGAATGGGACTCACCCTGGGTCACTGGCCAGGAGCAGAGTTGGGTCTTGAACCCAAGTCATTTGCAAGTCTGCTGCCTGTCCCACTGCTCTGCGCCAGAGGACAGATGTGCATGGGGAGAGAATTCCAGGCCAGAGGAAGTGCATGAACATTTAGACCTCGTGGACAGCAGAGTGGTCTAGGCATCTGTTCGTGACCGTGACCGTGACCGTGACCGTGGGTGTGTGTGCATGTTTGTGTGTGAGTGTGAGCATGGGTGTCCATTCAAGGGGTGAGTCAGCATGGCTTGTGTGTGTGTGTGCACGCACGCACGTGTGTTTATACGCGGAAGGTGGGCATAGGCGTCTGTGCCAAGGCTGAGTCTCCGTGGCTCATGTATGTGTATGTGAGCCATGGGTGTCCATGTCTCTGGCCTGTAGGTGTGCACCTACTCCCCCCTCCCCTCCTGTTCCACCCTGGGCAGCTGGTGAGCTTGCCCTCAGAAGTCCATTCCCTCTCCGGCAGCTCCTCAGGGCATCTTAGCAGCCAGCGGCCCTGTTTGATTCTGTCCATCTATAAATCATGGCTTGCTGAGGAGATGAGAAGGAGTTGGGAGTGGGGGCAGAGCCCTGGCAAGGGACGGGGTCAGGTCTGCAGTTCACACCTGAAGCCCAGCCTGGCTTCCAACTGTTGCTCACCTTCACCCCCCAGCCCCATGCCTCAGCCCTCCCCATTCCTTGCCATAGGTGTTCACTGATGCTTGCTCTTGGTTAAGCCCTGGGCCAGGTCCTGGGGTAGGGATCAGGGGTGCACAAGATGGAATAAGACGTGACCCCTGGCTTCCGCTATACTGTGGGGAAAACTAAATGTGTATTCAGTATTTCATTCAACACATTGAGGGCCAACTCCATGCCTCAGATGTCTCTAATGCAGGGTTCGACGTGGTAATGCTACGATAATAGCTAGCATTTACTGCCTACTTATTCCGTGTCAGGCACTGTGCTAAGTGCATTCTTTGTGCTAATTCCTTTAAATCTCACAGTAGTGCTATGGGGCCTGTACTATCCCTGTTTACAGATGGGGAAACCAAGGCACACAGAGATGAGGTCACACAGCTTGGAAGAATAAGAATCCGAATTGCCTGACAGTCTGGCTCCAGAGCCCTGGCACTTAGTCACTGCACCTTAAAAGAAGGGTGCAGGCACAGTGTGACGGGAGCTCTGTGAAATTAATTCCCACTGGGGAGATTATGGAAGGCTTCCTGGAGGAGGTGCTTTTCATCTGGGTCTAGAAAAATCAGGACTTGTCAGTCAAAGATGGGCATGGGGGAGGACCAGAAGGGATCCTGGTGTGTGTGTGTGTGTGTGTGTGTGTGTGTGTGTGTGTGTGTGTGTGTGTGTGTGTGTTTAAAAGAGAGAGGCTCTCAAACTCTGTCACTGCAGCCCGTCCCATCTCTTCTATCCCATCTTGTTTGGGTGACAAGTGAGAAAACATATGCAAGCACTGGGCATTCAACAAATATTTACTGAGCACCTCCTGTGGGTTTGCCTGTCACAGAGGTTATCAGAATGAACAAAGCAGATACAGCCCCTACCTTCATAGTCTGGTACACAGTAGGCACTTAATAAATGGTAGCCTCTATTACTATCATTCCTAGAGGCTTGGGATTCCTCCTCACTCATTCATTCCACAAGCATTTATTGAGCACCTACTATATGCCTGGCTCTGTCCTTGGTGCTGGGAAGACAGCGGTGAACACGAGATTGAGCCCTGCCCTCATGGAGTTGATGCTCTAGAAGGGAAGGCTGTGTGTGGGCATCTTGTCCACCTTCAAAAGGGGGCCACCTCCTCAAGCACACAGGTTTTATTTACCCTGAGAGCTCCCAGTGGGGTGGCCTGGTCAGAACCATGGGCTATGCCCACAGCACCTGGCAAAGCCCACAGGACTCTACTGGATTGTCATTAATCTTGGGCTCTCATCGGTTGACATGGCCACCAAAGGCCTGGGCAGCGGGGCAGGGACATGCCTGAGTTTACATCTCACCTCCAGGCACCCCTGGGACTGGACCCCAGAGGCCTAGCTCTCCTTGTTCCTGGCTCACCCAGCCTCCCAGGTCTCCCCATGTCATCTGTCTGCCCTTGTCTGTGTCTCATCCCTGGGACCCAGATGTCTGCTCTGCCCAAGGATAGGTCGTGGAACTCAGCTCTGTCAAAGGCTGACTAGGGCTGCAATATTTTCTTTCCCCAAATGTTAATACTGCTGACGCTAAGGGGACTTGAAACCATGTATGTCATCCGAGGAAGGGTTAGAAGGGCCGGGGACAGCTTTGCCTGGAGAAGGCTGGAAGGGGACATGAGAGCTGTCAGCAAGGATTTGGAGGCCTGTCAGGTGGCAGCGGGAGCCGGCTTGTTCCCAGCAGCTCCAGAGGACAAGCTTAGGACCTTGGGGGGGAAGTTCCAGGGAGACAGACAGGGAGACAGATTGTGTCTCAGCTCAAGACACAGCAGCCCTAGCTACCAATGCCCATTTGTGGAGGGTCTGCATCCTGCAGAAGCAGCTTCCTGCCCCTGACAGGGCTGCCCAGGGCGTTGGCTCATTGACGAGGCCTGACTTCCAAGGTCCCTTGCAGCCCGAGACACAGTGACTCCGTGTTCTGGGAATGGTTTCACCCTGGCTGGCAGGCAAGAACAGGCTTGCCTCCCTTGACGGCAATATCGCGTGCAGGCCGAGGACATCGTGTCACTTTTGTTCACAGCATCGATGCAATTTGCACTGGCAAGCAGTTGTTTTACCCTGGATTCAAGGGCTGTCCAAGGGTTGCTTGGGGTAGGGGGCAGGGAATCTTTGGGGGAGGGGGCAGCTGGCTGGAAGATGACAGCATCCATTCATGCTGCATCTTCCCAGCCTGGTCTTCGCCATTTCACTCAATAATAATCCGTAGGGTTCCTAGGGTCACTGATCCAGGAGGGTTCAACTTTCCTTAGTAACACATCCCTTTCCTCAAATGGAACTTTCTGTGGAAGCCCAAGATGTGAAACAGGGAAACCATGCTGCTTTGGTTGAACAGGGCTTGAGGGGACACAGCCCCATTTACTCAGCATCCACCTCTGTGGCCCCTGAGAAATTCCTGGAAACCCTAGGTGTTCCAAAGAACACACCTGGAAAACCACTGACCACTCGCCTCTGCAGTGGGTGTGATGTCAAGACAAAGAATGTAGACTGTGAGTCAGACTGCCTGGGTTCGAGCCCTGGCTCCACCGCCTACTAGCTGAATGACCTTGGGCAAAGTACTTGAGCCCTCTGTACCTCAGTTTCCCCATCTTACAGATGGGGACAATCTTAATGCTCACCTCAGTTATTGTTGTGAAGACGAATTTGTTGCTGCATATGGAACACCTAGAACACCTGCTCCTCATCAGAGTGAGGAAGGATCAGCTCTCCACACATGAAGGCACCGATTCCAAGAGGTCGAGTGCCTTGCTCGTGGCCACACAGCTGGTTAGTGGCCAGAATAAGGCCTCAGCCTCATTCTCCTAGACTCCAAGCCCAGTGCTCATTCTCCATGCCCACAGAATACTAATTGCTTAAGATGGGCATTCCCTGGGTCTCTGGGGACCATTCAGAGGGACCCCTGGCTTTTGGGATTGACAGCCTCTGTCCTCAGGGGCTGTCCAGCCTAGAGCAGGGGTTGAAGAGCAGTTTTTGATGAGGATCTTGTCTGGCAAAGAGAGGAAGAGGCTCCAGGGAGGGAATTCCTTGGAGAATTGCCCCATGGCCAGAGATATGTGGGGGAGGGTGCATGCAGAAAGGGCACGAGGGCAGAGGAATCACCTGGACTCTGACCTCCTGCCACAGCTCCCAGCTCCTGAGCTCACTAACTCCCCCTCTGATCCTGCCCCTCCCCTGCTCAAAAACCCTCCATGGCTCCTACGGCCTGCAACCACAGGAAGCCCCTCGGCCTGGAAGACAAAGAAAGCCCCTCGCCATCAGGCCCTACTCTCATTCCCAGCCTGGTCTTCGCCACTTCACTCCCCATAACCTAGTCCAGCTCCTCAAGCCACACGCCTGACCCTTCTTCCCCTCTCATGCCTTTGCTCTCGCCGTTCCCTTGCCCAGACTGTCCTACCCTTGCCTCACATCCCCGACCCAGACCACACCAAATACCGCCTCCTCAGGAAAGCCTTCCCAGATAGCTCCCTAGTCCAGCAACCACTTCTTCATCTGTGTTTCCAGAGCTCTCTGTACACCTGAGAGGGAACTAACCCAAGAACCTTAATAATAATCCGTATCTACTGAGTACTACCATGGGGTGGGTGCCATTATTATCTTCACTTTATTTTTTTTTTTAATGTAGGGTTTTTTTTAAATAAATTTCTATTTTATTTATTTATTTTTGGCTGTGTTGAGTCTCCGTTGCTGCGTGTGGGCTTCCTCTAGCTGCGGCGAGCCGGGGGTCGGGGGTGGGGGCATACTCTTTGTTGCGGTGCGCGGGCTTCTCACTGTGGTGGCTTCTCTTGTTGCGGAGCACGGGCTCTAGGCGTGTGGGCTTCAGTAGTTGTGGCTCTCGGGCTCTAGAGCGCAGGCTCAGTAGTTGTGGCGCACAGGCTTAGGTGCTCCGTGGCATGTGGGATCTTCCCGGGACAGGGATCGAACCTGGGCCCCCTGCACTGGCAGGCGGACTTTTAACCACTGCGCCACCAGGGAAGTCTCTATTTTTTTATTTTTTCATTTTTGGCCGTGCCGCGCGGCATGCAGGATCTTAGTTCCCCACTCAGGGATCAAACCCGTGCCCTCTGCAGTGGAAGCTTCTTAACCACTGGACCGCCAGGGAAATCCCCTATCTTCACTTTATAAAGGAGAAAGTGGAGACACTGAGAGGTTAAGACACTTATTCAAGGCCACACAGCTATTGAGAAGCAGAGGCTGCAGTCACACTTGGGTCTTTTCTCAGGTATTTTGGGTGTTTTCTTGAGCCGCAGCCTGGGTGCTCTGCCAGTCCTGGTTCCAGGACACCCGACGTGCTAAGAAATAATAAGCTGAATTCTCACCTGTCCCCTGTGCCTCATGGTAGGTTCTTAATGGAGAGTGGTTGAAGAAAGCGCAGCCCAAGAATGGAATTTACTTTATTTAAAAGTGAGTTCAAGGGCTCCCCTGGTGGCGCAGTGGTTGAGAGTCCGCCTGCCGATGCAGGGGATGCAGGTTCGTGCCCCGGTCCGGGAAGATCCCACATGCCGCGGAGCGGCTGGGCCCGTGAGCCATGGCCGCCGAGCCTGCGCGTCTGGAGCCTGTGCTCCGCAACGGGAGAGGCCACAACAGTGAAAGGCCCACATACCGCGGAAAAAAAAAAAAAGGCCAATAAAAGTGAGTTCAACAAGGGAAGGTCTGCTCCCCCAGCCCACTTAGCACCCTGCCTCCCAGACCCTCCCCGTGGGGCAGGGGCAGCTTCCATGAAGAGAGCTAGAAAAAGCGCCGGCCCCATTCTCGGAAGGTACGTTCGCACACCTCTTTACCACAGGCCTGGGTCTGGGGGCCCTGGTGGTGTGCCCTGTGGTATTATGCATGCCCCCCCCACGCCCAGAAGCCTGGAGGTTAAAGATAGAGGCCTCCCATTTGGCCTGAGAACTGTGACAAATGTGGCCCCTCCAGCCTTGCCGAGCTGTGCTCCTCCACCCGAGGAAGGGAAAGGCAGGACCAGTTCCTCGGTGTCTGTGGACTGTCTGGATCAGAGCTCCCTGGTGCTGTGGGCCCTGAGGTTGACAGTGAACTGGTGCAGTGGCTTTCTGGGGACCGAGGCTGTGGACCTGGGATGGGAGGAAGCTTAGTTGGCCTGGCAGGTGGACAGGGAGGCGCCCAGCAAGGGTGGCTTTTTCCCACAGCTCAGAGGCTCTGGAGGTTGCGGAGGGAGGGGTGGGGCCCAATCAGGATTCTGGGGAGAGCGGGCAGCAGACTGGCTGCCCAGGGCACTGGAGTGGTGGTGGGAGGTGGCCCGAGGGCCCTGAGAACAGGGGATGACTGCCTGGCCCTCCTTCATGAGGCCCCGCAGCAAAAGCATGAGACACCCAGACGCCCAGAAGCTAAAACCGAAGGAACCAGGACCAGACAGATCTTGTCAACTCTTAATTACCACCATCGCTGAAACCGAAAAGCCTAAGCAGGCTCCTCTGTAAATAAACAGAGTCTCCTTGACTTTAAGACGCATCCCCACCGTACACATATTTACAAAGCACATGTGATCTATGCCGGTCTCTGTCGACTCTCCCCCACATGACAATTTCCGGTCAAGTTTTGCCTTCCTTACATTTGCTTTGGGCTCCTGTTTACAGCCACCTGTGAGGAGGGAGGGAGGAGGTTCAATCTGCATTTACGGGGGGAGAAAACTGAGCTGTTAGGAGACTAAAGCCACACAGCTAGCAAGTGGTGGGATTGGCACAGAAACCCGGGGTTTTGCTCCCAGGGCAAGTCCATCAAGGTTTCCACTCCGAAAGCATAGGACCCCCGAGCTGTTAGAATGGAAGCTGTGGGGCAGCCCCTGGGAACATTTAGGACATTGCCAGCCAACAAAGGTGGGGCTGAGCCGATGGGGTGGGAGGACTGGAGGCGAGCTCAGGGGCTAGGGCATGGGAGGACAGGGTGTGCAGAGGCCAGTTGGGTGGACTTGCAGCCCAAAAAATGCTGAGCTAAAGGGGATGAGAACAGGTCAGAGCGTTCCCGAGATTCCCTCTTTGACTATAAATGTAGCTGTTGAGCCTTGGGCAACACTTAAGAGGGTCTGTCAGTGCCTGTGGGGCAGATGTCCTCAGAGGGTCTATGGGAACTAACGCTTTGGGCAAATTCGATTGGGGTTGTAGCTCCGGGTATGTGTGGGGGGCTGGGGGATGGAAGCATGCCACGCAGAAGCGGTGGCTCTTTTAGAGGCATTTGAAAGCCCGGTGGGTGAGGCCTGGCTAGGCCAAGGGCACACTTGGCCTCTCCCTTCGAGGGTGGGAAGTTTGGGGGATGGTGCGGACCCCACGCAGGGCTCGTGCAGTGAGGAACTGGGAGAGACCTGCCTGGAGACTCCCATTTTACAGATGAGGAAAGTGAGATGGAGAGAGAGGAAGAGACTTCCCAAGGTCAGCCAGCAAGGCAGAGCCGGGAGTAGAACTTGGGGCGCAGAGCTCCCCGTGTGGGCAGGGTGGTTGTCCCCGGGGGCTCTGGGCTGAGGAAAGGTAGCTGGCCCTGGCCAGTGAGGGTCTGACCTGTGTGTGTCCTCTCCAGGGGCGCCCACCCGCGATGTCCTGCTGGTCTCTGCCATCATCACCGTCAGCCTTAGCGTCACTGTCGTCCTCTGCGGCCTCTGCTACTGGTGTCAGCGCAAACTGGTGAGGCTCCCAAGGGCCCCGGGGACGGGGACGGGGCCTGGCCCTGCCCCCACCCCCCCTCAATTACAGCCTCGTGAACACTCTCAAGGGCGCGCGCAGATGACCCACTTGCCCACATAGGCACACTTCCGTGGAAACTCACACCACACGCACGCCCGCGCAGACTGAGAATCGAGGCCCCCTCCCACACAGCTCCGAGCGCCCCGTGCCCTCCGCCCGCGGCCCCCAGCACAGGGCTGGGCGTGGCCGAGCTGGGCCTCCTGTCCAATGAGGAGGCTCCGCCTGACCCGCCCCCCCCCCCCCCCCCCGCGCCCGCACATCCATCCTGGTTCTGAGGGTTTGTACAAGCACAAATGACTTCTTTTCATTTTTAACGAGGGCTGGGAAATTAACGAGCAGGATTAGGCCATCAGTAAGTAAGGAGACCATCAGGAGGGGCATTCATCACCGGAGGAGCTGGGCTGAGCCGCCCTCCCTGCGCCCCGGCAGCTCCCGGAGTGGGGCTGAGCCTCGAGAGCCCTACTCAACCCCCGTCCTGCTGCCCCAGCTTAGAAGTGCGATGGGGACTTTGGGGACTGCAGGGGGGACCCCCGAAGGTGGGCCCAGAGGTGTCCCAGGTGTGGGGCCTTTGCGGGCTTAGGTGAAGAAGGGTCCCTGGCAGGCACCTTCCATGCCCCAGATTGAGAACGGTGGGAGTGAGGGCAGGGTGCCGCATCTGGGAGCCCCATTCTCTCCCTGCCCGGCCACAGAGGGGCGGGGGGCGCGGTGGGGGGAAGGGCTGTGGCCATGGGTGCTGTGTAGGCGGGGGCTCAGTGCCTTAGTCCTAAAGAAGAGAAGGGGGCGGATGCTCCTGGGGAGGGCCCAAGAGGCCCATAACACGACGTGCTTCCTTCAGGAAAGGCAAACCCGGGAAATGGGAGTGTGATCCTTCATCCCGGGATGCTCAGCTTCAGGCAGCTCCTTTCCCTGGAGACGAGCCAGGGAGAAGGCCAGCCCTGCCCCACGTGTGAGTGTGTGCGAGTGTGTGTGTGACTCGGGCCCACTGCTTGCATGCAGGTGCCAGACTGGCTGCCCTGCATTGTTCCTGGATTTCCTGTCTCTCTGTCTGTCTCAGAATTTCAGGGGAGGTGGAGGAGGGGCTTGGCCACGTGCTTGTGTGTGCGAATGTCCTCAGAGGCTTGGGAGTGGCTGAGCGTGCACTGCAGCCCTGTGCGTCTCGTTGCAGGGCCCGTTCGGCTGTCTGTCTGTCTGTATTTGAAGGCAGGGGAGGGTTGTATGAACAGGCGCTGCTGGTGACCTTGAGTGGGGGTCTTTTGGGCTAAGGGTGTCGACTTCGAGGGCATTGGTACAGTGTGTGTGTGTGTGTGTGTGTGTGTGTCTGTCTGTTTGGCCCTGTATGGTGGGATGTGGATCATCTCATCAGATCCCCACGTTAAGTGCTGCAGTGTGTGTGTGTGTGTTTGTTGAGAGCCCTACCCCCACTCACCTGGAGACAGGAGTTCAGAGATGACAGCTTTTGTAGCAGGTGGGGGGCTGTCAGTGCAGTAAGTGCCTTGGGAAGCTGAGAGCTGCAGAACCTTCCCTGGCCCAGCCCCTCCTCCCAGCCTCCAGCCAGAACTTCCTCAGGGGTCCAGACCACAGTATGTCCCTCTTGACTTGCTCCTCTGAGCTGTTGATAGAACGTTACTTTGCCTAGGACACCCCAATCCTGCCACCCCCTTCCAACCCCTGGTCTCAGAAGCCAGGGAGCTTTTTGTCCAGGCTGTCTCCATGCTCCGTGGAAGGGGCTTTGAAATGCTCCCCCTGCACAGTTGCTGGGCTCTCCTTGCCTGCCTGTCCCCTCAGCAGCAGTGACGTGATACCTGACAGCCCAGATCCCATTTCCAAACATTAATAACTTCCTTAATCTCCAACTGGCTTTTTCCGGATCAGCCTGGCCAACCCCCTCCCTGATAAGCAGGCTTGGGGGATTGGCCTCCTTTGGAGCTGTTTTATGTCTCCTGGACCCCACCTGGGGTTCCTATCGTTACCCCATTAACTTCCCCTGACCCCCAAGGCAAGTCCTGCCCTGGTTTCTGTCCCCCGTGTGCCCCAGCTCCTCTGCAAAGGGGTCCTTGCAGCTGGGGGGGAAGCCTCTCTGAGCTGTGGAAGGAAGAGGGACAGGCAGAAGCTCCCAGAACGCCCTGGGTGAACCAGGTGCCGGGCCTTGGGGAAGGGGCAACGGTCCAGCCTTCGAAGAGGCTGCTGACCAGAGCAAGTTCCCTGAAGACGAGGAAGAAAGAGGAGAAGGGGTGAGGGGTGGGACAGGGGGGCTCTCAGCTGGGTGCTCCCTGCCCCACGCTGCCGCATCTGCTGGAGAACGGGGTGCGGGGCTCCTGCCTGAGGGTCCTGCCCAAGAAGGGCCCTTGGCCACCAGGGAGGGGCTCCAGGCTCCTGATCTTCCCAGCTGGAACTAGGAATTGTTTGGGATTTGAACTTCTGGGTAATGATGGGAGGGACCGGAGTTGAGCTGAGAGAGGGCAGCTTTTGTGGACCCAGGGGATCCAGCAGCCCTGTTTTTTAACTCTTAAAGTTCTGGCTCAGAGGTAACGGCCTGAGGCTTGGACCCCTGGGTGGGTGGGGCTTCCAGTTAATGGATTTGGGGAACTGCCGGGTACCAGGTTCCACACCAAGTACCAGAGCCCATACAGTCCCTGCCACTGGGGCCTACGTTCCCAGGGGTGGGAGCTGAAGTAGGTAAGCAGAGTAATAATATCTGTGATGAGAAGCTTGAAGGGTGAGGGACCCAGGGCTGATCCAGTGACATCACACCATTTCGGACAGGAGGGGAAAGGGAGGCTGCAGAGGGCAAGGGACGTGAGCAGGGTGACCTGGAGAATGTGGGGCACTGCTGGGACAGGACCCTGGCACCCCTGAGACATAGGGGTACTGGAGGTGGCATGAGGGCCCTCCCCCCACCTCCACCCCCTTCCTGGGAGCTCCGCTGTTGTTCTCCCTAAACAGGCGGCTCCAGTCCCCGGAAGGGGCTGCAGCTGGCAGGAGCGTCGGGGAACGCGGCTGTGCGGCTTTTATTTTGCTTTAGGGAGGATGCAATAATTGACTGTTGTGGCTGTGGTCTTGGCTCACATGACGGGATGTTGGAGGAATGTGTGCCTGCGTGTGCGCGTGCGTGTGCATGTGCGTGTGCATGTGTGTGTGTCTCTGACCCCACTCGGCTGGGCAGGGGCAGGCCAGCGCCCAGTGGGAGACAGTTCCGGCCCCTGCACAGCCCCCTTCCCCCGCCCAGGCCCGTGGCCCCTGGGTGTGCGTGAGGACGTTTGGTTGTAGCCAGGAATGCTAATGGTGCCGGGCTCTGTGTGAGCTAAATTTAGAAACCCAAACCGAAAAGGTGAACGGTGCTCCCCTTCCTGGCAGCAGGCCCTGTCACCGCCGCAGCCCTTCCTCTAGCCAGGGCACCTGGCACGCCCACCCCGTCCGTCATCCTGCCCTGCCGCACCCTCCACTCGCGCGGGTTGAGGAAGAGCCAGGCTGCCCCCGGCCCCAGCGTCAGTGGGCAGCCTCGCTTCCCAAGGCTGCCTTCCTGTGAAGGAGGGTGCTCAGGCCCTGCCCTGCCTCACGGGCCCAGGGCAGGAGGGACCCCAGGGAGCCCCCAGACAGTGACGGACATGGCCCCGGCAGGACTGGGCACAGGCCCTCTCCCCACCCCTGCCACTCACGTCACTGGCCACTGCCAACCTTGCCCTGCAGGATGCCACCCCACCATCTGGGGGCAGTGACGTGGCCAGTGGGACGTGGCCAGGCACCTGAGAGCCGTCTGTCCACGGCAGAGGGAGATATGCTTCTGGGAGGCGAGCCAGAGCCCCAGGAGACAGGCAGATGGGAGGGACCTCATCCCTAGGGGTCAGGGATGGGGTGCAGGTCAAGGGGGCAGGCCAAGTCCTAGAGCCCGATGGGGCCCAGGAGTTGCCCACCAGGGATCAGGGATTGGTAGGGCTGGCACCCCAAGGCGGTGACACCCTCACACATTGGCCCCAGACCTTGTTGCCAAGGCTGGGCTCCAATGTACTCCCCTCCTCCCAGGGCCCCGTTCTGGGGAGGCAGGGAGAGTCCAGCCCTGTCTCCCAGGGGTGACCCTGGTGCTGTCTCCACAGGGCAAACGCTACAAGAACTCCTTGGAGACGGTGGGCACGCCAGACTCAGGGCGCGGGCGCAGCGAGAAGAAGGCCATCAAGTAGGTGCCAGGCTTCGAGTTTGGGGTGGGGCACGCAGGCAACCCAAGTGGGAGGACCACCCCCGCAGATCTGGCCACACACACGTTTCCCCCTCACAACCTGCTGCCTTGCTCTCTCCCCAGCCCAGTCCCATACACCCACTCCCAGCACCTCAGGGTGGCCCAGGGCTCCGCCTTTCCTGCCTGTGCCTCCCAGACCCTCACAGTGTTCCAGGGCCCCCAGCCCTGTGTTCTGGCTGCTCTCGCTCCCAGCACCGTCTGCCTCTTCCCTCAACCCCGGGTGCCGCTTCCTCCTTCCAACCCTCACATCACACACATGCTGTCCCCAAGCCCTGCCTAACTCCCCTGCACCTCCGAGCTCCTCCCCCAGCCCTGGGGCTGGGGAGCCCCTCTCTGGGGGTGGGTGGTGGCGGCTCAGACTCTTTCCTCAGACCCCACCAATGTTCTGAGGGTAACCTGGAGGAAGGACGGGCAAAAACCCTGGGGACCCCAGCAGGACCCAGTGTTGGTCTGCTCAGGGAAAGCAGAGCGATGGGGACACTCCCCTCCCCTGTCACGCCCGGTCCCCACTGCACATCTTGCTGCCTCTGGCTCGCCCCGGTTTCCCCATTTGGCTCTGAGATCCGTCTTCAGGTCGGCAGGTCTGCCTTGCACTGCAGACCACCTGCAGACCCCTGCTGAGGGTCACTGGAAGACGCTGGGAGAAGGTTCTCACCTGGTTGGGGGCTCTGGGAACAGGGCAGTAGGGGTGGGGCTCTCCCTAGAGGGCTCTGTACCCTTTGGCCAATGGCTTGGCCCTTTCCTCTCTGCTTCTTGGCCTAGGCCTTCACGGGGAGGCTGCTGGACGCCCCTCCATCTTAGCCTGCCAGCCAAGGGCTCCGCCTGGAAGCGGGGCCTCCCCCAGCCTCCCTGCCCCACCCTGCCTCCTTCAACTCAAGGCCCCAGCCGCGCCTGCCCATGCCTTCCCTCCTGCCCTTCCCCTGGTCCATCTTCCCCTCTTCCTACTTCCCTCCTTCCTCTCCCCTTCTCCTGAGGGCTCCCTCCCTGCCCCTCGTCGGCCCCCCTCCTCTTTTTGCATCTCTTGCTCTGACCCTGTTTGGGGCCTTCGCAGAAGCTGTGGGTGTGTGCCTCTTGGGGGGCGGGTAAGTGAAGGGGTGGGCCAGGCTGAGGCTGGGCTTGGGAGGAGGCTGCGGGGAGCCTTTGAAGCTCGGTTTGGTTGCAGGCTCTCCAGTCTTCAAAGCCGAGAGCTGGCAGGTCTCAGGGGCTGTGGCAGAGCCCAGGCCCCAGGCTTTCTGAAGAGGGGAGGGACCACATGGCGGGAGCACGGGGCCAGCCCGGCACCTGCCACCTCCAGGCCAGGCCTCTAACCGAGTTTGCAGCCACGGTCTGGGCCAGAGAGCCTGTCTCTGCCAGCTGACCATCAGCTTCCTGGATAAGGCTGTGTGTGTACTAGATAGACCTAAAAAGGGCCCACAAGAGAAGCGGAGAGGGGGCAGTGGGGCGGGGAGCAGGCTCTGCAGGCTCTCTAAGAGAAAGTGAGGGCAACAGTAGGTCGTCCCCTGCCTCTCTGTGGCCCTGCAGTCCCTGCCCCCTCCTACCCTGCCGAGCTTTCAGACCCTCTGCCCCAAGGGAAGGACGCCACCTTTCTTGTCTATATGCCCCCAGGTTCCTAGGCCTTTGCCTCTTCCCTGGGCCCAAAGCCAGTCGAGTGGCAGGAAGCAGGGTTTACCTGCTGCACAATCTCCCCCTGGGCTTAGGACCTCCTCCAAAAGGATCGTGTTATCAAGGATTCTGCGAAGCTGCATTCTTTAATACTGTTTCTCAAACTGTGTTCCTCAGAGCGCTTGTGCCCCATAAAAGATTAATAGTGATCCCATGAATTAAGGGTTCCATGACCAACTAAGTTTGGGAAACACTTATATTCTAGGGTTGGATGGCCCTCGATTTTGGAGATCTGGAGCGGGCAGGGGGAGAGAGGCCTTCCAACTGCTCCGTCTCTCTGTTACACTAGGGGAGGGGGCCAAAGGATGTCTCTGGTGGAAATAGGGAATAGGCTCTTCTGTGGAGGGGGCCTCCCCAGGGAGACCCCCCCCCAGTAGGGTTCCATCCCAGTGGACTGTTCTGCCTCTCCCACCTCCGGCACCCACTGCCCCTGTGAGCTGGCTCAGGGCTTTAGCCTTGGACCCTGTGCACAGAGTCTCCTGTGAGATGTTTCCAAGGTGCTCTCTGGACTGGCAGAGACTGACCACACCAGGGAGGCCCAAGGGGGCCCTGCCCACCCTCAGCCCAGGGCCACTGTCTCCTCCTGGCCTGTGGGGACAGCTCAGCTTCTCTCCCTCTTTCTCTCCTTTGTTCCCGAGTCTCAGGCTGAGAACCAAGGTTGAGGTCAAACTCTGGGGGTGGTGTGGGGGAGAAGCAGGTCCCCCAAGAACACGTTTCCTCCATCCTCAGGGGGTGTGCCTCCCGACAGTGGCCTCTCCCGAGCAGGGCTCTCACCTTGCCCTTGAGCAGTGGCATGGCCTCAGCACACGCCAGGCCCACCCCTGACTCTCCTCCCCAGGCCCCTTCCCATAGACGCATTCCTGAGGGCTCAGGCGTGGCTCCTTTCCAGAATGTTCCTTTGGCCTGGGAGTTGCCCTCCTTTCCCTGTGCTCCCAGTTCTGCTCTTCGGGGTCCCAGGAGCCTGACGAGCTGGTGAAGCCCCTGGTCCTCCTGGGGTTTCCAGGCCATGCCTTCTGCTGAGGCTTCTGTTGCCCTCCTCCATTGGAGGTCCCTGCCTTCTCTGTGCTTCTAGCATATCTGCTTCTTTGGTAGGACATGTCACAGAACAGGAGGGGGTGGGGAGACTGGGGTACACGTTCCCTTCCAGACCCAGCAGCTCCAGTTTGGAAAAGGACAGGGGCAGGCCAGGTGCATGCCAAGGGCTGGAGGCTGAGTCTGCCCATCAGTCCCCCCAGAGAAAGGCAGGCTTCCTCTGCACAGGCCCAGGCCTCCACGTGAAGGGCCCCCCCGTGACCTGCAGACAACCACCAGGTCAGAGGCCTGGAGACGCTTCCCTTTGCTGGGGTGACCCAGCCACCACTTTTGCAATGAGCAGAGAATGCCTTCTGTTCAGCTGAGATCTGGCCAATCTTCTGTGAAGGCCGCATCCCAGGCTTTCCCGAGGCCGGGAGAGAACAGAGGAGGCCAGGGGGACCTCAGGCCAGTGGGAGGAAGAGAGCCTGGCAGGGAGCTGGGCCTGTCCCAAGAGTGGCTCCGTTAGGTAGCTGGAAGGGGGCAGAACTTCAGGTCTTCCAGAACTGGGGCCTCAACCCCGGCATGGGAGAGCGGATGGCTCAGCGGTTACAGCCAGCCTTCGGGTTCGACAGGCAGGGAGACTGAGGCCCAGCACGTGGGCAGCAGGGTCTGATCTACCTTTCAGCAATCTCCAGCCAGAAGCCAGCACCCTGTCCTCCGCCCACTCCCCACGCCATCGCCATCCCAGCCCAGGCCGTGTCCCCGGCCCCCCCTCCCCCTCCGCTCCCCCTCCCCTCTTCTCTCACCATCTTTCTCTCTCCCACCAGCTTCCCGGTGCGAGGCTCCAGTCTGCCCGCCTGCAGCTCGCCTCCTTGCACGCGGCTTCTCCCGCCCTGGAGCGTGTGCGCGTGTGTGTGTGCGCGTGCGCCCGTGCGTGTGCCACCCGCCTCTCTTCCCCTCACAGGAGCCGACCCCGGCCAGCCCCACCCTCCGTGCCCCGGGCCCGGCCCCTCTGCCCGCCACACAGGACTTGCAGTTCTTGTTTCTTCTTGTATCTCCCTGTTTTCTCCCCTCTCTCTCTGCCCCTCCAGTGATCTAGACAGAGACTTTTGGAATAACAATGAGAGCACAGTGCAGCAGAAATGGAGCTCCTACCCTCCCAAGGAGTTTATTCTAAACATTTCACCCTACGCCCCTTATGGCGACCCACGACTGTCCCTCAAGTGAGTGACTTTACCTGGTTTGATCATATGTACCGAGTATCCGAGTATCCGCGCACGCCCTCCTTCCCCCCATCCCACCCGGCCCCTCACTTCTCCTGCTCCTGCCCCCCTCCCCACCCGCGCACCCCATGGGCAGGCTGACCATGGAGACGAGCAACCCCTCCTGACCCCCCTCGCCTGCCTGCCCCTCCCCTGTCCCCTCCCCCAGGGCTAGCCACCAGGAGCACCCCTTCCGCGGCCACACCCGGCCCCCCAGCTGGTCCCCGTGGCCCCCGGCCCATTCTGTGCAGTCAGGATGGGGTTGCCCGTTTTTGGTCCCTCCCTCTCGGTGTGGCTCGCTTCCTCCTCCCTGCTGTGTGCTGCTGCCCTGGCTGCTCTGGCGGTGGTCGGTGGTCGTGGCGGTGGTAGCGGTGATGGTGGTGGTGCTGATGGACTCTGACTAACACAGCTTTCTCTCTCTCCCTGCCTTGGGGCCTCCTGGCCTGGACAGCCCGCTCTTCCTCCGTCGTTAACCCTTCGTTGTCCTGTGGGATAGACTTGGAGGTGGCTGTCCTCCCCCCACCCCCGCCGCCCCAGCCCCAGGCGGTGGGGAGGGGCCCCCCTCCACTGTCGTGGTGCGTTGCTCTCCGACCCCAGCCCGCCCGGTCCCCTCTCTCCTCTCTGCAGGCTCCGCTGGTGACCCATCTGCAGTGCTGATGTCTCTCTCTCTCTCTCTCTCTCTCTCTCTCTCTCTGTCGTCTCTTGTCCGTCTGTCTCTCTCCTCCTCCTCTCTCACTGTCTCTTTCTTCCTTTTATCTGTCGTTGTTTTTCCCCCTCTTACCCCCCCATCCCCACCCCCACGTGTGGCCTGCCCTCTGTCCCCCTACCGCCACCCCCGGTGCCCCTCTGGACCGGCTGCCTCGTGGTGCCTCCAGTGGCACCCTCCTGGCTGGCGCCAAAGTGGCTGCCGCTGCGGGGCTGGCAGTGGAGCGGGAAGGCCGGCTGGGGGAGAAGCTGGCGCCGGTGCCGCCACCCGGAGAGGACGCCTTGAGAAGCGGCGGCGCTGCCCCCAGCGAGCCGGGCAGCGGTGGCAAGGCGGGGAGAGGCCGCTGGCGGATGGTGCAGAGCCACCTGGCCGCCGGGAAGCTCAACTTGTCCAAGTGAGTGATGGCCCCACGGCCGCCAGAGCCGTGAGCTCAGGCCTGCCCCCGCCAGCGTGGACAGCAGGACCCCTGGCATGCCCGCTGCTGCCCCCAGAGGTGCCGTCCTCGGCCCCTGGCTCATCTCATCCCTTCACGAGACTCCCATCATCCTTGCCATCGGGCACGACTAACTCAGCCATGCACTGTGCATCTCAGCCTCCGGCTGCTGCCCCATCAGTTTCTTTCTTTGCCAGTGACCAGGTCATTCCATTTTCTGCCCCCAGGGCAGCTTCATTTCAGTCCTTGGGTCATCCCATCCTCTTTGATTGGCCGCTCCATCTCAGCCTCCATGGGCATCAGGCTGCTGTTGTTAGCCATTGGACCATCCATCCCTGGGGAGCTGGCCCGCTCTCAGCCTGTTTTCTGCCACTCATCTGCCACCGGGCTTTCCCTCTTGCAGCCAGCAGATGGCTCTAGACCCAGGGGTTAAGCCATTTCATTTTGACTCTCAGGCGACTCCATTGGCTTGTCCCAGTCTTGCTTGCACCGTGACACCATCTGTTCCACAGGGCAACCCTGAGCAGCCGGGATGTCCCCATTGGCTCATCCTCATCTCGGCCATCCCCATTGGCTGTCCCAGTCTTGGTCAGTGAGCGGTCCCTCTCTCAGCTGTTGGGATTGTGTGTTCTTGGAGGTTGGGTTGTTGAGCCCTAGCTAACTTCTCTTTTCTGACGAAGGTGGTCTGGACATCAGACAGAAGAGCTGTTTCCTTTTTAGTAACTGTCTGAGCTGGCCAAACAGTCAGTCCCTCCCTGGGAGCAGCAGACATAGGGTTGGCTCCTGTTCTCAGCAGACAGTATGTTCTCCCCTCCCACCATGGGGCAGCCTTGTTCTCATCTTGGCTCTTAGAACCTTCCATTTCCCCATAGCTGAGCCTTCCGGGCTCTAAATCCTTTGAACTATGACCGTTCTCACCCATTGGGATCTAGGTTCCATTTTCAGCTTTTAGAACTGCCTCGTTCCCAGCTAGTGGAGAAGCCTCTCACTTAGAAGGCCAACAGCCCTGACCCCTTCTTAGCGGCTGGGCTGGTTCTCTTTAGAAAGCCTGTGGTTCCCGCCATTGGGACCACCAAGGGCCACCATGCTGAGACCTCATTTGCTTGTTGGCCTGAGGGAGCACGAGCAGATTTCTCCCCGACACTGAGCCTCCGGAGAACCCCAGAGGGAAGCCCCACACCCCCTCAGAGAACCAGGCCCGGTGCCCCACCCACGCCAGGTGGCTTTGGCCACAGACTCCAGGCTGGCTGAGGCCTCCCCGCCATCCACTGGCTCCAGGCCTGGAGGAACCGATTTTACTTTCCTGTGACTGAGAGGTTGTAAGTTGGACTAATTTGGGATGTGACAGAAAACCAAAATGAGGTCAAGCACGGAGGAGGAGACGGCAGCCCAAGTGCCATCCACCCGCTTCCTCGGCCTGACCCCCGGGAGCTGTGGGCCTCCCTGGCCAGCCAGGCCTGCGCCTGCCTCTGGTGGTCGCCCTGATTCCAGGCCTGAGCCAGGCAAGGCTGCTGCTCCTTCCAAGACCCCAGCTAAAGCCCTGTTTTGCTGTTCTCTCTTTCTTCCTTCCTTCCTTCTTTCCTTTTCTTTTCTTTCTTTCTTTCTTTGTTTCTTTTTCTTTTCTTTCTTTCTTTTTCTCTTTACTATTCTCCGACTTTCTCTCCCTCTTTTGCTCTCACTCTTCTTCTCTCTTTCTCTCTCTCAGCGCACAGGGGCAGCCTAACTGTTGTCCTTTTGATTCCCAGGATAGGCTCAGGGAGTGAGCCAGGCTGAGGTCTGGTTGCAGTGGTGAAAGTGGCTCCAAGGGCCCTGGGGCCTCCCTCGGGCAGCTCGGGGGTACCACGGCTGCCCTGTGGCTCTAGACCAGGAGGTAGCAAGCTATCTCTATAAAAGGCCTGATAGGGAAGAGGCTTTGCAAGTCACATAGTCTCTTTTATGACTACTCAACCCCAGCCTTGTAGCCCCAAAACAGCCACAGACAGGATGTAAATTAATGACAATGGCTGTATTCCAGTAAAACTTTATTTACAAAAACAAGTGACGGTCCAGATTTGGCCCACAGGCTATAGCTTGCCAATCCCTGCCCTAGACAACTGGAATGGAAGATGGAGGGAAGGAACAGAAGAAGTGGAGGTTGGGCCCTCTGAGGCTGTGGCCCTGCATGCGCTGAAATCTCTGGCCAGGAGACAAAGCAGACAGGTTGCCTGGGGAGGCCAGGGGTCTCTGACTCCTTCTATCTCCACCTCCTGAGACATTTGCAGCTTCCACTGGCAAGGGAGCATCCTTCCCTGGGCCTGACCTCATTGGTCCCCGTGGCAACCGTGTGATGGAGGCAACTCAAGAATTTTTACCCCGTTTTACAGAAGAGGAAACGGAGAGGTGGACTCCCTTTTCCAAAGTCCCACAGTTAAGAAGCGGCAGAGATGGGCTTTGAACCCTGGGTCTCTCTCACCTCTGATGAGCCGTGTCCTGTCTCCTGTCTGTCCTTGCCCTGTTCCCAGCGTGTTTCAGAGATCCTGGTGGCCCATTAGGCAGGTGCACAGAGGACAGGATAATTACCCTGTTCTTTGTCAGAACCGTGGTAAAGTGGCCAGCCAGGTGGTTTCCCTGCGTCCCCTCCTCTGACTGGGAGTCATTCCCAAGATCCCGGGAATTGACACTAAGCCTCAGAAACAAGGAACCCCAGAAGGAGGGCAAAGATCTGCGCCAGAGCCTGAACCCTAAGTCAGCGCCAGCCACAGGGCAGAGGTCCGGGAGCCCGAGGACGCGCCCCAGCGTCTGAGGACAAAGCATGAGAATCGTTGGCTTCCGCTGACTCACCACGCATTACTAGGCCAGCTCTGGGCTGGCCTGGATTTCCTCGCGTCCCCAAACGCCAGTAGTACTTAGAACGCAGAGGCAGACTTTCCCGGGGTCCCCCAGTGAGACAGCGGGAGGGGGTGGCCCAGCTCCCTCCACCCCCTCCCAGGCCAACATGACAGGCAGCCGCAGGGCCCTGGGACCTACCTTCACCACGCAGCCTCCGCATCTCCCGCGGCCCCACCCAGACCATCAGACAGGAGGTATCGGGCACTAGCTGAGCCAGGGCCAGGGCGGGCGCGGGGGTGGGGGGTGGGGGGGCGGGTCTGCTGGGCGGGGCCTCAGGGTGGGCGCGGGGCTCCGCAGCCGCCTGGCTGAGGGGGTGGCAGCGGCGACGGCAGTGGCGACAACTCCGATGGAGGCCCGGCGAGGGCCGGCAGAGCGCGCCCCATCCTGGGGCCTCCTCGTCCTGGCTCTAGGCTTCTTTCTCCTCCACTGTGATCCCTTCACCTGCTTCTCCTTTCTCTCCTCTCCTCCACCCGCCCCAAGTTTCGAGGACTCCACCCTGTCCACGACCACTACCCTTGAGTCTATCCCCAGCTCCACGGGAGAGCCGAAATGCCAGCGACCCTGCACTCTGATGCGGCAGCAGAGCCTGCAGCAGCCGCTAAGCCAGCACCAGCGGGGCCGGCAGACCAGCCAGCCCACCACCAGCCAGAGCCTGGGCCAGCTGCAGGCCCACGCGGCCTCCGTGCCGGGCGCCAACTCTCGGGCCTACGGCCGGGGCCAGGCTCGGCAGGGCTCCTCGGCCGGCTCCAAGTACCGGCCGGCCGGCGGCCGCAGCCGCTCCAACCCAGGCAGCTGGGACCACGTGGTGGGGCAGATTCGAAACCGAGGCTTGGACATGAAATCCTTCCTGTAAGTCCCCCCCTTGAGTGGCCCGGCCCCCCACCCCCCGCTCCCCGACCCAGCCTCTTTCCTCCCTGTCTCCTTGGGAGTGGCTGGCCCAGAACGATCTTAGCCCTCCATCTCCGAGGCAGGGTGCCCAGCAGACTCCGCTGCCCCCTCCCCAGCCTCCTGTGGCTTGCGGCTCGTGCCTAAAGCCCCCCCGTGGAAGGACTTGTATCTGAGCCACCCCTCTGAGGACTCCAGCCCCGCTTGGTGCCCCCAGGGCTTGGAGAAGTTCCTCCCTGAAGTCAGTGGAGACACTAGGGGATGTTGCTGAGGTCCCCGCGTCTGTCTCTCCCCTTCCCAGCCAGTCCCAGGCTCGCCTGGCCTCCCTCCCCTCCCTGCTCTCCTGTGACCTCTCTCCTCCTCTCCTCCCAAACCTGGCCTCCTTCACTCCATCCGTCAGGCCTCGCCTCCTCCCCTCCAGTTTCCGTCTTCCCTGTAACCCAACTCTGCTCATCTTCCTGCCGCCACTTCCTCCCTCCCTCCCTCCCACTTCCCCTGTCCCTGCTGTGGGCCCTGTCCTCTGCCTCTCTGACCTTTTGTAGCCACCTGCCCTCCAGCTCCCTCCCTGGCTCCCGCCATGACCCATTCCCTGAGGACAAACCTCGGATGTTCCCCCGAAGCTTTAGAAAATGTTTCTGAATCAGAGCCCTCTTTCGCGTGTACAGGTCAGAGAAGTAACAAGACACCCTCGGTGTCTGGCCTTAGCCATTCCCCTCTGCTGTGTGTGTTACCCCAGCCCCCCACCGTGTGCCCCACGTGCCCCGCCCTCACTGGTAGAGCCCTGCCCAGGGTGCCCTCTCCCTAGTGTCCCTCTGGGCATCTACACTCACTCTCAGAGCCCAGGACAGGCCTGGGCTTCAGTCCCTGACATCACCTCCTTCCTCTGGCCTAACGTGACCTTCCTTCCAGGCTCTGGGGATTATTCTCATCACCCAGGTCTTTCCTGGGAGCACTTTTCACGGAGCAGGAGACCAGCACACTAAGCCTGGGAGAGGAGAAAGGGAGGAGGAAGGGGAAGGCCAAGGTCAAGGCCCAGCTCATTGGCAAGATGTGGGGATTCTGAAGGCAAACAAGTCCCCAGAGCATCCTGCCTCTCTGGCTGAGACCCCAGCCCGAAAGGGTGGTCGGGAGTGCTGCCCCTGGAAGGAGCGCCCCAACGGAAGACACCCCACCACGCCAGCTTCCCATACCCGTGCAAGTGGCCTGTGGCCCTGGCCAGGCAGGACATGCTGCCTGTGACTCTACTTGGCAAAACCGGGCAGTGCATCTGTTGGGGCTTTACCCCAGCCAAGGACCCTTGTGAATCCAGCTGGATGCCTGCATGAGACAAGATGCCCAGCAGAGCCTCCTGGCCTCCAGGTGGCGGTTTGTCCCGGGACGGATGCCATGGCACCAGCGTGGATTAGGAGAGTGGTGGGCATTGGTTCTGCTGTGGCTTGAACAGAGCTGAGAACCAGCCAGAAGCCTGCAACCCTCTGCTCCTCCTGACTGCAGGCTGCTCTCTGCACAGCCATCCGCCTGCCTTGCATTCTAGCAGCCATCACATGGGGGCAAGGGCTGTGCCTGGGCTCTGGGAAGAAAAGAACCAGCGGCAGGAAAGCCCCAGGGTACCCACTCTTCCCCGCCTCTCTAGCTGGCGAAGATTTGCTAGCATCACTCATGTGCCAGCATCTTTGTCTGCGCTTCTTCTGCCCACCGCAGCTTTCGTGCCCCTCACCTGCTGGCCACCTCCAGAGCTCTCCTCACCCCCCTACCTCTTCCACCTGTAGTCCCTCACAGCAGGGGTCAGCAAACTTTTTCTGTAAAGGACCAGATTCTAAACAATTTAGGCTCTGAGGGACACATGTGGTCTCAATCACATTTTTTTTTAAACAATCCTTTAAAAAGGTACAAACCATTCTTAGCTTGTGGGCTGTACAAAATCAGGCCACCAGCTGTAGTTTGCCGGCCCCTGACCCCCGCCTTACAGTTTAGCTGGCGTGCTTCTGACGCCCTCCTCTTGCCCCAAATGCTGGTGGCCCAGGTAGAGAGTCAGGGTGAGAAGGCTAGCCAGGGCCCCCCGAGATCCCACCCCCACCCCTTGCAGGGAGAAGGCATTCCTCCTGCTTCGTGGGTGTGACTCCTCTCAACACCACTAGCTTCTCCCCCAAATCTCCACCTCTTGCCCTTCATTCTCGCCCCTGCGCCCCGTGATGCCACGGAGAACGACAAATCGGGAACTTATGCAGAGGAGCTGTTTTGTTTTTAAGAAGAGCAAAAGGAGTATCCGAAAAATGCATTAACCAGGGAAAAACAGGTTGTTTTCGTCGGGTTTGCCTTCCCCCAGCACAGCCAGCTCCCTAGGAGCCAAATGGAATTTTACCAACTCTGAAACAGTACCGGTGGGCAGGGAACAAAGAAAATGAGGATTCGTCCTGAGGGAAGGGGGGAGTTGTTTCCCAAAAGTTAGATGCCGCTGCAAGTGTCAGCCTGGAGCAACCGTGCCCAGGACAAAGATGCAAAGACAAAGAAGGCAGCGTCCACCTAGCTTCGGACCCCATGGCCATCTCCCATTTTCCAAGACCCCCGGACCCCCGCCCCTCCCCTCGGTTATCATTTCTCATTGACAACTTCTCTGGAAAAACAGCCATAGCTAGCGGTTCCTCTCTGAACCTCGCCCTCTTGGATGGTGGTTGAAGTCGCAGACTTCCTAACCCAGGATCTCCCACCCTCCAGAACCTTCCATCAGGTTTACCGTCTTTCCCTTGGCCCTTCCTGAGACATGCTTTCATGTCTGCCCCTTGTTCAGATGAGAGCTCAACACTGGAGGAGCCCAGCAAAGCACCCAGAAAACACCCACGAACTCAGATGCTTTTGAGAGGCAGAGGGTCACTTTTCACCCCGGAAAGTGCAGGCAGCCCTGCAGTTGCCCAGCGGTTCCCCGAGAGAGCCTCACACTAAAGATGTCTCACCTTGACCTCTGGCCGCACACTGCTGCCCGCATGGCGACTCCATGTCCACCTGGACTGAGCCTCCCTCAGAGCAGGACCCCTCCAGCCTCCTCCAGACTGTCCTCACCACAGACACAGGCTACCTCGAGTCCTGCCGGGACGTCTCCAGACTTTGCCAGCTTCCTGCACTTTCTCTCTCTCCGCCTTTGCCTTTTGATGACTTCTGGACTGCTCCTCTAAGGAAAGGCCCCTGAACTGGCCCCCAAAGCCTCGGTGGTTACTCCCCGGATCTCCAGGAAGGTGGACGCAGGAGGAGGCCCGCGACGGCCAGCACGCCCTACGCCGGAAGAGACTTGCATTCTCCTCCAATGGGCCGTGTGTCCAGGGACCTGGGGGAGGGAGCTCCTGAGACCCCCCTCCTGGCATCAAGCACACCCTGGCTGACCAAAGGACCCAGAGATGTCTTTATGAGGGGCTTAACTGGGTGCAGTGCCCACTGGATTTCCAAACCTTCTGAGAACCTCCCGCCTGGGAGCCCAAACCCACCCACGCGGTCCCCAAGCAAGATGGCAGCACAGCCCTCCCTCTCCTCCCAGGGCCCCAGATGGTCTGAGCCAGTAGCCTCTGGCCTTTGTTCAGCCGGAGGTGAACCAACCTTGGAAAGGGACCATGTCCCAGGGCCTGGGCTCCACTCCCCGCAGCCTTCCCCGTGTGTTTCCTGGGGACGTCCCGGTCGCACGCCACCTCGCAGGCCTCTGCCCAGCCCCTTCCCCGTGGCTAGCTGGGTCTCAGGCCGTGGACACCTCCCCTCTGTCCCCTGCCGCCTCCCGCTCTGCTCTACAACTGTTGACAGTGCTGAAGTTTGGTTTCTCTTCTGCAGGGCCAGTTTCTTACGCTTGTTTCTTCTCTCTCTTTGTCTCTGTCTCTGTCTCTCTCTCCTTCCCCTTCCCGCCTCCGCCCCTGGGGCCTCCTCCTTTCACCCTGGCTGGTGGGCTGCCCACCCCTGGCAGGGAAGGCCGGATGGTGGTGCTATCCTTGGTCTTAGGGCTTTCGGAACAGGATGACTTTGCCAATATCCCTGACCTGCAAAACCCAGGAACCCAGCAGAACCAGAACGCTCAGGGGGACAAGAGGTATGAGCACAGGCGAGGGCCTGCGGCGGCGGCGGCAGAGAAGGAGGCGTGGAGAGGCCACCAGCCTTGACCGCCGGTCGCTGGACGAGGCGGCGGCACCTTCAGCGGATGCTGGAGCGGGAGGACAGCCCCCTCCCCAGCCGGTGCCCTCACACATGCCACCCTGGTGGTGTCCCTCAGGTCTGAGGCCCGTGTGGCTGTCCTGGGACCATTCTGGATCAAGCCTGCTCCCCGGGCATGCCTGCCCTCGCCCGGAGCAAGCCAGCCTTTCTGCCCCATCTTCCCGCTTGGCTCCCCTCTGCTGCACCCTCATCTTTCATCTCTGCCCCACCCCGACCCAGAAATCCCAGTTTCTCAGGTGGTTGGTGGGCGGCGGGGATGTTAGGGAAGGGGCGCCAGCCTGTTCTCCCTCATCCCCGCCACCTCAACCTCCCTCTTGCCTGGAGGTCCCGCTGGGGTGATGGTCACACACACACACACACACACACACACACACACACACCCCTGCAGAGATGTGATACGGCTGCTCTCGGCTGATGGAAGGGGAGCCCCTGGTGGGGAGAGTCTGGGGCCTGGGAGAGGCCTGGTGACCAGAAAGGCAGCCCCTGAGCCCGAGGTACCAGGAGGAGGAAATGGGATAGGGGGTGGGGGGGGGTGGTGAGAGCAGCCAGCAGGGGCTGGTCAGGCCCTCTGTCACCGGGAGCCCTGCTGCTGGCCCTCAGGAGTAGCCTGTGTGGCCACAGCACAGGCTGAGCCGAGGCCTGGGCATTCAACCATCCATGGCCCTGGCCACCAGGAATGCAGGGAGGCATCTTCTGATGCCCCCGTTAGAAGCGCTCTCACGGGGAAGGGGACGGGGAAAGATCAGAGGTCCCAGGGTTCAGGCAGCATCACTAAGGTGGGATGATCCTGCACCTGGTCTGGCCGCTTTTGCCCACCTGGCCTTGGGCTGGGCCAGCCACACACCTGTGATGTGGGAGGAGGGCTCATCACCTTGGTCAGGTGTACTTTTCATCAGAAAAGGGCTACAGGAGAGTGTGGGCTGGCAGCCAGGCTGCCTCCTTGTAGCTCTGCTACCAGAGCCTCGTTCTGCAACCTCAGGCAAGTCACAGCCCTTCTCTGGGCCTCTGCTTCCTCACCTGCCACGTGAAGGATTGGACAGGGTGACCCCTTCGAGCTCGGACATGCTAAGCCTCTAATGAGGGAGCAGACCCTCAGACTGGGGCACTTGTCAGAGTCTGTCAGCCAGGCGGAGACCCTGACACTTGCTTATTAAGAGGCCTGAAGGTGCAGGAAGGGACTGTCCCGGGCTGCTGCCAGGGGCCTGTGTGTTAGGGGAGCGCAGGCCGAGTTAGCTGACCTGCCTGTCCCTCTGGTGGCTTCTGGAAACCAACTCTCTTATTTCCTTCCCATCCCGAGTTCACAGTTGCATGTCTATGGTGGACAAAGCCAGAAGTCCCCAGAGAGTGGGAGGGGAGAGTGGGACCAGCTCTTTCACTCAGTGGTACAGATGGTGTCACACCCTGAGCCCGAGTCCTGGGGTGCGGGAGGAACGGAGTCTGCCACCTCCAGCCCACTGGAGCCACCGGGGTCCTGGCTTCCTGAGCTCAGGGCTCAGAGCTGGGCTGCAGGCGGGCCAGAGGGCCGTGGGGAGAGGGCCAGGGACCATGGGCCAGAGGCTGCAGGAGCAGGGCTGGAGCCCTCTGAAAACCTGCTAAGGAAAGGTGTGAAGCGTGAGGGAGCAGATGCAGGCTGGAAACGAGATTTCATGTCACCCGTGTGTTAATTAGCTGTGGCTCCATTTTCACCCACAGCCTATTTTTACCTCCTTGCCACTCAGGTCTCACTCCATATTTTAACACACTCACCCCTTCTGATCATTACATCAGTTGTCCCCTGCCTTCCTGGGAAAGGTGGGTGTGGAGCTGGAGGCCCTGGGCCCACGCCCCAGCCCAGCCCGACTTTCCCAGTGGACACAGGCCATTCCCACCCGGTCACGCCCACCCCATCCTGGAAGCTCATTTCTCGTGGCTCTTGGGGGGTTTCCCAGGTGATCGGCCACTGCAAGGGTGCTTCCTGCTCAGCGCTCTCCCCATCCCCAAGCTTGGCATTAGCACCACCCACAAGGCGCTTTAAGGCTCCACCCCTCTGGGTTCCTGGCTGCATGAATCTTGGAATGGTGGGCTTGGGCCAGCTGTCCCTTGCTCCTCAGCTTCTGCCTCCAGACCCAGGGTCTGCCCTTCGGCCCCAGTGCCCCCTTCTCCACCCAGCTGACCCCTTGGCCGGATGTCACCAGGGTAACGGGTGGGTGGCCCTTGGCTGTTGTTGGGGAGGATGTTCTGCCCCCGAGGTCTATTAGCAGCAGGCTCCTGGGAGACAGGAGGGCCCTGGGAGGAGGAGTGGCCACTCCAGGTCCAAGTAAAGTGGGGTGCATCTAGTAAGTCGCTGCCCCCCACTCCCAGGGTCCTTGGTGGACCTGAAGCCCCGCATCCAGGATCCCCCAAGCCCCTGGGCCTCAGCGCCGGGCCCCAAGAACTTCAGAATGCTGCTGGGCCCAGGAGGGAGGGAAGGAGGCCAAAGCCACCCTGGCTCCCACGCCGTGCTGTGCCCGTTCCACCTCGCCCATGCTGCCCTGCACCCATGCGCACCTCATGCTCTCAGCCACCCTCTCACCCTTGCTCCTTGGGATCCGAATGGTTTCCCCCGTGGCCCCACCCCCACTGGAGTCGGGGGCGGGGCCGGGCGGGACCTGGCCACCCCCACGCTGCCCTCGCTCCGAAGCCACCATGTTTCTTCTGTCCCGGTGTGTGTCCCCGGCCTCCTCTCTGCCTCTACTCTCCTCGTCCCCTCGTCCACCCCGCAGCCTCCTCACTCGCCTCCGACTAACCTTTCTCGGCCTCCCTCTCTCTCCCTCCCTCCCCGTCTCCTTCCTCCCATCTGCTCCTCACAGGGTTGTCCCTGGGCCAGTGACGGGCCCTCCGCCTCTCCCTCTGCCTCTGTGCTCCTGTCTCTCTGTCTCTTTCTGTCCCGTGACCTCCGATAGCTTCAGTGGTGCTGACCATCTCTTCCCAGGCTGCTTTGCAGCTGTGCTGACGCTGTGGTGTGGCCAAAATAACTCCGACTTTCTCATACCTTCAGCAGTCAATCTCGGCTCTCTCCTCCTCTCCCACTCTATTTTTAACCTGACTTTACCTCTCCAGCTATTTCAGTCTCCTCCTCCTCCCCGTGCCCGTCTGTGTGAGCACGTGTCCGTGTGTGTATATGTGTGCGTGCTCTGCTCTGGCCGCACCTCTGGGAGGGCGCCCCGCGCCTCCCGGGTGGGGTGGGGCGTTTCCGTGTCGTCCGGGCAAGGCCAGGCCCTCACAGCAGGTGCGCCGTGCCTCTGATTCTCAGAGTGTCTGTCCCTGAAACCGCTCCCTGCTTTTTTGTTTCAGCGTTTCCCAATTCACACGCGCACCTTAGCATGCCGGGGCCTCCCTGAACGTGTGTCCTCTCAGGATCTAAGTGTGCACATCGCTCTATGTCTGTCATCTTGCTGCTCTGGTTGACCTGCCTGGTTGCCCCTGCCATTCTCTCCCTGTTGCCCTGGGTGTCTGTCAGGCTTGTGTGCACTCGTGTGTGTGTGTGTGTGTGTGTGTGTGCGTGTGTGCGTGAGCGTGCATACACCCTGCTGTTAGGTCCTGGTGTCTCTCCTCCAGGGCCTGGCATATCCTGCACATGTCTGTCTGCCTGTCGTAGTCAACCGTGTGCTGGCGGCTGGTCCATTCCGAGGGCCACGGCTTGTGTCCAGCCTGTGTGTGTCTCTGAGTCTGTGGCTCGGGTACTCTTGAAGCTGTTCTATTGTAGCCCATTCCGAGCCCTGTGCTCTCCATCACCCTGTCTTACTCGCTGCCTGCCCCCATCTCTCCTCCTCATGGGGTGTTCCAGCCTGGTCCCTGGGCAGGCTTTTAATGCCCCCTTCCTGAACCCCAGCTAGACGGAGACTGGGCTCACCACCCAGCCCCTGGGCCAGAGAGCCCAGCTTGCCGGGGACAGCGTGGAGCCGGGGTGCACACAGGGCCTGTAGTGGAGTTGTCAGATCTTGGGTTTTTCGGTGGGACCCTGTCTTTCTCTGACCCTGGGCGAGAGCCTTATCAAATGTGTAGTCCTCAGAGTGGGAGAAGGGTCGGGTTTGGGCAAGTGGATGTAGATTTGCCCTGTCCAATAGGTGGCTATTTAAATCTAAATTCGTTTAAGTCAAACAAACGTGAAAATTCAGTTCTCGGTCATACTGGCCACATTTCAAATGCTCAATAACCATGGGTGGACATAGAAAGTTCTATTGGACAGAGCTGTGCGGACAGTGGTCCTGAGCTCACCTGGTCAGTCTCGTGTCTAAAGGGCACCCGTGTTCCCGCTGAGCCTGAACAAACAGGTGGGGCCTCCAGGAGACAGGTGCTCTGGGCGTGTTTGCCTAGGGTAATGATGCGGAGAGAGGACACGCTGTCTTGGCAGCCTCCCCTCCGGCCTCCCAGGCTGGGTCAAGCAGGGATGGATGGAGCCTCTGGGGAGGGAGGATGCTCAGAGACCACCATGCAAGCAGGGGCTGAAGGGTGGGGGATTTTCTGGGGAACAGGAGGAGTGGGAACACTGGCCGAAAAAGCACCTGCCGGGGGAAGTCAAAGCCGGATCACGCTGGGGCAGAGGCGAGGGGGACGGCCCTGCTCCCCATGGACAAAAGCGTAGCTCCTGCTGGCCCTCAGGAGGTGGCAGCTACTTGGGTCTCAGAAGGTTCTGCTGCCACCCAGACCCGTGGCGCCCAGCCCAGCCCACCTCTAGGTCCATGCTCATTCGGATTCCTCCCGCCCCCAGGTTGCCTACGGGAGGGAAGGCAGTGAACACAGCCGCAGTGCCGGGCCAGACGCCCCACGATGAATCCGACCGCCGGACCGAGCCTCACTCCTCCGTCTCAGATCTCGTCAACTCCCTCACCAGTGAGATGCTCATGGTGAGAAGGGCAGGAGGCCCGGGGCAGGGGGAGGGGCAGGTGTGGAGATGGGTGACAGCGTGGGAGTCCTGCAGGGGAACCAGCATGGTCATCTGTCAAGAGAGACTAAGAATTCCCATCCTCCTCCAGTCTCTGGATTGAGCAGGGGCCCAGGAAACCTGCTATGTGATCCTAGAAGGAAAGGCTAGTGGAGCGAGGACTTGGGGGCGGAAGGTGTCCCCTCTCTTGGAGTGGCATCTCACTGAGTAGTGGTCTCAGGTGGCGCTCCCAGTGGAGCGGGTCTCATATCCCCATCCCAGGGACCATTCCCAATCCTCATGGCTGGGGTGCCAGCTGAGGCCCAAAGAGAACAGGAGAGGAGAACCCCTCTGGTCCTAGTCCCTATGAGGGGACAGCTGTGCTGGGGTTCTCCTGTCCACACCCCAGCCTCCCGGGATCCCTGTCTTATGGATCTGGGGTGTTTTCACCACGGGAGAGGTTGTGGCTTCACATGGCGCCCCCTGGTGGCAGGAGTGAGTCACAGCCATTTGCCTCATCTGTACTTTCCAAAGAGCTCCTGGAGGGACCAAGGCCCCAGGGCGAGCGAGCACTCTGTGATTTGGCAGCTGGAAATTTCAGGCGAGAGTCAGTCACAGGCTTGGCAGCCCAGAGTTTCCAGGAAGGCTGGGCGAGGACGTGAGGGTGGGAACCCGGTGCCTGCTAGGTTCCTACTGGGACCTGGGCCCCCCTTCCTCTTCCCCCTTCCCTCCTCTCAGTCTCCCCCCTTCCTCCCAAAGAGAGAGGCAAGGGGGCTCGGTGGGCTCTCAGGCCCTCGCCAGACCTGACATTCAGTTCAGAGGCCCCTTGCCCACTGCTCTGACACCGCAGCCCCCAGCTTCCCCGGAGCCCCCGGAACCCCCAGGCCCCACCCTCCTGCCATTCAGGGCTCGGCCGGCTCTAACCATCCATCCGCACTCCTCTTTTCTAGCCCAGTGCCTCTCAAATTGTGATAGACACACGAATCACTGGGGGATCTTGTTAAAATGCAGATTCCCAGTCAGCAAGCCTGCTACGAGCCCCCAAATCTGCGTTTCTCTCGGATGCAGATTAGAGCATCAGATTTTCCATGTTCCAGATCTGGTCTCCCTTGGGCCTCCCCACCTCTCCCCTTCTCCTTGCCCCCTGGGCCCTGAGTGCCTGGTCCTCCACCACCTCCTCTCTGTCTTCCCCCATCCATGTAGATCAGCCCGGCCATCCTCCTCTGGACGGGCCATCGCCACAGTCCATCCTGCCTCTCTGTGCAGCCTCTTAATTGGCTACAGCTTCCTGGTAGCCAGGTTCCCAGAAGGGACAGTCCTTTCCCAGCCAGCTTGCCTCCCCCTTGCTGCCCCCGGCGGGGAGCCAAGAGCCGCAGGCAGAAGGAGGAAATGCAGGCCCCAGCGCCCTCTCACGTGCTCAGCAGATGCTCAGAGGTGGGCAGGCAGGGTCTAATTGCCTAGCCCTAGGCCAAAGCTGGGTCACTGGCATTAATAGTGATGATGAAGATGAACAGGGCAGAAGTAAACCATCGGCTGATCTCCCTGCCCCAGGCGTGGAGAAACAGGAGTCAGGCACCCGCAGCCTTACAGACAAAGGGACCGAGGGGACAGAGAGGGGTCCGAGAGGAGGCTGGGCCGCATCCCCATCTGAGTTACTCCTGCCCTGCTTACTTCTGCTGGAGCTGGGGCTCAGGCAGCACCTCCTCCAGCCCTTGGTGGGGGTGGCTAGCCTGGTTTCCATGGAAACAGATCCAGGCCCCGCCCCAGCTGGTTAATTAAGGCTCAGGGCTGTGGTTTGGGAAGGCTGGGGGTGGGCACAGAGCCACTGCCCACTTCTGAGGTGAAGTCCACTGGCCCAGCTTGGGCCTCTCACCCAAGACTACCTTGTTTGGGAACCAAGATCCAAGTGACCAGCCTCAGGTGAGGCTGGGGCCACCTGAGCTCCAGTCACCAAGGTCTCCACCCCAACTTTAGAAGGAATGTGGAGGGGCAAGTGGTCGTGGCAGGGACTGCATGCCCAGACTCTCAGTCCATGGCCAGCAGTGGCAGGCGCCAGGCCACAGAGCAGGACCATGAAAGTGATGTAGACCCCCCCCTTAACCTTCCCTGGAACCCCATAACATAGGTCTGTCTCATGGTCCCATTCTACAGATGCAAAAACTGAGGTTAAAAGAGAGTGGGGCTGGTAGGAGGAGAAGGAAGGAGCACCAGGGGAAAACTGGATCTGGGTCGGAAAGCCAGATTCTCAGCGGGCCTGGGTGGAGCTTGCAGGGCTGCCTGGATCCCGCCAAGGGGCAGGGCTTGAGGGACCCACTTCCACTGTGAGAAGAGCAAGGGAGGCAGCTCAGCCCCTCTTCCACCTCCAGGCAGGACCAGGGGTGTGGCTAGTGAAGCCCCAGATCTGAGTGTGAGAGTGAGGGCAGCTGGAAGGGCACTCATGGTGGCTGGGCGCTGACTTGGTTTCGAACTCCGGGCTCATCTCTTAGTCACAGGCGACTTGAGGCAGTTATCTCTCTGTGCCCCCAACCAAGTTGGAGCACGGTAGTGCCTGCCTCATCAGGATGTTGTAGGGAGTGGAGGAGGGCAAAGCACACAGTCCAAGGAGCAGGGTAGTTACGACCGTTAGTGTGATTTGCATGCTCCTCGTCTAGGGCAGTTGAGTCCTCACTGGCTTGCAGGAGGAAGTCTCAAAATTTCTTGGGATGTGGGCCTGTTTTGGTGGAAAGGGTGGGCTTTCAAGTCAGAGAGAGTCCATACTGCTGTGTAATCTTGGACGTGTGACTTAACCTCTCTGAGCCAGTCTCCTCAGCTGGAGAGCGGTGATAACTGCCTCTCCCGGCTGTTGTCAGGATTCAGTAAGAAGAGGTGATGTAAGAGTCTTCCGCCGCGGTTGGGGCACACTATACACATTCTTATCATCTATATTAGGTAGTATTTCAGAGCCTGGGGTCACCTCTCCAGGATGAAGGGGGAGGGCACAGAGAAGTCTCCTGCAGGGGAAGGAGGGAAAGCAAACCGGTACCAGCGGTTTTGTCATAAATATGGTACCCTGAGTCCTACCCTGGCTCTTACCCAATCACCTCAGGAGCTTTTTTTTTTTTTTTTTTTTTTTTAATTTATTTATTTATTTTTGGCTGTGTTGGGTCTTCGTTTCTGTGCGAGGACTTTCTCTAGTTGTGGGAAGTGGGGGCCACTCTTCATCGCGGTGCGCGGGCCTCTCACTATCGCGGCCTCTCTTGTTGCAGAGCACAGGCTCCAGACGCGCAGGCTCAGTAGTTGTGGCTCACGGGCCTAGTTGCTCTGCGGCATGTGGGATCCTCCCAGACCAGGGCTCGAACCCATGTCCCCTGCATTGGCATGCAGATTTTCAACCACTGCGCCACCAGGGAAGCCCAGGAGCTTTTTTTTTTTTTTTTTTTTTTTTTTTAATTGGGGTATAGTTGATTTACAGTGTTGTGTTAGTTTCATGTGTACAGGAAAGTGAATCAGTTGTATGTATACATATCTCCACTCTTTTTTAGCTTCTTTTCCCATATAGGTCATTACAGGGTACTGAGTAGAGTTCCCTGTGCTATACGGTAGGTCCTTATTAGTTATCTATTAACCACCAGGTGGCTGGGGGATGGGCAAGATTCTAAAACCTAACCAGGTGTCCCCAACGAGCAAACACAGCTGGAAACACTTGGCTGGGAGGCCCTCCCCCGAATTACCTCCTATTTTTTCAACATCCTCCTGGGAATGGGACACCATGCAACCCCCCACGTCTGTCGGTTGCTGGGTCGCCTCAAGTGCCGCCACCGGGGGATGAGGACTGAATGCACGTGTAGCCTCCCTTCCAGTGGTCCTCAGCCTTGGTTTGCAGTACTGTCATCTGAGGCTCCTATTACACAATTCTGCCGCCCAGGGCCACCCCAGCCCCATCAAATGAGGCTCCCCAGGGATGGGGCCTGGGAATCTGTACTCTTAGTGTCCCTGCCTTACACAAACAGACGTTGCTTCTGAAAACTCGCCTCTCTCATTTTGTAAATCACATCATCCTCAGAACCCCAGAGTCACTTTCCAAAGAAATACCGTGGTAAACTCTTTTGAGGTGAGAACAATCGCCCTCATCTGTTTTGTAGCCCAGGTTTTTGTGTCGGTGTATTTCACAGGGGACCCCGCAGGGCTGTTGGAAGAGTGGAAAGATGGACGAGGGGGCTGGGGGGGGGGTCCCAGCATGCACCAGGGGAGGTGAAGCAGACCCGGGGCTCCGAGGAGAGGCTGGGAAGCGGGGTGCGCACTGCTCTGGGGTTCAGGGGCTGTCCCGGCTCTGCCCCTCCCTCCCTGTGTGACCCTGGTCAAGGCACCTGCCCTCCACCTCAGCATCCTCACCCAGATCTGAATGTGGGATGTGCCACCACCAGCCCCGCGTGGTGACCAGGGGGAGGAGGCGGCTGGACTGGCCCTGGGCACAGCGGGGCCTCCCAACCCTGCTGGGCTGCAGAGGGGGCTTCAGGGAAGCAGAATCCTCCCCAGCGCTGCCTGCCTCTCCCCCCGCCCCCAGCTCTCCCCAGGCTCTGAGGAGGACGAGGTCCACGAGGGCTGCAGCCGAGAGAACCTGGGCCGGATCCAGTTCAGCGTCGGCTACAACTTCCAGGAGTCCACGCTCACCGTGAAGATCATGAAGGCCCAGGAGCTGCCAGCCAAGGACTTCAGCGGCACCAGCGACCCCTTCGTCAAGATCTACCTGCTGCCAGACAAGAAGCACAAGCTAGAGACCAAGGTGAAGCGGAAGAACCTGAACCCCCACTGGAATGAGACCTTCCTCTTTGAAGGTGAGGCTGTGCTGCCCCTGCCCCCAGAGTCCCCCTCTTCCCCTCCTCCACCCCCCCCGCCCAAACCTCCCCACTCCACGTGGCCACATGCACAAACGCACACGTACAGGCGCGCGCACACGCGCGTTCCAACACACACGGGCGAGTAACTCGGCCCGGTTAACCTGCTGCGTACCGTGTCCAGCTGGGATGAGAGGACAGGGCTGAGTGGGGCCAGCATCACAGCCAGAGGCCGAGGAGGGAAGCTGGGCCACGGCCCGGACACAGGACCCATCCTCAGGCGTGCAGGAAGGAAGGGAGGCAGCCACAGGATCCAGGGGTGGGGCACCTGCAGCGACCATAGCGTAGTGGGTAAGAGCCCAGGCTCTTCCCATGGCCCCGGCTGCCTGAGTTTGAATCTCAGCTCTGCCACTTACCAGCTGTGTGACCAGGGGCAAGTTCCTGAACCTCTCTGTGCCGTGGTTTCCCCATCTGTAAAATAAAGATACTAGTGAGGGTTAAACAACTCAGTGAATTGTAAAAGCACTTACAACACCCAGAAAACACTTTATACCAGTTTGTTAAACACTCCATCGGCTCCCCTTCTCTGACCCCTCCCCCTATTTGGGACAGGCCCCTCCAGATGCACAGGAACAAGAGCTCTGAACCATGCCCCGGGGTCCTAGAGGCAAATATCCTTCCTCTCTCCTGCAGTCCCATCTTTATCTCTTGTCTCTGAGGATTCAAGGTAACCAGGAGACTGGGTGTGTGATCAGGGAGTGATTTCTGTCTCAGGCCCTTTGGGTGCCTGGACCCCACTTAGAGAAACCATTACCCTTTCCTGACAGCTGTGTTCAACCAGTGAGAATAAATCCCTACAACACCAAATGCCTGGTGCCCTGGCTCTTCAGAACCTACAGTGTGTGCCCCAGGGAATCAGGAATCTTCCCCATCTGGTGTACCAGCCACTTGATACCTCACCCCTTCAGCTGGCACAGTGACAGCCAGTTCACCCACTAAATAAATCATTGAGGGTGAGCTAGTGAGTGCTTGTTCGTTTTCTCCCTCCTCAGTTCTGCATGGGAACAGGTTTAGAGATGGCACAACCAGTGAGAGGCTTGGCTGTCTGTGTGCAGGTGTATGTAGCCAGCTGGTGGGGTGAAATTCATGGGCAGAGCCCCAATCCACTGATCCCTTCTGCAAACATTTACCCAGCATCAAGTATGGGCTGGGCACTGTCCTGGGTACTTGGGGTACAGAAAAGAATGAGGCACCATTGTGACCCTCAAGGCATTCCTTGGAGGACACAGATGTGTAGATAATTAAGCCATACATTGCATGACAGATGCTGCAAGAACCCAATATAAACTCCCCTTGGTGGCACTGAAAAACATTTCCCAGAAGAGAGGCCATTCATGATGGGTTCTGATGGATGAATAGGAGTTTGCCAGATAAGAGACTGCCTCCTCTGGTGTTGAAAGAGCTGACTCAGGCACAGGGACCTCTTGGAGCCTTCAACCTTTCCAGAACACTTGTCCTCATGCATTTTACCTGA
The DNA here is from genome assembly GCF_025265405.1 of Mesoplodon densirostris. NCBI lineage: Eukaryota > Metazoa > Chordata > Mammalia > Artiodactyla > Ziphiidae > Mesoplodon > Mesoplodon densirostris. Next base: position 10,610,895 of record NC_082667.1, read on the forward strand.
AGGGATGCCAAAGGTCACCTGGGGAATTCCCTGGCAGTCCAGTGGTTACGACTCCGTGCTTTTACTGCCAAGGACCCGGGTTCAATCCTTGGTCAGGGAACTAAGATCCCACAAGCCACACAGCGTGGCAAAAAAAAAAAAAAAAGTCACCTGGACAGGTCCCTGGGGTACTCCGAGGTGAGCAAGACATGGCCCATAACCCCCCTCAATATGAGGAAGAGGCCCTGAAGGAATTCAGGGTCTGGGGGCTGAAGGAGCATAGGATTTCCTCTTCCAGTGCACCTGCTCTGGTGAGAGGTAACTGTGCTTCCAGCGTCTTTTGCAAAAGGTGCGAGAATCCTCCAGAACCCTTCCTCTCCCTTCATCTTCTCCACCAGTTGAGCTAAGGTAGTAAGTATCCTCTCTTCTTCCTGCTCACACCCTGGTTCAGGATCTCAGCACCTCAGGCCTCCAGGCTGGCCTGCACCCACTGTCCCCCCAGGCCAGCCCCTCCTCTGACTAAGCCTCCCAAGGCCGTGACTCCAGCTTCAGACCTTCCCCGGCTCCCTAGTATTTACCATCCCATCCAAGCTCCTTCCCCTGGCTCTCCGCTCTGGCCTCATCTCCTGCTCCAGCCCAGCACACTCCATGCCCTTTCATGGGCATTTATTCATTTGTTTAATTATTGATTCACTTAACAAATATTTAATCGAGTGCCTGCTATGTGCCAGAAACAGTGTTAGATGCTGGGATCCGGTGGTTGAGGACAGAGATGCCTTCCTGGAAATTCTGGCCTAGTGGGAGAGTCAGACTCAAGGAAACATAAATCTCTAGTACAGCCTGTGATAAGTGCTGCGAAAGGAAAGTGCTAGTGTATAAAACAGGGGATCTGACCCCATCTGGGACGTCAGGAAAGAAAGCTGAGACCTGATGGAAGAGGATAGGCCAGGACGGGGCATGGTGGGGCCAGGGCAGGAAAAGCCAGGGTGGCTGGAGTTCAGTCATTGAGTGAAGAGCGGTCACAAGATGAGCAGGGAGAGGACAGCGGGCCAAGTTGTGGAAGGACTTGAAGCCAAGACAAGGCGCACGGCTTTTATTCTAAGTGCACTGGGAGCCACTGAAAGGCTTTCGGCAGGAGAGTATCATAATGTGATTTCTATTTTTAAAAGATCACTCTGGCTGCCGTGTTGAAAAGGGACTGTAGGAGAAAGTACACAAGCGGGGAGGGCTGTTTGGAAACTCTTGCAACTCTCTAGGCAAGAGGTGCCGGCGGCTTGGATGGGGAGGCGGCAGTGGAGACAGGGACAGCTGCCGGTCGATGAGGAAGGACGGAAGGACTGGCTGATGCATCAGCAGGAGGAGGAAGGGGAAGCGCGGAGTCCTAGGACAGGCGTCTACTGCTTTTTCTTTGCCTTTGCCATTTCCCTCTGCCCTGAGTCCTCCTGGGGCTTGCTTTCTGCCAGCGGTGGCCATCTCAGGCAGGGCCACTTGCCCAGACTTGTCTCAGGATGATTGGCAGTGGCAGGGCTGCCCAGAGAGCAAGGGGGCCAGTGCCCAGTCGCCAAGACGGACACGTGATGAACCAGTGAATGAATCGTCCCAGTCTGCTCTTTATTGGCTGTGGGACTTTGGGCAGGTAAGTTAAGCCATCGGAGCCTCAATCTCCTCATCCATAAAATGGACAAGATCCCATCCACCTCGCGGAACTGTCAAGGGAGACAGATGAGACCATGACAGTCCTTGCTAACATTTCAGGAAGGTCTGAACGTGGGCGTTGCCGGCTGCACCCAGGTGGGGTGGCAGCAAGAAGACACGGGGCCAGCCCTCCCCTTCCTCCCAGGGCCTTCCTGCCCAGGCGCGTTGCCCTGCCCCGGCCCCGTGTGGCCACTCTGTCCTGCTCTTCCCCTGTGCTGTCTGTCTCCCAGGTTTCCCCTACGAGAAGGTGGTGCAGAGAGTCCTCTACCTCCAGGTCCTGGACTACGACCGCTTCAGCCGCAATGACCCCATCGGGGAGGTGTCCATCCCCCTCAACAAGGTGGACCTGACCCAGATGCAGACCTTCTGGAAGGATCTGAAGCCATGCAGCGATGGGAGTGTAAGGCCCCACCTGCAGGTCCTGGCTGGGAGGCTGGCAGATCCTGGCCCGGTCCTAGTCCCTTCACAAGCTCAGGGAATTGGGAGGGTTATGGGTGGGGCCGGGCAGGTGGGCGGGCCTGATGGAGCAGAGTTCCCACCCGCAATCTCAGGGGAGGCTGGGCTGTGATAAAGAACCTGGGGAGCAGGGCCCAAACCTGCCGGATGAGGGGAGACCAGGTGCGCATCCGTGCCAGACAGAGGGGGCGGGTAAGCACCCAGGTCCAAGTGGAGGGGTCCTGGGGTGGTGGGGGGCTCCCCTTGTCCCCACAGCCCTCTTGTTCTCCCTCCCAGGGGAGCTGAGAGGAGTGGCCCAGCCTCACCCCTCCACTTGTCCCTCCCAGGGGAGCCGAGGGGAGCTGCTCCTATCTCTCTGCTACAACCCTTCTGCCAACTCCATCATCGTGAACATCATCAAAGCCCGGAACCTCAAAGCCATGGACATCGGGGGCACGTCAGGTGCTGGCGCTTCTCGCAGCAGAGGGCAGACGGGCCAGGGAGGTCCTGGTGCACGGGAGTCTCACTGCATGTGGACGTCAGGGTCCTGGCTGTGGCCCTCACCCTTGTCCCCCGTGCCCCACCTCCAGTCCCAACTCCTTTACCCTAGAGCCCTGGTGCTGTCTCTGGAGCACCCTCAGGGTCAGCATCACCTTGGATACTGTCCTTCCCAGAATCAGGAAGAAAACGAGCACGATGGTGGGGAGACCTGGGTTCTAGTCCCAGCACCAACACTACTCGTCCGTGACCTCGGGTGAGACCTGGCCTCTCAGTCTTCTCATTCGTGTTCACGGAAGGGCACTAGGTGATGGCTAAGGCCCCTTGCGGCCCCTCCATCTGCTGACCCCCCAGATCCCCCTCCTCCTTCCTTAGGGCTTTCCTCACCCTCTGGGGAAAACACGCAACCCCTCCTGCCCCAGCTTCCCCCCGCCGCTCCTCTGACCCTTCCCCCACCTGTCCCCCAGACCCTTATGTGAAGGTGTGGCTAATGTACAAGGACAAGCGGGTGGAGAAGAAGAAGACGGTGACAATGAAGAGGAACCTGAACCCCATCTTCAACGAGTCCTTTGCCTTCGACATCCCTACGGAGAAGCTGAGGGAGACGACCATCATCATCACCGTCATGGACAAGGACAAGCTCAGCCGCAACGACGTCATTGGCAAGGTAGGGGGCCACCCAGCAAGGGTCTGTTCTCCAAAGAAGCAGCCGGGGTAGTGGGTGAGCACAGGGCTGGACAGCAGGAGAGAGAGGGTCAGTCCCTTCCCCTGTCAGGACCTCCGTTTCATCTCAAAATGAGAGGATTTGACGAGATTATCCCTAAGTGTCCTACTGTGGGTCCACTACTTCAGGACAGACCACTGGAAGAGCAGGGAAAGAAGGAAGTGGTAGGAAAAAGTGCCCTGGATCCCCAGAAGAGGGTTTTCTGGACAGGACCCTCTGACAGGGTAAGGACATCGGAGCAATGTCACCCAGCGTCCCATCTGTAGAGGGCGAGCTGCGTGAGGCAAGTATTGAGAGCTGTAGTCAGGCTCCAAAGACCTGGCTTTGGTTCCCACCTCATCTTGGTTCCCCAAGGTCACTTGCCTAAGTGACCTTGGGCAAGTCACTTGCCTCTGTGAGCTTCAGCATTCTCATTTATAAATGGAGCTACTAATACCAACCCTACAGCCCCTCACAGGGTGGCGTAAGAATTGCCTGAGATACATGGACATTCTCCTTGTAGAAAGTAACCTCTCCTCATCCTATTTTAACCCCAAATCCATGCCTGGCCTTGAGTTTTTGCAGGATACGATTCTGTGACATAAACGCATCCACTTTTCTACTTTGAAATGTCTATTCCTGTGTTTGTTTATGGCTTAGTGTTGAGAGTATGTGCTTGATAGTCATACTACCTGGATCCAGGTGCCAGTTCCACCTCTTAACAGTCATAACCTTTATGAGCCTCATTTCCTCCTCTTGAAATGAGAGTAAGACAATCCTAACCTCACAGTGTGCTGGGAGGATTAAATAACACAGGTGAGATGCTTAGCTCAGAACTTGGAACATATATGTTAGCTACTATTATAATGAAAGTTGTTTTTGAAAAGTTCTTAGTAAGGGCATGTGTGTCCATTTAGGCTTGGAAGTTTGACCAGGAACAGTGCAGGAAGCCAGTGATCAGGGCAGGCGGAGGGGAAGGGTAGATGCCAGGAGCAAGTGAAGGGAGAACATGGATCACTCAGGGCACAGCCCTGTATGAGGGAAATGGGAAGGGGTGACCTGGGCACCCACAGGGAAGGGGGCCGAGGTGGAGACACCTCTCAGACAGATAGGAATGGAGAACCTAGCTACTGGGGGTGGGAGAGAAGCAGCTGGCCCCAAAGAGGAGAGCTGGCCCTGCCCGCCATCTAGCAAGGCCCAGGGAGTATGACTTGCCGACCTGTGGTCACAAGTGGGACAGGTCCCCAGGACAGCATCACCTACACCCCAGTGGGACTATGTGTTCTTAGCAGGACCTGCTGAGCCCTTCCTTGATGAGCTCAGGCCAAGTAACCATACCTCCTTCTAAGCTCTTCTGAAGCTTAGCCTTTTGGAGTTGGGTATTCTTTGGATACCACTTATAGCTCCCTTTGAAACAGTCCTACCTTCTGTTGGCTGAACCATGGTGAAGGTGGATTTGTTCTCACTTTGGTCTGGGTAGCTTAGAGAGCCCTGTGCTCTTAGCTAATCGCCAGTCACAAGGCTGGTGTCAGCCCGGGGATCATGCACACAGCCCTCCGAGGTTGTGAGGCCCCTAACACAGAGGGAGGTAGGCTTGGGCCGATAGTATAGAGCCCAAAAGACCTAGATTTAAATCCCTCTGCACCACTCATAAATCCTGTGACTATGGGTCAGTCTCTTAACTCTCTGTACCTTAGTTTCTCCATCTGTAAAATGGGGATAATAACATACCTGCCTCACAGGTAAGGATTTGATGATCTATGTATATAAAGTCCCTAGCTCAGTGTCTGGTGTGTAGTAAGTGCCCAGGAGGTGGGAGTGATTGTCAGTAAGGAGAGATAGGCCGTGCCCAACAGGTGGGGGAGGGAAGGGTGTGGGAGAGAACTGCCTCCATCCCCATCAATCCCAAACCACAAAAGAGTCTGGGAGTCTAATTCGGAAGGGCCAGGCATACCCAGGCTCCCGAGGGGAAGCACAACAAGGAAGAGAGGGTGGCCTCTGTGGGGTAGGATGTCACTGCAGGCAGAAGCCCCTTGGTCCCCATGATCACAGGCCATTGTGGAAATGGAGTGTCACCACCATTGACATTCCATTTCCACAATGACACAGGGGCAACACCTCAGAGAATGCCACTAATGCCGTCCTCTTCCCTTTCTCCCCAGATCTACCTGTCCTGGAAGAGTGGGCCCGGGGAGGTGAAACACTGGAAGGACATGATTGCCCGTCCCCGGCAGCCTGTGGCTCAGTGGCACCAGCTGAAGGCCTGAATGGGGCCAAGGGAGGCCCAGGGGGCCAAGGGCCTGGGTCCCCATCATGCCCTCACCACTTTATGCACAATGCCTGGCCTGGCCCCCCTGCCGTGGGTGAGGGAAGGATCCTGAGGGCTCGGCCAGGGAGGGGTCCCAGGAATCCAGCCCCATTTCTAGGGAGAACCAACCCCATTCCCCACCGGTCCAGCTCTGGTGGAGGGGCTCTGGGAGCCATTTTCCTGCTTTGCCCCTTTCCTTCCTGACTTGCCGATACTAAAGAAGTGGGGGGCGGAGCACGAGAGCCAGACGGGCAGACGAGCAGATCCCTCCAGAGGCCCGCCAGGTGGGCACGGTCCCCCGTTTTCTTTAAGGCAGTGCCTGGAGTGGAGAAAGGCCGCCCCCTCCCCAGCTCCCAACGTGGGCCCAGGAGAGGGGAGGTCGAGGCGTTTGGCCCCGGCCCGACCAAGAGAGGCCTGTTCCAGGGCAGTTTCAGGTGCCGGCTGGGCCCTGAATGCCGAGGATAGTATATAGCCCGCTCCGGGGTCCTGGAGCCGCAGCCCTGTGTACTTGTGTTGTGTCCACCGTGTGTGTGTACGTGTGCGTGTGTGCGGGTGGGGGAACTCGCTCCCTGTTTCCCTGGGGCCCGCAGTGCTGAAGACGATGCAGAGAGGGTAGGGTTTCATGAAGTGAGTTAGGGCTGGAGGCTGAGAAGCCAGTGCACAGAGCCGGGGGGTGGGAGAGGAGAGGCAGGGATGGAGGAAGGGTGGGGTGGGGAAGAGGGGGCCGACAGGGGCTGGGCTGAGAGCTGGGCTGCCTCCTCCTCCCCCACCCCCGCCTCCCCAGAACTCTCCACTAGCTCCTTCCCCAGCAATTTCATCTCTTGAACATCAGTTCATGCCTTTTAGGCACCCACTGTGTGTATCACATTCCACCAGGACTCCCCTGCTCCCTTCTGTCTCAGGGGTCCCAAGCCCCCGCTAGGTCTCTTCCCTAACACCCTCATCCAAAGGTACCCTCAGCCTTCCCAGATGTTGTATCCCAGCCATGCTGGCAACGTTTGCCACGCCTTCCAGCTTCCTTCCCTTTCCTCGTCTCTGTGCAGACCTCCCCAGCCACGCACCTCCACCCCTCCATCCCCTGTGCTCATAGACCTTCCCTTTCATTCCGTCGTGGTCTCTGATCTTCCATCACTTGACCTTCTCCAGGACTTTCCTTTCACCTTCCCTCCTGGTCCCTTCAGGCAGAGGAAGCAGGGAACATTCCAGGATTCTGTGAGTTCTGAGGTTGCCCCCACACAAAGAAGCTGCGGTTCCTCTGCCTCAGCTACTGCAGAGACGAGAACTGGCATCCCCGTGGAGGCAGCAGGTTTCGGTATGATCCCTGCTTAAGCCCACTCACCCCCACGCCGGTCCCGGTATTGATGCAAGACAGCTGGTGACAGCCTCAAATCCAGGGGTCCGCGAGCCTGGGCCTGACATTCCTGGCACACACCGCGAGGTGGCGCCCTGACACTACAGTCTGTGGACGAGGTCTGGGGGCACAGTTCAACCCCAGATGGGTCTGACACCCCAGGAAGGAGACTCTGGAAAGGGTCCCCCACTGAGCACGGCAAAAGCATAGGCAGTCGGGAAACATTTTCCTTAAGTAGACTTCCCTTTTAGCTGAGCGTTCTGCTCTGTGCAGTAGACGCTCACATTTTTGCCCGTATCAAAAGTTTCTTAACCTAGAATCTCACCACCCCCCACCGCCCCTACTCCCTAACCCCAAGGATCTAGAGGAATATCATACAAAGTAGGTGAATCATTTTGTAGAGTGAAGAGTGCTAACGTAAAGCAAATAGTCACCCACATTCCTTGTAAATCCCAATTTTTCCATATTGTAGCTTTGCTTAAAATGGGGGTCTGCCCCAACGGCACAGTCCTTATCGGGCAGGCTGGGGAACCAGCCCCCAGCGGGGACGGGAGGGCAGCGACCCCGGAGACAGTGGAAGCGAAGAAAGGGTGTTGTTGGAAGCTTTGAGAAGCGGAGGGGATCCGCCATCCTCCATCCCTCGCTGGAATCCTGTGCCCCTCCACGCCGGACTGGGAGAGCGAGCCCAGTCGCAGGCCTCGGTGTCTGCTACAGAGCAGTCGGGGGTTGAACCAACTGGCATTGAGTGGGCGGGGCAACTGCATCCCCGGTTTCCGAGCCCGGTCCCCGAAGCTCTTAGCCAATCACACACGAAGAGAGCGTCTCCAGGCCGTGCCTGTTCCAAATCTGACCCCACCCAGGCACGTCGATGAACCGGGCCTGCGGTTCTCCAACCGCGACGGGCACCCTGAGCTCCGGGATGCGGGGGAGGGGTGGCAAGTAGTGGGCCAAGGGCTGGGTGGGCTAGCAAGGGAAGCAGCGGGTTACCGGTATGGGGTGAGGGCGGGGGCGGTCTAAGGCTATAGAAGAACAAGGAAAGGGGGAACTTGAGGGTGGGGGGAGGGCCCTCGTGCCCTGTCACCATCCTAGGACCTTGGACAAATCACCCACACTTCCGGGGCCTCAGTTTCCCCATCTGTAAAATGATGGTAATAATACTTCACCTACCTCATAGGGGAGGTTGTAAGGCCGCTGTCACCTGACCTCGGGGTGGAGGCAGGAGGATTCTGAAGGTGCTACCCGTGAGTAAAGTATTATTACCGTAGCCTGAAGGCAAGGCCCGCCTTCCCCTCCCCCCACAGAGCCTCCAGGGATAGCTGAGGCCCGCCTGGGCCCATCTATCTCTTCTCCACTGTGTCCCCGGTCCCTTCATGAGCGGTCATCTGCCATCTTTGTGGGCACCCTGGACTTAGTCGTTATCTTATTCAGGTATCCTTTCTTGTGACCATCTCCCCACGTAATTGCTGTACAGATTCCACCTGCTCCAGAGCCCCGCACCTGCCCACCGGCGCCAGACGCCAGGGAAGGGACAAGGAAAACAGCCACAAAAAAAGCCAAGGGAAGCCCCCAGAGTCCCCAGCCCCTCTGGGGTCCCAGGGGTGGGGATTGGTGGTCGCTGTTTGTATTGTGTTTGAGTCCTTGAGTGCAAGTGTTTTATAAAAACAACAACAACAACAAAAACCCACTATCACAAAAAAATTTGCAGCGAAGAGAAATGAAGGAAAACTGAAGAAAAAAAAGGAAAAAAAGAATCATACAAAATTTTTCCACCACACGCACCCTCTAAGCCAGCAAGATTTCCTCTTTGCAAAATCATATTTTTGTGGGAATGGGCCGTGCTTTTTGTGGCAAGGCCTGTTCTGATTAATAAAGGATCGTGAAAAAGTAGGGCCTTGGCTGTTTCCTCCGTGGGTCCTAGCTCTCCCTCTCCTTCCAGGGGAAGAAGCAGTGGGGTGAGGGGATGGGGAGCCTGGGGCTGCATCTCCCCTCACCTGTCACCTTTGGGATTTGGCTTCACGGGTGAAGAGGCCCTTCCAGCCTATCCTCAGGCTGAGCATATGAGCCCACCAGCTACCCAGAAAGCAGAGGAGCAGCCATACCCCCTGGATGAGGCCTCAAGCAAGGCTTATTGGGAGTGGAGTCTCCTCGGGGCCTGAGGGGTGCCCCTTTAGCTCACCCAGCCCGACATCCCCTTCCTCAGTTCCCAGGGGAACCACCCTCCAAGGCACTTGGAGAGTGCCCTCTCCAAGGCAGGTCAGACAAACCAAAGGGAGACCCTCCACCTTCCCCACCACCACCCGAACACTGGCTGGGCCACTGTGGTTTCAGGCCAGCACGTCCTCCCCCTTCTGTTCCCTGCGAAGCTCTGGGTCTGTTGGCTGGACCTGTGGCTTCTCTCCATCCTTTTCTGGTTTCATCCTTTAGGATTGTAAAAGTCTCTCCAACTCAAAAACACCCAAGGCCAGTCCTAACCTGAGGACCTGGGAAGCTGGGCCCCAGTGTCTTCCTTCTCCAGACACAGTGGCCCCGGGCAAGCTAGTTCCTTCCTCCTGGTGTCAGTTCCCTCCATCCACAAAAGAGCAATAACCATCCCAGCCCTTTCCCCTTCCCTCCCACACACAGCCCAGGAGAAGCTGAGGCCTGGCGGCTCTCGGGGTGCTTCAGAAGGAAGGTGCTACATCTGTTACAGGCACCCAAGAAATGAGTGCCCTCTGTTGTCGTGTGTCCCCTGCCCACTCCGAGTGAAGGGGCCACGGTGCCTCCTGCACTAAGTACCCCCACCTGAAGCTGCCCGCCCTCTCCCCTTCTGCCCTATGAATTTCCGACAGCCTGGTTTCAGTGTCCTGTTAAAAGGTTCTGATCTCTGGCTCAGAGACTGGAGGGAGCCCTAGGGTCTGGGAGGTAGCCTCACACGAGCACTCCTTGCCAGGACTTCTGTTCAGGCTCGCTCTGGAAAAACTAGGCTTGAAAGCAGGACAGTTCGGCCTGGCAGAGGTGGCAGCCCCATGCCATGGGCTCCAGGCCTCCTCCTGGCCTTTTTTGCCTTCTCCTGCCTTCACTTCGTGGGGTCTCTCTTCATCCATGCCTGCAGAGACTCCCCATCCCTCCCTGTGTCTGGGACCAGTGCCCTCTGGTGTTCTTTCTCCTGCAAGTCCCTCCTGGATTCCGCTGCTTTCTGGAAGGCCACGTCCTGCTTCCCTCTCCCTCCCCAACAAAGACAACCAGAAGGACAACGCTTGAACACGCCCCATATGCCCCAGCGCGTGTCTCCCCAACCATCTGTGTCCCTTGAAGATGCCCCGCTCTCTGTGTCTGTGTCCTGTGTGTATGTGTGGTGTCACCTTTAGATTGTGAGCCCCCCTGGGCAGGGATCCCTGTCTGAATACATGTTCCGTGCAGCACACTCGGGTGTGCTAATAAATGTCCATCCTCAGAACAAGAGTGCCCAGGTGTCTTAAGGAAGCTCTGGGGTGATGGCTGAGCAAGCTGATGTGGTGGCATTGGATGCGAGGGAGATGCTTCTGGGCAGGGCCCCCAGGTCCCGAGCACCTTGTTCTCCGGCTTTCCGAAGCCCCTGAGTGTGGACGGGAAGAGGGGGATGGCGGTAATGAAGCCAGGAAAGGATCCAATCTCTGCTGCTCCGCCGGCCAGCAGATCTGGCTGTTGGGAGGCCCCGGGAGGAAGACAGGCTACGATTCCCACTTATTCCACACCCAGACCTGACCACCAGCCATGGACAGAGAGGATCTCCTGTGGCACGGATTGAGCATTGGGTTAGGAGACCTAACACCCATTTATGGGCAAGTCACTTACCTCCCCAGGCCTGTCCCTTGCCCCATCGCTGCCTCTGCTCTGGTCTCATCACAGTCCCCACAGCCTGCCTTCCTGGTCTGATCTGCCAACTCCCTTGGCCTCTGCCCTGCTCCCCCATGGCCCGCCCACCCCTGACCGTCCCCCCAACAACGTGCGGAGCTATCGATGTGGTCACTGTTAACAAGTGCCCCTACAAAAGTCGTCTCCCTTTCTCCCTGCTCCCCCAAGGCCACGTGAGAAGTCCCCAGCAGGCGGATGGGGGTGGGGAGCAGGCGAGCTAAGACTCCTAATACAGTTCTCTCTTCATCACCAAGGAGAGCTGTGACGCCCAGCTTCCCTGGCAACAGCTCCTTTCCTATCCTAGTCTCCCCCATTTCTACATGGAGACAGAGACCCTCAATAGCGCTCTCAAACCAGGCATCAGCACCCACTTTAACCCAACTCTCTAACTTCCCAAGAGAAAGCGGCTCCTGATGTGAAGAGCAAGCAAGCAGCAGAGCTGGTTCCCGGGCCTCTAACACATTTCTCTCCTCTTTCCCTGCAGAGAAACTCAGCCTCAGCAGCCCTGCTTGGCTGGCGAGCGGCTGTGGCTAAGGGTGCCGTCCTTGACAATGCAAAAAGGCACAGCCCTGTGTGCCTCGGGAGGGCCCAGGGGGACTTATCACAGGGCCTTTGCCGGGACCTAGAGTCCTCGCACGAGTGCAACGGGGGAAGAGGCACAGGGAAACAGACCAGAGAGGGGAAGGGAATCTGGGCTGGCAGTTATTCCAGGATAACTGTGGCTCCCCTGCAACCCCCTCCCCTACCTCTGAGATTTGCATAAAGGGAAGGTGGACAAACACCAGGTTGCATGGAGTGCTGAGCTGCAGCATCAGCTCTAAATAAACCCAGCTCCTTGTGTGCAGATGGATAAACTGAGGCCTGGGGGGCAGGGAGGGGCATGACTTGCTTAAGATCTCTCGGTCAATAGTAGAACTAGGACTGAAATCCATGCTTTCTTTTTTTTTTAAATTAATTTTTATTTATTTATTTTTGGCTGTGTTAGGTCTTCGTTTCTGCACACAGACTTTCTCTAGTTGCGGCAAGCAAGGGCTTCTCATTGCGGTGGTTTCTCTTGTTGCGGAGCACGGGATCTAGGTGCGCAGGCTTCAGTAGTTGTGGCACGCAGGCTCAGTAGTTGTGGCTTTTGTGGCGCATGGGCTTAGTTGCTCCACGGCATGTGGGATCTTCCCGGACCAGGAATCGAACCCAGGTACCCTGCACTGGCAGGAAGATTCCTAACCACTGTGCCACCGGGGAAGTCCCAGGACTGAAATCCATGCCTTCTGATTCTAGGCCCAGGGGAATATGCCATCATAGGACTCACAGGGCAAGAGGACAGTCTGGATGGCTGACACTCCTACCCCACCTGAGTGACTAAGAACTCAAGTTCCTTCCTGCAAGTTCCAAGACCCCAGGAGGGACCACTGGCCCTGATGGAGCCTCAACATGGGGAGCATGGGCACCTGAGGAGCCCTGGGAGGGACAAGGTCTGCAGCCAACCCCCACACTCCTCTTCCTCCTTTTTTTTTTTTTTTTTTTTGCGGTATGTGAGCCTCTCACTGTTGTGGCCTCTCCCGTTGCGGAGAACAGGCTCCGGACGCACAGGCTCAGCGGCCATGGCTCACGGGCCCAGCCGCTCCGCGGCATGTGGGATCCTCCCGGACCGGGGCACGAACCCGTGTCCCCTGCATTGGCAGGCGGACTCTCAACCACTGCGCCACCAGGGAAGCCCTTTTTTTTTTTTTTTTCTCTTCCTCCTTGAGAAGGAGGCAGCCTCCAATCTTTCCCACCCTAAGAGCACTTTCTGTCCATTGGAGGCCTTCACTCTCCCAAGCTGACTCCTTCAGATCTATCCCCAGCCTCCTCCTAACCCCCAGGTCCAGCCCAGTGGCCAGCAGAGCTGCTGGGCCAGGCCTGACCTTTGGGCCTTGCATGACATCATCCCTGTTGCCATGGTGATGGTGTCCTGGCAGCATCTTCTCAAGGGAGATGGGCCTCTAGGCTTGCGGGTTTACAATTTTCTCTCTTTCTTTAAATATTTATACTTTCTTTTTTTTCCTGAACAATGAGGGAAGAAAGTAATGACTGAGTAAAAAAAAAAAAAAAAAAGACTAAGAGGGAGAGACAGAGAGAGGAAAATGGAGCCAGGGAGATGGAAGGAGGGAAGAACAGAGTCAGACAGGGAGGATGGGGGTCAGTGCCAGTGAAAGAATAAAGAAAGGTCAGCCAAGCTTGAGATTCAGAAACATATTAAGAGTCAGGAATTTGAGAATTGAGCTGGAGAAGACCAAGGAAGGGGGACTGGGGGTGAGGGGCGGTGGCCAGGTAGCAGAGAGTAAGATACAGCCATATGAGAGAGCAGTCTTGAGCAGCCAAAGCCATTTGTGACTGAAGACAAGCTCTTGTTCCCCAGACAGGACACAACAGTTGGCCGGGGCCACTGTGACATAGAGCTGGAGCACATGGACAGAGGGCAGTGCCAGAGGGAGCCCACAGTCCCCACAGCAACGGGACCCAGTGCTCCCAGGGCTTATAAATAAACAGGCATGTGGGAAACGCACATTCTTTCTCCGAGAAATATAATTTATGTTTACAGCCAGTTTTTTTTTTCTTCCTAAAGAAAATGCTACCCTGGGGGGGCCCTGCCCCCGACAGTGTCCCTGAGTGGCCCTGGCCCTGGGCCCTCCTCCCATTATTGCTTGGACGGGAAAGATCTGGCCCTGGGAACTGCAGAGCAAGGCCTCACTCCTCAGCCCCGGAGGCTGTCCTGGTGACGGAGTGGAGGCACACAGTGATCGTCCCATGCCCCGCGCCATGCCAGCCACCCTGATGGTGCCCATTTAAGGGAATGGAGAGTACAGGCAGTGGCTACACTGGAGCAGCCGCCCAGAGTAGAGAGCCTCTCTCTCCAGTGCACGAGGCCCTAGAGGCACAGTGGCTTCTTTTCAAACTTGACAGCTGGAAGGCTCAGGCTGTGGGGAAGGGAGGGAATGTTCTCTTTCCCAGCAAGATTCCAGGCACAAGCTGGAAGAAGAGAACAGAATAAAAAGCAAGGGCAGAGACCTTGCCTTCTGAGTCCCCCCTTCCCCACACAAAATTTAGGGGACCTGGGGAGGGAGGTATGTACCGTGAGCCCTGGTGGAGGAACAGGGCAGCTATGGTGTTAGGGCCCCAATCCCGGCTTCCCACACCTGTCTGTCCTGGGCACCAGCCCCAACGCCAAGCCCCTGCCCCTGGGCCAGGCCTTCTTCTGGGGGCAGTTCTGCCTCAAGCAGGCATGTGGTCCACTCCAGAGGTAGCGGCTCCTGCACCAGAAAGGGTGGACCTAGAAGACCCAGACTCCAGGAGGAGGGAGGTTGCTGGGTGCCCTGAGCTTCCAGACTCAGCCAAGGGGATGATTCCATGGTCAGTGTGACCCTGGTTCCAGGAAGAAGCTGGTGCCTTTACTACTGTGTTGTCAGTGACTCTATCAGGGACCAGACGGAGCTATAAGAACTGGACGGAACCGGGACTTCTTGGCCTGAAATCCGCCCAGAGACCAGCCAGTAGGCAGTCTTTTCACTACCCTGGAATGTCTGAAGACGGCCCCCAGGCCTGCCTGTCCCCGGCAGCTTGCCCAAAGAGACCCCTTCTCTGCCTCAAGTAGGGACCCACCGTTCCCACAAACCTTCCCAGAGGCCCTCCTCCCAGAGTGGCGGAGGCCCAACACCCAGAGCACAGGCTCAGGTGCCCAGTCCTGGAGCTGCTTCCAGGGCGCAGAGGCTGTCCACGGGGGGCCCCAGAGCCCGGGAGCTCCCGCCCCCTATGAGCAGGTCTTCTTCCTCCTCATCCTCAAAGGCCCGCGCTGGGCGCCGGGGCGGCGGCCGGGCCGTGGGTTCGTCGCGCTCGGCCATGCGCTCGACGGCGCCCTCGCCCACAAGGAAGACCGTGTCGGCGACGCGGGGGGGCCCAGTGACCGGGTTGTGGTCGTAGGAGAAAACGCGCAGGGCGCGCAGCGGGTGCAGGTCGGGGAAGCCGCCCAGGCGGTTGCGGTCTAGGTCGAGGATGTGCAGGCGGCCCATGCGCAGCAATGCGGGCGGGAACTCCTCGAAACGGTTGCCGTAGAGCCAGAGGCCGCGCAGGCCCGTCATGCGCGGCAGCTCCGCGGGCAGCGCACGCAACCGGTTGTCGCCCATCTGCAGCGACTGCAGCGCCACCAAGCGCAGCAGCGGCCGCGGGAAACGCCGCAGGAAGTTGCCCTCGATCCAGAGGCAGCGCAGGCTCTGCAGCTGCGCGAAGTCGGCGGGCAGTGCCGGCAGCCGGTTGCTGCCCAGGTAGAGGCGCGTGAGGCGCGGCAGGCGACACAGACCGTCGGGCAGGCGCTCGAGTTTGTTGAAGTCGAGCGCCAGGATGCGCAGCTCGCGCAGCTCCTCGATCTCATCGGGCAGCTCGCGCAGCCCCGTGCCGCTCACGTACAGCTTCTGCAGGCGGCTCAGCGCGAACACGGCGCTGGGCAGCCGCCGCAGCCGCCTCCCGCTCAGCTCCAACTGCTGCTCGCCATTGCGCAGTTGCTCCTCCGCGTCCGATGGCAGCTCGTCCTGCGTGGACTCGGCTATGCCCATGGTCACGGGCCCCGGCCGGGGCCTCCGCCGCCGCCCGGCATCGCCCCGCCCCCGCGACCCCCCGGCCTCCTCGACGGGGCCAAGGCCGCGCCGGCTCCGGGGCCCCCCGCCCCGGCCTGCCCCTGCGCCGGGAGGGGGGCCGTGCCTGGCCGGGAGGAGGCGCCCTCCTGCGGCCCAGCCGCCGCGCGCCGCGCGCCACGCGCCGCGCTCCGCCGTCCGCCCTCCGGCCTCCCCTGCTCCCTCCGCCGGAGGCCGACTGGCTCAGGTTAGCACTGACTCGCAACGCTGAGACCCGTTGCCCTGGCAACCCCCGACGCGCGTGCGGCTGCCAATGAGGCGGAGGGAGGGCGGGGCGGGGCCAAGGTGCCACCAGAGCGGGGTCCGGGCGCCGGGGCTCGCGCCCCGCGTTCCCACCCGACCAGCCCCGGAGCCAGCGCTCGCCGAGGGAACCCAAGATCCGCTGTCCGCAAGCCTGGCACCGTGCCAGAACAGACCCGACGACAGACGCTGTCTACACTTCCAGCCACAGCGAGCCGTTTGGTGTGCGGTTGTGTGCGTCCAGAGCTGCAAGTCCAAGAAGAAGGAACCAAGGACCGAGGAAACGCCGGCGCACGACCCAGGACTCTGGACAAGTGGCTCTTGAGGAGGGACTGAGGGGCGCCGTCATTGCCGGCCGTTCGTGTCCAGCGGCGTGCGCCCAGTCTTCCCGCTGGGGTCACTTTAGGATAGTAACTCAGACCGTTGTTCCTTTCTGGGCTTTTTCAGACTGGGTCACAGCTGAGGATCTGCGGGGACCCAAGCTTGGCTCCGCCCCCCTCCCCGCCCAGTGCACCCGCAGTGCACAGCAGGTTCCTGGTTCGTGCACTCACACCCCGCTCTCCTGCCGAGTCCTTCCAGCTATGCTCAAGTTCGGTGTGTGGCTGCGGTGGACGGAGGACTGGCGCACACGAGCGCCTTTGAGCACCACCAGTGATGACCACGCTCATTCTGGAACTGTTCCTCTTGCACACGCTCCCACCAACAGCTTTTTGCCCATGACTTCTCCCCTCCTGCTCCGAGCCCTCCTGCCAGAGCTGCCAGTCGAAACACTCCCTCTGGTTTATTGCCAGCCTGCCATGTGCCCAGCACTATGCTAAAAGCATTGCGCTGAGTCCTTGCCACAGTCTATGAGGTAGGTACCCTCATTGCCCCAATTTTAAAGATGGAGAAACTGAGGCTCTGAGAGGTTTGATGTAAGCTGGGTGACTTGCCCAAGGTCACCCTGCTGGCTGGTGGCTGGGATTTGAAACCAGGCAGTCTGACTCTCCAACTTTTGCTCTTAACCAAGTACCACTCCAATAAATGGAAACAATGACTCCACCTCTGTCCATGAATTTTCTCACAGCAGAGCCTCAGTCTAACTCTTATGACAAAGGCATTATTAATCCCATAAGAAAGATGAGGAAAGTGGCCCCAGAGGGACTAGGCAGGCAACTTGCTGAAGGTCACACAGTGAGTAGAGTGTACAGCCAGGAAGTCAAGTCTGCAGGCTCCAGGCCTCCTCCATCCTGCCTTCCCACCTTGGTGGGTGTGACCATGTAATTGGCTGCAGGGACAGACCTCTAGACAGCATCTTGCCCTCTGACCCACCCCCACTCCCATCTCCACTACAATCTGGGAAGGAGGCCAGCCCAAGGGCAGACAGCAGGGGCCAGTGCAAGGAGAGGATGAAAACTATGACCCCTGAAATGTAAGCTGGCTGGGGCAGGTAAGCTTGTCTCCTTCCCTGCTGGCACAGGGTCTGGCACATAGTAGTCGTTCCATGAAAATTATCAACATTTTAAAAGATGGAGGCAAACTTTACATAGAGTGAAATGCATAGGTCATAAGTGTACAGTCTGGTGAGTTTTTTTGTTTGTCTGTTTTGTTTTTGTTTTTTCAGTCTGGTGAGTTTTGACGAATGTAAACACCCTTGTAATATTTCCATCACTCGGAGTTCCCTCACACCTGCCTCTTCCAGTCAATCCCAGAGGCAACCATGATCTTGACCTCTATCATCATGGATCAGTTTTGCCTGCTCTTGAATTTCATATAAATGGAATTATTCAGTGTGTACCTTTTTTTGCTCCTGGCATCTTTTTCTCAGATACTCGATATCTGTGTGTTGGATAAGTAAACAAACCAGAGCAATAGTAGTTGTAATCAGGCAAGGGGTGTCATGGGGTGAACACAGAGACGGGTACTGGTCTGAGCCAGGAACTAGCCTTGGACCCCTATCCTGGAACGAAGACTGATAAGATGCAAGCTGAGGTAGAAGACCCGGGCAGAAAATAAGTGGGGCCCAGACACCAGATCTGGGATGTAGGAGAGTTCTGAGCCCCAGCCAGAGGAACTTGAAGCTCCTTCCAGACCCCACCTAAGCCCCAATCCAACTTTCTCCCTTCTACTCTTTTGGGAGAACTGGGAAAAGGTGACACCTCAGACACCAGAAAGCTGAGGAAAACCCAGCCAGGCAGCCGGGATAAGAATGAGCACCTCCCGCCCCCCTCCTGCCCACCCTCCCCCCAGCAGTTTCCCCAAGGGAACATTTGCTGTGGAGGAGGAAGCCCAGCCAGCCCCGCTCACCACATGCTCGGAGCTGG
Source organism: Mesoplodon densirostris (assembly GCF_025265405.1). Classification (NCBI taxonomy): domain Eukaryota; kingdom Metazoa; phylum Chordata; class Mammalia; order Artiodactyla; family Ziphiidae; genus Mesoplodon; species Mesoplodon densirostris. The sequence continues at coordinate 10,628,941 of NC_082667.1, forward strand.
CGCTCCAGCACCAGGCAACCCTCTTGGGCTCTGCCAGCATGGGCAGGAACTGCATGAGCCCCTGCAACGCCAGCACCAGGCTTGGCAGAGCTTCCTGGGTTCAAGGGTACAGGGGACCAGCCCTCTTCTTTCTCCGAGTCTTTTTCTTGCTCTGGGTAGATGCTGTACCTTCGCCTCCCACCAGGCCCTTCTCAGTGAGTAAAGGTAAAATGTACTGCCGTTCCGGGCCCACGCAGGCTGGCAGTGGGGCAATCGTGTTGATGAATCACACTGTCACTGCGGGCGCCTAGTCCTTGTCAAGGCGTCACTAATGAATTAGCTTCACCCTCAGCACGGGGCCTCTCAACCTTTCCCCACTCCCCAGGAAGGCAGGAAACTGAAACCTGGAGCAGGGAGGGGCTCTGACAGCTCCAGGAATGGGCCCAGATCCCGGCCAGCCCCTCTGCTCACATACACTGGAAAAATGTCCAAAGAACAGGCCCCTCGGCCCCCCAAAACGGCCTCTCCATTCCTAATCATGAGCTGTAACTGTCCTGCCCACCTCCAAATCTTTATTTTTAAAATAAATTTTTGAAATATAGAAAAAGTACAAAGCTCTCTGTGATAAACACCCCTGTGCCCAGAATCCAGCGCTGACAATGGCTCACATTTTGTCATACTTGCTTTAAATCTATTTTCTTTTAAATAAAAGGATGAAAACAGCACGTGTAATGTAGAAGTCTCCTTTGTCGCCCCTCCCGTGCCCCCACAAGCACCCCAGCCACCTGACCCACTGACCCTGCCAAGGCCCCTCTGGTTCCCCATCCCCGCCCATGCCCCCCTACTGATCTTTGGAGCCACTGTGGCTGCTGAGACTTGAATAAGATCATGGAATGCTGGCCTCGTAGGTTCTTAGAAAGCAAGGATTTGCAAGTATTAGAGCCAACAACGAAATGTCAGAGCTGGGAGGGTGCTTAGCTCCTCTGGGAGATCACATGCTCTGTTAAAAGTCTGTAAGAAGCCAGTGACCTTAATCCCAGAAAAGTGCATGGAGGCTGGAACTCGCTCCGTGATGCACACAATTCCCATGGTTCGTGAGCTCCTGAGGGTCTAGTCCAACTCCCTCATTTGGCCAAAAAGGAAAGGGACAATATCCTTCATGCCATGGCCCACTCCCCTTACCTGCACCAGCCAGAACTTGAGTCTTCTCCATCATTCAGGTATTCATTCAACAAACGTTAAGCCCCTACTTGTGTGCCCAGGCACTGGGGATGGCTATGAATGTGAACATCATAGACAAACAACCCTGCCTTTGTGCAACTTGCATTCCTGTGAGTGGAGATCATCAAGAAAACGCATTTCGGTGTGTCAGGCAATGATCAGGCTGTGGAGGAGATAAAGCAAGGAAGAGACGAGGAGGAATGAGGACCCCATTTAAAACAGAGTGGCCAGGGAGGCCTCACCAACAGGATGGCATCTGAGCAAAGACGGGAAGAGGGAACAAACCAAGCAGACAGACATCTGGGGAAAATGCATTCCAGGCAGAGGGGATGGCAATACCAAGACCCCAGGGCAGGAGTGTGCCTGGGTGTTCTGGAGCCACAGAAAGCCCGGGGAGAAAGGGGAGCTTGGCAGCAGACAAGGCCAGAGAGAGAAAGGCAGGGGGCAGACCACGGAAGGCCTGTGGCCTCTGTGAAGGCTTTGGCTTTGACTTTGGGTGAGAGTTCACTGGGGGACTTTGAGCAAAGGAGTGACATGATTTGACACACATTTTAACCGGATCCCTTTGGCTGCAGCTGCAAGAAAGATGTGTGCGCGCGCGCGCGTGTGTGTGTGCCTGTGTGTGTCTGTCTGTCTGTCTGTGTCTCGGGGTTTGTGCGGCTCCCACCCCTCCCATCTTGGTTCTCTTCCACAAGGTGATGATGGTTACCATTTACTGAGCACCTACTGGTTATCTAATTTACCTTTCTGGTACTAAATCCCCCTGCCCTACAGATGAGGAAACAGATTCAGAGAAGTTAAGTAGCTTGATCAAGGTCACACAGCTGGTCAGGGGCAAAGGCAGGATTCCAGTCCAGTACATCTTATTGAAAAGCCAGGCCTCTTCCTACTATGTCTCATTGCCTCTCAGCTAGGGAAAATCAGAGAAACCACCTAGGATGCCGAAATGCTTGCCCCCATCCTGCAAACAGCACAAAGATTTCCAGGACTGCCCTACTTGGAGATCTTGATCCCAGGCCCTGGGGTTCAGTGTTTGCCCAAATGGGGGTGTCCTAGAACCCACAAGGCAAGCCTAGGAACCCCAAAACAGGCTGAGGAGGGCAGAGCAAAGAGGCCCCTGTGATCTGGGCTCAGGGGTTTCCTGTTAGCAAATCCCGGGCAGTCTCTGGCCCCCCGTTGGCCCAGAGCCCTTCATTAAACAGCTAAACTCACAAGGCTAACCCAGCCTCTGCGCGTCTGCTCCCCAGACTCCCTAGAAACTAGAGCCTAGACATACCTTGGGGATCACTCTCCCCTGAAACCAGAGCTCTGAGAGTGACCTGCTTGGTCTGTTGAAAGCTGAGAGTGTCATTTTCCATTCAGTCCCCCCCGCCAACCCCCTTCATCTCTCCCAAGGACACCGGAGCTGGAGCAACAAGGCCTAGGGAGTGAGGCTGACTCGATGGCCAGGGCCATGCCTCCACGCTGTGCATGGTAACCTGACCATCTTAATGGTTCTGGTAGGTTCCACATTCCAGAATGGCTTCTGAGCATGATGGTTACTTCCTTCTGGAAGAGGCCATGGTGGTCACGGTTGGCAGCTACCCATATGTTAATACCTTCCTAGATCTGTGGCCAAATGCAAGTCCAGTCTTGCTCCAAGACTACAGACACAGGTCCCAATCATGACCACCAAGGACTTGCCTGGCCTCGTCCCCCTCCCTGTGGCAGGGGCTGCTGAGGGTCACCAGCTTCTGTTCCCCCCATCCCACTTCTTCCTGAGCTCTCAGGCTGATGGGGTGGGGCCCTGGAATGAGCACTGGGCCAATGGATGTGAGCAGAAGTGACGCATGCCACATCCCATACGATCCTCCACTCTCTTTTATTTTCTGCAGTGTTAAAGGTGGAAAGGAACTGGATCCCCAAGTCACCACTTGGAGACAAGCTATCTGACCCGCATTAGACTGTGAAGCAAATGAGAAATAAATGTTTAATATGCTTAACCATTTAGACTTAAGGGCTGTTTGTTACAGAATTGGCCTGGTCTAACACACTTTCTCTCAGTTTCTCAAATGCACCAGCTTCTTTCTACCCCAGGACCTTTGCACATGCTAGTCCCTCTTTTTCGCATTCTACTTGGCTCACATTGCTTATCCTTAAGATTTCAGCTGAAACCTTCCTCTCTCGGAGAATCCTTCCAGATCCCCCAGAGCACATGAGAGTCAAGCCCCTGTGTTACAGATTCTTGAATTCCCACATTTCTTCTTCAAATCACTTATTCCCATTATAATTAAATAAATAATTAACCATGAATTAGTTGAAGTCTGTTTCCTCTGTACCAAGATATAATCTCCATGAGAACAAGAAAAATAAAGGGAACAGTGAACAGGCTAGAGAAGAAACATAACCTGGCCTGAAAGAGTGAATCACTCCTAGTTTTATTTTAACTGTTACTAATCTGTAGTGTCTTGTAACTAGATTTGTACTTCACAAAGCTAACCTATCACTCTTTAACACTATGTGAATTACATCCTGCACTCCCTAATTACATCCTGCACTCCCTTGTAGCAAATCACCCCTTGTAGTGTTTGCATGTCACATAGAAGGTCGCAGGCGATAACCCAGAGACAGACGGACCCAATTACCAGGCTACCTGACGCCAGATGTGACTATTTTGAAATAATGCAGGAAGAAGAAGAATGCAAGACCTTCACTACTTTGATCCTTATCATATACCCCAGACTGCAAGCCCCACGTATAAAATCTTCTCTGATTCCCCGAGGAGGGGGGGCACAGTTCTTGAGGCACTAGCCTGCTGTGTCTTCCCTTCTGCCTGGCAGAAAAATAAAGCCATCTCTCTCTTCCTCCAAAATCTCTGTCTCCGTATTTCTGTTTGGCATCGGTGCACAGAGAAGCCAAGATTTCGGCAACAGTAGGGACCTTGTTCACTGATGTTCCGTGGTACTCAGCCCTGTGCTTGCTGCATTGTACCTACTCAAGGAATATGTGTTGAATGAGTGAATGGGAAGTCTCTCTCCCACAGGTTCCCTGGGGTCATCTGTCCCACTTGAGCTACTCACCCTCTCAGAACCTCAATTCTCACATCTGGAAAAAGTCCCAAATAGTGTTGGAGTGGGGCTGGGGTGGGGGGGAAGTGGGGGTGGGGGGTGCGGAGGGCGGTTAGGGTGAGGTGAGTAAGGCACTTGCCCCGGGCACAAAATTTAAGGGGGTACCAAAAAGCTCAGTAGTAATCAAGAGAAATAATAGGTGAATGCAATATAGGCAGGATTGGGACCAGTGCTGTGATCCATATTGGAGCCTGTAGCAAAAGGAAAAATCAGTAGTACGAATCCCTCCTTTATTCTAAATTTTGATATTTTGTTCATCATGAGTTTTTTGCACTAATTTTGATTTTTTAAGTTATTGCATTAAGGATTTCCCCGGTGGTTCCAGTGGTTAAGACTCCTCGTTTCCACTGCAAGGGGCACAGGTTCCATCCCTGGTCAGAGAACTAAGATCCCATAGGCTGCACAGTGCAGCCAAAACAAAAAAAGTAAAAAAAAAAAAAAAAAAGATTGCATTGAACTACTATTTATCTGCATTCCTCAGTTTGGGGGCACTTCTTTAAATTTTGTGCCCAGGGAAATACCTCACTCGCCTCATCCTAGTCCCAGCCCTGGAATGGTTTGCAATCACCCTCTCCTCGAAGGATTATCATGTCAGTGAGATAACACGGGAGCTGGGTATTATCATTTTGAGATATTAACTGCTGCTCCTCTGGAGGCAGTTTTCCTTATATTCCTTCCCCTCCATTCAGATGCTAAATTAGCTTCTCATATTCTGCTCTCCAAAGGAAGCTCAGAACAAAGAGTTAATTGCTTGGCTTTGAGTTGCAAAAGATGCTTTGAAACACAGAGCCCGTTTTAAGATAGAAGTATTTTTTGTAAGTCAAAAAGCTTGGCTTTGAACTTGGAGAGCAGGGAACTGATGCTGTAAGCCCTGGAGTGGGGAAGCATGTGCCATCACAGAAGCCAAGATCCCATCCAAAAGGAGATCAAGGTTCAACAGGCAGGTGGGGGAGAACGGGCAGAGCAGTACTCCTAAACCTGGATGCTGGGTCCCTGGCCACCTGCTCTGGGCTGAGCTTGAGGGTGCCATGAAAAGGTCCCAAGTACATTTGGGGGACACCAGGGCAGAGGGGACCTACACTTCCTTTACCAGGTATGTCCTGAGGATGCAACAGTCCTCCCACAATGCCCCCCCACCCTCCACGGTATGGAGAAGCCTCCGTAGAAATGGAAGAGAACTGGCCCCTTCCCAGAATCCTCTATACACCCCTGTATCATGAGGGGGAGCATCCAGAAGTTTACGCACCTCCAGTGCAGACTTGGTGTGTCTGAGAGCAAGCCGATGGACCTGGAGGAGATGCGTGTGTGGTCCACGTAAGGCAGCTGAAGGATTGATTGCGTGACCCTGGCAACCAGATATCAGAGCGTCACAGTTGCTTCTGGGCAGGTATGAAACCGCTAGGTAGAGTTCTGGGGGTCTCTGAGGAGCTCCGGTTCTTTACATCTCGGTGCAGAAAGAATTCAGCAAGAGGCAAAGTGATAGATAAGAAGTGATTTATTAGAATAGGACGCTTGTGAGGCTCACAAGTGGGCAGGCGAGAGGATGCCTCGCCCCAAGGACTTAGCGGGCTACAGTTTTATAATCAAAGGAAAAGTGGCGAGGGGAAAAAGACCACCTTCTTCCACATTCTTGGGTAGACATCACGCTTCCATCATCAGCTCCTTTTCCATGTCAGGTGGGGGGGTTTTCTTATCCCTACGTGGTCAAGCCAGGACTATCATGGCACAAGGGAAATGAGCACAGAGGCAGTAACATATGCTAAAAATGGCATTTCAGGTTTCAGGATAATGTCACCCTTTCCTTATATATATATCTTTTTTTATTTTTGTTTTTAATGCGCCCAGAGGAGCATGTCCTAGGAATCATTAACTTACTGAGCTCACTGGGCAGGAAGTGGGTCTCATGCCATAATTGTTTTAGTGTTCGGGGGAGTGTCTCATGCTTCTGTTGCATGGTTTTGTTGCTAAGCAAGCCTGCTTGGTTTTGTGGTTAAGCAAACCTGCTTTCTTGAGTGATCATTAACTTACAGGGGTCTCCCGTCCTTTTTTCTTTATTTACAATCCCCTCGTGGGATTAGCTATTTAATTACCTACTTTGTCCCTTTACTCTGTCCCTATCAGGTACAGGGAGGACAGGTGTGGATGACCAAAGCCCACTGAGTTCCCACATCTCAGGGGGAGTCAACATGGATGGATGCTTCTCCCCCGGCAGCAACTCCATGTATACACCCTCCTGGAGAAGGAAATGAAAGGGAGCAGGGGCAGATCCTGACCCGATTGGATTTGAGTCCTGAATGGACAGTTTTGTCAGCTACAGATGGGCACTTGCCATCTACCTCTACAAGGATTAAATTATGAGTCACTGCAGCTGCTGACTTTCAACACCCCCTGAAAGGAGCTCAGGGTGGAGATCAGGAATGAGGCACTCTGTGCTCTGGGAAAAACTGGCAGAACAGGTGTTCAGATAGTTAGATATTTTCAGGAGATTTTATGAGCCCACTTCTTGCATCTCCTCGTATCTAGAAAAGCCCTAAAATCCTTCATGCTGACGTCTTCTCCTCGTGACAAGCAGAAACCTTCACAAGACTCGCAGCAACCTTCTGCAAAAAATATGCATGTACTCGATTGCATGTGCTCCCCCTTCACCAAAATCACATATATACTGCCTCCCCCACCACCTCTTCGGAGCAGTTTCTCGGAGCTATCCGAAATGCTGCCTCTTGGGCTGTAGTCCTCATTTAGCCCCACATAAAACTTAACTCACAACTCTCACACTGTGCATTTTTTTTCAGTCGACAGTTTAAATTCAAAGAGGACTAAGTTGGACTGGAAGCAAAGAGATGGATGCCAGTTACAGAGAGACCAAGGTACATTTCTGAGCTCCTGAGTATGTGCCTGTGAAATCCACACCTGCTGTGCACACAGCTGAACAGGTGGTGCCCTGCACGCGGGAACCATGTCCAAGGGGCTCCGTTTGCATCAGGAACCTCATAGACTGGTATACTATTAGAGCAATAGAGGGAGGGTCTGTTTTCCCACGTCTCATAAAAAGTCCTTAAGGGCCAGCAGCATCCCTGCCAGGCGTGTAAGGCATCCGGCTCACAGGAGGCTTATTTCCTTCTTCTTGATGGTAACCCACATGTGAAGGACATTTGAATTCTCTGGGCCTCCCAGCATTCTCCTAGGTTGGAGAACCCCAGCTGCTTTACAAGGCAGAACCCGCACGTCCTATTATGGAAGCTGAAAACTCTGGGATTTCCCAGCTTCCTTTGCAGGTTGGAAGCGGGCGTGTGACCTGGGAGCCACCCAGCTGAAGCACCCACCCCAGGTTTTGAATTGGAAATGAGGGCAGAGCAGAAGGGACTGTGTAGAATCCCCTCTGAGGACAGGTGGGGATGGCGGCTGCGGGAGGACCAGCATCCAGTGCCCCTGCAGCAAGATTGTCCTACCACAGGGACTCGAAGGGACCAGAGGGGCCACACTTCACTGGGCCCAGAGGCTCCCAAAGTCTTTCCTGAGCACAGCTTTTTCAGGATCTCGCCCAATCTCTCTCTTAGGATGCCTTTCTTAGATACCTTTCTGGCCTGTCTCTTTAACTGGGGACCTCTGACACACACACACACACACACACACACACACACACACACACACACCCCTCTTCTTCAGCAAATGAAAATAAAGCCCCATGCTTTTCACCAGCTGCAAACTTGAGACCCCCCAGTGCAGTGATGTGATGGGAAAGGCCTTGTGTTCCTAACAGAGACCCAAGCGTGCTCTCTCTAAGCCGTGAGCCTTTGGGAGCCGGCTGCATCTCTCTGGCTCAGGCTGACCTGGTTTTTACAAAGGTCCTTCCAGGGGTGAAGTTTGATGACTCAAAGAACTTTCTTGGCAAACCCTGTCTGTAGCAGCATCTTGAGAAGCAAGGAGTGTCAGGGCGCCTGGAAGACCCCAGCAGGCCCTCCTCTGACCTTGAATAGAGGCCCCAGGTGGGGATTTCCTGGGTCTGATCTCTCTTCTAAAATATTTGCCGTTCAGGGAACATTTCCGTGGGAATGGGTGGCCCTCTAGATGGTCAGAGAGGAAACTGGGGATGGGATTCTGACTTTCAGGCCCTCCATCTGTCTGTGGGTAACAGACCCACTCTCCTGCAGCCTCCCCACCCAGGGCCTCCCTCCAACCCGCCAGGCCTCCCGTTCCCATGAACAGATGCCTTTTCCCAGCGGGCCAGCTGTCAAGCCCATGAGCTGGTGGATCTTCAGGTCGCCACGTGACTCAGGCCAGATGGTGCCCGTCAACATCAGCTGCCACAGCGCCACGAAGGGCCTCAGCCTCACACACGTCCGCGTGCGTCACAAGTGGGCACCCAGCATCTGTCCCCATCCTGCCATCCCATCAGCCCTCTGGGCTCCACACCCCACCCCAATGCCGTCAGCGCAGCACCCACCTGCGTCCCCAGACTTCCCCCAGAGGGAGGCCCTGCTGCGTTCCTGCTGAAACGATGAAGGCCCACGGAATGTTCCCAGCACCCGGCAGGCTGTGAGGGCTTAATAAAGGGTAATCATCATCACTGTACACCCCAGAGCTGTTTCTAAAATATCGGGGGGTGGGGCAGGCAGGAAGCTTTCGGGAACAGATTCAATAGGCACCCGCTGAAAGGAGAGACTCGCCTGGTTACAGCTGAGCTGAACAGCTTCCAGGAGGGCCTGGGAGAATTGGCCTCAGAGACAGGGCCCCCACGGGACTTCCCTGGTGGTCCAGCGGTTAGAACTCTGCACTCCCAACGCAGGGGGCCCAGGTTCAATCCCTGGTCAGGGAACTAGATCCCACATGCCGCAACTAAAGAGGCGGTGCAGCCAAATAAATAAATATTTTTAAAAAAGGGAGAGAGAGACAGGGCCCCCTGAAGGGGCCTCCAGGTTAGGCTGCAAGGCTGTACAGGTGGATCACCCACCCGAACTCTCCCAGACAAGTGGAGGCCTGCTCCCAGAGAAGGGTCCTCAGGGGCCTGTCCAGGGCCAAGCAGGAGGGGACAAAGGCCAGACCCTGTGACAACTTCAAGTCCCCACTCCTATCTGGGACTCGGGTTTCCTCTGCTCCAGCATCACTGCAGCAGCTCTTCTAGCCCACAGGGCGGGCACGGCTCCTAGCTGTAGCTCAGATGGTCAGCTGGAGGCAGGAGGCAGCCGCAGGGTATGGGGAGCCGGGATTTGGACCCAAGCAGCCTGACTCCAGAGCTCAAGCCTTGACAGCTACCCGCTGCAGACAGCCTGGGCCCAGGTGAGGAAAGGGGGCCAGGCTGATGCTGGTCGGGGCCAGACTGGAAGCTCAAGTCTCAGAGGCGTGAGCGGACGGGCCCCTGAAAATGAAGCCACATCTCCAGCTCTCCACCTGACAGCACAAAGGAGAGTGATGTGGCAAAGGCCAGTCCCTCCCACGGGGTTTCAATAACACAAGTGGCCACAGGGTGAGACGTGCCCACCCCTCCTGCCCTGGTGACGCACAGAGGATTGCTTGGCACTGATCCGGCCGTGGTCGTGGGACCTGCCGGGGGTCAAGGTTGGAATGCAGGGCCCTCAGGCCACTGCAGGGAAGCGTGGTTGGGCTTGGTCAGAGGCTGGGCCGGAGGGGAGAGCAACAGGGCACATGCAGAGGGAGAAGGGGTGGCCTGGAGGTCAAAGCACAGGGGTCCCGGGGGCCGCAGCCACGGCATCCAGGCAAGGGGTCGGGGCCACAACAGGGTCTCAGCTGCTGGGCTGCACTGATGAAGGGAGGCTGGGTGACTGACATCCTGGCACAGCGCAGGTGGCACCTAGAACCCACATCTGGTGCCCCCACTGGCAGGCAGAGTTCATTCGTTCATGCATTCGTTCATTCATTCCATTATTTAATATTTACTGAGCACCTGCAAAGGTGCCAGGCACCACCCTGGGCTTTAGAAGTTCAGTGTGAACAAGACAGACCCGTCTGTGCCCTTTTGGAGCCTCATAACGGAGGAGGGGGACAGAGAAGGGCTCCGTAATAAGGTCAGCGAGGCCCCTGAAACCTGCCCAACCTGCCTCCTCCACGGGGATGCCTGCCTCTCAGCCTCACTTGCTCCCACCCCCGTGGCAGAGCCTTGGGCTGGCCCCTCCACGGGGTGCTTGCCCCCAGCCTTGCCTCCTTTGGTGCCCACTACTGGCCACTCTGCCCATTTAAGTTGAGTTCCCTCACCGAGGGGTCCTGCCCTGAGTGACTCGGTGGGAAAAGCAAAGGTCAGGAAGCCCTGAATGACTTGGAGTCCACTCACGCCCCCACCAGGAGACTTCCTTACTGGCTGTGTGACCAGGGGCGAGTCACTCTACCTCTCTGTGTCAGCCTCCTCACCTAGAGATGAGGAAATCTGTGTCCTGCACCAGGCAGGGGCTCTAGGACCACCTAGGTTTGACCTTGGTTCCTCCTGGACCCTCTTCCTGCCACCCCACGCCCTGGGTCACCCCATCTTCAAACGACCCCTTGGGCTGGAGCCCAGGACCCCAACAGGGAGGCCAGGATGGTCTGCCTGGGAGAGAAGCTGCAGGGGGAGAAGGCAGGGGCTAAGGGGAGCTCAGGGGTGGGGTCCACAGCTCCAGCTCAGGAAACATCCCGGGGTGGCCCCAGGTCACATGGCCTGGAAATTGGGTGCAGGACGATGGGGGAGGGCGGGGGAGAGAGGGTGTCATCTGGCGCCAGTGTCCCTGACACCATATCCCTCGTTGAGCCGGTAGAGGTAGGGTGAGCAGGAAACACGAGCTGCAGCAAGATACTGGTGGGGAAGGACATGGAGAGGTGAAACGGAGTGGGCTGCGGTGTGTTTGTGTGTGTGTGCTCACGTCTGTCCTGGAGGTCTCTATACATCTGTTTTTGTGTGTCTGCATGTCTGGGTCTATGAAGTGTCTGTAGGTCTGCCTGTGTGTGGTTATGGGTCTGCATGTACAAGCATCTTGGGTGTTTATGTGAAGGTGTGTGTTTGTGTACGTGTCTGTTTTGTGTTTCCATATGTTTCTATGTGTGATTGTGTTAGTGAATCTACGTGTAGTTGCCTGTTGGCGTTTATGTGTCTGTATGTGTTTGTGTGTGCATGTCTTCAGAGGTCTGTGTGCGTCTTGTGTTTGAGTGTGCTTTTGTGTGTGTGTGCCTATGGGCAGGAGCCGCTGGTTGACCCCTCCCTCTCCCCCAACTTCACTATGGCCAGGCCGCTATTATGTCCCAGCCCTGCTGGCAAGTCTCTGGTTTGGTGACTTACCCTTGATGTTGGGGGCTATGGACCAGCAGGCCGCACCCACAGTCTGTGGGGCTGTCGGTGGGTCCTGAGTCTGGCTGGGTTTGTAGTCGAGATACTCTGTGTCCCCTCCTCCCCTCCTCCAATGCTGGAGCCAGCTGGAGCCACCCACATCCCGCATGGAGCCCCAGCCAGGCCCTGGACAGTCCCCAGGCCTGCTGCTCAAGACTGCTGGGTGCAGCCAGGCCCCAGGGCCAGCAGAGCTGTTCCACAGACTCCCACTAAGGGGTAGGGGTAGAGGTGGAGGGTGGGGACCAACTGCTGGACCACTGAGTCTGCCCTCCTGCATGCGGGGCTGGGCTGCAAGGTGCAGGGGACATCCCCGGCCGGGGGCGGCTGCTGCCTTTCTGTCCTGTGTGACTTCAAGCAGCTCACGCACCCTCCTCTCTGGGTTCAGGTTCTTCATTTATAAAATAAGGGGCTGGTGCTAGCAGGGCCACGGCGTACAATTGTATGGTTGTGTACTGCACAAAAGCACCTGGCAGAGGTGATGGAAGGCTCTGAGAAGCAGCCCAGATTCCGCCTTGCAGGCCGAGGGCCCCGGTCTCAGGCTGCAGCACCTGGAGAAAGAGAGGCTTTTTTCTTCCCGTAAGACTTTTGCTCTTTAGGTCCTGTGCTCACCTGGAGGCGTCTGCCTAGAGGGAGCCTTGTTATAATTCTCACAAAGGCACTGGGGCACCAGCCTTTGGGACCAGCCGCCACCCCTCCCAGTGTCGGTGTCCGGGGACTCCATCCACTGCGGACCCTCCTCCATCCATCTCTGGAGAGAGATCTCTGCGACTCTTCCTGCCCGGCTGTCCTCCCCTCTCCTTTATTTACGTGTATATGAGTGTATGTACGTATGTGTATATGTATGTGTATGTGTGTGTGGGTGTATATGTATGTATGTATTTATTTAACTTCTTGGCTGCGTCGCGCGGCATGTGGGATCCTAGTTCCCCAACCAGGGATCAAACCGCGCCCCCCGCGTTGGAAGACGGGCAGCGCGGAGACCTAACCACCAGACGGCCAGGGGAGTCTTCCTCCCCTCTCCTTTAAACCCAGAAGGGCCCCCGGCTGTCCTGCTTTGATCCCCTGCCCCATGCTGTAGACTTACCTCCCGCCCACCTCTGCCTCCCCCGACTCTGGCCCGCCTGCCTCTCCCTGGGACTTCCTCCCTTCCACACTTGACGGACCGCTTAGCACAGGTCCTCGGAGACCCCTACATGGGAGAGAAAACTGAGTCTCAAGAGCGAAATGCCTTGTCCAGAGCGTGACGGTGAGTCCGACCAGGCCTCCCTGACTCCAAACCTGGCCCTGGCCCCTCCAGCCCTGCACCCACTCCCCACCCTCACCCCTCCTTTCCCAGCCCCCTCTGACCACGCTGACACTGCACTGCTTCACTGCTCTTTATTTCATTAGGAAAGTAGCCGGGGAGTCCCCGGGAGAATGTGGGAATAGGGACAGTAGCCAGCTCCTGTCCCCTGGGGTCAGCAAACCTGTGCAGACAGAGATGAGGCCTGAGGGTCTCCGGTGGTCTGTGCACTCTCCCCACCCCGAGACGCCCCTGATCTCCCACTCCCCGCTCTGGGGCTAGGGTCCCCGGGCAGGGTTGGCCTGACCCCAGGGCTTAGGATGGGGGGCTGGTCCACGATGGCCACCCCTGCACGGGGAGCAGCTGTGGAGGGAGGTCCCCCAGGCCCTTACCCAGGCCTCAGGCTCAGAGGGGTGCCGTGAAGCTGCTGCCGTGGCTGCCGGGAAGTGTGGCTTGGTAGAATGGGTCAGCCGAGACCAGGGTCCTGCAGGAAGGAGGGGATGCAGGGGAGGGAGGGGTAGAGGCAGCGAGCCCGGACCTTCTCTTTCCCGCGCCCCCCCCCCCCCCCCGACCTCCGCACGGGGCCAGTGCTCAGCCGGGACGGCCAAGCCACAGAGAGTCTTTGCCGGCCGGCTCTGGGCCATGATTGGTACAAACGGGATTTCTGAGGAATTGGATTGAGCAGAAAGGTGTCAGAGAGAGGCAGAGCCCCAGTCAGTCAGCTTTGTCCCCACACACCCCACCCCACAGCTGGCAGGGAGCAGGTCGGAGCTGGCCAAATGCCTGGAAACACGAGCGCCCCGGGGACTGGGGCAGTGGGGAGCAGCCGTGCAGAGGGAGGGGTCGCTGGGCAGAGGAGGGCAGCCGCCCCGCTGGGCAGGAGAGGCAACGAACAAACCAGAGAGAGGAAATGGGCCTCTCAGATGGACAGACAGACAAAGGAGGGAGGAGAGGCCGGGGAAAGGCCTAGATGCAGCAAAGGACAGAGCAGCTGGGGGGCGTGCTACCTGCCCACGTGGGGATGCAGGCGCCGCAGGCTCTCCGTGGGGTTGGGGGTGGCCTCCAGGCGGGTGACCGGCTGGTTGAGGGCATAGCCTCCGGGCTTCTGGGGCTGGAAGCCACCTCGAGTCCAGCCTTCGCGGTCTAGACCCTTGGGGATGTTCTCGAAGTGCCTACGACACAGAAGAGTAGCTGGCGGGAAGCCGGCCTCTGTCCCCGGCAGCCTCTCTGCTCTTTTCCAGCAGGAATCTCGGCTCCAGAGGAGCACAAACTGCTGCAGGTCCTCCAGCCTCCTTGCCTTTGCCCACGCTGTTTGCTCTGCCAGGAACTCCCGAAGGCCCTGTCCACTCACTCACCTCTTACCCTGCAAGCGTGCCCTCCCTCTGCCCCTGAGCTGGGCGCCCCCCTCGGTGCCGCCCCTGAGGCTGAGACAGTACTCTGGAGGGTCAAAGACTTTTAAGAGATGCCACGCCTCCCTCCCTGGCCTGTGAACGTCTCAGGGCGTTTGACTTTTTCTTCCATTTTGCCAATTTTCACCGAGCGCTGGGCCGGGTTCTGAAGGTGCCAATATGAGCAAGATGTGGGCCCAGCCCTTGAGTTTACAAAGGGGGTGCAGAGCGATAGATAAATGAGAAAATCAGTGATTACAGCCCCTGGGGCTCTGGGCCCATGAGGAAGGAGCGGTGTGCCCGACACCTGCTGAGCGCTCAGAAAACCAGACAGGCAGGTGGGGGAAGGAGAGATGGCTGGGCCTGAGGGTCTGCGGGAGCCTGGGGAGGGGCAGGAACACAGTTGTCCCCCAACACCCAGAGTGAGGCTCCGCCCCTGCCCCTTGCCCTCCACGGGAACTGGAGCAGCCACATGCATCACGGATCTGCTGTGAGGCTCAGGTACCACTTCCACCCTCTGGGCCTCAGCGTCCCCATTCAAAAGAGGGAGCATTGAGCTCCAAGGATGGGGGGCAGCAGGGAGAGCACCCTGGGAGATGGAGGAGCTGGCGGGGAGCAGTGTGGGCGCAGATGACACAGGCTGACACACAGATGACAAAGGCCAGGAGGGGAGGCTTTTGCCTAAGAATTACACCTCCATTATCCCACTTCTGTGGTGCCCTCTCCACCCAGTCCTGGCCTGGGTAGCCTCCCCCATGACTCTAGGGCCACTTCCTCCTGGAAGCCTTCCCTGATGCCCAGGACACTCACTCCTTGCCCAGGGCTCACACAGCCCAGAGCTTACCTTTTGAGAGTGCATGGAGTCCACCTGCCATGGACTGGTTGTGGTGTCTTAGCTGATGCCCTGTTGCTCCACACAGACCCCATTGTACTCCCTTATTTCTCCCCTGTCCACCAATGGCCTGCACTGCATCTCTGGGAAAGCTGCCCTTGGGTTACTGGAGCAAGGAGGTACCTGGGATTTAATATCGCCCCTGGGGACAGCCCTTAACCAAAGATCAATGGGTGTGGGGTATGAATACCCCAGCTCTCTCGTTCCTTGGCTGGGATCATTCTGAGTTGTGTGCTTTGCACTGTTTTCTAGCATCTCCCCATGGGATACCTGGTTTAATAACACACTGTTGTTGGCTGCCATCCCTTCCCCACCCCATTACCCCCATCCCTGACCCCCTTAATAAAGGGTTCACACCCAACTCCTTGGCTTGGGGTCTGCTTCTGGGGGAACCCACATTAATCAAGTGTTGGCCTTCTTCACTCATTACTGTGAGCTCATTACTTTTCCCAGTCTCAGTCTCCCTGTCTGTAAAATGGGTCAGCTTCACAGCCCCAGATGTGGGTAGGGAAGAGGGGCTCACCCTTGGTTGTAGGTGGTCAGGTAGCGATTATCCAGGTCAGGGTCATAGGGGCTCCGGACATAGCCGGGGTTGTTAAGGCTGAACCCTGTGGGGTCCTGCATCAGAGAGATAGAGAGGGGACTTCTCAGGTCAGGAGGGAGTGGGGATTTGGGGTAGGGGCTGGGTACCCCAGGCCTTACCTTTTTCCCCATGGTCTCCCGGCCAAGCAGGGCAACATTTGTCTGTTGCATCCTCTGCGGGGGCTGGAATTGCCAGTGGTTCATGCTGCTGGGTTCTGGGCCGGAAGGGGGCACCTGCAAGGGACAGAATCACAAGAAGGGTGGCCGGGTGGCCAGGGTGAAGCAGCAGGATGGAAGGAAGGCAGGCAGAGGCCCATGCGGCCCCACTGAGGTCACGGCTTTGAACACACCCCTCACTTGCCAGCCCCTGGGCCTTTCCCCCTCCACCCAGGGGTCCTTCCTCTGCATCTCCAAATATCCTGATTCTTCCCATATTGCACTGCCCGGATCAAATGCCACAAGGTCCAAGAAACCTCCTTGTCTCCTCCCCTCTTAGTGCTCCCTTCTCTGAAGGAGCCCCCCGAGGCCACTCACTCTGGGGTTCAGAGTCCTCTCATTCACTTGGCTGAAGCCGGTCTCCTGCTCGGAGCCTCTGGCCAGCACCGGCAGGAACTCATCCCCCTAAGGCAGCAAAGCAGCCCCTGGCACGTCTTCCGGCACCATCCCAATTGCCCCACAGGAGGACCTCAGACTGTGGCACAGACATTCCCCTCCAACCCTGGCTCAGCTTACATGAGGATGGGTCATGGGGAGAAAGTCTGACTTGGTGACACTCCGGCCGGGGAGGAGGACCTGGAAAGAGGCCACAGAGGAGCATCAGGCTGCTCAGCTGCTCCTTTGTCCTGAGCGCAGAGAAGGGCTCAGCACAAATGGGTATAGTTGGACTTACAAAGGAAAGGGGAGAGTTTGGGAAGAAGGGAGAGGAGGGCATGACGCTGAATGGGAACCAGCAGTCCAGGGTTCTTGTCTGAACTCTCAGTGACCTTGGCTATGCTGCTTTTCCTCTTTGGACCTCAGTCTTCTCATCCAGAAAATGGGGGAGTTGGACCAAAGTGGTGGTTTTCGCCCAAGCTCTTTCATCTTGTGTTTGGGCAAAGGCTTCCGCAGCTCATATATATACATTTTTAAAGCTAGAAACCCCCAGACTGGAGAGCTTCGATCACCTTGAAACTCTAGTGGGGCCCAGCCTGACTTACCGGGTCCCCAGGGAGGACCTGGGAGGGCGGCTGGAAGATGATGGGGTTCTTGTTGGAAGCTTCGGTTAAGCCAGTCTCCTCCTTGGCCCCAGTTGATTTCTTCTGCAAGAGATCTGCAAAAGACAGCCCCTCTGTGCTGGCCTGGGACCAGCAGGCCCCACCAACGTGGCCACCAGTGGCTCAGTGTCCCAGAAGGTGGAGGGGGAGCTGGTTCCAAGGATCTGGAGGCCGGAGCCGCCAGGATCATGGGCAACAGGGAACTCCAGAGTCCAGGGCAGAGAGCAAGAGGGGAGAGCAAAAGGAAGGGCAAGCCTCAAACAGCCCTCCTGAGCAAGAGAGTTGTCCTTTGGAGATCAGCAGACCTAAAGCACAGAGGTCAGCCCAGGGGAGATGGTTTCCCCAAGCTGCCGATATGTCCTTCTGTCTTCCGCTGGTGCCTTCTTAGCCCTGTGCCAGCTCTGGGGTCCCCGGGGGTCTCTCCCAAGGGTCGGGAATAGGGAGGTGTAGTGCGAGGCCTGAGCTTAGACTCACGCCTGCCTACCTGGCTGGTTTGAAGGCTCCTTGAGATACTTGGGATTATACTCGGAAGTCATGAAGCGGGGGCCCTGGAACACAAAGAGTGGAGCAATGGGGGACGCAAGGTAGACCAGGGCCCGAAGTCAGTGGGGGCAATGCTGGCTCTCCGGTCCTCTGTGCTTTGAGTAGACCTGCATGCTCCCACACAAGTCTCTCTCTGATCAGGCATCACAGCGCCAGAAATTCCACCAGGAGAGCACAGTTCCTCCATGACGATGAAAACAAAGTCACGTCCCACACTGGACTCCAGTAATGAACAACGGGACCCAGAGCCCCTGGGACCCAGAGCAGGAGGGGCCCAAAGAGAGGAGAGAGGCTGATGGAAGGAAATGGGTGCTCACAGTGCACTGGGCCACTGGATGGGATCAGGAGAGAAGGGAGCTCAGCTATTAAATCCCAAGATACATGTAAGGAAGCCCGTGAGGGCCACTTTGCTGCTGCCTTGGAAATACCAAATATCAAACCCTTGGCTCGCGCTAGTCTTTTTTTTTTTTTTTTTTTTGCAGTACGCGGGCCTCTCACTGTTGTGGCCTCTCCCGTTGCAGAGCACGGGCTCCGGATGCGCAGGCCCAGCAGCCATGGCTCACGGGCCCAGCCGCTCCGTGGCACGTGGGATCTTCCCGGACCGGGGCACGATCCCGTGTCCCCTGCATCGGCAGGCGGACTCTCAACCACTGCGCCACCAGGGAAGCTCCCCGCCCTAGTCTTTTTGAGTGTGTGTGCCCCGATTCCACACTGAGCTGGCTGCTTGGGGGAGTCAGCACAGAACCTGTCTCAAGGAAGCGGGAGGAGGTGGGTCTGGCCCCTCTGCCCGGCCCAAGGCCCTCATCGGGGCCACCCACTCACGTGTCGGGCATCCTCCCACTGCAGCGAGCCCTTGTTCTGCTGTTGGTGGAGCAAGGACACTTCCTTGGGCTCCAGCCCCTTGATGGCCTGGGGCCCATAGTCCTGGGTGTCAAAATGGACCTTCCTGACCTGCGAGGACAGAGCAGCCAATTACCCTCCAGGTGAGGGGATGGCAATCACTTCTTGACTCTGATTCTGCCCTTGACCCCTACAGAGTATCTGCACAGCAGCTTGAGGGGTCCCTTTATGATGAAGCTGGGCCATATCCCTCCCCTGCTCAAAGTCCTGCAGTATTCCCATTGCACTCTGGGTAGGATCCCATGTCCTGACAGTGGCCCACAAGGACCTAAGCTCCTCACTCCGCTCCAGCCACCTGCCTCCTTGCTGTCCCTCCTCCCATCAGGTGCTCCCACCTCAGGGCCTTTGCACTTGCTGTCTGCATTGCCGGGAATGCTCTTCCCTTACTTTGCTGCATCCGGAGGAATACTGACATCCCTCAAGTTTTTGTCTAATGTCTCCATAGTAAGCTCTTTTCTGACCCTCCTGGCTTGCAGGTCCAATTCCTTCACTTCTGCTTCAGTCCTTGCCTCTTCCCTGTTATATTTTTTCCCAGCACTTATCACCTTCAGAAATCGAGGAGGTGTTTAGAACATATTGGTTGCCTGAACGAATGAATGACAGAATCCATTCTGGTGGTGGTGATGATGATAAGGATGATGGTCATACAATGATAGAAATGAAGAAGATGGGGATGATAATGACAAAAGTGAAAGTGACAGCAGCAGTGGGGATGGTGATGTGGGCATGGAGATGTGGATGGGATGGGGGAGGTCATGGGGAAGGGGATGGGGTTGGGGTGGGGAGGGAACAGGACTGGAGGTGGGGATGGTAGAGATGATGATGGTGACAAGAATGGGGATGGAAATGGAGGGGGAGGGGATGGGGGGTGGGGGTGAGGTCAAAGGTGATAAAGGTGAGGGGACCCCAGCCCACACTGTGGCTCCTCCATGTCCAGTCATCTCAGCCTTGACCAACTCTGGGCAGTGCAGCCCCAGCCTCTGGAGGGATCCCCACCCTGTCCACCCTCTAGCCGTTCCTCTGCCCCAGGTTAGGGTCCCCCTCCATCCTGGTCCTGGCCCAGCACTGACCTCCCTGGTGGGGGTGGCTGTCCGGGCCTTCTCCCAAGAGGAGCCAGGGTGGGTCTGGTGCATGTTCCAGGGCAGTGGGTATTTGCCATCAGGCACCTCCAGGGGACGGGAGCTCTGACTGGTCACGGTCTGGAAGTTGTTGCAGACTTGTTCCCTGAGTGGGGGCAGGAGCGGGAGCTATTACCACCAGGGCCAACTCCCCTTGTCCCCTGGAGGCTTCCACCTCCCTCAGACCTCCCACAGCAGCCTCGGGAGTCTGCTTGCCTTTGGGGCCCAGGCTGAGGACCAGGCCCTGAGTCCCCCAGGACCCCGGACCCCATGCGCGGAGCTTGGAGTTGGTCTGATGAGGTCCGATGGCCCTGAGGGCTAAGGCCCGGGAGGGCAGGGGGTGAGGAGGGGTTGGACCGACTGTACCCCATGGCCGGGTTGTCCAGGGCATTGAGATTGGGTTGGCATGAGACCACAGGCCGGTAATTTGATTTGTAGCCTGTGCCTTGGTGACTGCCCATGCGGGGCTTGAAATCCTCCCGACCTGCCAGAGGGGAAGCAGTCAGAGAGGACTCAGGGTCAGCAGAGCGGCAGAGCAGTGACCAGCGCTTCCCAGGCAGGACCAGCATCCCCCCGCACCAGGGGTCTAGGAGGGCGTCCCCACTCCTGCCCCGTGCCCTGGGCGTGGCTCCTATACAAAGGTGCCCTCACCGTAGGCTGTGCAGTAGCTGGTGGTGTAGAATTTCAGGGGGTCTGTGCAGCCCCCCGAACTCATCTTCACAGAGGGGGAGACAACCCCCAGGGGGAGTTTCCCCATCATGATGCTGTGGGGCAGGGCCCCCGGGGGGCCTAGGAAGGAAGCACAAGAAGCCCCATAGGTCTGGCAGCCCAAGGGCCCCGAGCCTGCCCCAGGCCCAGGCTGTGGAGACCACAGAGGAGGTGATGGAAGCCCACACAGCGGCCCTTCCCCCAGGTCTGTGCCTTTCCACCGACACCCACACCCAAAACTGAAGAAAGGACTAGTAATCATCAACACCTGTGTACCCTGTGTCTCATCTCACCTTCCTCACACCTTATCACCAACCCCTTCCCCCATTTTACAGCTGGGAAACTGAGGTTCCAAGTGGTGAAGGATTAGCTCATAATAGGTAGTAGAACCGGGATTCTGACCCAGGGTATCCGACTCCTCAGCTCCTGATCTTTACCCCCACGTGCCCTCTTCTGGGAACTGAATAGCCAGACAATCGCCTACCCTGAGAACTCTTGGCCACCCCAGCTGGGAAGCTCACTCCCAGCCCCAGGCTCCTTGTCTTTCCCTAGGGTCCCTCGGCCTTGCCCACCTCCCACCAGAAGTTGGCTCAGCTCTCATGGGCCCAATCACCCAGCTGGCCCCACCCTTACCTGCCCTCTGCAGGGGCTCTGAGGTAGGGCAAGAGGCTGCAGGAGGCAGGCGCTTCTCCACAGAAGCCTGAGCCCTCGGGCAAGTGGCCAGGCCAGAAGAAACAGTGCGTTGCCTAGCAACAGGTGCCTAGCAACAGTGTCCCCACGCCTTGGAAGCCCTTCTGAAGCTAGGGCCCACTGAGGGGCTGACCTGGCCAGGAGGGGAGGCCAGGAGCTGCCCAGGCAAGGTACTGCCTCCATGGCTCCAGCCCCTGTCGTGGTGTCCCTCACCAGAGCCAGGCAGAATTGCTGTCTGAGTGACATGAAATAAAAGATAATCCTGAACAATCACTCCAATTTATTGAGTACCCACTTCTCATCAGACACTTTACATCTTTTATCTCCAGTCTTCTGAACAGCTCTTCCAGGTAGCTATTATTATCCCTCTTTTCACACAGGGAAAAGGAGGGTTAGACAAGCAAAGTGACTTGGCTGGCCAGAGATCTCACAATCAGAAAATAGCAAAGTTGAGATTCAAATGTGGGTGGGTCCAGATCCCACTCTTAAGCCTCGGGGTAAATTAATGTTGCCTATGTTCTGCTAAAGCCAAGTCTGTACCAAGCTCTTTTACACACATTACCTTGCATAATCCCCCAAACCACCCTGTGAACTGGCTACTGTTATTCTAGGTCCAATAAACCACAGCAGTGAAGAGTGTGGTTCAAACCTGATCTGTCGCCTTTGATGAGATATTTATCTTCTGAATGCCCCCATTTCCTCATCTTCATCGAGGGTTGTCTCTGGACCTGTCTCCTAGGGCTGTTGGAAGATTTGATGAAAGAGTGGATTCAGCACCTGGCAGGTGGTTGATGTTCGGTTTTTAAAAGCTCTTCTTAGCTTTATTTTGCAATGGGAAAGGTGGGGCCCAGGCCTCACGGCTAGCGGAGGAAGTCTGGATTAAACAGACGTGAGCCAGATCCACAGGCCATGCTCCTTCTGTGAGGGCTCATTTGCCTCACATCGACTCTAAGGCTTGTGAATGTCTAACAGTTGGATCTCTGGGGACTGAGCGGTTGTGTGTGTGTGTGTGGGGGGGCGAGTGTCCTGATTTGCAGCATTTGTCGATTTCTATGGTGTAAACACGCCCATCACGGTTGCTTTCAAACTACCAACGCAATGTTACTGAAAAGGGAATTGGGTAGACAAGGTCAGCAGCCCACCACAATTATAGTACTTCCACCATAGGGATACAGTAGTTGGAAGTAATCCCAAGAGCATAAATGACAGGAAAATATGGGAATGTAATGAGGAGGTGATGACTTTGAAGTATTTATTAGCTTCTTTTTTTATTTTTTATTTTTTTTAGCTTCTTTTTAAATATAATTTAGTAATATGTAAGTTTATATCACTGAAGTTTTAACAACGGCTGCGTTCAACAATCAGCTGGCAGATTTCCTGGAAGTTTCACCGTCAGCTCTCAGGAGCTAAATGAACCGGCTCCAGTGCTCCAGTGCGCCCCTGCTCTTAGGGGAGAATGAGGTGTGAACGAAGGGGAGGCCGAGGGAAAGGGGGCTGCCCTCCCCCAGGAGACGCCCTTGCCGCACTCACCTGGAGGTGACCGGCCTGCTGGTGAGGGAGCTTGTGTCTGCCCCTGACCCCCACAGAGAGGCCCTGGACTCAGAGGTGACCAGGACCCAGCAGAGGTGTGGCAGGCACCCACCCTCCAGAGGAATGAATCTGTTCGGGGGTCAGAAGCTGCAGGGACAGAATTGAAGAGACACAGCCCGGCCCTCCAGCCAAGAGCTCCAAGTGTAATGACGGAGGTTCCCATGAGCTCCACTCAAGAAACACAAGATAGGGAAGAATAGGTGGGGCTCACCCAGGGCGGAGGGAGAGAGAGGCTCTCCTTGAAGTGTCTGCATCACAGGGAAGGGTTACAAGCAAGGACTCAGACTCTGAAGCCAGATGGCACAGCCCTGGCTCTGACACTTAATAACTAAAAGACTTGGTGCTTAAAGCAGAAACTAATAATAATAAAAAAAAATACCTGGAAAAAAGTAAAAATAAATAAAAGACTTGGTGCATGTTACATGCACCTCGGTTTCCGCCTTCTGGAAAGTGGGGGTGATAGCTGTAGCTGGCACACTGAGCTGGCACACTGAGGTGGTAAGTGCCATCTAAGAATTAGGGAAAGGTCTTGGCAAAGGATTGGGCTCAAGGGTTAACAACAGGAATTCCACATGGCCCTGCCCTCAGGAAGCCCACAGCCTACAGGGGTCTCGGTCACTGCCAATGTGATGTAGCCAGCGAGAGCTCAATTCAGGACCCTGAGAGGACTGAGATCAGAACTCGCTTATGCCGCTCGCTGGCTGTGCAACTCCCGGCTTCCGGGATTCACCTCCAACCCTGATGTTGCAGGGTTGCTGGTGGATTTGAAGTACACTTTGCACCGTGTCTAGCAGGCAGTAGGCCTGCACCAGGCGAAGATGAGGGAGGGCACTCCACGTGGAAGGCCCGGCGAGAACAAAGGTGAGACTACTTGGTCCCTTGCGGCTGAAGCACAGGGTGAAGGGGAGGGGCTAGCTCAGCTGGGGGAGGCGGCTTCGAGGGAGGCTGTGGCCAGGCTTTCCTTTTCGCAGTTGATGAGGGGCAAACGGGGTTGTGAAAGGCTTGAAACTGTCCCATAACGTTGTGACGGGAGCTCTTGAGTTGCTGGGGACCCCTGGGTCGGGGCCCACGAAAGACGGGGAGGAATTCTGGGAGGCGGCGGTGATCCTCCTGGTGGCCTGTGGTTTTTTGCTGTGTGGCGACACCCAGCGGCCATCACTCAGAACTGCAGGTGATAGACTGGTGCTGCCCTCATTAAGCTGGGGGGCTCCTGGAGGGGCGCGAGGAGAAGGCGGAGCTACTAGATCGCCCGGCCACCGGCCACCAGGTTCTCCAGAACAGAGGGGCCCGGCCTGGGCAAGGAGTGTTCGGGAGGCCAAGGGCCCGGAGCTCACAAAAATCAGGAGCCTAGGGGCTGCTCACCTGGTGCTGGTCCCAGTGCTAACTCCATCGCTGTGTGACTTTTGGACCTCGCACCTCTGGGCCTCAGCTTCTCTAACTCCCCATTCCCCCCTCCCCCCAGCCCTTGGCAACCCACAGGTGACTTTCTATCTCTATGAATTTGACTGCTCTAGGCACCTCATATAAGAGGAATCGTACAATATTTGTCCTTTTGTGTCTGGTTTATTTCACTTAGCATAATGTCCTTAAGGTTCATCCATACTGTAGCAGGTGTCAGAATTTCCTTCTTTTTTAAAGCTGAATAACAGCCCATTATATGTATATACCACACGTTGTTTATCCTCTCATCTGTAGATGGACACTTGAGTTGTGTCTATCTTTTGGTTATTGTGAATAATACTGCTAACATGGGTGTATAAGTATCTTGTTGAGTCCCTGCTTTCAATTTTTGAGGGGTGCACACCCAGAAGTGGAATTGCTAGAACTTACTACACTCATACTTCTGAAGTCCGTGTGCTGGAGGCTGGGGAAGGCACAAAGGGTCATGTTTCCTGGCTTCAGGTGGGCCCTGAGGCAAGGGGATTGCTGGGGGAGGAGAATGGAATCAGGTGTTGCCCCCCAGGAAAGGCCTGGTCTGAGTCTATTTAGGTGAAAGAGGAAGAGGCAGGGATGCCAATGTCTTGGGTGAGCCGAGGTCACATCTCTACTCCTTTCTGAGCCGCTTCTGGAACTTGAGTTTGAGGTCTGCCTCTGGCACAAATAGTGCTGTGTGACTTTCCTTAATTAACCACACTCTCTGGTCCTGCTGCCTGTGAAAGAGGGAACTAGGCCAGAACTGGAGGTTTGGCTTGTTTGTTTTTAGTTTGAGATGTGTTGTTTATTTGGCCTCAAGGTCTTGGAACTCTTTCTTCAGACAGATATTAACAGGATGACTGGCTCTGTGTCTCCCTCACCCCCCTTATCTGTGAGACTGCAGGACCCCAGCCCACCCTCCTTCCAGGCCCCTCCCCTTGGTACAGGAGAGTGTGGAGGGGAGTCTGCCTCACCCGAGCCCACACTCAGCCTCACCCTCTGGGGCCGGCTGGACCAGCACTGGCAGTATCGCCCAGCCCAGACCCCGAGGTGTGTCTATGGAGGGCACAGCGTTTGAGGAGCAGGGCTCATCAAACCCTGCATTCCGCCCACAGGAACACTGTTTCTGAACCCAGATTCTTCTAAGCCCACCTGACAATCCTCATCCAGGCCAGGTGCCCCGACTCTGTGATCCAGGATGGAGCAACTGGAAACTGGAACATGGCATCAAGGGGGTCATGACAGGAAGGGCTGGTTGGAGCAACGCCAAGCCCATGGGCCCCTCTTGTCCGTGGCATGGGGGTGGCAGGGTGGCCTGGATTCACACAGCCACCTCTTGGTTCAGCCCTGGGTGGTGGCGCTGCCCCGCTGAGGTTCTGAGGCTGAGGTGACTGATTTGGGAGAAGTGGATCCGGAGGCTCCTGGGTCTGAACGGCGTGGTGTTAGGATAGGAGCCCTGGCTTTGGGGCCTCACCGACCTGCGTTTAGATCCTGGCTCCATCTAGGACAATGTCCCAGGTCTTGCTTTCCTCCCTGTGACAGCAGGATGCTGCCTGCTCCCTGGGCTTTTGTGAGAATGAAATGAGAACTGTAAGAAAGGGGCTCAGTGTGACACCTGCACAGTGGGACCGGTGAGTGATGGGGGCTGTGATTATTAGGGGTGTAAACATTGGGTCCAGGGAGCAGGCCAGCAGCCAGGCCACGATGACCTCAGTTTTCACTATCGATTTTGCCCATTTCCAGCATCTCTGCACCGTGACTCGGGCCTCTAGGACGGCTGCTGCCTTAATGAGGCAGAAGAGGTGCCCGGGACTGGGGTCCTAAAATTCCCACCTTTAAAACATGCCCTGGGGCTTCCCTGGTGGCGCAGTGGTTGAGAGTCCGCCTGCCAATTCAGGGGACACGGGTTCGTGCCCCGGTCCGGGAGGATCCCACATGCCGCGGAGCGGCTGGGCCCGTGAGCCATGGCCGCTGAGCCTGCGCTTCCGGAGCCTGTGCTCCGCAACGGGAGAGGCCACAACAGTGAGAGGCCCGCATAACACACACACACACACACACACACACACACACAAAACAAAACAAAAAACAAACAAAAAAAAAACATGCCCTGGAAGCTCTGCTCACTGATCTGTTGCCCCCAGGAACTGAAATAGCCCGAGTCTAACAGCCTAAATCCAATCCCTCTCCATCTCTTGTCTTTCCTAAAAGGAAATGATTCCCTTGCTGGTTTGAGCGCTCTCTCCCCCAACCTCCCACCAAGCTAGCATAACTTCCTGTAGTTCATTTCCACTCCCATCTGTAGATGTTTCCTGGAAGAACTCTGCTGAGCATATTTGATGGCTGTTCTGTTTCTGCCTGTTCTGTTCTTTTACTGTCTCCTCTGCGTGAACTGCTTGATCTCGCACAAGGTTTAAAAATTCATGACTCCCGGGGAAGATGGAATGAGATGGAGCAGAAAATAAGAACACAATCTCAGTTTTCCAATGGGATAGAGATATTCTTGTCAGTGAACAGCAAGAAAGCGAGGACAGGGGTCAAGAGGGTGGCTTCTGGATGCACAGAGATCTGGGTTTGACTCTCCAGCCCTGTTTTTCTGGAATCTGTGCTCTGGGACTCAACTCCTCTAAGCCTGTTTCCTTACCTATATGATGAGGTCACGGTAGAACTCACACAGGCTGAGGACTCCGGAAAGAAAATATTTAAGTGCTTAGCACATAGCCTGGCATAGAGAAGGCACTCAATAAGTGCTTATGATTATTTTACATTTCCCAGCCTCCCTTGCAGTTAGATAAGGACCATGTGGCCAGTTCTGGCCAATGTGCTGCATGAGGAATTGAGGAATGCCACTCTCAGTCTGAGACAGTTATCAGTGGCCGTGAGTTTTCTACTCTCTGTGGGTGGGGACAGGAATGTCAGGATGGACGAACCAACAGATGGAAGCAGCCTGGATCACTGAGTCACCTCCTGGAGGTCAGCTGCCCCAGAGAGCGGGCTTTCCCTCAGCAGACGGGGATGTGATAGAGAGAGAAACCTTGCAGCTTCAAGCCCTGGAGGTCTGGGATTTTGTTTGCTACTGCAGCATAAGCAAAGAACCGAAGACCTGAGGACTTTTGGGGAAGAAGTTTAGATGTGATTCTGTGTATTAGTCAGGGTTCTCCAGGGAAACAGAGCCAATAGGATGTACAAGTGTTCCTAAGTGTGTATATATAGTGGAATATTATTCAGCCATAAAAAAGAAGGAAGTCCTGCCATTTGCAAGAACATGGGGGGACACTGAGGGCATGATGCTAAGCGAAATAAGCCAGACAGAGAAAGGCAAATACTGTATGGTCTCAGTTATATGCAATCTAAGAAAAACAAACTCTAGAATTCCCTGGCGGTCCAGTGGTTAGGACTCCAAGTTTTCACTGCCAAGGGCCCGGGTTCGATCCCTGGTCAGGGAACTAGGATCCCACATGCCACACAGCGCAGCCAAAAAAAAAAAAGAGAGAAAGAAAGAAAGAAAAGAAAAGAAAAACAAACTCATAGAAAGAGAGAGTAAATGTGTGGTTGCCAGAGGCAGGGCATGGGGGCTGGGGGTGGGGAGGAAGTGAGTGAAGATGATCCAAGGGCACAAACTTCCAGTTATAAGATGAGTAACAGGGCTTCCCTGGTGGCACAGTGGTTGAGAATCCATCTACCAATGCAGGGGACACAAGTTCGAGCCCTGGTCCGGGAAGATCCCACATGCTGCGGAGCAACTAAGCCCATGTGTCACAACTACTGAGCCTGAGCTCTAGAGCCTGCGAGCCACAGCTACTGAGCCCAAGTGCCACAACTACTGAAGCCCGTGTGCCTAGAGCCCATGCTCTGCAACAAGAGAAGCCACCCCAACGAGAAGCCTGGGCAACGCAACGAAGAGTAGCCCCCACTCGCCGCAACTAGAGGAAGCCCAAGCACATCAACGAAGACCCAACGCAGCCAAAAAATAAATAAAATAAATTTAAAATTTTTTTAAAAAAATTTAAAAAAAAGATGAATAGCTTCTGGGGATCTAATGTACAGCATGATGACTACAGTTAACAGTACTGTTTTGTGCACTTGAAAGTGACTAAGAAAATAGATCTTAAATGTTCTCACCATGTACACACAAAAGGTAACAATGTAAGATGATGGATATATTAACTAACCTTATCGTGGTACACATTTTACAATATATGCATATATCAAATCATGATTTTGTACACTTTATTTATATTTATTTATTTATTTTAAAAATTTATTTAAAAACTTTTTTTTATTTTTGGCTGCGTTGGGTCTTTGTTGCTGTGCACGGGCTTTCTCTGGTTGCAGTGAGCGGGGGCTACTCTTTGTTGTGGTGCGTGGGCTTCTCATTCCAGTGGGCTTTTCTTGTTGCGGAGCATGGGCTTTAGGCGTGCGAGCTTCAGTAGCTGTGGCAGGCGGGCTCAGTAGTTGTGGCACGCCAGCTCTAGAGCACAGGCTCAGTAGTTGTGGTGCACGGGCTTAGGTGCTCCACGGCATGTGGGATCTTCCTGGGCCAGGGCTCAAACCCATGTCCCCTGCCCTGGCAGGCGGATTCTTAACCACTGCACCACCAGGGAAGCCCCATGATGTTGTACACTTTAAAACTTACATATGTTCTATGTCAATTATATCTCAGTAAAGCTAGAAAAAGAAAAACAATAAAATTTAAAAATTAAAATCTAACAAAAAAAAAGCCAGCGACTATTTAAGACTTGACACTTCTATGGGCAGGAAGTGGGCTGAGAAATCTGTACAACCCTCAAAGAGGGCAGAGCCCACAACCCCTGCTTCAGATGCAATAAGGGAGGATAATGGGAAAGGAAGAGTCTCCAACGATTGCAAGCTAAGCGCCCCAGAAAGCCGGTGAAGGGAGTTCCTGGTAGGAGAGCAGCCACGGGGTCTCCCCTGCCCTGGAGGAGGGACTTGCATGGTATCTGCCCAGCAGGCTTCCAGACCATGGCTACTGGTGCCTTCCATTCTCCCCTCACCATCGGCATCTTTACTGTGGTTATCCTGCCCCCGCTCTGTGTTTGTATACTGAGCATGTGGGGAGAGGAGATAACCTGTCTTTTAAATTCATACGTCTCTGGATCAAGAGAGGTCACATCTAGACCCATAAAGAGACCTCAGGGCGTCCAAGGGACCCTGGGCTGGAGGCAGGGGCTGGGTTTTTCTTCTTGGAAAGGGGATATTCCTGTGTGTTGTGTGTAGAAAAAAGAGTGAATCAAATGCAGTATTTGGAGCTCAGAAGGGCACACTGGGATAGAGACTTCTAGGGCTCAGCCAGGTCTGATTCTCTTCTCTTCCCAGATCCCTGGGAGAACGACCCTTTCCAGGCTCCTTGCAGACAGCAGGGCCACGTGACGAGCTCCGGCCCACGGGCTGTGAGAAGTGACATGTGTCGCTTCCGGATTGAGAGGATGGGGGTCCTCGCCACTCTCTCGACCTCTTCGGTGGCAGCTGTGGAGACCACACTCTGAGATGGCAGAGCCCGGATGGCTGGGTCACCACGTGAAGGAGCTGTGCTGAAGAGATGCCCAGTTCACATTGGACTTGGCACAAGTGAGGACTAAACCTTGCTTTGTTAAGCCACTGAGATTTGGGGGGTTTATTTCCTATCATAGTCTAGCCTAACCTGACAAGTACACCTTTCTATTAGAAAGATTGTAGCTAGAGCATGCATAGGAGGGAGAGGAAACACCTGGAGAGTGTGGTAAGTTTAGGACATTAAGGGAACCTCATAAAATACTCAAACATTCTCCATTAACTTGCTGGGTCTCCTGAACAAGCTCCATTGGCCACACACTTGAATAGTCTGGCATCCAGTAGAGACAGCTCCACAAAGAGCCTCCACCTTCATTTATCCGATCAATTAGTCACTTGGTGAGCATTTAATGAGCACCAATGATGTGCCAGACATTGTGCTAAAAAAGGGGATAGAATGGAGTGTAATATATGGTCCCTTTCTCCAGGGAATTTGTAGCAGGCGAGGGTTATCATAAACAATACACAATCTCTCCATGCCCCGCAGGGGCCATGGAGGGTAACAGTATGAGGAGGTTGACCTGGCTGGGTTCTCATCCCAGCTGATTCCATGTAATTCCATGTAATGTGCTTGCTTAGAACACTGCCTGCCTGGCGGGTGGCAAATGCTACACACACACACACACACACACACACACACACACACGCACACAATCATGCACTTGTCCCAGGCCTGGCTGACTCCAAAGCCTGCAAGCTAACCCACCCTAACTTATAATTTTTTTTCTTTTGGCCATGCCACATGGCTTGTGAGATCTTAGTTCCCCAACCAGGAACTGAACCTGGGCCACAGCAGTGAAAGCACTGAGTCCTAACCACTGGACAGCCAGGGAATTCCCAAGCATTATAATTTTAAAACATTATTGTATTATATTATTTCAGAAAGAAGCCCGAAGGTTTTAGCACGGCATAGAAAATCTGCCATCCTCCCTTCCAAGCCTCATTTCTAACCCCTCCCACCAGCTGCCCTCTGCTCTAGCCTCACAAGTGGGACCACTTCAAGACCCTGCAAACATGCCATGCACTGTCTCACCTCCTCTGCCTGGAAAGCCTTTTCCCTGTCCCCACGCTCTCTCTAAAGCACAGATCTAAGTAAGTCACTTCTCTGCTTATAGCTCTCTGATAGTTCTTAGAGGAAATGCCTCGAGGAAATCACTTTCAAGCTGAATCAGAGGGCTTGTTTTCGTAGATGAAGGCCATTTTATTAAGTGGAATCTCGTGTGCTACCACAGCTGTGGGGTTGGGGTTAGTTTCCTGGAGCAGGCGGCGGGGGTGGATGCAGAGAGTGGGAGAGGATGAGATGAGAGTGCTGGACTGCTGTGCCCCTGGCAGAGGCCTCGAGAGGCAAGGCAGTGATTGGGAGGAAACAGAGAGCGGGCCCCAAAGAGCAGTAAGGTTCCCAAAGCAGGCACCCTCCCTGAGGTTTTAGGTGGATGCAGACAAACAGGTTTTTAACAACTTATATCCTTAAATTGATGAGTCATGGGAACAGCACACATAAGCAGCGCACCAAAGAAAGCCCTTTCTTAGGAGAAGGCGAAACCACGGCTGAGGAGGGCTGGCTGGAACCAGACTGCCGGCATCCTGTCCCACCTCCCCACTCACCAGCTGACTGGCCAGTGGCATGACTTTTTTGCACCCATTTCCCAGTTAAAGTGGGATGGTCAGAGTGCCTCTACCTTTCTTTATAAGACGTAAATAAGCTAAATTAGAAGGGTGCTTCACACGATAAGCACATCTATTATTAGTCTCAGGATAAAGCTAAAAGAAGCATGGTCTTGACTGTCTTCCTGACACAGACCAGGACACCGACCACGTGACGGCTTGTCTCTCCTGCCACATGGTTAATGCACAGCACAAGTAGGGGGCCACCACAGCAAACATTATGCCTGGACATTGAGAACCATTTTTTATGGGACAAACCAATAGATACTTGTATTGGAGAAGCCAGCTGAAATCTTTCAAACTCTCCATCTATATGCATATGGCTGTTGGCATTCTCAGAGTTGGTGAATATCAGAACTTAAAAAGAAAATTGTCTTAACGGAGAATTTCACCTTCATTTTAGGTTTAAATGATATTAAACTAAGTATCCTTTGATGACACATGAGTGTAACCACTTCCATTTTTCTCAGTGAGGAACTTATTTTTAAATATTAATTTTTGTAACAATTAGACTACTTTTACGTGCACTTAATTTTCATTTAAACGTTTTATTAAAATTTTTTAAAATTTAATAACGTTGTTGTTTTTGTTTTTACAGTCACAGACATGATTTTTGACAAAGATGCCAAAGCAATCCAATGGGAAAAGAAGTCTTTTTAATAAAGGATGCTGGAACAACTGGATATGTACATGGAAAAAAAAAAAGAACCCCAAGCCTTACCTCACACCATACCTAAAAATTCATGCAAGGTATAAAGATCTGTTCATGACGTGGGGATAAGGAAAGGCTTCTTGAACAGGTCACAGAAAGCAATAACCATAAAAGAAAAAGCTGATAAATTGGGCTTCATCAAAGTTTAAAACTTCAGCTCTTCAAAAGTCACATTAAGAAAATGAATAGACAAGCCACAGACTTGATAAAAAGATTTGCAGGGTTTCCCTGGTGGTGCAGTGGTTGAGAGTCGCCTGCCAATGCAGGGGACACGGGTTCGTGCCCCGGTCCGGGAAGATCCCACATGCCGCAGAGCGGCTGGGCCCGTGAGCCATGGCCGCTGAGCCTGCGTGTGCGGAGCCTGTGCTCCGCAACGGGAGAGGCCACAGCAGTGAGAGGCCCGCGTACCGCAAAAAAAAAAAAAAAAAAAAAAAGATTTGCAAAACATGCATCTGGCAAACGACTTCTATGCAGCACATATAAAGAACTCCTACAATTCAGTAATAAAATGACAAGAACCAAATTTTTAAATGGTCTAAACAGGACTTCCCTGGTGGCGCAGTGGTTAAGAATCCGCCTGCCAATGCAGGGGACACAGGTTCGATACCTGGTCTGGGAAGATCCCACATGCCGTGGAGCAACATAGCCCGTGCGCCACAACTACTGAGCCTGCACTCTAGAGCCCACAAGCCACAACTACTGAAGCCCACGCGCCTAGAGCCTGTGCTCCACAACAAGAGAAGCCACCACAATGAGAAACACACACACCACAATGAAGAGCAGCCCCACTCTCCACAACTAGAGAAAGCCCATGTGCTGCAACAAAGACCCAACTCGGCCAAAAAATAAAATAAATAAAATTTAAAAATAAAATAAAATGGGCTAAACAGTTGAACAGTTACTCCACAAAAGAAGAATGGCTAATAAGCATGTGAAAAAATATTCAACATCATTCATTGTCAAGGAAATGCAAATTAAAACCACAGTGAGGCACCAGGACATACCCACCAGAATGGCTAGAATTTAAGGCACTGACAACACCAAATGCTGTGGAGTAGCTGGATCTCTCACACGTTGTTGGTGGAAGTGTGAAATGGTACATCAATACGTCCTGACAGTCACTTTTAAACCAGTCATATACCTTCCTATGACCCGGCAATTCTATTTCTAGATGTTCACCAAGGGAAATAAGAACATGTGTTCCCAGGACTTGTTTGTAGTGTCTTCATTCATAATAGCCCAATACGGGAGACAGCTCAGGTGTCCATCCATAGGCGAATGGATGGACTAACTGTGGCTGAGTCAGACAACGGAATACGCATGCTCAGTATTAAACACGGACAAAAACTGATGTGTGCGATGACATGGATGAACCGCAAAAACACTGAGCTGAATGAAAGCAGGCGCATGCAAAGGACTCCACACTGTATGATTCCATCTATATGAAATTCTACAACAGACAGAACTAATCTATGGCAGAGAAAAAATGAGAGATACGGTTGCTTGGGCTGTGGGGAGGCGTGCTGTGAGGACCGACTGGGATGGATCATGAGGGAACTTTCTGGGGTGCATCTTGACAGGAGGTTGATGCAAGCATTTGTCAAAACTCAGCAAATGAAGAGTTAAGATTTGTGCATTTCACCGTATGTACATTTTACAGCAAAAGAGAAAAAAACTTTAAATACCAAATATCAAAGTCGAGTTAATGATACGCATTCTGAAGTATTTAGGGGAAGTGTTCTGATGTCTGTAATTTTCTTTGAAATGCATCCAAAAGTAGAGGGATGAATGAGTGGAAAGTGGGATGGAAAGATGGACAGATATGCAGCGAATCAAGTAGAGTGAAAAGTTAATGGTTATCTAAGTGCTGGATATATGGGTGCTTATGGTAAAACTCGTTTAACATTGATGTTTGAAATTTTTTATAATTTAGAAAAATTCAATAACATTTTATGTACTTATTTTTATAGTTACCTTTTTAATTTTGGCAAGTGACACTACCGATATGACTTTTTCCATTTACAGTGATGATGTCAAGTTTCCTTTTAAAATTAATTTGTCTAGGGAATTCCCTGGTGGTCCAGTGGTCAGGACTTGGCGATTTCACGGCCAGGGCCCAGGTTCAATCGCTAGTCGGGGAACTAAGATCCCGCAAGCTGCGTGGCGTGGCCAAAAGAAAAAAAAAAAAAAAGAGTTAAGAAAGATAAAATAAAATTAGTTTAAATAAAAAGGGGCTCAACTTAAGAAAGTTAGCAAGTGAACATTAGTATAGATGGTGCATGGATACGGCAGAGCTCACGATGGCAATGAGTGAACAGGGTAAGTCTGGGACAAGTGGGGTGCTGGGAAGTACACAAGTTCTGGGGCAACCTTGATTTAAACCCTGTTTTGCTGCTTGCCAGCTGTGTGGCTGAGAGCAAGCCTCTCTGAGTTTCAGTTTCCTCGTGTAGAAATGGGATAATGCGATCTCCTCTGAAAGGAGGCTTGCTGTGAGACGACCCAGGGAAAGCCTGGCTTGGGAGGCCACAGTAGGCGCCACCCGCCTCCCTGCATCTGGGAAGGGCGGAGAACATTGCTACCTGGGAAAACAGTTTGAAGGCTACAACCAAGGCAGGGAGTATACGTGCTTGGTGGGGATGAGTGGTCGGGGGAGATTCTAAGAAGGTCCACCACACTGAGTGGGGAATAAGAAAGCAGAGAGCGAGCAAGTACAGAGCACCCATGCAGACACGAGTCCCAGCTACTTCTGCTTCCTTGTGGGAAATGTGAGGCCCACACTCAGCAGGGGAGGATGGACCCCAGCGGCCCTGGCTCCAGGGCCCTCCGGTGCATCTATTTCCTGAAGCATGCTTGGCTTTGGGAGTTCACTTCTTTTAGCATCTCAGGTCCTCCAGACGCCTGGGCAGAGAACCAAGAACTCTCTCCACTTTCCGCAGTGAGAAAGACAGATCTTATTCGTTAAAACCCTTCTCCCCAGTCCGAGGGCATCCAGCCACCTGGGAAGAAGGGGACCGATCCTTCAAGCACACTGAACCATGGGAACTAGGGAAGGGAAAAAAAAATCTGAGGACGGCAGGAGACCCAAGAGGCCTCTGACTCCTGCAGACCCACAGCTCTTGCTGTTGGGAAGGTTTTTTTGAGCTCTGCAATCAGATTGATACATCAATTTTTTTTTTTTTACTCATTTCTTAAATAATTGGGAACACCTTCTACATGCCAAGTGATGTGCCAGGTACTATGGATCTCAGGTGAACAAAAATAGATCTAGTCCTGTCCTCGTGGAACTTGAAGTCCAATGGGGAGACAGGCATTGATCAGAGAGTGATGGATTTAAAATTGAGATGTTAGAGAGGGCTCCTCTGAGGAAGTGGCACCTGAGCAGAGATCTGAAAGAGGATAGGAGTGAAGAAGGAAAGGGAGGAAAGAGCACTCTGGGCAGAGGCAACCGTGCAAAGGCCCTGTGGTGGGAGAGGTCGTGGAGAGGATGAGAGGCTGAAGGAGCCTAGGGGGAGCTGGAGCACAGAAACTGAGAGTGGGACCAAGATGATGTTTAAGGTGTGGGCATCCCAGGCAGGAACCTTAAAGGTCATGTTAAGGGTTTTCATTTTTATTTAAGAGAAATTGAAGGGTTTTCAGGAGGGGGAAGCCATGGTCAGAACAATGCATTGGAATACACTGATTTCAGGGCTGCAGGTAGAGAACAGATTCAAAGGGGGTTCAGATGGCTGTAGCAGTTGTCCAGCTGAAGGATGGGAGTAGCTTTGACCATGGTGATGATGCTGAGACAGGAAGAAGTGGATGGATTCAAGAGATGTTTTGGAGGTAAGTCAACCAGTCTTGGGGATGAAATGGAGGGAGAGGGTGGGGTTCAGAACACTTCCTAGCTTGAGTGACTGGATGGATACTGATGCCCTTCACTGAGACACTACAGAGGAAGACTAGGGAGGTGTTGGGAGGTGGGTCAGGAAAGGGGAATAGCCTGGTTCCCTTTTGGATGTGCTGAGTTTGCTGGACCTTTGAGACACACTGGAGGAGTCCAGCTGGCAGTTAGATGTGCAGGCTGGAGCTCAAAGGAAAGTGTGGCTTGAAACATAGATTTAAGAACTGTCAGGAATGCCCTGGCGGTCCAGCGGTTAGGACTCAGCGCTTTCACTGCCATGGGCCTGGGGTCAATCCCTGGTCGGGGAACTAAGATCCTGCAAGGTGCGCGGCACGGCCAAAAAAAAAGTGTCCATACCCTGGTGTGGGTGAGATCACTAGAGGGTGTACAGAGAGAAAAAAGGAGGGCTCCTAGGACAGCATCATGAAGAACTTCAAATTTAATGACGGGTGGGGGGTGGAGGGGGGTAGGGGTGAGATGCCTCCAAAGAGGTAGAGGTGTGGCTGAAAAGGCAGAAGGAAATGCAAGGAAATGCTGAATCATGAAAACCAAGGGACGGGGAGGTTTCTATCATTGGTCAGAGGGAAGAGTAAAGCTTTGAATAATGGCCACTGGATTTAGTAATGTGGAGGTCCTGGTGACCTTAGTGAGAGATGCTTTCATTCAAATAATGAGGTGGAAAGCTAGAGAGGTGAAGATAAGGAAAGGAGACAAGGAAGTGGAGATGAGTGTAGTCAGCCCCTCGGTGAAGTTGACTTGTGAAGAGCAGGAAAGGAAAAGGTTTCATGTGCCAGTGGCCACACTCACCCAGTCTTTCCCTAGACCTAATTCTTGAGCCTGACTTGTTTTGCTGGTTCCCCTCCTCAGTGTCCATCTTGAGGCACATTTAGAACAATAAATAGGAGGCAGGCCTTTAATCTGACCCTGTCCTGAGACACTTCATCTAAGGCAAAAGTCTTACTGGGCCTTTGTTGCCCAAAGCATTGCTTATATCTCATCTTTTTCTATTTAGCGTATAGATTTTTAACCCTGGAAGGCCCAAGACTTCTGGATTCTATCTCCTTTCATTCCTACTTGAACACCAGGTAATTCTTTGCTGAGCTCATCTCGTCCTTCTAAATCCTCACCAAATGCGGCCAGTAGTAGCCAACAGGGATGACTGGTTTTTCTGCTTTCCAGCCTCTTCCTTGTGGGCTGCCAGCTTGGAAAACACATAGGGTACCTGCCCAGTCAGAGCAGGCATTAGCTTTTTTTTAGCTTTACCCAGTGTTTTGCTAGCGCAGAACACAGAACTCCTACTTTTCAAGGGTCCTACATCACTTTGATCACTTCTGCCCAAGTGCTAAGCCAATGTCACCACGGGCGAGTAACTCAATTCCTCTGGGCCTGTTTCTTCATTGGCAAAATGAAGATAACAGTACAACCTACTTCATAGGGCTGTCATAGGAACTGAGTGAGTCAATGCAGGTACTGTGTTAGCCCAATGTGTGGTCTAGAAAAAGCACTCGGTACATGTTGGCTGTTCAAATAGTCGAGGAGGAATTACATGTGTTTGTATGAGACTGATACTAAGTTCAGTCTCACTAAGAGTCTGATATACTAAGCAGCCTCCTTTTAAAAAGTATTATAGTGAAAAGTTCACCTGCCCAGGGGACAGGATACTCACTCATGCTGGTCAGTCGGTGATTTTTTTTTTCTCTATAAGCAAATCTACACTGGAAGCCCAATTACCATCTGTTATCAGTTACCAACAGCTATAATACTGTTGGTAACTGTAGGCAGCTATAATGCTGCATAACAAATCACCCCCTAACTTGGTGGCTTCAAATAATAAGAATAATAAGAATTTATTTAGCTTAAGAGTCTTTGGGTTTGGACTGGGCTTGGCTGGGTAATTCCTCTGGTCTTGACTAGTCTCACTTACCTACCAACTGACTTTGGCTAAGGGGAAAGGGATGACTTGGACACATGACTCTCATCCTCCAGAAAGCTAAGCTGGGCAGGCTTTCAGGTGGTGGCAGAAGAGGTACAAGAGCTCCAGCAAGCCCAATTGTGCCAGTGCTTTTCAAGGCCCTGCTTACTTCATGATAACCGACATCCGTTGGCCAAGCAAGGCCCTGGCTGACCCCAGGGTCAGAGGGGAGGGCCCTGCAAAATCACAGCAAAGGGAGTGGCTACAAGGGCTAAGAGTCTGTCAGACCCTCATAAAATTGATCGGTGAGAGTGAATTCAGAACAAGGGAAGCTATTTCTAGGATATTAAAAATAGGTGTCTCAGAGCTCCACGGCCTGGTGTGGAGGTGCGCCTGTCACATGAGGCTGGATGTCCCACAGCCTGTGCCCAGTTGAGTCAGTGCCTGAGACACACGGACCAATCCTAACTTCTCTTCTGTTCACTTATCCCTCCTTCAAAGGTCCTCCGGAGCACGGGCTGTATCTCATTCACCTCTGTCTCCTGGGCCTGGCACTAGGCCTAGCACATGGTGCTAGGGCTGACAACCTCTGCTTGTGAATCAGTGAAATAAAGAGTGAAATTATAGGGACTTCCCTGGCAGTCCGGTGGTTAAAACTCCGTGCTTCCACTGCAGGGGACATGGGTTCGATCCCTGGTCAGGGAATTAAGATCCCGCACACTTTATAGCGTGACCAAAAAAAAAAAAAAAAAAAATCCTTCTCTGATCCCCAGCATCTAGTGAAGACCATTATAGCGTAACTTTCTAATTAGATTTCGGAGCATCACTCTTCCTGTTTGGACCAAGCCCACTGCTGTTTCTATTTGCGCAGGAAACACAGCATCTAGTATGACAGCTACTAAAACCTTCTCACTCTGCACGACTCTGCTTAGGGGTGGGAGCAAAGAGAGACAGGGGAGCAGGGGAGAGCCTGTGCTCTTAGGAGCAACCAGCACTGGCTTGTCAGCAAAAGTGCTGGAGCCAGTGGGTGCAACAGAGGTTGGACAACTCAGCTGAGGGCCCTGGAATGGGGTTCACATAGTCTTTCCGACCAGCCACATCCAGCTCTGAGACAGCCTGTGGCTTGGAAGGAAAAGACGGATAGTGACAGCAAGACCCAGAAAGCTTCCATCCTCACCTCTGCTGCTCAGGGTAAGGATGAAAGCCTTGAAGCAGGGCAGAGATCGAGCCCTGCCCCTGGCCCCCCGAAAATCCAAAGGCAGTCTCTCTGAACTCCAGACCGTCACCTGGAGAGCTAGGTTGCACCTGTCCTCCTTGGAGGGCTCAGGTGTTCAGGCTGGAACGGCTGAGGCTGTGATATCATCTCTACAAGAGTCAGGGCCCGAGGGGGAGGGGGGAGCCTATAGGGAACCGAGAGGGGGTCTCCGCGAAGGACTCTGCACAGCAGTCGTCCATGGACCAAGGCAAGATGCAGGTGAGGAGTCAGGGCAGAAGAGTAATGACGACAGTTCTGCGTTTCGAGGTAGCAGATGGGGCCTCGGTGCACAGGCCCTGGAGGCCCACTGCCTGGCTTCTGAGTCCAGCTCCCACGCTTCCCGCCTGCGGCTTCCGGCAAGCAGCTTCATCTCACCAGGCCTCACTTTCCTCATCTGGCCATGGGAATGATAGTTGTGCCTGTCTCATCTCCCTGTTGTGAGGCCTGAGTGATGTCATTCGAGGAATGCTCTTAGCGGTGCTGGGCGTGCCTTCGGCCAACACCACCATTAGCCGTGATTACGAGTGTCGCTCAGGTGCCAGATACTGTGCTGAGCACTTCACACAGGTGACTTCTTTTAGTCCTTACACCCACACCTGAGGTGGTTCTTTGACTTTCCTTTCTACAGATGAGAGACACAGAAGCGTGGAGAGGTTAAACAACGTGACCAACCCAGCTGACCAAGGGGAGAGCCAGGACTCTACCTTAGGCCTGACCCCCAGGCAGCTGCCCTGAACTGCTCTGCTTTATTTCTCCAACACGTGTCCCAGGGCATCACCAACTGTGAACATTTCACCACATACTAACTAACTGAAATCCACTGAGAAACAAAATGTACATCTTAACATCATAATTTGTTTTAACTCTACATGCTGTGATGTGTAGTTACGTAAAATGTGTTCATATTGTCCTTTTTAAGAGAACATTCTCCTCCTTGGCAGGAGTATCTGGATTCAGGCGAGACCTGGGACCTAGCAAAAGACTACCTCTCAGGTTACGAGGAGGTAGATTTCTCCTCTGCACGTCTTCTCCCTGGACGCCTGATGCTATTTATCTTGGATGGCTTCAACTTTTCCACCATCCGCCCTGAAATGTCCGACTGCTGACAGACATTTGTTTCTTAAAGGCAAAGGAGCGCTCCACTCCTTGCCTCAGGTCACCTGTCTCACCGATGCCATGTCACCTGACTAGGGAAGAGCCTAACGCTGGTCCTCAATGCCAGAGGGTTCACTGGGAAACCAAACAAGGTGGCTTAACTGGGAGCTGATCAGCACCCTCAGCTTGGCAGCTGCAGGATGGCAAGTCCTCCATCCTCAGATACGACGGGCTGTACCAATAAGATGCTGTCAGCGCAGGTCTCCCAGCCCTGCTTGCCATTTAAGGCTGCGTGAACTTCCCCATCATGGAAACTTCCTGTCTAGCCACGATAGCAGATGGATGGAAAGATAAAAGACTCTCTACTCCCCCAGTGGAATCTTTCCCTGGGGATGTTTAAAAATACGAACAAGGTTTGGGTCAGTGCCACCCTCACTGAGCTGAAGAGACAGAGCAGATGACCTCCAGACGATGGCCAACGCCAGTCAGAGGTGCCCCTGCGATGACCCCGACAGATAGGCCCCATCTAAGGCTCAGGGTCGGGTAAAAGGGATTTGGCTTATGGATTCTGAAGACTTAAAATGATTAAGAGAGGAAATGATGGGGAGAGGACAGCTTTTACTGCCCCCGTTTGACGTCTGATGTGGGATCCTGTGCGACAGGTCTTGTGAGACCACTTCAGATGGGACAGGGCAGGGCCAGATGCCTGTGTGCCCCACAGAGGCTCTGAATGAGGTCAGTGAGCAGTGATGTGTCACAGGGAGAGGAATAAGTCCAGCTTTGTTCATCACAGATCCTTGCGGGGTGGCTGGCCCTTGCAATATGTTTATTAATTTTTAAAAAATGTCCTGTGGCTGGCCCAGTTTTACTTAATGCCTAATAAAGGGAAAAACTGTTTACATAGCACCCCTGGTCTGACACTGAGCAGCTGAAGTTAAGCAAGATCCTTCACTTTCAGAGATGACACAAGACAGCAGCCTGGGAAGAAAACATCGCCTTTAGAAGCATGCCATTCCCAGGTCAAAGTGGCAGCAGCTGAACGTTATGTTAAATAAGACAAAGTCAGGGTTAGGAGAGATCAAACCCCCGGGGGATAAAGCCCAAGCTGCATACTTGGCTGCTGGGATTTGTTGCGTAAGAGTCCAGGATAGATACGTAAGTCAGTGCCCAACTCATGTGCACTTCTGACAGTCCAGACATCTCTCTACATAAATTCTGTTTAACGTTCTCCACACAGTACATCAAATGAGGCCCGAGAGATTGGCCAGAGTCTGTGGTGAGCTCCCAGGGCGATCGATGGCTGCTTCTGACCGCCATTTCTCACTCCCATTCCTTGTTTAGGTGACAGTGCTACAGATTTTTCCACCGAAGTCCTTGACACCAGGGTCTGTTTTCTCTCGTCTTTACTGGCTGGTAAGACATCCCATGGTTCCTTAACAGGTCTGGCTTTCCTACCTGCAGGACTCTGCCTTGCATGAAGCTCTGGTGACCTCGCTGACATGGCAGGCCATTTGTGTTAGGAGACAGCTCCTAAATCTCAGGCTGAGGCCATGACCTAACGCTGACACCTAATATCTACCGAGAGCTTACTGCGTGCTGGGGACCACGGAAGAGCTCCGTGTGCTGTATCTCTTCACGTCTGATCTTCACAAATAGTTAAGACAGGGAGCATCATCATCATCCCCATTTTATAGATGAGGAAATCGAGGCTCAAGGCAATTCATTTATCCAGACAGTAAGCAGCAGAGTCAGGATGTGGCTTGTAACCGGTTCCTACCCTCACTTTACGAGCGCTACCGTGGGTGACCAAGTGCTTACTTTGGGAAGCACCTGGCAGCTTCCTGTTCCCTGTGTCAGTGGTCCCCAACCTTTATGGCACCAGGGACCAGTTTCACGGAAGACAATTTTTCCACAGACGGGCCATGGTTCAGGCGGTAACGCAAGCGATGGGGAGCGGCAGATGAAGTTTGCTCACTTGCCTGCCGCTTACCTGCTGCTGTGCGGCCAGGTTCCTAATAGGCCGTGGACCAGTACCAGTCCATGGCCCGGGGGTTGGGGACCCCTGCCCTATGTGACTCACAGGTCATGGCTCAGAACCGTCAAGTTTCTTTACTATAACTTCTCAAAGCATCGATTTCTACACAGTTTCCACCAGTAAGGTAGCATGTTCTGGCAGAAAGTTCATGAGCTTTGGAGACAGACTGAACTAAGCAAGATTCTGGCTTTCTGACCGAGTAGCGACTTAATCTTGGACAAATCTCTCTCTCTGAGCCCACTTTCTCATCTACAAAATAGGTGTGACACCACTTGTCTGCAGGAGAGTTGTGAAGCTCTACTGAGATCATGTAAGTAAATAAAGGCTGGTTCTCTCCTCTTCTCTCCTCAGCCAGGGACACTGAGGGGCAGGCAGGATCATGAGGAAGCTCCGTGGGAACCCCGAAGCTCAATAATGCTGGAAACGTGTACCTCCTGCCTGCGTGCAGCTCTTGTGCTCACGAACTGCCCGCCTAGCAATTCTGGCCTGCTTTCCTCCGATCGCACCTTTAATGGTCCTGGCCCAGTCTGGGCGATGGCCGTTCTGACTGGATTACAGCTCCTAGGGGAAAATTCCTCCAGTGAGACTACCCTCCCGGCAATGTCGAAATCTTCTAGTCCTAGAGCTAAACACTTTCAGCTAATTCATCCTAACATATTATTTCTTATGCATTATTAGTTTGTCAACTAAAACGATCCTGGAGACTGTAGAAATATAGAAAATATTTGCTATAGTGCTGCATGAAGATAAAACCTACGACTGTGACCTTGTAAAGCTCTATAAACGTATGCCTGTGGATTACATAAGAGACAAAATTAAAATAATTGTGTGAGGGCTGGGGAGTTGTGATTTCCTTTGTAAAATACTCTTTAATATTCAATTATCGTTCAATTCACAAAGTGAGCATTTTAGAGAAATCTGATGAGGATGCTGACTCTTAAGGAGCACGCCCACACCATTCCAGCCCGCTGCCCTCATTCTGCCTGCTGGGCCTTTGAAGGATTCCGCTCGGGGGGCTTGGATCAGCCTCCCTTGGCAGAAAGAACCATCCCAGGTTGGAAGGGGGAATTTCACTGGAACAAAGCCCTGGGTCACCCGGGGAGCTTTCCACACAGCACGAAGAGCCGGCTGCCCCTCTGCACTGAGCTCACTTCTGGCTGAAGCAACAAGCTGGCACAATCACTTCCCCTACAGCGCCCTCCCGTGGAGCCAGAGAAAAGTCGGGCCCAAACATCAGTAACTTAGACAAACTGCTTTGAGGCTTAGAACGGAACCACAAGGTCTTAGAATGAGATACACTGAACATTTACACGTCCTCAGGAGAGAGGCGGGTCCATCACTGGAGGCAGGACCAACGGTCTGGGTGGGCTGAGCGTCTAAGGAGAAGCAGGACATCAAGGCCAATACCCATCATAAGCAGTGAGCATCCGCAGACCGAGGCCAGGCAGGCAGTGGCGCTCAGCTCAGTGTGGCTTTTCAAAGAGGTATTCGAGATCTGGGGCCCGCAGTCGCTGCTCTCTGTTTTTGTTCTTAGCAAAGTCTCTCAGCAGGGCCATGACTTCGTTTTCAAATATTTCTGGGGCTGGTTTTGCTTCTGCAAGAGAAGGATGGGCAAAAAGAATTACGTTGGTCAGTCAGTTGCCAGGTATAAGGATCTTGAAACTCGAAACACTGGCCTTGGCCAAAAACCACAGTGGATACAAAGAGCAGCTCCATTCTTCCTCTGAATATACACGGCAGCCTGTACCGCGGGTTGGCAACCTACAGCAGCCAGTATTTGTAAAGAGCTTTACTGGGACAGCTGCTCTCCCTTGTTTACATACTGTCCGTGGCTGCTTCTGTGCTACGATGGCAGAGTTGAGTAGTTGCCACAGAGACCATATGACTGCAAGAC
Source organism: Mesoplodon densirostris (assembly GCF_025265405.1). Taxonomy (NCBI): domain Eukaryota; kingdom Metazoa; phylum Chordata; class Mammalia; order Artiodactyla; family Ziphiidae; genus Mesoplodon; species Mesoplodon densirostris. Next base: position 10,672,932 of record NC_082667.1, read on the forward strand.
GATGACATTTACTATCTGGTCTTCCATGAGCAATCCTGCTGACCCCTGGCCTGTCCAATCTTGGCCGTACTGTTTTGCTCTGCATTTGGTACTTCAATTGTTTTCTGAGTACTGTGTTTTCCCTTCTAGCCTATATATTTCCTGAGGCAAAAATCCTTGGATGTAAGTGACAGCGACTGATAACTAGTAAACTTAAGCATGAAAGAATTTACTGGAAAGCTAATAGAGGCCCCCCAAATTAACATGAACCTGGAGAACCAGATTTGCATGGAGAGGTAGCAAACGCACCGAGAGCAGAGAGATGAGGATGCCAGCCTCAGGCCAGAGCAAGAGAGCCTGGCAGGATGCTGCTCACCTCCAATCTTTCTTTCCAACCGTGAGATGCTCACTTAAGGTTCCAATTACAAGTAAAGCCTCCCACTGGGAAACCTTAGGTAATATGCTTTGGAATTACCCTCCTAGCAAGACTAGGTACAATGCTAGGAGAGGGAATTCCCCCAAACAAAGTTTGATTTCCCCTCACTGGGCACAGAGCCTGGTATGTGGTGGGCCTGGCATGTGTTTTTCTGTGTGTGACGACCAGAATAAGATCAAGGAGGTTTAGGCTTCCCCCTAGGATGCTGAAAGTTGGAAAGAACATTATACTCAGCCCAAATAGAAAAAGTCAGATAAAAGTAGAACTATCGTAACTTTCTGAAGTCATCAGAGAGCTGAGGTCACAGGGCACCCAAGAGAATAAAATCTAAGCAAAGAGAGACCCCTCAAAGGAGAAAATGGATAGGAACACATGCTCACTTGAGAGAGGGCACAGGAAGATGAGGCGCTGGGCACATACAAACAGCTAAGTAGAATTTAGCTAAAATTGTTCATCAACTGCTGAAAGCCAAGTAGGCTAGCGTGAGAGGTACAAAAATCTCTGGGAGCCACAGACACAAGGAGAATTTGCCCCAATGTGCAGGTTCTTCTCAACAATCCCCCACTAAGCATGCACATGACAAAGACTGTGTCCAGAGCAGGAAGCTGGAGAAAGCCTCCCTCAGTGATACAGGCCAGGAGGAGGGGAGCAGCCAATACTGCCCGCCCACCCAAAAAAGCATAATGCCCAGCCTGGTCCTTCCTTCTCTGAAGAACAAAAGCCTCAAGGGGCTGGGAGTAGATCAGCGAATCCTGTCTCCTACAGGGCACATGTGAGGACACATTTGGGCTGGTGGAAGGGTAAAAGAAAAAAAATCCTCTACCCTGATGGGACCAGCAGAATCACTGAGAAAGCCCACCCTCAAGACCCATGGCCACAGGGACCAATGCTGGACCAGGATAATAGAGAATACCCTCCCTTCCCCAAACCAACAAGCACCAAGTGGAAATCAATAGGTATCTACAGCTGGGAGCGGGCAAGAGCAGCAATGGGGAGAGATTTCCTTTGAAGCGCAGAAATAGAGGAAGATGCACATGGTAACAATAGAGGCTGGTGGTGAACTGAAGGGAACTAAAGCAATAACAAAATCCAAAGTAAGCTTAACTCCTAACTAGACTGACTCGATTCCAACAGCCCGGCAGAAGAATCATGCCCATTTCTAAGCATAAATACCATTTCCCTCAGTTTTTACTGTCTCACTCATGATGTCTAACATTTAATCAACTGTGCCTAACACACACACAAAAGAAAAGTGAAAAACAACACACTGTGAAAGGACAAAGCAATCAACTGAAACAGACTCAGGGATGACGTGGATGTTAGAACTATTAGACAGGGGATTTAAATAAAGTAACTATGACTATTATGTTAAAGGTGCTAGTGGAAAAAGTAGGAAAAATGCATGAACTGATAAGGAGCTCCAGCAGAGGTGGAAACTGTGAAAGTCAAATGGAAATGTTAAAAATAAAAATAGGAATATAGTAGCCCATAAGCAGAATGGACTCTTCATAATATTTAATGGTCAAGGAAAGAATTAGTGAAGTGGAAGAAAGGTCAATAAATATTATCCAATTCAAATTACTCAAACTAATACATGAAAAGAAACATAAGAGTAAAAGACACAAAACACAGAATCCAAAAGCTGTGGGACAATATCTGTCTAAACCAAGTGTAACTAGAATCCCAGAAGGAAAAGAGGAAGAAAATGAGGCAGAAGAAACATATGAAGAGATAATGGATGAAAAATTTCCAACAATAACATAAGGTAGGAAACACAGATCCAAATCCAGCTCAATTCCTAACCAGACTGACTCGTTCCTGCATACTAACAGCCTCACAAAAGAAGAGTGCCCGTGTAAAGTGCTGAAAAAAATAATTGTGGGGACTTCCCTGCTGGCACAGTGGTTAAGACTCCGAGCTCCCAATGCAGGGGGCTTGGGTTCAATCCCTGGTCAGGGAACTAGATCCCACATGTGTGCCACAACTAAGAGTTCACATGCCGCAACTAAGGAGCCGGTGAGCCGCAACTAAGGAGCCCACCTGCCACAACTGAGACCCAGCGCAGCCAAGTAAGTAAGTAAATAAAATAAAGAAATAAATTATTTTTAAAAATAAAAGAAATAATTGCGAACCTGTAATTCTATATCCACTGAAAATATCTTGAAAACGACAAACAAAAGCTACCTACACGACAAGAAATATTAAAGGAAGTTCTTCAAGCAGAAGGAATATGATACCAGAGAAACATGGATCTACATAAAGAAATGAAGGTCTCCAGAGATGATTAAAATGAAGGTAGGGCCTCCCTGGTGGCGCAAGTGGTTGAGAGTCCGCCTGCCGATGCAGGGGATACGGGTTCGTGCCCCGGTCTGGGAGGATCCCATATGCCGCGGAGCGGCTGGGCCCGTGAGCCATGGCCGCTGAGCCTGCGCGTCCGGAGCCTGCGCGTCCGGAGCCTGTGCTCCGCAACGGGGGAGGCCACAACAGTGAGAGGCCCGCATACCGCCAAAAAAAAAAAAAAAAAAAAAAAAAAAAAAAAAAAAATGAAGGTAAATATAATGTACCTTATACATAATATGTGTTATAGGTTACATACATATTTATATATAGTGTTATAATTTACATATTTACAAAATACAAAATACAATGTATTCTCTCCCTTATTTTAAATTGCTCTAAAGATAACTGTCTAAAGTAAAACAACAGAAATGTAGTGTAGACTTACAACTTAAGTAAAAAGTGTGACAACAAAAGCAGAAAACATGGAAGAGAGAAATTGCAGTGTACTCCTGAAAGTTCTTACATTATACATGAGACAGTATACTATTCTTGAAGGTAGACTATGATTAATTAAAGATGTATACTGTAAATCCTAGGGCAGTCACTAAAAAAATTATAGAGAGATATAAATGATAAACCAATGATGGAGATAAAATGAAATTTTAAACACCCCCCCCCGGGCTTCCCTGGTAGTGCAGTGGTTAAGAATCTGCCTGCCAATGCAGGGGACACGGGTTCGAGCCCTGGTCTGGGAAGATCCCACATACCGCAGAGCAACTAAGCCTGTGTGCCACCACTACTGAAGCCCACATGCCTAGAGGCTGTGCTCTGCAACAAGAGAAGCCACCACAATGAGACGCCAGCAAACTGCAACGAAGAGTAGCCTCCACTCACTGTGACTAAAAAAAAAAAAAAAAAAGTCCCTGTGCAGCAATGAAGGCCCAATGCAGCCCTAAATAAATAAATAAATAAATTTATTTAACCCCCCCCCCCCAAAAAAAAATCCATGGTAACAGAGGGGGAAGAGAACAAAGAACAGATAGCAGAAACAGGAAACAAAAAAAAAGATGGTAGATTTTAGTTCAACCACACTGGTAATTAATTATGTGTAAATGGCCAAAACACACCAATGGAAAGATAAAGACTGTAAGATTGGATAAAAAAGAATGATCATGGGCTTCCCTGGTGGCGCAGTGGTTGGGAGTCTGCCTGACGATGCAGGGAACACAGGTTCGTGCCCCGGTCCGGTGCCGCGGAGCGGCTGGGCCCGTGAGCCATGGCCACTGGGCCTGCACGTCTGGAGCTTGTGCTCCGCAGTGGGAGAGGCCACAGCAGTGAGAGGGCCGTGTACCAAAAAAAAAAAAAAAAAAAAAAAAAAAAAAAAAGATTATATATGCTATCTATAAGAAGCTCAATTTAAAGACAAAGATAAATTAAAAGAATGGTGTGGTAAGCAGAATTCTAGGTTGGCCCTCAGTATCTCCCACTCCCCTGTGTACAAGCCCTGTGTAATCCCCAGGACTGTGAATATGATGATCTTCACACCCATGACTGGGTTATGTTATATGGCACAGTCAGGACAGGAAAATTATCCAGGTGGTTCTGACCTACTCACGTGAGATTTTTTTTTTTTTGCGTTACGCGGGCTTCTCACTGCTGTGGCCTCTCCGCTGCGGAGCACAGGCTCCGGACGCGCAGGCCCAGCGGCCATGGCTCACGGGCCCAGCTGCTCCGTGGCACGCAGGATCCCCCCAGACCGGGGCATGAACCCGTGTCCCCTGCATCGGCAGGCGGACTCCCAACCACTGCGCCACCAGGGAAGCCCACGTGAGCTCTTTAAAAGCAGAAGTTTCTCCAGCTGGTGGCAGAAGGGGACGTCAGAGAGATGTAAAGCATGAGAGGGATTCCACGTGAGGGAGGATCTCCAATGCTGAGACAGAGGGGCCATGTGGCAAGAACCCGAGAGCAGCTTCTAGAAGCTGAAAGACATTAACAGCAAGCAAGACAACCAGGATCTCAGTCCTACACCTCAGGGAATGAATGCTCCCTGAAACCTGAATGAGCTTCCGGGCAGGAATGTAGAAGAGATGACGTTGATTTCAGGCTGTGAGATCTGGGCACAGCTTCTGACCTACAGGACTGTGCACTAACAAACGGTTGTTGCTTAAAGTCACTAAAGTTTGTGGCAACAATAGAAAACTAATATAAATGGAAAAATATATACTATGCAAACACGAATCAAAAGAAAGCTGGAGTGTCTACTATCAGACACTTTGGAACTATCAGCAATAAAGACAGACATTATATAATGATAAAGGACTCAATTCATCAAGAAAATCTAACAATCCTAAATATGTCTTCACATAATAACAGAGCTATAAAATATATGAAGCAAAAACTGTGAGAACTGAAATGAGTAATAGACAAATCCACAATTATAGTTGGGGATTTCAACACTCCTTAGTAATTGATAGAGAGTACAGACAAAATCAACCAGAATATACAAGACATGAAGAACGGTATCAGGCAACTTGACCTTGTTGACATTTACAGAAAACTTCACCAACAAGCGCGGAACAGCATGTTGTGTTCAAATAAATGCACATGGAACATTTATTAAGATATACACATTTCAGGCTTCCCAGGTGGCGCAGTGGCTGAGAATCCGCCTGCCAATGCAGGGGACACAGGTTCGAGCCCTGGTCCAGGAAGATCCCACATGCCGTGGAGCAACTAAGCCCGTGTGTCACAACTACTAAGCCTGCGCTCTAGAGCCCGCGAACCACAACTATTGCAGCCCACGTGCCACAACTACTGAAGCCCGTGCGCCTAGACCCTGTGCTCTGCAACAAGAGAAGCCACGGAGATGAGAAGCCTGCGCACTACAATGAAGAGTAGCCCCTGCTCGCCACAACTAGAGAAAGCCCATGCGTAGCAATGAGGACCCAACACAGCCAAAGATAAATTATTAAAAAAAAAAAAAAAAAAGATATACACATTTCAGGCCATAAAACAAATTTCAAGAAATTTAAAAGAACTGAAATTATATAGCCTACATTCTGTGGCAACAATGGAATCAATAACAGAAAAATACCTGGAAAATCTGGAAATATTTGAAAATTAAACATACTTCTAAATAACTCACAGGTCAAAGAAGAAGTCACAAGGGAAATTCGAAACTATTTTGAATTGAATGAAAATGAAAACACAACACATCCAAATTTGTATCATAAGGCTAAAGCAGTGCTTGGAAATTTATAGCATCAAATGCTGGTAGTGAAACAGAAAACAAAAAACCCAATTAAAAAAAAAGGCAGGAGGAAGATTGAGGGACACAACACCAAAGAGGTATGAATGGCAAATGACTTGAAAAGACCCTCAGGACTTCCCTGTTGGTCCAGTGGCTAAGACTCCACGCTCCCAGTGCAGGGGGCCCAGGTTCGATCCCTGGTCAGGGAACTACATCCCACATGCCGCAACTAAAACATTCCGCATGCCGCATCGAAGATCCTGCACGTAGCAACTAAGACCAGGTACAGCCGAATAAATAAATAAATATTAAAAGAAAAGAAAAGAGAAGACCCTCAATATCTTTAGTCATTAGGGTTGTGCCAACTAAAACTACAGCGACACATCACTACACGCCTCTTAGAATGGCTAAAAACAAAAACAAATTAAACCCTGACAATACCAAGTGTTGGTAAAGATGTGGAACATCTCCTCCTCCCCTCTCACTCTGGTCTGGGCAATCACTGGTCTGTTTTCTGCTACGTAGTTTTGCCTTCTCCAGAATACAATATAAATGGAAATCATACAGTGTAGAGTCTTTGAGTCTGGCCTCTTTTACTTGGCATAGGAGTTGACAAACGATGGCATACTGCCCATTTCTGTATGGCCTGTGAGCTAAGAATGATTTTTAACTGGTTGAGGGAAAAGAGTCAAAAGAATATTTCATGACACATGAAAATTATACGAAACTCAAATTTTAATGTCCATCAATAAAGTTTGCTATAATGTTAAACATACATTTACCATATGACCCAGAAACGCTTTTCCTGGGCATTTACCCAAGCAAAACTAAAACCTACATTCACAAAAACCTGTATGCAAAGATTTACAGTTTAGGCTTTATTCATAGTTGCCTAAAACTGGACATATCCTAGTGTCCTTCAACTGGTCAGCAGATAAACAAACTGTGGTACATCCACACGTTGCAATTCCACTCAAAACAAAAGAATCAACTATTGGGACTTCGCTGGTGGTGCAGTGGTTAAGAATCCACCTGCCAGGCTTCCCTGGTGGCGCAGTGGTTGGGAGTCCGCCTGTCGATGCAGGGGAAGTAGGTTCATGCCCCAGTCCATGAGGATCCCACAAGAATCCACCTGCCAATGCAGGGAACACAAGTTCGATGCCTGGTCTGGGAAGATCCCACATGCCGCAGAGCAACTAAGCCCGTGCGCCACAACTACTGAGCCTGCGCTCCAGAGCCTGCATGCCGCAATTACTGAGCCCGCGAGCCACAACTACTAAAGCCCGCATGCCTGGAGCCCGTGCTCCACAACAGAAGAAGCCACTGCAGTGAGAAGCCCATGCACCACAACAAAGAGTAGCCCCCGCTCGCCACAACTAGAGAAACCCTGATCACAGCAACGAAGACCCAATGCAGCCAAAAAAAAAGAATGAACTACTGATACAACAACATGGGTGAATGTCAAATGCACTATGCTAAGTCAGGGGCAAATATTTTCTATAAAGGGCCAGATAGTAAATATTTTACACTCTGTGGGCTTTCTAATGGTTATATAAGCCTCTAGACCAGGTATTGTCACACTTCACACTTGGAACCTATAGAATAGCTTCTATTTTAAGGTACAAATATTGAGTGGAAACACAAAAACAGGAGATGCAGAGTGACAGAAATGGATGAGATGTCTCCTAATATCTATTCTCCCATTTTTCCTTGATAATAGGATCCCCAATTTAGCTGGGCACATGGAATAGGCTACATTATTTCTTCCTTATGGCGAAGTGTAGCCATATGACTAAAGTGTGGCAGGTGGAAAATAAGCGGAATTATGGTGTATAATTTCTTGAGAAGGATCCGTAAAAAATGGGGCGTACTCTCCTACTCTTTTTCCCTGGCTGAAATAATGACATGACAGATAGAGCCTCAGCAGCCATCTTGGGTCATGAGGTAGCCCTACACAGGCGGAGGGTGAAGGAAAAGCAAGTCAAGAGGAATCTGGCCTTTGTGACTCTGAAACCCCTCTGTGCATTCTGGAGGATCCACCTCTAAACTTCTGTTATGAGAAAGAGAAACATAGTTCTGTCTTCTTTAAGCCATTATTGTTTGGGGTATTTTTACTCACAGCCAAAGCTAATCCTAACTATACACAATGAGAATTCATTCCTCACAAAGGTGGTGCCAGAAGACCTCGTGCTATGCAGCCTGAGTTGTCTCGTTCCACTCCATTCCTGGCCTGGTTTTCTTCAACCTTCCCTTTGATACTTTTTGTATGGAGCTTCCCATACAATTCCACTAAATTCCCTTTTTTGCTTAAGTTAGATAGAACAGGTTTCTTTTGCTTGCAAACAAAGAACCTTACCTCATAAAACAAATTTTGCACGCTCTGGAAAAATCTGAAGAGTGTTTGGGTTGAGTGTCTACTACATGATAAAAGAAAAATAAATGCCCAGAATACCATTCCAGACTCAAATCAGCCCAAGTCATCCTATTTTTTCACCTTATGTTGCTTATCATGCCTAGTACCTGTAGCCCAGTAGTAAATATCCCAGTCATTACTGGGTTCATTAATCAGGCGATCGTAGAGGTTCAGTTGTTTCTCTGTCATGTGGTGCAGATGTGCCTTAGCAAAGAGGCTAGAAACAAGAAAGAAAAAGAAGTTAAAAAGCCTGTCTCCAGTCAAAGAGAAGTGACATCCAGACTCCTATTCCCCTACCTAAGTAGGATGCAGTTTTCCAGCATTCCCCTCTTTCTGCTCTCATAGAGCAGTCGGGCTCTTTTGGTTTCTATGGATTCATCAGTTCGCTCCCGCCATGGAGGCAAAGGGATTTCAATCATGTCCTTCTGGGAATCTGTCGGGCTGTCACCTCTGTAGCAGCGTCTGAATGATGTCACTCTGAGTGAAGGAGACACTAGGTGGCGCCTTGACAGAGCAAGCATCTGAAACAAATAAGCCACAAATATCACACTTTTTTTTTTTTGGCCTCGACATGCGGGATCTTAGTTCCCCAACCAGGGATTGAACCTGCGCCCCCTGCAGTGGAACTGTGGATTCTTAACCACCGGACGGCCAGGGAAGTCCCCACAAACATCTTTTTAACAAGGACGACCATCCTTGTCATTCACTCAACACTTAGTAGGTGCAAAATGCATTTGATCTTCTTCAGTCCTTAAGAAGTTATGCTGATTTTATAATAACTATAAGTGGAGTTTAATCTTAAAAAATTGTGAACTACTACATTGTACACCTGAAACTTATAAAATACTGTAAATCAACTATACTTCAATAAAAAAAAAATTTAAAAAGAAGTTATGCTAATACTGTCCCCGCTTTACAGCTTAGGAAGCTGAGGCTCAGAGAGGTTAACTGACTTACCAAGATCACCCAAACAGTAACTGCTGTGAAGACTGGAACCCACCCCTGATTGCAAACATGTTCTTAACCAGTGTCTTTCCAGAACCTCTCCAGCAGAAATATTTTCTCCTTCCTTTGCATTCCCTTAAAATTCTTACAATATGGTTTGCATTCTAATCACCTGCCTGTGTTAAAATCTGAGTATACGGTGATGGTATGGCCCCTAATTCCCCAAAGTCTCCCAATCTAGAGAAGGGCAAAAAACTATCGAGATGCAATGAGGGCTTCCCTGGTGACACAGTGGTTGAGAATCTGCCTGCCAATGTAGGGGACACGGGTTCGAGCGCAGGTCTGGGAGGATCCCACATGCTGCGAAGCAACTAGGCCCGTGAGCCACAACTACTGGGCCCTGCACTTCTGGAGCCTGTGCTCCGCAACAAGAGAGGCCGCGATAGTGAGAGGCCCACGCACTGCGATGAAGAGTGGCTCCCGCTTGCCACAACTAGAGAAAGCCCTCGCACAGAAACGAAGACCCAACACAGCCAAATAAATAAATAAAATAAAATAATAAATTTATTTTTAAAAATGTATAAAAAAAGATGCAATGAGAAGGTGGTGACGTCAGCAAGATGGTGGAACAGGAAGTCCCACAATCTCCTTCTCGCATGGAGACACAAACTACCCAACAATATACCGACCAATTTCCTTTATGAGAAATCCAGAAACCAGCTAAGAGGCTCCTGAACCTCAGGTGAGCACAAAACCAGCTGCACTACAGCTGGAAGAAAAATTCATGGTACTCATTCAACATAGTCCCTCTCCTTGGCTTAGCCCAGTGCAACTGGAGAAAATTCTCAGCTCCTGGCTTCTCCCTGGGAGGGAAAGAAAACACTGAAACATACACCCAACATGCGGCCTTTCAGGGGGATGCCAGATTGACTAGTTTCTGTCTTGTCTGAATCTAAGTGTGACGGAAAAGGTGCCAGGTTGGGGGCTGCTGAGAAATAGGTGAGGGTTTGGACTAGCATACACTCACTCGCCATCGTCCCTACCTGTGGCTTAGCACAAAACAAGCAGAAGAAAACCCCCAGTTCCTGACTTCTACCTGGGGAGGAAGAGGTAGAATGTGTGTCCTACGTTCCAGCTTTTCGGGGAGCTGCCTGAGAGAATGGTTTCTGTCTTGCCTGCCTCAGAGCACTGACAGGACCCAGCATACTCTAGGTATTTGGGGGCCTCTGAAAACCAAGGAGAACTGGGCGGCTTGCTGCTGCTTCTGAGGACCTATGGTACAGCCGACAGAGGCCAATGGAAAGAAAGGAGGAGCATGCAACCAAAACTCCTGCTTTTCAAGGAGCTGCACAAGGGACTGGTTTCCGTCTTGGCCAACCTGCAGCGCTCATGGGACCTGGGATACTCTGAAGCCTGGGGGCTGCTGAGAAGGAGAGCTGGGAGGCTTGCGGCAGCTCCAGAGAACCTGTAGTACCACAAAGAGACACCAGAGGGAGCAAGAGATTATGAGCTCTTGAAAAAAGCCAGCAAATCCCTCTAGTTGGGAATCTACATGCACAAGTCTAGAGAAGACATTTCTACACAAAAGGTTTGATAGGCCCCCAGATTCTCTAGCTGGACCGATTGGCAAAGGTCTTTCCTTGTACAAAGTCAGTCCAAAAAGACTGGGAGAGGTGGTTGTTTTTTCAAATGCATGGATCTAAGCACAAAGTTGCAAGGTGCATGAAGAAATGGCAAAATGAGGCCTAATCAAAGAAATAAAACAAACTTCCAGAAACCAACCCTGGAAACAGAGGTATACGAATTACCTGACAAATAACTCAAAACAGCTGTCATCAAGATGTTCAATGAACTGAGGAAAACAATGCAAGAACAAAATGAGAATATCAATGAAGAGAAATATGAAAAAAAAATTTTGGAAATGAAGAATACAATGACCAAACTGAAAAATTCACTACAGGGGTTAAATAGCATACTTGATCAAGCAGAAGAATCAGTGAACTCAAAGACAGTTTATTTGAAACTACCCAATCAGAGGAAGAAAAAGAAAAAGAATGAAAAAGAGTGAAGTATGCTTAAGGGACTTATAGGACATCATCAAGCTGAACAATATAAATATTATGGGAACCCCAGAAGGAGAAAAAAGAGAGAAAGGGGTAGAAAGCTTATTTTAAGGAATAATGGTCAAAAACTTCCCCAATTTTGGGAAAGAAATGGACATCCAAATTGAAGAAACCCAAAGGAGACAAAGGACACTGGACAGTAACACAAAAGCATATGAAAGCATAAAGCTCACTGGTAAATGTATATATAGGACAAACACAGGATACTGTAACACTGTAATGATGGTGGGTAAATCAGGCTTAATTCTGGCTTAGAAGTTAAAAGACAAAGACAAAAAACTATAAAATATGCTAATGGATACACAACAAAAATATGTAATTGTGACATCAATAACATAAGGTGGGATGAGCAAAAGAGCAGCTTTTGTATGAGATTGAAATTGAGTTATTATCAGTTTAAAATAGATTATAAAATGTTTTATGTAACATTAACACAATAACATGTAATATGTTATTGCCCCACAATAACCACAAAGAAAACACCTATACACAATAGAAAATGAGAAAAGAATTGAAGCATGTCTCTATAGAAGAAAATCAATGAAACACAAGGGATGGCAGCAAAAGAGTAAAAAGGGACACAAAAGCTATAAGACAGAGAGAAAACAATGAACAAAATGGCAATAGTAAGTCCTTCCCTATCAGTAATTATTTTAAATGTAAGTGGATTAAACTCACCGATCAAAACACATACAGTGGCTGGATAGATTTAAGAAAACCCACAAGATCCAACTATATGCCTTACAAAAACTCATTTTAGATGTAAGGGAACATGTAGGGTGAAAGTGAAAGTCTGAAATATATTCCATGCAAAAGGTAACCAAAAGAGAGCAGAGATGGCCCTACTTATATCAGACAAAATAAACTTTAAGTCAAAACTGTCAAAAGAGATTTTAAAAGGACATAATATAATGATAAAAGGGTCAATTCACAACGAGGGTACAACAATTACACATGCAACCAATATCAGAGCATCCAAATATATGAAGCAAATATTGACGGAACTGAAAGGAGAAATAGTAACACAATAATATTTGGAGATTTCAAAAGGCATTTTCAATAATAAATCGAACATCCAGACAGAAGATCAATAAGGAAGTAGAGGACATGAACAACGCTGTAAGCCAAAAGGGCCAAACATACATATACAGAACATTCCACTAAACAGCAGCAGAATACACATTCTTCTCAAGCACACTGAGGACATTCTCCAGGATGGACAGCATGTTAGGTTTCGAAACAAGTCTTAACAAAAAAGATTGAAATCATACAAAGCATCTTTTCTGACCACAACAGAATGAAACTAGAAATCAACAGCAGAAGGAAAACTGGAAAATTCACAAATAAGTGAAAATTAAACAACACACTCTCACTCTTGAACCACCACTGGGTAAAAAGAGAAATCAAAAGGGAATTAGAAAATATCTGGAGACAAAAACACATCACAAAACTATGAGATTGAGCAAAAGCAGTTCTAAGAGAGAAAGTTACAGTGTTAACAGTCTATATTCAAAAAGAAAAACGATCTTATGAAACTATGTGAAACCATGACAGATACTAAAGTCTTAAAAAGAACAGAGAGACTTAAAAAAAGAGAAGGGGTGCCCAGAGGCTGTCGGGCCAGCTCCACCTGGGAAATAGGTGAAATCTGAATTGGGTCTCCCACGAAGACTGACGGTTCAACGATATTATGAGACAGACACACAGTGAGCTCAGGCAAGGGTGAATGTAACCTGAATCTCCCTACGTTGCAAGATCGACCTCTCCTTGGGTCTGCCCTTGCCCTGGGCTATCAGGCAGCTGGACGCTTCCCGCGGCCTCCACTTCAGAGGAAGACGAGATACAGTTCTCACTGCGGCCTGCCTAGTACCCTAGAACCCCCACTCTCCTCACCCGCGCAAGGGCCGGGAACACAGCGGCCACCGCCATTTTACCCGACCCGCATCAGAAGCCTGAGGCCCGGCCACTTCCGGGAACTTCCGGGCACCAGTTCCGCAGACATCGGCTCTGAGGACCTGAGCCGGAAGATGCGTCCTCGCGTATGGCGGAAGTGACTGTGCGTGTGACGCCGGCGGCGGGGGACCTGGGGCAGAGAGCGGTTCGCGCGCTTCGGGCCTAGTCCGGACTCGCCGCCGCCGCCGCCATATTCCCGGTAACGGGGGCGCGCGGCCGAGGGCCGGCTGGGCCGGAAGAGGGCTCGGGGACGGCGCTGAGGCGGGGAGGGGGTCGGTTGAGTTTGGGGTAGCCGGAGTTGGCGGGCGGCGGGAGGCGCGGGCCTTTGAGGGAGGGGGCCGAGGGCATCGGGCCGGGTTTGTGGGGAGGGAGCGCGGCGGGCCTAGCCGGGGGGCGAGGACTAGGCCTGGGTGGGGAGCGGAGGTGGCTGGAGCTCCGGGACCCGCAGGGACTCTAGCCGGGGCCGCTTGGGGCCTCGGCAGGTGCGGCGGGCTGTGGCTGCGGGCTTCGCCGGGATCGTTCTTCGCAGCGCCATCCGAGGGCCCCTAGGAGCAAAGGCCTGCACTTCCTCGTCGCGCCCAGGCAGCTGCGGCGCAGCTCCGGTCGGGCCCGAGGGTGATGGGCAGCGAGCCCCGCGAGCCCCGGTGGCCTGGGAGAGCGAGGGGCGGTACGAGGCCGGGGGCGGGGCGGAGCGGGTGGGGCAGAGCTCGGGCTGCCGGGATGCTGCGTCTCTGGAGACGGGAGGTTGGCAACCAATGCCCTCATCGCACCCTGGGACCCTTATGCCTTCTAACTCTTGTTTCTTTCTGGATACTGCAGTGGCATCTTTCTTACCGTGTTCATTTTCCGGGCTCGAGATCTTCCTTCCGGAGCCATGTCAGAAGGAGTGGACTTGATTGATATATATGCTGACGAGGAGTTCAATCAGGTGAGGGGTCATCGGGAACATTGGGATTTTCCTGTAGCAGCTGAGGAATCACTTGCACCAAACTTGCAGTGGTTCCAGGCTATGTCAGTCCTTGAAGATTTTATAGGCCTAAACACCCCTCTTTCAGATGTAAAATTTTCCCTCTAGCACAGGCTTCCAAGATTTCTGACCGTTCTGCTTTATGTTAACTTAAGCCTCCAGGCTTGATTTTAAAAGCTTTGATTTAAGAGTAACTAAAAATTAGGTTTAATAGAGTGGTGAATCAACCTGTGGAACTTGCTCCCCAAGGAAGCCAAAGTTGGATGTCAATCTTTTCGAAGACTAACCAAAATTAAAAATCAGAATTAGGTTTGCTATAGTGTTCATGAGGACGATGTTGATGCCTGTTCCTTTGAGATTCTCTCAAACTGCCCCTGGAGAAATGTAGTCTCCTCCCCGATAAGGCAGTGAGAGGCACAGTATAAAAGATAACTTTAACGTTTAATTTCAGCTGCATTCCAGTTGTTTTCTATCTTCCTTCCTTTCAGAAGTAGCTTGACTCCAGGCTTGAGAAGTCCATAGGCATTTTAGTGTAATAAATTTTATTGATGAATCTACTTGTTTGGTGGGGGGGGAGGTAAAGGTGTTGGACAAACCAGTTACGAAGCAGATACAGACCCAGTCATATGCTCTAAGTTGGATTTGTTGGTCTCTATATGATATGTCAAGAAATGTGATACAGTAATCTCCTTTGAAACAATAATCTCATATACAGTTCAGTTCTGAGCTCTTGAGGTCACATCTCAAGAGTGTCCCAAAATCTCTATTTAAAACTTACAAATATCTTGCCTGGATTATTTTCAGCACTGTTCTACTCGAGTAAGCTGGTTCTTCCTGTTGGCATCTTTCAATGGCTACATGTAAGGACCTGGAAGGAGGATAAAAAAAAACAGGCTAGGGAAGGAAAGTGCTCTGATTGGACCCTGACTTTGATATGAAGCAACAGAAGAGGTTGATATATGCCATTGCTTTCACTTGACATATGTTAGTCATTTTCCCATGTCTTCTCAGGCAGACTGAAGTCATGTACATGTGGCTGCTGATTAACTTAACTACATGAAGATTTTTCTTTAAATTTCAAGCAAGTCATAATTATTTATGGATGAAAAGAAAGGTTTAGAATATTTAGTTACAAACCATTGTTTTCCTATTACTTTGAATCAGACTTACTCCTTTTTACTTTTTTTTTTTTTTAGTACAAGGTAGCAAGCAAAGAAGGCTCTCTTAGTTGTTTTCAATTATTAATTTAAAAAACTTCTTTTCCCCTAATTTCCTTATCTGTGGGTTGGTAACAGTGCTGCTGATTCACTTTGGGAAATGGGTAGAACAGGGTCCTTGACCTCAGGGACATTTGGTCTGAGAAATGAGATTCCATAATTTCTTAAGCAATGCAGCTTGTCGGTCATAGACAAGACATAGGCTTCATCCAATAGTCACTGCTGTGTCAAGGTAGAAGTCATTGGCCTCAACAATTTGTTCTCTGGTCTCTTTAGTTAAACAGGACTTTTTTATGGGTCTAAGATAGGCCAAAGATGGTGTGTGAAATCAAGTAGACATTTATATCAAATGGACAGTATTTGATACTTAGTAAGTTGAAAAAAGTATAGATTTTGAATGTCTTATGTCTGGGGGAAAGTCGGGGGAGGGGTGCTTTTTTCCCCACAAGTGAGTTAATTTTTAGCAAAGCTGGTTTTAGTGTATTCTGGAGGCTGCTAAAGAAATGGTAAAAGCTCTGTTTGGCTAGAATTGTTAGAAGCAAGCTTAGACTGAAGGCAGCGAGTACACATTGTGTTTTAGAATGTTATAAGAATGTTATTGATTCACCCCAAGCTTACCCATGCACAAGAACCTTGTCACGTGTACTTTGCTCCCCGGGGAAAATAAGCACTGTTCCTAGATGGAACCCTATCGTGCTGACTCCCGGATCTCTTAAAACATGTGCTGCAAAAGCCTCTTTTGCAGAGCTACTTCACTCCTTTTACAGCCGGAATCTTAGGATTCACAGCTGCTCTCTTAGGCTGGGGAGAACAACTAGAAAAGAGACTGAGAGCTGCCATCCTGCTGAGTGTTTTCTCTCTGTTCTGTTCCTTGTGCTAAGACAGGCACTTTGCACAATATGCTCAGTTTTCCTCATTTTTATCAACAAGTATTTATTGAGCTACTTCTGTTTGCTAGGCACTGTGTTAGAAGTAGTGAGATAAAAGGAAAAAATGGATTTCTTTGCTCAAAAGAGGTTCCATTCCTGGTGGTTGAGAGCAGTGGACAGACAATGACGGAAGGAGAGTGTGAGGTGAGAACTGTGGAAATAGTAATTACAGAGTCAGAAACAGCTTTGGTTACAGGTAAAAGAAAATTATATCAAATAGGTTGCTTTGAGAAAAATACATCCTAAGCTTTATTATTCCCCTTAGATATCAGGAAAAGGGCCGGCAGGTAGGAGCATTGAGCAGACAGGTGGGGAAGTTCTCATTTAAATTCATAATCATAGGGGCTTTCCTGGTGGCGCAGTGGTTGAGAGTCCGCCTGCCGATGCTGGGGATGCGGGTTCATGCCCCGGTCTGGGAGGATCCCACATGCCGCGGAGTGGCTGGGCCTGTGAGCCATGGCCGCTGAGCCTGTGCTCCGCGACAGGAGAGGCCACAGCAGTGAGAGGCCTGCGTACCGCAAAAAAAAAAAAACCATAATCATGCAAGTTCTCTTTTGTAAACCAAGAGGCTTCATGAGACAATCACAGTTATTCTTATGCTGTTAAACGCAAAATTGTCCCTGGTATTAATTCAGTATTAAATACATACTTCTTTTTTAATCTCCCTAAAATGAATCCCTCCACATCAATGCCTGTAAAACATTGTATTTTTCACTTAATTTGGAGAATTAGATTTTTCTTTAACTGCATAAAACACCAGCTTATTTGGTAATCTGAAAGACCTCAGGCCCTATCTGTTTTTCTGTCTTAACAACTGAAGAGTAAAGTGAACTGATGTTGCTAGCAGATTTAAATCCAAACACAACTCGATACATTGTTTCTTCAATAAAATCTTCAACAGAATCCACAACAGGTCTGCGGTGTGCATCAGAATAGTTCCCACAAACTTCTTTGAACTGAGGCTCTGTGGCACAGAGAGACCATTTGAATCCTGTGACAGTTTTGCGTTCATTGAATCCTTTTTTGTTTCTTAAAGTGGTAAGGTAATCCATCCACCAGGGTCTTCCAGGACTGTCATAAAAGAGTAGATTGTTTGCCGAGGCTTACGATTTCCTGGTGATACGTTTGATCTCTGAGCTGCCCAAGTCTGCATGTTCTCTACCCAATTATCAGCAATAATTTTTGTATTACAACTTTTAGACATCTCTGAATCACAGATACTACATGGAAGGAATTCCAGTTTGGTTCCACTGACCATCTAAGATGGTGCGTTTCCTTATTCCCTTTAAGTTCCATTTCACAATCCTTGATTTATTTTTTTAAAAAAAGGCACCCTGGTTTGAAGTGTGAAGTAGTGTTGTCTAAGGATTAGAGCATTGAAGAAGATTGAGTGGTTTCTAAGTCCTTTCTCTACCTTGAACCACAAGGGCAAATCATACCTAGTACATGAATAAATAAGTGGTTTGTCTAGAGTTAGGATTGTTTGAGATATAAGGCTGTGAAATATTTTACACATAAAATGTTGAGTTATTAGCTGCAGCTTTCTTCACCTTTTTAATTTATTATCCACCCTGTGCTCTCCAGTGTTAGCTTCTCCCCGTTCTTCACATACCCATCCTTTTTTATGCAAGGTCCTTATTCATAGGTTTGACTACCTAAAATAGTTTTCCTGTGCTTATTTGCCTCACTGATTCCTTTTCTTGCTTTTAAGTTGCCCCTAAAAAGTTTACTCCCTTTTGCCATTCTCTTTGCGAGATTTTTACAAGGTTCAAACTCCTCTCCTATGGGGCTTGTTAAGAGTATTTGTAATATTTGAAGCTATTTACATGCCTCAGGAAGTAGAATCCTTTCCCCCTCAATACCAGAACAATCCAATAGTATTATCATGGTGTGCATGTTCTTCCCTTGTACTTCAGATAAACTGAGAAACTAAAAGATTGTTTCCAAAAGTTTCTGATGGTATGTAGGTCTAAGAATGCATTTTGTAGTTAGTCTCTTCTCTAGTCGAAGTTCAGGATCAGCAGTTCTGGTGATGGTATTGAAGGGAGAAAGTTACTGGAGCTTCCTGTCCTGAGTTGCATTAGGGGAAATGATTCTCCTTCAGGCAATTAAACAAGTTACCTAATACAGGTTCTTTTATTCCTGTAGTATAGGCTCTTTTTTTATTCCTGTTTTTAAAAGACAGCAATGATATGAATGAGCTATAGTTTCCCTAAAACACTCCGAACGTCTCCCTGTATCTCTCATTTGGCAGTATCCTCTTTAGCACTGTTTGGATGTTTTAGAATGTTACCTGAAAATACACTTGTCTGATCCTTAAAATAAAAAGATCCTCTCTGAGATGATGACATTGCAAAATCTGAAACATTAAGGTCCCTTAGTAGTAGTTCTTTTGATTTTAGGATTTTTTGTGTAAGTGTTAGCTTGGGCTGCTGTAACAAAATAACAAAGACTGGGTGGCTTATAAACAAATGTATTTCTCACAGTTCTAGAGGCTGGAAAACTGAGACCAGGTTCCTGTTCTGGTGAGCAGCCTCTCTCAGTTGCAGACTGCCAGCTTGTATCTTCACATCATGCAGAGCACAGCAGAGCAAGCGAGCTCTCTTGATTCTTATAAGGGCACTAATCTCTTTCATGGGCTCTACCCTCAAGACCTCATCTCATCTTAATTACCTCCTAAAAGGCCCTACCTCCTAATACCATCACACTGGGGAGTAGGGTTTCAGTGTATGTGGGGGGGAATCAAACATTCAGTCCATAACAGTAATATATCACCTAGGCAAAAAGTATATTTTGTCTGTCTTACAGAATTCACCTTTTTTTTGTTTTTTGCGGTACGCGGGCCTCTCACTCTTGCGGCCTCTCCCATTGCGGAGCGTAGGCTCCGGACGCGCAGGCTCAGCGGCCGTGGCTCACGGGCCCAGCCGCTCCGCGGCATGTGGGATCTTCCTGGACCGGGGCACGGACCCGCGTCCCCTGCATTGGCAGGCGGACTCTCAACCACTGCGCCACCAGGGAAGCCCTCACGTTCATATTTGAAAGCTTACTATAACACAGCTTATGATATAGGTGCTTGTCCTGTTTCCTGACCTTTATATTTTAGAGAACTTCACTGTTTTTGTGTATCATTGGACATCTCTGGTATTGCTCAAAGATGTCTCATATAAATGTCATGGTAATGTATTGGATCTGCATGTCATTTGAGAAATAGAACTTATAATGGAAAATCCCCCCATTATTCACTTCACTTTTATTTTTTATATTTCTTTAATGGTTAATGGAAAGATGAGATTATGGACTATGAGTTTTAGAGCTTCTCTAAATCATTTGTGTAAATCAAAGAGTTTAAACCAATAACTCCCATTCCTTTTTGTGTTTTGGTTCCCACTTTAACATGCTTTTCCCCTGATCTCCATTTCTAAATAAATATACTCCCTTTCTTCCTTCCTTTCTTTTCTTTCCTTCCTTCCTTCCTTCCTTCCTTCCTTCCTTCCTTCCTTCCTTCCTTCCTTCCTTCCTTCTTTCTTTCTTTCTTTCATTTTTGGCTGCATTGGGTCCTCGTTGCTGCACATGGGCTTTCCCTAGTTGCGGCGAGCGGAGGCTACTCTTTATTGCGGTGCACAGGCTTCTCATTGCGGTGGTTTCTCTTGTTGCGGAGCACGGGCTCTAGGCGAGCAGGCTTCAGTAGTTGTGGCTCAAAGGCTCTAGAGCCCAGGCTCAGTAGTTGTGGCGCACGGGCTTGCCACCAAGGAAGCCCTACTCTATTTCTTATTAAGTAGAAGAGTAAGTTTTGTGTAACTCTTGATTTTGGAAATAGCATAAGATGTTGAAAACAAATTTTCATTAGTGTATCTTAGATGTGGTCTTGAGAAGCTGGCCACATTGTTAGCAGTAGCAGATGCATCTCTGTGCATTCTTAGTTTGCTTGTTTAATCATCATGTACCTTTTGAGTCTCACAGTTGATTAAAGCTAGAAACACTATAGACTCGTAACAGGGTCTTAGGAGAAACACCTACATAAGTATAATTAAGTGTTAAAATTGTTTTACATGGGGAAGTTTTTCTTCCTAGTTTCCTAGAGTAGGACAAGGAAGTTTTGTATGTTTTATAAAATACTTGACCGTGGATTGTAAGTAAATTAGAGTAAAATAGAATGAACAAAACGAAAGGTTTTCAAACCCACCTTTGCCAACTCCTCGTCTCTTAGGACCCAGAGTTCAACAATACAGATCAGATTGACCTGTATGATGACGTGTTGACAGCCACCTCACAGCCCTCGGATGACAGAAGCAGCAGCACTGAGCCGCCGCCTCCTGTTCGCCAGGAGCCATCTCCCAAGCCCAATAACAAGACCCCTGCAATTCTCTACACCTACAGTGGCCTGCGTAATAGGCGAGCTGCTGTCTATGTGGGCAGTTTCTCCTGGGTAAGCATGGGTAACCAAAAAGGCTTGTGGGTGGGCTGGAGGGAGAACACTGGGAGGTGATGGCATTTTCAGAAACCACTGTTGCACTGTTTTGTGCTCTGATGGGGTTGGATTTCTTTTTCCTGGGATCAGGTTGGATTGATCTCTGAAAGAGAACTATCCTGAGGACGTACTGGTGCCGAAGAAAGCAATGATTAAGTGGGTAGTTGCTTTTTCTGCCATCTTGTTACCGCCCCTGACCCTGGGGCTTTTATGTCTACCAGGGTCATCTGTGGGATGAGATTTCAGAGTGAACACCTTGAACTCTTGGTGGTCATTAGATGGTCCTATGATAATGATGGGTGAGAGGGAGCAAAGACCTTGATAGCTGTAGTACGCTCGGGGTAGGTGGTGATTGTTGTTCTGCAAAAGTTATTGTGCGACATGTTTGGGGGCTGGTGCTGGGAGGTGGTGTTTTCAAATTAAGAAATGTATATACTGAGGGGAAAGTTGCTGTCAGTGACCAACTCTAGCCCATCAGATCTATAACTAAAAGCTACTAGTAATCACTGTTTGAGCTGATGACGAGCCAGCCCAAGTGGCAGTTAAAGTTAAAATAGGTTTTAATTTTCTTAGTCTCAAAGATGGGGGTTGGGGCAGGGGTGGGTAGTTTTGGAATTCTGCATGGGTGAGGACAATAGGAAAAACGTGCTCTAATTGAAATATTGATGGCCTTCTGGGTTTCTTGTGGGAGGTCATGATTGTGACTAGAATCCTAGGTTTGAGGGAAGGGTTTGGGACATTCTGGGGGAGGGGGGTGTAGCTCTTGACATTTCTTCCTTTTCCATTTTGCCGGCCGCAGTGGACCACAGACCAACAGCTGATCCAGGTTATTCGCTCTGTAGGAGTCTATGATGTGGTGGAGTTGAAATTTGCAGAGAATCGAGCAAATGGCCAGTCCAAAGGGTGAGGTCTGGATTTGAGGAGCCCCTTTTAGTTTGTAACCATTGGGATGACAGATCTGTACTGTAATTTAATCCCTCCCACCCCTGGCCCAGTTTACTGCCTTGGTTTTAACAAACCACCTTAGAATGGGGACCTAGTTGCAATGTAGGAGAACATCCATCCATTGAGAGGCAAAGAGAGCTGATTTCTAATTTGAAATAAATAGGAAAATTTTAGCATGACACCTGTTTGTTTTTAGTAGTTTTGTGTGTTTAATATTAGAAAGATAAAAAAAAAAAAAGGGACTTCCCTGGCAGTCCAGTGGTTAAGACTTCGCCTTCCAATGCAGGTGGTGTGGGTTCTATCCCTGGTCTGGGAGCTAAGATCCCATGTGCCTCAGGGCCAAAAAACCAAAACATGAAACAGAAGCAATATTGTAAAAATTCAATAAAGACTTTAAAAATGGTCCACATCAAAAAAATCTTAAAAAAAAATATTAGCAAGGTATCCTTGGCTTTACCAGTTTTCACTAAAAGTGGAAGAGAATTTCTGTGTTCCTCTCTTGGTTGATTTCACTCGTTTTTAATTTTTCTTCCTCAAGGTATGCTGAGGTGGTGGTAGCCTCTGAAAACTCTGTCCACAAGTTGTTGGAACTTCTGCCAGGAAAGGTTCTTAATGGAGAAAAAGTGGATGTGAGGCCAGCCACCCGCCAGAACCTGTCACAGTTTGAGGCACAGGCTCGGAAACGTGAGTGCGTCCGAGTCCCAAGAGGGGGTACGTGGAGACCATCTGTATGAAGGGGGGGAAGTTTGTGGGTTTGTTTTCTGTGGTGTAGGCTTGGCCTACGATGTGGAAGAGTTTGAGAGAGGGTGGTGGTGATTATGGGTGGCAGCATGGCAGTAGGTAAGCCAAAAGACGAGGCTCATGTGCTAGGAGTCAGGTAGGTTCAGGTTATGGCCCAGTTTTGCCACTAACTCATTATGTGACCTTGGGCAGGTCACTTTACTGCTTAGGGCCTACTTCCCCATTTGAACTAGACACATGACATATAAAGTTCCTGTCAAGTCTAAATTATGTGTTTCCGGGCTTCCCTGGTGGCGCAGTGGTTGAGAGTCCGCCTGCCGATACAGAGGACATGGGTTCGTGCCCCGGTCCGGGAAGATCCCTCGTGCTGCGGAGCGGCTGGGCCCGTGTGAGCCATGGCTGCTGTGCCTGTGCGTCCGGAGCCTGTGCTCTGCAACGGGAGAGGCCACAACAGTGAGAGGCCCGCGTACCGCAAATAAATAAATAAATAAATAATGTGTTCCTATCTAAAAAATCAAGTGTATAGCAAATGGGCTTAATTGTAAGACATGTCTCTATAAAGTATTAAGAAGCAACCACCTTAAAATATAGATATGATACATAAAGATGGCTGTAATCTTGTCGTAAACATACACTGGAAGGGTGCTCTGTAAGGAATCGACCAAGAGGAGTGCTAGAGAGTAAGAATTTAACGGTGTTTCTCCAGCATTGACCAGGGGGGTTGGGTGCCCTTTCTATTACCTGCGATTTTAGTTTGCTTGGCAAGTGTTTCCCATTAGTAAAGAAAGTTGCATCATGCTACCTTAGCCTGATGATAGTATGCCTTAAGCTCACCTTATTCCCTTTATTCTGACCCTGTGCTCACCAAGACACCTTCTGATACTAATTTGGTTTCCCAACTAGGCTCTCCTACTGGGAAGAGAATGCGCTGACCAGCCGACACAAGTATTCCAGTCTGCTTGGCAGTTATATTTCTCATTGTAAATTAATAAATTGTCATTCTGGTTTATGAATCAGTCTCTTGTGAGTTTGGATAGTGTGAATCAATCTCCTAGGGTCCAGTCATCCCTGGGTGAACTGTTAAAATCAAGTTTCTGAACCTGCGAAACCTGGGGACCAACCTTGGATTGTCCTGACTTCAGAAGGTGCAGCCGCCCTGCAAGGCCCTGCCTGAAACAGTCAACTGCCATTACTTTCTTTTTACTACAGTGGGGGTATGGCAGAGTTTTCATTACCCACTTTCTGTCACTGCTTAGGTCCTGCTCTCAAAATAGTGCTTTGTATTTATTGATTGGGTAGTCCACTGGGACCTTGGATAGGTTGGTTGAAGGTAGAAATATGGCCACTCAGCTCTTGAGTAGGAACAACTGTGTTCTTATAACTATATTGAGAGCCTAGATGGAAGTGGTGTGAGCTATTGCTCTGGGTTAGAAGGCACATACTTTTCTTCCTTGGTAACCTGAATTTTCAAAGTCCATTGTGTTTCAGAGTCCATGATTCACGCCTCTTCTAACTTTCTTAAGATGTATACTTTTACAGCTGCATTGAGCACCCAACAGTCCTAGCACCACTTGGCTGTTTACTCCTTGATGTTACCTTTCTTTGCGGAAGTGATGGTGCTGACTGAGTGGTGTTTCTCTGCGCTGTCATGTTGATGGACTTGGGCTCTGTTAATTCACTAAGTATAGCTGGTTGACTTAGTCTGCTTAACAATGGTTGCTACTCTCGGGATTTGTGGCCATAGATACAAAAAGAACCCTTGCTAGTGTGGGAACAGTAGCTGGGAAGGTAGCTAACTTTCAGAGGATTACACTTGCTAATACCTCTTCTTTCTTCAGTTTGAGAGAACTCAGGGAGGAAGCACATTGCCATGTGTGTGAGACATGAAAAGCAAGAGAATGCTGTGGTAGGCACTGGTGATGTACTATGTTAGAGAAACCAAGCTGGTTGCCAAGGGGATTCATTCCACCTTGTGCTTTCATCAGGAGTTAGTGTTTACTAACAAGTTTTTGTTGAAGGAGCTCTCTTCTTTCTCTCCACACTTGTCTCCTAATGGCATCTTTCTACCTCCAAGACTCCCAAGACCATGTGATCACATTCTTCTGCTGGATTCCACATTAACCGGGCTTGGAGTAGACTGTTAAATTGGAAAGAGGGAACACATTTAACCAAATGACCTGACGGTCTCAGAGCCACGTTTCCAGCTGTACACAAACATGTTTTGAGCCCCTGTTTTGCACAACACCATACCACCATTCCACGATGATGTTCCTATAGTAGGCTGCCCTGTGGGGTAGAGGGTTTGGGCCATTGAAATGTAGGGGGAGTTTCCCAGGTTTCAGGCATATTTTGTACCAGGCTTTTGCTAGGAGTCCCTGGTGTCCTCTGTGTGCCATCTGCTCATTCTGTGGGCAGATCTTTCCTTGGCTTGTCTGCCGTGTTTTCTCATTTAACCTCCAGTCTTCTACTCTCTGTTCTGTGCCTCTTCCCCGTCCCAGTTAGCAGTTTGGGTACCTGGGTGGAGGAAGTGTTATCCATCCCCTGCCCTTCCCTCCCTTCCCCCAAATTCCCTGGCCCGAGAGCCATGGCAAAGAGGAAATTTCAAGTATACAGCAGGATAAAGAAGGTTAACTATGACTAGTCTAAGGAAAGAGTCCCTGAACTCCTACCAGAGAAAATGGGATTTCGAACCAGCTTGAATCCAGCTGAACAGTAATGAACATACTTCAGCGCTGTCATTTTCTCATGGGTTATTAGGATCC
Source organism: Mesoplodon densirostris (assembly GCF_025265405.1). NCBI lineage: Eukaryota > Metazoa > Chordata > Mammalia > Artiodactyla > Ziphiidae > Mesoplodon > Mesoplodon densirostris. The sequence continues at coordinate 10,698,340 of NC_082667.1, forward strand.
TTCTGCACTTAAAAATAGAAAACAAATCTAAGGGCAACTTAAATGTGAAGCACTCAGAGTTCTAGATAAAGAGCATTCTTTAACATACAGAATTTAGGGTGGTTTTGCTTCCTGGTTTATGTCTTAACTAGGTTGCCTCTGAGCTTTCTCTCTGAGGCCAAAGAAAAACAGTAGGTGATCTTACCTTCTCTCTCAGCTACCTGTCACCTTCCTTAGTATGGTGTCAGATGACTTGCTGAAGGATGACCTGGTCCCGTGGTTATGTTTAAAGGTTGGGCAGTAACAGTAATTCTGTTTTGCTTCATAGGAATACCTCCACGGGCCCACTCCCGAGATTCTAGTGATTCTGCCGATGGACGGGCCACACCCTCTGAGAACCTTGTACCCTCATCTGCCCGCGTGGATAAGCCCCCCAGTGTGCTGCCCTACTTCAATCGCCCTCCTTCCGCCCTTCCCCTGATGGGTCTGCCCCCACCCCCAATTCCACCCCCACCACCTCTCTCCTCAAGCTTCGGGGTCCCTCCTCCTCCTCCTGGCATCCACTACCAGCATCTCATGCCCCCTCCTCCTCGATTACCTCCTCATCTGGCTGTACCTCCCCCTGGGGCCATCCCACCTGCCCTTCACCTCAATCCAGCCTTCTTCCCCCCACCAAATGCCACAGTGGGGCCTCCACCAGATACTTACATGAAGGCCTCGGCACCCTATAACCACCATGGCAGGTAAGGACTATCTTGTTCCTTTCAGGTCTGAGCCAGGCATAGTGGGGTAGACAGGGTTTTAAGCATTTTGTTCTCCCTGAGGAAGTTAAGTGGGCACTGAATTCTTGTGTTTTCCCTTGTGGAAACTGTTGTCATAGTATTGAGTCCTGGGAAATAGTTAACTATTAGAGAATGTTTTTGTTTGCATCTTACCTCTCAACCCAAACCATGTCCTTCGTATCCCTTTTCAAGGCAGTTGATTACATGCAGTGCTATAAGTCACTGTTAGGAATGCTCTGAGTGTCTAGCACTGTTGGGTCATGCCAGAATTACAAACGTATATGACATAAATCCTGTCTTTGAAGAGAACATGAACCTATAAAACATGTGAACAGGCTGAGAACCATTTAAGACATTATACAGGAGAGCACAGTTAAATAGCATAGTACTTTAGAGTATGGTAACGTTAACAAGGGGTGTGGGCAGTCAGGAGTGGTATTATTTCTGTGTGCAGCCGAGATTCGGGCCCTCCGCCCTCTACAGTGAGTGAAGCGGAATTTGAAGAGATCATGAAGCGGAACAGAGCAATTTCCAGCAGTGCCATTTCCAAAGCTGTATCTGGAGCCAGTGCAGGTAACTCATCCTTAGCGTTGCTGCCTTCTCCTTACCTTTAGTTTTTCCATTGTTTTGTCATTTCCATTGGCAAGAAATTCAACAAGATAAAGTTGGAGCACTAGTAGATTCTCAAGAGTGGCACATTTTGAAAAGTAATATGGTAACCTGGTTTCCTGGCTTCTGGGGAGCTCCACTGGTGCTGCTTATTTAGCCTGTGTCTAGACCTGCCCCATGAAAACCAACTTAGTGCCTAGAATATAAATAACTAATACTCATTGTGGTGTTTGTTATAGAATGAAATTCCTGCCTCACGGAGATCTTGATCTCAGTGGTTGATCAGTGGATCTAGTGTCTGTGTAATGAGTCCAGTGCCAAGTGTAGACCTTGGGTTTTTAGAACTGATGATGATGGTGGATATGGAATCGGATTACATTTGGGGATCGAGGCAGAGCTGGTGGCCTCCATGTAACCTGTCCTAGAAAGAGACAAGTCTGTTGGGTGTCAATCTTAAGGCATAATATACCCTTACAACTAACTTTTGCCTTGCTGTCAGTATTAAGTGGGCAGACCCAGAAGCCATGCCTTTGAGAGCCAGGGGAACAGAACCTTTGGTTCCTAAGAGAAGAGAATATAGGAAGTTTCCGGGTTCTGGTCCAAGTTTCACATTATAGCACTAATCATATTCACTTTCTTCCTGTGAGTTTCCTACATGAATGTAAATATAGATTGTCAGATCTCCTGAGAAATAAGTTAACTCTATTATCGTCCGTTTTCCATAATTTCTCATCTTTGACTACAAAATTTGAATGCAGAGTGGACTAAAGACAGAAAGTATGTATATTCTCTCTCTCTTTTTTTTTCCACCAGAAACCTTCATTGACATCTGAGTAAATCTCTTTAAATTAAAAAATAATCTATGCTCATTGTAGCAAGTCAGATATACAGAGTATAAAGAAAAACGATCATTGTTCTCCACCAGTTCCTTCACACTGAGATGATCAATAACTGAACCTCTGTCTCCTCCCTTTGTTTTGTTCTCATTCCAGTCATTCAAACCACAAATATTTATTGAATGCCTACAAAATAGGCAAAAATTCCCTACTTTGGTAGAGCCAAAATCCTGGTGTTCTTAGATCTCCACAGAATTGCAGGTCCTTCACAGCCTCTGTTCTAGTCTTAACTGCCTTGCACAGAGGAAGCTGCTAGTCCTCACTGTCACTGGACCCCTGCCTGGTTTCATGCTTTCCTTGTATTATCTTGTCCTTAATGCTAAGAAAGCTTTAGTTTGGAAAAGCATTGTGCAAGTACCCACCCTGACCACTATCCTTGAGTCCAAACATTGCTCAGATGTGAGGAATGAAGGAGTTAGTTCTTGATGGCAGCATAATTAAAAATATGTGTGTATGCATATATAATATATATATATATACGCACACACACAACATACATGTCTTAGATATATGTTACTTGTATGTATATATGTATTTGGTTATAGATTTAAAATAATTCAGACAAATACGCAGTGTTAATAAATGAAAGGCTTCCGTATGAGGACCATCAGTAAGACCATCTTGTACAATTTAGTGTCTGTCCTTCAGATTTCTTTTTCTGTGCATGTAGCAAAATATATATGTAATTTTGATTATTTTTACAAAAATGGAATATTGTTTCACAGCTTTTTAAAAATACATTCTGGACATCTATTACATCAACTAATACCTAACGTTTATTGAGCCCTTACTGTGTGCCTGGCACTGTGCTAAGTGCTTTACATGGATTGCTTTGTTTACATACAGATCTACCTCATGCTTTTTAACGACTATGTAGTATTCTGTAGTTCCATAATTTATATAGCCAGACCTTACTGAAGGAACTTTAAGTTGTTTTTGATTCTTTAATACAACAAACAGCGCTGAGACAAACATTGTTTAAGTTATATACCTGTGAACAGAAGTAGAAAATTTTTAGATGTGCTGGGTCAAAAAGTATGCACATTGTTTATTTTAATGGATGCTGTCTGATAGCCCGCAGACAATGACGTGCCGGATTATACATCCACTAGCAGTATCTGAGAGCATCTCTGATTCCAGACTACTAGAATATAGGTGCCGTACAGCTTTATACCTGCCACTTCTGCCTCATCCGTTTTACTGTGGTTCTGTGGGACAGCTATTTACTCTTGGTTTGTGTCCTCCTGAGTTCTCCTTTTCATCAGTTAGTTTACTGCCTCTGCTCATCCTTGGCCTTTCCCATCCATCCCCTGTCAGGGGATTACAGTGACGCGATTGAGACGCTGCTCACAGCCATTGCTGTTATCAAACAGTCCCGGGTCGCCAATGATGAGCGTTGCCGTGTCCTCATCTCCTCTCTTAAGGACTGTCTTCATGGCATTGAAGCCAAGTCTTACAGTGTGGGTGCCAGCGGGAGCTCATCCAGGTGAGTTGATGATTGCTTCAGCAGCCTGCCAGCCCTGAGCAGCACTCTTCCAGGGATTGGCAGGGGGAGGAAAGGAGCCCAGGGTATTTGGCAAGGACCTAGTTGAAAGAGCAGACCTAGCCCTCATGTCTTTAAGGGGGAAAAAAATTAATCAAACGTTTACATTAATAAATGTTGTAATGTCTGAAATCTGTGTTTGGTGAGGCAGTGGGCTTATTTAGGAAGAAAGACTGATGTAGTTAAGAACACGGGCTTTGGAGCCATACATTCTTGGATTTGAATACCAGTCCTCCTAACTACCTGCATGACCTTGAATATGAAAGTTACTCAACTTTCCAAGTCTCATTTTTCTTATTTTTAAACAGAGGACAATGGTAGTACTCATCTTACAGACCTGTTGTAAAGACTAGGTGAGATAATGCATGTAAAGCTCTTAGCACTGTGCCTGATACGTTAGTAAGATCTCAACAAGTTTAACTGTTATTAATTTTCCAAAAAAGACTAGGGGCCATGATAGAGTAACAGAAGAGTGGTTTAGACAAATGGTAGAAGACACCAAAACAAATACTCTTAGAAAGAATGGGGTAAGCCCTCTGAGTGAGGCTGAAAAGTATCCTTCTAATAGGAAAAGACATCGGTCCCGAGAGAGGTCACCAAGCCGGTCCCGGGAAAGCAGCAGGAGGCACCGGGACCTGCTTCATAATGAAGATCGGCATGATGATTATTTCCAAGAAAGGAACCGAGAGCACGAGAGACACCGGGATAGAGAACGGGACCGGCACCACTGAGAAAGGTGGGATGAAGCCCCATTGCTGGCTGGTTGATGATCCCTTATGAAAGAAAAATTGATAGTAAAGATTTCTCTCTCTCCTTTTAAAACAAGAAAAGGGTATGGGAAGACTTCCTATTTAGGTAACCAAAAATTCAGGAGGGCAGGTTTTTTGCTTGTTTGTGAGGAGTCTCACCCTGAAATGGACCTGAGATTAAGCTATCTTTGCTTGTTTTTTGACTGCTTTCACCTGGTATCTGAGACAACATGGCATAATGGCTAAGAACACAGTGTCTGCAGGTAGATGCCAGGTTATAAATTCCAGCTCCTCCAGCCATATTACTTTCTGTTCCTCAGTTTCCTCGTTTGTAAATGAAGATAATAAAAGCAACTGTCTCATTGGATTGCTGAGTATTCAGTGAGCTAATCCATATAGAGCATTTAGCACTCATAGTACCTGTCACATAGTAAATTCTCAATAAATGATAGCTATTGTTATTATCATTGTTATGTTTTATTTATTTATTATTTATTTATTTTCTTTTTGGTTGCGCCGTGTGGCCTGCGGGATCTTAGTTCCCTGACCAAGGATCGAACCCGTGCCCCGTGCATTGGGAGCACGGAGTCTTAACCACTGGACTGCCAGGGAAGTCCCTCATTGTTATACTTTAACCCCACCAAACTTTGAAATGAAAAAATCAGGAAAATTGACCAAGACAGAAAAAAGTAAGACCATTGACTACTTGTAAGTTTTCAAGGTGCAACATTAATGATTTTTAAGAATTAATATCTATTAAAAAGATTTTGAAAACCAGGATACTTTAGTCAGAGAGGAGAAAGCTGATCTGAAAAAACTTACCTTTAAAGCTTTAGAGACTGGAGAATATTTCAATGGCAGGATATATTTGTTTTGGAAAAACTTACTAACAGTGATTTTTTTTTTTTTTTTTTTTTTAAATCAAAACAAAGGCAGGAGAGTTACGGGTGGGGAACTATATTAACTCAAGTAACTGAAAAGTTGAGTTAGGCTTGGCTGGTTCAGGGGCTTCAGCTCTGTTATTTTCATTCTCAGGCTCCAGGTTACATCCCACCAGCTTGGCAATCCCAACTGAAAACAAGCTTCCAGCAAAGATTGTTTCTAGTATATAAGCAAGCAAGAGCAGTTGTTGACTGTGTTTCTTGGGAGATCTGTAAAAGTAGTTGAGACTCTGGCGGGGATGGTACGTTTGTGGTTCCTGAAGGCTCTTGCATGACCCAGGTGACTCTGGGGTCTCTTCTCAATTTTGTGGCTTCACATCAAGTACATTAGGATAATGTCCTTGGTGTTTGGCTGATTTGGTTGGTCTGAAGTAATGGTAATTGTGGAAGGTGAGTAGGAATAGTTCTGCTTGGTGTCTTTGGGGTGGATAGATGGATGACTGGATGCAGAAAGGAAAAGAAACCCTCCCCCCTTCTTGGGAGTGCCTGTAGTTCACAAGCGGTAGCTGGACTGTAAACTGTTGCCTAGTGACAACCCGCTAAACAAATAAGAAAGGAGTCTTGTTATGTTTGGCTACTGCCCTCTACTTTGTTGTTTGTCATCTGCCGTTAACTTAAGCGGAGTTTTAAACAGCTTTGGCCTAATTGAGTCTCAGGGAGTGGGCGGGAGGGTGGGTAGAGTGGGTCTGTGATCGATCTCATCCCTCCTGTCGCAGTAGCAGCATTTCCCTTGTTACAGCTAGCACAGCCGCTAGTGTTGCTTGTAGGTTCAGTATCAGTCACCACCCTCCCCCAATCCTGCAGCCCACCGTGTGTGTCCTTTGGAGCTGACTAGGATAAGAGAGACGAAGGACGTAGTACTTGGTCTGTGCAAAGCATGAATTATAGTCTCTGGGGCCACATAGGTTAGTAGTCGGAACATGTAACTGCATGTCACTGTTCTTGGCGGCTTTGCTCCCAACAGCCTTTTGATAGAAAAATTGTGAGATCCTCTGATCACTAGAACTTTGGGGATTGAACACCTGAACCTGAGACTTTAGCTGTCATCTTGCTTCACTTTTTTTCCACCTGTAAAGTGGGCCTTTTCTTCCATTATGAGTATGATTCAATTTGAAAAACTCAGAAAAATCCTATAACCCAGTAGTTCCCAGAAAACAGTCATTTGGCTGGTGCAGGCCTATGACCAATGAGGAAAATTAACTCTTGAGGCAGGTTTTCCAGTTCCTCACTTTTCCTAGTCACCCCTTTAGATACGTTGGTTATTCCTTCTGGTTAATTAGTCCAAAAGAACTGAATTTGACCCCCCCAAATGTCCATTTCTCACATTCTCATCCTGGGATTCTTAACTTCATCTGCAGTTACCAAGTTGTGACTTAGGAGATGTCATGTTGAGGAGATGGTGCCTGGGCCTCATTTACCTTGATAACTTTGCAAGCTCTGAGTACAATACCTTTTAGTTAGAAAATACTAGTATTTATACTATACGGAGAGCTGTTCCATGAGAGCAAAGGGTATGTTCCATCTATAGGGGCAGCAAAGAACAGCAGCCGTTTTTGTCCACCCTTCCTCAGGATGGGCACAACCTCTGGGACCTGAAGTCTGATTGACCCATGTTGTCCTCTGTCTACATTCAAACATTACCACCAAAATGGAGCCATAACCTCTAAGAATTGGGTGCTGTTCAGTTGACCCTTGAGCAGTGTAGAGGTTAGGGGAGCTGACCTCTGCGTAGTCAAAAATTCGAGTATAACTTTATAGTCAGCCCTCCATTTCTACAGTTCTCCATCATCAACAGATTCAACCAACCTCAGATTCTGTTGTACTGTAGTACGTATTTATTGAAAAAAATCCGCATGTAAGCGAACCAGTGCAGTTCAAACCTGTATTTTTCAAGGGTCAACTGTAGTTTACTTCTGATGCATTAGTTATCCTCTGAGTCTTGTTTTGTAGCAACAGTTCCCAAATTACATCTCTTTTGCGGTATATGTGTGTATGCTTTGGAGTTTGAGGATATTCTTAGGTTGTCTGTGGCTTCGACTTTTTGTAGTTGTTGGCTGTTGTCTCATTATTTTAGGACATTATCCTGCTTGAAATATAGTCATTCTCACCTCATTGCTATCCTCCTGGTCCAGTGAAAACTGAGCATTCTGTTCAATTTTGATCTAATGCAAAGATTCGGAAACCCAAATGGTATGAAATTGAGGAGTCACCGAGGGCTTTAGTTTCCTCTTACAGAAAATGAGAAAGATACCTGCCTGCATAGATGTTTAGAGAAACCAGAGGCCATGACAGATTCTGAGGACCCCAGGGTGAAATGGTGCCATTTCAGAGTGTAGAAGGATCAGGCAGCTTGTGGATATAGTTTTTCTTGCATAGCTCCTCCAGGTTACAGAAGTGCATACATTAAAGGTGAGCATTTATGTATAGGCCATGTTGCCAGTTTGGGCATTAGTAGAAATCCTAAGCCTGAATTTAATTCCCCCTCTTCCTTTTCGCTATCAGTTCTATTTTGTGTGGTAAGATTGACCAGGCCACCCCCTGCAGATGGATGTTACAACGTTGGAAAGAGGGCTGAGTGTACTGGGGACCTTAAGTTAGGTCGAGATGTGACAAGGGGCTTAACAGTCCTTCACTGCTCAGCAGAAGTTCTTAACCGTGCTTTTAGTTTTCTTGGATGGTGACTGCTGATTATCTCCTTTGACCTCCGTGCTCTGCTTTCTGCTCTGGCCTGACCACGTCACTCCTGCTTGGTGTTAGTGTGCTTCTTGGCCCCTCACCCACACCTGTCATCTGGGGAGGACCTAGAATCTCTTGAGTGGTGGTACTTGGAACATCTCTGGCTCTGTATGTATGTGTATGCTTCTTTAAAAGAAGGGGAAAAGTTGAGTTTTCTTGTGTACGTACATGCTCCCTGCAAGGGCCTCTTGGGTTTTTGGGGGTTAATGGATCTGGTTGTGTACACACTTGTTTTCTTACCATTGTACTTCCCATTTCCAGATTTTTCCCCTTCCCCTTAAGGTAAGCTATGACTCGCTCAGAATAGATTTTCTGAAACAGTATTTAAACTCACCATGCTCCCTTAGAGCAACTTTTCTTGAAATGTAGTAGTTTCCAGCCAAAGTCTCCTTTTCAGTCAAACTGCTTTGATGCCTCATTTCATTGTCTCTGTTTTTCCCCCTAACCTTAAAGTAAAATGTCACTCCTCTTCCCTCTGTTCTCCTCCAGCCATTCCCTCACTACTCACAGTGCCAGACACTCCCAGACAGTTCTGCTGTCTTTTACTTTCCCAGGCTTGCATTCTCTCTGCATCCCCTACTTCATACGTTTTAACTTTTGAAAATGCCAGTATAATTTATATAAGCCCCTGTTAATCAGAAAGTAACCTCTAACTTGTATTTTCTTTCTTCTCTTCTGATGTTCTCATTGCAGGAGTCTGGTTGGAAGCAAATGTTTTTTTAATGGACTTGCATCTCCTCACCTTGATCAGGACTAAAGGACGGAGGCCGCTCCACCCCTTCCCCTTCCTCCAAGCCCCTAACCCCTTCCAGACACCCACAGGGAGTACCCTCTGCCCTACAAGATTGAAGATTGCCTGGCAGCCCTCCCAGTCCCACTCCTGTTTGCCAGGGTAAAGAACCTAAAGACTTCATGTGGTTGGGAGGGTGGCAGACAGGAAGAAACCATGTCCAGGTCCCTGGTCTCCATAGAGAACGGTGCTTTGTCCAAGGAAACGTATGAGTTTCTGATTCTCCAGGAGCAGTTCAGTGGTGAGGTTGATGGGAAGACATCCTTCCCAAAGAAAACGGATCCTCCCTGTGGGATCTAGGAGAGTGACTGGGTGTGCCAAAATATGCCCAGGGTCCTGCCCTCAGCACTAGGTTTGGTGGGGCGAAGAGGGTCCAAACCCCTTGCTAACATACCACTTCTTTAACTCCTTTACCTGCCCAGCCCTTTGAGGAGGGACCATGAGAACAGAAATTACTTTATGGAAAGCTTCTCCTGTTCTTGCTTTTCCCTCTTACTTATTGACGGTTTGTTTCCTTTACCTCCCAGGGGGCTAAAACCCTTTTAACTCCCTGCTGCCCAGCCTGCTCAGTGGACTTGCCCCTCCTAAGCAGAGAAGGCCCATGAGGTTGCTTTCTGCTGGGGAGCCTGGCAGAGCCAATTACCACCCTCTACTGCTGCTTGCTTGGTTGCCTCTTGCAATAACCAGCTCCACGAGATGTTCCCTTTCCCTGGGGCTTTTCCATCTCGCATGTGGAGCCCTTCCCCCAAGAGGCTGCTTCCTTGTTTTAGAGGAAGGTGCTGCCATTGGGAGTCGGGGACGTCGGACCTCAGCAGTGAAGAGCCCTCGTGAAATACTAGGAGTGGGGAAGGAGGCAAGTCGGGCAGGATATGGCCTACTTCCATAGGCTTTTCTTTTTTCAGGTTTGATGTGAGCATGGGCTTGCATCCTCCAGGTACATACTTTTACTTATTGTGGGATAACCTGGCACTAGTAGGTAAAGTCACATATTTGGTATTTTTTCACCTTTTGAATTTTGACTTAATAGCTCCCCTCGCTCTGCCTGGAGGTACTTGCTGCCTCTGATAAGGAGCAAGGAAGAAGTGGAGCCTGACTTTAATGAGCTCAGCTCAGAATTCTAAGGACCACCACTCTGGGGGCCATTTTCTACACAGGCAAATGGAATTGCTTTTCCCATAACATCCAACTTGTGAGGCGGCTGCTGCTGGAAGAAGCAGCAGCAACAGGGTCCTGCGGTACCCACGGGGCGACAGATGCTGCTTCCGCACGCGTCTGTAGGGCATGCGACATCGAACAGGAAACGTGGCACGTGGGATGTAGGGTCGCTGGAGACCCTTCTGGCTCAGAAGGGAGAGACTGAGCTGGACCGAAGCCTTCCTCTGTTCCCTGCACGTTTCTGACATAGCCCTCGCTCAGTCACTGAGGGAGTCCCCCAGGGTTGGAGAGGCACATTCCCTTGGGACAGAGGCTACGGGTTTGTAGCTTTTTTCCCCCTGTCCCCCAACCCCATCCCCACCTCCACTTCAGAATATGGCACCCTGCCCAGCCGGCCAAGCGTTAAGTGATGTGCTTATCCTCAAGAGCAGCTCCAGGTGTCTTTATAATGTAGAGAAAACCAAGTAAGGTGACAGTTAAAGGAGAAAAAAATATATAGAATACCAGAAAAGCCGTTTACCCGGAGAATTTTTTTCTCCCCATTTTTGTTTTTACTCAGTGACACAATTTTTAGTTTTATTTCCTGATAGCAAAAGGAAAAAAACCCAACCCTCAAAAAGGCCAAGGCCCCGTCCCCCTGTTGTTGGTGATTTGTTTGTCTTTCTGATAGGATGAAAATTGTGTAATAAACTTGATGACACTGTCAATCTTTTATACTGCATTGTATTTTTTTTCCTTTTGTAACAAAATATTTTTAAATAATAAATGGGGTGTGAGCTGTTTCATGGATTCTGCATTGAATAGATTTGTTGAGGTGTCTGGGACATGGGTGCGGGCTGATGTAGAGGCTTTGGGAGGGGAGTGAATCCCTGAGTTCTCAGCTGGAATTGCATGGTGGGCGTGTGTAGTGCATGTGGTACACCTAGGAGACCTCGTGCAAACCTTTGGAGGTGCCCCTTGAGGTTTAGCTTTTTTCCTTAGCCATCTAAACAGCCTAGTTAATTCCAAGTCATCTTTTATCCTTCAAGGTTCCTAAGATTTATTCTCAGAATAAATGTCCTACCTTGTACAGTTCAGTTCCGATGTCATCAAGTTCATAAAGGGAAGAGTCCTCTGCTAGGCATTAGAAGATACGCTGGCTAGTGCCTCCTTCACATCTAAATCTATCTAACCATGGACGAGCAGCACAACCTCAGTCTCTTTCGTTTGTAAGATGAAAATGATAGCTGTTCCGCCTTCCACATTGGGAGGTCTGAAGAATCATAACAAATGTGAATGTGTTATGTAGACTGCAGTGCTATATAAATATAAGGGAAGTACAGATTAGAAAGCTTAGCAAAGCGCTGCGGGGTAATCCTTGGGATTCCTGAAAGCTGGCTTTTTAAAAAGTCGGGTGAACAAGAGGAGAGTTAGCATAATAAAAAGATGAACCAGCAACCAGATGACATACAACGTGTTGCTGAGACCAGTAAAGGCAAGAGCAGTATAAAAGCAAGTAACCCTTAGTAGAAGGGAAATTCCCTTAGGGTCTATGATGTTATAAAACTGGAAGGAAAAAACATCGTTGGAGTGCCTCTCAGAACTTAAACCAGTGTTCTCAAGGTGAGTTCCACAGTTGCCTGCATCTCAGTTATGCGCCATGCTTGCTAAAATGCCTTCCTGCCTGCATCAATCTCTGAAGTCTCGAAATCTACTTTTTATGCTCCAGATGACTTACATAAACTAAAGCGTGAAGACTGCTAGTTTAGAGAAGTAAGTACCTTCTTCAGTTTCTCCTAGGGGTTACCGTGGCAGTACAGGAAGGGACTGACCTTTGGGTCACCTCTGTGTTCCTGAGTGCTTCCTGAAATGAGCCAGACCTCAGCCCCTAGAGACCACCACTGCAGTCACCTGACAGTTGTAGGCATGAGTGTGGATATCCTAGCGGGCCTCTGCCAGCTGTTGTGACCAGGGCTTGCTCCTTGGCTCAGTCCTCACTGTCCCAGAATGTCAGTCCTTCAGGTGTGTATGGGGTATAGGGGCTTCCCTTGACACTACAGTGAGTACAGCCTCTGACACATTAACCCTGAAAGACTAGCTGTGCTCATTCCCATCCTCCACTGCCTCAGTTTCTGTTGTATGATGTTCTACTCTGGTGTGACTAACTGCATCCACACAGCTGGCTCCAACAAGCATCAAGAAGAATGAGCATTTATGGGACTTCCCTGGCGGTCCAGTGGTTAAGACTCCATGCTTCCAGTGCAGGGGGCACGGGTTCGGTCCCTGGTCAGGGAACCAAGATCCTGCAAGCTGCATGGCGTGGCCAAAAAAATAATAATAAAATAATAAAAATAAGAAGAATGAGCATCTATGGAGCCACGCCTGGGAAACACAATGCGCTAAGCTTCCAGATACCCATGAAGAAAATGTGAAGACTTCCTGTTCTAAGCCCCATTTTCAATCATTCATTCTTATACTCACGTGGTACCTGTTCAGGAATGGAATTTACTTGATCCAGATCGAGACACGTAAGACAAAGTTTCTAACAAGTTAGTAACCAGTTGTATGATGCTTGGCTGTGTTACTTCCTCATCTCTAAACCTGCCAAGCTGGGGATGAGATTAAGTTGATCTCTAAAGCCCCTTTGAATTATAAGCCACCTCTAAACTTTCAACTGAGCCTCCCACTCATTTTTCTGTGTTGCTGGGAGGGGGACCTTAACCAATGAAACTCTAAATGAAATAGGCCATGGAGAATGAATTCTCCAGTTTGATGCCAGCGATTTTTTCAAAGCAGGGCTAGACAAACAAGCAGTGTGAGAAGCAGCAGAAAATTAAGGTATTAGTGGGATATGTGATTGAAATGTCAGGGAAGTTCCTACTGGGTTTTTTGTTACTGTTTCATGCTTAATCAGACCTACTAATAGTCTTTGGATGGACCCCAAAGGCAGCTCTTAGGCAAGGACACGGAGGGTTAGGAAATAAGAAAAAGCATCAGTGCTTTGGAAAGAGGGTTAGGAAATAAGAAAAAGCATCAGTGCTTTGGAAAGTGGAGACCTACATAGGATGAGAATGAGCCTGATCACAGGAAACAAGCAGTTAAAAACCAGCATGACATTCTTAAAGGCCAATTACTTTTTACTTGAGTAAGAGCAGATATTCTAGGGGTCACCTGATAGCAGATGGGCCATACGGCTCAAGGTTTCCTAAAGTGGCTTCTGTTATGGCTTCTTGGGGCTAAAAAAATGGCTGCTATCATGCAAGATGAGAAACAGTTTTAAAGACGGTTACTTGGAGAAGGGAATGATTCACTCATTTAGGGCAACATGCCTCCAGCTTAAAGAATCAAAGTATGTGTTCCTTTTACATTAACTTGAAGTCTTAAAACAAATGACCAAAAAATATTAGTAAGTTTAGAATATGTTTCTTCCAATTACTCATGCCTCACCCTGGAAAGATGACTATTATCTGTAAGAGGAATGAGAGACAAGATGCTGGCTTTGGGGCAGAGGTGAAGAATGTGAGCAGTCAGCATGACAGATCTGAAGAAGACACAGAAGCTGGCAGGGCCTTTAGGGATTAATTGAGGCTGGAGCTGTGGGAAGAAACTCAGTGGGACACCTTCATCACTGCCTGTGTGTCCACACTGAATCACCAAGCACAGCCGAGAACAAACCGCTGGGTTTCTCTTAAAGTGGAAGAAATTCTAGGGACGGTGCCGTGAGGAAAAGGCTACTACAACCTCTGCCACAGAAAATCCATCTTTATTATAAAATAATGTCTTGTTTCATGATGAGAGTAGAAAAATAACACCATGAGCTCCAGAGAAAGTTCTGGAGCTCAGTCTCTGAGAAATGGGATGAGCGGCTTTTGCATCCCTCTGGGAGCACACCCTCCTGAGGTGCCCCGTGCTCCTGCAGGGCGTGGGGCACAGCACACACAGGGAGTGTGCAGCTCAAGTCCTGCTGGAAGCCCAAGGAGCCTACACGGTCCACACAAGATGCTCTGCCCACGACGATCAAAGAGGAAAACTTGAGGTCAGAAGGGAAGTAATTGGTTCTGAGAAGGGCCAGGATGGCGACAGCCTTGCCCCTCCCTATACTGGAGTGTAGAAGAGTCTCTTGAACTGATGATCCTGGTTTAGAAGATGGTGCCCAGTGGCCTTATGCTTGGTTTGTTCCCCAAGGTGTCTGGGCTGAGGAAAAGCTGCAACCTTTCCCAGGACAACTTGACCCACCATTTCTCACTGGTATGGCTAAGTACCAGAGGTATGTGTGGTCTCAGCCTGTGAGGGCTGCTGGCTGAAATTTTTGTACTTCAAATCCTGTCCATACTGATGGCAGAAAGAAAGAAAGAAAGAAAATGTTAAAAGACCAGTGAATAAGAGCAGCTGGCTGGAACTGTTCTATATTCCAAGCCTCTTGGCCCCAAAGAACAAGGAGAATGTCTACCCTAAGTGGGAAAGGCAGTCCCACGGACACCCTGTTTGCCCTTAAAAATCTTCTAGACCCCTCAGGCTTTAGACAAACAATGAATACCCCCCTGGGATGGGAATCCAACCCTCAGGTGGTAGGAAATGGTCCCTCAGCAGCAGTACCTGGAGAAAGCAGCCAGGGTGAGCACCTCAAGCAGCACCTCTGAGCCACAGAAGAAGAGCAAGATGCCGTTCAGGATGGCTTCCAGACGGAGCACGTAGGTCTGTAGCAGCATGTAATAGGAGGCCATCATGGCAGATGGGAAGGTCAAGGCCATGCTAATACCAAGCGGCATCTTTCGTTGGCAGAGGTTTCCCTTTGTACCTGTCAGACACAGCCCATGGAGTCACCTCCAAGTGGCCTGTTTTCCTTGGCCTCAGAGGAAAGGCGGGTGGGATGGCATGGACTGGCAAGCAGAGGAAAACGCTCCTGAATGGGGATGTGCAGATTTATAAATGCCGTCCCACTGCGTTAAAAACTAGAGGCTTTGGAGCAGCTATAGGATTGCAGTCATTCGCCGAAAGGTCCTGCTTCCAGTCTGGCTCCCAGTCAAGGGACAATGGGCTCTTTATTTGAGGAAAAATTTTGTAAATCATAAAAATAATATATAATCATTGAAAACTTTTCAGTTAATATAGAAAATACAGAGTTCCCTGGCAGTCCAGTGGTTAAGACTCCAGGTTTCCACTGCAGGGAGCATGGGTTTGATCCCTGGTTGGGGAATTAAGATCCCACATGCTGTACGGGGCAGCCAAAAAATAGAAAACAATATATAAAAAATCATTTTAGAAAATACAGAAACTAAAAGACCACATGACTCAGCCCTTAGAGATAGCCATTATTACAGAATGATGTATACTGTTTCAGACTTTTTTATGTGTATGGTCACATATTACTATTTATTATTCTAAAAATAGAATCATACTCTGCATACTGTTTTGCAACTTATTTAACCATTTAACATAGTTAGACATCTTTCCACACATAACTATCTTACCCTTTTTTAATGGCTATGAACAATTTCACTGAACCAATGCCATAATTTATTTAACTAATCCTGTACTGATAGATGTTTAGGTTGTTTCTAATGTTTTGATGTTAAAAAAATACATGGCAGGGGCTTCCCTGGTGGCGCAGTGGTTAAGAATCCACCTGCCAATGCAGGGGACATGGGTTCGAGCCCTGGTCCGGGAAGATCCCACATACCGCGGAGCAACTAAGCCCGTGCGCCACAACTACTGAGCCTGTGCTCTAGAGCCCGTGAACCACGACTACTGGGCCCATGTGCCACAACTACTGAAGCCCGCGCACCTAGAGCCTGTGCTCCGCAACAAGAGAAGCCACCACAATGAGAAGCCCACGCACCACAACGCAGAGTAGGCCCCACTCACCACAACTAGAGAAGGCCCGCGCGCAGCAACGAAGACCCAACACAGCCAAAAATAAATAAAATTTAAAAAATAATAAATTTATAAAAAAAATATATGGCAATAAACATTCTCATACAGATATCTTAGCATATCTGTAGAAGTATCTGTCTTTTTCAACCAGTTTTGGAAGGGAAATTGTTAGGTCTAAGAATACGAATTTTACCTGGTAAAACTATTAGCAAAACGGTTGTACTAATTTATATTCCCAAAGGGTATGGGAATATAAATACCCACAAGAGTGTGAGATCATAGAGACCTGTTCCTCACAGCCATTCGAATACTGGGAATTTGGAAACCTTTTTAATCTGATGGGTGAAAATGTTATCTTGTTTTTTCAATTTGCTTTTTGTTAGTGAGTCTGGACATTTTATCATGTGTATTGGTCCTTTGTAATTATTCTTATGTGAATTGCCCATTAGCGTCCCTTGTTAATTTTTTCTTTTTTTTTTGCTAGTGATAATTTTTTAAAAATTTTTATTGGAGTATAGTTACTTTACAATGTTGTGTTAGTTTCTACTGTACAGCAAAGTGAATCAGCTATACATATACATATATCGCCTCTTTTTTGGGTCTTCTTCCCATTTAGGTCACCAAAGAGCATTGAGTAGAGTTCCCTGCGCTCTACAGTAGGTTCTCATTAGTTATCTATTTTATACATAGTATCAATAGTGTATATATGTCAATCCCCTTGCTAATTTTTAAAACTAGGTTTTTTTCTTAGCACTTTATGTGAGCCTTCTTTATCCTTTGTTATATATGTTGAAACTATTTTTTTCCCCACAGTGTGTGTTTTAACACCGTTTTCAAGGATGAGATATTCTAACTAATAAGGGCTTGCTCTGTATTTCTGGGGATATAAAACTTGTCCTAGAGAAATCCTTATTCAGAGAAGTGGAGGGGATCTTAGTGCTGACCTGTGCAGGCGTCTACTGCCCTAGATAGGCGTCTACTGCTCTGGACATGGAGTTACAACTGAATCTATTCTCCCAAGCAAACCAGTGAGAGGAACCAGGAACTCTTGTAGCAGTTAGACAACTGGGAAGGAATTATCTAATATCTCATGTCACCACCTACTTCTGGCCCTGCAGAGCAACAGACAGATAAATCCTGACCCAAAATATGAAGCAGCTTGAAACTTCAGAGAGGGGGGTAACAGGATATACCACCAGATCCAATCTCTTATGGTGAGCCTAGGTTATGTATTGAAACTTTTCCTTGTTAATCAGGTTACAGATACCAGCTCATCTCATAAGGAATGGAAATATTCTCTGGACAACACTCACCAAAAAATAGTCGAATTACTTCAATTCCAAGATAAAGGAAGAGCATCACCACATCCAGTACTAGATTGGCTGTTGGATATGGTAGCAGGAGACCTGCCAATACAAAAGTCAGAGCTTGCAAACAACATAGAACAATACACACAAGAACTCCCCCACACCTGGGAATAAAGAGAACACGAGTCTTATCAGCGTTCCATGAACTACTTATTGAGATGTGGGCAGGATCTGTTAACCTGCTGCAGGATCTGTTAACTCCTGGTGCGGCTACGTCTGTTAGAGGCAGGCTCGTTATTACAGGGTTTTACTCCTAACTCGGAGAGTCTATGGGGACTCTGCTCTCCACAGTAATCAGACGTACATGGGTACACAGGCTGCTGAAGGTCACCAATGGGCTTAAAGTGGAGTTCAGCAAAGAGGTGATGGGGGAGAGTCAGAATGGAGAAGTCCACATTTCCCAAACTCAAGAAAATATTGCCAAGGGGCTTCTTACTAAATCATTCTCAAGGAAGTCACCTGATGAAGAGACTTCCACCGTGCAGCGAAGAGGAGCCCCAGGGGGCAGAAAAGAATGAAAAACAAGAAGGCTTTTGGTGGCAGCTGGCTCTGGGCTGAAGTGGGGAAGGGTTGTTGGGGCAAGGGGAGTCAAACCTCAGGCCTTACCTTTATACAGAAATACGAAGAGTTCCAGCAGGAAACAGGTAGCATAATACCACCCGTTCAGAAAGAACAGGATTTCCAAGGGGGTGGAGGACAACCGTTTACCTGAAAATACGAGCACAGAGAAAAGAGATGGGCTGGAGGGCAGCTCAACCTCAGTTATTTCGATGGTTCTGTGTCTAACTTGGAGGAAACACGAGGTCGCAGCTAGTGGAAAGGGCCACTTGGGGGCACTTCTGATTGCTGATGAGGAGTACGTGTGTATATACGATGTGGAGGGGGGTTTCCTTCAATCCCCTTCTTTCCGGAATACCGAAAACTCGACTCCTTCGGCTTTGGGGCTGAAAGTCAAAGCTTCTCCAAGATCTAACTCGTCACTATTTGGGAAGGGAAATTGGGGCTCAGAGACCAGCACTAGCCTGTTTGAAGTCACGCCGCAAATTCGCAACTGAGCTGGCCTAGAATAGGCCCAGCCAAGGATTTGGGGGTATCTGAGACCCGCACCTCGAGACCTTCAGGCACTCAGGGTGGGTGAGACCGCCAAACCCTGCTTTGAACAAGTGAGGAGTGATGTCCCTAACACCCGAGAAGGAAGGGTTTAGGTCGAGCACTGGGAGAGAAGGTTGTGGGGGGTACTGAGGAGAGCAGGACCAACGACTCACACACCTCCGGAATCTCACCTCGCGGCGCCATCTTCAGTCCCCATGGAAACTGCATACGCGGCTACAGCTACTCCTGGAGCAGCGAGGCGTTGCCGGAAGCTGGGGACGGAGCGGCCCTCGATTCTGGCCTCTCTACCCGCCTACCTCACTCTATGGTTACGTGGTGCCTGGGATGTCTCGGTACCGACCGCGCGTGCCAGCAAATTGCTTTCGCTGGGGTTTCGGCTGCCGACCTGAGAGAGAACAGTGGCTGCCCACCGAGCAGTTGTCCTCAGGACCCCGGGGGCGGGAGCGACTCTTGGGCTTCCCCATCCCAGGTTTACAGTGAGTCGTCTGAGTGTAGCCAGTAGTGGTAATGTGACCGCAGGATTGGCAAATAGGCCCCGGCCCCAAGATTCTCTTTACTAACAAAGGTCTGAAAATGAGAAGCGGTGTGCACGACAGCGCTATGCCAATGCGCGGTGGGGTTTGGGGTCTTTTGTCTATCAAGCAGCCTTTTTTTGGGGGGGGAAGGGTAGTAGGGGGTTTTATGCCTCCGATTTATGAACCAGGTAGTTAGAAGACACCAAAATTAATCTGAACTAGAGGCTCCTTTCAAGGAGCATAAGTGAGACAGGAAGATTAAACATGATCACCAGGTGACCCGAGACGTGTATGGGAGTTGAGAAGACAAAGTATTCGCGGTGGGAGTTGAGAAAAGTTTACAAGAGATGGTCTGTAAACTGGGCCTTGAAGCTTGCTTATGATGTGGAGCAGTAAAAGTGTGTTATCATCCTCAGAGGAGTAGAAAGAAGGGTCCTGAAGTGGACTCAGGTTAACTTGACTGTTAGCCACTGTCAGTAAGGGTAGGGCAGGAAACATGGCACAGTCAAACCAGGTAATTCGAGTAGAGTGACTAATTTTTTTAAAACTAAATTTATTTATTTTTTTATTTTTGGCTATGTTGGGTCTTCATTGTTGTGCTCAGGCGTGCAGGGGCTACTCATTGTCTGGCTTCTCTTGTGGAGCATGGGTTCCAGGCGCGCAGGCTTCAGTAGTCGTGGCACGTGGGCTCAGTAGTTGTGGCTTGCAGGCTCTAAAGCTCAGGCTCAGTAGTTGTGGTGCACGGGCTTAGTTGCTCCGCAGCACGTGGGATCTTCCCGGGCCAGGGCTTGAATCCGTGTCCCTTACTTTAGCAGGCAGATTCTTACCACCAGGGAAGCCCCGACTAATTCCCCCGCACACACACACACACACACGACTAATTTTTTTTTTAAGTGTACAATTCAGTGGCATTAATTACATTCACAATGTTGGGTAACCATCACCATCATTTACAAAGCTTTTTCATCATCGCAAACAGAAACTCTGTAACCGTTAAGCACCCACTCCCCCCAGCCCCTGCTCATATTTAATCTACTTTTTTTTTTTTTTTTTTTTTTTTTTTGCGTTACACGGGCCTCTCACTGTCGCGGCCTCTCCCGCCGCGGAGCACAGGTTCCGGACGCGCAGGCCCAGCAGCCATGGCTCACAGGCCCAGCCGGTCCGCGGCATGTGGGATCTTCCTGGACCGGGGCACGAACCCGTGTCCCCTGCATCGGCAGGCGGACCACCAACCACTGCGCCACCAGGGAAGCCCTAATCTACTTTTTATGTCTATGAATTTGCCTATTCTTTATATTTTAAATAAGTGGAATCATACAATACTTGTCCTTTTGTGTCCGGCGTAATTCCATTTAGCATGTTTTCAAGGTTCATTCATGTCGTAGCATATATCAGAACATCATTCCTTTTTATGGCTGAATAACATTCGTGTGTGTGTGTGTACACCACATTTTGTTTATCCATCTGTTGAGGAGTGGACACCGATTTCCATCTTTGGGCTAGAAAAATGCTGCAGTGAACATCGTTATAGAAGTGTCTGTGGAAGCCTCTGTTTTCAGTTCCTTTGAATATATATCTAGGAGTGGAATTAGCGTTTTTTGGTAATTGTATGTTTAACTTTTTGAGGAACCGTCAAACTATTTTCCACGGTGTCTGTAACCACTTTAGAGTCCACCAGCAACTGTACAAGGGTCCCAGTTTCCCTGCGTCCTCATCAGCACCTTTTATTTTCAGTTTTTAAAATTGTTATTATTATTGTTATTATTAGTAGGTGTGAAGTGATATCTCACTGTGGCTTGGACCTGGGATCCTTTGCTGCAGTGCTTGCACCTGGACAAACATCTCCCAGAGCAAAAGAATACAAAGAAACTATAAGGGACTGAAAATAACTGCATGCATGCACGGTTTGGACAAATTATGAACAATAAGATACAAAAAGGCCAAACCCCAGCGGCTGCTTTTGGCGGGGGGGGGGGCGGGGGGGCAGAAGCAGGGTACTGCGCATGATCCCTGCACACAGCACCACCGAGGGGGTAGGCAGACCACCAAAGCCACCCCTCTGGCCCGACCCACCCCTACCCTCACCCTATTTAAGGACCCAGCTCACTCCTGCTCCCTCTTTGGGGAGTGAGCAAGGGCACCTGTTTCTTGTTCTCACTCCCTCATGCTGCAGCATGAGTTCAGTAAAGCTTTGCCTAAATTCCTCATCTGGCTTCTTATCAATTTCTGTTGATTAAGGAATTCAAGGACTCAAGATGGTAACAGCTGCACCAATTTACGTTGCCACCAACAGTGCAGGAGGGGTTCCCTTTTCTCCACATCCTTAACATCGCTTGTTATTTGTTGTCTTTTTTTTTTTTTTTTTTTTTTTGGCAGCATCAGGTCTTTGTTGCAGGATCTTCGTTGCGGCATGCAGGATCTTCCAGTTGCAGCACGCGGGCTTAGTTGCCCCGTGGCATGTGGGATCTTAGTTCCCTGACCAGGAATCGAACCGGCACCTCCTGCATTGGAATGCGGATTCTCAACCACTGGACCACCAGGGAAGTCCCTGTTGTCTTTTTGATAATAGCCATTCTGACAGTTGTGAGGTGATATCTCATTGTGGTTTTGATTTGCATTCTGAGTGACTAACCTTTCAGACAGTGCTGTACTCCTAGCTAGTTGGGGTGGAGGTGGGGGTCAGGGATTGTTTTTTCTGGGCTGAAAGGAGAAGCAGCAGAAGCAATTCCCTGAAACTGGAGAGAGTAATATGCATGGAGAAGTCCCACCAGGAGCTGTGGAAGTCTGAAAAACTGGTGAATTTATATCTGAGCTCTTCCCCTCCCCTCTCCTCTGCGCTCTGATCTCCGCTTGTGCCTCCCCTTGGAACTGAACTGCAAGCCTGAGGGGCTTTCTTTAGTGTCAGCGGAGCAAGGCACACAGCAAGCCTGGGAGGGGTGGAAAGGGCTCTGGAGCCAGCACATCTGCCTCCACTGCCTGCTAGACAGGAGTTAGGCACGTTCCTTCTGTGAACCTCAGATGTCCAACTCTAAAAGGAAGGTGGGCCAGCTGTTTGCTTTTGTAAGTAAAGTTTTTTGGGGGAACACAGGCACACCCACAGATTTACATTTTGTATACAGCTGCATTCATGCTACAGGCTTTCATGCTAAGTTAAATAGTTGCAACAGAGACTATGTGGCCCATGGGCTTAAATACTTACCATCTGGCCCTTTAAGAAAAACTTTGCTGACCCCTGTCATAGAGGATGGCAAGGATTAACATGCCACAACTCCACAGGTGCTATAAGTAGGCAATAAGATTGAACTACTCATAGCACAGCAAACAGCAGGAGCATCATCATGGCAGCCTGTTTCCCCAGTACCCAAGTCCTATGAGTGACACAGTGAACCCCAATGGTGGTGCACACAGTGGGTTATTGCCACATCTGAGGAGCCCAGGGCCAAGGGCTCAGAACTTTTTTTAGCAAAAGCAGCAAATAAGCTAGGCTCCCCCTACTCTGGGGGAGGGAACAATTACACTGTAGTCACACTGTGGTGGCCTTGGCCTACCTAATTGCCTCTGTGCTCAGTGTCAGGAGACAGGCCTTTCGTTTTGGAGTTTTCAGCAAAAACAACGTGCAGATCATTGTTGCTTTTGTTGTGGTCATCCATTTACAATGCTTGGTGTCAGTCTGTTTATCTCTTGTAAAAATAAAATACAGTGTGTGTGTGAAAAAAAAAAAAAAGACCCAGGAAATAGGAGAAGGAAAAGGTTTATGATGCTTCTATTTTAAAAAAATTTTTTTTTCTTTTGACTCAATAGTAAACTATAGAGAAAATTGAAAAAAATAAAAAATAAAAAAAAATGGATAACCAACAAGATCTACTGTATAGCACAGGGAACTCTGCTCAATGTTATGTAATAACCTAAATGGGAAAAGAATTTGGAAAAGAATAGCTACATGTATATGTATAACTGAATCACTTTACTGTACACCTGAAACTAATGCAACATTGTTAATTACCTATACTCCAATATAAAATAAAAAGTTAGGGGCTTCCCTGGTGGCGCAGTGGTTGAGAGTCCACGTGCCGATGCAGGGGACACAGGTTCGTGCCCCGGTCCGAGAAGATCCCACATGCCGCGGAGTGGCTGGGCCCGTGAGCCGTGGCCGCTGAGCCTGCACGTCCGGAGCCTGTGCTCCACAACGGGAGAGGCCACAACAGTGAAAGGCCCGTGTACCGAAAAAAAAAAAAAAGTTAAAAACAAAAACACAGGGCCTCCCTGGTGGCGCAAGTGGTTGAGAGTCCGCCTGCCGATGCAGGGGATACGGGTTCGTGCCCCGGTCTGGGAGGATCCCATATGCCGCGGAGCGGCTGGGCCCGTGAGCCATGGCCGCTGAGCCTGCGCGTCCGGAGCCTGTGCTCCGCAACGGGGGAGGCCACAACAGTGAGAGGCCCGCATACCGCAAAAAAAAAAAAAAAAAAAAAAAAAAAAACCACAAAAAAAAAAAAACAACGTGCAGGGGCTTCCCTGGTGGCACAGTGGTTAAGAACCTGCCTGCCAATGCAGGGGACACGGGTTCGAGCCCTGGTCCAGGAAGATTCCACATGCCGTGGAGCATCTAAGCCCATGCACCACAACTACTGAGCCTGTGCTCTAGAGCCCACAAGCCACAACTACTGAGCCCATGTGCTACAGCTACTGAAGCCCACATGCCTAGAGCCCGTGCTCCACAAAAAGAGAAGCCACTGCAATGAGAAGCCCACGCACCACAATGAAGAGTAGCCCCCACTTGCCGCAACTAGAGAAAGCCCGCGTGCAGCAATGAAGACCCAATGCAGCCAAAAATAAATAAATAAATAAAATAAATTTGTAAAAAAAAAAAAAAAGTGTGCAGGGATGCTAGGGCCCAAGGCAGGCTGCCTCTCCCAACATCCAGTGCCCTTGGTAAATCAATTATTTCTAGTAGGCTTTTATGATTCTTTTGGGTTTTAATGTACGTAATATTACATTATCAGAAAGTATAGTTTTACTTCTTCCTTTTCAATCCCTGTACCTTCCATTTCTTTTTATTACCTTATTGCACTGGCCAGGACCTTCAGTATAATGTTGAATAGAAGTGGTGATAATGGATATTCTTGTCTTACTCCTAACATCAGGGGAAAGTATTTATTTATTTAATAAATTTATTTTATTTTTGGCTGCGTTGGGTCTTCGTGGCTGCGTGCGGGCTTTCTCTAGTTGTGGTGAGCAGGGGCTACTCTTCATTGCGGTGCTTGGGCTTTTCATTGTGGTGGCTTCTCTTGTTGTGGAGCACGGGCTCTAGGCACGCAGGCTTCAGTAGTGTGGCACGTGAGCCCAGTAGTTGTGGCTCTCAGGCTCTAGAGTGCAGTCTCAGCAGTTGTGGCACACGGGCTTAGTTGCTCCACAGCATGTGGGATCTTCCCGGACCAGGGCTCGAACCCATGTCCCCTGCATTGTCAGGCGGTTTCCCAACCACTGCGCCACCAGGGAAGTCCCTGATACATTTTATTGCATACTGTCTCTGCATCTGTTGAGATGATCATATGCTTTCCTCCCTTTATTCTGCTTATGTTATGAATTACATTGATTTGCAAAGGTATAATCAACCTTGCCTTCCTGGAAAAAACCAATATGGTTGTGATATTGAACAGAAAAGAGTTGTCATAGCAGGCCTGAGACTGCTATCCTTAGAAAGTCCTACTTGCAAGGTTGGCCTTTGCCTGGTGTCTGGGAACTTGTATTTCAGAAGGGTTTCCACCAATCCAAAGTAGCTCACTGTCTCTAAAATGTTAGTACAAACTATGTGGTTTATGCTGAACACCTGCTTCCTTCTGGAGTCTGGAATTTTGGTACATGCTAACTATTCTTAGTTTGCAGAGAATTTTTATCATGAATGAGTGTTGAATTTTGTCACAGATACAGCTAATGAATGATCAAATGTTTTTTCCCCTTTATTCTACTGATTTGGTGAATTTCACTCATTGATTTTTAGGTTTTTTTTTTTTTTGCTGCGCCATGCAGCATGGGAGATCTTAGTTCCCCGACCAGGGATGGAACCTGTGCCCCCTGCAGTGGAAGCAGAGTCTTAACCACTGGACTGCCAGGGAAGTGCCTGAGTTTTAAATGTTAAACCAACCTTACATTCCTGGGATAAACTCCACTTGGTCAGTCTAGCTGAAGATTAATCAACTAACTTTTCAAAGAATTAACTTTTAGTTTCATATATTTTTCTCTATTATTTACCCATGTTTTGTTTTTTTTCTGGTTGTACATTTAGCCTTCTTTCTATCTACTTACTTTGGGCTTAATTTGCTCTTTTTCTAGTTTAACGTGAAAACTTAGACCGTTGGTTTTAGATCTTTCTTCTTTTCTAATGAAAGCTGCATCATATGCATTTAAAATGTATTTTCATCACGATGTAGTTCAAAGTGCTTCCTAATTTCTCTTATGGTTTCTTCCTTGATCGATGGTTATTTACAAGCGTATTATTTAACTTGTAAGTATGTAATGGTTTCCTAGTGTGGCAGTTACCAACGTATTGCTCCTCAGCTCCGGACAAACACTTCCGCACCCGTTCTGTGCGAATGGACTCGTCTGGATGCGTTTCTCCGTTACAGCAAGCACAGTGTTAGGCTCTGTCAGTACAGGCACTAGACGAACACTGCAGGAAGAAAGGGGCTTTTCTTCCTGGTTCCAGCGTGCTGTGTTTTGATTTTTCTTGCTCCTGCTGCACAGTCCATCCGAGATGCATGTGGGTGGGGACTTCCACTGGTGCTCTGCCCAGCTGCATGCCGAGGGGGTGTGGGGCTCACTGATCTCTTAGGTGATCACCTTGCCTCTGCCTCACACCTGCAGCAGCATCCTGATCCCCTATGTACCCCTGTCCACCAGCCTTAGCTTGCTGCACCCCAAAGGGTTGTTTCCCAGGGATTTTCTGGTGTGGACACCACACTCTCCAGACTCTGCCCCTGCGGCAGTGCCCCAGTTCCTCTGTAATCCGCCCACCAGCCTTGGGTCACTTCATAAAAGTGAAGTTTCCTGGGGTCCTCCCAACAGAGACATGGTGTGTTCCTCAGGGCATTCTGCACAGCATTGCATCTGACCAAGATCCTCATTTCACAGCAAAGGAAGTGTGGCAATGGGCTTATGCCTATGGAAATAACTGGTCTTACTACACATACTTTGTCACCTGGAATAAGGTGGTTTAATTGAAAAGTAGAATGGTTTACTGAAGACTCAGTTATGGCACCAGTTGGGAGACAACACCCTGAAAGGATGGGGCTTCTGATTTACAGAATGAAGTATGTCTTTGAATCAGAGACTATTATATGGTACTGTCAACCCCCTGGCCAGCACACATGGGTCCAGGAATCAAGGGTGGGAGAGGAATGACTCCTCTCACTATTATACCTAATAACCCACCTACAGAGTTTTTGCCTCTTATCCTGAAAAATTTGAGCCTGCTGATTTGGAGATCTTAGTTCCCAAGTGAGTAATATTCCATAAGGGGACACAACAATGGTACCACTGAATTGGAAAATGAGATTGCCACCTGGCCAATTTGGGGTCCTTATGCCACTAAACCAATGCCCCCCCCAAAAGGGGAGGGGGTTCCAACCTACTGGTTGGAATGACTGATCTGAGTCCCAAGGGGAAATTGGGCTGCTGCTACACAGTGGAGGCAAGGAGGACTATGTCTGGAGCCCAGAGGATTCTCTGGGGCACCTATTAGTATATCCATGGCCGCCCCCAGAAGTAGGACTCAGATCATTTAGGAATGGGGGTTTGGGTCACTCTACCAGTTAAAGATCCCGGAGCAGCAGCAGAAGCTCTAGCTGAGAGCAAAGGAAATATGGAATGGGCAATTGAAGAAGAAAGCCATGGATATTAACTATGACCTTGTGAACAGTTACAAAAACGAGGGCTGTGGTAGCTTTGTGTATGTTTCTTTGCTTCTTGTATGCATGTGTTTATTTGTATATACTGACCACTTTCTCCTTTTTACTTCTCTATTTACAATTTGTTGGAGGTCAACTTTGTAATTTTTTTAAAATAAATTTATTTATATTTTACTTATGTATATTTGGCTGCGTTGGGTCTTCATTGCTGCATGTAGGCTTTCTCTAGTTGTGGCGAGCGGGGGCTACTCTTCGTTGTGTGTGCAGGCTTCTCATTGCAGTGGCTTCTTTTGTTGTGGAGCACGGGCTCTAGGCACATGGGCTTCAGTAGTTGTGGAACACGGGCTCAGCAGTTGTGGCATATGGGCTCAACAGTTGTGGCTCACGGGCTCTAGAGTGCAGGCTCAGTAGGTGTGGCGCATGGGCTTAGTTGCTCCGTGGCATGTGGGATCTTCCCAGACCAGGGCTCGAACCCATGTCCCCTGCATTGGCTGGCGGATTCTTAACCACTGCGCTACCAGGGAAGCCCCAACTTTATAATTTAATCTTTAGGTAATAGAACATTTAGTGGGACCACGACAAAGTTTGTGGAGTAGTTAATACAGTCAGTAATGGATACAGTGACTGTTGGGACTGTATGTCTTCTCATTTGGGGGAGGGGTGAGAACGTCACTTTTAAGAAGGATAGATATACATTGTTAGTAGGAATACGGAAGTTCAAATATGTGTAGAATGGTGCATGAGAAAAGATGGACATTAGCTCCACATTCACCTGCAGAACCTGTCCTGTGATAGCGGTACTGGAATCAGCATTTCTCCCTTACAGTGAGCACTCTCTATCAGTAGAGGGTGCTGGAGGGATACTGAAGGAAGGAAAGGGCTTGTCTTCCTGGCTCCAGTGAGTTCTGGTTTGCTTTTCCTTGCTCACGCGTTGCGCTGTGGTCTACAAGGGGTGCAAGTACACTGTGTAAGGGGACATCTAGAATATCGGGTGGTGCTCTCCTCCAGCCACATGCCAAGAGAGGCGCTCCCTCGGCAACCTCGCAAACCTGGTCCACACCCGGTGACCACTTTGCTGTGGCCCTCCTGTCAAGGACACTGCATGCTCCAGGCCTTGCACCCGTGGCAACTCCCTAACTCTGAGCACTTGCCCCCTCAGCCTTGTTTATCTACGCCCTGGATTGTTTTTCCCAAAGCCCTCCAGGCATGGACAGCGTGTATGCACAGTGGTGCCCCAGTTCCACGTGTCTGCTCACCAACCTTGGCTTTTCTCCCCAGAGGGTAGATTCCCATGGTCCTCCATGCCCTGCGTGGACATCATACACTCCAGGCCTTGAGCACACAGGGCACTCCAACTCTTTTGGTGTACCTGCCCAACAGCCTTGGCTCACCTGTGCCCTGGAGGGTTGTTTCTTGGGATCCTCCCTATGTGGAAAATGTGTGCTCTGGGCTTGGTGCCTATAGGTTGTGTCCCTACGTTCCCTGTGCGCCTGCCCATCAGCCTCAGCTTGCCTGTGTCCTGGAGGGTTGTTTCTTGCCTGGCAAGTGTGAACCAGCTCTGGCCTGGGCAAACCAGTGAACCTGTCCACCACCCAGTAGGCTGCCATGAGGTCTGAACCCCAGCCTTGGGAGTGGGGGACCTATGGTTTGTCCTCAGCCCTCAGGTACCCTTTTAGAGTTCTCTTTACATCTTTATGTTTCTCCTCTTATAATTTAATGATTCTATATATTAACCCTGCCATGTTTAAATTACTGGGTGGTTCTATCTCCTGATTGGACTTAGACTGAACCACCAAGCTATCTTATTGTTACTAATTTCTAACTCAATTCCATTATTGTCAAAGAACATACTCTTTATCCTTTTAATTTATTCCTTTAAACGTACTGAGAATTGTTTTATGGCTCAGCATGCGGCTTATACCGAATATTCTGTGTACTTGAAAAAAATGTGCATCTTATATTCATATGTATTATAAAAAATAGGAAAAACATTTAAAAAGTCTTTATATTTACTCAGATACTATTTCTGATGTGCTCCATCTCCTTCTGAGGATCTGAGTTTCCCTCTGTTATCACTCCCCTTCAAGCCAAATAACACCTTTAACATTTCTTACAGCGTAGGATTGTTGGCAATGAATTCTCTTAGTTTTATCTGAAAACGTCTTTATTTCAACTTTTCTTTCTTTTTTTTTTTTTTGCAGTATGCGGGCCTCTCACTGTTGTGGCCTCTCCCGCTGGGCAGGCTCAGCGGCCATGGCTCACGGGCCCAGCCGCTCCGCGGCACGTGGGATCTTCCCAGACCAGGGCACGAACCCGTGTCCCCTGCATCGGCAGGCGGACTCCCAACCACTGCGCCACCAGGGAAGCCCTCAACTTCTTTCCTGAAGTATATTTTTGGTAAATTTAGATTTCTGAGTTGACCTTCTTTTTCTTGTAGCATTTTAGAGATGTTGTTACACTCTCCTCTGGCCTCTGATTTCTGGTGAGAAGGCAGCTGTTAATTGTTGTTCCTCTGTATGTGGTGTGTTGTTTTTCTATTGCTTTCAAGATTTGCTCTTCATCTTTAGTTTTCAGTGATTTGAGTATCACGTTCCTAGATGTGGCCTTTCGGTGTTAATCAAGGTGGCTTTGTGGAGTATCTAAAATCTGTAAATTTCTTTCATCAAATTTGGGAAATTGTTGACTGTTTTTGAAATATTTTTTTCTGCTCTCTTCCTAGGACTCCAATCACATATCTGTCAGACTGTTTGACCTTATCTAACTGGTCTGTGAGTCTTTTTTAAAAATCCTTTTTTCCTTTGTCCTACAGCATGGGTAATTTCTATTGGTTTATCTTCTAGTTCATTGACCCATTCTGTAATCACCTCTTTTGCTGTTAAATCCATCCATTTAATTTAAAAATTTTCAGTTACTGTGACTTATTTCTGGCGTTTCTATTTTTCAAAAGTCATTTGTTTCTATGCTCAGGTAGGTAGGTTGCCTATCTTCTTATTCACTGAGAACATACTTTCATTGCTGCTTTAATATCCTGGTATGTTAATTCCAGTATCTGGATCACCTCAGTGCTGGTGTCAGTTTTCAGTGTTAAACTGTGGAGACCCTGGTTTCTATTATTTGTCTCCAAAGAGTGATGGTTCTTTTATTAGGCAATGAGCTTGGGTGGATATACAGTGCAAATCACAGTTACGGAGTGGCAGCTCCAATCTTAGTTTAGATTTTCAGTCTTTAGCTGAGCTGCCTTGAGTCTGATCAGCACATTTGTGGTCCAGAGTTTGGGCAGAGATGTGGGCAGACAGAACTTGGGGATTCCCCTCTCTGGCTCTTCCCTTCTGAGACGCCCATCTTTCCCTCCAGGGGCTTCAGTTGCCCTGGCTCAGTACTCGTACTGTGATTTTCCACCAGCATATTGTACCTACCACTTTGTCAGCTGCTAAGTTACAAGCAGCAAAAACAGGGACCTTTCTCTGCACAATCCTCTTCTGAGTGTGAACTCCCCACCAAACATTCTGCTTCCCTTCATTCTCCAGTGTCTTCAAGTAGCTGTTTTTCGTATTATGTCCAGATTTTACCGTTGTTGTTTGTGGAGTGGTCATTCCCAAGCATCTTAGCCATTATGAGAAGTCCCTAGGTGTAGTTTAAATATTTAATCTATTTCCTCCATATTTCCCTCTATTTCTTGAGCATATCAATCATAGTTTAAACTCCTTGTCAACTTTCTCCAATATTTGGCTCACCTGTTTCTATATTCTACTTTTGCTCTGGTTTTACATAATATCTCTTGACTTGCTAGTAATTTTTATTAGATCCAGAAATTGTGTATAAAAAAATTAGAGCATCTCTAGATGTTTTTTCTTCCACTCTTTCCTCTGCTACGCAAATAGAATGGGGGCCGATCACCTTAATCCACTCAGGGACTACATGGTCTGCAGCTACACTGTGAGTTTGATAAGCCTCAGTCTACCTGTTTCACCTTGTTCCCAGTAAGAAACCCCCGAGCTTGCAGCTGAAAGCCCTGTGTGTTCACCGGTCCCCTCCCCGCGGTGGGTCCTGAATTCTAATCATCAGCACAATAGGCGTGCCAAAAATTCGATTCTGCTTTTCAGAGGTTTGGGGCTAGTTTTCCATAGCCTCTGGCCCTACACAGCTTCAGAATTTCCTAAGTATCTTGAACAGAAAATGTGTTGTTTTTAAGGCTCTTCCAGTCTCCAGCTTTGTTCCTCCAGTATCATGAGAGCACAAAGCTCAGCTGGCTTCTCTGGTCCCCGGCTGCAACCCTCTTGTCTGGGCAATGGGCAATGGGCAGTGCTTGGATTCTCAGCCTCTTGCTCAAACCCAGAGTCAGCAAGTGCTCCCAGGGGAAAATGTGCTGCAAACTGTCAGTTCACATCTCTATGGTTCGCTCTGCTTCAAAATTTTAGGCCCTTTAATCCTCTTTCCTTCAGCAATTCTCTAAGGCCTTTTATAAAGACAATTTTTATATTTTATCTGGTTTTTCTAGTTCTTGAGTAGAGCATTGGGCAGCCAGAAGCAACTCCATGCTACTAAAAGTCTCTAAGCACTTTTTTTTTTTTTTTTTTTTTGCGGTACGCGGGCCTCTCACTGCTGTGGCCTCTCCCGTTGCGGAGCACAGGCTCCGGACACACAGGCCCCGCGGCCATGGCTCGCGGGCCCAGCCGCTCCGCGGCATGTGGGATCCTCCGGGATCGGGGCACGAACCCGTGTCCCCTGCATCGGCAGGCGGACTCTCAACCACTGCGCCACCAGGGAGGCCCTCTAAGCACTTTTAAAGTGTTTATTTTCTTCCTCTGATCTTTGAAAACGGACTGTCCCCAAGCAGTCAATTTATATCACAACTTAAAAATATATTCCTACTGCTAAGTGAAAAAAAAAAGCAAACTATGTTATGGCTTATTCCCCATAATCACAACTGTGTATAAAATATGAATACATACTGGCAAAGATTTGAAATAAATAACTGGGGTTGGATATGGCAATTTTTTTCTTTTGTAAAAATGTTTCTGAAATGTTCTATTGTCTATAAGAGGTATGTAAGTAAATGTAGATTGTCAAGGAGGGGAGGGAGGAGGAACTCAGTGGTTGAGATATAGCCGTGGGAATAACTGCATAAAACTTTTTATGACTTGAATTTTGTATCACATGAATGTATTAACTATTAAGGAAAAGAAAGGAAGAGAGGGAGGGAGGGAGGAGGGAGGAAGGAAGGAACACCACCCCTGCCCCGAGACTCCTAGGGCCACAAAGTGCCATTTATACTGTGAGTGAGGAAACAGGCACTTGGTTGTACTCACTAGCTGCAGACTACAGAGAACGGCCTAGCCCTGATTCCTTTTGGGACACAGAAAATTGCCTATCTTTCAGGGATTGTGATGAACAAAGGGGATTATAATATTCCTATTAAGAGCTCTTATGAAAATATTTTAAATATTGGGCTATTGTCATTTTTTTGTACAGATGAAGGTATAGTAAGTATAGACAGTAGCTTTGTTAGGACTTTTTAGATCACTTCTTCCAATTATAGGATATGGGATCTTAGGTATTTTCTTTGAATGCTGCACCTTTTAAAAAAAATATCTGATAAATCTGGACAGCATGGCTGATTAACTAGTCTCTCTTTCCCCAGAACTTCATTCTAGCCTTCTAACCCAGGGGTCAGCATACCATGGCCTGGGGGCAAATCTAGCCTGTTTTGTGTAGTCCTCAAGTTAAGATTAAATTTACATTTTCACATGGTTGGAAAAAAAACCAAAAGAAAAATATTTTGTGACACAGGTCATTCATTTATATATCATCTCTGCCTGCTTTCATGCTACAATATGTCGGAGTTGAGTTATTGCAACAGAGGCCACACAGCCCTCAAAATCTAAAATATTTACTATTTGGCCTTTTACAGAAAGTTTTCCAACTCCTGGGCTAGAGTATCTCCAAATAATGAGTTTCACAGAGCAACTTTCTGGGGTGGGTAGACTGACTGAATTAATGGCCCTCTCTGTATCCATGTCCTTTTTTTTTTTTTTTTTTGTATCCGTGTCTTTTGCCAGGAAACTTTGTAGCACTTTCCCAGATACTGGGCTCAGTCACATCACTTGCTTTGACCTATGGGAGTCTGGAGACACAATACAAGTAGAGGCTTGAAATGGGATTGCACCCTAGGGCTTGTTCTCCTGCTCCCCTGCCACTGTCTGTAAACAGACCCAGGCAAGTCTGCTGGAGGATAAGTCATGTGAAGCAGAGTCATGCCAGCTGAGGACAGCCTAAGTTAGCCAAGAATCAAGGATCTCAAGATCATCACACCTGCCTGGCTGACCCACAGCTGACCACAGACACATGTGCAAGCCCAGCAAAAACTACCCAAACCCAGACAGATCAGCTGAACCCCAAGACTCAAGAGCCACGGAACTGTTTATTGTTATATGCCACTGAAGTTTGGTGCTGGGTCTGTTACACAACATTATTCTGGCAGTAGAAAACTGATACTATGGGCACACAAACTTTTAAATTTCTTTTGCCAGGAGTCTAGGGAACATTTTTACTCTTCTGAGGGCAATTTAGGGCTCTGACAGGGGGAGAGACTGAATAAAACACCGAAGTCTGGAACTCCAGGGATGGGGGTGGGGCATCAAATTACATCCTGAATTTCATCTTGTCCTCACAGTGGGATTCAGTAAATATCCGTATTTGCTCTGTGGCTCAATCTGCCACTGGACCGAGTAGATGCTAAGGCTAGGACTTGGCATGTCTCTTAACCACGAAGAGATCTAGCGAGGCAGAGACTCCATCATTTATGGGAAAGAATTTACTTCCTATTTACAAAATGTAGAAAAAGTACCTTGGGTATAAAATCTAAATGTCTGAGGTGTGATCAGTCTGGAGCCCAGAAAAGTCACTCTTTGCATCCTTCAGTCATCAGTGTGTAGCGCAAACGGAACAGGGGCTGGGAGTTCCTCCTGTTCCGGGCTCAGTGGAAAGCTTCCCCAGGATAAAGCCACAGAGCCCTCTGTGAGGAAGAGGGGCAGAGAACAGGAAAGGAAAGGGGGCAGAACTGCGGCAGCAGGCCGGGAAGGGATGACGTGCGGGCTCTGTATTAGTGAACACTTTAATTTGCTAGAGGGAGGCTCTTCCTTCTCAACTGCTGAACACAACTGGCCTGGGCCTGTCCTAGAAATCTCAAGCTGCTTCCTAGTGCACAGGGCTGACCATCCCCTCTGCAGAGCCCCAAATGTGGCTTCTGTCAGGAAGGAAAGGCATCCATCAGTGTGACAAGAAGTGGTCACCTTCGGACTTGCATGAACTCCTTGCGCAGCCATAAGGAGTCCTGGTAGAAGCGAGGATCACCCAGTCTCACAGCTGTCTGTTTGTAGAAGTAACAGTATAACACTGCCGCTGTGGGTAATAAACAGAAAAGAAGCCTCAGGGATGCTCCTGAGTATTTGTTTCAGGGTAAGAACATAACTGGACGAGGCTGAGGGGCCCTGCTTCATGATTTCCCAGTGAGTCCCAGAAAGGGCAGAGGGCAGTGGTCTCTCCTGTTCTTGGTGTGGCTGTCCCACTCATCCCACGCTGGTTGTGATGGGCTGGGAAGCCAGGATCAAGGCCCTGGCTGTCAGAGCCACAGGTGGGACCAAAGTGAGGCCTGAGGATGCTCTGGTCCTTACCTAGTCTCTGGAATACAAATAACGTTTGAAGTCCATCTGTCCAGACAAAGCGGTTGGAGTTTTTCCAGCGTAAGTTCTGAAGGAGACATGAGTACACAGAGAAATGTGAATGGCTAGATGAGGCCCTCACATCTCCAACGTGGTTAGCTGCAGAGATGCCACCTGGTTTAATATCAGGCTAATGCACCCCCGTTCTTTCTTTCCACAAGCCCGAGGAGTGCTTTTCAAAGGAACCTCAAGTTCCCTTTTTTTTTTTTTTGCGGTACGTGGGCCTCTCACTGTTGTGGTCTCTCCCGTCGTGGGGCACAGGCTCCGGACGCGCAGGCTCAGCAGCCATGGCTCAGGGGCCCAGCTGCTCCGCGGCCTGTGGGATCTTCCCGGACCGGGGCACGAACCCGTGTCCCCTGCATCGGCAGGCGGACTCTCAACCACTGCGCCACCAGGGAAGCCCTCAAGTTCCCTTTTTTTTGCTACAGAGGGAAAATTCTTGTAACTCTGAGGGAGGAAGTTTGAACTAAGCCATTTATTCCATTTCATCCCATAGCCTTTGCTGAGGAGAAATGATACACATCATCTCAGGAGTTCAGCATGGTCACTGTCTTGCCTTGGAAATATCAGGCTCAGTTCCTGTCAGATAAAGGCTTGGTGCACTCAGGGTTTAATCAGATTAACAGCTTCACAGTACAAAGCCAGGACTATTTTGGCTCCAGGAACCAGAGCAGAGACAATCCTCTCCGGGAAGCACCTGGAGATTTCGGCACTGCTCTGCTTCTTCCCTGTGAGCTCCAGTTCTCTCTGTGGAATCACAAGGGCAACTTAACGGAACGTTTGGTCTGAGAAGGTACCTTTAGTAAAGAAATGACTAGAGAACCCTGAGGTTTTAATATGTTCCATAAAATGAGTACATGAGAAGCACATGAGATACCCGAAGGGATGGAAGAATTTGTGAAGCAGAAGAAATCTGAGGGGATTCCCTGGCGGTCCAGTGGTTAGGACTCTGTGCTTCCACTGCAGGGGGCAGGGGTTCAATCCCTGCTCAGGGAACTAAGATCCCACAAGCCATGCTGCGTGGCCAAAAACGATAACAACAACAAAAAACAAATCCGAAACCATGAAAACTGGATCTGCTCTGAGGCCTATGTTAGAACCAAAGGGAGGCATCTTGGGGGTCGGTTCTCCTAGTGTAAGTGATGGGGATGCATCAGAGGGCATGCAGCACCAAAGGGCCAGCGGCACTCCTGCCTGGCTATTTCCCATGGGACAATGATGCCGAAGAATATGCTGTACCAACATTCACCTGCCCAAACAGCTAACGATGAAACAGATTCAACTTCCTGTTTTAGCCCTGGCAGGCCTTTTGGGGCAAAAGTGAATTGAATGTTCCAGAAGTGTCCTTGGACTCTTGGATAAGGCTGTTCTTCAACATATAAGGTTAGATAAAAGTGCCTTATGAAATTCTCATGTGTCTAGCTTCAGGCTGGACCACATTCATTTCACCTGTTTCTTATCAAGGACTCTGTGAGATATAAACACCCAGAGATTCTGGGTTCCCACAAAAAAACATTCCTAGCCCTTTAAGGATTCAGAGCCTCACTCTTACCATGAACCAGACATGAAGGGAGATGCTGAGGGCGAAGTACACAGCTGTCAGGATGATGGTCCCTTTGAACTTATGG
This sequence comes from Mesoplodon densirostris, assembly GCF_025265405.1. Lineage (NCBI taxonomy): Eukaryota > Metazoa > Chordata > Mammalia > Artiodactyla > Ziphiidae > Mesoplodon > Mesoplodon densirostris. The sequence continues at coordinate 10,734,621 of NC_082667.1, forward strand.
AAGAGGAGGTTGACCAGGCCAGCCTGGAAGACGAAGGTGTTGAAGAACATGAGGAAAATGATGATGATGTTGAAGAGGACTGCAATATCCTGGATGCTGCAGACACAGAAAACAAAAGGACAGCCAAATGGAGGCCTGGGGAGGACCCAGGAGCCAGCCCTGAGTCCTAAGCAACACCATGGAGTCTGTCCTTCCTTGTTATATATAGTCCTCCGAAACCCCCCCAGAGGTAGTTTGGGTTTTGGACCCCAAATGACACGAAGCTAAAACTACCCGCTGGCCCCATCAGTTGAGTGGCAGTCTACGGACAAGGCTTTCCTGCTGACACTCCCAACTCAACAAAGCTCCCAGGCATCTGTGAGAAGCAGCTAGTTTCCTCCCTGTATCCAGAAAATGCCAGCCCTGTCTGTCACATAACCTGGTCCTGTCAGACGTTTTCCTCTAGCAAGACAGCAATGCACTTTCCCTCATCTGTGCACGCCTGGCTGCCTTAGTGCCGTTCATGTCTCAGTGCAAATGTCCCCTCTTCAAAAAGACTTTTCTTTCACCCCACTACCTACAGTAGCCTTTCCCTCCCCACCCCAGGTACTTTATATCCATTGTATAACATTTATCACTATTTGAAATTATCCTTTTAAAATGTATTTGTTGTCTCTCTCCACTAGAATGGAAACTCCATCAAAGGAAGAACTTGTCAGGTTCACCACTGCAACTAGAACACTGGCAGGCTGATGAATACTTGCTGAGTGAAGGAAGACAGTGTCTTAGACTGTGGTTTTCTGTTTAGAACTTGCCTCATGGAGACTAAAAATCACTGTGAAGGGAAAGTGCCAATAGCTTCCATCCTATGGGATGCATATGTTATTAATATGATTATCCTTACCTGGGGCCACGGCAGTGAAAGTGCCAAGTACAGCAGTGAAGACCCCGAGTCCTAACCAGTGGACCACCAGGGAAGTCCCTGATTACCCTTTTTACTTGACATTTTGTAACCCTCTTTCATGGCACTGTAAGACAATATTTCTATTCGAAGATGGAAGAAATGACAGTGTCAGCAATCTGGCCCTCATTTTCAATGTGCACTGCTCCCTGTGTCCCAAAGCCTTGTTAGAAGTATATCAAAACAGGCCCATGTCTATGGACCATGACATGTCTATGGACCATGGAGTACCCAGGACAAAGTGCAATTTTATTCTCCCCGATATTTCTCTATTAATAACTTTAAAATGCTGAATTATGATTGTCGGGGACTTCAGACTGCTTGGGTTGCGCTGTCCCACCCACTGAACTTACATGAAGAGCACCAGCTGTATGACAGGAGCCATTCGGAGTAGCTCCGAGAAGGAATTGACAAAGAGGTCATAGGACAGCAGCAGGAACTGCAGGGAGAGCACCAGGCTATAGTTACTGGTCTGGAGCATCTTCCTTCTGCTATCTTGGGCCTCCAAGGGCACATTCCACGGTTCCCAGAAAGCAGTCCTAGTACTCTCCCAGGCACTGAGGGAGAAGCTATAGTTCCTCAGAATCAAAGCTGTCTCCCTTGCTCTCAGATAAGGGCCTACTGATGCAAAAAAAAAAAGGAGGTTAGAAATTCATTAATACATATTTACCAAGGACTTATTATGTGCCAGGCACCATTCTAGGTGCTTGGGATACATCAATGAACAAAACCAACAACAACAAAAAAACCCCAACTAGTCACTCCTTCCAGGGACCCTCACCCTCAAACCTTTTTCCATGACTGGAACCCTCTAAATGTAGAGCTCTTTCTAAACACTTTTGAGTCCAAAGGAATCTAGGGATACTACACACAGTGACTGTCTGGTCATGTAACAATATTCTATTACTAACTGCAGCAGCAAAACCTTTGTTTATCACTTACAATATTGCTTACAATTCTAAGCACTAACATTACTTAAATCTCTCAATAACCCTTGAGGTAGAAGCCACACTATTACTCTCCCCATTTTACAGAGGGGACAATTGAGGCCCAGGGAGGTAAAATAATTTGTCCAAGTTCACATTGCTAATAAGTGGCAGAGCTAGCATTCAGATCTAGGCGGTCTTGGTCCAGAGTCTGTGCTCTTAACTACTGCACAAAGCTGCCTCTTACATAACTGACAGGTTTACATGTAACTAGGTGGGAAAAACAATCGCTGGCATAGGAGAAGTGGGAAGTGGTGTAGGCAGAAAAAGCTGAGAGGAAATAGTGCTCTCCTAACGTTTACGATTATGGTAGCAACACAGTGGCCCCAGGTAAGGGGAGCTGGGCTTTTATTTTCATTTATTCCAGGACCCAGAAGCTGCTTTGGGGGTGTCCTGTGACCCCCTCCAGCTGGATCAAATCTATAAACAAATTTCAAAATGCTTCTAAGTGTTACAGAATGATTAAATTAATATCGGTAAAATGTTACAGTTTACAAACTCTTCATATTCTTTTCCTTATTTAATCCTACACCCATCTTGAGAAGTAGCAGTTCTTACGCTTATTACCCCACTTTACACAGAGGCTCTGAGAAGCTGCGGAACCTCGTCCACCTCACCTGATGGAGAAGTCCCACTTTAGTGGATGTACGAAGGTGCTTTTCTCTGAACCGAGTCTCCTTATTCATCAAATAATATTGATAGCTACCAGCTACATACCGGCACCATGATAAATTTGTCAACCAAGACAATTTCCTTTAATCCTCGCAACTACTCTGCAAGGTGTGCAAGAATTACCCTCATTCTTCAGGCAAGGACACAGGGTCAGAGTTCAAGTCGTTCCTCCATGTTGCAGGTGAGCAGAGCCAGGATTCACAACTAGGTGTGAAAACAAAGCCCGTGCTCTTAACTACTACTTCACAGGCCACCACAGAAGGCTGCTGTGAGGATCCGTTATATAGAGCCGCCCACCGCCATCTCTACGGGAAGGACGACCATCACCTCGGGTTAGGGCAGCGGTGATTCCCAAGGTAATGAAGCGGTCTTCGCAGTTTGTCCACCGCTATCTGCCGCGTTCCCTCTGTCCCCTGAGTAATTTTCCTCAGCCTTCCTAATCCACTTTAAAATAGGGCTGCCTTAGCAAAAAACCAAAACCAAAGCAATTAACAAAATGCCGACTTCTGGCCACTTTACCCACTCCTCCTCAGCACTCTCACCTAGAAGGCCCAACGTCGGTTGTCACGGGGACACCGTCCAGGCTTCCGGAAACCGATTTTAAATTCCGGAAATAGATGGCTGACGCGGGCTCAGTCTGCGCCGTGCTACCCGCTTGTCCTCGGCTTTTTCTCCCCCGGTCCGCCCGGTCGCCATGTTTAGGCCCCCGCATTCCTGGACCCGCCCCTCTCTCAGCGTCGCTGCGCCCTGTTCCAGGGCTCCCAGGTGCGGGCCAAGGTCTCCCGCCCACCCCGCGTGCGGCCTTGCCGAGGGCCAGCCCCTGGCCAGAGGCTTCGCGTCGGCCCGAACATTTCCGCTTCCACGGAATCAAGGGGGTGGGGGTGAGGGACAGGACCGATCTGTGACGGCGTTCCTGGTCCCTGGAAGCCCGGGCTTGGGGAAGAAACGCCCGCGGAGGAACTGGAGTTAGTGTCAGCACCTCGTCTGCCGGCGACCCCGCGGCTCTGGACTTCATTTCCCAGGCGGCCGCGCGCGGAAGCGCGCGCGACCGGAAGTGCTACAAGCCTATAAGGTGACGGAGCGGCCCCGCCAGGTGGCTGTAGAGCGGCTGTGACTGGTGATAGCGGGCGTATCTGAGAGTCTCTCACTCCATCTCCCAGGAGCCTCGGGAGCGGCAGGTCCGGCGCCGGGTGGCGAGAGGCGGGTCTCGGAGACCCCAGTACCCCTGCGTTCCACTGTGGTTCGGGGGTGAGAAAGAGCCCGGGCTGGGAGTTCAGGGACCTGGGTTCGAGTGCTGGCTCTGCTAGTGCCTCGCTTCGCGCTGTCGCGACCCCTCGCTCGGCCTCAGTTTTCTCTTTTACGAAATGGACATCGTTCTCTGTGCCCTTCCTTCCACAGGTGGTGGAAGGAAGCTCTTTGGAAAGCACAGAAGCTCTTCGGAAGTCGCAGTCAGCAGGTGGAGCCACTCGCCTTAATTTGCACCCAAGGTTAGCTGGGACCAAGGGATCTTGGTCCCAGCGGAGGAGTTAGGGATCGGTCCCCGGGTTCCTGGAACCCTTCTCTGGACACCTGAGGCCGACCAGAGCGCAGTACGAAGGGCGGGGCTGTAATCATGGTGCTGAGGAGGGCCTTGCTTATCTACCTCCTGAGTGGAATTTAGGGCCCCTCACTCCTGAGTCTCAGACTTTACGGAAGCTGCGTTTGGAAGTAAGGAGTCCTTGGAGCACAGGGGGAGTGAACCTGGAGCCTTGTACCAGCTCCGCCACTCACCGTGGCCAAGTCGCTTTCCTTCTTTGGGCCCGAATTTTTTTTTTTTTTTTTTTTTTTTTTGTGGTACGCGGGCCCCTCACTGTTGTGGCCTCTCCCGTTGCGGGGCACAGGCTCCGGACGCGCAGGCCCATCGGCCATGGCTCACGGGCCCAGCCGCTCCGCGGCATGTGGTATCTTCCCGGACCGGGGCACGAACCCGTGTCCTCTGCATCGGCAGGCGGACTCTCAACCACTGCGCCACCAGGGAAGCCCTCGAATATTTTTGATCCGTAAGATAAGAGTTCAGGACTTGAGCCCTAAATCTGGTTCTCAGGATTCCTAAAGCCCGCACCATTCATCTGAGAAGTGGGAGCAACAAACAGACTTCCTGTTCCTTCATCTATTTGCACTTCTAAATAATTGTGAAAGGGTTTGGAATAGAGCCTTTTCCTAAGGCTAGGGCCAAGTAGGATATACCCATTTCCTACCCCAGGGCCTGATCTGTTTTAGTGCAGCCTGGGAGAATCCTTTTTCCTAAGGGATTGAGAAGTGTATTAGGTTGGAGAGTAGACTCCTTAGATCAGGGTCAACAAACATGACCCACAGGCCAAATCTGGCTGGCCTAAATGGTTTTTACATTTTTCAATGGTTGGAAAAAAAAAAAAATAGAGGGCTTCCCTGGTGGCGCAGTGGTTGAGAGTCCGCCTGCCGATGCAGGGGACACGGGTTCGTGCCCCGGTCCGGGAAGATCCCACATGCCGCGGAGCGGCTGGGCCCCTGAGCCATGGCTGCTGAGCCTGCGCGTCCGGAGCCTGTGCCCCGCAACGGGAGAGGCCACAACAGTGAGAGGCCCGCGTACTGGTAAAAAAAAAAAAGAAAATGATATTTTGTGACACGTGGAAATGATATAAAAACTGAAATTTCATTGTCCATAAATAAAGTTTTTTTGAACATAGCTCATGTTCTTTTGTGAAGGTATTATTTATGATTGCTCTTGCAATACATCAGCAGAGTTGATGACATAGTTGTGACAAACCGTATGGCCTGCAAAATCTAAAATATTTACCATTCTGGCCCTTTACAGGAGCTTGCCGACTTTTGTCTTAGAATGTGTCTCTACAAGTGAGGGCAGAATAGGACTGGTGGGCACATCCTGTTCTCTTGGAATAAGTGAGAGGATATTCTTAGCATTTGGATTGCATTTTTTTTTTTTTTTTTTGCGGTACGCGGGTCTCTCACTGCCGTGGCCTCTCTCGTTGCGGAGCACAGGCTCCGGACACGCAGGCCCAGCGGCCATGGCTCACGGGCCCAGCTGCTCCACGGCATGTGGGATCTTCCTGGACCGGGGCACGAACTCGTGTCCCCTGCATCGGCAGGCGGACTCCCAACCACTGTACCACCAGGGAAGCCCTGGATTGCAATTTTCACTGCATTCTTCCTTTTTCTCTCCTTTTGCTCTCTATTTCGAGCAGAGGGAGGGCTCATCTGTGTACTGTTGGTAAAACATTCCAGCCATCTGTCAGGGAAGTGTCCCCATTGTCTTTTCCAAGTCTGTCCCAGAGCAGTAATCCAGGACCTCTTCTAGGGGGTAGATGTGGTCCCTTTTGGATTATATTTTCTTTTTTCCTCTTACAAAGGGGGGAAAAAAAGTAGATATTATTCAGTGGATGGAGCCTGCTGACCGAGAGCTCCTTTGTGCTGACACTTCACTGGGGGGGATGATTGAACCTCTGGTGACCTGAAACTTCCGCTGCCCTTACAGGAGCTAAGGGGATAACTCTTGAGGCTGGGTAGCAAATCTCTGAGCTCAGTAGCTAAGGCAGAAAGCTTCCAGAAATGAGGTGGCATGGTTTTCTCCCTCCAACCTCCTGGAAGCTTATCTTTTCCCCCAGACCTCAGATCTTGCTTTCTCAGAGATTACCACCACCTTGGATCTCTTTGTGAGAGCTTAGCATCTGTTTGTGGTTAGGTGGACACCTGGTATGGAGAAAGCTGGCACGACATGGAATTGGGGCCACTGAGAGGCCTGGGCAGCCGTGGGGGCCATGAGCTTGAGGTTTTTGTTAGTCGTTAGGATGAAATGCTGTAACAATACTAAGAAAATTATAATACTGTACTCTCACAATGTCCTTACATACATTTTCTCGACCATCTGACAACCTGTGGTCAGAGGGCTTTGAAACCAAATAGACAAGGGTTTGAAACTCCCTGCCCGCTTACTGGGTCCTATTTAATCTGTCTGAGCCTTAGTTTCCTCATCTATAAAATGGGGATAACTCCACACGGGGTTGTCAAGGTGAGTAGATGGGATCATGTGTGTAAGGTTCTGGTGTGGTGTCTGCTCATAGCTGCCTTTCAGTAAGTTATATCCTATTGCCATGGCTTTCTTTCAGATGAGAAGACTGAGTCCTACAAATGTTAAGTGATTTGCTCAAGGAGCCTCAGAGCATAAGAATTGGAGTCCAGGCCACCACTCTGTCAGCCTGCCACTAGGTATAAAGGTGAGGGTCAAGTGTTTTATCTCCTTGGGAGTTTTTGATTTTAGGGGCCTCTTCTCTGTTAGCTGGTTCAGACTGAGGGACCTCAACTGCAGGAAGCCACTGTGTCAGCTTCTTGGCCTGAGTCCATGGGGCAGTGTGCCTGCCTTGAGAGCTGTGCCCATGCTGAAAGCAGGGGCGTCCTGTGGCTTTGCAGACTGCCTGCCAACTCATGCACACTTGCCTGGCTTTTAAGAGCAGCTGCTTAGGGGGCTAGGCATTTGCCATGCCTGAAACCAGGGTTGGTTTCTGCGTTTTATCAGGTACACGTGGAAACCTCAAGATAAACTCTTGCTTTCTAGATCATGAGTTCTTGCTTCCTCTTTTCTCCTCTGGACTTTCCCCAGAGAAGAGAAAGCAGAAGTTTCAGGTCTGGAGACAGCTGGGGGCTTTTGCTCAATTAAAGGTGTGGCGAATGGGGACTCTGAAGACCCCACCTTACCTCCCAATGGGAGGATTAGCCCACAGAGGTCACAATCTGGGGAAGAACTTTGCTGCAGAAGTGGGATCCTATAGCGCTTTCTCCCACGTGGCCTAATAGTAGTGTGAAGATGGTGATTTTTGCCTCCTTACGTTAGAACTGAAGGCCTGGGCATTTGTGTGATCTAGCCTGGATTTTGATTTCTGTCCTTTCTTTTCATGGGGAGTGAGGTTATAATTCTTTACCTTCTGGTCCTGTGAGGGGAGATGCATCCTAGGGCTCTGGATCTAGAGCCTTGGCATCCAGCCACAGCAGAGGAGGCTTCTCTCCAGGGCCAGCCCTAGGCCCAAGCTGGCTGCACTGTATGCTGCCAGGTGCTGGGGCGGGGCCTCACTCATCGTTCATAACCAGAGATTGGGTTCACCCAGCCATCAAGGCTTCATGGGACAGTGCCCAGGCTGATGGCAGGGGAACCACCCTTCTGGCCAAGAGCAAGGTCAATGTTACCTCCTTTAGCCTGCGTGTGGGGTGCACCTGAGCCAACAGGGACATGTGATTTCCGCTTTCTCTAGGAGTGCTTGATCAGAATGGCTGTGGGATGGTTTTATCTGTCCGTCGTGGCGCTGTGCTCCCTGGGCTTGATGTGCATCCTGTCCACCATCTATTGGATGCAGTACTGGCAAGGTGGCTTTGCCTGGGATGGCACCATGCTCATGTTCAACTGGCACCCGGTGCTCATGGTTACGGGCATGGTGGTGTTCTACAGTGCTGGTGAGTACAGGTCAGCAGAGGAGACACGGTGTGGCCTGGGCTCGTACAGGGCAGTGCTGTCCCTCGCCATCCTGGCCTTTGTCACTGTCGGGTTCAGGGCTATGGGGGTGGGGTGGGGTGGGTTGTTTTTGGGCCCAGGTGTCATTTGGAGGAGGAAGTCGTGCGAACAGGAGCATCTGAGAAGGGTAGCTGCATGGATACTCTTGGACGAGGGTTGGCGAACTTTTTCTGTTAAAGGCCAGACAGTAAATATTTTAGGCTTTGCAAGCCCTATGATCTGTGTTGCAACTACTCAGCTCTGCTACTGTGTTGTGAGAGCAGCCAGAGACAACACGGAAGTGTGTAGCTGTGTTCTGATAAAACTTTATTTATAGTGGTGGGGGGAGGAGAGAAATAGGTGAGGGAGAGCAAGAGGTATGGACTTCCAGTTGCAAAACAAATGAGGCACAGGTACAGTGTAGGGAATGTGGCCAATAATTATGTAATATCTTTGTATGGTGATGATCATAACTAGACCTATCATGGTGATCATTTTGAAATGTACAGAAATAGTGAATGACTATGTTATGTAGCAGGAAGTAACATAGTGCTGTAGGTCAATTATACTTCAAAAACAAACAGACTCATACTAAAAGACAGCAGATTTAGGGTTACCAGGGGTGGGGGGAGGGGGAATTGGATGAAGGCAGTCAAAAGGTACAAACCTCCAGTTTTAAGATAAATAAGTACTAGGGATATAATGTACAACATGATAAATATAATTAACCCTGCTGTACGTTATATATGAAAGCTGTTAAGAGAGTAAATCCAAAGAGTTGTCATCACAAGAAAAGTTTTTGTCTCTTTTTAAAATTTTGTATCTATATAAGAAGATGGATGTTCACTAAACTTATTGCGGTAATCATTCCATGATGTATGTAAGGCAGACCATTATGCTCTCCACAAACTTATGCAGTGCTGTGTCAGTTATATCTCAATAAAACTGGGAAAAAATAAGTAAAATTTTTAAAATTAATGTTATTTAAAGTATTATTTAATATCAAATATAATTTGATAATAGCATCCATAAGCATTAATTACCTAGGCATAAATCTAACAAAAGCCATATAAGGTTTCTACAGAGAAAAATATAAAACTGTATTGAAATTAAAGAAGCCCTAAATAAATGGAGGGATATACTACTGTGTAAGCGGATTGGAAAACTAAACTTTGTAAAGATGTAAATTCTCCTGAAATTGTTTTGTAGGTTAATTTCAACGCCAAGGTCTCATTGCTTATTTTTGTGAAAATTGATAATCAGACTGAATTAACTTGAAATGCAAAGGGCCAAGATTAGTCAAGGTGGTTTTGAAAAAGAGCAAAGTTGGAGGGCTTACTCTCCCATCTATTCAGGTTTATTATAAAGCTACTGTAATTTAAGACAGCGTGGGACCTACTGTATAGCACAGGGAACTCTGCTCAATACTCTGTAATGGCCTATATGGGAAAATAATCTAAAAAAGAGTGGATATATATAAATGTATAACTGACTCACTTCGCTGTACACCTGGAACTAATACAACATTGTAAATCAACTGTATTCCAATTAAAAAAAAAAAGTGTGGGGGCTTCCCTGGTGGCGCAGTGGTTGAGAGTCCGCATGCCGATGCAGGGGACATGGGTTCGTGCCCCGGTCTGGGAGGATCCCACATGCCGCGGAGTGGCCAGGTCCGTGAGCCATGGCCGCTGAGCCTGTGCGTCCGGAGCCTGTGCTCCGCAGCGGGAGAGGCCACAGCAGTGAGAGGCCTGCGTACCGCAAAAAAAAAAAAAGTGTGGTAGTGATAAGTGAATAGACAAGTGAGGAAAGGTGGCTCTGCAGAGCTGTGGGACAAGATGTTCTTTTCAATAAATGATGTTTAGTCATATGGAGTAAAAACACTTTATTACGAAAATCGGCAGCGGGCTGCACCTGGCCTGTGAGCGGCAGCCTGCCAGCCCTTGCTCTAGGGAGCGGGGGCTGAAGCCTCTTGTGGCACAGTCGGGGGCCGTACCTGAGGGGTCTCCTTACTCCTGCCAGACCCATCCTTGCCCCGTGCATTCAGAGGCAGGCCTTGGGGCCCAGGTGAGTCTCCTTTTCGCCACTTGTAAAATGGGAATAATGATGACGTTGATAATAGCAGCTTACCCCGTGTAGTTTGGATACATCCTCCCACTTTTTCTTTTTTTTTTTTTTTTGTGGTACGCGGGCCTCTCACTGCTGTGGCCTGTCCAGTTGCAGAGCACAGGCTCCAGACGCGCAGGCTCAGCGGCCATGGCTCATGGGCCTAGCCGCTCCGCGGCATGTGGGATCTTCTCGGACCGGGGCACGAACCCGTGTCCCCTGCATCAGCAGGCGGACTCCCAACCACTGCGCCACCAGGGAAGCGCCATCCTCCCACTTCTGTTCTTACAGGAAGCTTGTGAGGCGGGCTGTATTGTTGCCTCCATTTTACAGATGAGGAAACTGAGATTTAGAAAGATGCCAAATAGCTGAGAGGAAGAACCTGGATTGGGACCTCGGTTGTCTAACCTTGAAGCCTGTGTCCTTGACAACTCACTTCAGTTGTGAGAATTCATTCAGTTAGATGAAATAATGAATGTGACATTGCTTTTCAACCTGTAAAACTGCATACAAGTGGCATTTATTATTGTTATGACAGAATGGCAAGTCCATGAAACCTGTTCTACCCCCCCTTTTTAAATTGAAGTATAGTTGATTTACAGTGTTGTGTTTTCTGGTGTACAGCAAAGTGATTCAGATATATATGTGTGTGTGTGTGTGTGTGTGTGTGTATATGTATATACACATATATATGTATATATTTTCATATTTCTTTCCATTATAGCTTATTACAAGATACTGAATATGGCTCCCTGTGCTCTGCAGTAGGGACCCCACTGTTCATTTTATGCATAGTAGTTCGTATCTGCTGATCCCAGACTCCTAGTTTGTCCCTCCTCCTGCTCCTCCCCTTTATCATGGTCCCTTGTCTCCCCGCTTCATGGTTGATGGCTATACCAGAAATAATGCAAGGATGGGAGATGCTGATGAGTTGATACTGATGTCCTAGCCTTTCCTTCTTCTCTTGTTGGGAGGCTGTCTGGGATCACGTCAGGGCAAGTCCCCTAGTGCACGGGTGAGCACAGGGGAAGAGGCCGAGCCCAGGGGCTGCTCTCTCTCCTACAGCATCACTGGTCTACCGCCTGCCCCAGTCATGGGTAGGGCCCAAGCTGCCCTGGAAATTCGGCCACGCAGCCGTGCACCTGCTGGCCTTCCTCCTGACTGTCCTGGGGCTGCACGCCGTCTTTGACTTCCACAGCCGTAGAAAGATCCCCAATCTCTACTCCCTGCACAGCTGGCTGGGCATCACCACCGTCTTCCTCTTCGCCTGTCAGGTGGGTACTCTCTGTTCTCCTTTGGATTCCCACAGCTGCCAGTTCTGGTTGGGGCTTCACTTGCATCAGCACCAAATATCCCTTCTGCTTACTGCCTGGAGACGGTCTTGCAGGGCACATCCTGTAGAATCGTCGGTTTGAAGGGCTGTGGGAGATTGGTGGTTCCCGAATTCACCCTGTTCCTGCTCTTACCCCTCACACGGCCCACCTGTGCTGCTGGAGCGCTCTAAGCTAACTCCGTCACAGCACGCACCACACTGACTCTAAATCATCTTTTCTGCCCTCTTCTCTTCCCCCTTTCTGTGAACCAGAAGCAATTCTAGAAGTAGTATCCGTATTCTGATGTCAGCCCTGTACAAATGAGGGGTTTTGTGAGCCAGGACAGGAAGGAAGCAGAGACAAACAAGGATGGCTGGGTTTGCGGGAGACTGGGGATAGCTAAGCATTTCATGTAGGTAACATTCCTACGTTCCTTTGTGTAAGACAAAACAGACCCCAGTGAGGAGGCTAGGTGTGGTGCTGGGGCAATGCCTGGTGGGAGGTTTGAGCTGGGAGAGAAGGGCAAAGGTTCACTGATGGGTAGGAGGCACTGGTGGGTGGGATGACCTGGCGTGCCTTTGGTCACAGTACAATCAGGTACTTCCTGTGTCCACAGTGGTTCTTGGGCTTTGCGGTCTTCCTGCTGCCCTGGGCGTCCGTGCGGCTGCGCAGCCTCCTTAAACCCATCCACGTCTTCTTTGGAGCCTCCATTCTCTCTCTGGCCATTGCATCTGTCATTTCCGGCATCAACGAGAAGCTTTTCTTCAGTCTGTGAGTGGGACGGGGCCCCCAACTCTAAGGTGGAGGGGAAGGAACAGGGTCTTCAGAAGATGCACTCGATGATCATAGGACCCATCCAAGGGAGGGTCAAGCTTTTGGGATGGGGCTCGTTCCTGATCTGGAAGGTTAATGGAATCGGTCTTTCTTTAGGCTGAGATTGGTAAACTGGTCAGCAAATACTTACCCAGCATCAAAGTGATTTAGAACCTACTCTGTGGCAGAAACTATTCTAAACATCTTAAATTTAATCCTCTAACTGCCCTACAACATTTGTTGTCATTGCCACTTATACATTAGGGAACAGAGGCACAGAGAGGTTTAGTAATGCACCTAAGGGCACACAGCCAGTAAGTGGCAGAGCTTTGTGTTAGGACTAGAGGCTGCATGCCTAACCACTACCATTCTCCGTTCTTTGAAGTAGTGGGGGTGCAGTGAAAAGCAAACAAGATTTGAGCTCAGATCTGGGTATAGATCTTGGCTGTGCCATCTCCTAGTTATGTAACTCTGTACAAGTTCATTTCATGTCTGGGAGCTTTAGCTTCCTCACAGGGAAAAAGCATTCTGCAGACACTTGTCATGGCAGAGACTTGGAAAGTATGTTGATATTCCAGGTCACAGCAGGTCCTGGGAAGCTTTTCTTATCCTCTGTTAGAGGCAGAGTCTCGCATTGGGCAAAAACAGGTAGAAAAGTTTCTTGAGCGCCCACACTGTTTTGTCATCCTCAGGAAAAACGGCACCAACTCGTACTCCAACCTGCCCAGTGAGGCTGTCTTTGCCAACTGCTCTGGGATGCTGGTGGTGGTCTTCGGGCTGCTGGTGCTCTATATCCTACTGGCTTCGTCTTGGAAACGCCCAGAGCTGGAGATGCAGGCCGAAAGACAGGTATGGGGTTTTGGTCTCCCATTCCAGGTTGGGGTAGGGCCGGGTCTAGGGAAGGGTCACCCAGTAAAGACTTGGACTTTGCCGGGAAGACCAACCCAGTAACGTGGTGGGAAACCAAGTTGCTTAAAGGTGGGGTTAGGCTGGCTGATGAGGAGCACCAGTATCGACTCAGCACCTCCTGGCCATTGCAGCAAGTGCAGCTGTTTAGGCTCAGGCTCCTGGGGGCCTGCCCACTGGGAGAGGATGGGGGTTACTCCCCTCCCCAAATTGCTGTGGTTTCACGAGGGGAAGTGTAGCCTTATCTTCTCCAAGGACGGGCTTGGTCATGATGAGGGGTGTATGGTAATTTCTACTTCTTCAGCTTTAGGGCTCATCTAGTGGGATGGGAGCTTATCTAGTGGGTGCTTGGTGACAGTTTGAGTGCTTGGAGCACGTTTTGCCTGTTCTTGGCCACGCAGGCACCTGAGGGACATGGCGAGACGGGGTGTGTATTGGCTGAGGGGCTTTGGAGCTTCTCTGAAAGGTGTGGTGGCATGGACTGGGACTCGCCCTGCAGGTTGGGGTCTGAGCATCTCAGGCCTGGCATGACTCCTGCAGGTCAGGGGCCATTCTGACGTTATGCCATTAACCTGCGTGCATCTGCCTGTCTTTCCAGGCCCTGTTGCACGGTGGGGAGTGAAGCAGGAAGGCGCTGCCAGGAGCGGTTGGTGGTGCGGTCTGGACTCCTTCAGAAGCTCTGCTCTCCCTGGGGCTCTCGTCCAGTCTCCCCTCGTCTCCGTGGTGGACCTGCTGTCGCCACAGCTTGCTGCCCACATGCTCTCCTTGGTGGCTTTGGCTTCTCCACCTCTTCCCGGCATTGACCTCTCAGGTCGTTCGTTTACCCCAGGCCCTCCCTGCCCTGGCTGCTCACACCGCTCCTGCTCGCATGAAGTCAAGCTCACTTCCCCTCACACCCCTACGGATGTGGTAGAGGATCCCGAGAGCTCAGATGACCTGGGAATCAAGTGCAATCCATACCGTGAAAAGTGAGGGAGCCGATGCTTCCTCAGCTTTCCCTTGAAGTTTAGGCCGCTGTCCCGGGCCAGGCTTCATCTGCTCTGTTACCTCCATCCAGCCCATCTGGACACGAGGCTGGGCGGGAACACGGCGAGGCGATGGAAGGACAGGGGAGAATGGCAGAGCTGCTTCTGCAGAGGAGAAGCTGAGGAGCTGGCTGCCCGTTGCTGTTGTTTCCCGTCGCTGCATTCTGTGTCTGCGTGCGTTGTATGTACCCTTCTAGCTGCTGCTGCAACTGGGGCCTGGATCCCGGCCCTTCCCCATGACTGACGTGCTGTCAGACAGCCTTATGAGCCCTGGTAACCTGCTCTCCCAAGAACAGCCTGTCCCACGGAGGAGTAGCAGGGGTGCCTCGAGCCTCCTTTCCTTTCCCTCATCGGGTCCAAGCTTGCCTGCCTGTCCCCGGGCAGGTTCAACCTTGCTCTCTCGGCAGGGCACTTGCTCAGCTATTTTCACTCTCCAGCTTGCCATGAAACGTGCCAAAGTCATGGTGCATTGTACCCAGCAGAGCCCTGGGAGCTAGGCCACCTCCAGAGGCGTTCCTCACCGAGTGTCCAAGTGCCTCACTTGCCCCCACGATAGCTACGTGCCTGGCACACCCAGTCTCAGGTGTGATGCCAGAGTGTGCCGCTGCTCTTCCAACAAGACTGTGGTGGCGTCTTGCTCCCCTCCTAAGTGTTGGCACTGCCCTCTTCAAACAAGCCCTGCCAGGTCCCAGGCTCCATACTGCTGTGCTTAGGTGACAAGCAGCATGACGACACCCGGGGTCCCGAGTGGGCCTTACTCCCTGGCAGGGGCCATGAGGCTGACTGTCCACCCCACCCCACATGGCCAGATGCTGGCAGGAGGACTGTGACAACTTCTCAAGTGGCTGAAGCCCTCAAAAGCCACTGGGATGACTGCCAGGCACCTTGATCATAGGACCAGCTCCCCCTCTTTCCACATGGGTAGGCATTTCACTTATGAAGCTTGATTTTCATTAAATGTGTTTTTAAGAATCAAAGCCTTCTCTGCTGAAATGACACTGTGGTTAAGTGACCTCTGGGCAACTTGCAAAAGCCTCGGGCTAGTTCTGACCCTCAGACCCGGAAGTGGGCAGACCCGAAGACACCAAAGAACCGCATGACTGTCTTCTTAGACTCGCATGTGACTCCTGGTTCGTGTGCATGTCTTTAATAGTGAATGGCCCTTGAACACTTGATTATCTTACAAGGAAGGAGATGTTTCCTATTTCATAATCTGAAACACGACACTCAAAAAGAGTGACTTGCCCCAAGGTCACCCAGCCAGGAAATGGCAGAGTTGGGATCCACAGTCCAGGTGTCGGATGCCAGTTTCCTTCCCAGCTGCTGGGTGTGTGCATCTGTGCACACTGATAACTGTGCCTTGTGGTCAGGGACCTGTGGTGTGGCTGACGGACAGGGGACCCTGGGCAGAAAAAGGGAAGCCAAGGGGTTGAGGAAGCCTGCAGCCAAGTCTGGGCAAAGTAAGTGGTGGCCCCCTTCCAAGTGTGATGAGCTGAGGCCACCTGGTGGTGGAGCAGACGACTGAAGGAGTTGGATGCACGTGTCGGTGATCCTGGTGACTCCCAGTGAGTGAGCACCTGGACTGCTGAGGCCTTTATCTTCACCAGTTCATTTGAATCCTTTCCACGTGCCCATGAGGTGGGCACCATTCGGATTTTACAGATTCTAAGAGGCTAAATAATAGGCCCGAGTTTATGTAGCTAGTCTGAAGCAGAACCAGGATTCAAAGTCATATCTATGTCTGAAGTGAATCCATGCCAGTGCCTTTAACTGCCCCCCTGCGCCAAGTATGGGCCAGGTGTGCACTGTGCGGTCTCCACCACACACCACGTAGACTCAGCAGCCCCTCCTGCTCTCCCAGGGGCCATCAGTGATGGCTCTAGAGAGACCCATGGGCTGGCCTGGGCACAGTTTCTGTTCTACCGCTGAGCCTTAGAATATGGTGATTTCTTTTCCTTTTGGAGACCCACTTGCCCATTTGATTCCTGAAGAATCAGTGAATTCTGTTAGTTTAGTGCTGAGAAAAGCACACCCATCAGGTATGGTGTGTGCACTGGAAGCACAAGAATTGGGGATCCCAGTGGAGTTGGCCCAGCTGCACAGACCCTGCCTTTGGGTCTCAGGCGGTAGGAGATGGGAGATGAGCATTTCAGTGGTGGGGTGAGGTCTTAGTCGGGGGCATTAGTGGGCACACTTGTTCACACGCTTGGATAAAGGTCCCTTAGAGGAAGCAGCAGCTCTTTTGCTTCCATGTGGTTTATTGGCTTGCTTTTTCACACTCAGTTCAGGTGCAGAAGACCTTTCACAGAGTCTTAAAACCAAATTAGCGTTTTTGCCAGTTACAGATTGTGCTGCCACCTAGGGAAAAGCCTTATCATCGAAGCTCAGAACTGGCTGGGGGCAGAACCTGGTGACCCTAGGACTCCCCCTTCCCTGAAGAGGGAAAGGTCAGTGACCCACTCTGGGCCTGCAGTTTCTACAGTGGAGGAATTCTGCAGGCTGGTTGAGGAATTCCTGCTGAACTCAGAAGACAGGCCCCGAGGGCAAGAGGCGCGGGAGGAGGGCGACAGTTCTAAGGCAGAAGTAAGTGACAGCGGCCGCTGGGCATAGCAGTGAGTGAGGCCCTGAGGCCCGGGGAGGCATTCACGCATCCTGGCTCTGCAAGACCTCCAGGATGGCACGGAGAATGGCCGCGGCCGCCACCGCCCCGGGGTCTGGCTGATCCAGGCGCGCAGAGCTGATATAACTGGCTCGTCCAGCTCCAGCTTCCATGTTCCTGGTGGCCTCAGCTGCAGCTTCTGCACTCTGAGGGGTGGGGGTGTGGAGCAGGTTCAAGAAGCAGCCACCAGGTTTCCTTCCTGCCATGGACCCGGACCCTTCTGTCCCAGCACTGACACCAGGGTGGAGAGGTCACATCCCACACACTGCTAGCAAGGCAAGGGGCCACCCTTCACCAAGGGCCTGCTATGTCCCAGACCCTGTGTGGGCGCCCTACATGTCTTCTCAGTCCCACAGCAACCCTCTGAGGCAGGTGCTCTCCTCCATTTGTAAGGAAGAAAACTGAGGTACAGAAAGGATGTCAACTTGTTCAAGGCCGCGTGGAGATGGGAGCCTGGCGGTTCTGAGTCTGTCTCCCTGGGTGGCTGGGCCCAGCCTCACTCACCTTGACTGCCTTGATCAGGATTTGGAGATTAGCCCCTGGGCTCTTCCAGGCTTGGAGCTCCTGTGCTGCTGCCCACAGAGAATCCAGCTGGACAAGGTGAAGGAGAGGGGCTGAGGACAGGCCCTGCCACTGAGGGTGGCCTTCAGGGCTTCTACGCTCAAAAGGGGGTAGGGCTGGGCCAGATACATACCATAGTCCTATCCCCTGGGGCAGCCTTTCCATACCTGCCAGGGAAGAGAACAAATGAGACTCCCTGCAGGGAATCACTTTGGGGATGGGTGGCATCCACCACCTCCCCCAGCCCACCCCCGTCTAAGGCCCAGGTCCCTGGCTCACTTCTGCATGGCCTCCAGGCCGGCATCCATGGCAGCAGACCAGGCTGGAAGGTCAGTCTTGGCCTTGAGCGGCTGGGCCGCTGCAGTCAGGAAAAGGCCATAGAGCTGGGGAGGGCCAGGATGCTGAGCACACGGGGCCGGCCCAGGCCTCGGCCAACCCAGGACCCGTCCATGTCAGCCCTCTGCCCCTGGGGGCTGCCGGCACTCACCGCCCCAGATGAGCCTCCCATCTTCTCCAGTAGCAGGAGGGACAATTTGGAGAGTAGCTGGGCAGGGCTGGCAGGGGGTGGGCCCTCCTTCAGCCACCCCTGAATCGCTGCAGGCAGAGAGAGATGGTGAGGAATTCACAGACCCACCCTCCCATCTGCCTGGATTCCAACCAAGTACCCAGGCCTCGCTGCCAGCCAGAAGGAATGGGTGCCGGGAGGGGCTGAGGGAACCAACATGAAGAGACTCCCAGGCTCCCTCTATATCCTGCTGCAGTCTGGAGAGAGGTGGGAACAGGTTGGGGACAGGGACCTCGACAGTCACCCAACAGGTGATGATGCTTCCTCGCGTCCCTGCTTCTTTTTTTTTGTCTTTTACTGATTTGCCTTGATCTTGGTTTGTCTCTCCTACCACAACATAAGCCACAACATAAGCCACAACATAGCAGTGATTTTTATCTGCTTTGCTCGCTGTTTTATCCAGAGAGTCCAGGGCAGCACCTGACCTGTGGTTGGCACTAAATACATTTTTCTTGATTCAACGATGCTGGGAAATTAAGAACTTTTCCCTAGTCTGGTTAGGCTGAGAAAAATAAGAACAGAATGAGTTTCCCTTTAGAATAATCTAAAGTTTTTATTCACTGTAAAATATTACATTTTATTCTGCGATAACAACCTTCCTACATTTGTCGTGTTAGAAGTGTCTCTTTATGAAAACAGGTGAAAGGGATGCTAGGTTTTGTGAACGACCTCTCTTGGCAAAATAAAAGTCGCCAAGCCCATGTGAGCACTCCAGATGTTTTTGAAATCCTTCTGGTTCATGAAATGCCAAAATGTCACCATCAGTGTGCCACACCACCCCCTTTGCTGCCCCCGGTGGGTCCTGGCACCAACCTCTGGCAGCACAGCTGTGGGTGGTGCCACAGTCCCCGTCGCCGGCAGCGCGGTCCAGGGCATTCAGACGTTCCTCCAGGCCCAGAAGGGTGGCGCACACCCGCTCCAACACAAGCACCATCTGCTTCGAGGCTGCGCCTGGAGAGGGAGGACAGTGGGAAGGAGGCCTGCCTGGCCCTTCTCGCAGCCGAACGTGACCCATGTGGGAGGTATGGGTGCCAGGGCCCCTCCACGCCCCTCTGCACTCCCTGCACCCTTTAGGCTGCAGGCCAAAGCCCTGGGCCACCTTCCCCAACAGCATGGCTTGTACCTCCTGCAGCAGTGGAATCAGGGGCCTCCAGGGGCTTGGCGGGGGCAGCCCGGCACCGCTTCCGCCCAGTCACCAAGACCTTGGCCACGTTAGGCCAAGCCGAGGCGGTGGTCTCAGCATCTAGGGACAGCAGGATGACTCTCTTAGAGACAGGCTGGCCGGCCAGGGACCAAATGGGGCCCGGACTCCCCACCTGGTGGCCCAGTTCCCTCCACCGCAACAAGCAAGTACTGAGTGCCTACTGTGTACAAGGGAAAGGGGAGGGTCCCCGGGGGAGGATCCTAATACCAACTCCTTCACAGTCAAGTGAGAGCTGGAGAAGCCTGAGGAAGCCAGAAAGGGCCTCTCTATAGAGTCCTGATTGTCATGGTCAGCCCTGATGGGGTCTCTCCAAGTCCCCTTGGCTCCTTCCAGCTCCAGGGGCCCCTGGCTTCGCTGACCCCAGCTTCCAGGTCTCACCTATCAGTTTCAGGAGGGGCTCATCCACCAGCAGAAGAGTGAGAGAAATGCCAGGCATCTCCAGGGCTGACATGAAGGTGCCCACTAGGGCACGAGCAATCTTCACCCCTCGGCCCTCTGCAGTACCAGAGCACGGAAGTGTGTGAGATAAGGAGGGAAGGACGGGCACTTCCCCCCAGAGCATCAGAGAAGGAAATAGAGTAAGAGAAAAACAAGAACTTTGGGAGTTGGGGCTCTGAGGTCAGCAGGGAGCCAGTCAGATTTCCTTGGGGCATCCCTCAGTGATGACCTGAATGACCACATTCCCTGGAGGTGTCCCTTCCTTCTACAGGGGCAGATAAGTAGTCTCTGTTACTGCGTTCTTACCAGGTCCCAAGTACTGTGTTAAGTGTGTTACATAACGTTTAATCCCATTTAATCCTCACAACAACCCTATAAAGCAGGTACTATTATTACCCCCTCTTTACAGACAAGGAAACAGGCTCAAGGCACCCAGCAAGTAAGTGGCAGAGGGACCGTCGTCTAACTCGGGCTTGACAAACGTGTACAGCCCATGCTCTGGACCCTTGCAAGACCCTATCTCAGCTGCTTTTCTTTTTTTTTGCGGTACGCGGGCCTCTCACTGTTGTGGCCTCTCCCGTTGCAGAGCACAGGCTCCGGACGCGCAGGCCCAGCGGCCATGGCTCACGGGCCCAGCTGCTCCGCGGCATGTGGGATCTTCCCGGACCGGGGCACGAACCCGCGTCCCCTGCATCGGCAGGCGGACTCTCCACCACTGCGCCACCAGGGAAGCCCCTCAGCTGCTTTTCTTACATCCAGCTTCAAAGGGTTGGAAGGAAGAAGCTCTGGGGGTCAGGAGGTCCCCTTCAGCGTGCGGCTCACCCAGAGAGCGGACGGCGGCGTCAGCTATGATGCCCAGTTCCAGGAATGACAGGCCACCCAGGTTGTTGACCATCAGCACCACTGAGGAGCCTGTGGGCAGACACGACACCTAGCTGAGACTCTCTGGGCCCCATTCCCAGAGCGGGAGGAAAGGCTGGGAGACAATATGACAACCCCTCACCGGACTGCACAGGCACGTGGGACACGTTGGAGGAGCTCGTCATGTGGTCCAGCATAAGCGCCACAATCTCGTCGGCGGTCGCCATCTGTCAGAGGGAGCCGGGAGTGAGCTGCATTGGGGGCCTTGGTCTTTGGCCAACCTTCGCTGGGAAGTCCACCTACCTTTATCCGGTGCACGCCAGCCTCCCCGTGGATCCCTGTGGATAGATGCAAGCACTGCTGACCTGCTCGGGGCCTGGGGATTCGCTCAGTGTGATCTGGTCAAGGATTTTCTAAGCGCTCAGCACCAGGCTAGGCACGTGGGCATGGGGAGTGCGGGCTGGGGGGAAACCGGCAAAATAATGAGAAATACACCGTCTCTGGCTTGGTGGTGGAGAGAGCCAGAACTTTACTTTTTTTTTTTTTTTTTTTCCGCCCTGTGCAGCAGGTGGGATCCTAGTTCCCTTAACTTTTAACTAGTTAAGTAGCTTAACTAGAGGCAGTCACAGAGGCCAGCTGAGGCCTCTGCCCATCACTTGGGAAGCACAGGAGAGGAAGAGGGAAGGTTTTGCAGCTGGGGTGGCCTCTGAACGGCTCTTGAAAGAGAGGCTGCATCTTGGCAGGGGCAGGGGTACCTGAGAATGGTGGGAGCACAGGCAAGGAGGTGGGTAAGGCACAGAGCCCCTGTGGCCAGAGCCCTGCGTGTGGAGGGCAAAGCTGGTAGAAATCAGGCACGTTGGGCCAGAAGGGCCTCATGCACCCACTTAAAAATACTAAGACCCCCTAGGGGACGGATCCACGTGAGCAGAAAGACCAGGTACATGGCTCCCAGGACAGAAGACAAGGAAAATCCCAGGGAGCATGCATGGCTGGACCGGGGAGGGGGCGGAGGTCACAAGCTTACCCAGGCCCAGCTCCACTTCATCGGCTGAGAGCTCAAAGGTGGGTTTGGAACCCGGCACACTGCAGGAGGACAAGCTCACTCCCAGGGTTCCTAAGAGAAATGAGATATGAAAGGGACGACCGCTGTGCTCTCGGCGTCAGGCAGCAGCAATGCCTCGGAAGCCTCTTCACCTCAGTGATGGAAGAGAAACCTGGCTCGGGGACCCAAGGCTGCTGTTTTCAGGAGCTCCCGCAGGGAGACCCTCCCTCAGCCCCTGGGGAGTGACTTGGGAGGCCTCCTGTGCTGCTGCTGGGAACCTGCTCCTGGTCCAAGGCGGGGCCTCGACCTCCCCCACCTCCTCCCCGAGCCCTGGGCCAGCACTCACCCATGGCCTTGGCGACCTCGCTCACCCGATCTGTGATCTCCTCCAGCCCCGCACCTGCCTCAGCCAGGGCACCCGCCACCTGCACCCACACAGAGATAGGCCCCCAACGGGAAAGGAGTCACTGTACCACTTGAGGGCAGAAGACAGGCTGGAGCTGAATTTCTAGTTGGGAACAGGGAATCTCTTCGTCCTGCCACAACAACCTGGCCCGCCACATTTAGGGCACCTGCCAGGAATATTCAAGAATCCCAGAGCCAGAGGAACTTTACAAATGGAGAGATGGGCCCAGAGAGGGGAGATGATTTGTCCAGTGTCACACAGTCAGTTGGTGGCTAGTTTCCCAACTCCTAGCCTACAGTTCTTTCTCCATGGCATATACACTGTGGCTCACTTTACCCACCTACCCACTTTTTTCCCAAGCATCTAGTATATGCTGAAAAGGGGAAAAAAGGTGTCTAAGTCACAGTCCCTACTTTGAAGGAACTCGGTCTGGGAAGGGGTTGGGGAAAGAGACAACACAAACTGAACATTTCATATGAGGTGGCAAATCCGATGATGGACAGGTGTTATGGGAACACTGAGGAGGGGGTCCTAGCGTGCTTGGTGTGGTGGGAGGGAAAGCCTCCCAGAGGGAGGGATGTCAGCGGTGGGCCTCCACAGAATAGTAGGACGCAGCCAAGCCAACGGGGGGCTGGACAGGGAGAGGATTTTTGAGGCCAACGACTCAGCAGCAGCAAGGCCCCAAAGGTGAGCCACAGCCCAGTGGTACAGAGAACTGGTGTTAATGGAGCATGAGGGGACCCCAGGGATGATGGGAGAGGAACTTGAGGGAGGAGGGGCAAGAGTGTGGTGGGCGCCTGACCGAGGACCCTGGGTTGACTCTGGGAACCCTGGGGGGCTTTCTGTAGGGGAACCACCTGGCCAGATACACATTTTCGAAAGACACCCCTTGGGTGGTGTGGGGAAGAGACTGGGGGGCGGGCAGGAAGCAGGCAGGGGAGCCGGCTGAGGAGGCAGCGGCAGCCACCTGGGCGCGAGCAGATGAGCACTGAAGCGAGGCTGAGACGGGAAGGGCAGGGCTTGGAGGAGGATGCGTTTGGAGGCGCTGGGGAGCAGGGTCACCAGGACGGGGCGATGGTTGCAGGTGGGGAAGGGCAGGGAAGGGGCCGGGAGGATGAATGCCTGGATCTGGGCGGACGTGGTTTTGGGGACAGTGGAGCCCTCCTGGATCGGGGAGCACTGGGGAAGGAGTGGCTTCCTGGGGCGGGGGTGGGGAAAGATGGGTGGAAAGGTCCAGCACCAGGTGCTGCCTGGAGAGAGAGGGCTGGGACGGGCTGGCCAGTGGTGTCCCAGGGGGGGACCCTCACCTTGTGTATGAGCACTGTGCCACAGAGCCCGCGCCTGCCTGCCTTCTTCAGGACGGTGAAGGCGCTGTCATCCCCGATGACCACCATCTCCACGGGGATGCCCTCCGCCCGGGCTTGCTCCCGGGCCAGGCCAAAGTTGAGCCGATCCCCAGTGTAGTTCTTCACGATGAGGAGGGTCCCCACTGCGGGAGCAGTCGGTAGGGCCCCATCAGCACTTGCGCTCCCCACAGCAGCCCCTCCCGCATGCCAGGCTTACCTGTGCCCGCCTGGGCCACTGCCCTGATGGCTGCCAGGATGCTGCCCACTGCCGGGGAGGTGAACACAGCTCCCGCAATGACCCCTGTCAGCATCCCCTTCCCTATGAAACCTGAGACAGAGAGGTGGGGAGAGGGTGTTGGGTGGGGACCTGTGCCTGCAATCCCTGGGGCTCCCCACGCTCCTGGGCTTCATGGTTTGGTGAGCCCTACTGTGCACTTGGTGCAGAAGAGTACCTGCGCTGCTCTCCCCAGATCTATCACCTCCTTGGAGAGGCCTTCCCCGACCTCCCAACTGAAGTAGTCACTCACCCATGCCCAGCTACTCGCTGTCCCCTTACCCTGCTCTCCTGTCTTCAACATGCTCTGGAATGATCTCTTTCACTTATGTGTTTACCTGGTTTCTGTCTCCCCAAAGGAGAATAGAAGCTCCATGAGGGCAGGTGCCTTGTCTGTCTGGGTCACTTTTTTTTTTTTTTTTTGTGGTACGTGGGCCTCTCACTGCTGTGGCCTCTCCCGTTGCGGAGCACAGGCTCCGGATGCGCAGGCTCAGCAGCCATGGCTCACGGGCCCAGCCGCTCCGCGGCATGTAGGATCTTCCCGGACCGGGACACGAACCCGTGTCCCCTGCATCGGCAGGCGGACTCTCAACCACTGCGCCACCAGGGAAGCCCTGTCTGGGTCACTTTTGCGCCCCTAGTGGCCAGACAGTGCCAGGCACACAATAGGTGCTCATGAATGTTTGCTGAATGGATGGATGAATTTGCTAGAGAGAAACAGGAAAGATACAGAGGATACAAAGCCTGGTCCCTACTCCTCCCCATGCCCCCATCCCCAAGCTCTCATGGAGAGTTCACATGCCTGGCACTAAACAGGAAACAATCCAGGACTGTCCATGTTGAATGTGAAAATGCACGGTGGGAAGAGGAATACTGCGCTAGGCTGGAAAAGTCAGGCAGGCTTCATGGAGAAGGGGACGGCAGGTCAGCCGGGCCTGGGAGGCCAGGAGGAGTCACGGAATCACCGACTCTCAGAGCTGGAAAGGCCTGAGAGGTCATTTGGCCCCACCTTGGGCTTTTACAGATGTAGAGACTGAGGCACAGAGAGAGGCCACGACTGGCCCCAGATCACAGCTCAAGGGAGTGGGTGAGCCGGAGCCAGGGCTGGGCTCCTGATTCTGGGCCAGGCTCTGTCCTGAACCTCTTAACAGCACCAAAGATCTCCCAGGAGCCCCCTGTCCACTCTGCCCAGAGCCCACTGCCACCTCTGGCCCAGGGTGCTCACCGGCATGCGCGGGCTCATGGCCAGAGCCCCCACCCGACAGTAGTGCCACCTGGCCCTTGAGACTGTCCAGGTCAGAGCGAAGGGCCACACGGTGGCCTTGCAGGAGCTGCAGGTTGGGGTTGCAGGCCACCAGGCCAGCAAGGGCGTCATCGGCACAGCCTGCCACCGAGTTCACTAGCTTCTTGGAGGTCTGTGGGAGAGGAGCGGGATGAGGTTCTGGTAGAGTTAGCAGGGCAGCCCCATCTTGCCCAGCCACGTTGCTATGACTCACACCCCAGCCCACACCCACCCAGGAACTCCAGGCAACAGTGGTTCCTTGAATTAGGCATCTTTTTATAAGGTGGATGTTCCCATGATTTCTTATTTTGCAACTTCTTATTCAGTAACTAATTTATGGCTTAAATTTATCCTGAAGAATGACTCTGATACAAAGAAAATGGGGTAACTGAAGTTCCGAGCATAAAAAAATTAATGAAGCTGGGGGACTTCCCTGGCGGTCCAGTGGGTAAGACTCTGAGCTTCCACTGCAGGGGGTGCGGGTTCGATCCCTGGTCAGGGAACTAAGATCCTGCATGCCGCGCGGTGCGGCCAAAAAAATAAAATAAAGTAAAATAAAATTTAAAACTGGGGCCCAACAACCTTCTGTCAAAGGAGGAGAAGCCCCAGGTTGGCGCTCCTGTGCCAGGGGAGGAGGCCAGACAGGGCCCACACCCATCTGCTTCCTCTGCAAAATAGGGATTTAATAAACTAGAGTATATGCCCGCTATATAGCAAAAAACTGAGTGCAAAGGAGCTACTCCTTTCTTCAACCAGCTCTGAAAAGCTGGAGCTAGCTGAATGAGGTCTGTAGACTGTGCGCAGCTCCTGCCTTTGTCCCAAACAGTGAAACTGGTGCCCAATAGGGTCAGAGAGGGCCAGGCTATCAGCATCGCCTGGTGGCCTGGGGGAAGCCTGCAGCTGAGCTTTCCCGGAGGCCCCTTCCCCAAGCCTGCCAGAACTCCATTCCTTCATGCAAACTTTGGCCTTTCCTGGGTCTGGCGGGGGCCAGAGCAGTGACTGTGAGCCACACCTCGTTCTAAGTGCTTTCAAGCACATCTCATTTAATCTTCCACAACCCTATGGAGGAAAATTAGCCCAGTGAAGAAACAGGCAGATTTACATGACTTTGCCCAGGGTCACACAGCCAGCAAGTGACCAGGTCCACCTGGCTCCAAAGCTGGTTCCATTTTGGCCTTATCGTGCTGCTCTCCCCAGGGGCTGAAGGGAGGCTGAGAGTGGCAGAGGTTCTGTCCTAGGAAGGGCACGGGTTTGTGGCTCTCAGAGCCTGCCAGGGACTGGAAATACGCTATGAAGTTGAGAGTGGGTCTCAATTCCAAGCCCAGTCTCCAGCACCACCACCCTCCAAGAACGTGCTCCCTCGCCATCCCTGACAGTCTATCCTGCCTGGGATTTGCAACCATTCCCGAACCAGAGCTAGAGAAGGGCTTGGGGTCCAGTGCCATCGTTGGTTCCCAGTGGCCTGAGGGGATGGAAAAAGAAAGAAAAGTCGACCAGGCAACTATGGGAGGCCCCTAGGACCCTGGTCCGATCAACATCTCACCTTTTAAACTGCAGATGGGGAAAGAGGCTCAGAGAGGTCAAGTCTTTGGTAGAACGTCACATAGCTGGTTGGTGGTAGGCTGAAATTTGAACCCAGGTCTGCCCAGGCCTGTTTTCCTCCAGATCAGTTCTAGAATGGGCCTGGGGCATGCCCAGGGGCATGCTGAGCCTCCTGCAGTGAGTGTGGAACCCACAAGCCCACACATGCCCTAGGCTCTGGAAGAGGCACCGGGTCCTTCTTCACGACTCCTGTGACTGGTACTGTCTATTACAGAGTAGGCAGCTCGTAATGTTCTAATCTAAAGGCATGACCCAGACCAGGGGCAGATGGGCCCTGGAGGGACTCAGAGGCTGCAGCCACAGGCCCGGCTGGGCCCAGCTGGGAAATGAAGGGAAGTCAGGCCCTGAGATGGAGGATGACCCTCTCTCTTAACCTCAGGAGGCCAGTAGCATCTCTTGGTCAGGGAGCAAGGAACTCCAACATGCCCAGGGCTGGCACCCCTACTGCCCCAAGACCAGAGTGCCCTTCCTCTGCCCTGGCCCTCAGGGGACTCACCATGGCGGGGAGGCTCTGAAGGAAGTTGAGTTCACACCTTCGCACTGAGCTGCCGGAGGATGGGCAATCCCGTGGGTGCTACCGGGCCTGAGCACAGTGAAGGTGGCAAGCAGTATCTGCAAGAGGGAGTAGCAACGTGAGCTGCTGAAGGCACTTGCAGCCTACTGGCACAGTCATGCTTTCAGGGTCCTAGTAATTAGGGAGCTGCCCCAGACTTTGATCCAAGTCCAAACTCTAAAATGTGACTTTGATCCAAGTCCAAACTCTAGAATGTGAGCTGGGGATGGAGAAGAGCATGGGGCTGACCAAGGTTCATGCCTGCACCTGGCTGCCAGAACACTGACTGATCCACGTTGGGCACACGGCTGCCTTACGCTCAGGAGTGGTGCCCACCTTATCACCAAGGGGCAAAGTTACCCACAGAGTAACTTCATCTATTACACAGGCCTCGCATGCAGTGATACATTCATAAAGATCTTCACACACTTGCTCTTGTCAGTGTTGGGACCACACCAGGAAGGTGACAGCTGAGTCTGACTCCATTTTGCTTTTGGGAAACCGACCCAGAGAGCTCTGGAGATGTGTCCAAGGTCATACTATTAAGAGCCAGGACTCAAACCTATGTTTAATTTTTCTACAAATCCCGTGTTCTTTCTACTGATAATTCAATGCCTCTAAAGTAAGGCATTAAGCCCCCGATGAGTAAAACCACACAGTAAACCACAACGACGTTTTAGCTCCTTTCGGTTCAGTCAGGTTCAGAGGTGTCTTGGAGTCATCCAGGGTCTTGGGCTCACTGCATGTGTCTGCAGTGGAAAGAATCCACACCTGCCTCGGCACCTAGCTCTTACTGGGGGATCTCGGGTAAACCAGTTCCCCTGAGGCTCAGCTTCCTCATCTGTAACATCGGGGCTGCCTCCTCTGTGGCCTTGCAGCAGGTGCTTCAAACTACGTGGTTCTCCTCCTATTCCTTGCAGGGCCTGTCTGATGTGGAGCGGCCTGGAAGTTGCAGGGCTGACTGCTTTCCTGGGTCACTAAGGTTCTCACCAGGGAATTTTTGGTTTTGTGTTTGAGGTCAGAATTTGCACAGCCACGGGGGGACTAATTGTGCTGGGCAAGTGGCCTGCTGGGCCCTTGAAACACAAAGTCTCAAACACAAACACAAGTCCAAAGGGGAGAGGGGAGAGCCTAAGTGCCTCCTCCCCCCGCGCATGCCAGGTGAAGCGGAGTGACCGGTCAATCTAGGGTCAGGGCAGGGTTGGGTTTAGAGGTACTGGGAAAGCTAGCGGAAGGGAGGTACAACCCTCGGTTCTAGTCTGGGAGGTGCACAAATTGTTGTCACCTTCCTCCCCTCTCTAGGCCTCTGCAGTACCTTCCGGTTCCGAAAGGGGGAACAACCCCGAAGGCTCCCGGAGCAAGGAAGATGGAGTGGACGGGGTCTGGGAAAGGGCGAGGGGCGCGAATTAGGGATGAGGTCGGCGGGGCAGCTCCGGAGGAGGAGGAGGCGTCGGTGCACCTCCGCGACCAGCTCTCGCCAGCGTCCACCACCTCAGGAACCGCCACTACTTCCCAAGGACCCGACAGGGAGCCCTCATCCGGGTACTCCAAGCTCGGGCGGTAGAAGGGGGGCGGGGCCTCTGGGGGCGGGGCCTCCCTTGGTTGGCCGCCTCGGCGCCCTGAGTCCTCCAAGAGGCCAGGTGAGCCCGTCCCGTGATGCCCCGCGCCCCGGCCGCTCTGGCCTGCAACGTGTCTCTGGGGCGGAGACAGCGGCAGTGGAGTTCGCCGCGCGCGGGTGGGGGCCCCGTGTCTCTTTGCTCGTGTCCGTCTTTTTTACGTTTCGCCTGAGTCCCGCTGGGCTTCCCCAGGCCTCGACATGTCGTACAACTACGTGGTAACGGCACAGAAGCCCACCGCCGTGAACGGCTGCGTGACCGGTGAGGCTGCCAGGGCAGGAGACCCCGGTGAGGGAGGGAGCTGGGGGGAACCGAGGCCTAGGGAAGCCCGCGGCCCCCGGGTTGCCGCCAGGACCGGGCCCAGGGAATGGAAGGCGCTGGCGGCCGAGGGACCTCCCACAGCCCACGGCTTAAAAGAAGCTGTCTCAACACGCACCTTTGGGGGAGTAAAAGCTGCTCTTGAGGGTCCCCTTTCGTTCTCGGAGGTCACTTGGCTTCGAGGACAGGGACGCGCCCAGTGGGACAGAGAGTGGAGTGTGAGTTGTTTGTGCGGTGTTGCTTGGGCCGCGAGATTGGCCTCGTGTGGTTAGGGGGGAAGGGGCGGTGATGATGGCGACTTTGGGGCAAGAGCCTGGGAGGTGCAGGAGGTGGAGGGATGTGAGGAATGTCCGTACTCATCCGAAAGAGAGGAGTGCGCTTTGCCTGGGGCTGTTGTTTACGACAGGGAGCTGTTGGAGAAGAGGGTTTGGAATGACCCAGCCCAGTCCTGGGTTTGCCTTGTTTGTTTATGCAAGAATTGTTAAGGACGCAAATGTCCAGAACCCGGCAATAATTATCTTGAACCAAGTTCTCAACAGAATATGAAGCCCTCAAACTTGTATTTTTATGTAAATCCGAATCATGATTCCGAAAGAAAACTGCTGTTGTGGAGTTGGAGGCTATGAAGGAGTGTGGATGGGGTTTTGGAGGACTGCTGGGAGGGCAAGAGGTGCAAACAAAACAAGGTTTTAAGATAAAGCTCTGAGAGTTGTCTTCGTTTGATCTAGTCTGTTTGGTAAAGATTTTGTGAAAATTCAAATTCGGACTGAATAGGGAGGAACACTTTCTCCAGCATCCCTTAATTAGAGTATGAGTCGGCCACTGCGATAGGAAAAGTGAAATTCGAGGGCACAGAGCCATCTGAAGGGTTTTCACAGTCATTGGCAGTTGAAGGACATGCTGCTCTTAGGCCCAGTCCAGTTTCTTAATCTGATGAGGGAAGTAGCGTTCTTGAATGTGTGAAGTGAGACTCTGAGGATTTGGTGAGAAGGGAGTGAATGGAGGGAACCGGAGAAATATGTGAAGTAAATCGAGAATTCAGGAGGTTTTAGGTAGAAGTGATAGGATCACTTAGATAGTGCTTTGGCTTCAAAAATTAGAGGATCTGTTCTTTCAGGACACTTTACTTCAGCTGAAGACTTGAACCTGTTGATTGCCAAAAATACGAGATTAGAGATCTATGTGGTCACTGCTGAGGGGCTTCGGCCCGTCAAAGAGGTGGGCATGTATGGGAAGATTGCTGTCATGGAGCTTTTCAGGCCCAAGGTAAGTGCTCTGGGTTGGTTGGGCCCAGCAACAAAGGGAGAACTATTAGTTGTAGTCGGTTTTACGTTGTTTTATGTCACTGCTTGCTTAGGATGGGTGCAATAAGGCTTAGGAGAGAAACTCTTCTCTTTTTGAATGGCAGATTTCAATTTATATTCTTATTTAAAAAGCTTCCAAGAAATAGAAGGGGAAATTTGCTAGGGAAAAATTTATCAAGTTGACTTTTTTTTTTTTTATCAAGTTGACTTTTTAGAAGGGAATATTAAAGAAGTTTGAAATGTGGGTCACCATCCTGTGGGTCATCATTAGTGATTCAGAGAGTAGGCTCTAGAGTTAGGGCAGTACTGGCTTTATTCCTTATTAAATCTAATTTTGGGTGTCATCTAACCTTTCAGAGCCTTGTTTCCCCATCTGCAAAATGGGGATAACAGTCCAGTCCTCTGGGTTATTGTCAAGATTAAGTGATTTAATAACAGGACGTAGCACATAACAAGCATTCATTGTGAACACATCATCAAATTATTATTGTTATTATAATTCGACTGTTTCTATCTGTAAGTGAATCAGATGGGGAAGCAGTGGGTTCAAAATTTAAATTATAACCCTTTGAACAAAATACTCACTTTGTTGGGGTCTGTGTTAATAAGTAAGAGAGACTTTGTAGATGCACTTCAGCTTCCTTTGTTCACATTTTTTTTTCTTTTTCCAAGTACTTGGAGGGGATTAGAGGAGGCGTTACATTCATCTTTCAGAATTTGAATGGAGTAATTGAGATTAGCTGACTTGGAACTAGATGAATACGTTATATGTAGAGCAGAGATGAAGAATCACGAAAGTGGACTAGATGTTTACCAGCTTCAGTTCTGGCCTTTCTGTACACACCCTTAGGGTGTGTGCGTAACTAACGTGTGTTACATACTTACCGGGGGTTACATACTTACCGGGGGTTTTTTCAGGGAGAAAAGAAAATTCTTGAAGAATTTAATATGCTTAAAGGATGATTAAAGGCTAGACAGTATTCCTGTTTTCAAAAGAAAGCTCTTTTGATAGTATGATGTTGGTTTCCAGGGGGAGAGCAAGGACCTACTGTTTATCCTGACAGCTAAGTACAATGCCTGCATCTTGGAGTATAAGCAGAGTGGCGAGAGCATTGACATCATAACGCGAGCTCATGGCAATGTCCAGGTGAGGTGGCTGCTTCAGGCTGATGAGAGTTTTCCAGGTAGGGCTGTCATGATTTGGTGAAGAAAACTGCACTGCTGGGGCAGCTCTCTCTCTGTGTGATCAGAGAAACAAGGAGAAAACACTAAGGACTTCTGTAGTTTACTCAGAGTCCAAGGGAGAAGGTAATAATTCACTGAGATTCAGTGTTTTGCAAAAAGGTGTACACTGACATTTGGGCGTCCTGACATGTCCAAAAGACGCCACTAGTTTTACTGCCACTCTTAAAATCATCCTGGGAAGGTGGTGCCCAGCGTTTTCTGTTACTCTAGGTGTTTGAGGTCCTTCGCTAACCCCAGTTTTATTTCTC
Organism: Mesoplodon densirostris; assembly: GCF_025265405.1. NCBI lineage: Eukaryota > Metazoa > Chordata > Mammalia > Artiodactyla > Ziphiidae > Mesoplodon > Mesoplodon densirostris. The sequence continues at coordinate 10,766,418 of NC_082667.1, forward strand.
AGGACCGAATTGGCCGCCCCTCAGAGACGGGCATTATTGGCATCATTGACCCTGAGTGCCGAATGATTGGCCTGCGACTCTATGATGGCCTTTTCAAGGTTATTCCACTAGACCGGGACAATAAAGAGCTCAAGGCCTTCAACATCCGCCTGGAGGAGTTGCATGTAATTGATGTCAAGTTCCTATATGGTTGCCAAGCACCTACCATCTGCTTTGTCTACCAGGTACTGGTGCAGGAGGAGAGAGGGAGAAGCTGTATGGTTTGGCACAGTGGGAGTCCATTTTGCCAGTCAGAATGTCTGGACGTCATGGTAGGGCAGGCAGAAGTGTTTAATGTATTTGTCCTAAAATGTTTTGAATGATACAATTAATATGTGTCAGGTTTTGGTTGCACCTTGAGAGAAGAAGTACTTATCGTGGAGGCAGGAAGCAGTCGGGGGCCTGTAGCAGGCTTTAATCCTGAGATTACACTCTGGTTGTGGGCCTTGGAGATTTTATAGGGTGACCCAGTTTATACTTTGTCTCTTACTGGCATGCTAGGGGATTATTAAAACTTAGCTCTAAAGAAATGATCTGGAAATTCCCTTACAAGCAATGAGAAAATGTCTTGGGGATGCTTTATGTGTCTTCCAAGAAGAGGTACATTTTGATCAGCACTCACTTTCTGGTGACCGCTGGCTCTTGACTTCTATTTTAGTCTGTGCCTAAAACTTTTGTAGAGCTGATCCTGGGCAGCTGTTCTCTGGGCTAGATCTGTTGAGGGGGTGTGGGGTGGGGGCAGGGTGGCAGAGCACAGACTACTATGCTTGTATCTTGGTAATATCTCAGCCTTTTAACAAAGGGCCGTAGAGTATGAGGTTATTTCACTAGCATGTGGTTGAATAAATGATGGAAGAAAGCTTAGTCCAAGTCTAAGTACTGTGTGTGGGCATGTAAACACTTTTTAAACACTGTGTTAAGTACTGGAAATACTGATGTACTTTTGTATATTTCTTAGTGTCACAGTAAGTGCTGTAGTTTTGAGGCTGGTTGATACAAAGTTCATTTGAATAGGTTGAAACCAGCTTAGGAGATTTTGTTTAATCTTATTTACAATACATTAAATATCAGGTCTGAAATAATAATTTGGAATCTCTCTCACTTCTTCAGTTTTGTAAATATCACGTCATTAAAACATTGATGTTGGTTATTCAAGGCTGACTCTGTGCAGCCTCAGGGCTGTGGGTTGTGAATGATCTTCATTTCCATATGTGTGTCTCAGAGGCCCAAATCCAAACGCCAGCTTGAATTTATGGTGAAGTTGAGTCTTACCCCTAATCATTGATGGGAAAATCTTTTCATCAACTAAAAATGATTTTTTGCTCCTGTTTTGTGCCCAAAGGTCAATTTGAAAAATACCACGTGAGGGAGTTCCTTGGTGGTCTAGTGGTTAGGATTCAGTGCTTTCGCTGCTGTGGCTCGGGTTCAATCCCTTGTAGGGGAACTGAGATCTGTCAAGCCACGTGGTTTGGCCAAAATTAAAAAAAAAAAAAAAAGAAAATACCATGTGAAAGGTAGTCATGCAGAGTGCTTCAGGAGCTGTAAACAATGATGAAGATGTGAGCCCTGCCCTGAACACACTGTCGGATTCCTTCCATAACTTCTTAGATCTTTGTCTGGCCTTTGATGAGGCCACCCTCCACTGGCCCCATACCGGCTCTTTTAGTCTCTTAAAGGTGTCTTTGATAGCTCCAGGTCTGAAGTGAGTCAGGATTCAAAAAAAGGAGGGGAAGATGGTGTTGACAATGTCAGGACTGGAGGTTTTGACTAACTTTAGGGGAGTAGCATGCTCTGTTCTTTACCACCACCCTATCAGAATGCATCTGAGAATTGTATCAAACAGAGTTTTGTTTTAGACTGTAATTGATTTTTATTTTTATTTTATTAAAAAAAATTTTTGTTGGAGTATAGCTGCTTTACAGTGTTGTGTTAGTTTCTACTGTGTGGCACAGTGAATCAGCTATACGTATACATATATCCTCTCTTTTTTGGATTTCCTTCCCATTTATGTCACCACAGAGCATTGAGTAGAGTTCCCTGTGCTATACAGTAGGTTCTCATTTGTATCAAACAAATTTTAAAAATTTGTTAGATGTGTTTCACTTCTCAATGTGTTTGTTTTTCCTCTTTAGCTATTTTATAAGTTTCTTGAAGGTAAGGACCAGATGATATATATATATCTTATATATGTACACATACACACCCAAATGTACACATATGTACATTATATCTCTGTAGTGATTAGTACAGCGTGACAAGTTGATTTTTCTAATTTTTAAATCTCTCTTTGTTGGTTCAGTTGTTAGAAACAGTTAGCCTCGGTCACAGTCTACCCAGACGGTCACAAGCTCAGCTGGTGGCCCTTAGCATGCTGATGGAGAAGGTCGGGAAGGCTGGTGTGACAGGAGTGTCAGATGCTGTCCCTTTCAGGGCCCCTCTCCAGCCCAGGGCACCCTTCGTAGGGACTAACGATTCTACCTTTCCTCACCTAGGACCCTCAGGGGCGGCACGTAAAAACCTATGAGGTGTCTCTCCGAGAGAAGGAGTTCAATAAGGGCCCTTGGAAACAGGAAAACGTAGAAGCTGAAGCTTCCATGGTGATTGCAGGTTTGTTGGAGGATTTAGGAAATCTGCCTCTGCCCCACTTCTGGGCCAGTTCCCTGCTGCTCCTTCCTCACCTTCTCTGCCCTTCATCTCAGTGCTCCAGTGCTGTTGAGCACATGCGTTGTTCAGCCCTCCCTTATGTCTCCTACCTGTAAATGTGCTTCCCTTTGTTTTTTGCATTTTTGTCTTTGGGATTGTCTTGTGTATTACCCTTCCCCCAAAAGTATAACTTCCCTTTATTTGGGGTGGTGGGGTTAACTAAAACAGTGAGATTGATTTGAAGAGTGGCATATGGAAGTTAGTCTCATTATTTTATTGTTGGGCAAAAATTTAAAAAAACTGAAGGGGACCAATAGAGCTTATTTTATCTGGCTCCCTTATTTCACAGATGAGGAAACAAGGCCGAGGGACTTGCCCATGCCTGGGCCTCACTGACAAAGCCTAGGCTGGAATCCAGGCATCTTTGCTCTTTATCCTATATTCCTCCCCCAACACTGTTGTGTGTTTCACCTAGTAGAGAAGTTTTAAAACTCTTAAGTGCAAATTGGCTCTTCTATATGGTAGCCCTGATAATGGGGGAAATGAAGCTAAGGAACAAGGAAAAAAATCTCAGAAACTCCGAAAGAGTGGCAGTAAAAGTACGACCAGGAGTACAGAGTGGGCAGCCTACAATTTCTAAGACAGTAATCTCAGAAAAAGCTTATCGTATTCCCTGGACTTTGACGTCTAAAAAATGATTATCTTCAAGGTTGCCTCAGAGATAACTGGATCATTGCCCTTGCTGCCTCAGGGTTTGGCAGGTCCCAAATGCTGAGCATTTTAATGCTCCTCTTTCTCCTGCAGTCCCAGAGCCTTTTGGAGGCGCCATCATCATTGGACAGGAATCAATCACCTATCACAACGGTGACAAATATCTGGCGATTGCCCCTCCCATCATTAAGGTGAGCAGCATTCTTTTCCCTTTTTCTTCTTTTCTGTTTGTTGCCCCCCTTCCTTTCCCCACCATTTGTCAGAAGGGGATTCAGAGGTATCTGTCACATTATTCACTATGTATATAAGATGTTGTGTTGGTCATTGGGAATACAAAGAGATCGGCTTGGTGTTGCTTACAAAGAGCTTGCTTGCTAACTAAGGGAGAGAAATAATCAAAGTTTGGTTTATCCTTTCCATTCACTGGGGCAATTTGAAGAAAGGAAAAATTTCGGGAATTCTAATAAATGTTAATGTTTTCAGGGCTCAAATCAGGTAAAATAATATAGTGAAAAATATATAGAGACTTAAAAAATTAGTCATAAAAAATTTCACCTTAAAATTTCAAGTCATAGAAATGAAGGCTTAAAAGCTTAATTTTATTTTCTTTTTTGAGGATAAATAACAAAATGTGTCGTAGCATGCATAGTCCAGTCAATACTTACAGCTGCCTCCTCTTTTATGTATGTTTTCCAGTAAAGTAATATGTGAGTAAACATTTAAAGTATGTTGAGCTCCTCAGAACATTGTCTTCAAAATAAAACGTCCTCAAAAAAAAAAAATAAATAAATAATAAAATGTTCTCATTTTTGATCATACATGTAATGTGAGCTGAGTGGATTCCTTGCTCATGAAGTGGCTGGGTTTGGTAAAGGGAATGGTCTGCTAGGGTTTATTTTCTGGTTGTGGAGGACGCTTAATGTCTAATGACTGTGTCTTCCCTCTTGGCAGCAAAGCACAATTGTGTGTCACAATCGCGTGGACCCCAATGGCTCCCGCTACCTGCTGGGAGACATGGAAGGACGGCTCTTCATGCTGCTTTTGGAGAAGGAGGAACAGATGGATGGCACCGTCACCCTCAAGGATCTCCGAGTGGAGCTCCTTGGGGAGGTAGGCCCTGTCCCTACTCTTCTACATTCTCCTAGGTGCCTAGTGACCCCAGATGTGTGGTCCCAAACTGCACCTGGGAATTATATTACTTAACACCCAACAACAAATGCTCAGTCCTGCTGTGGAAGTTGGTTTTTGAATGAGTAGATTCTAGAGAATCTCACAGGCAGTGGGTACTACCTCAAGTATTAAAAAAAAGAGAAACAAAAAGGATACACTATAGAATTAAAGGTTAATCTAACGCTGATATTCAGTTATGGGAAGACGTTCTACAAAAGTATTGTTAAGAACAGTGCAGCAAATTTTAGAGGCCTCTAACTATTTTGGGGAGACTGGAGCTGTTGGGATTAAAATGATCATTTGGAGCAGGCACCTGCAAGACAAATCACTGATTTTTCTGACTATAGGGATGTGATAGATGAAGAGTCACAAACTTCAGAGATTTAGGAATGATTGTTGAGTGTGACCTGGGGATTTGAAATGGAGAATTGTTTTGGGAATCATGACTGCAGGTGTGATTTTTCTCAGCACATGTCTGAGAGGTGGGTAGGACGGTGTGGATCCCACGTGAAGTCCATTCTCATGTCTTTCATGCCCTTGCTTTTCTTTTAGACCTCTATTGCTGAGTGCTTGACATACCTTGATAATGGTGTTGTGTTTGTCGGGTCTCGCCTTGGTGACTCCCAGCTTGTGAAGGTGAGAAGACATATTCTTCTTTCTGGCTTCTCTTTTGCAGTCTTCACTGCTTCTTCATTAAGTTCTTTCTGTGTTTAGTACCTCTCACAGTTTCTTCAGTTCATCCATATGTCTGCTATCCACCTTTCTACTTGGTTGATTTAGCATCCTACCCTGACTAGCTCTTTGTCCTAAATGTTCATTCAACAGATGTGCCAGGCAAGGTGCTAGGTACTGTGGATACAATGATGAACAAGAACTAGCTTCTACCTTCAAATACGTCATAGTCTAATGTATTTGATCCCCTCTAGAATACGAGAATTTGAACCTTCTCTGCAGAAGAATGCATGCAAACATTTTACATTAATTTCCAGCTGTTCCTCTGAAATCCATCCATGGGATGCCAGATTAGAAATCCCTGGCTGGTTAGTGGGTCACCTGTAGGATAACCATGTTCCTTAGCAGTTCCCTTCTAGAAGCATCCAGTAGAGCATAAAAAGCATCTGTAAGAGCATAAGATCTTCTTAGAGCATAAGAAGATCTAGTAGGGTTGAGTTTCTTTTGGATGATAACTCTCTGTTTAGGGTGGGTCTGGAGCATTCTAGGACTAGCATTGTTCTTTCTTTTTCAGCTCAATGTTGACAGCAATGAACAAGGCTCCTATGTAGTGGCCATGGAAACCTTTACCAATTTAGGACCCATTGTGGACATGTGTGTGGTGGACCTGGAGAGGCAGGGGCAGGGACAGGTAAGGGGGTCATCCTGGAAAGGGATAGTTGGTATGCCCACTCAAACGGTGTCCTCCTGGGTCTGCTTAGCTAGAATGGGGAGTGTGCACTGCAGATAACTTTTAAGAGCCTCACTCACTAATTCCAGTGATGTGAGGATAACTACCAGTTATTGAGTGCCTATCTTGGTCTGCCAGGCAATTTACATACATTATCTATAATCACATAAGCACTGTGTTAGATAGGGATTCTTGGCCATTTCAGAAGTGAGGAAACTTAAGGCTGAGAGGGATTAAGCAACTTGTCCAAGGTTACATAACTACTAAATGGCAGGTGTGTCTGCCTTCAGATCCTGTGCTCTTTCCAGTGAACTAGGTTCCCATGGTGGAGACAAGCTTGCTAGGTATAGTGGTAGGAACCTTTTGCTTCTTGGACTAGGACATCCTGTCTGCTTGATAAATTTGAGAGACTTTGGAACTCAACCTCTGCTGAGTCTGCATCCTCAAACCTAGCTCCACAACAAAGGGTCCTTGGATTTAGGTATAGCTTGTTTACTTGCTGAGCATCAGTCTAGTTGCCCCAGTCTGGAGGGGGTTATTTAGAAACCTTTTCTCTACTTGCAGCTGGTCACTTGCTCTGGGGCTTTCAAGGAAGGCTCTTTGCGGATCATCCGGAATGGAATTGGAATCCACGAGCATGCCAGCATTGATTTGCCAGGCATCAAAGGTATCCTTTTGGTGGACATAGGATGCAGATCTTACTTGAGTGACTTTGGCCTCATTACATGTCATGAAGACACTACTGGGGGGGAGCAGATCAAATGAAGAGTAAAAAAAGTCATAATGCCAAATAAGTGTTAGAAGCTTAAATATATTGAAAAGTTCCAAAGTAAACTTAAAGAGAATATTGACCCAAATTGGATAATGGAGTAGAGGAATGGTGGAAGAAAGATTACAAGTGAAATTTAATGTTGTTTATATAAGGGAACTGATAGAATCCCTAAAGAGAGAGGAGACTGAGAATTTCATAGAAAGATGTACATGTAAAGGTAACTTCTAGAATAAAAGTACAGATCTTTGTAAATTCCAAGAGAACTATAATAATCAAAAAGATCAAAGAAAGACTACATAGTGAAAGACTTTTATAAAATATACAAACAGTAAACATAACCTAAAATAATATGACAGAACTGATATCAAACATCTGTATGAGTAACTCATATATCAGATATCTGGTACCAGTAAACATAAATGGGCTAAACTCAGCTGTTATAAGAAAAAGATGATCAGATTGGATCATAAGGCAAAAATTAATTCAAAGTAGTATATAGGAGGCACATCTTTAAAAAAAGTAATTCAGAATATAAAAAAGTAAGAGGATGAGAACATATTAATAAAAAAATAGAGGTTTATGAATTAGGAAGAGATCATAAAACTACAAAACTCAAGAGAATCAACTGAAAAGCTAACTACAGGCAATAAGAATTCATTAAGGTAGGATATAAAATTAATGTACTGAAATCAGTAGTTTTCATGTAAAAACACAATTAGAAGGTGTAATAGAGAGAAAGAGACAATTTGCAATAGCAATAAAATACCAAGGAATAAGTTTAACAAGAATTGTGCAAAATCTATGTAAGGAAAACTTTTAAGATACTCTTAAAGGATTAAAAGGATAGATTGATCAAATGAAAAAGACATGCCAAGGTCTTATAAATTAACATTAAAAGCTTTTTCTCTCTGATTTTTATATTTAATGTATTTCAATAAAAATATCAATAGGTTTTTTTTCTTTGGCCTGGGCAAGTCAAAGTCCAAATGGGAAACAGAAGCAGCAAGAAAAGCTAGGAAAACTTAAAAAAGAGCAATGAGACGAGCCTAGTCCTACCAGATATAAAAACGTACTATTAAACCTTAGAAATTAAAAGTTTGGTTTTGGTGCACAAATAGGCAAGAGTCCCATGGGCAGACTCAGATGTCCCGAAATAGACACAACTGTGTGTGGGACTTTAGTGTACAATAGTGGTGGTATCTCAGGTCAGTGAGGTAAAGATAATTCTTTTGAATAAATGGTGTTGGGATAACTGGAGTCATTTGGGAAAAGATAAATTTGGATCCAAACTGCGCAGTGTCTACCTTGCTAGAATCTAAATGGATCAAAGACTTAATGTAAAAAAATGAAGCCATACAAAAGCTAAAAGAAAAAGGTGGTGAATTCCTTTCTAATTTTGGAGTGAGGATAGTCAAACAATGACTCAAAAGTACAGAAGCCATAAAGAAAGATTAATAAATTATCAGCATAAAAATAAAACACTTCTGCATGCCAAAAATAAAACACTGTAAGCTAAGTAAGAAGAAATGGCAAATTGGATAAAAACATTTGTAGTTCATCTTATAGGCAAGGGCCTAATCTCTCTCAATTCATAAAAAATTTCTAGAAAGACCACAAAATTTCCTGCCCCCAAATTAGCAAAGTACATGGATGGACAGGTAACAAGCCTAACTTATAATAAGAGAAGTGCGAATCAAAACAAAATAGCGATACAATACTTTATCAGATGCCAAAATCGAAGTTTGACAACACGTTGTGTTGGTGAGGCTGTGAGAAAATGAGCATGCTCACTGAAAATGTGTACGGAAACTACAACTGCACCTAGTGATTTGCCCCACAAGCCCAATTCTGGGCATCTAGCCCATAGACCTTTATATGTATAAAGTGACATAAATACAAGATTACTCATTGTGGCATTGTATATTGTGGCAATATACTGAAAAAGGGTCCGTCAGTGGGAACTAACTAATAAACTGTTATATCCATACAATTAAATACTGTGCAGATGTCAAAAACAAGGAATTATTCTGTTATGATAAAGGCCCAGGCATATATTAGATGAAAAAACAAGGTGCAGACAGTTTGTGATAGGCTATTGTATATATTGGCTTGCAACACAGTGTTTATCTATTTTCCTAAATTAAAAAGAATTGAAAGGATAAACTATTGTTTACTTATTTGGGGGCTAGGTTGGAAGGAGAGGTATAGGGGTGAGACTTCTGTGTTAAATATTTAAAAAATAAATTTTGGGACTTCCCTGGTGGTTCAGTGGTTAAGAATCTGCCTGCCAATACAGGGGACACAGGTTCGAGCCCTGGTCCGGAAAGATTCCACATGCCATGGAGCAACTAAACCCATGTACCACAACTACTGAGCCTGCGCTCTAGAGCCCGCGCTCTAGAGCCTGCGAGCCACAACTACTGATCCCATGTGCCACAACTACTGAAGCCTGTGCACCTAGAGCCCAAGCTCCGCAACAAGAGAAGCCACTGCAGTGAGAAGCCCACGCACCGCAACAGAGTAGCCCCCGCTCGACACAACTAGAGAAAGCCCGTGTGCAGCAACGAAGACCCAACACAGCCAAAAATAAAATAAATTTAAAAAAATTAAAAAATAAAAAACAAATTTTGACTTTGAGTCATGGAAATGAATTATCCCGTCCAAAATCAAATGAAAAACTTAAAAATACCAGGCTCAAACAGCTTTAAAAATATCTAACTTCTTCAGAGTCTTAAAGCCAGGGAGGAACAGAGTGGGTATTTCATCTCAGGACTGACGCCAAATTTCTTGCTCTTCCCGTGGGGTTAGGCTGCTCCTTCCTTAGATTGTGGGAGCCGAGTGTTGGTCTGTGCTGTGCCTCTTAATCTTTGATCTTTGTTCCAGGCTTATGGCCCCTGCGGTCTGATCCTAATCGAGAGACTGATGACACTTTGGTGCTCTCTTTTGTGGGCCAGACAAGGTAAGATGAGTCTGGTGCCAGCTCCAGGTGCTCATGTGAAGGTTGCAAGGTGGGGCAGCTGGTCTGGCTGACCCTGGCCTTCCATTCTGCTGCAGAGTTCTCATGTTAAATGGAGAGGAAGTGGAAGAAACCGAACTGATGGGATTTGTGGACGATCAGCAGACGTTCTTCTGTGGCAACGTGGCTCATCAACAACTCATCCAGGTAGTAACAGAGAAAAGGGCGGGCCTCGTTTACACTTGAATTTGACCTAGAGTGCAGTACAGAGCACTACCGGATTTTTGAAGTCAATTTTTATGGCTCTAAAAGTAATGTAAAAAGGCTAGGGAAAAAATTGAAATTACCTGATCACCCACTACTGAGAGCAACTTAATTAACTCTTTTAACTTTGGAGTTGTTCCTTTTAGCTTTAATTTTTCTTTGCAAATGTATATACGGTCGGCCCTTTGTATCTGCGGGTTTCGTAATACGCGGACTCAACCAACCGTGGATCAGAAATATTTGGGGTGGGAATTCCCTGGTGGTCCAGTGGTTAGGACTTGGCATTTTCACTTCCATCCCTGGTTAGGGAACTGAGATCCTGCAAGCCAAGTGGCACGGCCGAAAAAAATGGGGAAAAAAAACTTCAGAAAGTTCAAAAGCAAAACTTGAATTTGCTGTGCACCAGCAGCTATTTATGTATCATTTACACTGTATTTACAATTATTTACATAGCATTTACATTATATTAGGTATTATAATGAATCTAGAGATGATTTAAAGGGCACTTAAGGATGTGAGTAGCTTATAAGCAATTATTGTTCCATTTTATATAAGGGACTTGAGCATCTGTGGATTTTGGTATCGGCTGGGGGATTCTGGAGCCAGTCCCCTGCAGATACTGAGGGATGACTGTATATTGTGTTTATTCACATTTTCTTTTATGGATGGGATCATTATATATATATTTTTTGGGGGGTAGGCAGGGGGATATTGTTTTCACACTAATTATCTCCTGTCTTCTGAGACACATTTTTTCCCTGTGTTATAATAGTAGTATATACTTATTTGGAGAATACTGAAAAGCACAAAGAAGAAAAACTAGTCATAGGCTACCATCCATATATGACTTTTGGCAGCACTTTCAAGGTACTAATTATTATAACCAGAGTTCTAACTCTGTTCAGATCCTTATGTTAAATCTTTCTGTGATATGGGGGGCATATAGCCTTTTGGCACTTTTGTTAGCTGTGAGAGCCTGATTTCTTCGCACCTCTCAACGCCTGGCAGCCTTTTTCAGTTTGGAGTGACCATTATGCTCTTGGTTTTTTGCACACCCTCCTCACCTTTTGAGCCGTTCTCCACACTGAGCAGAGGCAGTGATTTGCCTGTGGCAGGTATAGCACTTGAGAGCCTGAGGACTATTGAACTGTCTCTATCTTTTTATCCTCTTGGTCTTCCTTTTAGGCAACAGGCAGTGGTGGGTTTGGTAAAAACCAGAGGGAAGCTTCTGTCAGTTTGTTGAACAAATGTGGGAAGTGCCCAGTTACTGACTCATCGCTTTGTCAGTGTTTTCTAACTGGTGGCCTGAATACTGGCCCCAACTCACTTATCTGTTGTTAAAGGGCTTTCCTGTTTTTTGGGTTTTTTTTTTTTTTTTTTTTGATTTTCAGAATTATGCTGCTGCCCTGGTTTTATAATTTACACTAGACCAGAACCTTCAAAAGCTGATTTCCTATTTTATACCAGCCCAATTATTACTAATGATGGGTTTCTTCTCTTTTTTTTTTCAAGGGCAGTATTAGGTTTTTTATTAAAATCTTTAGTCTTCCCCATTGAAGCTTCTGAAACACCTTTGTTGAGCCATCAAAAGGACCACATTTTCTGTGTATGAAACCAGAGTTCTGCTTTCTGATCTCTCCCAAACTGTAGCCTTTCCTTTCCCAGAGCTGTGATCCTGCAGCCTCGGCTCGGCATCACACCCTGTCCTTGGTCCTCTAGACCCTGCACTGGGGCTTGAAGACAACCACCCCTCCCCCTTTGGCTCCTCTAGCTTTGAATTACACGTAGACCTTGCTGGCCTTAAAAAGATAACTTGTAGACCCCAGAACTTCCTTCCAGCTATTGCCCCATCTCCGTCTTCATCTAGATTCTGGAATCAAAAAAGTCTTTGTCTACACTGGCTGTCTTCCTTCTCCTGTCTTCACTGCAGGCTGCCCGATATGACCCCTCCTACTATATTGGACGCACATTCCAGTAGCTGCTGCCTCTTTCTTGAGATGTGTCCCTCCTGAGCTTCTGTCCACTTCCCTCTTTTCTAACTTTCTTTCTAACCCTCTAAATGTGCCTTCTCATATACTTTTTTTTTTTGAGGCTTGTCTTTAACTTCACAGTGATGTCTTTTTTTTTGAATTATTTATTTTTTTATACAGCAGGTTCTTATTAGTTACCTATTTTATACATATTATTGTATATATGTCAATCCCAATCTCCCAATTCATCCCACCACCACCCACCCCCCGCCACTTTCTCTACAATGATGGGCTTCTTTACCAAATGGAAAGACTAATAACCCTTTGAAGTATTGTGTAATCCCATTGTAGTTCATTAGTATGAATAATAGCTTGTAGTGTTTCTGCATCCCCCATAGTGTTTATAATTCTAAAGGGCTTTCCTCTTTAAGTAGAAACTCAATTTTGATAAGTAAGGTGTATTGATACATAATAGTGTTATCAACCTGCTTTTTGTTTTATTTCAGTGATGAAATAAGTGTATAAAATGTATTCATACCTAGTAAAGAACTTGTATATTTTGGATATTTTATTTATTTTATTTTATTTTTTTTGGCTGTGCTGCGTGGCTTGCAGGATCTTAGTTCCCTGACCAGGGATTGAACCCGCACCCTCAGCAGTGAAAGTGCGGAGTCCTAGCCACTGGACCACCGGGGAATTCCCAGAACTTGGATATTTTAGAGGTCTGATTTTTGGGTTGAGAAAAACAGCTAGACTTGTAGTTGCAGGTCTTACTCCATCGATACCTTTCCATAGGGTGTGTTACCCAAGCCTTACACAGAGTGAAACAGGCCTTCTCTTTTTCTGCCTGTAGGTATATAACCTGTAAGCTGCTTGAAGCCAGTCTTCTTCAGGGCTTCAGCTAAAAATGACATCTTTATGTAATTAATCATGGAAGAACTTTGGAAAAATAAATCTATATGGCAGAGGAGCTTATTCTTAGGGTTCCACCAGGGCAGCATTTACCACCTTCTCACCCCCGGATAGATCCCTGCAGGGGCTTGGAGACATTGCTCTTCTTTCTCTAGATCACTTCAGCATCTGTGAGGTTGGTCTCTCAAGACCCCAAAGCTCTCGTCAGTGAGTGGAAGGAGCCTCAGGGCAAGAACATCAGTGTGGCCTCCTGCAATAGCAGCCAGGTAGTGGTAGCTGTGGGAAGGGCCCTCTACTACCTGCAGATCCATCCTCAGGAGCTCCGACAGATCAGGTGTGTGTTTATCTGTCTGCTCTTTTTGCCCTCCCTGTTCTCTGGGACTTCTTTGATCCTTGGATTCCTTCCTCTGCCATATTCTTCCTTGTTCAGCCACACAGAGATGGAACACGAAGTGGCCTGCTTGGACATCACCCCTTTAGGGGACAGCAGTGGAATGTCCCCTCTCTGTGCTATTGGTCTCTGGACAGACATCTCAGCCCGAATCGCGAAGCTGCCCTCTTTTGAGCTACTGCACAAAGAGATGCTGGGTGGAGGTGTGTTTCTTTTAAGGACCTGGGTTGGGATCAGAATCAGAATTTGGAACAAGAACTTAATGTACCTCTTTCCCACAGAGATCATTCCTCGTTCTATCCTGATGACCACCTTTGAGAGTAGCCACTACCTCCTTTGTGCCTTGGGAGATGGGGCGCTTTTCTACTTTGGGCTCAACATTGAGACAGGTGAGACTAGCACCTCGAGTGAGGGGCTCTTCGGAAAATCTGGAGTATTGAAGTTGGCAGAGTTCTTAGCCTCAGGGTGCTGCTTTTGAAGCTTCACAATCCAGCTGTGTGTCCTGTTTCGTTTCTTTCCTTTTTTCTCTGGATGCCGTTCTTTCTGTAGGCCTGTTGAGCGACCGTAAGAAGGTGACTCTGGGCACCCAGCCCACCGTATTGAGGACTTTCCGTTCTCTTTCTACCACCAACGTCTTTGCTTGCTCTGACCGCCCCACTGTCATCTACAGCAGCAACCACAAATTGGTCTTCTCCAATGTCAACCTCAAGGAGGTGAACTACATGTGTCCCCTCAACTCAGATGGCTACCCTGACAGGTGAGCCTCTTTTTCTTTCCTCAGCAAGAGCCAGGAGTGAGGACATCGTGTTGTTTTCCTCAGACCCTCCCCTCCAGCCTTTTCCTAATGACAAAGTCAGTGAACAGCTGAGATGGGAAGTATAGAGCAGAGGTTTGCAAATCTTGGTTATGCAGTAGAAACACCTTGGAACCCTTTTTAAATGTACAGAATTGTTTTTGAATCCTTCTTAGAGTTTGATTTAGTGGACCTAGGGTTGAGCCCTAGATCTGAATCTATATTTTTAGAAAACCTTTTAGGCAATTCACATGATGAGTCAAGTTTCAGAACCCCTGATGCAGAGATCTTGATGTATTCCCCTGGAGCAGTGATTCGCAAAGTGTGGCCCCTCACGGCAGCCACAGCACTACCTGGGAACGCATTAGAAATGTGAATTACCAGGCCTCACCCACAGATCCACTAAATCAGGAACTCCAGGGTTGGGCCCAGCAGTCTAGTTTAACAAGCCTCCCAGCTGATTCTGATGCCAGCATGGCTTGACAGTTGGAGCATCGTTGTTCTATATTCGAATGCTTTAGTATTAAATAGTTAGCTGTTAAAAATCTCAGCCTAGGCCCAACCAGACCAATTAAATAGGAAAATCTCAGGGGCAGGACCAGGCATGTTCCCCAGGTGTGTTTTTAGCATAGAGTCATAGTTGAGAACCCCTACCCTGGGGTAAGCTAGTGTAATTCTGCCTTGTTTTCCTTCCCCTTATGGAGTTGCCTCGTAGAATCCTTTTCTTCCTTGGGTCTACTCAGTCTAAACCCAGAACCTTCTTTCCAGCCTGGCACTGGCCAACAACAGCACCCTCACCATTGGCACCATTGACGAGATACAGAAGCTGCACATTCGTACGGTTCCCCTCTACGAATCTCCTAGGTGAGGGCAGGGTAGGGGAGCTGCGGGGTCAGGGGTGCCCTGGGGGTTGGTGTGGAGCGCCTCAGACTTCTCCTGAGGGGGCCCTGTTGCTCTGTACTTGTTCTACAGGAAGATCTGCTACCAGGAGGTGTCCCAGTGCTTCGGGGTCCTCTCCAGCCGTATTGAAGTCCAGGACACGAGTGGGGGCACAACTGCTCTGAGGCCCAGCGCCAGCACCCAGGTGAGGGCAGTGGACAAAGAACGATGGTGTGAGAGCGGAGCAAACTGTTCTGTAAAGGCTCAGCTGGTAAATAGTTCTGGCTTTGCAGGTCCTATGATCTCAGTCACAGCTACTCAACTCTGTCTGCCATTACAAAGGCAGCCATAGACAACAGGTGGGCATAGCTGGGTTCCAATAAAACTTTATTATTTATTTATTTATTTAAGAAAAATTTTTTGAAATTGATTTATTTTTGGCTGCATTAGGTCTTCATTGCTGTGCGCGGGCTTTCTTTAGCTGAGGTGAGCGGGGGCTACTCTTCGTTGTGGCGCACGGGCTTCTCATTGCGGTGGCTTCTCTTGTTGCGGAGCACAGGCTCTAGAGCGCAGGCTCAGTAGTTGTGGCGCACGGGCTTAGTTGTTCCGTGGCATGTGGGATCTTCCCGGACCAGGGATCAAACCCATGTCCCCTGCATTGTCAGGCGGATTCTTAACCACTGCGCCATGAGGGAAGTCCCAAAACTTGATTAAAAAAAAAAAATTTTATATATTTATTTGGTTGCCCTGGGTCTTAGTTGTGGCAAGCAGGCTCCTTAGTTGCGGTTTGAGGGCTCCTTTGGTTGTGGCTTGTGGGCTTCTTAGTTGAGGCATGCGTGTAGGATCTAGTTCCCTGACCAGGGATCAAACCCAGGCCCCCTGCATTGGGAGCACGGAGTCTTAACCACTGCGCCACCAGGGAAGTCCCCAATAAAACTTTATAAAAACAGGCAGTGAGCTGGATTTGGCCCCCTCATTAGAGGCTTGAGAAGAACTTTGAGTAAGCGTGGCTGTTGATGATTTTGGTACTTGGTAGCCTTGCCTGATGAATAATTCCTTTTCTCTTAACATCAGTTTGGGTGCTTTGTGTAGGGTATGGGTAACAGTGCAGTATAATAGGTAAGAGCATGGGATTTGGAGTCTGACAGAACTGACTCCAAAGTTTATTGCTAGCTGGGTGACCTTGGGCAACTTCAGTTTTCTCATCTGCAAAATGATAATAGTGGGACAATATGGAGCCTCACATCACAGACCCAATGGAGATGTTAGCTGATCGTTTTATTCCACGTATTCTCTGCCTTCCTTGCTCGCAGACATCTGTGGTGTGGCTTCTTCCCTTAATCCAGAGTAGAAGGTCTTTACATTTTTCTTTTTATTTGCAGTGCTCTCCTGCTCCTCCCATTGAGAGAGGTGGAAGCCTGTCACTTTATAGGTCGCCTGAGTTTCTCGTTAGCTTTCTTGATTGTCGTAGCATCACTGTTTTAGTGCTCTTTAATGCCCTTAGATTCTGGCGGTGTTTGGGATTGCTGTGTCAATACCATATGGAATTTGGATCCTTAGCCTTGGTCCCTGAGTCCTCTTTGAAGCCCTCTGTTCTTTAGGCTCCATGCAGGCGGCCAGCCTTAAGGTTTCCTCGTTCAGATTCAGCCACTGTTCCCTGATCCTGCCTGGTGCTCACACTGTTGTTCCCAGCACCCGTTCTGCTTTTGAGTGGGGTGATGTGTGTTCTCTCTGTTCCCAGGCCCTGTCCAGCAGCGTCAGCTCCAGCAAGCTGTTCTCCAGCAGCACAGCCCCTCACGAGACCTCCTTTGGAGAAGAGGTGGAGGTGCATAACCTCCTTATCATTGACCAGCACACCTTTGAAGGTGCACATGAGCTCTTTCTGTCATTTTGTACCTATGTCCTCCCCAAGCTAGGCTCTTCTGGGCTCTGCTGTATTACAGAATTTGATAAGACACTGGCAGACCATCCTAGGAGGAGCAGAAAGGGGTGGGGCCTCTGAGTTGGCCGTGAGTCCAGAGTGCTGGGCCTCCTCAGGTCAGAATAGGTTGGTGAGGAGACAGGAATAGCAGGAGGCAGATCTACTCTGAGCTGAGCTGCGGGCCTCACAGAAGTACAGAAGCGTGCTTGCGTGGGGGTTGTCAGCCAGTCGCATCTCTTCTCCTCCCTTCTAGTGCTCCACGCCCACCAGTTCCTGCAGAACGAGTATGCCCTCAGCCTAGTCTCCTGCAGGTTGGGCAAAGACCCCAACACGTACTTCATCGTGGGCACGGCCATGGTGTACCCTGAAGAGGCGGAGCCCAAGCAGGGTCGTATTGTGGTCTTTCAGTATTCAGATGGTAAGCGGACACAGTCTCCGGATTTTGAGAGATTTGGAACTGGGAAAGTAAGCAGACTCTTTTAGGTTTCAGTCTCCGTTACGCAGAAGAACTTGGGTTAATTGCTGTGACGTGAGACTCATGATGTTTCTCTTAAGCTCTTGATGATCTGAATGAGTTGTGGAGTATGTGAGCAGAGGCACAAATAAAATCTAGCACGTGTTTCTTCCTTTTTTACTCTTTGAAAGGAAGGAAAAACGGGGAGAGGTGAACTATGAATAAGAGAACCTGCCGACCAGAACGAGAGTTAGGAATCCTAGTAGGAGTCCTGGGTGTGTTTCCCACTTGGCTGCTCAGCCTTTAAGGTCCTCTTCCCAGCGTCAGCACTTTGAGTTCATTTCTACATCTTTTCCCATCTCCCCTACTCAAGATGGTTCTAAAGACTAGCTGTCAGCCCCGAAATCTCAGATTAGATGGCTGAGATGGAATTTGGTCTCCATCTTGAGAGAGAGATCTGGAGTCCCAGGGTGGGAGACACATCCTCGATGCTGTGTAGAATCCCTGCACATCTGGGGTTCACACTTCCAGTGGTGGTTAACCCCACTGTATACTGACTCTGTATTTCCTGCTTTCAGATGAGTGGTCTTGGGGGCAGGAATTAGAGCCAGCGGGGAAGCATGGGATTCTTTTGATTAGTTAAAGTGTGGGCTCATAAAGGAGACTTAAGAGTATCTTTTTTCCCCCAGGAAAACTACAGACTGTGGCTGAAAAGGAGGTGAAAGGGGCTGTGTACTCTATGGTGGAATTTAACGGGAAGTTGTTAGCCAGCATCAACAGCACGGTGAGGCCCCTCCCACTGGTGTCATGCCTTAGGCCTCACACCATTGTCCACAGAACACGTTTCCCTTGTATTTCCTGAAGCTGCACGTGTGTCACGATTTTAAGGATCACAAAGTAGTGAGTATGGAGGATGGGGTTGGGAATGTGGGGAGCTGGGGTTGGACCGGACGGCAGATTTGGTTATGTGAAACCCAATCATATCATCCTAAGCGCTGCGGGAATTGAGAAAGGGGTAAGAGCTGTGGTCCCTGCGCTTAGAATGTGTTGTGACGCGAGAATATTTCATCTTTGTGGAACAAAATGAGCCAAACCGCGTTATCCTGAGTACGTCCCTGAAATACTAGGCCTGTGAAATATGCCACTTTGCTTCTGGCATGACCCCACCTCCTCCCTTGCAAAAAAAAATGAGTTTCATGGCCAAATACATTTGGGAACTGCTGTATCCTGTATCCTCTTCTTAGAAGCTTCACGGTGCATCTTATCATATTAAAGGTTCTGAGAAGATCAAGAATAGAGAGACATTTAAATACTTTAAATCGACATTCATTCAAGAAATATTAACTGAACACTTGGCAGTATATACCAGGCACTGTTTTGGTAGTTGGGATGTAGCAGTAGACGAAATGGACCAAGAGCTAGCCTTCTGGGGCCAGTGAGCAAATAGAATACATATGTGTACCCAGGACGATGAGAAATACATGGTGAGAAATAAAAACGGGACAAAAAGCTGAAGGAGTACCAGAGCAAGCATGGGAGGTGGCGCTGTTTTTTTGTTTTTTATAAATTTATTTATTTATTTTTGCCTGTGTTGGGTCTTCGTTTCTGTGAGAGGGCTTTCTCTAGTTGCGGCGAGCAGGGGCCACTCTTCATCGCAGTGCGCGGGCCTCTCACTGTCGCGGCCTTCTCCTGTTGTGGAGCACAGGCTCCAGATGCGCAGGCTCAGTAGCTGTGGCGCACGGGCTTAGTTGCTCCGTGGCATGTGGGATCTTCCCAGACCAGGGCTCGAACCCGTTCCCCTGCTTAGCAGGCAGATTCTCAACCACTGCGCCAACAGGGAAGCCCCATGGTGGCGCTGTTTTGTCATGTGGTCAGGAGGGTCTTGTTTATACAGTGGCTTTTGGGCAGGTTCCTGAAGGAAGGGAGGGAGCAAGCCATGCCTTGGTCTGGGAGAAGACAAGTGCCAGGAGTCCGGGGCCAGCCTGCGCTCTGCATGGGTGGGCGCTGCTGGGTGCCGGGAGATGAGTCCGAGAGGCAGCGGAGGGCCAGCACTTGTGGAACCTGATAGGCTGAGTGTGTCAGGACTTTGGGTTTTACTCTGAGGGTGATGGAGACCTCTAGAGGGTTCGAGCGAATGAGTGACATGACTGTAGTTATATTTCGAAAAGCTCATTGTGCATCCTGGAAAAGGTCGTAGGGGACCAAGAGTAGAGGCAGTGAGATGAGTTAGGAGGCTCTGGTGATGATCCAGATAGCAGTTGATGGTTGCTGGGAGCAGGGTGCTGATAGAGGAGGTGAAGGGTAGTCGGATTCTGCAGATGTTAGTATTGAGGGGCTCTGGTGATGGATTGAAGATGAGGCGTGAGAAGGGAATAAAGGGCCAAGAGTTTTGGCCTGAGTAACAAGGATGGTGTTGCTCTGTACTGATGGGGGGAGGTTGTGAGTGGAGCAGGTTTGGAGGGGAAAGGAAAACTGTTTCTTTCCTCACAACACTTCTGACACCGTATGTGGGGTTTTTAATCCCTATACCAACCAGTTTTCCAACCAGGCGTCCTGTAATTTAATTGAATTCTGATATTAGCCACCCAGAGTTAGTGTCAGATCTCACAGGTTTAAGGGCTCAGTCCCACAAGACTGTCCTTACTTCAAACCCCAGTCCTAAGTAGTGGTCCCCAAACTTCTGTCTGACTTGGTACAAAGTCAGGGGTTCCCCAAATTCCCCACCCCCCTTAGGTTTGATAATTTGTTGCACCAAGTGCAACCACTACAACGTTTCATTTGAAATGTTTACTTATGTTTAGTGGCATATTACAAAGGATTTTATAAAGGATACAAATTAATAGCCAGATGCAGAGGTACGTAGGGCAAGGTCCAAAAGGGTCCTGCGGGCAGGAACTTCTGTCTTCGTGGAGTTGGAATGCACTCCCCTCCCAGTATGTGGCTGTGTTCACCAACCCAAGAGCTCTCTGAACCCCATAGTTTAGAGATTTTTATAGAGGCTTCTGTATATAGGTATGATCCATCATTAATTCAGTCTCCAGCCTCTCTTTCTTCCCTGGAGAATGGGGGTGGTGCTGAAAGTTCCAAGCTTCTGTTCATGGCTTGGTCTTTCTGGTGACCAGCCCCCATCCTGTAGCTATCCAGGAACCACCAAGAATTGCATCGTTAGAACGAAAGACTCCTATCACCTAGGAAATTCCAAGGGATTTAGGAGCTCTGTGTAAAACATTCCTATTAGGAAATTACAAAGGTTTTAGGAACTTTATGTCAGGAACGGGGGGCAGAGACCAAATGTATATTTCTTCTTATGTTGCAGTGGGGAAACCAGAGGTTTGGTTTTGAAAATGCTAAGTTTCAGTAGTCATCTCAGTGGAGATGTCAGGTAGGTAGGTGGATGAGAGAGGTATGGGTTCTAGCAAGAAGCAGACTGAAGATACCAGTGTGGCAGTTATTAGGTGGCATGTAAAGCTGAGAGTGGTGATCACCTGAGATCACCTACCTGCTGAGAGTGGATAGAGGAGAGATCTGAAGACTGAGCCCTGGGGCCCGCCAGCCTTTCAAAGTTGGGGCGAGAAGGAAGATTCAGCCAAACAGAGAGGAGGTGCCTAGTGAAGTAGGAGAGGAACCAAGAAAAGTGTTCTGGAAGCCATGGAAAGAAAGTATTTGAAGCAGGAGGGAAGTGATGAACTGCAAGTGCTGTTGGTGGGTCAGATAACATAAGGATCGAGAAATGGCCTTTGGTTTAGCTCTTTTGGTTGAGTGGTGGGGATGGAACCTGAATGGAGAGGGTTCAACCAGGACAAGGAGGCGAGAACAGCTAGGATCAGGAAACCCTTTCCAGGAGTTTTGCAGTAAAGAAGAGAGTAATGGGGTAGCTACAGAGGAATGTCAGCACAGGAGAGTTTTTAATTTAATTTTTTTTTTTTTTGCGGTACGCGGACCTCTCACTATTGTGGCCTCTCCCATTGCGGAGCACAGGCTCTGGACGCGCAGGCTCAGCAGCCATGGCTTACGGGCCCAGCCGCTCTGCGGCATGTGGGATCTTCCCGGACCGGGGCACGAACCCATGTCCCCTGCATCTGCAGGCGGACTCTCAACCACTGCGCCACCAGGGAAGCCCTTTAATTTTTTAAGTTAGGAAATACTGCTGCACATTTCTAGCTGATAGCAAGGGTCCATTAAAGGAGAGTTGCTGGAGCCATGTTTTGAGTAGCTAAGGGGGCTCTAATGCACAGTGTTGGCTTCAGGTGGTGGAAGCAGGTGGAAATCCTCCTTTGGTTGTGTCCATCTTCTGTGAAGTAGCTGAGAGGAAGGCTGGAAGAGGAGGTATTAGAGTTTTTATTTATTTATTTATTTATTTTTGGCTGTGTTGGATCTTCGTTGCTATGCGTGGGCTTTCTCTAGTTGCGGCGAGCGAGGGCTACTCTTCGTTGCGGCGTGCGGGCTTCTCATTGCGGTGGCTTCTCTTGTTGAGGAACATGGGCTCTAGGTGTCCGGGCTTCAGTAGTTGTGGCTCGTGGGCTCTAGAGCTCAGGCTCAGCAGTTGTGGCGCACGGGCTTAGTTGCTCCACAGCATGTGTGATCTTCCTGGACCAGGGCTTGAACTGGTGTCCCCTGCAATCGCAGGTGGATTCTTAACCACTGCACCACCAGGGAAGCCCATGGTATTAGAGTTTTGAGGAGAGTGGAGGAGGTATGAATTTAAAATGAGACCAGTCATGCTGGTTGGTGGGTTTTCCTCAGCTTGTAGTTGAAAATTAATTTTACCAAAGTCTGTTTTTGTTGGGTGAGCATGATCGAGGGAGAGAGGGGCAAGGGAGTGGAGAATCCGTAAGACAAGGATTGTGGTGATGGACTCTGGGCATCTGAGAAGCAGTGAAACTGGGGACAGAAGATTCTGTAGTTACTTTTTTTTTTTTTTTTTTTTTGCGGTATGCGGGCCTCTCACTGTTGTGGCCTCCCCCGTTGCGGAGCACAGGCTCCGGACGCGCAGGCTCCGGACGCGCAGGCTCAGCGGCCATGGCTCACGGGCCCAGCCGCTCCGCGGCATATGGGATCCTCCCAGACCGGGGCACGAACCCGCATCCCCTGCATCGGCAGGCGGACTCTCAACCACTTGCGCCACCAGGGAGGCCCTGTGTAGTTACTTTTAATGACAGGCTCTTAAGGGGTGACCATAGGAATGGACAAGATAGGTGGGGAAGAGGGGGGTCAGAAAAGGACAGAGATCAGGGTATTGGAAGGATCTTCTCTGTGAATATTAAAGTCACCAAGAATTACTGGGGTGTCATGTTAGGAGAGAGTGATGGCGTGGGGGTGGAGATGTGACAGTGGGGTAGTTGTCTGGTGGTGTGAACTTGAGAGCTGGCGTGTTTAGGAGGCAGGCAGGATGCATGGAAGGCTGTCCTCCCTGTAGTCCCAGTGGTACGAGGGACAGTGGGAGAGAGAATAGCCAAGTTGAGAGGGCCACAGAGCCCTTTTGAAAGATCAGCATTTCAGTTAGACTGACAAGGGATTGGCTAGAGAGCAGGCTGCCTGTGACTAGTGACCCTGTATTCCAGAGGGTACAGTGAACAGATGCAGGAATTGGGAGGGGTCAGATTATAAGACGTCCGTTGCTGTGTAATAGAAATACAGGAGCCACATGTATAATTTTAAACTGTCTAGTGGCCACATGAATAAAAGTTCAAAGTAGGTGAAATTAATTTTAGTAATGTATTTTATTTAACCCGGTACATCTAAAGTATTATTTCAACATGTAATCAATATAAAAGTTATTAGTGAGATAATTTTACATTTTTTTTCATACCAAGACTTCCACATCTCGTGTGTGGTTTACACTTAAAGCACATCTCAGTTTGGGCTTGCCACATTTCAGGTATTTGTCGCCATGTGGCTAGTGGCTACCATATTGGACAGTGGGGATCTAGGACCTGTTGGGTTGAGAATGGGAGTCTTGGATTTTGGTGGTGTCTGACCTTGGTCCTGACCATCTCCACGGCAGAAAGGGAGGCTGGGAGTATGAAGAGGGGCGTGTGGGGTGTGTTCCCAGGAGCGTGTGGAGTTCTTGGCCTCTACTTTACTCCACTCTTGGAGGACTGGAGGCCCAGCCAGGCTGGGCTTACCCCAGTCTGGGGTGTTCTGGGCTCCCTTCACTCTGCCGATGGATGTGTGGTAGCCCTTGTAATGATACGAATGACTCTTGGAGTGCATACCTGTGGAGCTAGGGTCCTTTGGACACATCCTGAGAAATCGTGGCTTAATATATTCTGTCCAGAGTGTCTGCATGTGCAGAGGCCATGGGTGGGGCTGCCTGGACCCTGAAGGGTCTGCCAGGGCTGGGCTGGGCTGAGTGTTCATCTATCTGCTGATTCTAAAGCATCTTCATTCTTTTGGAGCTGTAGTTGTAACTGAAGAAACACTGCAGTGGAGAAGAAAAAAGGGGTATTTTTTTCCCTTTGGGTGGAGGGGTGGCCACAGACTCTAGTGCTTTAGAGTCCTTTAGCTTCTGTTGGACTTTCCCATGCTATTTTCTTGGCTCATTGGGTTCACATCAAAAGGTGCCAGGAATGTGTGAGTTTTGAGAAGGGGTTAGAAGAGGCCATTTGTTGGGAGGTGATCTTGTTCCTTTCTGATCAGGAAATTGGAGATGGATCCTCTTTTTCCAGAGCAATTTCCGTAGGTCAGTTACCAAACTTCGTCACAAAACCATGTCTTGTCACATGCATAGTATTACTTGTGTTACTGTTTACTTAATATTTTCTTTACCCTGACTCATTTTCTTATATAAAGGAAAACTTTGTGTTGTTAGTTTCATGGGCTCATTCTATTTTCATTTTTCATAAATACATAATACTGAAATTAAAAACGTTCATGCAAGTTCCACACCAAACCACTTCATACCCCACATTGCACTTGGGTAAATGGTGCTGCAGTTGGAGGCTTAAGGAGGGTTCGGGCCCCTCGAGTTGACAGAAGTGCACTGCCTGTGCCAGGTGCGGCTTTACGAATGGACGACGGAGAAGGAGCTCCGCACCGAGTGCAACCACTACAACAACATCATGGCCCTGTACCTGAAGACCAAGGGCGACTTCATCCTGGTGGGCGACCTGATGCGCTCGGTGCTGCTGCTGGCCTACAAGCCCATGGAGGGCAACTTCGAAGAGGTAGTGGGGCGGGGGCAGACTGCTCCCTTAAGCTGCGACCCCGTGGGTGTTTCTTGGTGGTGAGGGATAATCAAGCCCAATGAGGGCAGAAATGTCATCCCTGGAGCCTACATTCTGCATCCATTAAGTGTTTTTAGAAACCCCCAACATGAGCTCTGAGTAGGCTCCGTTTCTGGGCTGAGTTGGCCAGACTGTGGGGAGAATCTCTCTGAAGGGGTGGTTGTTAAACATGGGGCAGGGCAGGCTCTTGGCCAAGTCCCAGCAGTGGCTTCCATGCAAACTGCTGATTGTGTTTCCTTTTGTACCTTGTCTTTTTTAAGATTGCTCGAGACTTTAACCCCAACTGGATGAGTGCTGTGGAAATCTTGGATGATGACAATTTCCTGGGGGCTGAAAATGCCTTTAACTTGTTTGTGTGTCAGAAGGATAGGTGAGTGACCAGCTGTGGGTATGGTCTGTTGGGGAATGAGGACGCTGGGTCCTCTCTCAGGCTCCGGTGCTCCTCTTCACAGAGGGTTAGGGTTTCCATGAGACAGGCAGGATCCTCTGCTGTGGAGCAGGGGGTGCTCACCGGGGAGTCTGTCCGCTGCACGCAGTCCTTGTCGGGGCCCCGTTGGGGGGACAGAAGTCTGGGTAGTGAGCTTCTCGTGTTGCCTCGCAGCGCTGCCACCACCGACGAGGAGCGGCAGCACCTCCAGGAGGTTGGGCTTTTCCACTTGGGCGAGTTTGTCAACGTCTTTTGCCACGGCTCCCTGGTCATGCAGAATCTGGGCGAGACCTCCACCCCTACCCAGGGCTCGGTGCTCTTCGGCACGGTCAACGGCATGATTGGTAAGGGTGACCTCTGGGGGGCGCACCCCGTGCACGCCTCCTTCCTGAGAGCAGCGTTCCCGTTTTGGGGGACGAGGGAGAGCAGGGTTTCGCGGAGGAGCCTGTGGCCAGCTCGTCCTTCCTCGTGCTGCTGCCTGGGCTGCTCTTGGCAGGCAGTGCCCGCTCTGCAGCTCCGTGTTCCCTTTGCTTCCTCAGGCCTGGTGACCTCACTGTCAGAGAGCTGGTACAACCTCTTGTTGGACATGCAGAATCGACTCAATAAAGTCATCAAAAGTGTGGGCAAGATTGAACACTCCTTATATCCTTCCCAGAGGTACCCCCTTGCTAGGAAGCATGTCCTGACCCAGGCAGAGAGCTGCATTACCCTAAGCAGCCTCTGGAAACTGCTGTCCGTTTAGGAAATGTCTTGACTAGGTTCCCGTGGGGAACAGGCTTTTAAAAAACCTTTTCTTATGGAAAATTTCAAACACACAATAGTGGAGAGAACAGTGTAGTGTATCCCCATGTACTTATCACCCAGCTTCACTGGTTCATCTTGAAAATGTGCATTTTTGTTCCTGAAATGTGTCTGCCTCTGGCCTTTCTGGTGTTGCTTGTCAAACGTAAGTTTAGATCACAACTTCGGAACGTCCTTTCAGAGATCTTGTTGGAGGCAGTAGTGTCTGAGGACCCTCACCAGAGAGGCTAACGGAAGAAGAGGGGAAAAGCAAAGAATGTGCAAACTCCAGAAGCCCAAGGATCAGCCCCCGTGGGACACTTAGGATCCAAGTACTGCTGGAAGTTTGTTTATTATGGGAGAGAGACAAGGAGCCCGAGGGAGGCGGGAGGCGGGAGGGGCGAGGGGCTCCCGCTATGAATCTGTGAGGGAGGAGGGAGGCTGAAGGGTTGGTTTTTGCCACAACCCGCAGGACTTTCGGCGCATCTCTTGTCTTACTGAGCCTCAGTTTGTTTCTTTGTTTATTTTTGGCTGCATTGGGTCTTCGTTGCTGTGCACGGGCTTTCTCTAGTTGTGGCGAGCAGGGGCTACTCTTTGTTGTGGTGCGTGGGCTTCTCATTGCGGTGGCTTCTCGTTGCAGAGCATGGGCTCTAGGCACGCGGGCTTCAGTAGTTGTGGCTCGTGGGCTCTAGAGCACAGGCTCAGTAGTTGTGGCGCACGGGCTTAGTTGCTCCGCGGCATGTGGGATCTTCCCGGACCCAGGCTTGAACCCTTGTCCCCTGCATTGGCAGGAGGATTCTGAACCACTGTGCCACCAGGGAAGTCCCAAGCCTCAGTTTATTAATCTGTGAAGGTCAAGGCTAGACTTAGAGTGGTTCTTTCTTCCCAGGGAAGCATCCAGTTCACATGGAGCACTTGTAAAAAAATAAAATAATACATGTCCAGGCTCTGAACTAAGAGTCTTATCTGTATTTTGTTTTAATCTGTATTTTTTAATTTTTAAACTGGTTTTGGCCTTGCTGCACGGCTTGCGGGATCTTAGTTCCCCAACCAGGGATCGAACACATGCCCATGGCATTGAAAGCGTAGAGTCCTAACCACTGGACCACCAGGGAATTCCTTGTATTTTTTTAATGTTACTTTGACAGTTACTCCAGTTAAGAACCATTGGATGAGGTAATAGCTTATAGGTCTTTGAAATTCTAAAACTGTCCCAAAAGCCATGTGATTTTTAGTTGAAAACGTTGTTTCCTGTTTATCCTGATGATAGTTTTCGATTGTGGTCTTGTGCAGAGGTGGGGGTGACTTATAGCAA
The DNA here is from genome assembly GCF_025265405.1 of Mesoplodon densirostris. NCBI lineage: Eukaryota > Metazoa > Chordata > Mammalia > Artiodactyla > Ziphiidae > Mesoplodon > Mesoplodon densirostris. The sequence continues at coordinate 10,793,443 of NC_082667.1, forward strand.
GGGTACTTATTTCCAGATAATTGGCACTTTCCTTAACTCGCCTGTCCACCTGGAGATCCTTTCATACTGAACGGAAGACAGAACCAGCCACAGGCTTCATCGATGGGGACCTGATTGAGAGTTTCCTGGACATCAGCCGGCCCAAGATGCAGGAGGTTGTGGCAAACCTGCAGGTGAGCTGCTCAGGATTTAGCCCTGGGCCCGTTTCTCAAGTCCCCTGCAGGGCCGGGCATACCAGGAGGCCGGCAGAACTCCGGGGCCTTCCCTCCCTCGGTCCCCACGTTCTAACGGCCCTTTTCAGGTTTTCTTCTACCCACGCGGGAAGGTGGGGTCCAAGGGCAAGGAGATAAAGCTGAGGCTCGTGGGTTCCCCCGTCAGGCACCAAACACTGTAACTTTAGCAACGAGGGCACATTTGGGCATGTCTGGGATCTCTGGCAGACCTGTAGGAAGGGGGCAGGGTCAGGATCCTGTAGGGAAGAGAAGTTTCCATGGTGCTGGGGTTTGGGGCATTGCCCACTGGACATGATGCCTCTGGGGAAGTATATACTGGGTGGCAGGCTCCGGGCAGCTTTGCTGTCAGCAGACCTTGCTGGCCTGAACCCCCAAGGAGAGGTGTGGGCTTCTGACTGTGAGTCCTTCCTCCCTGCATGGCAGTGGTAGAATGGGGTGCCTCCCTTGTGGTGGGCATCCCCTTCCCCAGGGGAGCGAGAGCACCCTCACAGCCTCTCCTCCCGCCCCTTCCTCGTTGCAGTATGACGATGGCAGTGGAATGAAGCGAGAAGCCACTGCGGATGACCTGATCAAGGTTGTGGAGGAGTTAACGCGGATCCATTAGCCGAGGGCAGGAATCCCCTTTCCCAGGCCCTCTCTGAAGGCTTTGCCCTCCTGCTCTCCTCCTCCTCCCCTGCCGTTGTCTCTTGGCCATGGGAAATCTTTCCCTAGGCCAGCTGCCCTAGAACCCACGGCCTACCTGTGTGGAAACAGGGATTTTGTAGAACTAAAACCAGTTCGCTGGAGACCTGGGAAAGGGCAGAAGGTGAAATATTTTCTCCCTGGATTTTTACCAGTCTCATATGATTCCAGCCATCACCTTGGGCCACCAAGCCTTGATTGGTGTAGCCAGTTGTCCTCCTTCCAGGGAGCAATTTTGCAGCTCTTTGGCTGAAAGGAAGCTCTGTGTGTGTGTGTGTGTGTGTGTGTGTGTGTGTGTGTGTGTCTGTCTGTCTGTCTGTCTCCCACACTCATGCATTGTCCTCACTATCTTTTTATTTAGGTTGGGGGTGTGGGGAGGTTGTGGGTAGCAGGGAGGAGGGGTGGGAGGGGTTCGTCGTCTTTGAAATGAGAGCTTCCTTTGCTTTCTTCTGTTGCCTCTGAGAGCTTTGGTCTGGAGGGCTGAGCACCAGACAGTGGGCTGCTTGAGTAGAAAACCTGCAGATGGTGGATGATCTCTAAGCCACAGCCTTTTTGTCTCTGGGGAACTGCCTTCTTCAGAGGGAAGGAGGTGGGGGGACATGAATTGGTGGTTAGTTTCTGAGTTTTACCTAATAAAGTAGAGTCTAAGAAGAAGGATCCATTTGTTTCTGCTTTTCTTCCCCTGCTCGGCTCTCCAGCATCTCAGTCACTCTGTGCCCAGTTTACTGCAAGCTCCATTCCCTCCTTCACAGCCACTGCAGCAGTCCCTTGTCCTTGCTGCTGGAACATTCCTTTCAAGTAGCAAAATGTCGTCTGTACATCTCCTTTGTCAGGTGATCGCTCTTGGTGGGATCCCAAGGATGATGGATGTCAGGGTTTTGAAATTCAGTGGTCTTTGGTTGCCCTTGACTCTGTAGTCATCGTTTGATTCCCAGGTGCCTGTGTTAGTAATGTCCAGGGCCTGGGGGTTGCTTGGCCTGCCTTTCCTTATGTCATTTTACAGCCAGTTGCATATGGAACATTCAGCCAACTAGCCCCCCAGGCACTGCTCCTCGTGCACTGCCCAGCTTCCTGTTGCCACATGGGCTTTGGATTCTGATTTTATTTCTTCTGGTTTAATTGAGTAAACCTTTGGTGCCTTAGGTTTGAAAATACAGGAGTAGGGCACATTTGGGGTTCACCCTTCTATCCAGCACACAGAGCCTGTCTTCTTTCAGCTCAGTGGGTCAGAGTGTCTGGGCCCATATTTCCACCAGTGATCCAGTGGGAATAAAGGCTGCTCTGTCCCAACAGTGGAGCAGGGTTGATCCCAGGCATATTGGCTGGCTCCTTTAAGACCAGCCTTTGATACAGTGTCAGGAAAATTGTGGTTTCAAGTTCAAACTGTGGTTTTGAGAGATTCTAGCTTAAAAGGAAAAGAGCAAGGAAGCATCTCTGCTTTGGGGGTCTTCCGGAGTAAGTTTCCTTCCCTGGAGGCATTCCTTGTGTTTCTTTACCGTTCTTTTCCCCTCACTCTCCTGGGGTTTCTGAGGGTGGAGAATAAGGGTCTTAGGGGAAAAAATCATCTCTCAAAAACCACAGTTTGAACTTGAAACTCAGCACTGTGATTTGAATTCTTCAAGTCATGGTTTGAATTGAAAAGGCCTGCCCCCATGCCAGAGACCAGCTTTAATGAGGCAGGCAAGCAACGGTCTCCAGATTGTGATTATTTAAAAAATTTAATCCTAGATGGGAGGATTGACTATAAGGTGCCAAGGTCAGAAAAACAGAACGTGGTGGGATTATTATTCTGATGCTTTTCAGTGGTCTGACCTCAGCCACGGAGACCTGCTACGTTCAGTAGAAGGTTATTACTTAACCAGTGGCTTCAGTCTTGACTTTGGAAACTGGAGTCCTTGCAGTTTTTTGTTTCCTACAATCTTGGGTATGTCCACTCCGGATTGAATTCCAGCAATCCTTTGGAAACTGATGTTCTACTGCCACACTCCCACATCCCCTCTTAAAACCATTAATCACCTCTCCCAGGGTGAAAGGTTGCCTTTGGAGCTTTGCTACAGCCAGCTGGAATGGCTCCTTTCCATGTAGGCGCTGATGAGCTCGCCTCACTCCAGGCCTCTGCACGAATGGACCTTTGGGAGAATAATAGAAACACTGACTCATCACATGACCATTTGGAAGGGTCACAAGCCAGAGGCCTTCTTTCTACAGCCAACAACAACTTGAATCCTCCGCCCTCGGTGGAGGGTCCCTTTTGTAACTGAGAAGCCACAAGCCACAGAACTGGGGAGGAAACACTGAGGAACTAATAAGTGCCCAAACTAGTCCTTGAGGATGAATGATATTAAGTGAGCGACTCTCAGGGTCCAAACTTTGAGAAGCCTCAAGGGCAAACAAACCAAAAGACAAGAAAAACAGAAAATGGTGAAAACCAAACTAAAGATGCAAACTTGATGTGAGGAGCAAGGTGAATGCCATAAGGTCAAAGAAATGGGAAATGAAAGAAATATCAGGGGCTGTTTAGAAAGTTTCTTTCAAAATTCACTGGTAGGAATTTAGTCTTAAATGTCCTGAGCTCCTCCTCCTGAGGGTAGATGAGGATTTTCTTTAAGCACAAACTTGCATCTCAGTCATTGCAGCTGCCCACTGACGAATATGGAGCAAAGCCTGCCAGAGTTACAGGGGTGAGATATGGAGGGCTTGGGGCACCATAAAGTAGTCGAGTTCAGAATGGAGAAAGCCGAGGTGTGCAGAAGTGTGAGAGGAGATGGCACAAGGAGTGACAGGTGTGTAAAAGGAACCTTGTCCTGTGTAAAAGTGTTAAGAACTTGTGGGTAGCTTCTAGGGCCAGGAAGAATGAGCACCTGTTTGACACTGAGTGGTAGTCTAGGTAGGAATGATAAGGGCAGTGGTGCGATAGATTTTGCGGGCTCAAGTGAAGGAAGGGCTTTGTTTATCCCTACTGAATAATTCAGGGCTAGATTTCTGACTCTGGACCTTGAAGGTGGGCATTGAAGTACTTTGTAAGTGACAGTGAGGAATGCAGTCAGCGGCAGCGGGGGGGAAAGTGCACCTTTGGATGTTTGAGACAAAAAGGAAAGATGGCCTGAGGGTCGTTAGGACTCAGAATGGACATAAATATGGAAGTAGCATTCATCTCACGATACAGAGTATTTTGGCAACCTACTTTTTGAAAATGTGTTACTTAGATGGGTCAAAACTAACAAGGTGAGATAACAGCCCTAAAGTGAACATCTGCAAAAACTCAACCACACAGGTTCAGGTCAGGAGATCGGCTTAGTAGCTTGTGTTTAATAACAAAAAGACATGACAACAAAAAGCATCTGAGGCTTCCCTTTACTGTAAACGTTGTTATGAACTAACAGCATCATGGGGTTGCCAAAAAAGCCAGGTAATATTAGACGGTGTTGATAGAAGTGTGGCATCTGGAAGGAAGGAGGCAAGAGTCCAGACCACTGTTGGTGCACCATGTTCATTTGTGGCCACCGGTGTTAAGGACCTTAGTGACAGGCTGAGGTACGCAGTGGGAACTGCAGAGGTAGAACCAAAGGAACTGGGAAGAAAAAACACTTCCTAACAAATGGAGTTATTCAAAATTGGATTGGGCTGCCTTTTGATAGGTCTTCATCCCTGTAAGTGTTTAAGCAAAAGCTTGACTGATGGGGTCTGGGCGGCTAGGGAAGTCTCCTGCACAGAGCTGAAGGTAGAATTTAGTCAACCTTTCAGCTTTCTCCCAGCTGGATGATCCTGATTTTCATCCGCCACCTGCTCACCACTTCCCTGCCTACCATTTCTGACTGTGGCCTGAGGCAGCTGCAGAAGGGGACAAAGAGGAATCTGTGGGTTCAAGACTGTCTAGTGCCCCCTGACCAGGGAGCAGGTGGACCCACTGACCGGCGCACCCAGGGTTAGGGTGCAGACCTGTTGGCAGGCTGGGGGCCGGCCTAGAAGTGCTCAGCAGCGAAACGATCCAGCGTCCCACCTTGTACAACACAGTCATCTCGGGATCCACCTAGACCAGCAATGCCCGGGGCGCGCAGCCTCCTGCTCCAGCCTTGTTCCCCGAGTCTCTTTCCTCCCCGGGCCTCAGTCTGACGCCCATAGCCCTTCGCAGGAAGCCGACTCCCAAACCCGGGCCGGGGGTGTGGGCCGAGGACGAAACCCCGCCCCCAGGGGTCCCTGATCTTTGCCCCCGCCCCGGGCTCCGCGCCTCCCCTGATGGCCACCGGCGAGCGGGCGGGCAGGCGCCTTTGCCTTTTGTGTGTTTCGTTCCGAGGTGCCGGAGACCCCCCGCCCAGCCGTCCGCCGAGTCTCCTCGCGGCCCCGTGCCCCTCCTCTCGGCTTCCCCAGCCCCCCTGCTCGGCTCCGCGTGCCAGCTAGGGGCTCGCTGGTTCGCTCCCCGCGGCGCCAGGAGGAGGGGCGAGGGCCGGCAGCCCCCTCCCCCGCGCTCGGCGCCGGAGCCTAGCCGAGCCGGGGGGACCCGCCGCCGCCGGTCATGTGGGCCGGACTGCTCCTCCGGGCCGCCTGCGTCGCGCTCCTGCTGCCGGGGACCCCGGCCCGCGGCTACACCGGGAGGAAGACGCCCGGGCACTTCGGGGCCGAGAGGTAAGAGCCCCGCGCCCCTCCCCTGCCCCTCCGTGGGAGCGCTACCGGCGCGGTGAGGGGAGGTGCGGAGGGGCGTCCCGGAGCTGCGGGTCGGGGCGCCCCCCTGGGCCACTGTCCGCGCGCGGGCGCAGCCCAGGAGGTCCGGACAAAGGGACAGCAGCTTGTGCTCTGGGCGGGTGCCCGTTCTGCGCCCCTGGCCGGGGCTGTCCTAATTGGGATCTGGCGGGGGGAACGGAGATCCAGGCGCTAGGTGAGCCGCTCTGAGTCCCGTGGAGCCCTGACCCCTGGCGAAGGGACCCCGGGACGTGCCACCTGGTCTCCGGACGGCTGGCTTTCGCTCCCGAACGTGCCCGTGGCTCTGCCTAGGCAGTGCCTGGCCTGCCCCGCGGCTCTGGCCGCTCTGAGGCTGGGGGCTTTCCCTGTGTCCAGGCTCTGCGCACGCCGTGGACCTTGTAGCCGCCGGGGTCTCTTTGGGTTATGTTTCGGTTTCCGCCTGTGTGTGCGCGCGGGCGGGGGTTGGGTGTTTTGCCCCTTTGCTTTCCCGATTGATGTCGCCCTCCCCTAGCGTCTCCTCCCGGCGGAGGCCGGGCCGCCGCGGGCCGAGCGCGTGTGTGCGTGATGCTCTGAGCGAGGGAACACGGTGTCAGCGGGCGGCCTGGCCCGCGGCCACGGCCTCGGGGGCGCGCAGGGGGGCGGCCCCGCCAGGCTCGCAACTCGCACGTGTGTTCCGCAGCCACCGCCAGTTCCTGCTCAGATCGGCCCGGCTCCGCGGCGTGTCAGAGCCTTCCTGCCTGCCACCTGTCTCCCCGTCACCGCCAGCCCTAGGCTCCTTGGGGCGCTCTGGAGGGCGCTCGGCCCCTGCCCACCTGAGGGTGAGGCTCCACCAGCCTCCCGGGAATCCTTCCATCTGCCGCTTTGGTGGCACCCCTGTCCCTTTGAGAGCCCCATCTGAGGAGCAGGAGCTGCCGGCTTCTCCTTCCCAGGCTGCTGCCCTAATCACTCCAGCGAGGGCAGCGGGTGAGACATCCACTTCCAGGACCCCTTCTTCTGTGATGACTTCAGAGAGCGAAAAGGCTCTTGGAGGCTCCAGGGACAGTTTTCTGCAGACGTTTCTGTTTTGCCGTGTGCCCTGAGTTTCCCTTTCTAGAATATTTGTCACTTTTGACACAGATTGTTCTCCCGCAGAGCAGACTGGGTCTTTCCATTCATGTCCCCAGTGCCTGCTGCCGTGCCTGGCACATCATGGGTGGGTGCTCTATAAAACACAGTTGGGAAGGGTTTTCTTTTTCTTTTTCTTTTTTTAAATTAATTTATTTATTTTTGGCTGCGTTGGGTTTTTGTTTCTGCGCGCGGGCTTTCTCTAGTTGTGGTGAGCGGGGGCTACTCTTCGTTGCGGTGCGCGGGCTTCTCATTGCGGTGGCTTCTCTTGTTGCAGAGCACTGGCTCAAGGCGCTCGGGCTTCAGTAGTTGTGGCACGTGGGCTTAGTAGTTGTGGCACGTGGGCTTAGTAGTTGTGGCACGTGGGCTCTAGAGCGCAGGCTCAGTAGTTGTGGCCCACAGGCTTGGTTGCTCCGTGGCATGTGGGATCTTCCTGGACCAGGGCTCGAACCCGTGTCCCCTGCATGGGCAGGTGGATTCTTAACCACTGTGCCACCACGGAAGTCCCTGGGAAGGGTTTTCTTGTCCCTGTTCTTTTGCAGCAGGATTCCCAGTTCAAACCAGGCTGGACTTCATCATCCTCTGCCCAGCCCATCCCAGAACCAGTTCTACTCATCGTCTCTGTCCCCCTCCAGGCCCGTGCACATGCAACTCCTGTGTAGAACATTCCTCCATTCTCACCGGCTGCTCCTATTCTCTCTCCAGCCTCAGCCTAGGAAACCTCCCCTGAGCTCTTTGGGCCTCCATAGCCTGTAATGTTCTGGCACTTGTCCCGCTATGTTGTTATACCTGGTTCCTTGTCCGCCCCTTGAAGGTGAGGAAAGTGGCTTGTTCATGGCTGGACTGCCTCACCCAGCCTCGAGCACACTGGATTCCCCTTCACTCCTTTGGGCAGCTCACTGATGCCCCCTCCCCCATCCCAGAGATGTCACCTGGGGAGTGACTTCTCTCCAGCTCCCCCCTTTCTCTTTACTGTTGGCTTTCCTTCTCAACCTTTCCCTCAACAGCCATTTATTAAGCACCTACGATGTGCCAGGCGCTGCCCTTGCTGCGGAGTTGAAGAAAAAAGATGAAGCCCCTGTCCTCAGGGAGTGGTAGGGGAGCCAGGCAATGAACAAATCAACAAACTAATAAGTAATTTAATGTCCCAGGAAGTAAGTGTTATGAAGCAGAATAAAGCAAGGTAAGGGTGGACAAGTAGGCATCTCTGAGAAGGTGACATGAGCAGAGAGACCTTTTACAGGAGTGGGGGAGCTGTGTGTTTCTGGGGAAGAACGTTCCTGACAGAGGGGACTGCAAGTGCAAAGGCCCTGAGGTAGCCATCCCTGCGGCTCTTCATCCATTGCGGTCTTCTATCCTCAGCTCTTAGACCCTCTTTGCTCTGTGTCCACGTGGCAGGCATCTGTAGGAAACTAGTATCTGTTCCCTTATACCTTTGTCTTTGTCCTGCCTCCAGAAGGGACTGACTGTCTGAGGCATTTTTCTGTGGAAACTTCCCATTGTCTTCCCGGGGAGTGGGGGTGGAGGAGGTCTCCAGAACTGTTTGTTGACTGACGTACTGACTGGCTGGGAGGCTTTCACTGCCCAGTAGATGAATCCTCCCCTTGGTACAGAATGTGGAAGGTGCTCTCTCCTCTCTTGCAGACGCCGGCTGGGCCCCCACGTCTGCCTCTCGGGGTTCGGGAGTGGCTGCTGCCCTGGCTGGGCGCCCTCCATGGGCAGTGGACACTGCACCCTTCGTAAGTGCCTGTCCCCGTGCCCCAAACATCCTCCACAGCAGGGCGCTCATTCCGTGGGCTTGCCTGAGGGACAGATTGGGGGCCCCAGTCCCCAATCCCTCACCTGTCTTTATCCTCTCAGCCCTCTGCTCCTTTGGCTGCGGGAGTGGCATCTGCATCGCTCCCAATGTCTGCTCCTGCCAGGATGGAGAGCAAGGGCCCACCTGCCCAGGTAACTGGGGGCGGGCAATGGCTGATGGGAAGAACTCTATTTACACTGAGAATATGCCAGGCACTGGGCAATTGTGCCCTAGCATATCGTTTTCAAACAACCCTATTAGGTAGGCATTCTTATTCCCATGTTGTAGATGATGAAACCGAGGCACAGAAGCTAGTGTCTCGCCCAGGGTTACATGGCCAGTAAGTGGCAGAGCTGAATTTAAACTCAGGCCTGTTTGCCTCCAGAGCCCCCTTCCCAGCAGAATTTAGGAGGAGCCGGGGAAGGCGGGGGCGGCTGGGACTGTGGAGTGGCGCATGCTCACAGGTGCGGTGCCTGTTTCAGACGCCCACGGACCCTGTGGGGAGTACGGCTGTGACCTCACCTGTAACCATGGTGGCTGTCAGGAGGTGGCCCGAGTGTGCCCCGTGGGCTTCTCGATGACAGAGACAACTATCGGCATCAGGTGTACCGGTGAGAGGCGTGGGAGCAGCGGGGAGGGGGTGGGCGGGAATGAGGTCCCTTCCCTGTCCTCCGAGGACGGTCTCCGGAGAGATGCCAGAGCAAAGCTGAGACACGAGCAGCTCTGAAGTTTAAGAGTGGGCAGGCAGGCAGGCAAACACAAGAAATAGGCCGCTTCTGCTATCTCACAAATACTTACTGAGCGCACCTCATGGACCGGGGACTGAGCTGGGACTGGGGTTACGAGGGCAGTCCCTGCTCTTACGTTGCTTCACAATGTGAGGCAGGGAGACAAGTAAGGACAATGACAGTCCCCCCCATAATGGGGCCATCACCTGTGGAGTGCCCAGTACCAGGGCCCACAGGGGCACAGGGAACCGGACTGGAGGTGGGCATGATCGCAAAAAGCCTCCCTCAGGAAAGTGACATCTGAAAGATGAGCCAAGAGAAACTCAATAGTTATTTTGTAAAAGTATTATTGGTTCACCATTTGAAAAATTTCCTATGCACAGTCTGTTACTGTCCTCAGAGGCAGCCACCGTGACCAGTTTCTTACCTATCTTTCCAGAGAGCTTGAAAGCCTTTTTTAAATTTGGATTTTGTAAAAATAACCTTTCTTCCCCTGAATATAAAAGTAAAAAATAACTTCTTTGGAACATCTGGAAAGTAAAAGAAGGGTAGAAAGGTGAAAATAAACCTGTCCCAGAAGTCCCTACCTAAAGATATTTGTTAGTAAAATGAAGTTATTTTTTTCCCTGCCCTGTCCCCTGGGTGTGTAGGTGTTTGTGAGTGTGTATGACTGTGGGTATATGTGTGTCAGGCATGCCTATCTGTCTGTTTTATAAAATTGGGATCATACATTATCTATAGTTTTCGTTCATTATTTTTCTCACTTAACTTTGTCTTGCGAGTAGGAAATAGTCCTATTTTTTCAGATAAAATATTATAGGTTTATTTAAAACTTAATTCTCACCTTGAGTATGCAAAATACAAACTCCACAAAATGTTCATTTTTTTACCTTGTAGTTTACAAATATACAAGATAGATGTTTGCTTAAATTTATATTACGTATTTATTAAGGCAAGGAACTATATAGAAAAAAACATTTGTTCTGCTTAAGGCATACTTGGGAATAAGCCAGTGTACAAATTATTGCACATCTGAAACCACAGTGCATAACAGACTGCATAAAAAGGTTAAAGTAAACCATGTGTATTTACCTGACTTAGGTCATAAATGTAGATCGGAAGACAAAAATAGATTTTCCCTGTCAAAGTATGCAGCAGTTTGAGAACTTTGGCCTCATTTGGTACCTTTAGAACCACGACTCACCAAGCACCATCGTTTAAGCTATTAAAACACATTTTCTGTACCTGAATTTCTTCCTCTTCTAAGATCGTAATAATGGCTTTTAGAAGGCAAAGAGAGTACAAGGTGATCTTTACGCTTATATTGCATCGAAACAGTTCAAGGGATTCTGGTCTTCCCTCCCCCCAACTCACGGATCTAATTTATACCCTGATATCCACAACTTCCAGTCACCCCCTTGGCGTTTTGTAAGTCCAGGAATACATATTCAAGTTGGATTTAGAATTGGAATGATAGAAGATCCAGTCAGACCCCATCTGTGCTTTGTCATTTGATTTCCTCATGTCTCCTGATCATCCAATCACAAGTTGACTTGTTGGGGACTTGACCATGATTGTAGAGTTTTCCGGCTGGGTTCCTCCCCTCACCGGGAAGACAGTGTGAAAAGTAAAAAATACTGAATTCTCGTCTGCCAGTGTGGGTCATATCTACTGTTTGGGGATTTTAAAGTGCCTCTTCATGTGTAAGGCGAGGTGGTCCGACCTCGAAAATGCCCGGTCGCACTAATGACACTGGAAGGGGCAGTGCCCAGTGTGTTTGCCGTAGTGCCTGGTCAGTTCATCTGAGCGGGCAGATTTCCACCCACGGCCGTCCCAGTCACAGTGGTAAGGTTTCTCACCTGTGTGGGTTCGCAGGTGTGCCTTGAGATGAGAACTTTTCCGGGGCCACGACCTTCTCCCCCTCTTTGTCTTGGGCTCCTCCAGCATGCAGGAACCGGGTGGCATGAGCTCTTGGTAATGGAGCGGTGGGACCTGCGGCTGCATCTGGTCGGGCAGCAAGGGAGGGTAGTTGGGCCCGGGGTGGGGATGGGAGCCCGGGGGTAGTGGCAGGGCAGGATGACAGTCCCTGCTGCTCAGCATACAACATCATTTTGAACGGCTGCAGATGTAGCTGCTATAATCTAAGTACCTAGTTCTGTGCTATCCATCCTTAGCTTGTCTGCAGTGTTTCACTGCTATAAGTAATGCTGCGATCAAGAGGCTTCTTGTCAGCCCCTCTGACTATTCCCAGAAAGAGAACTATTGGGTCAAGGGTCCCATGAAGGAGTTTTGGTGCTCGCCCCCCCGCACCCCTTCCAGAAGGTTGAAGTACTTTCCAGACACACTTCTCATTGCAGAGGCAAACTGGACCAAGGAAAAGCCAGAGACCAATGTCAAAGCAAGTGCAGGGAAGTGGGGCCCTGGCCATCATCCCAAGGGGCCCAGTGGGATCGGGTGAATCAGGGTGGGCTTCTTAGAAGCGGTGGGTGTGGTCCCAAAGGTACCTGCTCTGGGAAGAGCAAGAAAGGAGAACGGAGGTGACCAGCAGGCATGGGGGCCAGGGGGTGGGAGCTGACCTCGTAGGTCCTCATGGTTCTGAGATAGGAAGGGCTGCCTTGAAGCCAGGCTGGGAAGATCTGTCTCCCAGCCCCCTCCACCCTCAGGCCTGAACCTCCCTAAAGCACTACTTGGATCCCAAGTAGTCAGCCCACCCCGGGCAGAAGCCTCGGGACTCCTTTGCACTCTATCGCTGAGCCTTTACCCACCACCTCTCCAGCTCGGCCTCATGCTGCCCCGGCGGGAACCTGAGCTTCAGCCAGACTGGGCTCCCGGCGGTCCCTGTGCTTCCCGGAAGCTTCTCGGACACTCTGCGCTCTATGGGCCCCCCTCCTGATGCCTCCTGGTCCTCTCAGCCCACCTCTCTTCCAGCACACACCTGCTGTGGCCAGGCGGTCCCTGGTAGGGCGCATACCGCCGGCTGCACGCCGGCCTCTCGTGGGTGTGTGTCGTGGTTGTGTGTTGTGGCTCCTACGTTCTCAGGCTGCAGCCATCTGGAGAGTCAGCACTGTGTCTTAGTGACGTTTGTGTCCTCGGCAGCCCCCCTTCCAGGTCTGCTGCACACAGGCGGTGCTCAATAAGCATTTAAGGGAATTTAATCAGCCTTCCTGCCCACTCCCCCTGCCCTTTTGGGGTTGCCCTGCAGGTGGGACCACTGGAAATAGTGCTGTGTCAGCCAGCCTCTCCGTCGTCTGTTCTGCGTGGGTCAAAAAGAGCCCTGGCCCCTCGGCCTCTTCTTTCTGGGGGCATCCCTAAAGCTGTATGACTTACCTGGTGCCTTCTTTCTTCCTGGGGTGGGGGTGGGTTCCACCCTGCTGAGGGCAGGCCCCGGGTGGGCACAGGGTCCTCGTGGGGTGCATATTCTCCCCACACCCGAACCACATTCAGCGTGAGCTATGCAAGAGTGTTTCCTCGCTCCCCAGACATCGATGAATGTTTAAGCGCCTCTTGTGAGGGCCACTGCGTGAACACGGAAGGCGGGTTCGTGTGCGAGTGTGGGCCGGGCATGCAGCTGTCTGCTGACCGCCACAGCTGCCAAGGTGAGTGGCTCTGGAACGGGTAACGATGGTGCCGTCGCCACCGCCGCTAGGCCCTGATGCTGAACTCACGGCCCTGCCAGGCCCAACGCGTGCTCTCCAGGCATGATTGCGTTTCAGCTTCACCACAGTCCTCTGAGGGAGATGCTGTTCTCATCCTCACTTTCTGGTCGAGGCTTGCCCGAGGCCATTCTGTCAGTAGGGTCAGAAGGAGTCGGCTTGCATGCGGGCGCGTCTGACGCCAGGGCCTTTGCTCTGGACCACGACTCAGTAGAAACTGCTGCTACCATCACTGTAGGGTAGGGGGGCGGTGGGGGTGAGGGAGAGGCCGAGGGGAGGGCTAGGGTCAGGAAGGCAGACTAACCAGAGGGAGGAGGCCACTGAGCCGGGGGAGGGCTGAGGGGGCGGGTGACACGTCCCGGGGGCTCTGTGGGAGAGCCATGCTGCAACAGAGTCACCTCAGCCACCTGCCGGGGTGCTGGGCCGGGCTCTGGAGACACACAGCCAGGAAGAAAACATCCTGCCCCCCAGCGACCTCCCCACTCCCCCCACCCCTGGTCTGGTGGGAGAGGAGGAACAATGCTGTTGGGTCGAGGGGCTTAAGTGCTGTGGGAACCCAGGGGAGAGAAGGAATCTCTTCTCCTAAGTGAACAGGATGAGCGAGACCTTTTAAAATAATGACTCAGGGCTTCCCTGGTGGCGCAGTGGTTGAGAGTCCGCCTGCCGACGCAGGGGACACGGGTTCGTGCCCCGGTCCGGGAAGATCCCACATGCCGCGGAGCGGCTGGGCCCGTGAGCCGTGGCCGCTGGGCCTGCGCCTCCGGAGCCTGTGCTCCGCAACGGGAGAGGCCACAGCGGTGAGAGGCCCGCATACAGCAAAAAAAATAAAATAAAAAAAATAATGACTCATTCCTTAAAAATGATTTTTATTTACAGAAATTACGTCAGAAAACATTATCTCTTTAACAAGGCAGCTAAGACAGAAGCTCCCCTTGATACTGTGGTATCATTTTCTGGGTGTTTGAAATTTTCATAAATTATTTTAAAAGTTTATATATGTATATATTTTTTGTAATACGTGGGCCTCTCACCGTTGTGGCCTCTTCCGTTGCGGAGCACAGGCTCCGGACGCGCAGGCTCAGCAGCCATGGCTCACGGGCCCAGCCGCTCCGCGGCATGTGGGATCCTCCCGGACCAGGGCAAGAACCCGTGTCCCCTGCATCGGCAGGTGGACTCCCAACCACTGCGCCACCAGGGAAGCCCTTTAAAAGTTTTAAAAGTCACGGCCCTAGCCCCAGGCCATGTCTCCCACTCCCAACCTCTATGCTCCCTAGAGAATAGCCCTGGTGTCTTAGTATCTGCTTGGGCTGCTATAACAAAATAGCACAACCTGGGTGGCTTAAACAACAAAAATTTATTCTCACAGTTCTGGAGGCTGGGAAGTACAAGATCACAGTGTTGGCCCACGCAGTTACTGGTGAGGGCTCTCCTCCTGCCTTGCAGACAGCTACCTTCTCTTTGTGTCCTCACAAGGCAGAGAGAGAGCAAGCTCTCTCATGGCTCTTCTTCTAAGGGCAGTAATCCCGTCATGAGAGCCCCACCCGCAAGACCTCATCCAAACCTAATTACGTCCCAAAAGCCCCACCTCCTAGTATCATCACATGGGGGGTTAGGGCTTCCATTTATGAATGTGGAGGGAATGCAGTTCATCCATAGCACTTAGTTATCAATCTGATGAGTACCCTGCCTGCCTCTACCCAGTATGTGTACATACACACATGTGCACTTACAGAGGTATGATGATAAGAGATGGGTGGCTAACAGTTGTTGAACTCCTGTATTCCCGGCACCATGCTAAGCATTTAACATGCATTTTCTCAATTTTATCCTCAAAATTGTCCTATGAAGTTGGTACTGTTTATTTCCATTTTCCTGGTAGGAATACTGAGGCTTAAAGAAGTTAACTTTCTCAAGATCCCATTAGAGCTTCCATGTGAACCCGGTCATTCTTCTGCCTGCTTTTTTCCCTTCAACAATCTGTCATGAAAATCTCTTCACATCAGGGTCAATAAACTTGCTTTATTCTTTTCAGCTGCTGCCTGGTACTCCGCAGTCCAGATATCCCATAGTTTACTAACTCTTCTCTTATTGATGAACATGCAGATCATTTCCAGCTTTTTCCCAATTTCAAACAATGGCTTGGGGAAGCTTTGACAGAGGAGGTAGTATAGAAGCTGAGTTTTGAGGTATGAGTAGGAGTTTTCCAGCCAGACAAGATGGGAAGGCATTCCAAGCAGATAGGAGAACATGGGCAAAGGGGGAGGGCCACAAGAGCATGGTGCCTTTGGAAGATGGCAAGAATTTGGGCCAGAGTAAAGGTGAGGGGCAAGGAGAGGGGTGGGAAAGGCAGCCCAGGACTCGTGAGCTATGGTGCTGCTTTGGTGCTTGTGGGAGCCTTGGAGGGATTTTAAGCAGAAAGTGGCCTGATCAGAGGTGCCCTTTGGTCAGAACATCCTGGGGGCTCTGTAGAGGGTGGCTTGGGAGGAGCACAGGGAGGGGCAGAGAGACACACAAGGCTGTTGTTATCCTCTAGACCAGAGACAAAGCCCAGGGCACCTGGGCTAGGGTATGGCAGTGAGGGTGGAGAGAAGTGGGCTGTTCCAGGGAGGACTTAGGCGTTGATAGACTGAATGTGGGTGGTGAGAAGGAGAGGGGTTACGAGTCGGGTAGGAGATAGTGATGAGAGAGGTAGGTAGAGAGGACCACGTATTTCCAAAACTCCATGGGGAAATGAGCTCCAGCTGTGTCCTGTTCCCTTCCAGACACTGATGAATGCCTTGGGACCCCCTGCCAGCAGAGATGTAAAAACAGCATTGGCAGCTACAGGTGTTCCTGTAGAACTGGCTTCCATCTGCATGGCAACCGGCACTCCTGTGTAGGTAAGGCAGGGGACCCTGTTGTCTTCACACTTAGGCTGCCAATCAGGAAGACGGACAGGGAAAAGTCAACAGTCTGGACTTCCTGGTTCCCTGGAGCCTGCAAGCGCTTGAGCCTTTGCTCAGAGCCTGCCTTTCCCTGGGGTTGGCGTGGCTCCTAATGGAAGACCCCGTCTTGGACTTTTCCTGGCCACATGCCACTTTCATCCTGTTACGTTTCTCTTCCACCCTCTCCCAGATACACCCCAAGGATTCCTCTCTGCTCACCCATTTTCTTGGCTGCCTTTGCTCCCCTTGGTAAATAAAGCACGTTATGTCTTGGTTCCTCTGGTTTAGAAGGAGACCCCTGTTTTCTCAGCCCATTGAAGAAATTTCCAGAAAGGGATTGGCATGTTTGGCTTGAGCTTGGCTCATGGGTTGAAGGTGGGGTCCTATGGGCCTGAAAAAAGACCTTGTTCTAGCAGAGTTGGGTGTTTGTCCTGAAGCCTGCCCTGAGCAGTGTGGTGGTTTTTGAGACTCTTTTTTCAGAAGGGCCCATAGCACCCAATGCCCAACAGTGGGTTGGTGGAAGGTTTGGAGGTGAGATTCCCAGTGCGGCCCATCCCCAGCAGCCAGCACTTAATCATTGCTGCACAGTGCTAGGGTATGAGTCACTGGTGCATCCATTAAATGCCTACTGGATGTATGAACCTTCCAAGGAGACTAGCACTAGACTTCAGCCCCATTCCCAGACATTCTGAGTCACACTGGCACCCTGGGGCAGGGAAGGACCCCATAAGAACATGGCAGGGAGACTCCCCCAGCCTTTTGGGGTAAGGGATGGGGGAAGAAGGACCCGGTAGCCCCGACAAGGCAGCCGTCGGTAGCGAGGCTCTCCCGCAGATGTAAACGAGTGTCGGAGGCCACTGGAGAGGCGACTGTGTCACCATTCTTGCCAAAACACCGTGGGCAGCTTCCTGTGCACCTGCCGACCTGGCTTCAGGCTCCGAGCTGACCGAGTGTCCTGTGAAGGTGAGCGCTGGGTCCCGCCCCCCGGCCCCGGGCCCCACCCTCCCGGAACGGGCCCTCTTCCTTCCCCCTGAATTTTTTTTCAGTTCATCTCGTTTGTTATTTCCAACATCCCCCTTTCATCCTTTCTGTCTCCTTCCACTTCTTTATCCATTCTTTTATTTTCCTTTCACTGTTTCGCCAGCCCTCCTGTTTTCCCCCAAATAGTAAAAGGAAAAAAAAAAAAAACCACCAAAAAACGTTGATAGAGGAGCATGTGACGTAGGAGTCCCAGTAACCTGGGCTCACAGGGACCCTTTGGATAGTGTGGTGTCAGATCTCTGCCATGATTTAACAGCATGCCTGTAAACGTCCATATAATGTCGTGTCAATACCGAAGGCATTCTTTCTAGACCAGGGCCAGTTTTCCATCGTGTAGTCGCCCATGATGGTCTGAGCTCAGCCACCCCGTTTCCCCACCTCCCCAGTCCAACCTGTTTTCTCCCCGTCTCACTCTGATTTGTGGCTCTCTTCCTTTTTCCTATCTCTCACCCTTGCCCCTCATCTGCCTCCTTCGCCGCCCTCCTGTTTTCGGACTCTCTCTCTTTCTGCCTTTCAGACTGTTGGGCAGTTGCTGTCCATCTGCAGGGAAAATGTGCACTGCTCCTAAGAGTGTGTGTGTGAGTGTGTGTGTGTGTGTCTCAGGGGAGGCATCCGCTTGGAAGCTGGCCTGTCTGCCATGGGCCCAGAGAGGACCCTGGGCCCTTCCTCCCCCTGAGCCTCAGCGTCTCCTCCTGGGAAGCCACAGCTGGATGGGAGAGTAGGGGACACACTCCTGACTTGTCAGGAGTAGGGAAGGGTCACTCCCAGGTCGGATCCCTGAGGGCTTAGGGAATGTCTGCGTGGTTCAGGAAAACCCGAGTCTCCTTTGTGGCCAGCGAGGAAGGGAAGGGAGAAGACTCTGATTTTGCTGCATATGAAGCGTCTGGACCTCCCGCATCAGCAGCGTGTAACTTTGGGCTGCTCGTGGTACTTTTTCATCAATCTTCTCCCCTGATCGTCACCGCAGCCCCATTAGTTTGAGGTTGAACTGGTGGTATTAGATCTATCATGTTGATGAAGAAACTGGCCCAGAGACATTCGGTGATCTGTGGTGGTGGGCCTGAGTCCACGCCCCTCGAATCTCACCTCCTGCCCCTGCTGTCTCCCTGCAGACACCTCTGTGTTTCCGTTTCAGCTTTCCCCAAAGCCGTGCTGGCCCCATCTGCCATCCTGCAGCCCCTGCAGCACCCCCCTAAGATGCTACTGCTGCTTCCAGAGGCAGGCCGGCCCGCCCTCTCCCCAGGGCACAGTCCTCCTTCTGGGGCTCCAGGGACCCCAACTGGAGTCGGGACCACACGACTGCCATCTCCCACACCTGCACTACCCGCGTCCTCCGCTTCTGCCCTGACGCAGCTGCTGTCTGCCCCAGTGGCCACCCCGGTGCCTAGTCCCTCTCCGTTGGGGACCCTCAGATCTCCCTCACGAATCCAGGAGAAGGTGGTGGTGACCCCTTCCTTGCCCAGGGGCCCTGAGGCCACACAGCTGGCACCAGGGCCCTCTGCCTGTGGGCACCTGGGAGCCATGCATGAGTCCGGGAGCCGCTGGACAGAGCCTGGCTGTTCCCAGTGCTGGTGCGAGGTGGGTGTGAGGGGTCCTCCGGGCTTCCCTGGTCTGGTGTCTGGGGCATTGTGGTGGCTGGAACTCCAGTTTCTGCTTCTAGGATGGGGAGGTGACCTGTGAAAAGGTGACGTGTGAAGCTGCTTGTTCTCACCCGATTCCCTCCGGAGACGGGGGATGCTGCCCATTGTGTACAGGTGGGAGCTGGTGTGGGGAAGGCTGTGAGTTTCTCACGTGGTACTGCCTCTTCCCTTTCCTAGCCTTTCTGCAGCTGAAAGGCTGTTCTCCAACTTTCGTGTGTCACCTGAAGGGTGATCCCTGGGCCTAGCCCCCAGAGCTTCTGATTTAGCAGGTGCTGGGTAAGGCCCGGGAATTTGCATTTCTAACAGGTTCCCAGGTGATGTTGACGCTGCTGCTTCGGGGACCACACTTTGAGAACCACTGGTCTATGCTCTCAAGGGGAACTTTTGACCTTCCGGGGATCCTTTTTGAGCTTCGTTCTTTCATTTATTCCTTCATTCAGCAAGTTTCTCCAGACCCACTCTGCAGTCCCCTCCCCTGCCCCAGTCCCCCTCCTACTGCAGGAGGAGTAATCGTTTATAAATTCTACCCCCGTTCTGATTCCCTCCCACAATCTGCTGACAATTTTTCATTTGCTTCCCATTGCTCTTAGGATAAAGACCTCAAATCTTACCAAGTCCTTCAGCAGAGCTCCCTAACACTCACCCTGCACGTGAATCGCTGGGAATCTTGTTAAAATGCAGATTCTCCTTCAGTAGATGTGGGGAGGGGCCTGAGTGGCTACATTTCTATGAAGCTCCTGGTGGTAAGGTGCTGAGGTTGCTGCACTTTGAGCAGCAGTGAAAAAGTCTTCCTAAGGGTTAAAATGAAAATGCAACTTCCTGATTTTCTTAATGGTAATTGTGATCTTTTACTGTGTCCCTACTGTGTACGAAGCCCTGAGTGTGAATTGCTGTGTACACTACATCTGAGGTTGTGCATCCTTCCAAGTCCCCTGCAGGGCATGTGGTGGTATTTCCATTTTACAGTAAAGACAGCTGAGTCCCAGAGAGGTTGAGTGACACATCCAGGTCCAAGGCCACTCAGGTGACAGGCCAGGTTTGGAACCTGGGGCTGTCTGGCCGCCTTTCCTGCCTTATGGGAATAAAATGCCATGCTTTCAACACAGTTCTGGGTTTATCAGACATAAATGGGACCCTCCCAGGGCACCCTCTGTGGGTGTCTCCTGTAGTTCTCCAGGGGTCTTGGGACCACACCGTTCTGAGTACCTAGATCTGTCACTCCTGGGGCATCCGAGCCAGTGAGAGAAGGTTCCAGGTACATTATGCCTGGAAAAGTAATGAGGCCTCGAGCTTCCTCTCCTTTAAGAGGTCTGATGCCTCCACTCCTGTTTGTCTTTCAAAGGCTGTTTTCACAGTGGCGTCATCCGGGCTGAAGGGGACGTGTTTTCACCTCCCAACCAGAACTGCACTGTCTGTGTCTGTCTGGTGAGCATCACAAGATCCCTGAAGCCTCGCGGGTGTTTTCTTAACCTTTGGGGGTTTTAGAGGAAGGGGGAAAGACCGGATGTTAAAGGTGAGCTCGTTGAATGGAGGGAGAGTTCTCAGGTTGTGGATTTTGGTCGCAAGCTGCAGAATTTAAAAGCGTGGGGGATGGGAAACCTGTAGTCTGTGGAGTCAGGGAGGCTTTTGCTGAGCAGAAAAGAGCCAACAGGCAAACAGGGTCCATCTGTCTAGGAAGGGGAGGGGATGCAACTCCCTCGGAAACTTCCTACCAGGGAGGCCGTTTTTCTCTCCAGGCAAAATATTTGCCGGCACAATAAAGGTAGCCGGGTAGGGAGGGAGAAGGCTCATTACCAGACTCAGCTTGTTAAGAGTATTTTGCTTGAGGCAAATTCACTCCTCCAAGAATAGTTATTAAGTTCCTACCATGTGCCAGACCCAGCCAGAGGCTGTCGCTTGGATTAGATCATGAGCACCTGGTGCATACCAGGCAGGGGCTTGGTATTTTCCATCTAGTTCCTCACCCGAGGCTCCTGGTGGCTCTTCAGGGTCGGCTTTACAGTCCCCATTCTACAGGTGAAAAGACTGAGGCTGGGAGGTGGCAGAGCTGGGATTTGAGCCGTGGCCTGTCTGCATCTAAAGCCCAGGCTCTGCCCACCAACCCTCACTGCCTCTCATCATCTTTTTTTTTTTTTTTTTTTTTCTTTTTGCGGTATGTGGGCCTCTCACTGTTGTGGCCTCTCCCGTTGCGGAGCACAGGCTCCGGATGCGCAGGCCCAGCGGCCATGGCTCACGGGCCCAGCCGCTCCGCGGCATATGGGATCCTCCCAGACCGGGGCACGAACCCGCATCCCCTGCATCGGCAGGCGGACTCTTAACCACTGCGCCACCAGGGAGGCCCATCCTCTCATCATCTTTAACAGCAGCCCTGGTCTGGCAGTGATGGCGGAAGCTGCAATGTAAAGGGGCGGGGCATGTAGATCGCTACCGCCACCCTTATTGAGCTCTTCCTGCCACACTTGTGAAGTGGCCAAGCGCTTTCGTGCCTGGTCACATTTCACTCAATCCTCAGCAACCCCAGCAGAGGTGCCCTTTCCAGCTCATCTCACAGATAGGGAGACGGAGGCTCAGAGAGGTGACCTACTTTGCCCAAAGTCACATGACTTGGAGGGGCAGACCCTGGACCTCAGGTCTGGCTGACTCCAAAGCCGGGGGCTTTTTCGTCTTGACTTCAATTTTTAAAAATTGAGTTTTAAATTTAACTCCTTGGCCGGTATTAGTCACTTGGTTCAAAACTCAGATGCACGGGAAGGTGTCTCTGGTGGAGTAACCTCTGTTCTCCACTTCTCAGCATCCTTCCGGAGCTTCTGTATGCCATGGGAGGGAATGCCATGGTGGGGGCAATGCCATGGGGGGCAGTGCCATGGGAGGCTAGGCTCGTCCATTTTCATGAGGAAGGCAGCGTGCTCTGCTTTCTGGTCTGCCCCTCGTCTTGGAAAGGGGGATGTTGGAAACTACACCATAATAAACCCTGGTACTGGGCCCCAGCACAGTATCCTTGTGTGACCATGGTGGCATTTAAAGGTCTTGGATGGCTTCCCTTTTATTTTTTAAAAATATTTATTTATTCATTTGGCTGCGCCGGGTCTTAGTTGTGGCATGCGGGATCTTCATTGCGGCATGCATGCGGGATCTAGCCCTGACCAGGGATCGAACCGGGGCCCCCTGCATTGGGAGTGTGGAGTCTTAACCACTGGGCCACCAGGGAAGTCCCAGGATAGCTTCCTTTAGGAGGCTTTCATGTGGGACAGGAATCCTGAGGGTGGTGTGAAATAGGGAACAAGCTGGTTCTGTTGGGCCTGACGGTCTACCCTCCCCCACCTGCACCACCTCTCACCTCCTCAGGCTGGAAATGTGTCCTGCATCTCCCCCGAGTGTCCTCCCGGCCCCTGTCAGGGCTCCCCGAAGTCGGATTGCTGTACTTGTGTGCCAGGTAAGGGACTCTTTGTGGGGAGAGGACAGGGTGAATTTAGCTTTTTTGTAAAAAATGACAGGGGTGGAGCGGTGTCTTTTGAGTATGTTTTTGTTTGGGGGGGGTGAGTGGAGGAGAGCGGAAGGAGATTGATTTCTGCTTTAGAGACAGATCAAATGAAGCATTTCAAAGTGCCCGTTTTAACTGAGCACCTACCGTGTGCATAGTGGTTTGGATGCCAGATTGGGCTCACAGCCCAGCCTGCCCCCTGCTGGGGTTGGTGCCTTTAACACAGACAGGAAGGGGTTTGGGTCCACCCTTGGCGTGGCTCTGTCCCGAGACTGGGGGGAGGTCTCCCCTGCCCTACTAATAATGAGTTGCTCCTTTGTTAAAATGTGGTTTTCTTTCCTGAGATGACCTCATGGCCATCACTGCTGGCTCTGGGCCATTGCTCTGTGGGGCCCTTGCCAGTCCTGATCTCACTGAATCTGTGTGGCGCAGACCTGAGGGAGTACTATTCATAGCCCCATTTTATAGATGAGGAAACTGAGGCTCAGAGAGGTCATCACTGCCCAAAGACACACACCAGTGAGTAAAGGAGCAAAGCTTGAACTCAAGCTTACCTGATTTCAAAGCTAGTGTTCTTACTAAATACTATTTTTCCCTTGACTTTTGAATGCTATTTTAATTTTATTTATTTATTTATTTTTGCCATGCTGCACAGCATGTGAGATCTTAGTTCCCCGACCAGGGATTGAACCTGCACCCCATGCATTGGAAGTGCAGAGTCTTAACCACTGGACCGCCAGGGAAGTCCCGAATGTTATATTATCTTTAATTAAAACATTTTTTGAACAGGCAATATACTCTCTGTGAGGTAGGAACTGTTAATCCCATTCTACAGATGAGAAAACTGAGGCTTAGGAGAGCTTAAGTATCTTGCCCGTAGTGAGTTGTGTAGCTGGGATTTGAACCCAGTGCCCTCTGACTAAAGCCAGGTGGGCCCCGGCAGGTTTTTAAGGTTGTTGTTACCAGCAGGGATGGGGCGTCTTCAGATGAGAGGCTCTCACTGAATCCTCCCTGCCTCCAGGGGCTGGCAGCATTCCCAGACCTTCCCGTAGGTGTCTGGGGCCGTCTTTTTTCATCTTTTCTTTTCTCTTAGTCTTTATTTATTCCGGGCTTCCCTTCCTTCTTGGTTAAGGACCTTATTTTGCATGTGGTTCATTCTCTTGTCAGTTTTTTTTTTTTTTTTTTTTGGCTGCACCGTTCGGCATGTGGGATCTTAGTTCCCTGAGCAGGGATTGAACCCATTCCCCCTGCATTGGGAGCTCAGAGTCTTAACCACTGGACGGCCAGAGAAGTCCCTCTCTGTCAGTTTTTAACTACCGGTGTACCTTTAGGTGAGGGTTTGGAGGGGAGCAGCGATTGGGCTCTTGGGTGTGGGTGTGCCATGGAGTATTGTGGGGGTGTGTTTTCTTCCCAGACACCCCCCCACCCATTTGCTCCCCCTTTTCTTTAGCTGCCCAGAGACCTTGAGCTGCCTCTTCCTTTCTCCTCCGCAGTGAGATGCTATTTCCATGGCCGGTGGTATGCAGACGGGGCTGTGTTCAGTGGTGGTGGTGACGAGTGTACCACCTGTGTCTGCCAGGTAGGGGGCTGAGTGGGTGGGTGCTGGGGAGGGGCAGGGCACACGAGTTTCCCAGGATGCCTTGACCAGGAGAAGAGGAGCCGCCATGCAGCAAAAGGGAAACTGAGGCGGGAAAGAGACTAAAGGGGCCTTAGCATTCACCAAGGCCTTCCCGCAGTCTCCTTGAAGTTCGTCCTTCAGCACTGCTATTTATAGAGCACCTACTGTGTGCCTGGGACAATGCTGGGCTCTGGGGACGCAGTTGAGCACAAGACAGCCCCAGCCCCCTCCGTCAGGGGCCCACAGCTAGGTGGGCAATGGACAGGGGAGCGGGGCTCTTAACCAGACTGTGGGCTCTAGGGAAGCCTACCTGGAGGGAGGGATGCTAAGCTGAGACCTGAAGATGACTAGGACAGCCTGGTGAGGAGCTGAGACAGGTGTGCCTGGCAGAGGGCACCGCGTGAGCAGAAGGCGGAGGTGGGAGAGAGCAGGGCGTGTTCTAAGGCCTGGGGGTGTCCATTCCGGCTGGAGCCCGGCCTGCGAGAGGGACTGGAAATGCGGCTGAGGCGGGGATCCTGTTTGGGCTGAGTTCCAAGAACAGGGCCTGGGGTGGGCTTCTCGTGTAAGTGGTTTTCTGAAGGAGTGCTCTCGGGAGAGACTGGCTGGGGAAGCAGGTCAGGCGGGGGGAGGGGCCACAAGAAGAGGGGTCTCGGGATGATGCCACGGGGAGCTCTGGAGTGTGAGGGGCACCGCAGAGGTGGGTGTGTCCAGAGGCCAGGGAGCTGGGCTCTTCTACCTCCAGCATCAGGTGGTTGTAGGTACTTCCTTGCTCCCCGGGGAGTGGGGGTGAATGAACCCTCCAGGCACCTGGAGGACGTGACCCTCATCAGCCAAGGGCAGTGCTTAGGGGAAGGGGTCTGTGAGGGGGAGGCGACAGCCTCTGCCTCAGTCTCAGTCATGAAGGGCTTTGCCAGCCAGGCGGAGGGTTTGGACTTGGCGAGCTGCCAAGGGTTTGAAGCGGTGGAGTGATGTGATGGGACTGGTGCCTGAGAAAGTTCTCTGGCTGCAGGTGAGAGTGGATTGGAGTGAGAGCAGAAAGCTGTTGCAGAAGTGAGAGGAAGAGATTCTGGAGGCTGCAGCTGGGGCAGCCGGGGACCCAGCAGCCACGCAGCCGCCATATTCCTGGGACCCTCTCCCAGCCTCACCCCAGCCCCCAGGGAAGGACTCGCCATTCCTTCCACTCTTGCTCCCTGGAGATCTGTCACTTTTAAGGGGGTGACGGCAGCCGGCCGGCCTCCTCTTTGGCCCTCACTGGTTTGTGCCCCCTGGCTCTCTTCCAGAACGGGGAAGTGGAATGTTCCTTCACGCCATGTCCAGAACTGGATTGCCCCCGCGAGGAGTGGTGGCTGGGCCCTGGGCAGTGCTGCTTCACCTGCAGGGAACCCGCACCCATGACAGGTGAGGGCCGCTTAGCCCTGCATCCCAGGCTGCACCCAACACCAGGCCTGGATGCCCGAGCCGGGGGAGGCTGACCTTCACCCGCTGAGACTCTGTGTGTGTGTGTGTGTGTGAGTGCTCTCTATGTGTGTTGTGTGTGTGTCTGTGTGTGTTTTAAGTTTGTATGTGAGTGACATCTGTGTGTGAGCTTGTGTACATGTGTGCGTGTTTGTGAGTGGTATCTGTGTGTGTGTTTTTGAGTGTGTGTGTCCGTGTGTTTCTGTTGTGCGTCTGTTGTATCTGTGTGCATGTGTCTGGGTGGGAGTGGTTTCTGTATGTGTGAATGGCTGTGTTTGTGGGGGTGTGTGGATGTGGATGTTTGTGTGAGCGTGCCTGTGTATACCAGGCTCTTGTTAGGCAGGAAAATTCACTAACTGAGGGAGCCAGGCGGCAGCAGCAGGCAGCTCTGGGCCCAGTGGGTGGCTGCGTGGACTCAGTGTGAGTGAGCAGAGGTGTCTGTCTGTCCTTGCTGGGTGGCGCTGTAGGTCCCGCGGGCATTCAGGACCCTCCTCGGCACTTCTGCCCACTCGTCCTTTCTCCCCCGCTGTCCCCTGGCCAGGCTGCTCTCTGGACGACAACGGGGTTGAGTTTCCGGTTGGACAGATCTGGTCTCCCGGTGACCCCTGTGAGTTATGCATCTGCCAGGTGAATGACAACCTGCGCGCCTTCAGCTGCTTTCCCCACCCTTCCCCGTCCCGGGCCGGGCATCCCTGCCCCTGCAGAAGCGGGGCCACCTCAGGCCTGTCCCAGTCTCGCTTCCATGCTCTCAAATCCTGTTTTTACAGAAGGGGCTGGGATCCAGGTTATTCTGGCCTCGGTAGATTTTCAGGATGACAGAGCTTGGCAGTCTGTCTGTCGTAAGAGTGCTGTGTGACCCACTGTGCTTGTGCGGGGAGCTGCTGGCCTAAGGAGCTGGAAGTAGGATTCCCAGGAGCAGGGTTTTCGCCGGGCACGGATAACAGAGGGAGCTGAGCAGCCCGAGGCCTAGTAGTTAAGGCCTTTTCTGTGAAATGGCGAGGCTTCCTCCATTAATGTGAGTCACGTGACCTCACCTCGTCAGAAGCAGGTGAGGGTGCGTGAGTTTTGAGAGTCAGAAGGACAGACATGCAAACACAGCTATTTACCAAGAAACGCGATCGTTTTAGCTCATGTTTAAGTATGGTTGGCTTTCCTTTCTACTTTAAGAGAGTTTTTAGTCGCTTGGAGCTTAGAGCTTTATTTCTCAAAATGAGGTCCCTGCACTGGCTGTGTCGTTGGCATCACCAGGGGAGCCTTGGTAGAACCTCAAGGCTGCCCAGGGCTCGGACTCAGAATCTGCATTTTAATCCCCCGGTGACTCGAGTGCACATGAGCACGTGAGAAGCGCGGCCTTCAAGTCCCTTTGATGCGCCACTTGTTAAAAAAGCCTTAGATCCTTAGAAAACTTGGAAACGTTTCATTGGAATTCGAGTGGGGAGCAAAGTACATCCACTGCCTTTTTTCTCCTTCAGGACTGATCTAGGGCACTCATGTTACAAGAAAATAACACAAAACTTCAGCTTCTTATGAAAAAAAAAAAGAAACTGTATATAGCGCTTTCATCTTCTGAAAGACGTTTCCGGTGGAAGAGCTTTCTATAAAAATAGGATTTTATTGGACTCCATAGATTTGGGGTGAGCCAGGGTTTCAGGGAAACTCTGAGAAGAGTTTGGATGAGGTTGTGGTGCAGCCTTGGCTGCTGCGGGGAAGGGACGGGAAGCCGAGGAGACCAAAACCCCAGCTCTGGGATGTGGGAAGGCTTTTTTCTGGAAGGCTCACACCCCCTTTCCCAAGTAGCCAGTCCTCTTTGGGGGACCCCAGCCACCTCCCAGCTGCATCATGGCGCCTCTTAGGGCAGGCTCCGGCCAGTTTGCAGCACCGCCCTTTCTTCTGGGGGCCTGTGGGTGGGGAGGTGGGGACTGGCGTGGCAGGTGGGGTCTTGGTGAAGTTCTTCCTCCCTTCAGGCAGATGGTTCAGTGAGCTGCAAGAGGACAGACTGTGTGGACTCCTGCCCTCACCCGATTCGGATCCCCGGGCAGTGCTGCCCTGACTGTTCGGCAGGTAAGGCCCTGCCTGGGGGGCCGGGGACGGCATAGCACCCCCGGCCCCCACATCTGGGGTCACCCTGTATCAGGCTTCTCTGTGCAAAGCACCACACATGCTTCATCTCTGCTCATCCTCGCAACAACCCCATGGGGCAACCCCATTTTAGAGATGAGAAAACTGAGGCTCAGGGATGGAAAGCAGTTTGCTCAAGGGAGGCCCTGTCTGGATGCTGGAAGCAGATATGAAGATATGCAGAGCTTGCAGCCTAGGTGGGATGATAAAGGAACATACCTGTGAGACAATTAGAGAACAGGGAGAGGAAATTAAAGTGATCCTTTATGTTTTAATGGTAATTTTCACCTTTTCCATTATTTCAAAAGTGATATTTTATTATAGAACATTTAGAAAATACAGAAAACAAAGAAAAAAATTAAAAAGGACCCATCATCACTGTTAACTTCATGGTTTTATCTTCCTAGTCTCTTTTTGTGATATAACATCTATCTCTATAACATATCTGTAACATACATCTATATCTATATATCTATCATGTCATAGATATATAGCATATCATAGATGTATGTTATATCTTTTCTTCTTCTTTTTTGGCCGAGCCACACGGCTTGGGGGATCTTAGCTCCCTGACTAGGGATGGAACCTGCACCCTTGGCAGTGAAATTGTGGCATCCTAACCACTGGACTGCCAGGGAATTCCCTATATATTTTCTCTTATAAAATGTTTCTCTACTGTCCCATCACCTGCTTTTTTTTTTTTAAATAAATTTATTTATTTATTTTTTATTTTTAGCTGCACTGGGTCCTTGTTGCTGTGCGCGGTCTTCCTCTAGTTGCGGCGAGCGGGGGCCACTCTTCATTGCAGTGCGTGGGCTTCTCACTGCGGTGGCTTCTCTTGTTGTAGAGCATGGGCTCTAGGTGCGTGGGCTTCAGTAGTTGAGGCATGTGGGCTCAGTAGTTGTGGCTTGTGGGCTCTAGAGCGCAGGCTCAGTAGTTGTGGTGCTCGGGCTTAGTTGCTCCGTGGCATGTGGGATCTTCCCGGACCAGGGCTCGAACCCGTGCCCCCTGCATTGGCAGGCGGATTCTTAACCGCTGCGCCACCAAGGAAGCCCACCATCACCTGCTTTTATACGTACCAGTATGTGATACATATCATCAAGGTGGCAGCCCTCAGATGGGGCCTCTGTGGGCTTCGGGAAGCAGAGAGGGGAGCTGTAGGGGACCCTCCTGGAAGGAGGGGTTTGGGATTCGACTGACTGGAGAGGAGCAGAGAGGATGGCCGTGGTGCCTGGCACCCAGGTTGAGTCTCCGGGTCCCTCCTCCTGATCCTGCCAAGTGAGGGGGTAGGAGGAACGGCTCCCTTCCCTGGGAGAGAACCTTGAAGTGAAGACGCTGTGATCCCTTTGCTGAGTCCAGCGAGAAAAAGGTCAGCGCCCAATCCAGACATGCGTTGTGTCCCTTCCCCACCCCCCTGGGCAAGTGTCTAGAGAGGCCGTTCGCCTGACCTCTGCTGCCTAGAAACACCTTGGACTTTCTTCCTGGCAAAGGCCAGCCATCCCCTGGCTGGCCCTCACCACATGCTCTCTCTGGCAGGCTGCACCTACACAGGCAGAATCTTCTACAATAACCAGACCTTCCCGTCCGTGCTGGACCCGTGTCTGAGCTGCATCTGCCTGGTACGACCACCCAGACCTGACCCCTGTCTTCGGAAACTCCCCAGAAATAGCCACCAGCTCCTGAACCCTGCAGGCAAAATCCAGAGACCTCCAAGAGAATGGTCACTTCTGGATCATGGTGAAAGCTGGCTCCCTTCAGCCCTGCCCGGGGTGATTCTTTACCCAGGGCCAGAGAAATACTTTTAACCCTGCCTGGCAAAAGTCTTCTGCTTCTGGGTGACCAGGGAGGGTCTTGGGGGCCTTACGGTATAAAATATGGCCCAGGGATTCTCCCTGAGAGTGGAGGTGAGGAACACAAACCCAGGACTCTGTACGGAATCTTTAATATACTCACATTCTCGAGCCCCTGCCACGTGCCAATCCCTGATCTCAGCACGACCTGTTAATTCACGGGGAATCCTATGAGGTGGGTACCTCCATCCCCAGCTGCTAGGTGAGACAACCGGGCACAGAGACCCCGCAACTAGTCAAGTGAAGTGCCAAGAATCAATTCTAGTATCCTGAGTCTGCTTCAGAAAGCACACTTTTACCCCTAAGCCATACTGCCTCTGAGTCTAAATGACAGGAATATCATTTAGTATTTGGAAAATGGAAAAAATAAGTCCTTATTGCTTGTCATGCTAGAGATGTTTCATGCCAATGGGGCTTCTTTGCTGGCGGTGGGTGAAAAGAGACGGGTCTACAGAAAGATCGAGAAACTTGGGGTGAACATCTTTGGCCTCAGAGTGGCCCCGTTCGTTCACAGCCATGTGCTTTGGGGAGCTTTGGCTTCTGGGTCCTTCCCCCTAAGTTTTTGGTGCTCAGCTTCCCTGGGAGGTTCATGGATTTGTTCGACAGGTAGCTGTTGACAGATGAGCTCTGAGGACAAGGCTGGACCTGGGGGGCTCAGTCTTTTCCTTCACCACGGACCTCTCACCTGACCTTGATGGCTCCGATGGGCACTCAGTGGCTATGTGATGTGTCCTTCACGAGTGACCCATCAGCCCCCCAGAACAAAGGGCCTTCAGTGTTTTCTGTGTCCTGCAGCTGGGCTCGGTGGCCTGCTCGCCCGTGGACTGCCCCATCACCTGCTCCTACCCTTTCCACCCTGACGGGGAGTGCTGTCCAGTGTGCCGAGGTGAGTGGGACCAGCCACTCCTCGTGCAAGGCCCCTGAGTGGGCCTTGGCTCTCACGGCCCCTGTCTCCTCTGCCCCTGCAGACTGCAACTACGAGGGGAGGAAGGTGGGGAACGGCCAGGTGTTCACCTTGGACGATGAGCCCTGTACCCAGTGCATATGCCAGGTGAGCTGGGCCTGGGGACCCTAGACATGCCGGGCCAGGGGCTGCTTCTAGCCTTTTGTCCTTTTGTGAAACTTGGAGCTCCTTAGCCAGTGTACACCCGTCTTCCGCCTGCCATTCTTCAACTTTAATTACCTGCGGGGATACCTTCGGATTTGATGGTGTTCTCTACCTTTGTTTCCTTAAGGCGGCCCCACTGTGTTTGGCTTCACCTGTTGTTCAGGTGAGGGTCAGGCCCTGCAGCTTCTGCCCCAGATCTTTCTGTGGGTCCAACTGCTGGTGTAATAGGTCCTTGAGGGCTCTGCTGTGGAGGGGTGAGATGCTCCGGGCTTCCTCACGTGTGTCCTCCTGCTTCCCCAGCTGGGAGAGGTGAGCTGCGAGAAGATGCCCTGCCAGCAGGCCTGCTCGGACCCCTCCACGCCCCCCAGGGACTGCTGCTCCTCCTGTCCAGGTAAGCGGCCTCTGCATCCTGGAGCCTCACCACCGTCCTTTTCCACTTTGCTCTTCCACCCAGAAGCACAGAACTTGTACAGGGCTGGATATGAGAAACCCAGGCTCAGAGAGGGAACGTGGCCTGCTCAAGGTCACACAGCCAGCACGTGGTGCGCCCAGGCCCAAGCCTGGGCTTGCTGACCCGCGTCAGTGCTATGCCACCATGTGCCGTGCCGTCTGACGAGTCTGTTTACTGTTCCTTTTTCTTCTTCATTTCCTCCTTTCTGAATCTCTTCCTCTGCTTTCTTCCTTTTTAAAAAATTAGAATTTAGGAACTGAATCAACTTTGCAGAAGAATAATTGCTAATATGTATTGAGTATCCATTATGTGTCAGGGAACATCATGTATTGAATGTTATTTCTTTTTTTTAAATTGTGGTGTAATTGACATGTAACATTATATTGGTTTCAGGTGTACAACATAAAGATTCAATATTTGTATATATTGCAAAATGATCACCACAGTAAGTCTAGTTAACATCTGTCACCCCACACAGTTACAAAGTATTTTTTTCTTGTGATGAGAACTTCTATGATCTAATCTCTTAGCAACTTTCAGGTATAACATTTCAATACATTATTATTAACAATAGTCACCATGCTGTACATTATATCCCAATGACTTATTTATTTTGTAACTGAAAATTTATGCCTTTTGACCCCCTTCAGCCATTTTGCCCACCCCTCTCCTCCCACCTCTGGCAACCACCAATCTGTTCTCAATATCTGTGCGCTCAGTTTTTTTTAAAAAAAAACAATTCCACATATACGTGAGATCATATGGTATTTATCTTTCTCTGATTTATTCATTTAGCATAATACCCTCTAGGTCCATCCACGTTATCGCAAATGGTAAGATTTCATTCTTTTTTGTGGTTGAATAATATTCCATTGCGTATATATATATATACACCACATATTTATCCACCTTCATCTGTCGATCGACATTTAGGTTGTCCCCATGTCATGGCTATGGTAAATAATGCTGCAATGAACCTTGGGGTGCATATATCTTTCTGAATTAGTGTTTTCATTTTTTTTGGATATATACCCGGTAGTGGAATTGCTGGATCATATGGTAGTTCAACAACAGTTGCTGTGTCTTGTCTTTGTGATGATAGCCATTCTGATGGCTGTGAGGTGGTATATCTCATTGTGGTTTTGATTTGCATTTCCATGATGATTAGTGATGTTGAGCATCTTTTCATGTCCCTGTTGGCCATCAGTTTGTTTTCATACGTCTTATTTCATTTTCACAGCAACCCTTTGTGATAGATACTATTAGCATCCCCATTTTCCAGGTGAGGAAACTGAGGCACAGAGAGGTGAAATGAGGTGCTCAAGGTCACACAGCCGGTTGGCAGTAGAACCAGGATTTGAGCCCAGAGTCAATGCTTTTAGCTACTCTGCTACATTCACTCCTGAAAATGATTCACATCTGTTTGTCTTTCTCCATCATGAGTGTTGGTCCATGTGGATCTTTTTGCAGAGGTATAAACAGGACGTGGACAACCTACTGTAACACACAGTTTCAAAATATTGATGTAGCCCACAGCTGGCCATTTAAAAAAGCTCCCAAATATTATGGTTTGCTTACCCCTTCCCTTTTTGGTTGACATTTAGGTGGTTTCTTTTTTCTTCTTCTTCTTCTTTTTTTTTTTTCTTCTATCCATAGTGGACCCACTGTGAAAAATCTTTGGTCAGACAACTTTTGTTTTCAAATTTTGTGAATTGCATTCAGACCCTGTGGTTAATAGGTGCAGTAACTAGGTCACAGGGTGTTGGGAGTGGTTTGGTGACTCCTAGGGCATGACAGCATGTTACCAGATGGGGTCCTAGAGAAAGGGGAAGCATACAGAGATGTAGCTGGTGCCCCATATGCCCACCAACTCTACACTGTGTGTTTTGAATTTAATTTTTCCAGTTTAACATGTCCATAAAGTACCTTACCGGTGACTATTGTACATTTTTTTTTTTTTTTTTTTTTTTTTTTTGCGGTACGCGGGCCTCTCACCGTTGTGGCCCCTCCCGCTGCGGAGCACAGGCTCCGGACGCGCAAGCCCAGCGGCCATGGCTCACGGGCCCAGCCGCTCCGCGACATGTGGGATCTTCCCGGACAGGGGCACGAACCCGTGTGCCCTGCATCGGCAGGCGGACTCTCAACCACTGCGCCACCAGGGAAGCCCTATTGTACATTTTTTAAACTTCCAGGAAGACAGTGAATTTTTCCACGGATTTGTGGCCTGAATTTCCTCTTGTATAAAATACCTCTTTAACTCCTTTGACCTTTTGAAGACGACATCCTGTATTTAGGGCAGCTCTTCAGTTCTGTGGATGGACAGCTGCTGTCAGGACTGCTGGGGCTGGAAACATCCTGATCCCATACAGTCACTATGTTGGGAACTGTTGAGTGATTATAGATTCGACCTTAACCAGCACAAAACCCTCTGCAAGCTGATGGATATTATTCCCCTGCTTTCTAGAGACTAATCGTTAGCTAAGGTGCCAGGCAGTGTATGGAGGCTTTTACCTGTATTGTCTCATTTAAATGCCCCAGGAATGTTTACGCATGGGTGCTCTTATTGTCTCCATTTTGCAGATGGGGAAATGGAGGCTCAGAGAAGTTAAGTTTCTGTCTTTTTAAGAAGAATTTATTTATTAAAAAAATTTTTGGGGCCGTGCTGCACAGCTTATGGGATCTTAGTGCCCCAACCAGGGATGGAACCCGGGCCCCACGCAGTGGAAGTGCCAAGTCCTAACCACTGGGCCGCCAGGGAATTCCCAAGTTTCTGTCTTTAGGGCCACGTTCTAGGTGGTAGTGTCGTCGGACTCAGGGCCAGGTCTCTCTGATTCCTCACCCCGTGCTCGTTCCCATTCTGCTTTCCTGCCTCCTGATGGGGAAACTGAGGCCCAAAGAGGTGAGATGCAGAGCCCACCTCCTTCTCCTGGGGCACCTGCCTCAGCTGCGTTCACCATGTGCAAACTCGTTTTAAGAAGAAATGCTTTTTATTGAAATACGAGGTGAATTGTTTCCTTTTGATAATTAAAAAAAAAAAAAAAAGAATAGCTTTCTTGAGATATAATTCACACACCCTGTAAGTCACACGCTCAAAGTACACAATTCAGTGGTTTTTGGTAAAGTGGTTTTTGTGATTATCCTTTTGATGGTTTATATAAATATTTCAATTGAGGTATATTTGATGTACAATATTATATAACTTTCAGGTGTACAGCAGGGTGATTCACAATTTTTTAAAAAGTTATAGGTTATCTTTTGATGGTTTTTAAAATGTAATCATTCCAGTTTGTAATGTGTTTACCAGCCTCCGTCTCCTCCCTGATCATACCTTTCTCCAATATTCTTCCTTCCTTCCCTTCTGCTCCCGCCATGGATTAAGCCCTTATGATGCGCTGGCCTCCAGGCTGAGACTTAAAAACAAAGTTTTTCAATAGACTTCTTTTTTTAAAGCATTTTTAGGTTCACAGCAAAATCGAGCAGGAGGTACGGACAGCTCCCTGAATCCCCCTGCCCCCGCCCCACGCACAGTGCCCCCTGCTGTCAACATCCCCCACCAGATGGTACATTTGCTACAATCAATGAACCTACTCTGACACATGATTGTCACCCAAAGTCCAGAGTTTACATTTGGATTTAGGCTGAGACCTCTCAGGCTCCGTTTCATTCAGTCCTCGTTGCATGGCCTATGTGGTCATCACCGTTATTATGATGCCCATTTTACAAATGGGGAAATGGAGGCCCAGGGGAGTTATGTGCCTCACACAAGGTCACACAGCCAGTGCCTTGGTGAACTGTCTCTCTCTGCTCATGGTTCCTTTTGGGTCTTCCCTTTCCTGGAGGCAGGAGCCGGCGGGATCCCCCAACCCCAACGGCCGGTGCACAGGGACCCTCAAGGGACAGAGCTGGGGCACTGTCCTTGGTGCAGCTCATCCCAGACCTGCCTCAGTCGTAGGGGAGAACCACTGTGCATCTTCTTGCCCCGCCCCCTCTCTAGATTCCCTGGAAGAAAGCCGGGGTCTCCCCCCACGTGGAGACGTTGAGCTCAGCAAAGTGTCCCGGACCCCCCGTGGAGACCCTGAGGCCCTGCTCAACTGCAGCTCCTGCCCGGGGCCCCCAGCGGTGTTGCCTCGGAGGCCAGCGCTGCAGCTCCTCCAGCTCCTCCTGAGAACGAACCTGTCTGACATGCAGACTATACCCGTGAGCCCCTCAGGAGCCCAGGCCGTACCCTCACCCCCTTTGGGGCCAGGGGGCATGTTCCCAGGGGAGCCCGGGGCCTCCCAGCCCCCTCGGCCCTCACCAGGGCCTTCAATCCCTCCAGGAGCCTCCTCTCTACCTCCGGCCTCTCCCGGGGCTCCCGGGCCACCTCCTGTTACTCCAGAGCCCTCGTCCTCAGCCTCCGGGGCCCACACAG
The DNA here is from genome assembly GCF_025265405.1 of Mesoplodon densirostris. NCBI lineage: Eukaryota > Metazoa > Chordata > Mammalia > Artiodactyla > Ziphiidae > Mesoplodon > Mesoplodon densirostris. The sequence goes on from NC_082667.1 coordinate 10,828,414, forward strand.
CATCCAGACAGCCTTCTCTGCCTGCCACCATCCGGCGTAGAGCCTCAGCCCTTTCCACGATGGGCCCCAGCCCCTCAGAGGCCCCCGTCACTATCCTCAGGCCTCGCAGACTCTCTCCAGCCACCTCCAGACTCTCTGCAGCCCTTGCAGCCACGGCCGGCCCTGGCCCCCAGGAGCCCACCATGGGGCCCTCACAGGAGGAGGAGTCCACAGTGTAAGCAGGCCTCCGTTTCAGGGCCGTGCCCGGGAGACGCCAGACCGAGAAGACTCTGCCAGAGGCCCTGGGAGCTTGCAGGGCAGCTCTGGGGACCAGTAAGGCTGCCGACTCCTTAAGGACCCCTGGCGGGGATGGAAAACCCTCAGGACCCGATGTCGCCTTGCTCCCAAGAAGCACCTGGGATGTGTTGTTAGACTCCAGCAGCACGTTCTCCGCCGTCGGCATCCTCCCTGGACTGCGTGGCCCGCCTGTCTTCTGAGAAAGGTCGGGGCAGCTGAGTCCCTCCTCTGGAGGAGGAGGTTTCCGAGGGGCCTGGGATTCCACTGGCATTGTGCCACCAGCTGTCGTGTGTCCTCACCCGAGGTTTCCTGATTAAAATCTGTCTCAGTCTCCCCCAGGCTGCCCTGCTCATTCACTTCTCGCCTTTGGAAAGGTGGCAAAATGTCACTGCAAGCCCTCAGGTGATGAGCTAAGTGCCCACCTCAACCCCCAGCTTGGGAGAAAAGCCTGCACAGACCTGGGGCTAGATTGGGAGGGTCTTAGGTAAGTACCTGGTGGCCTTTGATGCTAGGAGACTTCTAAAGTGAGGGGGCGGAAAAGACGGATGGAGAGGCCTGTGCAGGTTGGGTTCCCTGGGAGGGAATAGTCGGCAGGTGGAGTCTTAGGGCCTGTGCTTAGCTTTAACATCTGTGGGCCGAGGGAGGCAAGCAGGAGGCAGGGGTGGGGCCCAGCAGTGGCACGTCTCAGCCAACCCCCTGTGGAGCTCTGAGGCTGGGCTGGCCTTCAGAGTCAGCCTGAGTTGGGGCAAGGGGACAGGGCTTTGTGCCCCCATGTTGGCCAGTAATTCTATCTGTGGGGAGTGGGCCCCGGAAAGGGGTGTCAGCCAAGGCAGTTCCCTGTGAGGGCTGGTGGCTGAGAGCTGTCAGTCAACAACCTTCCCTGCGGCTGGGGTAATAAATGCGTCTATCCTGAAGGGGGCATCTGGACGGTGCAGCCCAGTTTCCATGACAGCTGGAAAGAGGACAGTGCTAGCTAGCATTGGTGGGGGAAAGTGAGATGGGGGTGGAAGACAGAGAAGTATGCTGTCACCATGTCACCGACTTGCTATCCCTGAAACCCAAGGGGGCTGCAGGATAACCTGCACCTACACTGGCCCAGGCCATCCTCCCCTTGCATCTTCTCTGCCCTGCTGCTCACCATGTATCCCAGCGGAGAGTGTCCCCAGTGGGCACTGGCTGCAAAGGCCATCTGGGTTATCCACCCCAGGTGTTAGTGTAGGGAGGGGTCCTCATCCAAGCAGGATGGCAGGAATAATGAATTTGGAATTAGGAGCATGAAAACCAAAGACTTTAGGGATGCAAAGGACTTAGAGGCCCTCTTACTTAGAGACCAGTTAAGACACAAAGGGTGTGGTTGAGTGAGGTCTGGGGTGCCATGAAACCCATGTTTGAGCCCTACTCGCTGTGACTAGCCGTGAGACCTTAGGTCTCGGTTCCCTCATCTGTATAATGGGATCACAACAGTCCTTCCTCATGGAGTTGAGATGATAGCGTATAATACAGACTCCATAAGTCTCGGGGCTTTGTGCTTGTGACCTTGTGCAGCCCGCCCAGCTTCATGACGCCACTTGGGACCTAACTTCAGGATGAAAGTGTAGAACACGGACTGGCTGTGCTCCTCAAACAAGCCAGCTTTCGACATGGCAGAGGCTCAGAGTCAGTGCCAATTTTCTCACCGCTATCCCTCTGTTCAATAAAGGATGCAATTCAAGTTTTAATACTAGTCTCTCCTCTCCACAGAACTCAGGTAAATGGTGTTCATTTTGAACATTAAAAAAAATAAAAGGCTGGGGCGGGGAGTTCCCTGGTGGCCTAGTGATCAGGACTCCGCACTTTCACTGCCAGAGCCTGGGTTCAGTCCCTGGTCGGGGAACCGAGATCCCGCAAGCAACGAGGCGTGGCCATAAAAAAAAAAGAGGCTGAGGGGTGGGGGGGTGGGAGGACAGCTGTAGACACTTCCCTCAAGTCGGTCCAAGTATAAAAACATGATTAGGGCTTCCCTGGTGGCGCAGTGGTTGAGAGTCCGCCTGCCGATGCAGGGGACACGGGTTCGTGCCCCGGTCCGGGAGGATCCCACATGCCGCGGAGCGGCTGGGCCCGTGAGCCATGGCCGCTGAGCCTGCGCATCCGGAGCCTGTGCTCCGCAACGGGAGAGGACACAACAGTGAGAGGCCAGCGTACCGCAAAAAAAAAATAAAAAATAAATAAAGACCAAGGTCTGTGGCAAAAAAATAAAAATAAAAAATAAAATAAAAAATAATAATAAAAACATGATTATCTGAGACACTCCCATCCCCCGCTTACAGCTGAGACCACAGAAGCCCAGAGAGGTCAGGAGAAGTTTGCACAGATTAGGAAGGCTGATCTGGGAGGAGGGCTCTGGGCTTTGGACTCCCAGTCTGGGCTTTTCCCCTTCAAGTCGCATTTGGTTGGCTTGTTCCGTTGGCGTTGCAGAGAGACACTTGATGGCTGCAGTATATTCAAGGTGCCAAGACCGCCTTATCTTAGTTTGAGCTCCCCAAGGGCAGACCCGGAGAGAGATTTGGGTGAGAGTTGCTGCACCGGAAGGTGATCCCAGAGAGCACGGTGAGGGAGGGCGAAGGGAGACAGAGAAGGGAAGAAAACCAATCAGCTTTTGTTAAAGAGCGGGTCACTGCCCCGGGCACCTGGCACCCCTTCCTCCTGCGGACCTTCTGGGAGGTCATGTAGCACACACCTCAGAATTGTCCCCCGAAGGCCTGAGGATGCCACTCTTGTCCCTCTCTTGCTCTTGGGCTCCTGTCGGCTCTCCAGCATGTCCAGCTGGCCTCACCCAAGGATCACGCCTGCCTCCTGTCTGCTCGCTCTGGGCATAAGAAGACCTGGGGCGTGGGGTTGGAGAGGAGGTGCAGAGGCTGCCTCCAGAGCACCCCGTGGCTGGGCCAGGGCTCTCACCACCACACCGTGGGCACCGCAGGCCCTTCTCAGGACCACTGAGGGGAGCTCGGAGCTCTCCTCCTCCCCCTCTCCCCACCCCCCTGACCCCCCACCCCGTGGGTAGGCAGTGCCATTGTGACATGTTGGGAGGCTTTGGTGGGACCCAACTTGGTAAGAACATGCTCTGCCCGCGATAAGCCCCAGTGTGACGCCCCCTGCCCAGCACTGACTGGCACCAGGAAGCCAGAGGACCACCTTCAAGACCCCAGATGGGCACAGAGTGCTTTTTTTTTTTTTTTTTTTTTTTTTTTTTTTGCCACACCACTCGGCTTGTGGGATCTTAGTTCCCTGACCAGGGATGGAATCCTGGTTCATGGCAGTGAAAGCACCGAGTCCTAACCGCTGGACCGCCAGGGAATTCCTGGGCACAGAGTGCTTTTAACAAATGCATGAGCTGGTCTGAATTCTTAGCAGCCTGGGTTCCAACAAGCAGGTGTGTGTGTGGGGGGGTGTTTGTTCTTGGGGGAGTACACCCTGCATTTCCCCCTAGCTAGGAGCCCATATGTCAGGTTCTAGGAGGCACTAGAGCAGTGGTCCCCAGCAGTTTGGCACCAGGGACCGGTTTCGTGGAAGACGGTTTTTCCACGGGGTAGCGGAGGGTTGGTTCAGGCGGTGACGTGAGCGATGGGGAGCGGAAAGTGAGGCATCGCTTGCTTGCCTGCCGCTCGCCTCCCGCCGTGCGGTCCGGTCCGTGGTCCAGGGGTTGGGGACCCCTGCAGTAGAGGACGGGGAAGGTGGGCTGGAGCCTGTTCCACAGGGTCAGTTTCACGGGCCCTAGGAAATTCCCGATGGGCCAAATGATCGGACCCGGTTCAAGAGACCTGCTTTTGGAGTTTATCAGATAAACGGGCTTGGGGACAAACCACAGTAGGTTTCAAGTTAGGATAAACCTTCAAAGGTTTAAAAATGCCTTTCATTAACTTTATTTTGAATGCGTAGTACATTCCATCACTAGAAATAAAGATATGTAAAATCGTTTTAGTGAGGACTCTCCCCATCCCCACATCCACCAAGGCTCCTCCTTCCCTCCCCACCACTTTTGTGGTGTCTGGTTCTTGGGTACCCTATCTCTGTTTCTTTATGTATGTGCAAGCAAATCTTATTTTCTTTATAATTCAAAGATAAAATAGCATAGGCTCTGTTATCACCTGTTTTTCAGTTTGTTTGTGGGTTTTCACCTAACAGTCTCTTCTCAAGATCTTTCTGTCCCAGTCCCTAGCGAGCATCCTCATTTCTTTGCTCTTTACAGCTGCGCAGACGCTCCTGTGCGCACCACAGCAGAAGTCATTTAACCATCCCCTGGGGGCGGACATTTGGGTCGTTTCACATCTTGCTCTTACAAAAGATGCTACAAAGAGTAACCTCGGCCTTATATCATTTTGCACGTGTGCAAGTCTGTCTTTAAGATAAATTCCCAGAAGTGAAGTTACTGGGCCAAAAGGTATACACATTTCTCATTTTGATGGATAGTGCCAAATGGCGCTCCTTAGGGGTTGTACCAAAGGATGCCCCCTCCAGCGGTGTGCAGGAATCCATGTTCGGGAGGGCCTGGGTTCCACAGATCAGAGCAGAGACATATGAGATGAAAATAACACTTCTGGGGAATTCCCTGGCGGTGCAGTGGTCAGGACTCAGCGCTTTCATTGCCATGGGCCGGGGTTCAATCCCTGGATGGGGAACTAAGATCTTGCAAGCTGTGTGGTGCAGCAAAAAACCCCAAAAAAACAAAAAACAAAAAACACCAAAACCACTCCTGGACAAGTATGAGTGGAAAAGATGGATTGAACTGAGCTTAGACCCCCGAGGCCCTCAGCAAATGGGGAAAGGTGGGTGGGGAAGAGGCCTGAGACCGTAGAGAAGGAATGTGAATCCACCTTATCTTGTGGAGCAACGTGTCAGATCAGATATGTTAGCGTGCGGTTTTCTAGTATTAATGAGCTGTCTAATGGGGATCCTTTTTAGATTCTGTCTGGATCCAAGAATCCCAGGGTTGAGGGGCTGAGCTGCAGCTGCCGGGGCTGAGAAGGGGGAACACAGGGTGGGGGGAGGGGATGGTGCATCCCTGGAGCCTAGAATACTGCCTGGGGCATGGGAGGTGCTGGTGGGGGGGAAATAGCAGAAACACAAACACAGCAAAGAGCCAGGACGTCATGGAATTCATCCCCAGAAGCCTGAGAATCCACCTGTTGGTCCCATGACCAAGTATGACTAGGACAGAATGTCAGTGGGGGTGAGAGTGTACCCACCTGGGGTCTTTTTTTTAAAAAATCAATTAATTAATTAATTTTTGGCTGCATTGGGTCTTCGTTGCTGCGTGTGGGCTTTTCTCTAGTTGCGGAGACCAGGGGCTACTCTTTGTTGCAGTGTTCAGGCTTCTCACTGTGGTGGCTTCTCTTGTTGCGGAGCACGGGCTCTAGGTACGTGGGCTTCAGTAGTTGTGGCACACGGGCTTAGTTGCTCTGAAGCATGTGGAATCTTCCCAGACCAGGGCTTGAGCTTGTGTCCCCTGCCTTGGCAGGCAGGTTCTTAACCACTGAGCCACCAGGGAAGTCCCCCATCTGTGGTCTTAACCATGGCCTCTCCCAAATCGGATCCACTCTTTCATCTTATCCTAGTTGTTTCCTTTTAAAAAATTATCTTGAGGGAATTCCCTGGAGGTCCAGTGGTTAGGACTCCATGCTTTCACTGCTGAGGGCACAGGTTCGATCCCTTGTCGGGGAACTAAGATCCCCCAAGCTGCGCGGTGCAGTCAAACAAAAAAAATTTTTTTTGAATTCATCACTCAGTCAGCAAATATCTATTGAGCACCTCCAATGTGCCAGGCCCTGCTCTTGCTGCTGGGGCTTCAACAGTTAAAGGATCACAGTCTCTGCCTTGGTGGATCTGACACAAACACTCCCACTGAGGCATCATCTCCAGCTGTGCCCAGTGCCATAAAGGAAAGGAGGGCCACCCCATGAGAGGGCGGTCAGGGAGGGCTTCACAGGGAAGTGATGTGTAAGCTGACACTTGCAGGATGCTGGGAGTTCGCAGGTCAAGAAGAAGGGAACAGCAAGCAAAGGGAACAGTGTGTGCAAAGGCCTGGAGGTGGGGAAGAACTTGGGTATTTGTGGAGGTGGGCGAAGGCCAGGGAGGTGGGAGCTCAGGGTAAGAGGGATTAAGGTGACACAGGGAAGGTCCATGGGGACCAGAGCATGCAGGGCCTTGAAGCCACACCAAAGATATAATGTCTTATTCCAAGTGCAATTGCAGAGCATTAATGAAAGGTTTGAAGCAAGGGAGGGTTGTGATCAAATTTATGTTTTGAAAAGATTGCGCAGCTAGATAGGGTCTAAGTGACATTGGGAAGACCTGGGGCATGGGGTAGGAAGAGCTCACCTCACCCTTCCTTGAGCCTAATAGCTTGTATTTATGTGACAAATTACAAATTGGGGGATGATGTGACAAGAGTTCCTAAAGCCATCTTGTTCTGGGCACCCGGAAGTCAGTCCGCCTCAGCAGGGAGGCCCAGCTCCAGCGCTCAGGCCGGTATCTCCAGCGGACAGCCTGGAACCCAGCAGAAGCAGGCGCTATGGGAATTTTTCCCACGTGCACGCCGAGGAGCACAGGGCTGGAATAGGTTGACCAGCAGAAGAGGAACTGAGATCAAGCTGAACTGAGTCAAAGTGAAACAGATCGCTTTGCGGCAGGAGTTCTCAGAGCCTTTGATTGGGAACTGTGCCTTGTGAACCTTGACGAAGGGCCTAGAATGTAGCCTGTTCCATACTTATTTTGAAACTTTTTCATTGAACATTTTGCTACCAAAACCCATTCTGAGAAATGCTGCTCTAGATATTTCCTGGCTGACTTTCTAGGGCAGGTTTGCTAACGGCATGTCAGCTCCCTCTCTCAACCTCTCCTTGGGGAATGGAAAACCATCCTCTTTCAATCACCAGTGGGGAAATGGATCAGCTTGGTGTCTTGCACCCAGAGTTTTGAGGGGCTCCCAAGGGTTAGTCTGCATCAACCAGCTCATCACAGAACAGCCTGGTAGATTTTGGGGTGTCAGCTTCTCTCACCACTCTGGCCCACGTCTCACGATCATTACTGCCCTGCCTGCCCTACTTAGGAAGTCACCATCGGTGGGCACCTCTCCTTAATCTTTTTCCTTTTCTCCTTCTCTCTTCTTGGCTTTGGGAAAAATAAGAAGTTACTCCCTCAACCAAGAACTCAGGTGCTCTCTTCTATGAGGAGGCAACGGGCCTGGCATTTCTGGTCCCCAGCTCTTTATATGATGCTCCCAGCTGGCCCAACCGAGGCCCATTCATCTTCCCGGCTCTGTTACAAAGAGTGTGCTGCCACTGTCACTGTGTTTGGTGCTGTCCAAATGGATGTGGTCCGTTCTGTCCCCATGCCCTGGCATGCGGACCCCAGTGATGTAAAGGGGAACACTGACAAAGAGACGCAACCCCATAAAGTATTTTCCAGGAGGTTATGATTTATTCTACGTCATTGGTGTGACAGGGAACAGGGCCAAGATTCCACCTCCACAATCCCAGAGGAAGAACAATCAGGAGAATTATCTACATCCAAGAACAAACAGGGACAGAAACTAGGGCGGGATCTTCCTGGGACGTGGCTGGAAAGACTCGGGCTCAGGCCACAGGAGCCAGGCCGATCTGGTTGTTGGCCCTGTCAAAGACGGTGTAGTACTGGCGGATGAAGATGTCACCCAAGATCCAGAGCTCTCCGGTGAAGGTGGGGATGTTCGAGCCCTGGAATCCGCTGGTGCAGCTTCCCTCGCTCTGGAGGAAAGGAGAATAAAACTGGAGCTGGGACACACACCCAGCAGTGACAGGCGCTGGGGCGTGAGCATCCAGGGCCATGGTCCCCTGCCAGGCACGTGCGGGGAGGAGCTTCCTGGCTCACGCCTGGGGACTTGACTCTTCCTGGCCTGGGATCTGCCTGTATGAGCGGCTTACTGCACTCTTGGTTTCCAGGGATTACCAGACATTATCCAGTGTTTCTGGCAGATGCATACACCCTGACGTCAGCATCGCAGCTAAGGGCTTTGGGGAGAACTCAGCTGCCGGGAAGGATTTTGGAAGCCCTGGTGACACAGCCTTTTCTCATTATTCTGATCCTGACCAGTGGCAAACCGGATCAGCTGTTAGTCCTTTTCATTCACTAAGTCACTGGGCCAGCAACCTTGGCTGTGTTTTAGAATCACCTGCGGAGCTTTGACCCCCTGCGCCCCACCTCCCACCACGGCTCAGGCCCCACTGCCTCCTAATTAACCAGCATCCCTTGGCGGGGGGGGGGCCTGGGCCTCGCTACTTCTTGCTGAATAACATCGACCCACTGGGCAAAACTAGTTTTCCATCCGGCATTGTAATCGAAGGCAGAATTTTCCTGTGGCTCATCTGACTAAAGATTTTTATTTGGTAGAGACAGTAGGAGCATCATAAGCCCTTACCCTATGGAAGCTGTGATTTCTATTTGCCCAACCCTTCGTAGCTTTGATGTGGCCAATCTCGCGAGATTACCCTAACCACACCCTGAGCGTGGGGAAAGCTCTAGCTTTTAGATGAGGAAACTGAGGCTAAGGAAGGTTGTAACTTGCTCAGTATCTACGGGCTAGTAAATGAGACCCAGAGCTTGGACTCTGGTGTCCAACTAAAAATCCTCTTTTCACGCCATCAGCCCTTGCCTTGCTTTTTCCCCCTGGGGGTGTTGCATCCCAATTCTCATTCATGCATTTATTTTTGAAGTGTTCTTTTTCTCCGGAGGCCATCCGGAGCAGATGTTAGCTCCAGCTTGTGGACGTGCACTTGCCCTTGTGCCAAGGGGGAGTATGTGGCCACATTCTGTGCAGGCACATCTAGGTGGAAGGCTCAGAGCCCGCTTACCTGCAGGATGTAGGCCGTGGGGGGAACAGGGTACTGGACACCATTGATTGTGAAGACGATGTCAGGCAGGTTCTTGATGGAGGAGCAGCTGATCACCATCTGGAAAGAGTGAGGATTAGAAAGGCTTTCATCCCTCCTGTGTGGCAGATCCACCATCTGGGTCTAGAACAGGGCAGTCAGGGCTGGACTTACACCGCCATAGGGACCCTCGCTGGCTCCAATGTAGCTCTGGATGTTGGCAACGGCATCGGTTGGGCCGACCAGCAGAGAGGTACCGGTGTCAACGATGGCCTGGCAGCCATTGCTGCAAGCGATGGGCTCTCCGTACATGGTGATGCTGAGGATGAGATGCAAGTCAGGGTCCCCGGAGCCCCCAGGGGGTACGTCTCCCAAGGAGGAACCAGGTGACCCTGGAGGGTCCCTCTTCCCCATCCATTGGCCAATGCATAAAATTTCAGCTTCTCTCATTCACACACTCATTCATTCTATGCATTCATGTATTCTACAAATATTTACTGAGTGCCTACTCTGTGTTAGGCACAGGAGATGCAAAGCCAAACAAGATGGGTGCACGGTTTCTGGCTGCAGGGAGCTTCCACCCTGGCTGGAAAGATAAGTTGAGTGGGCTGAGCAGAGCATATGGCAAGGGAACAGGAACACAAGCCAGGATGAGGGCGGCGGTGTGGAGCAACCCGGGAAGGCTTCTCAGGGAAGCAGACGCCCAGAGGTTGCTAGGGAGGGGAGAAGTTGGAGGAGGACATCACAGGTAGAGGGGACACAGGGTGGGGAGTGATGGAGACACTGGAGTGGTGGCCAGGTAAGTCCAGCCCTGACTGCCCTGTTCTAGACCCAAGGGGAGCAGGGGCGGGAGTTCGAGGAACTGATGGGATGTTAGCATGGCTGGGGCAGACGGAGGGTGACCAGCGTGTCCCAGTTTGCCTAGGACTGTCTTGGTTTTAGTACCGAAAGACTGGCATCCCAAGAAACTGCTCACTCCTGGGCAAACCTGGGCAATGGGTCACCCTAGCAGGCCAGCTGGGGGCAGAACAGCCAGAGGATGAGGCTGCCTGGGGGCAGACAGGATTTGAAGGGGAAAGTGGGAGGAAATGGTTTGAAACAACTTCTCTGCCGTTTTGCCCTGATCCTAGTCCAAAAGTGACAGGCCCCCTAAAGGCCGAGATGTATGGACTGGCGGGGGGGGGGTGTCCTCCCCTCTCCCCAGGGATGCTGGTAGATTGTCCTTGCTCAGAAGGGAAGTGGCTGTCTCATCCTTGCAGAGTGTCTGGGGGTTCCTGACAGCGCTCTTCCTCCTGTGATGTGCCCTTGTCAGGGTCTCTCTGGCTCGGCCAACTTCCGCCTTCTCCTGGAGCACGTTTCCCTGTGCTGCCTGTTCCAGGGGGATCCTGGAATTCTTAGTTAACTATGAGTCTGTAAAGAAATGGGGTCTGGGGCCCATGCCAGGATATCGCCCATCCATGGTGACCTCACCTGTCCACGGTGATCTGCCAATAACCCTCAAAAGTAACAGGCACCCAGTTCAGGGTTCCCGTGTAGTAAGAAGAATCGATGCCACCAAACTGCACCACGCTGCCGCTCTCGTCATCACTATGGAAAGTGGAGGGGAAAAGGCAGGAATTCATTTGTTCATTAATTCATTCACGCATTCAACTGAACATATAGACTGTGGGCATTCTAAGAGCTACTCTTGATCGGGCTCTTGCCGATGCCAGGAGCCTTGCAGAGTGTGTGACCCGCAGGGCTTCCTGTAATCCTTACACCAAGATCCATGCCATAGTCACTATTGTTATTATTATTTCTATTTTACAGCGAGGAGACTGAGGCTCAGAGAGGTGAGGCAATGTGCCCTAGGTCACACAGCCAGGGTTAAACCCAAAACCAAGATTAAAACCCAGGTCTTTCTGGTTCTGAAGTGTTGTGTGGTTTCCACCAAATACTCTCTCTCATTGCTGTGGGGACCTCAAGAGAAATGAATGAATGACAGTGTCTGCTCTTAAGGCCTTGATAGTGTAGTTCATGGTTTGCCAACGTCTGGAGGTGTTTTTGATTGCCATGATTGGGTGGGGGGTCGGGGAAGCCCCTGGCGTCTAGTAGGTAGCGGCTGGGGAGGCTGCCAGACATCCCAGGACAGCCCCCAACAGCAAGGAGTCATCTGGTCCAAAAAGGTCAATAGTGCTGAGATTGAGAAACTCTGTTCTAGTCGGCCCCATGTGAAATATCTAAGTGCCCATAAAAGCAGATTACGTTTAAGAGCTGAACCTTGAATATTAAGTGGCCAAGAGGAAAAAAGGATAAAAGGGCCCTCCTGCTGTAAACTGCAGGAGTCCTGGTTACTGGAATATTCATTGTCTAAATCTCTGCCGTTTTCGGTTAGATAGGGAAACACATGTAGAGGACAGTAAGAAATTAATCACTGAAGAACTGGAAACGGACAGAACATGACCCCAACTCACCTAACCCCACCCTGCCTTCCCTGTAAACATCGGACAGCACCTGGGACACAACGAGATGATAGCAGAACAGTCAATAACTAAAGGGAAGCACATCGATGGTGACATCGATGGTGACATCGATGGTGACAATTCGCTTCCAAAGAGAAGGATGTGAAGGATGTCAGAGGAAAGTTGAGTGTCTTGGGAAAGTCGAGGACACACCCTCAGATATTCTGGCGCAAACTTCTACTCAGCCAAAATCAAGACTTTGTTATTCCTTATTCTTAGAATTAACTCATAGTCACACCTGGAACCTAGATTTTGTTAACTAATGAAAGAAACTTGCTTTCCTCATTGAAAAGTCTCACTGTTCAAGATGTAAGTCCCAATCAAATCTTCTTTTCATTTTTTGCTATGGACTTTTGGCCCCAATTTTAAGTGGATTCACTTTAAATGGTGGTCTTCAGGAGAGCAAATGGCTAATGAGATTTGACTTGTGGGAGGCAAGGTGACAAAGACTCTCGCTAGTAAAATAAGACGAATGAAGATGGTTCATCAGAGAGGAATTTGGCACCATTCTCTCCAAAGATATACCTTAGAGAGCCTTAGACATTGACCTTTCCAATCCCCGGCTTGCCAAGGCTCTCTCCAGCCCACCCAGCCTTCGACAGCCCCCTGCTGGACCAGGTGACCGCAACTTCCTTGCCTAACTTACTTGCTCAGGTAGACGGAGAAGAGGTCTTGGGAAACCAGACCCTGGTTCCATATGTTGTCAAAGACAGGGGTGGCCCCGGAGGAGGAGATGCTGGGGTAGGCCAGACCCAGGATGCCGTCGAAGGGAGCGTAGTACAGGAAGGAGCCGGGTTCTGTCTCACTCAGGCCAAAGATCTGGTTGGTGTCAGAGATGCCTGCAACCTGGGTGGGGAAACCAAGATGTGCATCATCAGCTTGTGCCGGCTGAGCACTGCGGGGTGCCAGCCCCGGGCTCAGAGCATCCCTGGTTCATTTCGTGTAGGACTTGGCTTCCGGGGCATCAGGCTGGGAGGAGAGGAGAGGGATTATCCCTGGGAATGCTTGTTATTCCACTGGAGGTGACAGTCGAGGCTGATCTCCAGATGGGCACCGTCTGCAACTTGGTGTGAGAATTTGCTGCGGAACAGATGGTCACCGTGTGTTTGTGTTTCTGAAGATCGGATGCAAAGCAGACCCCAGGCAAATCAGAGCCCTTGACCCCTGCTGTGCCCTGGAAAATGGGGGTGCTTGTGGAGATTTTGTGACTCGAGGGGGCTGTGGGTTGGGGGGAGGAGGAAGAAGAGGAAGTGCTAGAAGAGAACTGAGGCATTTTCTCCCTTCTCGCTGCTCCCTCCATAGCATTCAACTTGGGTGACTCTGAGGTTGGCTTCTGGCTCCAGGCACCCACCCCCTTACCACTGCTGCTCCTCCGCTAGAAATGTCTGTGGCGTCTCTGCTACTTTCCGCATGCCCCAATCAGGTTACTTTTTGGATCACTGAGACCCGTATTGCTTGAATGAACTGGTTCGGGGGTCCGTGTGCTGTCCCTGGAAGCTGGCCCCGGGGCCGGGCAGGATGAGGTGCTGGCCAGCGGGGGCTCACCTTGACTGTGTCGTATCCAAGGATGCCTGTCATGCTGCCGGTGCCGTAGGCGATGGAGACCGTCTGGCTGGTGCCCTTGAAAGTGGAGGACTTCTGAGGGTTGAAGCGCTTGTGGTTGGCTGTGAGGGCAAGAAGAGACATTGTCAAACTTCAAAAGCTGAGCCAGAGACACGGGCTGGGGACGTCTTCCTCGGTGGGTGCCTTGGTTCTGGGCGGGGCTTTGGAGGAGAAAGTTAACTCATCTGGCTAACCGTCTCACTGACTGAAGGCCCTCCTGAGGACCCCCCGGGTTAACGCCGAGTGGAGCAGGCCCACAGCTGCCCATGGTGACGTGCAGCTTCACACTCTCTCTGCCATTGGACTGAAATTTCTGAGGGCTGGAACCACGTGTGATTCACCCCTTCACCTCCCAGGGCACCTAAGCCTAGTGCTTGGCACATAGTAAGCGCTCAGTGAATGCCTGTTGAGTGGATCCCTGAGTGACTCCAGCAGGCTTGAAATCGGACCTGTTTGAGGCCCCTGAGTGTTCAGGGCTCCTAGGTGACTTGGTGCTGGGGGCCCAGAGAGGGCAGGGGGGGCACTCACTGCAGGCAGAACTGGTGCAGTAGGTGGAGGGCACCCACAGGTTGGAGGAGCCGGTGTCAAAGATGACGGTGAAGTCCTGGGGGGGGGTTCCGATGCTGATGGTGCCGAAGTACTCCAACTGCCAGGGTGGGGACAGCATAGCTCAGTGACTGGGGACTCCACAGCATGGCCTCCCCGGGGACTGTCTCTGGGTCATCTCGGCCACCTCCCGCCTTCCCCTTCACTGACCTCCTTGCCTTTGTCTCTCTCTCCAGTGTATCCATCCTTTAAGGCCCAGCCTGGTCTCCCCTCCTCCTTGAAGCCTTCCCCTATTGCTCTCCTGTCACCCACTGACTCTTCTCTCCCAAGCCTCGTTAACACCCCGTGATCATCTGCTGTCCCCTCTTGAGGGTCTTAGTGTCTTGAGTGCCTTGAGGGTCTTAGTCTTGCCATCCTAGAGAACGTACACTCCCGGACAGGAGTGGAACCTTACAGCACCCAGCCGAGTAAATGCTTAAGCGCTTTTTCATTAAGTTGTTGAAGGGGAGATAAACAAGTCACCCACCTAAAGGCGGAGACCCCTTGAGATATCTTATTCCTAAATCTAGGTGCGTACAATGGGTTTCAGGAAAGGGTGTCCTCAGTCCTTTTCTTCTTAGTGGCAACAGTGTCTCCCTGGCTAGCTCTGTCCCGGCCACGCTGATGTGGCTCTTCTTTGAAGACCAGCTCATTCCCATCCCAGGGCCTTTGCACTTGCTATGCCTTGTGCTAGGAAAATGTTTATCCTAGATCTTCTCATCAGTCCTTCTGTGCTCTAGTCAAATGTCACCTGCGCCGAGAGGCCCTCCCTGACTACTATATCTAAATTCGCCCCTGCCCCCTTCTTCTTCCCCTTACTCTAATTAATTAATTATTCTTTGTGGCACGTGTCATTACCTGGAATTATCTTACATTCTTATTTGTTTATCTCTTATTTGGCTTCCCCTCTAGAATATAAGCTCCAGGATCTTTGCTCAGTCACCATTGTTTCCCCAGCTCCTGGCAGAGAGCCTCTGACACAGGGAAGGCGCTTCATAAATATTTGTTAAGTGAACAGAGGGGCAACTTTATCAAGCTTTGAACAAGCTCTTACCAAGGGCCAGGCCCTGTGCTAAGCACTCCACAAACAAACAAATAAACAAAAAAAACCCCCAAACCTACATTATTGCATGAATTACTTGAAACAGGCCTCTGATGGTAGATAGTAATGGTTCTGTCTTGCAGACAAGGAAGCTGAGTCTCACTCAGAGAACTTAGATGACTTGCCCAAGGTCCCATGGCTCAGAAGCTTTAGACCCTAGATTTGCTCCAGGTCTGGCAAATTTCACAGGCTAAGCTCTTAACGAGAGGCAGCGTTGCTTCCTAACCTTGACCTTCACACGGGGGACACACTATCTACTGAAGGGATTTGCATCCCAAACAGAAGAGTCAAAGTAATCTTCCTGAAATTCCCTAGTTAAAATGATGCGGTGGCAGTTAGGAGGCAGACCCTTATCCCAGACTCTGGTCTGGCTCCACCCACTGACCCCCGCAGACCTCGCTTTGAAAATGGACACTGGCTTCCTTTCCTCAAATACACTCTGCTCCCCAGTGTCACAGGGTCTAATGCAAGTTGTCCCACTCTCTGGGACCCTCTCCTGTCCTCTTGGAACCCCCGCTGTCTCTTCATTGCTCCAGAGAGGTGTCCCTGCCCACCACCTGCACCACACTCAGTGAATCATGTTCACTGCATGGCCTCAGCCTGCTTGTACTTGTTATGCTTTGTGAGGCTCTCCTACTAGACTGTGGGCTCCCTGAGGTTCATTCACTGCTGCTTCTCTGGGCCCAGCACAGTGCCTGACACATAGAAGGTGCTCCACCCATGTAAGCACTGGATGAATGAATGAATGAATGAATGAACGAGAGCAACAACTCTGTGAGTTTTCCTGCCCTCCCTGGGCCTCTGAGGTCCAGGGAGCAGATCCCTGGGTTACTGCTGCCTGGGGGCTTGGAGCGCTGGCCCATCTTCCCAGACCCCTGGGACCCCCTTCTCTCCACTGGGCCAAGTCCTCGGAGCCGACCCCCTGCCTGCCCACGCACTCACATCCATGAAGTTCTGAAGGGGCTGGTCGGACATCGAGGTGGTGGCCTCCGAGAGAAAGTACTTGCTGCCTATGTTGTACTGGTGATTCTTCAGAAAGTCCTTCAGCTTGCCATGCTCGATCAGGTTCTGCCTCAAGGACTTCTTTTTGATGAGCGGGACCCTGTGGCGGAGCATTTGCAAACAGATGGTTTGGAGGAAGAAGAAGAATTAGCCAAGGGGCCTGCTCATGGGGTGCCATGGAAGGCCTGGAAGGAAAAGAAAGCTGGCTCAAGAGCTCAAGAAGGAAGTCGAGAGGGGAGTTGCTCCCATTTTGGGCACAGGAATGCAGAGAGGGTACGTGGTTGCCCAAAGTCACCCGGCCCAGTGCTGGAGCTGCGGACCCAGCCCGGGCTGGACTGGAGGGTCTAGGCTGTTGACCACGACTGCCGTGTTGTGTCCCCAGATGAGCAGAGAAAGGAGGCTTGGGACGGTTGAAGAGAGAGGAGGAAGGGAAGAGGGAAGAGGAGAAATACGGGAGGAAAGAAAGGCAGTGGGAAGAGCAGCAAAGGGAAATATCTCCTGGGAAGCTGCTCGTCGTGCAGTTCGTCCCCCAGACTCACTTGTAGGTGGTGCACTCGGAGAGCGCTATCAAGGTAAGGAGAAGCAGCCACTTCATGGTTCTTCCTGGCTCCCGAGACTCCAGAGAAGGGAAGATGGGAAACGGTACAGCAGCAGGAAGGAGCCGCTCCTTATATGCAGCCCGAGTCCTCAGGCATGGCCTTATCAGCCGCTAAACGTCACGCTTTACCCTCACCCCAAACAGAAAGTTTCCTGATAAGATTGTCCCTGCCCTGAGCCAGTTCTGAGAAGTTTCCAGTTGAGTAGCTTTCCACTGTAACCACATCCTGGGTTGGGATGGCCCTGCAGAAAGCAAGCGGCAAAGTGGCGACTTATTTCTTAAATAATAGAATGCATCCAAACTTGACAAGTTGAATATTTTGACGAAATTGGTCCAAAGTGCACTTAACATGGAACACATGTCAAAGGAGCTCCAGGCACCCGGATTTGCCCTGATGGGACAGACAGCTGGGATTCTCGGAGAGCAGTAGTCCTTTCAGTGATAGGCCGTGTCCCTGGAGCTGCTTTTCTCACGCACGTTCATAGGTCCGTAGTTTGGGACTCAGGACACATTTCCCCATGGAAATGTTGTTATATGGGGATGCTGGTTGTCTAACTAGCCTGTGGGCCTTATTTTGCTCTTGCTTCTCATGGCTATTGGGCTGAGTCTTGGGAAAGTGGTGTGTACAGTACAGAGGAAGGGGATGGAGTGGAGAGGGAGTGGAAGAATGCTTCTTTTCCTGGAGGAAGCAAACTTGAAACAGGCCGAGTTCGTCTTTGAAATCTGTTCCCCTCACTTTCTGCACCCCCTTTCTTCCTACTGCTCCTCTCCTACCCTCTCAGTTACTCAAAGCCTCCACCTTTGAGACCCCATCTGGGTCTGACTCCCAGGTGCTCCGTGCTTAAAACTTGGCTGAATCAGCTGCAGTGAGCAAAGCAATCTGGGAAAATTCATACTAGGGTGTGAATGACTTAGAAAAGTTCTCTCCCTCTCTCTCTCTTTTTTTTTTTTTTGGCTGTGCCACATGGCATGTGGGATCTTAGTTCCCTGACCAGGGATCGAACCCATCCCTCCTGCTTTCCAACCCAATGGATTCTTCCCTTTGTGGGGTTTATTCAGTGGACCAAGTGGAGTGAGAACTTCTATTCAGGAATTGTGGCAGAGGCGGGTATGCAGGAGGGAGGTCGCCAGTAGGTGGTGAGACCTGTCTGCGGATTTTGTTCTGAGATCATATTCCCTGGGCCACCCCTGGTTTTTCCAACATTGGGAAGCACAGAATCTATAAAAGCTCCAAATCTCCCCCAGTGCTTCTGGATGAGTACGGAGGGGTGGGGAGTGTGGATCAAGTTTGGGACCAGTGGTGTTTAGTACAAAGCATATTTGCATTTCAAACTCACCCGTTAAGACAACTTTGTGCCTCAAATGCGGGTCCTTGACCCGTGTTTTCCATTTTCACATCTTTTGATGCCTGCTTTCTCTCTGCTCTCTCTTCCTCCCCCTCGAGCATTTCTTCTTTGATCTATGCTAGCACCTTTGGGTGGATCTCAGCCCTTCTGTGGAGGAGCTGATGGTCCTAAAGATGCCTGCCTAGGTCCTGGGAGCAGCAGATGGAAAACCTGGCTCAAGGGACCCTCCTGGAGGGTGAAGGGAGGGGCATGTGCTGGGGGCTCTCCGGGGCCTTCAAAGGTACATGGTGTCTCACGTTGGGCACTGGGTACATGGGTGCTCATCATGATTCTTTACACTTTATATATATGTTATGTATATATGAAATTGTTCATGATACTTTAAAAAAAATAAGGAGGATCTGCATACTTTCCAACTTAGAAATGGAGGCAACTGAGGTTGGGTGGAGTAGGGTGAGGCAAGGAACCCTCAGGACTGAGGTGTGGGGCATGAACCATGAAGAACATTACGTGTGTTTTATTCATCTTTCATCTCCCTCAGTGAGTTATATGGTGTGTCAACATAGTGTGTTTTTCTTGTTTGTTTTTGTTT
This sequence comes from Mesoplodon densirostris, assembly GCF_025265405.1. Taxonomy (NCBI): domain Eukaryota; kingdom Metazoa; phylum Chordata; class Mammalia; order Artiodactyla; family Ziphiidae; genus Mesoplodon; species Mesoplodon densirostris. The sequence goes on from NC_082667.1 coordinate 10,846,900, forward strand.
TTTTTGCGGTACACGGGCCTCTCACTGTTGTGGCCTCTCCCATTGCGGAGCACAGGCTCCGGACGCGCAGGCTCAACAGCCATGGCTCATGGGCCTAGCCGCTCTGCAGTATGTGGGATCTTCCCGGATCGGGGCACGAACCCGTGTCCCCTGCATCGGCAGGCGGACTCTCAACTGCTGCGCCACCAGGGAAGCCTCAACATAGTGTTTTAATGTAAACTCGGCTTAGTTAAGAGCAATTTGGGAACGTGCTCAGAGTAGGGTCATGATTTTGTAATTGGCAGTTTCTGCCGTTTGCCAGCCATTGTAGTAACTGACACAGAACAACATCGTTCACGTGTTTCTCTTCCCTGGCAGTGAGGGGAGACAGGGGAGCTTAGATTCACTGACCACTACTCTTAGCTGATTGTGGTAAGTGACGTTATTATCCCCATTTTACAGATGAGGAAACTGAGGGCCAGAGAAGTTGCACCACTTGCCTGAGGTGACATCAGTAAGAAGTGGTTGAACGGGGGCTTGAATCCAGGTCTCTGTCACTCCCTGTGCCTGCTCCCTTATGTACCCATGGACTGAGATGTACTGGAGGCTGTGGAAGAATCTCAGGAAGAGCCCTGGCTCCAGGTTCTGAGTTTGAATCCCAGCACTGCTTCTGAATAGCTGCAAGACCTGAGACTGGTGATCCAGTCTCTGAGAGACTCAGTTTTCTCATCAGTAAAAGGGAGATAAATAGTACCATCAATTCCATGGAATTGTTGTGAGGATTAAATACAGAGCACTCACCAGCCATACACATACAGCGGCTAAAATGAAGAGTACTGATGAGGATGCTGAGCAAGTAGAACTTTTCTCTACTGCAGGTGGGAAGGCGAGGTGGTACGGCCACTGGGGGGAACAGTTTAGCAGTTTCTTTTTTTTAATATTTTTATTTTTTATGGGGCTTCCCTGGTGGCACAGTGGTTGAGAGTCCGCCTGCCGATGCAGGGGACACGGGTTCGTGCCCCGGTCTGGGAGGATCCCACATGCCGCGGAGCAGCTGGGCCCGTGAGCCATGGCCGCTGAGCCTGCGCGTCCGGAGCCTGTGCTCCGCAACGGGAGAGGCCACAGCAGTGAAAGGCCTGCGTACCGCAAAAAAAAAAAAAAAAAAATATATATATATATATTTTTAAGTTTTATTTATTTATTTATTTATTTTCTTTTTAGCAGTTTCTTATAAAGTCAACATGTACCTACCATTTGGCCCACAAACTCCCCCTCCTTGGTATTTACTGAAAAGAAATGAAAAACATATGTCCCCACAAAGACCTGGACCCAAATGTTTATAACAGCTTTTTTCATAATTGCCCCAAACTGGAAACACCTTGATGTCCTTCAGCTGGTCCCTGGATAAGTGAACAGTGTATAGCCAACGATGGAGGACCATCAGCCATAGAAACAGATGAACTACGGGATGAATCTCATGGGTGTTATGCTGCGTGAAAGAGGCCGGATGTAAAGACTACATTTGTAGGATTCTATTTATAGGCCATTCTGGAAAAGGCAGAATAATGGGAACAGAAAACAGGTCAGTGGCTTCTAGGGGCTGGGGTCAGAGTAGGAGACTGACTACAAGGGGGGATGGGGGAACTTTGTGGGGGGATAAAACTAGTCTATCTCTAGATTGAACACCTGAAGAGGTAAATTTCACTCGGTGACAATAGCCCAGACACACCTGACTTTACAGCAGGTGAAGCGCTCAGCCACTGATGGCCACACAGTAGAAGTGAAGGCAAAATTGTGTACTAGGCTCTGCCCAAGGCTGTGGAGGCCTTGGAGGGAACACATTGGATTCATTTCAAGTAAAATGATGTCATCCGACCAAAGGAAATGAAAAAGAAAAGAACCACCAGTCATCATCCCTGCTTTCATTTTGGTCCTTTGAGCCAGGAGTAAAATCTGTCCACGCTCCGTGTCTTATGGCAGGGGTGGCAAGGTTGGCAGGCTGAGGCGAAGCTCCAAGGAGCTGGGTGGGGACTGTGAACATTTCTCAGACCCCTGGGTGCTGGGCCATCCAGATGAGCTCTTTCATTCTATCCAGGTGGTAAGGGTGGGGTGACCAGAGTCCATCTAGGAGGGATGCTCCCCTGGGCATCCTGGAGCTGGCTTGCAGTGCTTGGAGCCCAAGATTAGGCATCAGTTTGTGGGGAACTGCTTGTCTATGGGACCCACAAGGGAATTTTGGATAGAGGAGAAATACGTTTGGGAAGCAGACTCCCAAGCAGACTCCTCAGGCAGTAACCTGCAGGACACATGCACACATTCATTCAACATGTATTTATTTTGTATCTGCTCTGTTCTGGGTATGCATGTTCTAGTTGCTGGGGGTGCATCCACGAGGAAGATGGAACTAGGCCATGCCTTCGAGGAGTCTGTGGTCAGGTCAGGAGAGGACAGAGAGGGAGGCCCCTTTCCTTTCCACCTGGAGAGGCCTTTGGATCACACTAACGGGAAGCCCTAATGGGACTGGTGAAGATACTGAAGTTTGGGGAAAACTTCATAAGTGGGAGGCTGACACACTTGATGTCACCAATTCCCAATATATGGTAGACTCTATGATGGACCCCAATTATCCTCACCTCCTGGTATTCATGCCTCTTGTAATCCCCTCCCCTTGAACGTATGCAAGACCTATGACTTGCTTCTCATCAATAAGATATGGCAAAGCGGACGGGGTGTCACTTTTGTGATTACATTATGTGAGATTGTTACTTGGGTCTTGCGAGCAGATGCTTTGTGTAGACTTTCTCCCTTGCTGGCTCTGAATAAGCAAGCTGCCCATGAGGAGGCCCACATGGCAAGGAACGGAGGGTGACCTCCAGCCTCTAGCCAGCAAGGAACTGACGGCCCCAGTCTGACAACCCCCAAGAAACTGAATCCTGCCAATGACCCTGTGAGCCTAGGAGATGACCTTCTCCATTCGAGCTTCAGATGAGACCACATCCCTGGCCGACACCTTGACTGCAGCCTTATCAGAGGCCCTGAAACAGAGGACCCAGCCAAACAAGGCCTGGATTCCTGACTCACAAAGACACTGAGATAATAAATGTGAGTTGGATTCCTGACCCACAAAAATGCTGAGATAATAAATGTGAGGTGTTTTAAGTTGCTAAGTTTGTGTTAATTTGTCACCAGCAATGGAAAGCTAATACAGGGCTAAAAACCTCCTAGAAAACTCCACAAAGATCCACCTGGCTGCCTCATGCTTTTCTCCATTTGGGGGCCATTTCAGTGTTCTGCAAGGTAGTTTTCTGCTCAGGCAATACAAGTGACCTGAGAAGGAGGGAGTTGACATCATTGGTCTGCTTATCTGCAAACCCCCATCAATACAACCAGGACTGCATTTCTGTGGCTCTTCATGCTTTTCTGAGTGCTTTGAGATACATGGTCTTTTGAAAACTTATTATTCCTGCATTATCCCCATTGACACAGTTCAGAAGAGTTAAGTGATCAGTGCAGGTTCACATAACTAAGTAGTGACACAGGCAGGACTAGAACCCAGGTCTTAGAAGGCTCTGGTCTTGGGAGGCTCTTGTCCTGGGCCGGGCTCTGTAGCCACACACATCCACCTGGTTTCTGTCCATTGGTTAGAGTGTACAATGAACATTCTGTGATGGCTGCTGCGCATCACAGCCCAGGGGCACTCAGAGAAGCCATCCTATCCAGTCCCCAGAGGAACTCTTGGGAGGGAAGGTGGAATCCTGACTCTAGGACTGAGCATTCTTCATGAAGTCAGATGTCAGCCAGGGCCGGTCCGTGACTGCCAGCAGGGAAACCACGTAATCTCATTGTGCCAGACTGGCTTGGCAGAACGATTAGATAGCAACATTTACTTTGCCATTAGCCTTACCTGGCACTTGGCTGTGAGGGGCCTTGGGAACTGCACTGCTAATGCATGGTACCCCCTGCCAAAGGCACAGGTGTTCAGAAATGTTCCGTGAACATATCAAATCAAGCAATGGAAGGAAATCTAAAGAAGTGAATCATGGCAAGGCTGGCATGGAATATTAAGCATGATAAGTGTTACTGAGCCGGTCTGAGAGGCCTTGGGATGGCTGGTCGCCTGGGAGCTTTCAATCAGGGTCTCACCCCAGGCACGTGGTCATCCAACAATACAGAGAACATTTTTCCACTCCCCAGTCCCAGATCTGTGGAGTTTCTCCAGGTTTTAAAAATTAAAATTTTAATTAAGAACATTTTGGGGCCCAGTTATTGCAAATAATGTATGTTCATTGCAGATATTTATAGGTTAATAAAAAGTTTTAAATGACTCAACTCCACTACCCAGAGCTATCCACCATTAATGTTGTAAATGAATGTATTTACTTACTTACAAAAATGAGGCCATACAATACCGTATACATTGTTTTACAACCTGATATTTATTTATTTATATTCCAGTTTTATTGAGATGTAATGGGCATACAGCCCTGTGTAAGTCTAAGGTGTACAGCATAATGATTTGACTTACATACATCATTAAATGATGACCACCATACGTTTAATGAACATCCATCTTCTCATATAGATAGAAAATTCAAGAAATGGAAAAAAATTTTTTTTCTTGTGATGAGAACTCTTGGGATTTACTCTCTTAGCAGCTTTCATATGTAACATACAGCAGTGCTAATTAAATCTATCAAGTTGTACATTGCATCCTTAGTACTTATTTATCTTATAACTGGAAGTTTGTACCTTTTGAGGGCCTTCATCCAAGTCTCCCTTCCCCTAATCCCACCTCTGGTAACCACAAATCTGATCTCTTTTTCTATGAGTTTGTTTCTTTGTTTTTGAAGTATAGTTGATCTACAGCACTATGTTATTTCCTGTTACACGTGGTGCTTTGGTATTTCTATACATTTCAAAATGCTCAGCACCATAAGTCTGGTTACAATATGTCACCATACAAATATATAATTATTGACTGTATTTCCCGCACTGTACATTTCACACCTGTGACTCATTTATTTTGTAACTGGAAGTTTGTACCTCTTAATCTCTTTCACCTATATCTTTCCTTCTCCCACCCTGCTCCTGTCTGGCGACTACCTGTTTGTTCTCTGTACCTATGACTCTACTTCTGTTTTGTTATGTTTGTTCATTTGTTTCATTTTTTAGATTCCACATATAAATGAAATCATATAATATTTGTCTCTCTCTGTTTCACTTATTTCACTAAGCATAATATCCTCTAGGTCTGTCCATGTTGTTGCAAATGGCAAGATTTCCTTCTTTTTTATATGGAGTAATATTCCATTGTATGTGTGTGTGTGTGTGTGTATATATATATATACATATATATTGCAAATATATATATATGTCACATCTTCTTTATCCATTCATCTATTGATGGGCCCTTAGGTTGCTTCCATATCTTGGTGATTGTAAATAATGCTGAAGTGAACATAGGGGTGCATATATTTACTAATTTCTTAAGTTCAAATGCATTTTAACAACCATGCATTTTACTCCCCACCACACGTCTACTGTTTTTGACATCATATTTTACATTTTTGTTTTGTGTATCCCTTAATTACGTATTGCAGCTATAGATGATTTTATTACTTTTGTCTTTTAACCTTCCTACTGGTTTTAAATGTGATTGATTTACTACCTTTACTGTATAATTGCCTTTACCAATGAGATTTTTCCTTGTGTAATGTTCATGTTTCTAGTTGTGGCCTTTTCTTTTTCGCTTAGAGAAGTCCCTTTAACATTTCTTGTAAAGCTGGTTGGGTGGTGCTGAACTCTCTTAGCTCTTGCTTGTCTGTAAAACTTTTGATCTCTCCATCAAATCTGAATGAAAGCCTTGCCAAGTAGAGTATTCTTGGTTGTAGGTTTTCCCCTTTCATCACTTTAAATATATCATACCACTCCCTTCTGCCGCAGAGTTTCTGCTGAAATCTCAGCTGATAGCCTTATGGGAGTTCCCTTGTATGTTAAATTGTTGCTTTTCCTTTGCTGCTTTTAATATTCTCTCTTTATCTTCAAGCTTTGCCATTTTAATTACAGTGTGTATTGGTGTGGTCCTCTTTGGGTTGATTCTGTTTGGGACTCTGTGCTTCCTGGACTTGGATGACTGTTTCCTTTGCCAGGTTAAGGAAGTTTTCAGCTATTATGCCGTTTTTTTTTTTTTTTTTAATTTGTTTTGTTTTTTTTGTCTGCGTTGGGTCTTCGGCGCTGTGCACAGGCTTCATCTAGTTGCAGCAAGCGGGGGCTACTCTTCGTTGTGGTGTGTGGGCTTCTCATTGCAGTGGCTTCTCTTGTTGAGGAGCATGGGCTCTAGGTGCACAGGCTTCAGTAGTTGCAGCACACAGCCTCAGTAGTTCCAGTATGTGGGCCTTAGAGTGCGCAGGCTTCAGTAGTTGTGGTGTATGGGGTCAGTCGTCATGGCACGCGGGCTCTAGGGCATGCAAGCTTCAGTAGTTGTGGTGCGTGGGCTCAGTAGTTGTGGCACACAGGCTTAATTGCTCTGCATGTGGAATCTTCCAGAACCAGGGATCAAACCGGTGTCCTCTGCATTGGCAGGCAGATTATTGACCACTACCCACCAGGAAGGGCCCTATTATGTCTTTAAATATGTTCTCTGCCCCTTTCTCTCTCTCTTCTCCTCTGGGACCCCTATAATGGGAATATTAACGTGCTTGATATTGTCCCTTGAACTCTCCTTATTTGTTTATTTATTAAAATTTTTTTATTCTATATTTTATATTTATTTAATTATTTTTGGCTGTGTTGGGTGTTCGTTGCTGCGTGTGGGCTTTCTCTAGTTGTGGCGAGCAGGGGCTACTCTTTGTTGTGGTGTGTGGGCTTCTCACTGCGGTGGCTTCTCTTGTTGCGGAGCACGGGCTCTAGGTGCACGGGATTCGTTGCTCTGCGGCATGTGGGATCTTCCCAGACCAGGGCTTGAACCCGTGTCCCCTGCATTGGCAGGTGGATTCTCAGCCACTGCGCCACCAGGGAAGTCCCTCCTCATTTCTTTTTATTCTTTTTTCTGTTAAGCTTTAGTGCTTTCCACTACTCTGTCTTCCAGCTCACTGATCTGCTCCTCTGTATCATTTACTCTACTGTTGATTCCTTCTCGTGTATTTTTCATTTCAGTTATTGAATTCTTCATCTCTGTTTGGTTCTTCTTTATATTTTCTAACTCTTTGCTACAAACGTCTAACGTCTCAGTCTGTTCATCCAATCTTCTCTCCGTTTCTTTGATTATCATTATGATTGTTGCTTTGAACTCTTTATTGGGTAGGTTGCCTATCTCCTCTTCACTTAGTTCTCCTTCTGGGGTTTTATCTTGTTCCTTCGTTTGGAATGTATTCTTCTGTCTCTTCATTTGGCCTAATTTGCTATGTTTATTTCTGTGTATTTGGCAGGTTGGTTACCTTTTCCAACTTTGGAGAAGTGGCCCCCTGTAGAAGACGTCCTATGCGTCCCAGCAGTGCACTGCCCTATAGTCCCAGAGTTATATGCTCTAGGGGTGCCCTCTATTTGGGCTGTGTGGGTCCTTCTGTTGTGGTGAGCTGACTACTGTGGGTGGTCTGGTAGGTGTGGATGGCCCCCAGTCTAGTTGGTTGCCTGGCCCTGCCTTGTGCAGAGACTGCTGGCCCCTGGTAGGCGGGGCCAGGTCACAAGGCTGCTGGCTGCAGGGCCCTGAAGGTCTCAGGGCTAGTGCTGGCCTGCTGGTGGTCAGAGCCATGTTCCTGGGTCTCTGGTGGCAGGGGCCTGGGGGTCCCAGAGCTGATATCAGCCCGTTGGTGGGTGGGGCTGGATCCTGAGGCAGCTGGTTGAGGGACCCAAGGTATCCCAGAGCTGGTGGGCAGGGTCAAGGCCCAAGGGATCCTAGAGCTGGTACCCACCCACTGGTAGGTGAGGCTGGGGCCTGGGGCTAATGCCAGCCCAGTGGTGGGTGAAGCTGGGTCTTGGAGTTTCTGCCTACAAGGTCAGGGGTTTCCAGGGCTGGTGTCAGCCTGCTGGTGGGTGGGGCTGAGGCCCAGGGGGTCCAGGGGCTAATGCTGGCTCACTGGTGGGCAAAGCTGGGTCCCAGGGTCTCTGGCTGGAGGGCCCTGGCGGTCCTGGGGGTAATGCTAGCATACTGGTGTGCGGGGCCAGGTCCTGGCCCCTCTGGTGGACAGGGCTGTGTCCCAGGGTGGCTGTAGGCTCAGAGGGTCTCAAGGCAGCATGCCTGCTGGTGGGTGGGGCGGTGTCTCCAACTGGCTGGTGCAGCCTGATTTTAAAAGAAAAACTAAGTGTTCATGTATTTTCCAAGTGATTTCTTAAAAGTTTACATCATCATTTTTTAAACTTAAAATATAATACGCACACAGAACAATGCATGTCATAGGGAATAGCTTGATGAAATTTCACAAATATGTCCAGGTAACTGCTATCTAGATCAAGAAACAGAATGTTACAAGTACCCCCAAAGCTCCCCCAGGCTCCCTTCCAGTTACAAACCCAGCCCCCAGAACCAAGTGTAATCACTGCTCTAACTTCAAACAGCAAAGATTACTTTGGCCTATTTTTGTACCTTAGATAAACGGCACCATGTAGCAAGCATGCTTGTGTGTCCAGCTTCTTTGCTCAAGATTATGTTTGTGGGATTCACACCAGTATTTTGTATAGGTACAGATCGGTTATTTTCATTGCTGTATATATTTTTCCATTGTGTAAATATGCATTATATGTGTCTCTTCTCTGGTTGATGGGCATTTGGGTAGCTTCCAGTGTGGAGTTCTTAGGAATAGCGCTGCTATGAACATTCTAGTACATGCCTTTTGGTGAACATATGCATGCATTTCTGTTGGGTATAGACCCAGGAGTGGAACTGTTGGAGCACAGGGTAGGCAGATGTTTAGCTTTAGCAGAAACTGCTAAACAGTTTTCCAAAGTTCTATCATTTTGTACCCCCACCAGCAGCAAATGAAGGTTCCACCTGCTCCACATCCTCATCAATATTTGGTATGTTGGTCATTTTAATTTTAGCTGTTCTAGTGGGTATAAGGAGGTATCCTCTTGTAGTTTTTTTGTTTTGTTTTGTTTTGTTTTGCGGTACACGGGCCTCTCACTGTTGTGGCCTCTCCCACTGCAGAGCACAGGCTCTGGACGCGCAGGCTCAGCGGCCATGGCTCACAGGCCCAGCCACTCCGCGGCATGTGAGATCTTCCCGGACCGGGGCACGAACCCATATCCCCTGCATCGGCAGGCGGACTCTCAACCACTGCACCACGAGGGAAGTCCCTGGGTGTTTGTCTTTTATTACTATTTGTAGGAGTTTTACAACAGAAATTTAATTTGTCAGGAGCAAAATATCTTTTCCTAAAACATTACGTGCACGTGATGCCATTATAGAAAAAAGGAGGACAACTGAGTTGCTCAGGCAGCAGAGGGGATGAAGACCCACCAGCCCCCCAAGACATCTCTATGAAACCCTTGGGAATCAAAGGAACACAGTTTGAAAACCCCAGCGGAGTCCATCTCCCTGGGGCAGATGGAACAAAGCCCCTTCCACCCAGACAAGTCACCGGGACAAGGAGGCAGATGAGAGCCAGTGGCAGTAAGGCCTAGGTGGCCGGGAGCACGATAATGGCTAACATCTATAGAGGCACCCGTGTGATGTGAGTTAAGTCTCATTTCAACAACGCTAGGAAGTAGGTACTCCGGTGTTAATGATGGGGTCCAGAGAGGTTCAGTAACTTGTTAAAGGGTTACACCACTGGCAGGGGGCAGAGCTGGGGTTCAAACCCAAGCTGTCTGGTTCTTGAGTCCACACTTGTGCCTCTTTTGCTGCCTCTTAGAATGTGGTGTCCCAGGAAGACACACATACACACACACACAAACACACACACACACACGCCCAGTTTCAGAGCCCCCAAAGCCCATCCCTGGGGTCCAGCCTTGAGCAAATGGAGTTGTTGACCGTGGATAAGGCGACATACAGGTAGTGAGCTCTGCTCCGTGAGAGGTATGTACGCAGAGGCTGAGATGCCTTCTAGCAGCTGGTGCAGAATAGATATTCCATACAGATTAATTAAGTGAATGAATGATTAAATGAATGAGTTTCCCCCTGGGGACAGCAGGAGCCTGCTCGCCTTCAGGGGCGAGGACCATGGGGAGTGAGAACCATCCTGGGCTTTGATAAACCCAACTCTGTGGGTCCTTGACTAGGGGGGCGCGGGGCACTGTGGTCCAAGCTCTTGAGGACAGGCAGGAAGCAGAGGAGGCAGTTCCTGGGGCAGGAATATACCCACGCAGAGTCCAGGGAAGGGAAAGGCTTAGCCAGAGCCTCCCACGACCAGGCTGGTCGGCCTTCAGAAAGGGTTCTGACGTTTGCTTTGGGTAAAATGCAAGAGAAGGCCTTGGGGGAGGCAGAAATTTGAAACTGGGCCGAGCAAGGGTTAACTGGAAGCAGACAAGGAAATGTTTGGAACCTGGGAGTGGGCTGGCGGGGGATGGAGTTATTAACCAGGGTACGGAAAATTCCTGAGAACTGGAGCGTAACCAAGGAATTGGCTTGAAGTCCCACAGCAGGGACAAAGGGATTCTCAGAAGGCCCCCGCTGCCCCCCGCAGCCCCTCACTCCTCCTCACTGTGCCTCCTCTGAGCTGGACCTGCCCAAGGCTGCAGCACGAACCTACTGGAGATGGTGGCCTGGGTGAACCCCACTTGGGGACAGAGGTCAAGGTTCGTTCTGCTGATAATGGGTCTCACTCCACCGGCCCCCATCTCCTTTGTTCTCCGTATCTCTAACGCCACATTACTCCCTGGTGAGCACAGCTCTGGACCCGATCCTCTATGCATTTTCTGATCCAATCTGATTTGATGGAGGCCCTGTTCTTTCTCGCGATGACCTGTGTCCTGGCTTCTGACTGGTATCTTTATCATGTTTGGTTACAGCAAAGGGAGCTGGGTGTGACGGGGGGTGGGGTGGGGGGGCATTTAATGCGTTCCTGCTCCAGATGGACAAAGCCATTCTTAAAGCAGCCGGGGGACCCAGCCCTCCCTGCCCAAAGGGCCTGCGGCAGCAGCAGCTTCAGGCAACTTCATGCCTTGGCTGATCTGGGGGATGAGGCCTCAGTCGAAGTGGAAGGCTTTGCCATCTTCTCATGCCCTCCTGCCTGCCTTGCACCACCCACCGTGGCTGGGTTCCTGAGCACCCAGACACCTCATGATTCCTTTGCCTTGCTCATCTCTTCATTCATTCATTCATTCCACATGCGAGGCAGTAAGCTCAATAGAGGTGAATCAGCTGTGAATTTTGCTCTTAATGGGTTCACATCTGAATGGGAGGAATAAGGCCCATTTTAAAATCATTGTAAGACAGCAAATGACAGTAATAGTTAACTAGAGCAGGATACTGAAAAGAGGCAAAGTGCTATGGGTCATTTAGAAAAAGGAGCTCACTTCCAGGGTGCATCCAGGAGGCCGCCATGGAGGAGGAGGCATTTGATCTATCTTAATAATGTTTGGATTGGAAGTTAAAATCCCCCAGGGGGAATCACATTTTCAGAGGGCACATGTTGGGCTAATGGTTGAGCATCAAACACACCAGCTGACCCTGTGGAATGATCTTTGGACTGCTAGGAAAGGTAGAGGAGGGTTCCGAGCCTGGCTGGAGGCTCCGAAATCACATTGCTGGTGTACAAGCAACAGCAGCCTCGCAAGTTTTCGCAGCAGGAGGCGGACCTGTGTTATGGTGAGTGGAGCCCTAGGCCTGCCTCCTCTGGCCCCTTTGCCCCAGGCCACGGCCCCCATGGTTGGCTCAGGTAAGGCTGTAGGCAGACCTCTACCAATGGGTCATGTGGGCAGGGGTGGTGGATGGAGGGAGGGGAGGTGTCACAGTCCCAGTTCAATGCTGAGAGCTGTGACTTGGGCTGGAACAGCTTGCCTTCCAGCCTTCACGTAGGTCAGCCTGGGCCATTTGACTTCTAGTGGGCGGCACCCTCCCTGGCCTCTGGGCCTTGACGCATGCTGTTTCCTTTGAATGTGCTTCTCTCTCCTCACCTGGTATAGGGGTCAGAGTCCTTGCAGGAAACAGATGGCCACCCAGAGGTTTGATTGAAGAGACTTAGGGAGGGGCTGTGTACAGGGGTGGGGAGCAGGGTGACCCCATAGAGGGATGCTGAGAGGCACAGGAACCAGCAGCACTGGGAGTGGGGAGAGGCCAGGGAGGGAGCAGCACCACCAGAACCTGGGGTTCTTAAATATCTATTTATTTACTTGGCTGCGCCGGGTCTTAGTTGCGGCATGTGGGATCTAGTTCCCCGACCAGGGATAAAACCCAGGCCCCCTGCATTGGGAGCGTGGAGTCTTAACCACTGAACCACCAGGGAAGTCCCAGAACCTGGGGTTCTGAAGGCAGAGGGATGCAGGGGCTGGGATCACAGAGCACAGGAGTGAGTGTCTGTGCCCTCCCCACCTTCCGATCTCCACTAGGGCTTCTAGGCCCACCCTTGGGGCCTGTGGGCAGCCTCTTGGGCTCTGAGCAGGGCAGATCCCTGAGAAAGAATCTGGAGGCCAAGGAAAAAAAGGGCTCCTGGTAGCTCCCATCTCCCTTAGGTTTTAGCACCATCCCCCTCTGCTGTCCTATCCCCCAGCACTAAGCACTTGTGGCCTGACCACACGCAGTGGACTGTGAACCCAGGACAGGGACAGGGTCTTCCCAGCCTTTCTTGGCAGCACCTGCTCTGGCCTGGCCCAGAGCATGGAGAATGTAAAGACGAAGCTGATAAACAGGGGTCGGGCCTTGGTTCAGCTCCTGCCTCCTTGTCAGTGACCTTGAGTGACCTTTCTGTGAGCCTCACGGTCCTCATTTCTAAAATGGGCATTAAAACCTAGCCTGCTGGGTCATTGATAGAATGAAATAGACCCATAGTCGGCAACAGAAAAATGTAGGGCCCTTCTCTCCTCACTTCTGTTGTGGGAAGGAAAGAAATGTGACCTTGTTATGGTCAAAGCACTAGAACAACATTATGAGAGATGATATCATTCATAACTTCCCCTTCCTAAGGTAAGTCTTTTTTCTTTTTTAATTTTTAAATTAAAAAAATTTTCTTGACAAGTAGTTGATTTACAATGTTGTGTTAGTTTCTGCTGTACAGCAAAGTGGCCCATATATATATATATTCTTTTTCATATTCTTTTCCATTATGGTTTATCACAGGTATTGAATAGGTCCCCTGTGCTATACAGTAGGACCTTGTTGTTTATCCATCCCATATATAATAGTTGGCATCTGCTAATCCCACACTCCCAGTCCTCCCCTCTCCCACCCCCCTCCCCCTCGGCAACCACAAGTCTCTGTGCTGTGAGTCTGTTTCTGTTTTGTGGATAGGTTCACTTGCGTTGTCTTTTAGATTTCACATATAAGTGATATCATATGGTATTTGTCTTTCTGTTGAGGTAAATCTTTTCTTTTTTGAATATTCCCTTCATTTTCTTTTTGTTGGCAGGAAACATCTAAAATTTTAGAAAAACTTTTTATTTTTTAAAGTTTTTTGGCCATACCGCATGGCATGTGGGATCCTAGTTCCCTGACCAGGGATCGAACCCGTGCCCTCTGCAGTGGAAGCGTGGAGTCTTAACCACTGGACCTCCAGGGACATGCCTAAAAAAAACTTTTTGTTTTTGAAAATATTTCAAATCTACAGAAAAATTACAAGAATAGGGTCACAAACTCCCATATATACTTCACCCAGATTCACCCATTATTGACATTTTACCATATTTACTCTGTCTCTGCGCGTGCACACACACACACAGTTACTATATTTTGCTCAGATAATCTGAGTCAGATGTAGACATCATGACCTTTCCTCCTGATCTTCAGTGTGATTCTCCAAAGAACAAAGACATTTGCTTACAGAACCATAGATTCAGGAAACTTAACACCGATGCAACACTATTATCTAATACATGGCACATGTTCAGATTCCGTCAATTGTCCTAAAATTGTCCCTTTTAGTGATTTTTCTGCTCCAGGATTTTACCCAGAGTCACATATTATTTTTGGTCATCTCGTCACTTCACTCCCCTTCAGTCTGGAATGGCTCCTCAGCCTGCATTTGTTCCTGATGCTGACAGTTTTGAAAAGTGCAGGCCAGTTTTGTAGAACGTCGCTTGATTTGGGGTTGTTTGATGTTGTCTTACCGTTAGATTCAGGTTATGTGTTTTTTAGCAGAAATATCATAGAAACAATGCTGTGTCCTTCTCAGTGCATCATATCAGGAGGCACATGATGTTGATTTGTTCCTTTACCTGTGACATTAACTTTGATTACTTGGTGAAGGTGGTGTCTCCCACCAAACTTCTCCACTGCAGTTATTGGGCTGTGATTATGAAGGTATTCAGCAGGGAGATACTATAAGAATGTATAAGTAACCTGTGGCCCATCTAATCTTCACCCGAAGTTTAAGCAACCATTGAGGATTTCTGCCTGAATCAATGATTGAAATGATGCTTGTAGAGTTGTAATTTTCTGTTGTTTCTTTTACATTTCATTTATTTATTTATTTATTTATTTTGGCTGTGCCATGCAGCATGCGGATCTTAGTTCTCTGACCAGGGATCAAACCCATGCCCCCTTCAGTGGAAGCATGGAGTCTTAACAACTGGACCTCCAGGGAAGTCTGTACATTTTTCACATTGTCATTCTTTGGTAAGGAAGAGATTTCCTTTCATCTTATTTATTTATTTGTTTATTTATCTGTTTATATTTATTGATCGGTATGGATTCACAGGTTCTTGTTTTAGTCAGTGAGTTATAATCCATTATTATCATTGTTTATTTTCATGCTGAAATTTCCCATATCTGGCCCATGGGAGTCCCTTAAGCTGACTCCTGTATTCTCTTGACAGTCCCAGGTTTTTTTTTGTGTTTATTGGTGTTATCGGCTGAATCATGTCCCCCACCCCCAACAAATTCATTTGTTGGAGTCCTAACCCCCAGTACTTCTGAGTGACTCTATTTGGAGGTAGAGATGATTAAGATTAAATTAGGTCACCAGGGTGGACCCTAATCCAATCTGACAGGTGTCATAAGAAGAGGAACACACAGAGGAAACACCCTATGAAAACACAGGGAGGGTTTCCCTGGTGGTGAAGTGGTTAAGAATCCGCCTGCCAATGCAGGGGAAACGGGTTCGAGCCCTGATCTGGGAAGATCCCACATGCCGCGGAGCAACTAAGCCCGTGCACCACAACTACTGAGCCTGCACTCTAGAGCCCGCGAGACACAACTGCTGAGCCCGCGCACCTAGAGCCTGTGCTCCACAACAAGAGAAGCCACCGCAGTGAGAAGCCCCCACTCGCCACAACTAGAGAAAGCCCACGTGCAGCAACAAAGACCCAATGCAGCCAAAAATAAAAACAAAAAACAAAAAAAACAAAAACACAGGGAGAAGACTGTTGTCTACATGCCAAGGAGAGAGACCTTAGAAGAAACAACCCTGCAGACACCCTGATCTCAGACTTCCAGCCTCCAGAACTGTGAGGAAATAAATGTCTGTTGTTTAAGGCACCCAGTCTGTGGTATCTGGTATTGGCCCATGCAGACTGATACAGTTGGCAATGTTTATACCTCTTGCTTTTGCAGAGTTGTACTCAGCACGAACCAATGACATGGTGTTTCCTTAACAGTGATTTCACATAAATTTGTCACCAAAATATTTATTGACCATCTATGGTGTCCCAGGCTCTAGTTGAGGCACTGGAGATCCCTCAAGGATCAAGACAAACCCAAATCCCTGCCCTCATGAGTTTATACTCCAGGGAAGGACACAGATAATCAAAGGTAAAGAAATAAATGATATAGTGTGTGAAATGGTGATGTGGGAGGAAAGTGAAAGCAAGGGAGGGGGCAGGGAGGGTTGGCATTTTAGATAGAGGAGGGGTCATTTGCCTATAGATCTGAAGGAGGTGAGGAAGGGAGTGTAAGTGTGTTTGTGACCCAAGATTCAGGCTGAAAATCTATGGCCATAGTCCACACTCATCACTTTAAGAGCCAGGAGCCGATTCCTTCCGGATGATAATTTCCCTGATGTTAGAATCTAGGGTGGTTTCCAACTTTTACTGGTATAAATCAAATCCCTGGGACAATATTTACAGCTAAATATATATATTTGGAATCCATTTGTCAAAGTGTGATTATCAGGTCTAAATGTGGGAGAGTTGATGTGACAGTGGATTCATGTTGCTAAATCGCCCTTACAAGTATCAGTAGTTGGAATCAATGGGCAGGTCCCCCGGCAGAGTGGTAAGACCATGCGGAATGTGCCTGCAATATCCATCTTGGCCACTAGATGTCAGTGCTTCACCACCTGTTCCAGGATGCTTTTTCTATGGGAATCAATTTGCTCCCTCAGGCAACACCAGCAAAGAGAAGGTCCTCTCTTTGTCGGAAGCCTCTGTCTTTTATAGAATAATGCTCAGCTTTCCCCTGATCTTAAACGCCATTCCTGAAAAACCTAAGACAAGTGTAAGATAAGGGGAAAAACTGCCCATATTGCTACCATCTGTATATAACCACTGTTATACACATTTGGTCCTTCTCTGGTGTACGAGTGAAAGAATAACAGCTCATGCTACTGTGTGTCAGGCACTGTCCTAAAGGTTTTCTATAGATATTAATGTAATCCTCACTATAGCTCTAGAGGGTTAGGGACTATTCTTTCCTGTATATCTATATATCTGTCTGATTGAGTTGTATTTCAAATATCATAATTTCTACCATTTAAGTTGTACAGTATAGTGGTTTTTCATATATTCATGAAGTTGTACATCCATCATCATGATTTAAATATAGAACATTTTCAACACCCCAGAAAGAAACCGTGCACATATTGGCAGTAAAACTCTACTCCCTTCCCTCCAATTAGAAAGGACTATTCAGGGCTTCCCTGGTGGCGCAGTGGTTAAGAATCTGCCTGCCAATGCAGGGGACACGGGTTCGAGCCCTGGTCCAGGAAGATCCCACATGCCACGGAGCAACTAAGCCTGTGTTCTACAACTACTGAGCCTGTGCTCTAGAGCCCTCGAGTCACAACTACTGAGCCCGCCTGCCATAACTACTGAAGCCCGTGTGCCTAGGTCCCGTGCTCCGCAACAAGAGAAGCCACTGCAATGAGAAGCCCGCGCACCACAACGAAGAGTAGTCCCTGCTCACCACAACTAGAGAAAGCCCACGTGCAGCAAGGAAGATCCAACACAGCCATAAATAAATAAATTTATAAAAATAAAATAAATAAATTGCATTTCTCTGATTAAAAAAAAGGACTATTCATTTTTTAAAAGGTATTTATTTATTTATTGTAGTAATAACATTTAACGTGAGATCAACTGTCTTAAAAAAATGTCAAGTGCACAATACAGTATTGTTAACGATAGGCACCAAGCCGTACAGCAGATTTCTAGAATTTACTCAGCTTGTGTAACTGAAACTTCATACCAGATGAATAGCAACTCCACATTTCCCGCCTCCCTGACCCCTGACAACCATAATTTTACTCTCTGCTTCTATGAGTTTGACTATTTTAGATAACTTATATGGGTGGAATCATACTGTATTCGTCCTTCTGGATTTGTCCTGCTTATCTCACTTAGCATAACGTCCTCAAATTTCATCTATGTTGTTGAAAATGGCGATTTCCTTCTTTTATAAAGGCTCAATAATATTCCATTGTATATCTCTACCACATTTCCTTTATCCATTCAACTGTTGATGGAGTAAGTTGTTTCTACATCTTGGCTATTGTGAATGATGTTGCAATGTACATGACAGGACAAAAATCCCCTTGAGATTATGATTTTAATTTTTTGGAATACATACAGAGAAGTGGGATTGCTGGATCAAATAGTAATTCTCTTTTTAAGTTTTTGAGGAACCTCCATTCTGTTTTCCAGCGGCTACACTATTTGACATCCCCACCAACAGTGTACAGGGTTCCACATCCTCGTTAACACTTGTTATCTTTTGTTTGTTTGTTTTTTGCGGTACGCGGGCCTCTCACTGCCGTGGCCTCTCCCATTGCAGAGCACAGGCTCCGGACTCGCAGGCTCAGCGGCCATGGCTCACGGGTCTAGCCTCTCTGTGGCATGTGGGACCCTCCCAGACCGGGGCACGAACCCGTGTTCCCTGCATTGGCAGGTGGACTCTCAACCACTGCGCCACCAGGGAAGCCCCTCTTTTATTTTTGATAATGACCATCCTAATAGATGGGAGATGGTATCTCATTGTCATTTGATTTGCATTTTCTTGATGATTAGTGAGGGAGGAGCTATCTTAACCCCAAATTTACAGAATAGGAAACTGATGTCCAGAGATGAACTTATCAAGGTCACATGACTGGTAGGGGTCAGAGGTGGGATTTGAACCCAGGCAGAAAAGCTCCAGGATGTACATTCCTGGCGAGTACTCTGCACTGTCTTCCGTGTGCTTAGCAAACCTGGGATCATGCTGTTTTGTATTCTGTTCTTTTCTCTCAATGTCATATTGGAATGATTTCTCATAACATTAAATATTCTGCTGAAACACAATTTTAAGGCAGTTGGTTGCATGATGGTCTATCTATGCTGTGGACACTTTATGTTTAATGGGCCGTCGGATGTCCCAGATTTTCCCTTTTGTAGGAGACTCTGAGGGCTACATCCCTGCTTATTTATGTTTGAAGGTGCTTCTCTGATCATCGCTTTAGCATAAACCTTAGAAGCAAAATTACTGGGACAAAGACTATACATATTTTAAGAACAAGTCATCTCCAAAAAGATTGTACCAATTTACACTCTTTCAAGAAGGTTCAAGATCTATCTTTTTTCTGTTTTTTCTACCTTTTCTCTCACCCTGCATTGGGTAAAGGATAAAAGTGGAAGGCGGGAGAAGATTGTTGCTTTGAAGATCAGACTTTGGGACTTCCCTTGGAGGGCCAGTGGTTAACAGTCCACGATTCCAATGCAGGCAATGTGGGTTTGATCCATTGTTGGGGAACTAAGATGCCACATGTCATGCAGCTTGGCCAAAAAAAAAAAAAAAAAAGAAGTTGATGATCAGAATTTATCCTCATGTTGGTAGCACAGGCTACAAATATAGAGCCTCAGGAACAGTGGGCTCATTAACTGACACAGCTCCAGACCTGGCCTTAGGCTCATCTAGGGAAGCAAAGCCTGACTTTTTCTGCTTGATATTATGGCAATAAGCCATGCTGACACCATATGTCTCCCGACATGGATGCAGCAGTGCGTTCTAGTGGAAGCATCTACTAATTCATCCATTCATTTATTCAACATGTATTTATTGAGGGCCTACTATGTGCCTGTAACCAGTACTGGAGCCAGAAGTTTGGAGGAGACTTACCTCATCTGTACAGTGGGGGTCATGCCCCGCAGGGGCTCATGGGGAGACAGTGAAATGGCATACGTAATTAACCAGAGCTATTATTCTTACTCTTATTGGTAGTTTCTCCCCAGTAGAGACATTGCTTAGGGTTCTATGAAGACCACTTGGAAAATGAGTTTGACAAACTGTTCACTTGAGTCTCCATTAAGCCCAGTGCATGATATTTACTGTTTAAAAAAAAAATGCCATTTCTGCTCTCACCTTTTCCCCCTTTATCAGCTTTGCAACCAGTCCTCCTTCACCCCCCTCAAGCCGATCATAATCCAGTGCCATCCCAGAGGGACCAGGCACACGTAACCGTGGACATACGGCAGATCTGCACAGAGAAGTTAACTGCAAGGCTTAGAGGTGTGTTTCAGGGTGCGGTGACAAGACTGAAGTTAATGCCCTCCTCTCACCCTACTGCAGCCTTTCCCTGGTCCCTGAAGAGGGAGCCCCTCACTCCTCTGGCCCCCTACCCACACCTGTGTTGTTTTCTCCATCTGGCCCTCCCCATTGGGGGTTGTCTCTTTATCTGTCTCCATGAATCGGTGGTGGGTTGCTAACCCAGCCCCTATCCCTGGGGTCCACCACAGCACCTGGCACATAGTAGGTGCTCAGTAAATTTGTCCTGAATGAAAAGATGAGGAAGGAAGGGAGTCGTCCCTTTGCTGATTTGTCTTGCCCGAGTAAAGGCCCATACTGTGCATTGCGTCGGGTGTGTTTTCCACCTTATTCTTTCCTGCTCCTTCTCTGATGTGGGTCTCCCTCCACCTCTGAGCCCTGCTGTCCCCAGCCTGGGCCTCTGCTTCCACGGCAGCTCGAACCAGTGGTTTGTAGCTCTGCCCCTGGAGGAAGCTCAGAAAGGCTGAAGGCTTAGTGCACCCTGGGGCCCCTTTACATGCGTGGCATCCTCCCCAGCAGCCTTGGAGGCCAAGGGAAGGAGCATGCTGGGCCCTGGAGGGGTGGGCATGGCTCAGGGATCCACACGGCCCATCACTTGGGAAGTGGGACTGGAAAGGACACGGCAGGTGTGGGTGGCAGAGAGCTGGTGACTGGGGTGGGGGGACAAAGGGGAACCATCTCAGCTTGAAGGGGCTCACCCAGAACCCCCATGGAGCAGAAGCCCACTGCTAAAGGTCCTGTGAGATGGGAAGGGTAGAATCTAGTTTTATTACCTGCTACCATCCTTCTGAAAGAGGAGGGGGCGGAGTTGGTGGGGCCATCACAAACTCTTCCACTGTCTAGAACACCCCCCCCACCCCGCCCCACCCCTCCCCACCCCTTCCTTGGGGGCTGCCTCGCCCCAGCTGCAGTCACGTGGTGCTGGAAGAGACTGTCAGTCACGTTGGGCAGGGCCACGTGATCAAGTAAAGCCAATCATAGTACCCCCAAGCCCCCCGCCAGGATGGTTGGTCCAGGGCTGGACACATGATCTGAGGTGGACCAATCAGAGCCCTCCTTGGTATCCAGAGGTTTCTCTGAGCTTCTTTCCTTACGGATTACACGCGTTAGGGATATATGTGCAGAAGTGTGAGGGAGGATAGTTGTCAGACTAAGAGAAACAAAGATGAGAGACGGGAAAGAGTGAGGGAGAGAAAGAGGGAGCTGATGGCTTCTGAGTTCTTGGGTCCAGTCGCTGAGATCTTTGCATCTGCTGTGGTTCCCGTGTCCTGGATCCCCAGTGTCCTTCCAGTAAGTCTCCCCTTTCCTTGAAGCCAGCTGGAGTTGGGCTCCTCTCACTTGTGGTTCAGACCAGGTTCTAGATCCTGCCTGATTATGATGCACCTCCCCGACCCAAAGAGAGGCACCCATTTGTATTAGCACCGTTGAGAATGGAAACTTTTATTCTTTGCTGAGAGTGGGGCTTCGCAGAGCACCAAACACAGTCCACCGCCATCCCTGGGTGGGAGTGCCCTGCGTGTGAGTGAGTGTGTGTTTGGAGGGGGCCTGACGGATTGCTGAAGCCGCCCCAGCCTTTACACTGCGGGAGCCAGGCCAACCCTGTTTTTTCCCCGATCGTAAGCCGAGAAATACAGCCTCAGGAAGACGTCGCCCAGGATCCAGGTCTCCGACCGGCTCAGGTTCTCTGTGCCCCCTTCAAAGCTGCTGAGGCAGAAGCCCCGAAGGCTCTGGGGGAGACGGAAATGCACACCAGTGAGCCTGAGCCCTTACCTGCCACCCTCTCGGCATCCAGAGCCGGCAGCTTCTCGGTTTTATTTCCCTCCTTTGGTAAGAACCAAGAGGCTCTCTCAGCAGCTGCGGAAGTGGGGTGCCCATCCAAGACCAAGAACGGCCAAGACATGTGGTTGCCATGAGGGAGAGGGGCTGGGGGAGGGGAGGTCTGGGAGTTTGGGGTTAGCAGATGCAAAGTACTATAGAGAGGATGGGTAAACAACAAGGCCCTACTGTAGAGCACAGGGAGCTCTATTCAAGAGCCCGTGATAAACTGTAGTGGAAAAGAATATGAAAAAGAATACAAACACATGTATAACTGAGTCAGTTTGCTGTACAGCAGAAATGAACATTGTATATCAACTATACTTGAATAAAATTTTGAAAAAGAGAGCAAGAATGGCCTGTAATTCCCCTCCTACTGTGCTGTTTCTTTCCTTGTGACCCAGGCTCGCTGTTTTCTCTGCAGGGAATGCCTTTGCTTTTCCCTCTTCCCCACGACCCGTTCTTAGAGACTGTGCTCAGCCCCTCTAGGAAGCCTTCCTGGCCCCCCGCTCACCCTCGCTGGCCACTCCAGGCCGGGTTGGGTGACTTACCTTGGTTCTCCCCTTGTGTATAGCCCTCATCACTCTGATCTGATCCCGGCACCCCTTGGCTCAGCCCCCGGGGGTGCCATTTGCATGGGGTCCAGCGTAGATTTGCCTCGACCCACGCAGGCCTCCTCGTGCCTCCATGAGGCTGGAGGTCTAGCATGACTGAAATTCCCTCTCTTCCTCAAAGCCTTCTTTGAGCCCATCAGCCTCCTCTGAACTCCCATAGGGAGCTGACATTAAGCCTCAACCCTGTGCAAGGGCCATGCAGTCACTGTGCACCCTTAATTCACGTGACCATGCAGCCTCCCCACAGAGGGGTCTGGTACCCCAACTCACAGAGTGGGAACTGGGGCTTAGCAAGGGGAAGTTGCAGGAGAGGACTAGGGTAACCATGTAACTTGTCATCCAAACCAGGACACTTTCGAGGTGGGAGGGAGACGGGTAACCATTGTGGTGGGACAACACACTGAGACTGTGCCCACCCGCCCCACTTGTCCCTTGGCCTACAGCAGGGTTTGCTAGAGCTGACTTTCCGTGTCCATCCATCTGAGGGCTCTGGTTGGACTGAAGCTCTTTGAGGGCAGAGGCCCTTCGTGCTCCCTTCTCCTCGTGCCTCGCACCAGGCCGGCACTGGGTGGTGGTCCATTATTTCAGGATGATGGAAGTCCCAGACCACCCCTTACTCTCAACTGGTTGCTTTTGTGGGAGGCACTGGCCCAGCCACAGGGGCTCCGTGGCATCTGCAATGGTGTGGCTTGGCCTGCAGAGGGCCCCCTCCTGCAAGCAGTAGCCCGAGGGTTCCTGCAATTCCACCAGGGTTGGCCATTCACCTTTCTGATGTAGGCTTGAGGGGGCACTGGGTAGTCCTTGCCGTTGATGGTGAAGATCATGGTAGGCAGGCGTGACAGAGAGCTACATGGAACCGCGAACTGTGAGGGAAAGAGGGAGAGGGGTCGGCCCAGGGGACCCCTGGTGTGTGGAGAGCCCCGGGGTGACCCTGTGGCATGACCCTTCACCTCGTGACTGATAGGCTTGGCGTTGATGAGCGTGTGGAGGGCGGTGACCAGTTTACTTGGGCCAAGCACCAAGGAGGTCCCGGTATCCAGAATGGCCTGGCAGCCGTGGAGACAACCAAAAACCACACCGTTCATGGTGATGCTGAGAGACAGTGGGACAAAGTGGACACCAGGATCACTGTGAAGTCTTCCCCTTCGACTGCCCCCCTCCCTGAGTGTCTCCCTTCAGCTCATGCCCTGACTCTGTTTTCCTTTGCTCTGGTCACCTAACCTTCGCTGACTTCCTTTCAGTTCCTGAATGCATCAGGCTCTTTGGTGCCTCAGGGCCTTGGCATGTGCTGGTCGCCCTTCCTAGAAGACCCCCATCCCCTTTGTCTAGCTAATTTCTCCTCATCTTCCAGGTTCCAGCTCACTTGTCACTTTTTCAGGGAAGTCTTCCCCTCCGAGACTAGATCAGGCTCCTGTCTTGGTCACTCTCTGTAGACTCTTCCTCATTTCTAGCATGTACCGAAGTGGCAATTCATTATTATGTGTGTGACTCGTTTCATGTACGTCTGCCTTACTAGATATTAAGGGCAAGTTGTAGCCTCAGTGCCTCTCTCAAGTGCCTAGCACACAGCGGATGCACAATGTATGTTTGTTGAATGAATGAATGAATGAAACAATGGATGAGGAACAGCCAGAGCCCTGTATGTGCTGTGTAACCGATAATGGGTCAACCCACACAGTGAAGACACAGGTTCTCCGGGGCAGCAGATGCTGAGAGCAGGGGTGTCGGAGACACAGGCTGCCCTGGGAGAGGTTGTCTCCCAGCGTGGCCCACTCACACAGCTCAGACACTGAGAGCCCTGGCCAGGCGATGCCTGAGCTAGCCCAGGGAGCCTCCAAAGGACACGTAAGCTTTTGTCTGAGCGTATCACTCAGAATCCCGTCGATTATTGCCCCTTGTTCTCAGGTCACTCCTGGATCCCGGCTTCCTGATTCTCTCTGTCACAGCCCCTGCCCCACTGTGTGCCCGGGATGGGGGTGGCTATGGGTGGGGGGAGTGTCTCAAGAATGCGGCCAATCTCTCTCCACTGCCCGGGAGTTTCTCCCTTAGGAAACCAGTTTTCCTGGTTTGTCCAGGACTTTCCCTGTTTTGAAACTGGTAGTTTTGTGTAGTGAGAACTCCTAGACAGTTGGTCAACTTATCACAACCCTGTTCAGGCTGGTGAAATCCTCCCTGATCCTCTTTTCACTGCACTTTAGGGTCTTCAAACCGTGCTTCCTGCCTCACAGCATGGTGGGTGCAGCCCTCTTGGGCTGCACACGTCTCTCTGAACCCTGTTCAGGACCGTGGTCAGAGCCCTGGTCAGGGGCCTGGGGTGATTATGAACCCACGTGTGGTGTGTGTATCTGTGTGTCTGTGTGCGTGTATGTGTATCTGTGTGTTTGTGTATGTATCTGTGTGCCTGTGTGTGTTTATACGTGTGACTTTGGGGGTGGAGCATATGTCTGTGTGTGTGACTGTGTCTGTGCATTTATTTGTGTGTCTGCATGTGTCCGTGTGCACGTGTGGGAGCATCACTTGGGGTGGCCCTCAGAGGGAGAAGCTTACCGGTTCATGGTTATCTGCCAGTAGTGAGGTTGGGACACTGGTATCCACTGGAGCTTTCCTTTGTAGTACCTGTGGTCCACCCCGCCTAACATCACCGTGCTGCCATTCTCCTTCCGGCTAGGAGAGAAGGAAGAGGCAGGGCTCGTCGTAGGAGTATAACGGCAGGCACTCTCTCAGGGCTGTGCTTCTCCACCCACCCGAGGCACTATTAGGGTCCCCATTTTACAGAGATGGAAATTGAGGCCCGGAGGGATTGAGGACCTGTCCGAGGTCGGGCACCGACTAATGAGTGGCACAGAAGGGGTTCGAAGCTGGGCAGCCTGGCGGGGCCCCGACCACCCACCCTTCTGAAGAGGGCCTGGTCCCCTCCAGCAACCAGAGTGCTCAGAGATACCCTCAGAGGACACCGTGCCGGAGGGGTCTGGCTGCTCCCTCGCCTAGCCTGTCATTGTTCAGAAAAGCCGAGGCCCGAGGGCTCCAAGGGTGTGGGTTCAGGTTCACCCAGGGTTGGCGTCACCAGCATGTGTGACCTGTGCCATCCATGGGGCCTCACACTCAGCAGGGCCCTGCCCCCCTGCTATCCCTGTCTTGAAATTCCTAATACTTTTTGAACAAGAGGTCCCACGCTTTCATTTCGCAGTGGCGCCTACGAATTGTGTAGCTGCTTCTGGGCTCCTGGTAAAATGTTAGTGAGGAGGACACATTCCCGCCATCCCTCTCCTTCCTCCCATATCAAATCCATCAGCACATCTTGTTACCTTTTCCTCCAACCTGTATCCTGACACCTTCCACCGCTCTCCCTCTTCCTTCACACCCCCTGGACCAATCTGCTGCCCCTGAGCCCATGAACATGGTTGTGTTCCCATAAAACTTTATTTACAAAAACCAGTGGCAGGGCCAGATGTGGCCCTGGCGCCATAGTTATCCCGGGCTAGACTGTCTCTCAGGAAACTTCTGGATCAGGTGGCTACAACTTTTCATGCAACTGAAAGCATCTTACAACTGACTTAGAGAGCTTGTCCAGTTCAGACTTACGTGCTCAAGTAGAAGGCAAAGACAGGCTGAGAAATGAGGCCTCGTCTCTTCAGGTTGTCGAAGACGGGGACGGTCCCTTGGATGGCGAGGCTGCGGTAGCCTAAGCCCAGGATGCCATCGAAGGGTGCATGCTCCAGCCCAAACTGCAACTTGCTCAGGGCAAACGGCTGGACCACATCGACAAGTTTCCCGATCTGTGGGAGAGGAGAATGTTCCCACATAAAGGTTTGGGAAGTGGGGCTGGGACTGGGCTGGGATGGAGATGCCATGAGCACCACAGAGAACTGAGGCCAGGCTGTGCCCTGGGTTGACCTCAGATATTTAGACCAAGCTGAGAGTGGAATTTGGGTTCCATTTGAGCGGGGCTGTGGCTTTTAACCAACACCTGCCCATCCTGCAAACACCATGTGAAGTGAGTCAAATTGGCCACATGCTTTCTGTGCAGGTGGAAAAACAGGGACTCAACAGGACCAAATGGTTCCCACTTGAGGACAAAATGAGTAGACAGCAGGATAGTCTTCTCTTTGGCATCACTATGATCTGATGACAGAAATGGACTGAATTCATTGCAGTGCATTGTGGATTTTGCATCCGCCCAGGAAGACAGAAGCCCATTATACAATTTCGCTGCCAGGGTGCTTATGAAAATTCTGCTTGGGAAACATGCTTTTGGGGATGTGCGTCTGCGTGTGTGTGAGAGAGAGAGAATACTCAGGCCCTTTGGGGGATGCAGGCTATAGTTTTTACTAGACTCTCAAAGGCCCCCTCTAGGGGGCTCCCATTTATCAGGCCCCTCCCACATCTGTGGCCCCCTGCTTTCACTGTCTGGCTTCCCGAAGCCCTCAGTTCCCCGCAACGGCCCAAGAGCAGTTTTATCCTCTCCCCAAATACCGCACACCTGCATGAATCCTGACTGGCCAGCCCAGCTCCACTGTTTACCTGATGCATGAACTTGGCAAGGCCCTGGCTTTCTGCACCGCAGTTCCCTCATCTGTATAATGGAGCTAATCATAGTACTTGCTATGTGGGGTTGCTGCAGGAGTAAACGAGTTGTTACCATGAAAGTACCTGGCACAGCCTGAGGATATAAGGGTGGGTGCTTTTTCCTCCTCTCTCCCTGCACCCGGCAAAATGAACCTTGAGCTGCTCATGGGCAAGGCAGCTGCAAATCCACACCCCAAGCCACTCTCTGGGTCAGCCATTCTGGGAGTTTGTATGTCAGCAGGGACACTGTCTCCCCAGGGACACAACACTGTGGGGTGGGCGGCCAGCCACTAGGGGACTTTGGGAAAGACGGGCCCTCCCAGTTGGCCCTGCGTCTGCTTTGTAAGCTGCGGTTGCTCCAGGGCCAGGCCTGACTCAGCTTCTGGTTTGCAGTTACCCGAACAGTGTCGTAGCCAAGAAATCCAACCATCCTCCCGGAGCCGTAGGTGAGGTCGACGGGCAGGCCCGAGAGCCGGAAGGTGGTGGACGCGTGAGGGTTGAAGACCTTGTGTTTATCTGCGGACACAAGAGATGTGTGTCCGTCAGGTGCCAAGGAGGGAGAAGGGGGTGGGAGGGGGAGTACAAGATGGGTGGGGGGGGCAGGTACTCACAGCAGGGGACACTGTCGCAGTAGGTGGAGGGCACCCACAAGTCAGCTGAGCCGGTGTCAAAGATGACCTTGAACTCCTGAGGTGGCGTTCCAATGGTGATGTTGCCGACATAGGCTAGCTACAGGGGCCGGGGAGGGGTGGTGTGGTCAGACCTGGCTGCCCTGGCCGCCCTCGATTCCCAGAGTGCTGCTTCCCTCGAGGTGTCCCGTGTCTCCTGAGATCACTTTCCAACCGCCCCACCTCACAGCCTCTGCTCAGACGGGTGCCTTCATTTGATTTTTTTCTTTTATTTCCTCCATGCGGGCTCTTAGTTCCCTGACCAGGGATCGAACCCGGTCCTCCTGCAGTGGAAGCGCAGAGTCTTAAGCACTGGACCTCGAGGCGAGTCCCTGTGCGTTCATTTGAGAAACTCTCCAGTCTCCCCTTTAAGGCCCAGCCTGTTTCTTTCTCCAGCTGGTCCTCCTAGGTCACCCCAGGCCACCTCCTCTAAACTCAGACCATGTCCTATCACCACCACGCTGCTGGCCCTTTTATGTAACATGTATTTACTCTTTGCCTATCACTCAGGCTGTCGTATGCATTCTTGACGAAGAGGCGAGACCTTTTTGTAAAATCAATAACCATAGTGTTAGATTTTTATGGCGTCACAGACCACAGGGGCGCAGTAATTTTTTACTGGTGTCCTTCTTGAATCTGCAGAGGCTGAACTTTGTCTGCCTTGGGTTTCAATTTTGACTTGCAGTTGGCTTTATCTTTTGATCAGACATGGCTCACCTTTCATCTGTAACTCAGGGGCTCACTTAGTTCAGGAGGAACAATCTCCCTCAAACTAATGACATATCTTTGGCAAGAAATGGATGTTTACCTGCCACCTGGTCATTGCTGAGCCCAGTTACCACCGACCAAGAGTTGAGGATGAGAGTGCCTTCTTCTCTGGGAATGGGGTCCCTATTCCCCAGTGTTTCTGCTTCCTGCAGGAGCCCTAGCCCCACCACACCGCCTGGCGCCTCCAGATGAACCCCAGTGCCAGGCCAGAGCACCAGGGGGCGCTGTAGAGTGCCATCCGCCCAACACACTCACATCCAGGTAGTTCCTCAGGGGATGAAGAGACAATTTCGAGTCATGAGCGACATTCTGGGACCTGTCGTCATTGTTCCTCTTCAGGAAGTTTGTCAGCAAGCTTTTTTCCCTGAGGGTTTCTCGCATGGTCTTCACCTTTGTTAGAGGGATTCTTTCACCGAGCATTGGGAAAAGGAAACAAAGAAAGGGCAGCAATCAGCTGTCTGTGTTATAGTATGACTATCATACCTTGCATTGTAATGGCACCGTGTATATTCCAAGCATTTTTATAAGTGTCCTCTCATTATCAGGACGCTATGCAAAGAAGATGGCAAATACCTAGCTTTGAATACAGGTTGTGTTGTGTAATCTTGGGTAAGCCATATGACAATTTGCAGTCAGTTTCCCCATGGGTAGGTAAAAACATGGAATATAATAACCCCCATCGCCATATAGAATGCTTTGGGTATTAAGTGAGATGATGTATATAATGTACCTGATATGTAAGAAGTGTCAACAATAGCAGCCATTCCCATTGCTATTGTCATCCCATTGTATCTTTTTCTAAGAAGTTCTGGGAAGGAGTCCGAAGGGGGATCATTATCCTCTTTTTAGAGGGAGGAATTTGAAATGCAGGGATTTGTGACTTGGCTGTGGTCACACTGCTTGTTTGAGGTAAATCAGCCTCGAAGTAGCCTCCCAGATCTTTCTCCAGGGTTCAAGCAGAAGAGAGGGGTGAGAGAGGAAGCCAGGAGATGGGGAGTAAATTAGGGAAATTAAGAAGCTAGAGAAGCAAGGAAGAGTCAAAGTAGAAAAACAAAACAAAACAAAACAAAAAACTGAAAACTCAGAGAGTTCTGCATGCACAGAGACATCCAAAGAGGATGGAGAGATAAAAGAGAGAGATACAGAGATGAAGACACATCACATACACACAGAAATGGAGAGAGGGCAGAGAGAAGACCTAGAAGCAATCACAGGAGAAATGCTGTTCATAGGACCACATTTACAGTTGCACAGGGTGTGCACTGAGCAATTCCAAGGAGTGCCATTTTCACATAGGTCATGATGTGACTGGCACCCCCAGAGTTGTGCAGCCCTGCAGGCCTACCCCAAGACCCTTGGGCCCCATGTTGCCCATGGCAAGGTACTCATCAATAAGTGAGACTTGAACTTCAAGACTGTCAGGGAATGATTACTTTCCCTTCTAACCCTGATGGGTGGAAGAATAAGAGGACAAGGAAAACCCCAGAAAGAGAGATGATGCCACTTACAGTCCCCGTACTTACAGGACTAGGCACTCTGAGACGGCCACCAGCCCAAGGATCCCAAGCCACTTCATGCTTCTTTCCTGGGTCCAAGTACTCAGGAAAGAGTGAGTTCTGAGCATGCAGTGGTGGCCAAGGGCTCCGAGATATATACTCTCTGACATGCTCTAATTGTCCCCTTTAGGCCACTAATGGATCTGATTAGAAATACGAAACTCTCGATAAAATCTTTACCTCCATCAGTGTCTGTGGGGAGTGGACTTGGAAAATTCTCAGAATACAGAGATTTCTACTGTAATCTCTTCCTTGGGGCTTGGCTGAAACTAAACTAAACTGCACGGACTAACTAAGAGTGGGGAGACTGTTGCCAACTTGGAGATAAAACACTGCTAACAACGTGATAAAAGTAAATGCTAGGGGCCATGCTTGACATTTGACATTCATGATCTCATGTGGTCTTCTGAGCAACTTCATGAAGTGTGTGTTGCTGTCCTCAGCTGGAGAGGAGATTGCTAGGAGGAAAAGAGTTCAAATGGCAAAGTGAAGACTTTAGGGGCAGCCCAGTGACATATGAGTGGCTTTACGTAGTGGGACAGATGGTGCAGATCAGGGGCACCTAGTATGTCAATCTGCATCAAAGATCTGGGCTAGCATAGTATTACAATTTCACACTTCCACTATTGAAGAGAAATGTGATACATGCATCCACAAGATACTTTATATCGTCCAACAAACATACACGGAGGACCCTGTGTGCTAGGGTCCGGGGTAGATGCTGGAAAGTCAAAGTCAAGTAAGACACAGGAGGTCCTTATCTTCAGGGAGCCTAGCAGTCGAGGGCAGTTCTCACAAACTCATGACCCAGGAGGCAAGAGAAATGAATGGAAGGGCTGGGCGGGCATCAGGGACACAGGGCAGCACATGCCCTACCATTGGGGGGAGTCTCTCCTCAGCTCCCACCAGCGGCTGCCATCCTGGAAAGCAGGCTGGTTGGCAAGTTTTCAAGAGAAGTCAGAACTCTGGATATTTATGTAAAATACCCTGATTTTAAATGTTAGTGACTAAATTTTTTTTTTTTCAAAAAACATAGTGTGAGCCAAACGTCAAACAACTAACTGTGTGCTGGATTCAGCCTGCAGGCTGTGCAGGTTTTTGTTTCTGGCCTATAGGTAGGAGTAGAGAGGGAACAGAGAGGGGGTTCAATTCATGTTGGTCGAGTGAGTAAGAGACCGAATGCATCTTAACCACGTTAATTTTCCTTCCTTTTGTAAAGAAAGATTACCAGGGTCATATAAACCAATGAATTTAATAATGTCCACTTGCTGAGCATCTGATATAATTCCCCACTAGGATCCATGCCTTGAAACATTTTCTCTACCAAACCAAGCATACAGAGAAATCACTTTTAAGTGTCTTATCAGTCAAAGAAGACAAAAAAGACCACTCAGAGCTCCTGCTCAGCCTGAGATGAACAGGGCTACCTGTCAAACTGTTATTCCAGCCAAAGTAAAGATGATGGAGTTTTTTGGTTCCTTCCAGGATTCCCAGGGCTTGGGTGTTCCAGCGTGAGATCTATCCAGGCCTGTCCCTTGGGTAGAACAACGGGAGGTTGGCCTGGTCACCAGGTGGGTGATAGATTGGGTGCAGCGGCTTCCTACTCATTTTTGCACATTGTGAAAATTCAGTCTTGGTGGTTCAGTCCCTACGGAGGGGATCTGACGGCAACTAGCAAGTGACACACACTATACCATTTAGCTCAGCAATTCTACTTCTAGGGATCTATGCCAAAGATACACTGGCAAAAATATAAAAAGACATACGTAGAAGCCATTCACTGCAACACTGTTTGTAAAAGCAAAAGATTTGAAACTTACCTGTAGTGACCATCCGCGAGGGAGCGTTCAATAAGGCATAGGGCATCTGAACTACTGGGCATAATGCAGATGGAGAGAGGCGTGGAATGGTTGAGATCTTCAGGGTGTACTGTTTAGTTTTTAAAAAAGGGGAACCAGAAAAGTGCTTATAGTTTGTTACGTTTACATAGACATATATGTCTATTTTCAACAAGAAAGAGTGGAAGAATAAACCAAAAACTAAAGAAAAAAATGTAATTTATGGGGGAGGGGCAGGGACGGAAGTGAGATTTTTCTTGTTTTATAGTTTGACTTTGCAACCATGTAAATATGTTCCAGAATCAAAAAAGAGATAAACAAACACATCTGTCGAAATTGAGAACTAAGACAAATGAGCCTAATTCTATCAAGTTGGTGACCTAGCGGCACAAAACAAAACAGTACTTAAGTGGCTTTAAAATGCAGAATTTTGACCTACATTCAGAGTGGGATATCTTCTAAGGACAAAGACAAACAAACAAACAAACATAAACATCCTCCCTCCAAAACCAAACCGAAAACAAAAAACCAAAGAGATCTGATACTATATCCAACACCTTATTGTTGTTGATATTGCTACTGTTACTTTGAAAGTATCTTATGTATGTTACAGGTTAAAGCAAGTAAGTAACTAATGCTAATGTTGTCAGGAAGCACGACTTCCAGTGGAAGAGAGAAAAGATGTTTACGTATAAAACAAAAAGCTTAAGTAAAACCTTGCAGTCTGAAAACTTGAATTGGAAGTATAAGTTTGGACCAATTAATTATTTTCCTTTTTTTTTTTTTTTAAAGAAAATCTGTGCTTCCTGGCTCTGCTCTCGGAAAATCCCTGAAGCAATGGCAACATGATAACAGTGACTAAGCGACTATCCTGAGGACAATCTTGTGGCCTCTAAACACCATTTCCCACCAGAGGATCCAGAGATTCGTGAAGAGATGGTTGATTTCAGGGCTGGGCCAAGAAATGCACAAGATAAGCCTGAGAATCTTGAAGGACCAGAAAGGTGAGGGCCTTCAAAGATTACCCGGGGCTGGACAAAAAGTTTAGGAATCCATATAAAGAGGCCAAAGTGGGACAATTTTAGCATCACATCAAATTGACTGAAACAAAATTAAATATATTAAAAACCATGACTGGGACTTCCCTGGTGGCACAGTGTATAAGACTCTGCGCTCCCAATGCAGGGCGCCTGGGTTTGATCCCTGGTCAGGGAACTAGGTCCCACATACCACAACTAAGAGTTCGCATGGTCTCTGAGGCGGGAGTGCGAGCAGGGGCGTCAGCGTCGGGCCCAGCGGCTGGAGGCCAGACTCACCACACACACCACTCTCTTTTGAAAGGGTAAGAAAAAGAAGAGGAAGAGAGAGAAACTACAGGAATCTACATCAGTTTTATGATGGCAGACATCCAGCTTCATTTGATGACACATCCAGCACCAAGCAGTCTTTCTGTCACATGAGACTGAAACCCCCGCCAGGTGGAAGAGGTTAACTGTCTGCTGCTCACAAGCACGGAGACTCCAGACCGGTTGGAACCTAAAGTTTGATGATCTTGACTCCTGATTACCTCACCACCAGCCTCTCAGAAGAATGTCCATGAGCGGATCACATACCCCCAAGCCCCCCTCCCTCACCCTGTCTTTAAAAACTTTTCCCTGAAAGCCTTCGGGAATTTGGGTCTTTTAAGCACTAGCTGTCCTGGCCTCCTTGCTTGATGCCCTTCAGTGAACGCTGCACTTTCCTTCACCAGAGCCCAGTGTCAGTAGATTGGCTTTACAGCGCCTGGGCAAGCGGACCCAAGTTTGGTTCGGTAACATCTTCAGGTGAGAGCAGTTGACGTGCCACGGTTTGGAATCATTAGCCTGGATCAGAATCACCTGAAGGGCTTGTTAAGTCCCAGCGTAATGGGCCTCACGTGCAGAGCCTTTCAAAATAAATAGGTTGGGGGCGGAGCATTTGCGCTTCTAACAAGTTCCGGGAGGGAGGGCGGTGCTGTCGATGCCAGGACCACGCTTAGAGAAGAGCGGAGCAAGAGAGGTTAGTGCTTATAAAGATTTCTATATTATCCAACTTCAGCTACTAGCAACCTAGGAACAGTCTTGCTTTATGTATATCCCTACCCCGTCCTCCTAGCAAATTGTTTTGAAATGAATATCAGAAATTGTTATTTTGTTTGTAAATGTATCAGTACTTATCTCTAAAATATAAGAACGTTATTTTCTTCATTGTTTTATGTTAATATATAGAAATGCGATTGATTTTTGTGTGTTTATCTTGTGTGACCTCACAGAGCTCGCTTACTTGTTCTTGTTTTTTTCTTTTGGTGATTACTTGGGTTGGTCTACATAGATAATCATGGACACCTGCAAAAAGAGAGTTTTATTTTTTCCTTTGCTATCTTTGTGGCTCTTATGTCTTTTCTTGCCTATTGTAGTAGCTGGAACTTCCTGTAGTGAGGAGAATGAGAGTTGTGAGAGCACGTCCTTGCCTTGTTTCCAGTTTTAGAGGGAAAGCTTTGTGTCCTTTGCTATTAAGTAGGATGTTGGTTTTAGAGGTTTTTTCTGTTTTTTGTAGATTTTCTTTACCAAGTTGAGGTAATTCCTCTGTAACTTTCTGAGAGTTTTTATCGTGTTGGATTTTCTCAAATAATTTTCTTTAGCATGTTGGAATCGTGGATTTAATTTGATTTTTAAATGTTAAATGAACTTTGCATAGTAGTTTTTTGCAGAGGGGTTTGTTTGTTTGTTTGTTTGTTTGTTTGTACTGTCTTTGGTGTCAGGATAATACTGGTCTCATAAAATGAGTTGGGGGCCTCCCTGGTGGCGCAGTGGTTAAGAGTCCGCCTGCCGATGCAGGGGATACGGGTTCGTGCCCCGGTCTGGGAGGATCCCATATGCCGCGGAGCGGCTGGGCCCGTGAGCCATGGCCGCTGGGCCTGTGCGTCCGGAGCCTGTGCTCCGCAACGGGGGAGGCCACAACAGTGAGAGGCCCGCGTACCGCAAAAAAAAAAAAAAAAAAAATGAGTTGGGAAAACTGCAAAGGAACCTTCAAATTTGGCCATGGAATGGTAATTAGTGACCGGAGAGCAATGTAAGTGATTAGAACAAAACTTTCACTAAGCTTTGGAATTAACATGAGGTTGAATATTGTCAGTGTCAATATTATGAATATTATTTTTGTTAAAATGAGTCTAAGCTGGGACTGAGTGAGAGATTTTAGTAAATATAAGTGAGTTCGTGTTGAAGAGAAGCAGCCAGTAAAGATGGAGACTGTGGAGTAACCAGATTAAAGACAAGCACCTGGGAGTGCTAAGTGGAAAAGAACCAGATTTGTAGGTAGAAAGATGTGTGTGGTTTTTTTTATTGGTGTTGTGGGTTTGGCCCACGCTGACTCAGGAGGGCCCACTGTTAAAATTTCAGGAAGTTTGCAGGACAGTTGACTTCACGTTGGTAGCTTAAAATTAACCAGAGTAGGAGTATTTACACTATGGAAATTGGAAAATAGTACAAATCAGGATTTGAACTTCCCGTCACTGCCAGAGCCTGTTTTAAATATTTCCCAACATATCTCTGATTAGAAGACTCAGCTGATGGAAACACTATCAAATTAGATAAAACATTTAACATGAAGTTGACAATTGTAATTGTCTCTATATGGTGGTAAACAAGTCTGTAAAATTTCACCTTTAAAAGCAACAAACTGATGTGTATGTACCAAACACATGCCAACTGAGTACTGGGAGGCTTGGGGAACTGGTATAAATTTCAGTAACATTTAGATATGTGGTTTAGGATTTGATTTCTTTGTGAAAGCATCATAAGGAAACAGAGCTATATGTATATTTTTAAATGCAAAAACTGTGTTAGATGATGCAAAAGTTGGCTATATGATTGATGCCAGTGCTGCAAGTCAAGAGCCTAGATAAAATTGTTTAATACAGGGTAAGAAAGGAAAACAAATGTTGTATTTCTAAATAAAAATATTTTATGTAATGTTATTTAAGATAGTTGTATATAATTGTGCTAACAATTATCAGTAGATTTTTATTTCGTAAGTTCCTCAGTGTTCATATATTCAAACTGATGCACAGACTTTTAAAAAAAATATTTTGATTTGGAAAATTAAGTATCACATTATTTTCAAGTTTCCTTTATAATTAGGAATACATGCTGTATTGTACAAAAAGGATCATGAATAAATTGTATTTTTAAACCTGAAAAAAAAAAAAAAAGAGTTCGCATGATGCAACTAAAGATCCTGCATGCCCCAACTGAGAATCCCGAGTGCCCCAACTAAGACCCGGCACAGCCAAATAAATAAATATATATATATATATTCTTTAAAAGGCCGAATAACATTCCATTCTATGTCTCTTCCACATTTCCTTTATCCATTCAACTGTTGATGGAGCTAAGTTGTTTCTACATCTTGGCTATTGTGAATGATGTTGCAACGTACATGACAGGACAAATATCCCTTTGAGATCATGATATTAAGTTTTTGCAATACATACCCAGAAGTGGGATTGCTGGATCAAATAGTAATTCTCTTTTTAAGTTTTTGAGGAACCTCCATTCTGTTTTCCAGCGGCTACACCATTTTACATCCACGCCAACAGTGTACAGGGTTCCATGTCCTCCTCAACACTTGTTATCTTTTGTTTTTCGATAATGATCATCCTAATAGATGGGAGATGGTATCTCATTGTCATTTGATTTGCATTTTCTTGATGATTAGTGAGGGAGGAGCTATCTTAATCCCAAATTTACAGAATAGGAAACTGATGTCCAGAGATGAACTTATCAAGGTCACATGAATGGTAGGGGTCAGAGGTGGGATTTGAACCTAGGCAGAAAAGCTCCAGGATGTACATGCCTGGCGAGTACTCTGCACTGTCTTCCGTGTGCTTAGCAAACCTGGGATCATGCTGTTTTGTATTCTGTTCTTTTCTCTCAATGTCATATTGGAATGATTTCTCATAACATTAAATATTCTGCTGAAACACAATTTTAAGGCGGTTGGTTGCATGATGGCCTATCTATGCTGTGGACACTTTATTTTTTATTTATTTATTTATTTTTCAGCACGTGGGCCTCTCACTGCTGTGGCCTCTCCCGTTGCGGAGCACAGGCTCCGGAAGTGCAGGCTCAGCGGCCATGGCTCAACAGGCCCAGCCGCTCCGCGGCATGTGGGATCCTCCCAGACCGGGGCACGAACCTGCGTCCCCTGCACTGGCAGGCGGACTCTCAACCACTGTGCCACCAGGGAAGCCCGACACTTTATGTTTAATAGGCCTGGGATGTCCCAGATTTTCCTTTTTGTAGGAGACTCTGAGGACTACATCCTGCTTATTTATGTTTGCGGGTGCTTCTGACCATCGCTTTAGCATAAACCTTAGAAGCAAAATTACTGGGACAGAGACTATAAATCTTTGAAGAACAAGTCATTCCAAAAAGATTGTACCAATTTACACTCTTTCAAGAAGTGTTTAAGATCTATCTTTCCCTGTTTTTTCTAACTTTTCTCTCACCGGTGGCTATAAATCTCTTTGGTCTGCATTGGGTAAAGGATAAAAGTGGAAGGTGGGGGAAGATTGTTGCTTTGAAGATCAGACTTTGGGACTTACCTGGAGGTCCAGTGGTTAAAGATTCCACACTTCGAATGCAGGGGACATGGGTTTGACCCTGGTTGGGGAATTAAGGTCCCACATGCTATGCAGCGCAGACAAAAAAATATAAATAAAATTAAAAAGTTGATGATCAGAATTTACCCTCATGTTGGTAGCACAGGCTACAAATATAGAGCCTCAGGAACAGTGGGCTCATTAACTGACACAGCTCCAGACCTGGCCTTAGGCTCATCGAGGGAAGCAAAGCCTGACTTTTTCTGCTTGATATTATGGCAATAAGCCATGCTGACACCATATGTCTCCCGACATGGATGCAGCAGTGTGTTCTAGTGGAAGCATCTACTAATTCATCCATTCATTTATTCAACATGTATTTATTGAGGGCCTACTATGTGCCTGTAACCAGTACTGGAGCCAGAAGTTTGGAGGAGACTTACCTCATCTGTACAGTGGGGGTCATGCCCTGCAGGGGCTCATGGGGAGACAGTGAAATGGCATACGTAATTAACCAGAGCTATTATTCTTACTCTTATTGGTAGTTTCTCCCCAGTAGAGACATTGCTTAGGGTTCTATGAAGACCACTTGGAAAATGAGTTTGACAAACTGTTCACTTGAGTCTCCATTAAGCCCAGTGCATGATATTTACTGTTTTAAAAAAAAATGCCACTTCTGCTCTCACCTTTTCCCCCTTTATCAGCTTTGCAACCAGTCCTCCTTCACCCCCCTCAAGCCGATCATAATCCAGTGCCATCCCAGAGGGACCAGGCACACGTAACCGTGGACATACGGCAGATCTGCACAGAGAAGGTAACTGCAAGGCTTAGAGGTGTGTTTCAGGGTGGGGTGACAAGACTGAAGTTAATGCCCTCCTCTCGCCCTACTGCAGCCTTTCCCTGGTCCCTGAAGAGGGAGCCCCTCACTCCTCTGGCCCCCTACCCACACCTGTGTTGTTTTCTCCATCTGGCCCTCCCCATTGGGGGTTGTCTCTTTATCTGTCTCCATGAATCGGTGGTGGGTTGCTAACCCAGCCCCTATCCCTGGGGTCCACCACAGCACCTGGCACATAGTAGGTGCTCAGTAAATTTGTCCTGAATGAAAAGATGAGGAAGGAAGGGAGTCGTCCCTTTGCTGATTTGTCTTGCCCGAGTAAAGGCCCATACTGTGCATTGCGTCGGGTGTGTTTTCCACCTTATTCTTTCCTGCTCCTTCTCTGATGTGGGTCTCCCTCCACCTCTGAGCCCTGCTGTCCCCAGCCTGGGCCTCTGCTTCCATGGCAGCTCGAACCAGTGGTTTGTAGCTCTGCCCCTGGAGGAAGCTCAGAAAGGCTGAAGGCTTAGTGCACCCTGGGGCCCCTTTACATGCGTGGCATCCTCCCCAGCAGCCTTGGAGGCCAAGGGAAGGAGCATGCTGGGCCCTGGAGGGGTGGGCATGGCTCAGGGATCCACACGGCCCATCACTTGGGAAGTGGGACTGGAAAGGACACGGCAGGTGTGGGTGGCAGAGAGCTGGTGACTGGGGTGGGGGGACAAAGGGGAACCATCTCAGCTTGAAGGGGCTCACCCAGAACCCCCCTGGAGCAGAAGCCCACTGCTAAAGGTCCTGTGAGATGAAAAGGGTAGAATCTAGTTTTATTACCTGCTACCATCCTTCTGAAAGAGGAGGGGGCGGAGTTGGTGGGGCCATCACAAACTCTTCCACTGTCTAGAACACCCCCGCCACCCCGCCCCACCCCACCCCACCCCTCCCCACCACTTCCTTGGGGGCTGCCTCGCCCCAGCTGCAGTCACGTGGTGCTGGAAGAGACTGTCAGTCACGTTGGGCAGGGCCACGTGATCAAGTAAAGCCAATCATAGTACCCCCAAGCCCCCCGCCAGGATGGTTGGTCCAGGGCTGGACACATGATCTGAGGTGGACCAATCAGAGCCCTCCTTGGTATCCAGAGGTTTCTCTGAGCTTCTTTCCTTAGGGATTACACGCGTTAGGGATATATGTGCAGAAGTGTGAGGGAGGATAGTTGTCAGACTAAGAGAAACAAAGATGAGAGATGGGAAAGAGTGAGGGAGAGAAAGAGGGAGCTGATGGCTTCTGAGTTCTTGGGTCCAGTCGCTGAGATCTTTGCATCTGCTGTGGTTCCCGTGTCCCGGATCCCCAGTGTCCTTCCAGTAAGTCTCCCCTTTCCTTGAAGCCAGCTGGAGTTGGGCTCCTCTCACTTGTGGTTCAGACCAGGTTCTAGATCCTGCCTGATTATGATGCACCTCCCCGACCCAAAGAGAGGCACCCATTTGTATTAGCACCGTTGAGAATGGAAACTTTTATTCTTTGCTGAGAGTGGGGCTTCGCAGAGCACCAAACACAGTCCACCGCCATCCCTGGGTGGGAGTGCCCTGCGTGTGAGTGAGTGTGTGTTTGGAGGGGGCCTGACGGATTGCTGAAGCCGCCCCAGCCTTTACACTGCGGGAGCCAGGCCAACCCTGTTTTTTCCCCGATCGTAAGCCGAGAAATACAGCCTCAGGAAGACGTCGCCCAGGATCCAGGTCTCCGACCGGCTCAGGTTCTCTGTGCCCCCTTCAAAGCTGCTGAGGCAGAAGCCCCGAAGGCTCTGGGGGAGACGGAAATGCACACCAGTGAGCCTGAGCCCTTACCTGCCACCCTCTCGG
Organism: Mesoplodon densirostris; assembly: GCF_025265405.1. Taxonomy (NCBI): domain Eukaryota; kingdom Metazoa; phylum Chordata; class Mammalia; order Artiodactyla; family Ziphiidae; genus Mesoplodon; species Mesoplodon densirostris. The sequence goes on from NC_082667.1 coordinate 10,886,813, forward strand.
CATCCAGAGCCGGCAGCTTCTCGGTTTTATTTCCCTCCTTTGGTAAGAACCAAGAGGCTCTCTCAGCAGCTGCGGAAGTGGGGTGCCCATCCAAGACCAAGAACGGCCAAGACATGTGGTTGCCATGAGGGAGAGGGGCTGGGGGAGGGGAGGTCTGGGAGTTTGGGGTTAGCAGATGCAAAGTACTATAGAGAGGATGGGTAAACAACAAGGCCCTACTGTAGAGCACAGGGAGCTCTATTCAAGAGCCCGTGATAAACTGTAGTGGAAAAGAATATGAAAAAGAATACAAACACATGTATAACTGAGTCAGTTTGCTGTACAGCAGAAATGAACATTGTATATCAACTATACTTGAATAAAATTTTGAAAAAGAGAGCAAGAATGGCCTGTAATTCCCCTCCTACTGTGCTGTTTCTTTCCTTGTGACCCAGGCTCGCTGTTTTCTCTGCAGGGAATGCCTTTGCTTTTCCCTCTTCCCCACGACCCGTTCTTAGAGACTGTGCTCAGCCCCTCTAGGAAGCCTTCCTGGCCCCGCGCTCACCCTCGCTGGCCACTCCAGGCCGGGTTGGGTGACTTACCTTGGTTCTCCCCTTGTGTATAGCCCTCATCACTCTGATCTGATCCCGGCACCCCTTGGCTCAGCCCCCGGGGGTACCATTTGCATGGGGTCCAGCGTAGATTTGCCTCGACCCACGCAGGCCTCCTCGTGCCTCCATGAGGCTGGAGGTCTAGCATGACTGAAATTCCCTCTCTTCCTCAAAGCCTTCTTTGAGCCTATCAGCCTCCTCTGAACTCCCATAGGGAGCTGACATTAAGCCTCAACCCTGTGCAAGGGCCATGCAGTCACTGTGCACCCTTAATTCACGTGACCATGCAGCCTCCCCACAGAGGGGTCTGGTACCCCAACTCACAGAGTGGGAACTGGGGCTTAGCAAGGGGAAGTTGCAGGAGAGGACTAGGGTAACCATGTAACTTGTCATCCAAACCAGGACACTTTCGAGGTGGGAGGGAGACGGGTAACCATTGTGGTGGGACAACACACTGAGACTGTGCCCACCCGCCCCACTTTTCCCTTGGCCTACAGCAGGGTTTGCTAGAGCTGACTTTCCATGTCCATCCATCTGAGGGCTCTGGTTGGACTGAAGCTCTTTGAGGGCAGAGGCCCTTCGTGCTCCCTTCTCCTCGTGCCTCGCACCAGGCCGGCACTGGGTGGTGGTCCATTATTTCAGGATGATGGAAGTCCCAGACCACCCCTTACTCTCAACTGGTTGCTTTTGTGGGAGGCACTGGCCCAGCCACAGGGGCTCCGTGGCATCTGCAATGGTGTGGCTTGGCCTGCAGAGGGCCCCCTCCTGCAAGCAGTAGCCCGAGGGTTCCTGCAATTCCACCAGGGTTGGCCATTCACCTTTCTGATGTAGGCTTGAGGGGGCACTGGGTAGTCCTTGCCGTTGATGGTGAAGATCATGGTAGGCAGGCGTGACAGAGAGCTACATGGAACCGCGAACTGTGAGGGAAAGAGGGAGAGGGGTCGGCCCAGGGGACCCCTGGTGTGTGGAGAGCCCCGGGGTGACCCTGTGGCATGACCCTTCACCTCGTGACTGATAGGCTTGGCGTTGATGAGCGTGTGGAGGGCGGTGACCAGTTTACTTGGGCCAAGCACCAAGGAGGTCCCGGTATCCAGAATGGCCTGGCAGCCGTGGAGACAACCAAAAACCACACCGTTCATGGTGATGCTGAGAGACAGTGGGACAAAGTGGACACCAGGATCACTGTGAAGTCTTCCCCTTCGACTGCCCCCCTCCCTGAGTGTCTCCCTTCAGCTCATGCCCTGACTCTGTTTTCCTTTGCTCTGGTCACCTAACCTTCGCTGACTTCCTTTCAGTTCCTGAATGCATCAGGCTCTTTGGTGCCTCAGGGCCTTGGCATGTGCTGGTCGCCCTTCCTAGAAGACCCCCATCCCCTTTGTCTAGCTAATTTCTCCTCATCTTCCAGGTTCCAGCTCACTTGTCACTTTTTCAGGGAAGTCTTCCCCTCCGAGACTAGATCAGGCTCCTGTCTTGGTCACTCTCTGTAGACTCTTCCTCATTTCTAGCATGTACCGAAGTGGAAATTCATTATTATGTGTGTGACTCGTTTCATGTACGTCTGCCTTACTAGATGTTAAGGGCAAGTTGTAGCCTCAGTGCCTCTCTCAAGTGCCTAGCACACAGCGGATGCACAATGTATGTTTGTTGAATGAATGAATGAATGAAAAAATGGATGAGGAACAGCCAGAGCCCTGTATGTGCTGTGTAACCGATAATGGGTCAACCCACACAGTGAAGACACAGGTTCTCCGGGGCAGCAGATGCTGAGAGCAGGGGTGTCAGAGACACAGGCTGCCCTGGGAGAGGTTGTCTCCCAGCGTGGCCCACTCACACAGCTCAGACACTGAGAGCCCTGGCCAGGCGATGCCTGAGCTAGCCCAGGGAGCCTCCAAAGGACACGTAAGCTTTTGTCTGAGCGTATCACTCAGAATCCCGTCGATTATTGCCCCTTGTTCTCAGGTCACTCCTGGATCCCGGCTTCCTGATTCTCTCTGTCACAGCCCCTGCCCCACTGTGTGCCCGGGATGGGGGTGGCTATGGGTGGGGGGAGTGTCTCAAGAATGCGGCCAATCTCTCTCCACTGCCCGGGAGTTTCTCCCTAAGGAAACCAGTTTTCCTGGTTTGTCCAGGACTTTCCCTGTTTTGAAACTGGTAGTTTTGTGTAGTGAGAACTCCTAGACAGTTGGTCAACTTATCACAACCCTGTTCAGGCTGGTGAAATCCTCCCTGATCCTCTTTTCACTGCACTTTAGGGTCTTCAAACCGTGCTTCCTGCCTCACAGCATGGTGGGTGCAGCCCTCTTGGGCTGCACACGTCTCTCTGAACCCTGTTCAGGACCGTGGTCAGAGCCCTGGCCAGGAGCCTGGGGTGATTATGAACCCACGTGTGGTGTGTGTATCTGTGTGTCTGTGTGCGTGTATGTGTATCTGTGTGTTTGTGTATGTATCTGTGTGCCTGTGTGTGTGTTTATACGTGTGACTTTGGGGGTGGAGCATATGTCTGTGTGTGTGACTGTGTCTGTGCATTTATTTGTGTGTCTGCATGTGTCCGTGTGCACGTGTGGGAGCATCACTTGGGTTGGCCCTCAGAGGGAGAAGCTTACCGGTTCATGGTTATCTGCCAGTAGTGAGGTTGGGACACTGGTATCCACTGGAGCTTTCCTTTGTAGTACCTGTGGTCCACCCCGCCTAACATCACCGTGCTGCCATTCTCCTTCCGGCTAGGAGAGAAGGAAGAGGCAGGGCTCGTCGTAGGAGTATAACGGCAGGCACTCTCTCAGGGCTGTGCTTCTCCACCCACCCGAGGCACTATTAGGGTCCCCATTTTACAGAGATGGAAATTGAGGCCCGGAGGGATTGAGGACCTGTCCGAGGTCGGGCACCGACTAATGAGTGGCACAGAAGGGGTTCGAAGCTGGGCAGCCTGGCGGGGCCCCGACCACCCACCCTTCTGAAGAGGGCCTGGTCCCCTCCAGCAACCAGAGTGCTCAGAGATACCCTCAGAGGACACCGTGCTGGAGGGGTCTGGCTGCCCCCTCGCCTAGCCTGTCATTGTGCAGAAAAGCCGAGGCCCGAGGGCTCCAAGGGTGTGGGTTCAGGTTCACCCAGGGTTGGCGTCACCAGCATGTGTGACCTGTGCCATCCATGGGGCCTCACACTCAGCAGGGCCCTGCCCCCCTGCTATCCCTGTCTTGAAATTCCTAATACTTTTTGAACAAGAGGTCCCACGCTTTCATTTCGCAGTGGCGCCTGCGAATTGTGTAGCTGCTTCTGGGCTCCTGGTAAAATGTTAGTGAGGAGGACACATTCCCGCCATCCCTCTCCTTCCTCCCATATCAAATCCATCAGCACATCTTGTTACCTTTTCCTCCAACCTGTATCCTGACACCTTCCACCGCTCTCCCTCTTCCTTCACACCCCCTGGACCAATCTGCTGCCCCTGAGCCCATGAACATGGTTGTGTTCCCATAAAACTTTATTTACAAAAACCAGTGGCAGGGCCAGATGTGGCCCTGGCGCCATAGTTATCCCGGGCTAGACTGTCTCTCAGGAAACTTCTGGATCAGGTGGCTACAACTTTTCATGCAACTGAAAGCATCTTACAACTGACTTAGAGAGCTTGTCCAGTTCAGACTTACGTGCTCAAGTAGAAGGCAAAGACAGGCTGAGAAATGAGGCCTCGTCTCTTCAGGTTGTCGAAGACAGGGACGGTCCCTTGGATGGCGAGGCTGCGGTAGCCTAAGCCCAGGATGCCATCGAAGGGTGCATGCTCCAGCCCAAACTGCAACTTGCTCAGGGCAAACGGCTGGACCACATCGACAAGTTTCCCGATCTGTGGGAGAGGAGAATGTTCCCACATAAAGGTTTGGGAAGTGGGGCTGGGACTGGGCTGGGATGGAGATGCCATGAGCGCCACAGAGAACTGAGGCCAGGCTGTGCCCTGGGTTGACCTCAGATATTTAGACCAAGCTGAGAGTGGAATTTGGGTTCCATTTGAGCGGGGCTGTGGCTTTTAACCAACACCTGCCCATCCTGCAAACACCATGTGAAGTGAGTCAAATTGGCCACATGCTTTCTGTGCAGCTGGAAAAACAGGGACTCAACAGGACCAAATGGTTCCCACTTGAGGACAAAATGAGTAGACAGCAGGATAGTCTTCTCTTTGGCATCACTATGATCTGATGACAGAAATGGACTGAATTCATTGCAGTGCATTGTGGATTTTGCATCCGCCCAGGAAGACAGAAGCCCATTATACAATTTCGCTGCCAGGGTGCTTATGAAAATTCTGCTTGGGAAACATGCTTTTGGGGATGTGCGTCTGCGTGTGTGAGAGAGAGAGAGAATACTCAGGCCCTTTGGGGGATGCAGGCTATAGTTTTTACTAGACTCTCAAAGGCCCCCTCTAGGGGGCTCCCATTTATCAGGCCCCTCCCACATCTGTGGCCCCCTGCTTTCACTGTCTGGCTTCCCGAAGCCCTCAGTTCCCCGCAACAGCCCAAGAGCAGTTTTGTCCACTCCCCAAATACCGCACACCTGCATGAATCCTGACTGGCCAGCCCAGCTCCACTGTTTACCTGATGCATGAACTTGGCAAGGCCCTGGCTTTCTGCACCTCAGTTCCCTCATCTGTATAATGGAGCTAATCATAGTACTTGCTATGTGGGGTTGCTGCAGGAGTAAACGAGTTGTTACCATGAAAGTACCTGGCACAGCCTGAGGATATAAGGGTGGGTGCTTTTTTCTCCTCTCTCCCTGCACCCGGCAAAATGAACCTTGAGCTGCTCATGGGCAAGGCAGCTGCAAATCCACACCCCAAGCCACGCTCTGGGTCAGCCATTCTGGGAGTTTGTATGTCAGCAGGGACACTGTCTCCCCAGGGACACAACACTGTGGGGTGGGCGGCCAGCCACTAGGGGACTTTGGGAAAGACGGGCCCTCCCAGTTGGCCCTGCGTCTGCTTTGTAAGCTGCGGTTGCTCCAGGGCCAGGCCTGACTCAGCTTCTGGTTTGCAGTTACCCGAACAGTGTCGTAGCCAAGAAATCCAACCATCCTCCCGGAGCCGTAGGTGAGGTCGACGGGCAGGCCCGAGAGCCGGAAGGTGGTGGACGCGTGAGGGTTGAAGACCTTGTGTTTATCTGCGGACACAAGAGATGTGTGTCCGTCAGGTGCCAAGGAGGGAGAAGGGGGTGGGAGGGGGAGTACAAGATGGGTGGGGGGGGCAGGTACTCACAGCAGGGGACACTGTCGCAGTAGGTGGAGGGCACCCACAAGTCAGCTGAGCCGGTGTCAAAGATGACCTTGAACTCCTGAGGTGGCGTTCCAATGGTGATGTTGCCGACATAGGCTAGCTACAGGGGCCGGGGAGGGGTGGTGTGGTCAGACCTGGCTGCCCTGGCCGCCCTCGATTCCCAGAGTGCTGCTTCCCTCGAGGTGTCCCGTGTCTCCTGAGATCACTTTCCAACCGCCCCACCTCACAGCCTCTGCTCAGACCGGTGCCTTCATTTGATTTTTTTCTTTTATTTCCTCCATGCGGGCTCTTAGTTCCCTGACCAGGGATCGAACCCGGTCCTCCTGCAGTGGAAGCGCAGAGTCTTAAGCACTGGACCTCGAGGCGAGTCCCTGTGCGTTCATTTGAGAAACTCTCCAGTCTCCCCTTTAAGGCCCAGCCTGTTTCTTTCTCCAGCTGGTCCTCCTAGGTCACCCCAGGCCACCTCCTCTAAACTCAGACCATGTCCTATCACCACCACGCTGCTGGCCCTTTTATGTAACATGTATTTACTCTTTGCCTATCACTCAGGCTGTCGTATGCATTCTTGACGAAGAGGCGAGACCTTTTTGTAAAATCAATAACCATAGTGTTAGATTTTTATGGCGTCACAGACCACAGGGGCGCAGTAATTTTTTACTGGTGTCCTTCTTGAATCTGCGGAGGCTGAACTTTGTCTGCCTTGGGTTTCAATTTTGACTTGCAGTTGGCTTTATCTTTTGATCAGACATGGCTCACCTTTCATCTGTAACTCAGGGGCTCACTTAGTTCAGGAGGAACAATCTCCCTCAAACTAATGACATATCTTTGGCAAGAAATGGATGTTTACCTGCCACCTGGTCATTGCTGAGCCCAGTTACCACCGACCAAGAGTTGAGGATGAGAGTGCCTTCTTCTCTGGGAATGGGGTCCCTATTCCCCAGTGTTTCTGCTTCCTGCAGGAGCCCTAGCCCCACCACACCGCCTGGCGCCTCCAGATGAACCCCAGTGCCAGGCCAGAGCACCAGGGGGCGCTGTAGAGTGCCATCCGCCCAACACACTCACGTCCAGGTAGTTCCTCAGGGGATGAAGAGACAATTTCGAGTCATGAGCGACATTCTGGGACCTGTCGTCATTGTTCCTCTTCAGGAAGTTTGTCAGCAAGCTTTTTTCCCTGAGGGTTTCTCGCATGGTCTTCACCTTTGTTAGAGGGATTCTTTCACCGAGCATGGGGAAAAGGAAACAAAGAAGGGGCGGCAATCAGCTGTCTGTGTTGTAGTATGACTGTCATACCTTGCATTGTAATGGCACTGTGTATATTCCAAGCATTTTTATAAGTGTCCTCTCATTATCCGGACGCTATGCAAAGAAGATGGCAAATACCTAGCTTTGAATACAGGTTGTGTTGTGTAATCTTGGGTAAGCCATATGACAATTTGCAGTCAGTTTCCCCATGGGTAGGTAAAAACGTGGAATATAATAACCCCCATCGCCATATAGAATGCTTTGGGTATTAAGTGAGATGATGTATATAATGTACCTGATATGTAAGAAGTGTCAACAATAGCAGCCATTCCCATTGCTATTGTCATCCCATTGTATCTTTTTCTAAGAAGTTCTGGGAAGGAGTCCGAAGGGGGATCATTATCCTCTTTTTAGAGGGAGGAATTTGAAATGCAGGGATTTGTGACTTGGCTGTGGTCACACTGCTTGTTTGAGGTAAATCAGCCTCGAAGTAGCCTCCCAGATCTTTCTCCAGGGTTCAAGCAGAAGAGAGGGGTGAGAGAGGAAGCCAGGAGATGGGGAGTAAATTAGGGAAATTAAGAAGCTAGAGAAGCAAGGAAGAGTCAAAGTAGAAAAACAAAACAAAACAAAACAAAAGACTGAAAACTCAGAGAGTTCTGCATGCACAGAGACATCCAAAGAGGATGGAGAGATAAAAGAGAGAGATACAGAGATGAAGACACATCACATACACACAGAAATGGAGAGAGGGCAGAGAGAAGACCTAGAAGCAATCACAGGAGAAATGCTGTTCATAGGACCACATTTACAGTTGCACAGGGTGTGCACTGAGCAATTCCAAGGAGTGCCATTTTCACATAAGTCATGATGTGACTCGCACCCCCAGAGTTGTGCAGCCCTGCAGGCCTACCCCAAGACCCTTGGGCCCCATGTTGCCCATGGCAAGGTACTCATCAATAAGTGAGACTTGAACTTCAAGACTGTCAGGGAATGATTACTTTCCCTTCTAACCCTGATGGGTGGAAGAATAAGAGGACAAGGAAAACCCCAGAAAGAGAGATGATGCCACTTACAGTCCCCGTACTTACAGGACTAGGCACTCTGAGACGGCCACCAGCCCAAGGATCCCAAGCCACTTCATGCTTCTTTCCTGGGTCCAAGTACTCAGGAAAGAGTGAGTTCTGAGCATGCAGTGGTGGCCAAGGGCTCCGAGCTATATACTCTCTGACATGCTCTAATTGTCCCCTTTAGGCCACTAATGGATCTGATTAGAAATACGAAACTCTCGATAAAATCTTTACCTCCATCAGTGTCTGTGGGGAGTGGACTTGGAAAATCCTCAGAATACAGAGATTTCTACTGTAATCTCTTCCTTGGGGCTTGGCTGAAACTAAACTAAACTGCACGGACTAACTAAGAGTGGGGAGACTGTTGCCAACTTGGAGATAAAACACTGCTAACAACGTGATAAAAGTAAATGCTAGGGGCCATGCTTGACATTTGACATTCATGATCTCATGTGGTCTTCTGAGCAACTTCATGAACCGTGTGTTGCTGTCCTCAGCTGGAGAGGAGATTGCTAGGAGGAAAAGAGTTCAAATGGCAAAGTGAAGACTTTAGGGGCAGCCCAGTGACATATGAGTGGCTTTACGTAGTGGGACAGATGGTGCAGATCAGGGGCACCTAGTATGTCAATCTGCATCAAAGATCTGGGCTAGCATAGTATTACAGTTTCACAGTTCCACTATTGAGAGAAATGTGATACATGCATCCACAAGATACTTTATATCGTCCAACAAACATACACGGAGGACCCTGTGTGCTAGGGTCCGGGGTAGATGCTGGAAAGTCAAAGTCAAGTAAGACACAGAAGGTCCTTATCTTCAGGGAGCCTAGCAGTCGAGGGCAGTTCTCACAAACTCATGACCCAGGAGGCAAGAGAAATAAATGGAAGGGCTGGGCGGGCATCAGGGACACAGGGCAGCACATGCCCTACCATTGGGGGGAGTCTCTCCTCAGCTCCCACCAGCGGCTGCCATCCTGGAAAGCAGGCTGGTTGGCAAGTTTTCAGGAGAAGTCAGAACTCTGGATATTTATGTAAAATACCCTGATTTTAAATGTTAGTGACTAAATTTTTTTTTTTTCAAAAAACATAGTGTGAGCCAAACATCAAACAACTAACTGTGTGCTGGATTCAGCCTGCAGGCTGTGCAGGTTTTTGTTTCTGGCCTAGAGGTGGGAGTAGAGAGGGGACAGAGAGGGGGTTCAATTCATGTTGGTCGAGTGAGTAAGAGACCGAATGCATCTTAACCACGTTAATTTTCCTTCCTTTTGTAAAGAAAGATTACCAGGGTCATATAAACCAATGAATTTAATAATGTTCACTTGCTGAACATCTGATATAATTCCCCACTAGGATCCATGCCTTGAAACATTTTCTCTACCAAACCAAGCATACAGAGAAATCACTTTTAAGTGTCTTATCAGTCAAAGAAGACAAAAAAGACCACTCAGAGCTCCTGCTCAGCCTGAGATGAACAGGGCTACCTGTCAAACTGTTATTCCAGCCAAAGTAAAGATGATGGAGTTTTTTGGTTCCTTCCAGGATTCCCAGGGCTTGGGTGTTCCAGCGTGAGATCTATCCAGGCCTGTCCCTTGGGTAGGACAACGGGAGGTTGGCCTGGTCACCAGGTGGGTGATAGATTGGGTGCAGCGGCTTCCTACTCATTTTTGCACATTGTGAAAATTCAGTCTTGGTGGTTCAGTCCCTACGGAGGGGATCTGACGGCAACTAGCAAGTGACACACACTATACCATTTAGCTCAGCAATTCTACTTCTAGAGATCTATGCCAAAGATACACTGGCAAAAATACAAAAAGACATACGTAGAAGCCATTCACTGCAATACTGTTTGTAAAAGCAAAAGATTAGAAACTTACCTGTAGTGACCATCCACGAGGGAGTGTTCAATAAATAAGGCATAGGGCATCTGAACTACTGGGCATAATGCAGATGGAGAGAGGCGTGGAATGGGTGAGATTTTCAGGGTGTACTGTTTAGTTTTTAAAAAAGGGGAACCAGAAAAGTGCTTATAGTTTGTTACTTTTACATACACATATATGTTTATTTTCAATAAAACTTAAAAAAAATGTAATATATGGGGGAGGGGCAGGGACAGAAGTGAGATTTTTCTTGTTTTATAGTTTGACTTTGCAACCGTGTAAATATGTTCCAGAATTGAAAAATATATAAATAAGCACATCTGTCGAACTTGAGAACTAAGACAAATGAGCCTAATTGTATCAAGTTGGTGACCTAGCCGCACACAACAAAACGTTACTTAAGTGGCTTTAAAATGCAGAATTTTGACCTACATTCAGAGTGGGATATCTTCTAAGGACAAAGACAAATAAACAAACAAACAAAAACATCCTCCCTCCAAAACCAAACCAAAAACAAAAAACCAAAGAAATCTGAAACTATATCCAACACCTTATTGTTGTTGATATTGCTACTGTTACTTTGAAAGTATCTTATGTATGTTACAGGTTAAAGCAAGTAAGTAACTAATGCTAATGTTGTCAGGAAGCACGACTTCCAGTGGAAGAGAGAAAAGATGTTTACGTATAAAACAAAAAGCTTAAGTAAAATCTTGCAGTCTGAAAACTTGAATTGGAAGTATAAGTTTGGACCAATTAATTATTTTCCTTTTTTTTTTTTTTTTTAAGAAAATCTGTGCTTCCTGGCTCTGCCCTCGGAAAAGCCCAGAAGCAATGGCAACATGATAACAGTGACTAAGCGAGTATCCTGAGGACAATCTTGTGGCCTCTAAACACCATTTCCCACCAGAGGATCCAGAGATTCGTGAAGAGATGGTTGATTTCAGGGCTGGGCCAAGAAATGCAAAAGATAAGCCTGAGAATCTTGAAGGACCAGAAAGGTGAGGGCCTTCAAAGATTACCCGGGAGCTGGACAAAAAGTTTAGGAATCCATATAAAGAGGCCAAAGTGGGACAATTTTAGCATCACATCAAATTGACTGAAACAAAATTAAATATATTAAAAACCATGACTGGGACTTCCCTGGTGGCACAGTGTATAAGACTCTGCGCTCCCAATGCAGGGCACCTGGGTTTGATCCCTGGTCAGGGAACTAGGTCCCACATACCGCAACTAAGAGTTCGCATGATGCAACTAAAGATCCTGCATGCCCCAACTGAGAATCCCGAGTGCCGCAACTAAGACCCGGCACAGCCAAATAAATAAATATATATATATATATTCTTTAAAAGGCCGAATAACATTCCATTCTATGTCTCTTCCACATTTCCTTTATCCATTCAACTGTTGATGGAGCTAAGTTGTTTCTACATCTTGGCTATTGTGAATGATGTTGCAACGTACATGACAGGACAAATATCCCTTTGAGATCATGATATTAAGTTTTTGCAATACATACCCAGAAGTGGGATTGCTGGATCAAATAGTAATTCTCTTTTTAAGTTTTTGAGGAACCTCCATTCTGTTTTCCAGCGGCTACACCATTTTACATCCACGCCAACAGTGTACAGGGTTCCATGTCCTCCTCAACACTTGTTATCTTTTGTTTTTCGATAATGATCATCCTAATAGATGGGAGATGGTATCTCATTGTCATTTGATTTGCATTTTCTTGATGATTAGTGAGGGAGGAGCTATCTTAATCCCAAATTTACAGAATAGGAAACTGATGCCCAGAGATGAACTTATCAAGGTCACATGAATGGTAGGGGTCAGAGGTGGGATTTGAACCTAGGCAGAAAAGCTCCAGGATGTACATGCCTGGCGAGTACTCTGCACTGTCTTCCGTGTGCTTAGCAAACCTGGGATCATGCTGTTTTGTATTCTGTTCTTTTCTCTCAATGTCATATTGGAATGATTTCTCATAACATTAAATATTCTGCTGAAACACAATTTTAAGGCGGTTGGTTGCATGATGGCCTATCTATGCTGTGGACACTTTATTTTTTATTTATTTATTTATTTTTCAGCACGTGGGCCTCTCACTGCTGTGGCCTCTCCCGTTGCGGAGCACAGGCTCCGGAAGTGCAGGCTCAGCGGCCATGGCTCAACAGGCCCAGCCGCTCCGCGGCATGTGGGATCCTCCCAGACCGGGGCACGAACCTGCGTCCCCTGCACTGGCAGGCGGACTCTCAACCACTGTGCCACCAGGGAAGCCCGACACTTTATGTTTAATAGGCCTGGGACGTCCCAGATTTTCCTTTTTGTAGGAGACTCTGAGGACTACATCCTGCTTATTTATGTTTGCGGGTGCTTCTGATCATCGCTTTAGCATAAACCTTAGAAGCAAAATTACTGGGACAGAGACTATAAATCTTTGAAGAACAAGTCATTCCAAAAAGATTGTACCAATTTACACTCTTTCAAGAAGTGTTTAAGATCTATCTTTCCCTGTTTTTTCTAACTTTTCTCTCACCGGTGGCTATAAATCTCATTGGTCTGCATTGGGTAAAGGATAAAAGTGGAAGGTGGGGGAAGATTGTTGCTTTGAAGATCAGACTTTGGGACTTACCTGGAGGTCCAGTGGTTAAAGATTCCACACTTCGAATGCAGGGGACATGGGTTTGACCCTGGTTGGGGAATTAAGGTCCCACATGCTATGCAGCGCAGACAAAAAAAATATAAATAAAATTAAAAAGTTGATGATCAGAATTTACCCTCATGTTGGTAGCACAGGCTACAAATATAGAACCTCAGGAACAGTGGGCTCATTAACTGACACAGCTCCAGACCTGGCCTTAGGCTCATCTAGGGAAGCAAAGCCTGACTTTTTCTGCTTGATATTATGGCAATAAGCCATGCTGACACCATATGTCTCCCGACATGGATGCAGCAGTGCGTTCTAGTGGAAGCATCTACTAATTCATCCATTCATTTATTCAACATGTATTTATTGAGGGCCTACTATGTGCCTGTAACCAGTACTGGAGCCAGAAGTTTGGAGGAGACTTACCTCATCTGTACAGTGGGGGTCATGCCCTGCAGGGGCTCATGGGGAGACAGTGAAATGGCATACGTAATTAACCAGAGCTATTATTCTTACTCTTATTGGTAGTTTCTCCCCAGTAGAGACATTGCTTAGGGTTCTATGAAGACCACTTGGAAAATGAGTTTGACAAACTGTTCACTTGAGTCTCCATTAAGCCTAGTGCATGATATTTACTGTTTTAAAAAAAAATGCCATTTCTGCTCTCACCTTTTCCCCCTTTATCAGCTTTGCAACCAGTCCTCCTTCACCCCCCTCAAGCCGATCATAATCCAGTGCCATCCCAGAGGGACCAGGCACACGTAACCGTGGACATACGGCAGATCTGCACAGAGAAGGTAACTGCAAGGCTTAGAGGTGTGTTTCAGGGTGGGGTGACAAGACTGAAGTTACTGCCCTCCTCTCGCCCTACTGCAGCCTTTCCCTGGTCCCTGAAGAGGGAGCCCCTCACTCCTCTGGCCCCCTACCCACACCTGTGTTGTTTTCTCCATCTGGCCCTCCCCATTGGGGGTTGTCTCTTTATCTGTCTCCATGAATCAGTGGTGGGTTGCTAACCCAGCCCCCTATCCCTGGGGTCCACCACAGCACCTGGCACATAGTAGGTGCTCAGTAAATTTGTCCTGAATGAAAAGATGAGGAAGGAAGGGAGTCGTCCCTTTGCTGATTTGTCTTGCCCGAGTAAAGGCCCATACTGTGCATTGCGTCGGGTGTGTTTTCCACCTTATTCTTTCCTGCTCCTTCTCTGATGTGGGTCTCCCTCCACCTCTGAGCCCAGCTGTCCCCAGCCTGGGCCTCTGCTTCCATGGCAGCTCGAACCAGTGGTTTGTAGCTCTGCCCCTGGAGGAAGCTCAGAAAGGCTGAAGGCTTAGTGCACCCTGGGGCCGCTTTACATGCGTGGCATCCTCCCCAGCAGCCTTGGAGGCCAAGGGAAGGAGCATGCTGGGCCCTGGAGGGGTGGGCATGGCTCAGGGATCCACACGGCCCGTCACTTGGGAAGTGGGACTGGAAAGGACACGGCAGGTGTGGGTGGCAGAGAGCTGGTGACTGGGGTGGGGGGACAAAGGGGAACCATCTCAGCTTGAAGGGGCTCACCCAGAACCCCCCTGGAGCAGAAGCCCACTGCTAAAGGTCCTGTGAGATGGGAAGGGTAGAATCTAGTTTTATTACCTGCTACCATCCTTCTGAAAGAGGAGGGGGCGGAGTTGGTGAGGCCATCACAAACTCTTCCACTGTCTAGAACACCAACCCCACCCCGCCACTTCCTTGGGGGCTGCCTCGCCCCAGCTGCAGTCACGTGGTACTGGAAGAGACTGTCAGTCACGTTGGGCAGGGCCACGTGATCAAGTAAAGCCAATCATAGTACCCCCAAGCCCCCCGCCAGGATGGTTGGTCCAGGGCTGGACACATGATCTGAGGTGGACCAATCAGAGCCCTCCTTGGTATCCTGAGGTTTCTCTGAACTTCTTTCCTTAGGGATTACACGCGTTAGGGATATATGTGCAGAAGTGTGAGGGAGGATAGTTGTCAGACTAAGAGAAACAAAGATGAGAGACGGGAAAGAGTGAGGGAGAGAAAGAGGGAGCTGATGGCTTCTGAGTTCTTGGGTCCAGTCACTGAGATCTTTGCATCTGCTGTGGTTCCTGTGTTCCGGATCCCCAGTGTCCTTCCAGTAAGTCTCTCCTTTCCTTGAAGCCAGCCGGAGCTGGGCTCCTTCCACTTGTGGTTCAGACCAGGTTCTAGATCCTGCCTGATTATGATGCACCTCCCCGACCCAAAGAGAGGCACCCATTTGTATTAGCACCGTTGAGAACGGAAACTTTTATTCTTTGCTGAGAGTGGGGCTTCGCAGAGCACCAAACACAGTCCACCGCCATCCCTGGGTGGGAGTGCCCTGCGTGTGAGTGAGTGTGTGTTTGGAGGGGGCCTGACGGATTGCTGAAGCCGCCCCAGCCTTTACACTGCGGGAGCCAGGCCAACCCTGTTTTTTCCCCGATCGTAAACCGAGAAATACAGCCTCAGGAAGACGTCGCCCAGGATCCAGATCTCCGACCGGCTCATGTTCTCTGTGCCCCCTGCAAAGCTGCTGAGGCAGAAGCCCCGTCGGCTCTGGGGGAGACGGAAATGCACACCAGTGAGCCTGAGCCCTTACCTGCCACCCTCTCGGCATCCAGAGCCGGCAGCTTCTCGGTTTTATTTCCCTCCTTTGGTAAGAACCAAGAGGCTCTCTCAGCAGCTGCGGAAGTGGGGTGCCCATCCAAGACCAAGATCGGCCAAGAATGTGGTTGCCATGAGGGAGAGGGGCTGGGGGAGGGGAGGTCTGGGAGTTTGGGGTTAGCAGATGCAAAGTACTATAGAGAGGATGGGTAAACAACAAGGCCCTACTGTAGAGCACAGGGAGCTCTACTCAAGAGCCCGTGATAAACTGTAGTGGAAAAGAATAAGAAAAAGAACACAAACACATGTATAACTGAGTTAGTTTGCTGTACAGCAGAAATGAACATTGTATATCAACTATACTTGAATAAAATTTTGAAAAAGAGAGCAAGAATGGCCTGTAATTCCCCTCCTACTGTGCTGTTTCTTTCCTTGTGACCCAGGCTCGCTGTTTTCTCTGCAGGGAATGCCTTTGCTTCTCCCTCTTCCCCACGACCCGTTCTTAGAGACTGTGCTCAGCCGCTCTAGGAAGCCTTCCTGGCCCCCCGCTCACCCTCGCTGGCCACTCCAGGCCGGGTTGGGTGACTTACCTTGGTTCTCCCCTTGTGTATAGCCCTCATCACTCTGATCTGCGCCTGGCACTCCTTGGCTCAGCCCCCGGGGGTGCCATTTGCATGGGGTCCAGTGTAGATTTGCCTCGACCCACGCAGGCCTCCTCGTGCCTCCATGAGGCTGGAGGTCTAGCATGACTGAAATTCCCTCTCTTCCTCAAAGCCTTCTTTGAGCCCATCAGCCTTCTCTGAACTCCCATAGGGAGCTGACATTAAGCCTCAACCCTGTGCAAGGGCCATGCAGTCACTGTGCACCCTTAATTCACGTGACCATGCAGCCTCCCCACAGTGGAGTCTGGTACCCCATCTCACAGAGTGGGAACTGGGGCTTAGCAAGGGGAAGTTGCAGGCGAGGACTAGGGTAACCATGTAACTTGTCATCCAAACCAAGACACTTTCGAGGTGGGAGGGAGACCGGTAACCATTGTGGTGGGACAACACACTGAGACTGTGCCCACCCGCCCCACTTGTCCCTTGGCCTACTGCAGGGGTTGCTAGAGCTGACTTTCCGTGTCCATCCATCTGAGGGCTCTGGTTGGACTGAAGCTCTTTGAGGGCAGAGGCCCTTCGTGCTCCCTTCTCCTCGTGCCTCGCACCAGGCCGGCACTGGGTGGTGGTCCATTATTTCAGGATGATGGAAGTCCCAGACCACCCCTTACTCTCAACTGGTTGTTTTTGTGGGAGGCACTGGCCCAGCCACAGGGGTTCCGTGGCATCTGCAATGGTGTGGCTTGGCCTGCAGAGGGCCCCCTCCTGCAAGCAGTAGCCCAAGGGTTCCTGCAATTCCACCAGGGTTGGCCCTTCACCTTTCTGATGTAGGCTTGAGAGGGCACTGGGTAGTCCTTGCCGTTGATGGTGAAGATGATAGCAGCCATGCGAGACACAGAGGTACATGGAACCGCGAACTGTGAGGGAAAGAGGGAGAGGGGTCGGCCTAGGTGACCCCTGGTGTGTGGAGAGCTCCGGGGTGACCCTGTGCATGACCCTTCACCTCTTGACCCTTGGCGCCGATGAGCGTCCGGATGATGGCGATCAGTCTAGTTGGGCCAACTAGGAACGAGGTCCCAGTATCCACAATGGCCTGGCAGCCGCGTAAACAACCAAGAATCAACCCGTTCATGGTGATGCTGGGAGATAATTGGACAACGTGGGCAGTAGGATCACTCGAAATCTTCCAGTTCGACTGCCCCCCTCCCTGAGTGTCTCCCTTCAGCTCATGTCCTGACTCTGTTTTCCTTTGCTCTGGTCACCTAACCTTCGCTGACTTCCTTTCAGTTCCTGAATGCATCAGGCTCTTTGGTGCCTCAGGGCCTTGGCATGTGCTGGTCGCCCTTCCTAGAAGACCCCCATCCCCTTTGTCTAGCTAATTTCTCCTCATCTTCCAGGTTCCAGCTCACTTGTCACTTTTTCAGGGAAGTCTTCCCCTCCGAGACTAGATCAGGCTCCTGTCTTGGTCACTCTCTGTAGACTCTTCCTCATTTCTAGCATGTACCGAAGTGGAAATTCATTATTATGTGTGTGACTCGTTTCATGTACGTCTGCCTTACTAGATGTTAAGGGCAAGTTGTAGCCTCAGTGCCTCTCTCAAGTGCCTAGCACACAGCGGATGCACAATGTATGTTTGTTGAATGAATGAATGAATGAAAAAATGGATGAGGAACAGCCAGAGCCCTGTATGTGCTGTGTGACCGATAATGGGTCAACCCACACAGTGAAGACACAGGTTCTCCGGGGTAGCAGATGCTGAGAGCAGGGGTGTCGGAGACACAGGCTGCCCTGGGAGAGGTTGTCTCCCAGCGTGGCCCACTCACACAGCTCAGACACTGAGAGCCCTGGCCAGGCGATGCCTGAGCTAGCCCAGGGAGCCTCCAAAGGACACGTAAGCTTTTGTCTGAGCGTATCACTCAGAATCCCGTCGATTATTGCCCCTTGTTCTCAGGTCACTCCTGGATCCCGGCTTCCTGATTCTCTCTGTCACAGTCCCTGCCCCACTGTGTGCCCGGGATGGGGGATGGCTATGGGTGGGGGGAGTGTCTCAAGAATGCGACCAATCTCTCTCCACTGCCCGGGAGTTTCTCCCTAAGGAAACCAGTTTTCCTGCTTTGTCCAAGACTTTCCCTGTTTTGAAACTGGTAGTTTTGTGTAGTGAGAACTCCCTAGACAGTTGGTCAACTTATCACAACCCTGTTCAGGCTGGTGAAATCCTCCCTCATCCTCTTTTTACTGCACTTTAGGGTCTTCAAACCGTGCTCCCTGCCTCACAGTGTGGTGGGTGCAGCCCTGTTGGGCTGCACACGTCTCTCTGAACCCTGTTCAGGACTGGTCAGAGCCCTGGTCAGGGGCCTGGGGTGATTATGAACCCATGGGTGGTGTGTGTATCTGTGTGTCTGTGTGTGTTTTTGTGTGTATCTGTGTGCCTATGTGTGTGTTTATACGTGTGACTTTGAGGGTGGAGCAGATGTCTGTGTGTGTGACTGTGTGTCTGTGCATTTATTTGTGTGTCTGCATGTGTCCGTGTGCACGTGTGGGAGCATCACTTGGGGTGGCCCTCAGAGGGAGAGGCTTACCGGTTTATGGTTATCTGCCAGTAGTGGGTTCGGGACACTGGTATCCACTGGAGCTTTCCTTTGTAGTACCTGTGGTCCACCCCGCCTAACATAAGCATGCTGCCATTCTCCTTCCGGCTAGGAGAGAAGGAAGAGGCAGGGCTCGTCGTAGGAGTATAACGGCAGGCACTCTCTCAGGGCTGTGCTTCTCCACCCACCCGAGGCACTATTAGGGTCCCCATTTTACAGAGACGGACATTGAGGCCCGGAGGGATTGAGGACCTGTCCGAGGTCGGGCACCGACTAATGAGTGGCACAGAAGGGGTTCGAAGCTGGGCAGCCTGGCGGGGCCCCGACCACCCACCCTTCTGAAGAGGGCCTGGTCCCCTCCAGCAACCAGAGTGCTCAGAGATACCCTCAGAGGACACCGTGCCGGAGGGGTCTGGCTGCCCCCTCGCCTAGCCTGTCATTGTTCAGAAAAGCCGAGGCCCGAGGGCTCCAAGGGTGTGGGTTCCGGTTCACCCAGGGTTGGCGTCACCAGCATGTGTGACCTGTGCCATCCATGGGGCCTCACACTCAGCAGGGCCCTGCCCCCCTGCTATCCCTGTCTTGAAATTCCTAATACTTTTTGAACAAGAGGTCCCACGCTTTCATTTCGCAGTGGCGCCTGCGAATTGTGTAGCTGCTTCTGGGCTCCTGGTAAAATGTTAGTGAGGAGGACACATTCCCGCCGTCCCTCTCCTTCCTCCCATATCAAATCCATCAGCACATCTTGTTACCTTTTCCTCCAACCTGCATCCTGACACCTTCCACCGCTCTCCCTCTTCCTTCACACCCCCTGGACCAATCTGCTGCCCCTGAGCCATGAGCATGGTTGTGTTCCCATAAACCTTTATTTACAAAAACCAGTGGCAGGGCCAGATGTGGCCCTGGCGCCATAGTTATCCCGGGCTAGACTGTCTCTCAGGAAACTTCTGGATCAGGTGGCTACAACTTTTCATGCAACTGAAAGCATCTTACAGCTGACTTAGAGAGAGGGCTTGTGCAGTTCAGACTTACGTGCTCAAGTAGAAGGCAAAGACAGCCTGAGGAATGAGGCTTCGTCTCTTCAGGGTGTCGAAGATGGGGGTGGTCCCTCGGATGGCGAGGCTGGGGTAGCCCATGCCCAGGATGCCATCAAAGGGTGCATCCTTCATCCCAAACTGTGACCGGCTCAGGCAAAATGGCTGGACCATGTCAATAAGTCTCCCGATCTGTGGGAGAGGAGAATGTTCCCACATAAAGGTTTGGGAAGTGGGGCTGGGACTGGGCTGGGATGGAGATGCCATGAGCGCCACAGAGAAGAACTGAGGCCTGGCTGTGCCCTGGGTTAACCTTAGATGGTTAGACCATCTGGGACAGGAATTCAGGTTCCATTTGTGCTAGGCTGTGGCTTTTAACTAACACCTGCCCCTCCTGCAAACACTGTCTGAAGTGAGTCAAATTCGCCTCATGCCTTCTGTGCAGGTGGGGAAACTGAGGCTCAGGAGAGGACCAAATAGTTCCCACTTGAGGACAAAATGAATAGACAGCAGGATAGTCTTCTCTTTGGCATCACTATGATCTGATGACCGAAATGGACTGAATTCATTGCAGTGCATTGTGGATTTTGCATCTGCCCAAGAAGACAGAAGCCCATTTTACAATGTCCCTGCCAGGGTTCTTATGCAAATTCTGCCTGGGAAACACACTTTGGGGATGTGTGCGTGCGTGTGCGTGTGTGTGTGTGACAGAGAGAGAGAGAACTCAGGCCCTTTGGGGGATGCAGGCCATACATTTTATTAGACACTCAAAGGCCCCCTCTTAGGGGCCCCCATTTATCAGGCCCCTCCCACATCTGTGGCCCCCTACTTTCACTGTCTGGATTCCCAAAGCCGTCAGTTCCCCGCAACGGCCCAAGATAAGTTTTATCCTCTCCTCAAATACCGCACACCTGCATGAATCCTGACTGGCCAGCCCAGCTCCACTGTTTACGTGATGCATGAACTTGGCAAGGCCCTGGCTTTCTGCACCTCAGTTCCCTCATCTGTATAATGGAGCTAATCATAGTACTTGCTATGTGGGGTTGCTGCAGGAGTAAACGAGTTGTTACCATGAAAGTACCTGGCACAGCCTGAGGATATAAGGGTGGGTGCTTTTTTCTCCTCTCTCCCTGCACCCGGCAAAATGAACCTTGAGCTGCTCATGGGCAAGGCAGCTGCAAATCCACACCCCAAGCCACTCTCTGGGTCAGCCATTCTGGGAGTTTGTATGTCAGCAGGGACACTGTCTCCCCAGGGACACAACACTGTGGGGTGGGCGGCCGGCCAGCCACTAGGGGACTTTGGGAAAGACGGGCCCTCCCAGTTGGCCCTGCGTCTGCTTTGTAAGCTGCGGTTGCTCCAGGGCCAGGCCTGACTCAGCTTCTGGTTTGCAGTTACCCGAACAGTGTCGTAGCCAAGAAATCCAATAATCCTCCCGGAGCCGTAGATGAGGTCGACGGGCCGGCCCGAGAGCCGGAAGGTGGTGGACGCGTGAGGGTTGAAGACCCTGTGTGTACCTGCGGACACAAGAGATGTGTGTCCGTCAGGTGCCAAGGAGGGAGAAGGGGGTGGGAGGGGGAGTACAAGATGGGCGGGGGGGCAGGTACTCACGGCAGGGGGGACTGTAGCAGTAGATGGAGGGCACCCACAGGTCACCTGAGCCAGTGTCAAAGAGGACCCTGAACTGCTGAGGTGGCGTTCCAATGGTGATGTTGCCAACATAGGCTAGCTACAGGGGCCGGGGAGGGGTGGTGTGGTCAGACCTGGCTGCCCTGGCCGCCCTCGATTCCCAGAGTGCTGCTTCCCTCGAGGTGTCCCGTGTCTCCTGAGATCACTTTCCAACCGCCCCACCTCACAGCCTCTGCTCAGACCGGTGCCTTCATTTGATTTTTTTCTTTTATTTCCTCCATGTGGGCTCTTAGTTCCCTGACCAGGGATCGAACCCGGTCCTCCTGCAGTGGAAGCGCAGAGTCTTAAGCACTGGACCTCGAGGCGAGTCCCTGTGCGTTCATTTGAGAAACTCTCCAGTCTCCCCTTTAAGGCCCAGCCTGTTTCTTTCTCCAGCTGGTCCTCCTAGGTCACCCCAGGCCAACTTCTCTAAACTCAGACCATGTCCTATCACCACCACGCTGCTGGCCCTTTGATGTGACATGTATTTACTCTTTGCCTATCACTCAGGCTGTCCTATGCATTCTTGACGAAGAGGCGAGACCTTTTTTTAAAATCAATAATAACCATAGTGTTAGATTTTTATGGCGTCACAGGCCATAGGGGCTCAGTAATTTTTACTGGTGTCCTTCTTGGATCTGCGGAGGCTGAACTTTGTCTGCCTGGGGTTTCAATCTTGATTTGCAGTTGGCTTTATCTTTTGATCAGACATGGCTCACCTTTCATCTGTAACTCAGGGGCTCACTTAGTTCAGGAGGAATAATCTCCCTCAAACTAATGACATATCTTTGGCAAGAAATGGATGTTTACCTGCCACCTGGTCATTGCTGAGCCCAGTTACCACCGACCAAGAGTTGAGGATGAGAGGGCCTTCTTCTCTGGGAATGGGGTCGCTATTCCCCAGTGTTTCTGCTTCCTGCAGGAGCCCTAGCCCCACCACACCGCCTGGCGCCTCCAGATGAACCCCAGTGCCAGGCCAGAGCACCAGGGGGCGCTGTAGAGTGCCATCCGCCCAACACACTCACATCCAGGTAGTTCCTCAGGGGATGAAGAGTCAATTTCGGGTAATAGGCGCGATTCTGGGACCGGTTGTCATTGTTCTTCTCCAGGAAGTTTGTCAGCAAGTCTTTTTCCCTGAGGGTTTCTCGCATGGTCTTCACCTTTGTTAGAGGGATTCTTTCACCGAGCATGGGGAAAAGGAAACAAAGAAGGGGCGGCAATCAGCTGTCTGTGTTATAGTATAACTGTCATACCTTGCATTGTAATGGCACTGTGTATATTCCAAGCATTTTTATAAGTGTCCTCTCATTATCAGGATGCCATGAAAAGACCATGACAAAGACCTATGTTTGAATACAGGTACTGTTGTGTAAAGTTGGGTAAGCCATATGACCATTTGGAGTCTCAGTTTCCCCATCGGTAGGTAAAAAGGTAGAATATAACTCCCATCGCCCGTATAGAATGCTTTGGGTATTAAGTGAGGTGATGTATATAATGTACCTGATATGTAAGAAATGTCAACAATGACAGCCATTCCCATTGCTATTGTCATCCCACTGTATCTATTTCTAAGAAGTTTTGGGAAGGAGTTCGAAGGGTATCATTACCCTCTTTTTACAGGGGAGGAATTTGAAATGCAGGAAGTTTGTGACTTGGCTGTGGTCACACTGCTTGTTTGAGGTAAATCAGCCTAGAAGTAGCCTCCCAGATCTTTCTCCAGGGTTCAAGCAGAAGAGAGGGGTGAGAGAGGAAGCCAGGAGATGGGGAACAAATTAGGGAAATTGAGAAGCTAGAGAAGCAAGGAAGAGTCAAAATAGAAAAACAAAACCGAAAACTCAGAGAGTTCTGCATGCACAGAGACATCCAAAAACTCAGAGAGTTCTGCATGCACAGAGACATCCAAAGAGGATGGAGCGATAAAAGAGAGAGATACAGACACAGTCACATACACACAGAAATGGAGAGAGGGCAGAGAGAAGTCCTAGAAACCAATATAGGAGAAATGCTGTTCCATAGGACCACATTTACAGTTGCACAGGTTGTGCACTGAGCAATTCCAAGGAGTGCCATTTTCACATAGGTCATGATGTGACTGGCACCCCCAGAGTTGTGCAGCCCTGCAGGCCTACCCCAAGGCCCTTGGGCCCCATGTTGCCCATGGCAAGGTACTCATCAATAAGTGAGACTTGAACTTCAAGACTGTCAGGGAATGATTACTTTCCCTTCTAACCCTGATGGGTGGAAGAATAAGAGGACAAGGAAAACCCCAGAAAGAGAGATGATGCCACTTACAGTCCCCGTACTTACAGGACTAGGCACTCTGAGACGGCCACCAGCCCAAGGATCCCAAGCCACTTCATGCTTCTTTCCTGGGTCCAAGTACTCAGGAAAGAGTGAGTTCTGAGCATGCAGTGGTGGCCAAGGGCTCCTAGTTATATATGCTCTGACATGCTCTAATTGTCCCCTTTAGGCCACTAATGGATCTAATCAGAAATGTGAAGCTCTCGATAAAATCTTTACCTCCATCAGTGTCTGTGGGGAGTGGACTTGGAAAATTCTCAGAATACAGAGATTTCTACTGTAATCTCTTTCTTGGGGCTTTGCTGAAAAACCTAACTGAACTGCATGGACTAAGAGTGGGGAGACTGTTGCCAACTTGGAGATAAAACACTGCTAATAATGTGATAAAAGTAAATACTACTAGAGGCCATGCTTGACATTCATGATCTCATGTGGTCTTCCGAGCAACTTCATGAGGTGTGCGTTGCTGTCCTCAGCTGGAGAGGAGATTGCTAGGAGGAAAAGAGTTCAAATGGCAAAGTGAAGACTTTAGGGGCAGCCCAGTGACATACGAGTGGCTTTAGGTAGTGGGACAGATGGCACAGTTCAGTGGCACCTATAATGCCAATATGCATCAAAGGTCTGCGCTAGAGTAGTATTACAGTTACACAGTTTCACTATTGGGAGAAATGTGATACATGCATCCACAAGATACTTTATATCGTCCAACAAACATACACGGAGGACCCTGTGTGCTAGGGTCCGGGGTAGATGCTGGAAAGTCAAAGTCAAGTAAGACACAGGAGGTCCTTATCTTCAGGGAGCCTAGCAGTCGAGGGCAGTTCTCACAAACTCATGACCCAGGAGGCAAGAGAAATAAATGGAAGGGCTGGGCGGGCATCAGGGACACAGGGCAGCACATGCCCTACCATTGGGGGGAGTCTCTCCTCAGCTCCCACCAGCGGCTGCCATCCTGGAAAGCAGGCTGGTAGGCAGGTTTTCAGGAGAAGTCAGAAGTCTGGATATTTATTTTTAATCTGGTGAAATCCCCTGATTTTAAATGTTAGCGACTAATTTGTTTTTGTTTTTTCAAAAAACATAGTGTGAGCCAAACGTCAAACAACTAACTGTGTGCTGGATTCAGCCTGCAGGCTGTGCAGGTTTTTATTTCTGGCCTAGAGGTGGGAGTAGAGAGGGGACAGAGGGAGGGTTCAATTCATGTTGGTCGAATGAGTAAGAGACCGAATGCATCTTAACCATGTTAATTTTCCTTCCTTTTGTAAAGAAAGATTACCAGGGTCATATAAACCAATGAATTTAATAATGTCCACTTGCTGAGCATCTGATATAATTCCCCACTAGGATCCATGCCTTGAAACATTTTCTCTACCAAACCAAGCATACAGAGAAATCACTTTTAAGTGTCTTATCAGTCAAAGAAGACAAAAAAGACCACTCAGAGCTCCTGCTCAGCCTGAGATGAACAGGGCTACCTGTCAAACTGTTATTCCAGCCAAAGTAAAGATGATGGAGTTTTTTGGTTCCTTCCAGGATTCCCAGGGCCTGGGTGTTTCTGCGTGAGATCTATCCAGGCCTGTCCCTTGGGTAGAACAACGGGAGGCTGGCCTGGTCACCAGGTGGGTGATAGATTGGGTGCAGCGTCTTCCTACTCATTTTTGCACATTGTGAAAATTCAGTCTTGGTGGTTCAGTCCCTACGGAGGGGATCTGACGGCAACTAGCAAGTGACACACACTATACCATTTAGCTCAGCAATTCTACTTCTAGGGATCTATGCCAAAGATACACTGGCAAAAATATAAAAAGACATACGTAGAAGCCATTCACTGCAACACTGTTTGTAAAAGCAAAAGATTTGAAACTTACCTGTAGTGACCATCCACGAGGGAGTGTTCAATAAGGCATATTGAACATAATAAGTGTTCAATAGGGCATAGGGCATCTGAACTACTGGGCATAATGCAGATGGAGAGAGGCGTGGAATGGGTGAGATCTTCAGGGTGTAGTGTTTAGTTTTTTAAAAAGGGGAACCAGAAAAGTGCTTATAGTTTGTTACTTTTACATACACATATATGTTTATTTTCAATAAAACTTAAAAAAAATGTAATTTATGGGGGAGGCGCAGGGACGGAAGTGAGATTTTTCTTGTTTTATAGTTTGACTTTGCAACCATGTAAATATGTTCCAGAATCAAAAAAGAGATAAACAAACACATCTGTCGAAATTGAGAACTAAGACAAATGAGCCTAATTCTATCAAGTTGGTGACCTAGCCGCACACAACAAAACATTACTTAAGTGGCTTTAAAATGCAGAATTTTGACCTACATTCAGAGTGGGATATCTTCTAAGGACAAAGACAAACAAACAAACAAAAACATCCTCCCTCCAAAACCAAACCAAAAACAAAAAACCAAAGAAATCTGAAACTATATCCAACACCTTATTGTTGTTGATATTGCTACTGTTACTTTGAAAGTATCTTATGTATGTTACAGGTTAAAGCAAGTAAGTAACTAATGCTAATGTTGTCAGGAAGCACGACTTTCAGTGGAAGAGAGAAAAGATGTTTACGTATAAAACAAAAAAGCTCAAGTAAAACCTTGTGGTCTTAAAACTTGAATTGGAAGTATACGTTTGTACCAATTAATTATTTTCCTTTTTTTTTTTTAAAGAAAATCTCTACTTTCTGGGTCTGACCACTGAAAAGCCTAGAAGCAATGGCAGCTTGATAACAGTGACTATCCTGAGGCCTAGCCTGTGGCCTCTAAATACCATTTCCCACCAGAAGATACAGAGATTCTTAAAGAGATGGTTGATTTCAGGGCTGGGCCAAGAAATGCACAATGTAAGGCTGGGAATCTTGAAGGATCAGAAAGTTGAGGGCCTTCAAAGACCACTAGGGGCCTCACAAAAGTTTAGGAATCCATATGAAGAGGCCAAAAGTGGGATAATTTTAACATCACATCAAATTGATTGAAACAAATTAAATATATAAAAAGCCATGACTAGTGGCGCAGTGGATAAGACTCCGTGCTCCCAATGCAGGGGGCCTGGGTTCAATTCCTGGTCAGGGAACTAGATCCCACATGCATGTCACAACTAAGGAGCCCTCATGCCGCAACTAAGGATCCTGCCTCCCACAACTAAGACCCTGTTCCACCAAATAAATAAATAATAAATATTAAAAAAAAATAATAGCCATGAGTTCCAAGTGGTAATATACAACATCTAATTTGTCACTGTGACAGATTGCCAATGCACCAACTCACTATTCTGAACACTGAAAGATGGAAATAATCATCAATATGTATGCTATTTTTGTATGATGCATATTTCATGTAACTACAAATAGTCAGTGAAGGACTATTCATTTTAATTGAAGAATTCCAGTAATTAAATTCAGAAGAAATGGTAGAATCGGGAAACCACTGTTTTGCAACATCCTAATGAAAAAATGGATCTAGGCAAAGATCATCAATAGATGCTAAAACCATAAGATGAAAGGTCTAAGGGGAAGTTTATAATGGATGGATGAGTTTGGCAACATCAGGACCCACTGATCAATCTCAACGTCTATCAAAGTGGCGCAACTAGAAATTATGAGCCTCTTGATGTGATGCCATAAGAAATATATGGAATTACATATGAAATATTCGAATAAAAAGTTTTGAACTCAAGTCTAGATTTAGCTACCAGTTTTCAGGGAAATACATAGATAAAGGAACAGAGAAGCAATCCTCTAAACCCAATACTTGGGAATTCTATAGGACAAACAACCCCACTTCCTCCCGCTTTTTAAACAAATAAATGGCATAAAAATGGAGGGGAGAGGGCTTCCCTGGTGGCGCAGTGGTTGAGAGTCCGCCTGCCGATGCAGGGGACACGGGTTCGTGCCCCGGTCCGGGAGGATCCTGCGTGCCGCGGAGCGGCTGGGCCCGTGAGCCATGGCCACTGAGCCTGCGCGTCCGGAGCCTGTGCTCCGCAACGGGAGAGGCCACAACAGTGAGAGGCCCGCGTACCGCAAAAAAAAAAAAAAAAAAATGTGGGGGAGAGACTGTTATTTATTAAAAGACTTAAAAGACAACAACCAAATGCAACACGTGTGTACATTCTCTAGATCCTGGTTTGAATAAATAAACTGTTAAAAGGCATTTTTTTCAGAGGATCGGGGAAATTTTAATATGGACTGGTTATTAGACGTTACTTTTTGTTTGGAACAAAATAGCATTGTGGTTATATATATTTTGTTGCACGGTAATCTCTTCCTTAAAATACTTCAGCAAAAATGAATAAATAGTAAAAAAAAATGTTAAAATGAAGGTTTAGATAAAAAAAAAAGATTTGTGTAGTTGCTATGGATTGAATTGTGTCCACCCCCAAATTCATAAGTTGAATCCCTAACTCCCAATGTGATGGAATTAGAAGGTAGGGCCTTTGGGAGGTACTTAGGTTGAGATGGGGTCTTGAGGGTTCGGCCCTCGTGATGGGATTAGCGCCTTTATAAGAAGAGCCACCAGAGAGCTTCCTCCCTCTCTTTCTCTCTCTCATTCTTCCTCTCCCTCCCTCCTTCCCTCCCTCCCCCTCCCCTACCACATGTGAGGACATAGCAAGAAGAGAGCTGTCTGCTAGCCAAGAAGAGGGTCCTCACTAGGAACCCAATTGGCTGGCACCTTGATCTGGACTTCTAGCCTCCAGTCTATGACAGCCTGGGCCGACTAAGACAGTAATGTAATTCTTGATGCCGAGTGATGAAACACAGGGTTCATGATACTATTCTTTTTTATTTTTGTTATGTTTGAAATCTTTTTGTAATAAGTTTTAAAAACTTCCATTTGGAAGTTTCTGTCTTTAGTGATATCCTGAGGGGCCCAAGAAAAGCAGACTTGGACAGGCCCCCACCGGCTGAGTGGTGGGAGCCCCACCTGCTCATTACTCCAACTCTTCTCATGTGATCTGACCATCACCAACTCCCCGCCCCAC
Organism: Mesoplodon densirostris; assembly: GCF_025265405.1. Classification (NCBI taxonomy): domain Eukaryota; kingdom Metazoa; phylum Chordata; class Mammalia; order Artiodactyla; family Ziphiidae; genus Mesoplodon; species Mesoplodon densirostris. Next base: position 10,915,264 of record NC_082667.1, read on the forward strand.
ACTCTGGGCTGCTTGGTCATCCAGCTGGACACTTTGATGAACCAGGTCAGGGCCTGGAGGTAGAAGGAATGAAGACATTTTTAGAAAAAATGGACTGGGCATCCCCCTCCCTGGATGGGGGTGGGGTGCCATCTGCAGGTGAAGGATAGGGCTTAGGTAGGGAGGGAGCCAAGGAGCGAGGCTGTGGGGATATTTGGAAGGGAAGGAAGGAGGGATTCACAACCAAGTAACCAAGAGGAAGACAGCTTGCTTAGGACCCAGGAAGGAAGAAGCACTGAGAAAAGAATGGTACCTACCAGAAGTCCAGATCCACCTGGGTCTTCCAGTAAAACTTGTTGGAGGTCACGATCTTCCTGCTGGAATTCCTGCTCTGGACATGGAGGTGATAGAGCCATACTCCCTGCTGGTGAGCCCCGGGAAGAGGGACAGCCACACCCAGGGGCCCTTTGAGTACACTCTAGCTGTTGGCATCATCCCAAGCTGGACAGCAAAACGGCAGCTCATCCAAAGCATTTAAAATAATGTCTAATTTATCTAACCTTCCTGGCATGTCTCGTACCCAGAGTTCCTTTAGGAGAGGTGATTCATCAGCCTAACTTGGGTTTCTACTGAAGTCTACAACCTTCCCAGTTGGTAACTTTTGCCTTGTAACTAACTGATCTCATCCCACAGAACCTGAGTGGCAGAATGTTCCAGTGGGCATGGCCCCTAAGGTGCTCCGGCTCACAGCAGCTGTGTACCAACGGGTCTGCCACTCCCCATTCTGAGTCCAGCGTTGCCAGGCATCGTCAGGCAATCACGGCACCCTGACTACCAGAGGTGGCCTCAGCATCCTGGGCAATGGGCACCTCTCAGCCACTTGTCCACTAATTGGCATTGACCTTCAGTCTGGAACCACTGCTCTGGAGCAAGCCTAGTCTCCCCAATCCCAGAGATGGGGAAACTGAAGCCAGGGGTGTATGACTTACCCAAAAGCTGCAGGCAAGTTAGTGAATCGTTGGGACCCAGGGCCTCTGGTTCTCAGGCTGCGAGAGCTCCGAGCAGGGAAAGATCAGAGAAAGCTCAATTGCAATCCACTGCTGGGAAGCTCTCAGAAGTCTACAGGTGCCAGAGCGGAAGTGTTTCCCCTTCTTCCTCAATTCTGGCTCCGCTTCTATCACCAGACCTGCCACTGTAGCAGGAGGAAAGCAATACTGGGAGCTGGCTCTGCTGGGTGCCAGGCAGAGTGGGGGCACCCCCAGCTGGAGTGGCACCGGCAGGCAGTCGTACAAATAACGCCCAGCTCACGCCCAGCTCAGCAGCCCTAGGGCTCCCGCTTCTTGTTTACACAGCACAGACCCTCGGGAGATTGGGTGATATTGACCTGCATTCACAGTGGGGAGTATTTTCTGCTCAGCCCTTTGGCAACTTAGATGCAAGGTCTTACTCTTTCTTCAGGGAACACCTGGCTGAGCGAGGCTGGGCATGCTCAGACAAGCTTGGATTCAAGGGACTTGTTCCCTCTTTGATGCTCAGAAAGACCTTGGAGCTTCGAAGGCCTTGACAGGGGATGAAACCACTCCTGTTCTATGGGGACTTTGCTATATGGATCTGGCTGGAGAAAAAGGACAGATGCACAGGGCAAGGCTAGGCATCCCTGGGTACCAACTGATTGTGAGTTGAGTTCCAGCCATCAGGCTTCAGGGTCAGGTGCTGATGCTGGTCCCCATGGCCACCTCTCGAGAAGGAATGGAGGAAACAGCTTTTGCCCAGAGAGCAGTGTGGTCTGGGGACACCGTGATCACACAGGGGAAGGTTAGACAAGAGCGATTACTTGCCTCTTGGCTCTCTCAGTGCCCTGGGGGTTCCACCAAGGAGGACAAGCAAACGGAGGGGGTCAGACTGCTGGTACCCCTGGCACCTGATGCCCCTGGTGATAACCGTCTCGTCTACACAGACCCGGGCCCAGAGCTGACTCAGCCCCATGACAGCTCTGGGGTTTCCCTTCTGGAGAGGAGGGAGAAGGCTCGCTGTTGGTAACTCACAAGTGAAGTGTGTGATGAGGTCATGGTTGGTGACCTGTGGCCTAGGTCCAACCGTGAAGAAAGATTGAAGGTGGAAAAGTAACCATTAATTAAGCTTGGTTACCTTGGGCCTTTGCAATGGCTATTTCCCCCATTTGGAATGTTCTTCTCCCAGCTCTTTTCATGGCTGGCTCCTTCTCAACATCTAGTGTCATTTCATGTGTCCCCCCCACCCCCGCAGGAAGGCCTTCCCTGGCCACTCCATTCTCCCAGGCACAGAGCCTGATCCATTCGAGGAGCCCATAGACACTGACTGCATTTCCCGTGTGCTTTTCATGGGCACCTGAGAGCTTGAGAGTGTCCCCAATTTACAGATGAGGAAACTGAGGTTGAGAGCAGTTAAGCATCTCCCTGGGGCACACAGGGCCTGTGAGTGGTAGAGCCAAGATTTGAATCCAGGTCTGTCTGATTGCAAATTCCAGCCATTCTTTAGTCCTGGGCTTGGGGGACCAGGAAGTGATGCAGAGGAGACGAGAGTGTTGGGGATGGAGGCGGTAACTGGGAAAGGATCTTATCTATTGGGAAATATTCATTCTTTCAGTGAGCCCTTCTTCACAGTGCTCTAAGCCAAATCCAGAAAATCCTTGCTGCGTAGATGGAGCCTGGAGGGCAGGGACAGCGTGCGGACTGTGCCGAGAACGCAGATGCTGGGCCCAGGGGGAAGGTGGCCTAAAGCCTAGTTCATGATCTTTTGCCACGAGCCAGTCCCCTTGGGAGCTTGTCCATCTGGAGGGCCAGCTCTTTCTGAATGGGCTAGCAGGGGCCTTGTAGTTTAGGAAACAAAACTTCAGAAAAGAAATGTGACCAGGCTGTAACGGAGACATGCTCCTGGCGTCCTGCGAAGCAGATGCCTAATGTTGCCTTGGGTGGAAAGTTAGGAAGGCTTCCTGGTGGAGGTGGCAACTGAGCTGTGTCTCGATGGATAAAAGGACTTTGCTGAGTGGGTGTGGGGAGGAGGGAATGCCCATCAAAGAGGGCATCACTGGCATTGTACTGGACTCCGGGGATTGTCAGTCACCTGGCAAGCTTAGCCCTAAGGGATACATTATATTAGTCTGGGCAATATGGGCAGTAACAAGCAATGCCCAATTTAAAAATAATAACTTTTTTCTCTTACTCTCTCTGTCTGTCCATCATAAGTTGTCTGGGGCTCTGATTGGATCAAGCCATCACATTACAGCTGCCCCCAATGGTGAGTCTTGAGGGAACTCAGGATGGAAAGAGGTTGCCACCATTGAGCCCTCGCCACTGCAGCCAGCCCCCAGTGGTGCACCTAGAGGGGACTCAGGAGGAGTAAAAACAGGATACTTGCCCTAGATAGCTAAGGTGCAGATCAAAGGAATGATTTCAATGAGTCCAGACTCCTGCATCTTTCCGTACATCAAAAAGCACAAAATTCCTTAACTTGAGATGTTTGGTTTCCTTTAATTAACAGTAATCCTTTGATGTTCCAACTACCTGGTTTTTGTTGCAAAAACTCCTGTATATCCTGGCTCCTCCTGTACCTCTTCAGAGTGGTCCCTCTGAGCCATCTGAGAGGCTGCCTCCTGGGTTTGAAGTCCTCAGAAAGTCTGCCAAATAAACCAGAATTCTCAACTTTTAGGTTGTGCGTTGTTTTTTTTTTCAGTTGACACAATCAAAGCATTTGCCAGGAGTGACCTGTGTCACTGCTATACCTACATTTCACTGGTGTAAACAAGCCATATGGCCACACTGAATTTTGAGGGGATATGGAAGTGGAATCCAGCATGAGTTTAGGACAACGACTTGAAAATCTGGACAACAGCACTAATAATGCACAGGACAATGTAGAAAAGGAGAACCAAGAGCAGGTCCCAGGGTTGGGGTGGGGGCTTGAATACCATGTTCGAGAGCATGGATTTATCCTGTGGACAATGGGGATTCTTTGAGTAGGTGAGTGAAATGTTAGACTGCAGAGAATGGAGGAGAAAAAAGGAAAGAGAGGCTAAAACATCAGAAGGATACAAGAGATGAAAGACGTTAAGGGGAAGGAAGTACATTAAAAAAAACCCAGAAGCTGTAGAAATGGGGCAGGGGGAGCATTTGGACACTGAGTGAAGGTCACGGCTGCTAGCTTCCAACCCTCCATTTTGGTGGGAAGAAGGAGCGTGGACAGATATTTTGGAGGGCTGTTTGTGCTGGAGAGTCAAGACTTTGGTGGGGGCATGAGGAACCACCTCAAGACTCTAAAAGTTTTTCATGAAAACAAAGGACTAGACTTACTCTATGGTGAACTTTCAGAGTAGAACAAGGACAAAGGTTAAATGGGAAGAAGGCAGATTAAACTTTAATTTGATAACAAATTCTGTCTTTAAGTTACCATTGTTATTCCAACGGTTTGCCAAGCACCTTGCAGAGATAGGGGTGTGTGTGTGATGTATGGAAATGTTAATTTCCTTCCTGTTCTCACAGCGGCAGGAAAGAAGGAATGGAAAGATAATACTCTAGGCCAGGAGGAGGGTGGATAAAGAAGATGTGGCACATATATACAATGGAATATTACTCAGCCATAAAAAGAAACAAAATTGAGCTATTTGTAATGAGGTGGATGGACCTAGAGTCTGTCATACAGAGTGAAGTAAGTCAGAAAGAGAAAGACAAACACCGTATGCTAACACATATATATGGAATTTAAGAAAAAAAAAAGTCATGAAGAACCTAAGGGTAAGACAGGAATAAAGACACAGACCTACTAGAGAATGGACTTGAGGATATGGGGAGGGGCAAGGGTAAGCTCGGACAAAGTGAGAGAGTGGCATGGACATATATACACTACCAAACATAAAATAGATAGCTAGTGGGAAGCAGCCACACAGCACAGGGAGATCAGCTCGGTGCTTTGTGACCACCTAGAGGGGTTGGATAGGGAGGGTGGGAGGGAGGGAGATGCAAGAGGGAAGAGATATGGGCACATATGTATATGTATAACTGATTCCCTTTGTTATAAAGCAGAAACTAACACACCATTGTAGAGCAATTCTACTTCAATAAAGATGTAAAAAACAAATTTAAAAAATTTAAAAAAAGCTTTGTGGTGTTCTAGAACTACACTGAAGGAAGCTCCCACCCCTGCTGGTGTTTGGAAGGTGAAGTTAAATGAAGTTAAAAGGGGAGATAGGCAGAAAGAGTAAGTAGCAGGATGGAAGGGAGGAGGAAGCCCTCTCTGGGGAAAGAGGGGTGGTCCACACTGAGGCTCGTTCTCCTTCTGTCACATCTGCAGCATGGGGCAGAACTTCTGACCAGAGGTCGGTGGGTACTGTAGTCTGATCACTGAGCACGTGGCCTTCAGAGGAGCTGGTATGATCCCCTAGGACTGATCCTTGCTCCGGCCCAGGCCTTGGGAGGGGCACCTCTATGACCTGCCCAGAGACAGAGGGCACTGGTATGTCATCTTGCGGCTGGGGGATCTGATGGTGACACCACAGTGCCTGCACAAACACACTCCCCCTTCATTTTTTCTTTTGACACCATAATAGTCTGGAAATCTCAAAGGATTCTATGGAGGAGTGAAAAGAGTGGGATATAAGTTCTCTCTGGCCTGGAGGGGAGAGAAAATTGAACTTGAGTTAAAGATAAAGGTATATGACATGGCTTACAAAATGAGAATGAGCAGAGCACAGCACTTAAGAATGCAGTGCTGGAGCCAGCTGGCCTGGGTTTAAATCCCAGCCTGGCCATCTACTAGCTGTGTGACCTTGACAAGTTACTTACTCTGTTTGTGCCTTACTTTCCCCATATTTAAATAGGGGATAATAACAGAACCAAATGAGTTCATATGTGTAGGGTGCTTCGATTCATGGTAAGTGCTATATGAGTTTTATATAAAGTCGTCGACTGAAAAAAAAAAGCACGATGTGAGAGTTGTGAGTTAAGTTTTATTGGGGGCAAAGTGAGGACTATAGCCTGGGAGACAGCCTCTCAGATAGCTCTGAGGAATTTTGCCAAAGAGGTGTGTGGGGGGAGGAGGTCAGCATATATGTGATTTTGGTGAAGGGGGGGCGTGCAGTCAAGCACACATTTTGGCAGAGACTTGCTGCTTGTCACGAGGAGCAGGTGTCTCCGTTAATGATTTTAGTGCTTTTCTAGACATGAGAAGATGCAAGAAATAGGGCTCATAAAATCTTTTCCTAAAAATATTTATCTGAAGGCTTGTTCTGTCAATTTTCCCAGAGCACAGAGGGCCTCATTCCTGAGCTCCACCCTGAACTCCTTTAAGTGTGTGTTGAAGGTCAGTGACTTCACTGGCTAGTGACGCCATCCTTGTAGTGTCAGATGGCAAGTGACAATTTTTAGCTGGCAAAGGTAAGCCTGTATTTTGGACTCAAATTTGTACCTGTTACACCTGCTTTATGTGGGGAGCTTGTCCGGGATTTAGCAGCTGCCTCGGTGTCATGTAATGATTTGAGGAAACATCTGGTTCCATCTCTGGCTTTGCAGATGAGGAATCAAGGCCAAGAGAGCAGAAGGAACTTGGCCAAAGTCCCTCTAGGCCAAGGAATTTAGTGACAAAACAGGGACTGGAACTCAGGCAGGTTGGAATCGTGAGTCAGCCTCTTGCCAGCTGTGTGATCGCTGTGCGGGGCTGCCCAGCTATGGGATGAATGGGCTGCTTTGTGGGCCTCCAGGCCTGAGTGGGAGCCAGCGGAGGCTGTCTAATCTCCAGCTGGTCTGGGGGCTGCTTGGAGGAAAGACCATTTTTTCCTTCTGACATCTAGCTGGCCTGAGGGGTTGGGGAGCTTTGTCTGACCACCTGGAGCCTTATCACAGCTGATGCCAAGGTCAGTGGGGATGAAAGTTGGGGGCGGCTGCAGTGTGACACCAAAGGGGACCCAAACTAGAGATGGAGCCTGGCCTGTCTTGACTAAGCGCTATATCAACAATCACACCAGTTCCTGCATCTTGCTCTTAAAAACCTTGTGCATGTGTGTGTGTTGGGATGGGGTGGGGTAGGCAGGGATTCAAATGCCATGGTGAGATGCTCTCCACTGGGGTGAAATGCACCACTGCTCCAGCTGGTGGCTCACCCTGGTTCATCAGAAATGGTTTCCTCGAAACAGAAACAGATTCACAGTCTTCGAAAACAAATTTATGGTTACCAAAGAGGAAAGGTGGTGGCGGTGGGGGGGATAAATTGAGAGTTTGGGATTAACATATACACACTACTATATATAAAATAGATAATCAACAATGACCTACTGTATAGCACAGGGAACTCTACTCAATATTCTGTAATAACCTATACAGGAAAAGAATCTAAAAAAGAATGGGTACATGTATATGTATAACTCAATCACTTTGCTGTACATCTGAAACTAACACAATATTGTAACTCAATTATACTCCAATATAAAATAAAAATTCAATTAAAAAAAAAGAAGAGGCTTCCCTGGCACAGTGGTTAAGAATCCGCCTGCCGATGCAGGGGACACGGGTTCAAGCCCTGGTCCGGGAAGATCCCACATGCCGTGGAGCAACTAACCCCATGCACCACAGCTACTGAGCCTGTGCTCTAGAGCCCACGAGCCACAACTACTGAGCCCATTTGCCACAACTACTGAAGCCCACGTGCCCTAGAGCCCGTGCTCTGCAACAAGAGAAGCCACCGCAATGAGAAGCCCGCACACCACAAAGAAGAGTAGCCCCCGCTCACTGCAACTAGAGAAAGCCCGCGCACAGCAATGAAGACTCAACGCAGACAAAAATAAATAAAATTAATTATTAATTAAAAAAAGAAAAAAGAAAAAAAAGTAAAGATTTCCTCTAGAGACCAGAAGGGGCTCTTTCCCCTCGAGGGGTTCCTGATGTGATGCTGGAGAGGGCAGAGCGGGTGCAGAATACCTTGACATTATCTGAGATTGCATTTTCCCCAGCTTTGGTGTGCTTTTGCTTCTAGTGGCCCCTTTGACTTGTCTTTGGAGGATCTAATACAAGGGCCCCTAGACACTGCGTGGCCGTTAGTTGAAGGCTGAGAGGTAGGGGCCTATGGGAGTGGGAGAGCCTTGAGTTAGGGCATTTTGAAGGCACAACTTACATTCCAAAGTTCGCTGGGGGAGCAGGCTGGAGCTTCCCTCTCCAAGACTTGCATGAAATCACATCCAGGCTTGGTTTCATCCTTTTTCCTATTCTTTTTTTTTTTTTTTTTTTTTTTTTTTTGCGGTACGTGGGCCTCTCACTGTTGTGGCCTCTCCCGTTGCAGAGCACAGGCTCCGGACGTGCAGCGCACTCACAGGCTCACGGGCTCACGGGCCCAGATGCTCCGCGGCATGTGGGATCTTCCCGGACCGGGGCACGAACCCGTGTCCCCTGCATCGGCAGGCAGACTCTCAACCACTGCGCCACTGGGGAAGCCCCCTTTTCCTATTCTTGCTTCCTCTGTGCCCTCACTGGTTTCTCTGGGAGCAACTTTGAAATAAATCACTTGTACATGAAACCTCGCATCATGAGCTACTTCTGGGGAGGCTGACCTAAGATGGTCCCTTCTTCAGGCAACCCACTGAGACCCTGACTGATATAGGTTCCCCTCCCAAGTGTTCCTAGAGCATCTTGAAGCTGTCCCTACCATGTGGCTTTGCCCTTGCTTGATTTTCTGAAACCCACACTAGACCACTTGTTCCAGAGGGCAGGAATCTCACTTGACTCACTTGTAAGTCCATGTAAGTAGATCTTGTCTCTATCCACCAGACTCCAATTGTCAAAACAAGGCTAACACACAGGTTAGTTATTAGGTTATGGGTATTAGGTTACAGGTTCAACTGCTGTAATCAAAGTCTAAATAACACTGTCTTAAATATAATTTCATTTCTCCTTCATGTAATAATAGTACAGGTCGCTCCACAGTGATGGGGACCCGGTTCTTTCCTGTTGTTTTGGCATCTTCAACATGTGATGTTCACCTCTGGTCTAATATGGCTGCTCCAGCTCCTGTCATTACATCTGCATTCCAGCTAGCAGGACAGAGAAGGGGAAGCAGGATGTGCCCCTTTTCTTAAACGGCATAACCAGAGGTTACAAAATTACTTCCGCTCATTTGTCATTGGCTACAATGAAGTCACAGTGGCACTTTTAGGTGAAAGAGAGGCTAGTAAATGGACTTTTTAGCTGGGTGGCCCTAGACTAGGGGTTTAATTACCAAATGAAGAAGGAGACAATTAGGAGTGCCTGTTATACCCTCCTGTTTCAGTGAAGATAAGCTGAATTACACTATGAAGACATAAAACCCCCAAATCTCAATGGCTCAACATAACTAAGGTTTATTTCTCACTCACATCTCAGGTGGGTGGGCAGGGAACCCTGCTCATCGCAGTCCCTTGGGGAGGAAAGCAGATGGAGGCTCCCTCTGGATGCAGGGGAAGGGAGTGTGTGGCAAATTGGACTCTGGTTCTTAAAGGCTTCCACTTGGAAGTGACATATCACCTCTACTCACATTCCATTGGCCAAAGTAAATTCCATGGTCATGGCAAAGCTGGGGGTGGTGGGTACATAAAAGGGCTACAGAATATTTATGATAAGTAACAATGGCCACCACCCTTCATTCATGTGCCTATATTTTGTTCTTCTTTGCTTCTCCCCACCCTGCTCCTCAGCCTCTTTTGGGCTGTAGATACAGATTTGGATGAGATTATATGAGAGGACATATACTAGGCTGTTAATTAGTGGGGAAACCAAGCCAAGAAAGAAAGAAAGAAAAAAAAAAGTCCAAAAACTATAAGAAAGTATGTTTGTAATCACAATTCTGCATTTATACAAGATTAGGTATATGTGTGGTTTATGCATAAATTTAATAAAATAATAAAGGAAAGAAAAATTTTAAATATAAATTCATTTACCAAACCCAACAAAATAATAATAATCAAACTGTACCAGAGTAACCACATAGTAGTATCAGGTTTAAGTTTGTATGCATGTTACAAAAAAACTAAAAGAACCATAACTTTAACAAGATAAAACTTGATTTTTTTTTCTCCCACTTAAACAAATCTGGAGGTGGGCCATCCAGAACTTGACTGGTTTCCACCTCCAAGGTCACTTCATGGCCCAACACTACTGCAGGAGTTCCAGCCATTGCATCTGAAATCCAGACAGCTGTTTAAGAAGAAGGCGGGGAAGTCGAAGAGACTCATCTCCCAGCTGAATCAGCTCCTTTAAAGCAGACTTCCAAGAAATCCCTCTTATACATCTGCTAATATCACAAAGCCACCAGTCATGACTAACAGCAAAGGAGATTGGGAAGTGCAGTCTTTAAGCTACTGGACACATTGCTATGTAACAAAATACATTCTACTTTTCCTTTTTTTTTTTTTGCGGTACGCGGGCCTCTCACTGTTGTGCCCTCTCTCGTTACGGAGCACAGGCTCCGGCCGTGCAGGCTCAGCGGCCATGGCTCACGGGCCCAGCCACTCCGCGGCATGTGGGATCCTCCCGGATCGGGGCACGAACCCGCGTCCCCTGCATCGTCAGGCGGACTCTCAACCACTGCACCACCAGGGAAGCCCTACATTCTACTTTTAAGGAAAACCAAAAAAATGGCTAATTCTGTAAGCAGCTACCAGCCTCTGCCTCAGAGACACAAAACCTTTCTGGATTGATCAGGCCAAACTACTGGGCATAGTGTGGGAGCCAGGAGGAAGGAGTAGGAATGAGAAACCAGCCAGATGGATCTGACCTGTGAGTCAAAAAAAAAAAAAAAAAAAAAAAGAAAAGAAAGTCTTCACTGGAGATCTCCTGAAGACTGAATTGGGGGTTATACATACCACATGGCCAAACTTCTTTCGAAAACTGCTTTTCCAACACAGTTCCCAAATCTCTCTCAATATCTTAGCTTCTTAAATATCTTGTCTTTGTTACCTCACATTCTGACCTACCTGTCTGCCATCCTTACTTTTGTTCACATCACTTCTCTATCCAGTCCACCAGCATAAGGAAACCCAGTACTGAGGAGCTAAACAAACATTTTTTAGAAGTGGGTAGAAACACAATGACCATTTCTACTTTAACAATTTTTTTTCCTGATCAAGCTCATCTGAAGGACTGAGATGTCTTGGAATAGTGAGATCTCTTGTTTCCTCTAAAATCCCAACCAAGAACGTAGCTTCCTTGATGCTGGAGATGGTGTGTTTACTTTTGTATCCACAGGTCTTAGCAGTACAGGTATTCAGTGAATGTATGTGGAATGAATAAACAAGAGAAGAGAGTAAGGAGCTGCCTTCTCTTTCTCTCTCTCTAGTTTTTTGCATTTATGAGGGCCACTCTGAATTATGAATGACATTGGGTATAATCGAGGCATGGTATATGGGGACATAGGTGCAAGTGACAGGGGACCAGGATCAAAGGGGGTGGGACTAGAGCCAGGGGAAGCTGAAAAGAGCCAGAAGTGGAAAATAGGAAGAAACAAGGTAGGAAGAGCAACTTTTTCTAATGCCACCTGCCTCAGATGACTTGAATCTCCTGGCAAGTTCCCCCCACCCCCCTCCTTTGCCCTAATTCTCTATCTTTAGTTATTCAGAAGGGCCAGCATCACCCTCCCCCTGCCCCACCCTAAGATGCCTTGGCTGTGACCCAGTTGATTCAGAGAGCAGTTTGTCATTTCCTCTCAACACCCTCAGTGGAATCACTGTGTCTATCACATTCACAAGTTATTATTGTCATTGTTTTAGGAGTTTCTAGGATCTGCATAAAGAGGTGTATAAAATAGTCTTTGCCTGTCCTTAGAGAAGTTGCTATCTAGAGGGAGTGAATGTTCAATTACAGAAAAAAGTAGTAAATGCTAAGAAAGGAAAAAAATGTTGGGTGTTTGAAGAACATACAAGGGCGGACACTTACCCAGTCTTGGGGGTACAAGAGGGGCTTTCCAAAAGTGGAGTCTAAGACCTAAAGGATGTGAGTGATAGGAAACCTAAAACAACAGTGGCTTACAAAGGTGGTTTATTTCCCTTTCCTATAAAAATCCAGAGGTGGGCTCCAGCAGTGTCATGGGGCATGGGGTTCCATGGTGTCAGGACTCAAGCTCCTTCTGTTTTGTTGTGTGGTCAGGTATGGCCTCTCGTCTCATGGTTGCCTCATGGTTCAAGATGACTACTCTAGCTCCAGCCATTGCACCCACATTCCATGGTCCAACACAGTACCAGTAAGTGAAAGGACTGCTGAATATAAACTCAAGCTAATCCATCAGTAGGGTCTTCTAATTTTTTACCCACAAAGTAATACAAATACAGGATTAAAAATTATATAGCACAAAAGGGTTTATAACAAAAGGTTAAGGTCATCTGCCCTGGCCCTCCCCATCCTCTAGAAACAGTTTCAGCCCAGCTTTCTGGCAGCTGCTGTCAATGGGAGCCACTCTGACATTATGTTCAAAGTGAAATGTTTGTAAAACCAGCCATGGCCTCCCTCAAGAGTTATTGGTGTCTCAGAAGGGTCAGTACCTTGAGACTGCTTTCCTCACTGATCCCTTCCGTGGTCTAACAGGTGACCTCTGGTTGGAGAAGGGTGATCACCTGACCCAATGGCCGTTAATTCTTAGGAGGCCTGGCAGCCTATGAGGAGGCAAGAAAGAGTAAACTCTGCCCAATAGGGGCAACGGTGATTATCTTAGCCAATTAGATCCACTCCCTCTAGAATTTGAAATAGAAATTTGAGACTACTGAAAGAGTGTTAACACAAAGAAAAAAGAACAGAGTCAAATAAGAAGAATGAGACCTAGAATATTGCTGTTCCTGGCACTATCACCACCCGTGGATTTTATTGTTATGTAACCCAATAATTTCCATTTTGCAGAAGCTGTTTGAGTTGGGTTTCTGTTACTAGAGACGATGGTCTTAATTCAACATCCAAATAAGGTTTTGAATTTGGGTGGCACGGTTTCCTTGGTCTAAGAAACTTTCGTTCTGGGGTCCCATTTTTACAAAGCTGCAATTTATGGACGCTGCTGAGAGGCAAACAGGGAATGGGCTTAATCTCCAGGCCTGGTTGTCCAGTACAAACTGCCTAGAGAAGAGAGCGCTAGCATCAGGGCCTTGCTTCAAGGCACCACCCTCATGATTCTGCGCAAGTGAGGATGTTTAAGGCCATCTGTTATTTTTAAAGCACTACCCATACAGAATGGACTAAATGTAACCTAGGGCCTCGGGAAACAGCTTACTTTTCGGGAAGCTACTCAAGGGTTGTTTTGAGGAGCCCGCCAGTCAGTTCCAGACTGACAGCCACTGCTGTTTGCCAGGGGACACTTAGGACTGTGATCACTCCAGTCCCGGCGTGGGGGTTCCGCAGTCTGAGCTCAGACCATCTAGGGAGTCCCTCGGTACTGGGATTCCATTTGTTTCCTTTCGGGTCTCCTTTGGGCCACTTTGAGCAGCCCCCCCAAGGCCGAGCTCTGTTAAGAAAGGAGACCCCCTCCCGCCTACCAGAGAATCAGCAGACGCTTGCGCAGGCGCACTCGCACAGGACGGCTTGGGTTCCGCCCAATGGGCGGTGTCCCTTCTGGGGGCGGGGCAATGGCCTGCGGGGGTCGGGCGCCCACCATGCGCTGGAGGGATCTCGTGGGCCTTCCCGTGGGTGTGGTCCCGGGTGGCAGCGAGAGTGTGTGGGGGGTGGGGACGGGAGGACGGTGTCTGGGTGAATCAGAGGCCCCCGGCGCGCACAACGTGCTGCGGGACGAGAGGCGTTGGCCCCAGCTCCCAGCGCCCGGACGCTGGAGGGAGGATCACATCCGGCGGGAGGGGGCGGGCTTCGTGGACCCCGGAAGTGTGGGCTCCGGCTGCGATTTAACCCGCGACGGCGGTGGCGGCGACGGCGGCGGCAGGGGTAGGTGAGAGGGGCCCGGGGAGGGGCGAGGACGGGGATGGGGGCGGCGCTGGCAGTTGCTCCCGGCGCGCCTCCGCCTGCCCGCCTCACCTGGCAGAGGCTGGTGATTGGGCGCGAGGGGCGCGTGACTCCAGCGGAGGGCCGGCGCCCCTTCCCCTCGCAGTGGGAGGGCGGGAAGGAGGGAGGCATTGCCCGAGCTCCCCGCGCAGGTCGCGCCTCCAGCACCCCCCCTCACCGCCACCTTTCACCCTCCACCCCGTACTTGAGCGTCCTGCTGGTCACACTTCTGGTGACGTTAGGGCCAGTTTGCCCATTGTATAGGCGGGGAAAGGAGCCTAAGAATGGGGTCTGACTTGCCAGAGGGAGTCCAGAGGCAGAATGGGGTCTGAGGGACGCTCTGGTCTTTTAACTCTAAGGGCTATGCCCTTTCTCCAGGGCAGTGAGGTGGTGGTTTTTCAGCCTTGGTTCTGTTCTTATCCTTTATTCTGGACCCGGACTTGGGCTGCCCAGCATCACTGACCACTCCCTATTTATGGGCCTGCTGGGTACAAAGGTCATTGGTGTTTGTGAATCTCCAGTGTGTGCCTGGTTCCTCCTGAATTTAGAGAGCAGTGGTATGTGCGCGCGCGCGTGTGTGTGTGTGTGTGTGTGTGTGTGTTACTGGCAGAGTTGACTACACCTCAGGGTTTCAGTCCCTGAGACTAGTCAGTGCTTTCTCAGCCACACAATGTCTGGGCTCACTCACCCTGGGAATGTCCACTCTTAGCTCTGGAAACTTCAAAAACTCACTTCCCTTCACTTCAGCAATATCCCAGTAGTACTGTTGCTGACTCAGGCCTTTTCCACCCTCTTCATTGGCTCCCTGCCTCTTACCCAGGAGTCCCATTTCCTACTGCTGTACCCAAGGTGCTGCCACCTGACTGTCAGGCTGTGACTGTCAGCCCTAGAGCTGGAAGTGGTGGTGACCAAGGGATTTGGAAAGGAAAGACTCTGTGGCTATTGTCCAAAGCTGCGACCCTGTACAGTCCTGAACTCTGGTTCTGGATGGGAGTGAGGACTTGGAGTGAAATACTGGACCCTGAAGTGAGAGTTCTTGGCAGTCATAATGTCCAGAAAAGCTTTTTTCCTAGATTATCTGAGAAATCTGGCTTGGTGCCTTTGTAGTTTCTGTCGGGTAGAAATTTTTCTTTGTAGATTTCATCTGGGCAGCTTCTGATGGCTGTGTTCTGTTGTTGTTTGTTTGTTTGTTTTTAAGGTAGCAAAAGCTCTGATTTGTTGCTTGGCTGCCATGCTATTGGCAGTGTTCTGGGGGCTTTGTGAACATACTGGATTCTGGGAACACTCAAGGTAGGTGATGAGCCCATTTTGCAGATGAAGTAAGTGGATAGTAGAGATGTTAGGTAGGGTGCTACAGCCAGTAAATAGCCAAGTTGGGATTTTTAACCCGTCAGTCTATTTCCAAGCTAATGTATTTGCTGGATGTTAAGAATCATCTGTGATGCTTGTTAGAGATACAGAGCCTCACCTCTGGATATTCTTGCTTAGATTCTGGAGAGAGACCCAGGAGTTTGTATTTTTAACACTTGCACTGGGTGATTCTTACTGTAAGGCAAGTTTGGGAAGCACTGCCTTAAGGAGTTCGTAGATTTGCTGAGCTTGGAAGTGAAATTATTTCTAAGGCTTATTATTATTTTTTTGCTTATTGCTGTGTAATTTGCTAATCTGCCGTTAAAAGGGCATTGGGGTAGCTAGCTGTATGAATCATCTCTTGAACACTGTTGGCCAGTCCTAGTAGGGTTTTTCCAGACTGACCTAATCAGGTCAGCAAAGACCTTGTTTTTTGTTTTTGTTTTTTTTTGCGGTACGCGGGCCTCTCACTGTTGTGGCCTCTCCCGTTGCAGAGCACAGGCTCCGGACGCGCAGGCTCAGTGGCCATGGCTCACGGGCCTAGCCGCTCCGCGGCATGTGGGATCTTCCCGGACCGGGGCATGAACTCGTGTCCCCTGCATCGGCAGGCGGACTCTCAACCACTGCGCCACCAGGGAAGCCCAAAGACCTTGTTTTAATACGATTGGATCTCTGTTCGGAAATTCTTTTAGTTTCTCCTCAGAGTTTGGAGTTTTCAGAAGGTTCCAGTTCATTCCTGGATAGTTGCCCCTTGACAGAGAGACCTCTGTAAAGGCAAAGGTCTGTGAGCTTTTGGGAGCTTTAAAGGCATGTCTATTTAGCAGGTGTTTCCTCCACTGCATTTCTCTCCCCTTTCACTGGTTTATGTCAAAGGCTTGAGCAACTACCAAACAGCTTTGTTTATTGTGATTTAGCTGGGGCTGACAAGTGGAGTCCCTGGGGCTTAGGATGGGCCAGACAGGGGAGGAGAGGGAACACTGAACCGTGGAAGTCAAACAGATAACCCACGTCAGTTATGCCTAGCATTGAGGACATGTTAAGTACTGCTAATTTATCTGCTCCCTCCTGGGCAGAGTTAGAAGTAGTGAAAGAGGCAAAGTCAGCATTATGCTGTTACTTTATTCTTCCTCTGTCCAGTGAACATGGATTTCTAATTTAATTTCTTTGTAAACAGAGGATGTACTTTGTATGCTTTGAATTGTTTTAATTTACTGTTCCATACATAAACATTTTGGGGTGTATGTTCTTTTGATGAATTGACCTCCTTTATCATGAAATGACCCTTTTAATCCCTGATAGTGTTCTTTGCTCTGAAATCTACTTTGTCTTGTTTTAATATAGCCAATCCAACTTAAAAAAAATTTAGTGCTAATGGATTGATATCCAGAATATTTGAAGAATTCCTACAACTCAACAGTGAAAAAACAAACAACCTGATTAAAGTAGGCAAAGGACTTGAATAGACATTTCTCCAAAGAAGGTATACAGATGGCCAGTAAGCACATGAAGATACTCAACATCACTAGTCATTAGGGAAATATGAACCAAAATGACAATGAAATACCACTTCACACCCATTAGAATAACTCTTGTTAAAAAAACCCAAAAAACACCAGAGGTATTGGCAAAGATGTGGAGAAATTGGAACCCTTATTTATATTACTGGTGGGAATGTAAAGTGTGCAGCTGCTGTGGAAAACAGTATGGCAATTCCTCAAGATAGAATTACCATATGATCTAGCAATTCCAATTCTGGGTATATACCCTAAAGAAGTATAAGCAGAGACTCAGACATATATTTGTACACCAATGTTTCTGGCAGCATTATTCACAATAACCAAAAGGTAGAAGCAACCCAAGGGTCCACTGACAGATGAATGGATAAATAAAATGTGATACATGCATACAATAGAATATTATTCAGCTTTAAAAAGGAAGGAAAATTTTGACAACATGGGTGAAACTTGAAGAAATAATGCTTAGTGAAACAAGTCAGTCACAAACGCATAAATATTGCATGATTCCTCTTATATAAGGTTCCTAGAGTAGTTAAATTTATAGAGACAGGAAGAGTGATGGTTGCCCAAGGCTGGGGGAAGGGAGGAATGGAAGTTAATGTTTAATGGGTACGAAGTTTCAGTCTGGGATAATGAAAAAGTTCTGGAGGTAGATGGTGGTGATGGTTGTACAACAGTGTGACGTATTTAATGTCACAAAACAGTACACTTAAAATGTTTAAAATGGTAAATTTTATGTATGTTTTACCACAGTTAAAAAAATTGATAGGGATTTTAAAAAATTAGTGTGGTATATCTCTTTACATCTTTTTACTTTTGGACTATTTGTGTCTTTATTTTTAAAGTGGGTTTCTTGTAGGCAGCATATAGATGAGTTTTGCATTTTGTGAAATCCAGTCTTAAAAATTCTGCCTTTTGGGCTTCCCTGGTGGCGCAGTGGTTGAGAGTCCACCTGCCGATGCAGGGTACATGGGTTCATGCCCCGGTCCGGGAGGATCCCACATGCCACGGAGTGGCTGGGCCCCGTGAGCCATGGCCGCTGAGCCTGCGCGTCCGGAGCCTGTGCTCCACAATGGGAGAGGCCACAACAGTGAGAGGCCCGTGTACCGCAAAAAAAAAAAAAAAAAAATTCTGCCTTTTAATTGGGATGTTTAGACCATTTACATTTAATGTGATTATTAGTGTAGTTGGGTTTAACTCTCAAGGTCCTTATACTCCACTGTCTTGCTCCAGATCATATGTTTTAATTTAACGTGAGCATGTCACTTGGGCTGTTTCCCTTGCAATTCCCTCTGACAGCTGTGCTCTGAGTCCAAGATGTGCTCTGAGTCTACTTGTTGGGTAGACATCCTGTCAGAGGTTCCTCGGTGGGGTGCAGTTGACTGAGGGGCAGGCCTTGAATCTGAGACACATGGGGTGCTGGGCGCTGGGCCCTGGTGGGATCCATCTCTGCTCTAGAGCACAGCGTATGGGGGATCTGCTTGCGTCCGGAGCCCAGGTTACGTCTCCTACCCAGGTTTGCGTCTGAAGGGTTAACGACTCTAGCTGGGTTTAACTTTATCATCTTGCTGCTTGTTTTCAATCTGTTCCATGTTCTTTCTTCCCATGTCCCTTTTTTCCTGACCTCCCTGGGACTGAGCAGTTTTTATGATTCCATTTGTTCCATTAGTTTATTAGCTGTAACTGTAACTGTTTTTTTTTTTTTTTTTTTTAAAGTGGTTGCTTGGGAATTCCCTGGCGGTCCAGTGGTTAGGACTCGGCCCTTTCACTGCCGTGACTCGGGTTCAGTCCCTGGATGGGGAACTAAGATCTGGCAAGCTGTGTGATGCAGCCAAAAAGAAAAATAAATAAAAAGAAAAGAAAAAGAAAAAGAGTGGTTGCTTTAAGATTTGTAGTGCGCATCTTTTTTGTTTCTTCACTTTATTGTGCTTCACTTTATTGTGCTTTGCAGATACTGTGGGTTTAAAAAAAAAATAAATTAGAGGTCTGTGGCAATCCCACATCAAACAAATCTGTTGGCACCACTTTTCCAACAGCATTTGCTCACTCACTTCATGTCTGTGTGTCACATTTCGGTAGTTCTCTCAATATTTCAAAGTTTTCCATTTTTATTATATTTGTCATGGTGATCTGTGATCAGTGATTTTTTATGTTACTACTGCAAAAGATTATGACTCACTGAAGGCTCAGATAATGGTTAGCAGTTTTTTAGCAATAAAGCATTTTGAATTAAAATTATCTATTTGATATATAATATCGGCCGCTATTCTTGATCACTTCAGGCAGGAGGGGAATTCTTTTTTTTTTAACGTCTTTATTGGAGTATAATTGCTTTGCAGTGGTATGTTAGTTTCTGCTGTATAACAAAGTGAATCTGCTACATATATACATATATCCCCATATCTCTTCCCTCTTGCGTCTCCCTCCCACATAGTATGCCTCTTTAACCTGTCACAGTCTATCATCAAGTGGTCTTGTACAGCACGTTACACTAACAATAGTACACTCCCATTTCCCCCCTCCTGGCCTTTATGCTGTTGTGGTCACACGTTTCACTTGTATGTGTGTTATAAATCCCGCAATACATTATTACTTTAAACAGTGAATTATTTTGTAACGAGGTTCAAAAGAAAGCAAAAGCTCTTTTATATTTACTTTTTAATATATATTACATGTTTATCATTTCCAGTGCTCTTTATTCCTCTCTGTAGATCCAGACTTCCACTTCGTTTTACATTCCTTCTGACTTGAGGACTTTTAAAAAACATTTCTTATTCTGCTGGTCTGTTGGTAGTGAATTCTTTTAGTTTTTGGATGTCTGAGAAAGTCTTTATTTTGTCTTTGTTTTTGAAAGATATTTTTCCTGAATATAGAATTCTAAGTCAGTTATTTTTCTTTCAGCATTCTAAGATGTGGTTCCATTGTCTTCTCTTACATTGTTCTATGAGTAATCCACTGTTGTTCTTATTTTTTTTTTCTTCTATTCTTATGTGTCTTTTTTCCTTATGGCTACTTTTCTTTTATTACTGGTTTTAAACAATTTAATTAGGATGTGCCCTGGTGTAGTTTTCATATTTCGTGTGCTTGGGTTAATTGAGTTTTTGCATCTGTGGGTTTAAAACTTTTATCAAATTTGAAAACTTTTCAGCTAGTAATTCGTCAGGTATTTTCTCTCTTCTCTCTTTCTTCTTTGGGGACTCCAGTTACATGTATTTTAGGATGCTTAAAGTTGTTCGACAGCTCTCTGATTCTCAATTTATTTTTTCCCCCATCTTTTTTTTTTTTTTTTAATTTGTGGTTTGTTTTGCATAGTTTCTATTGCTCTTTATTTAAGTTCACTGATCTTTTCTTCTTTAGTGGCTAATCTGTTGTTATTTCCATCTGGTATACTTTTTATCTCAGACGTTTGTAGTTTCCATTTCTAGAAGTTTGATTTGGGTCTTTTTTATATTTTCCATGTCTCAACTTAACATTCTCAATCTTCTTTAGCATCTTGAATATATGAAATATGGTTGTAGTAACCATTTTAGTGTCCTTGTCTGCTAATTTTGTTATCTGTATTTTTGAGTCTGTTTTACTGATTGATTTTTTTCCTCATTATGGATCGTATTTTCTTCTTCGTATGTCTGGTAATTTTTGATTGGATGTCAGATGTTGCGAATTTTACCCTGTTGGGTGCTGAATATTTTTGCATTTTTATAAATATTCTTGGCATTGTTTTGGGACACTCTTAAGTTACTTGGAAACAGTTTGATCCTTTGACGCCTCACTGTTAAGCTTTGTTAGCTGGGACCAGACCAGCCTTTAGACTAGGGTTAATTTTACCCACTACCAAAGCACTACCCTTTTCAGTGCTCTACTGATGTCCTGTGAGTTAGGAGGTATTTCCACTCTGGTGAGTGGGGACACAGATTAGTCTTGGCTCAGTTTGAGGCCCAAGGATTGTTCCCTCTAATCCTGACCAGTACTGTAAACACTCAGCAGAAAACTGGAGGGGGACCCCCCTGCAGATTTCCAGAGTTCACGGTGTAGCTCTCTCCTCTCTGGTATTTGACCCTGTGAACTCTGGCTACCGTGGCCTCCCTAGATTCCCAACTCTCTCTTCCCAACTTGGGGAGACTGTCAGGCTCTGCCTGGGTACCCACTCCCTGTGCCATGGCCTGAAAACTCTCTCTAGACAGTAAGTTGGGGCAATTGTAGAGCTCACGTCATTTGCTCCCTGCTCCCATCCCCCGCTCCCACCCAGGAATCCATCCTCTGCTGCCAGATATCCAATGTCTGGAAACGGTTGTTTCATTTCTCTTTTCTCATTTGTAGTTGTTTGAGGCAGGAGAGTAAATCTGGTCCCTGTTCCTCTAAGTTTGCCAAAAAGTGGAGGTTCCTGTGCAGTCAGCACTTGCTGAGCACCTTGTGTGTGCTAGGCATTGACCTCGGTGCTGGGATGCAGACATGAGTGAGCCGTGCACTGGGCCCTTGGGGAGCTCCCAGTCTTGCTGGAGAAACATGCTGATTCCTACGTAGTAATTTCTGCGTGGTACTTACAGGGCACAGTGGGAGGGCAGGACGAAGTCTTTGGGTGCAGGAGCAAGGAATGCTTCCCAGAGAGCTGACAGTGAAGGATCAGCAGGCATTTTCAAACTAGAGAAGGTGTAGGAAAGAAATTTCAGGCAGAGGGAATTGTACGAGCAAAGGCAGGGCAGCAGAGCTGGGAACTCCCAGAGGGCAGGGTCCTTGCTGTATTGATCTTTATAGATGTGGAATATTTGTCGGGTGATTGGAAGCATGTTGTTTGTTCTGGGAATAGGTAGAACAGAGAGAGTCAGGATGAAGCCCGCAGCCTATGGGGGAGAGGAGGGAGGTCTCGCTGGAAGGAGAGGCTCGGGGTCTGCTGGTGCAGGGCCTTGTAGGCCAAACCAAGGAGCACAAGATTTTGAACATGATCCTAAACACTGGTTTTTTGTTTGTTTGTTTGTTTTTGTTTTGTTTTGTTTTTTGCTTCATCAGGTCTTAGTTGCAGCACGCGGGATCTTTCGTTGCGGCATGGGCTCTTCGTTGGGGCGCACGGGCTCCTCTTTAGTTGTGGTGCGTGGGCTCCAGAGCACATAGGCTCTCTAGTTGAGGCATGTGAGCTCAGTTGCAGTGTGTGGGCTTGGTTGCCCGGCGGCATGTGGGATCTTAGTTCCCCGACCAGGAATTGAACCCGTGTCCCCTGCATTGGAAGGTGGATTCTTAACCACTGGACTGCCAGGGAAGTCCCAAACACTGGGTTTAAAAAAAAAAAGTTTTCAGCAGGGTGCAAGAGCTCTGATCGACTGCGTTCTCTGGAGATTACTGGGGGATGTGGAAGAGGGCTGGAGAGGGCTGAGTCTGCGAGAACCAGGCAGGCAGCTGCTGGGGAGGCTGGCTTGTGGTGGACGTTCTGCACCAGGGTGGAAACGAGTCCAGAGCTGAGTGCGGCCGCTGGTCCGGCATTGCCACCTCTAACCTGTCTGACGATAGCCTTTGTATAGATTCCTGCCTGAGTCCAGAGTAGATTTGAGGAGGCTCGGGCCTGGTTTCTCTTTTTCTGTGGCTACACTGTTGCCCCCAACACACCTGCCTGCCTCTGCTGGAGCCAGAAGTTCATAGGGTCAGACGTCGCTGGCAGGGGTAGGGTCGGGAGCTGCCCCACTTTATACTAGCCTAGGATGGCCCCAGATCCGCGAGAAAATAGAGTCTCATCATCTCGGACTTTGAACAGACACGCTTGAGTGACCCCGTACAGACTCCTGTTATTTGTCCTGAGCGTGTCTTTGGCTTGACCTTAATCTTGATCCTTCCTTAAGGATGGTTGAACCTATTTGGTCAGCTTGATCTGCAGATTAGAAAGTGTGGGGTGGGGTGAAGGACTGACAGCTGCAGTGTGAGATCCCTTCTGAGTCATCTCAACAGTTGGGATGGAGGAGAAACGGATGGAAGTTCAGTGGGAAGAAGCTTAGGATGGTTTTCTTTTCAAGTCAGAGCCAGGGACCAGACAATGAGGATGCTTCTCTAAGTGGCTGGGTTGTGTTTTACTGTCAGGAAGTTTCAGGAACAGGCTGCTTGTTAGATGACCTGTTTCTTGGCCGTCGTCTTGATTGAAGCTGAATGCTGTTGACCAGAGTTATATCCAGCCATCTGAGTTCCGTCGCTCTGTTGACTGATGTGGTCTCTGGAGGAATCTTAAGTTTTCTCTCCTTAGTGTCCACGTGGGAAGGGCTTGAGTTGCAGAGGTAGGAATGGGCTGAGTGTGTGAGCTTAGCCACGGTGATGAGAATCATGACCCTTTATTGAGCTCAGCCTGAGAGCCAGGCTCTTAGACTTCCTGGGCACTAACTCTTTTCATCCTTATGAAAGTCCTCTGTTACTGAAGAGACCGATGTATGGAGAGATTAAGTAAGCTGCCTCTGCCCTTTCTTGCTTCGTCTCCCAAAGACTCGTCCTGCCCTGTGCTCTGTGAGTACACGTAGCATTTACTGCGCAGAGCCCTCCTTCCCTCCCTCTTTGCCCTGCTGGTGAGGCATCGCTGCTGGACGAGGGGGGCTTGGGCAGAGGGTGGGGCGGGGGGAGCGTTGGGATTTGCAGAGGTGAGGGGTTAGGGCAGTGGTTTTCCAGCTGCCTTCTGGCAAGGTGCCTCGGGGACCCCCTTGAGGTCAAGGGGGAGACCGAGCTGGGAGAGTAGGGCTCTCCCCTACCCCTTCGCCCAGAGCATGGCCTCTGTGATCTGTTCCGTGCGCTGGGGGTGTGAAACAGTTTCGGAAAACAACAGGAGTGGGCACACCAGGCAAGTGGGAAAAGAGGATGGCGGCGGCACGTCCTGACAGCATGGCAGGCTGTGCTTAGATGGCTCCCAGCTGGAGGGTCAGGGTGCGGGGAGATAAGCAGAAGAGGGAGGGAGGGAGGGAAGAGATGGCTAGCTTCGGGGAAGGTTGGAGGGAATTGGAAGCAGTGTTTTAAAAAGAAATGAATCCAGAGGTGCCTGGCGTATTAGAGGTGGGAAGACCCACTTGGAGTTTGTGGAAGGGCCGGGATGGATGCACCTAAAAGACATTGGAACAACGACTAGATAAAACCTGGTGGTGGACGTCAGAGGTGAGGAAGATGGCCTGGAGAGTTAGAAGTTAGGGTGAGAAGCTTGAGGGTGCTGATGGGAGTGGAGGTTGGGAGGGGAGTCTAGTTTGAGGAGAAAAAAGGTGATGAGAGTGCCCCCTGCACTTGGCCCAGTAAACAGCTCATCATTCCTGGGTCTTCTCACTTGGGGGCCTGCCTCTGGGAAAAGAGGTGTCAGATGAACTCGAGGAGGATTCGCTCATGTAAATATCAATGTAAAGATGATACTTTCCTTCCAAAAACCTTGTCCTGAGAGATTGTACATCCCTCCCGTAGATGGGCCCCCTTTATATTTGTGGACCTTTGTTCAGATTGGTCTGGAGCCCGTTTCAGAAAGCCACACTGTTTGCTTCCCTCTGGGACCTGTTCTTTCAGAGTCCTCCCCCACGAGCCTAACTGGGTGCCTGGCAGGGTTGTCAGGCAGCATTTTACAACAATAAGTTTTAAAAAGGTGTGAGAATGTAAGAATTGATGCTACCTAGCGTTTGCTTGGTGGTTTTCCTAGCACCTCCAGAAGGTCTCATGTTTATTTCTTGTTAAGTCCTCATAACCGGCCCATGAGGTTGGTAGAGTTAGTCCCATTCTACCAATAAGAAGCAGAATTAGGAGGCTGAATAACTTGCCCAAGGTCATGTAGCCAGTAAAAGGTCACGCTGGGGTTTGAATCCAGAATATTGGGCTCTCAAGCCCTGAACTCTTTCCACTGCTTTTCACACTGTCTTAACTGTTCAGCACTGGGGGCTATGGAGAGGGCTCCGACTCCAATCCCAACCCCAGAAATTCCTTAGAAAGAATGAAAACTAAAGAAGTCTCCCTTCTGGAGCATACACACCAACTTTTCAGATGGTTGGGGCAGGTTAATTCGACGGTGTTTTGGGCCAGGTGAGAAGCGCATGATGGTTGGCTTGCTTTTATCAACTCCTGTGGGAAGTTAGGTGACTGAAGGCCTGGTTCCTTGATCGCGTGGCTGGAATCATCCTGGGAAAAGAAAAATAGATCAGGTCAACACGTATTTCCTCATTAAGCAGCAGGCTTAGAAAGGTTTCTGAGGCAACCACAGGTGTTTCTGACAAGAGGGGTGGGATGGGGCCAGTTCCGTATAACATGTGCAGATTGAACTGTGCAGGTTGCTATGGTAACAGCTTCTTATGCTACCATAGGGAGATGTGGGAAACTTATAAGAAACCAAAGGCCTTTGCAACTCTCCTTGCAGTGTGATTTCAGGCTTGAAGTAGCTGGCAAGGAAAGGTTGGCTGGTAACGGAGAGGAGGGGAGTAATTGGAGCCGGTGCCGGTGCATTGGCTCCTGGCAGAGTCAGGAGAACGGAAGCGCCTGGCTCGGTCACAGTTCTGTGTCATGGTTCAGTGGTAGCGATCATTTTGCTTGACTCAATATTGAGCCCCGGGGGTGTCAGGAGTCACCTCTAATCATCGGATTGCGCCCCCCCTCCAGGAGGCAGAATAAATTAATACTTGTTTAGGGCGCAGGAGCTTGCAGAGCTTTCTCAGGGCCGTTTGCTCGTCCCAGGCACACATGCGATCCCCAAGGTGGGATTATAATCATGGTGCCCATTTTCCCGATGAGGAAACTGAAGTTAAGGGACTTGATCAAGGTCACACAGCTAAAAAGCTGAGGAGCCAAAACGCAAACCCAGGGCGTCAGTCCTCAAATTCTGTGCGTTTCTACTCTGCGCCCAGCCAGGAGAGAACTGGCACTAATTGTTTAGGCAGAAGCAAGGGACAAGGGGCGCTGCAAGGCATCTGTACGACTGGCACACCTTAACTCTGATCTGAGCACCCTCACACTTAGAAAATGCTGAGTTTTGCTTTCAGTCTTGACTTTCTTTTTTCTTTCTTTTTTTTTTTTTCTGAGTTTATCCTTGCATAGGATCTGGTATCAGTTGAAACTATTTGTTGTTGAGCTGAACAGTCCCGGGATAGATCCCTGTTGAGCAAGAGCCATCAGTACCTTGCTTTCTTTTCCACCTGTTGAGTTCAGATCTTGGGGGCTGTCCTGAGGTGAACGCTCGCCAGCATCCTCTCCCCACCGGGACATTCTGCAGCCTCCCCCTCGGGGAGCGGGTAAGGAATGGCACCGCTCTGGCCTGGATCCACTAGGGGTAGTGTAGTCGCCTCTGGGCCTCACTATCTTCCACTAGATCGTGTTCGTCGTGTCCGAGGTATGTGGAGCTCGATTTCGTCAAGATAGAGTAGTGGAAAGAAGTCGAGGCCAAGAGACGCAAGCAGCAGGGGCCAGGGGCTGGAGACTTTGCGTCCCCTCCCAGTGGTGTGTGGCTTCCCAAGGCCCAGGGGCTGCACCTGGAAACTGCCTCCTTGGTTCTGGCTGGCGCTGCTCTAGCTATGTCAACCCCCGCACAGTGTTCTGTGACAGAAGGTGGGCTCCAGGACACCTGAGAAATGTCTGTCACCTCCCCTCTCCCCTGCCCCCACCCCTCCTGTAGAATCTCTCCTCCTCACATGTGTCTCTCATGGAGGGTATGGTGTTGATTTCAGGTGACAAAGCACAGCCCACCCTGTGTTTGTTACAACTTTGAATTGGTTACTGAAATTTAAAAGTGGGGCGATGTCACAGTGATCTGGATTTCTAGCCTCTCTTGGAGACCCGGCAGGTCTGGCAACGCTGGACCCACCCTCCTACCTGCAGGAGGTGCCTGAGCTGGGCTGGAGCCTGTGCTTTCAGGAGACACGGTGTCTGACATGCCTGCCTGGCCTGTGTAGGCATCTGGGTTTGTGACCTCTGTGGAGGTGAAAGCTGCAGAGGAGACAAAAGAAAGGTAGGAAGGAAGGAAGAAAGAAAAGAAAGAAGGAAAGAAAGAAGGAAAGGAAAAGAAAAAGAAATGGGAAGGAAATCTAAAAAAGAGGGGACATGTGTCTATGTATAACTGATTCGCTTTGCTGTACAGCAGAAACTAACAACATTGTAAAGCAACTATACGCCAGTAAAAATTAATAAAAAAAAGAAAAGAAAAGAAAGTTTTTTCCCCAGGGGTTGTTAGTGAGGAAACGGTGATGCATTTTCTCTTCTTGGTGGAGGGAATGCAGATTCACACCTGCTCGTTTCCCACCTCCTCCCGGTCTCATCTCCTTAGAGTGGGTGGTGTCGCCCCCGCAAAGAGCTGCTGTCTCTATACCTGTGCATGCCGTGCAGCTGCCTTCCCTTCTCAGCCCTCCTCACCCCGTCTATGGCCTTGAGCATCTGCAGTAGCTCCCACGACGGCCCGGCTGTCGCCTGCCCCCGACCTTCTGATTCCTGTCCCAGCACGAATGGCTCCAGCGACGAGGACCTGTGGGCTTCTCACGCCCCCAGCCCTCAGAGCTGACCGCCTCCCCACTTCTCACTCTGCTCTCACCTGGATTCACCATGATTTGTCGTGAAGTGTTTCAATTTTTAAAACCAAACTGGGTTCCTATAGCATCAGTGTTTACATAAGGCTGCATCTGGCACGTTGTAAGAAGGCAGTAGATATTTATTTCCATCCCTCTGCTCCTATTTATCCTTCCTCCCTTTATCTGGGGCCTTGCCCTGTTCTTGGTATATAGTAATTGCTCATTAAATGTTTATTCAGTGAAGCAGGAAGAAATGAATGAAGGCTGGAAAAGTAGAAGCAACCCCGTCCTCATATCCCTGTGTCTCGCCCACCAGCTGACTGCCTGGTTCTCTCCCTGCCTCTGGCTGTTTTTCGGCAAGCATTACCCTGCACTGTCTGTGTGCCGGCCTCTGCCGGGCCCTGGAAATACAAAGGTGAACGAGAATTCTCCTTGCCTTCAAGGGGCTTGCCTCTCCTCACTTGAACTCTTCTCCCCTGGGGCAGACCCCGGGTACCACCCGAGAAGCGGTGGTAACCTGGGCACCGTGGTAACTGGGAGGGGATCCAGCTCAGGGCCTGAGTGCCCAGGGCTGAGGTCGTTGGACTTGTCAGGCCTCCAGAAACAAAAGTGTATGGACTCTGCGCCCCTAAATAGCTTCGCAGTAACCCCCCAGTTCTCTATACTTGGTGGCATCCCTGGTGGTCGTGGCCACTTTGAGAAGCTCTGGTTTGGATTTTTTCTGCCACCTTGGATGATCCAGAAGCAGGACACTGACGGCAACAGATGCCCAGACTTTGGGGGCACCTGCTTTCTGGGCCTTGGGCAGAATATTGTCCTGTTCTCACCGCCCCCAGCCCCCCAACCTGTTTTTCAAACTATGACAAGTGCTTGTTGCTCTCAGCCTCAGGCCTCATCCTTGGGTGACCCAGGATCAGGTGATGTCCGTGGACTTCTGAAAGAAAGGCACCGGTACCTTCTAGGGGTGGACGGTGCTGTGATGAATCTCGTAAGATGGGACTTGCCCGCTCCTCGGGCCTGAGATGTTTTCAGCGGGCACAGATGGGAGCGACCTGCACCCGGGAGGCAGGCGCCGAGGAGGGCCCGGGTGATCGGTGACTTGCACGGGCTTGTAATCTCTGCATCTTGGATGACCTTATAACTAAACTCTACCCTCATCGCTCCCCTGTGTCGTTTGTGAAATCAAAATACCGGAGGTGGGAAGGGACGCTGGCCTCCGGTGGTTCGGCCCCAACAGTTTGTAGGACCTTGGGCAATACAGCCGTTTATAGGACCTTGGGCAATACCCTTACTGTTGTCTCTGGCTTTCATTTCATCTCTGAAGTAGGAGTGATTATGCCCTGTGTTCACTTTACTTACTAGGCTGATTATATAAATTAATGGGAGAGTTTGCAAAGGGCTTTGAGCTGTGGGACCATCAGGGTCCCATTTGACAAGTAAGGAAAATTGGGGCACATTTGGGTGCGGGATCCTGAGCACACCTGTTCTAGAAGAAATGGGGACGTGTGGCTCTTCCACATGCCAGCAGCCTCTTGTGGAGCGGTGTGAGTGGAGGCGGCTGGGTGGGCAGAGCCTGGTGGAAGGAGCAGCGGGCCGGGTCAGGGCTCCCAGCTCTGGCTTGTCTTGTCTCCATAGGCAAGTTACATGCCACTCTACCTTAATTTCACCAGCTGTGAAATGGGCATCGTAGAATTGAGAGGGATGTTGAGTTAGAAACCAGAAAAGGTGGAATAAGAAGAAAAGCACTACAGCCCACAGCCCACTATGGCTGAGTACATTTCACCTGAAAACTCGCTATATGGGAAGAGGTCCGCTTCCAGTAGTATCGAGGACTTCGGAATATGCAGGCTGATCTTGAGAGTTCATTCTAATGACCTGCATGAAATGAAGGTATTTCATACCTGAAGTTCTTGAGGCATTTCAAACATGCATGGCCTGCTTTGAAGTCTGCAATGAAAGGGAATTGACACAGGAGAGAGGCTTTTTATGACCAGAGGGCTGAGATGGTCTTTATTCTTCTTGTATTTTGAGAGTAGCCCTCTTTCCCAATCAGGGAATGGCAGAGATAGTCATCCCCGAAGGGTGAGGAATGCCAGGTTCAAGGCTTTGGCGCATACCAGCAGAATGGAATCCTCTTCCCTGGCCAGGGGGCCTGATCCAGGGAGATCGTGGTCTAATTAGGGGAGCTGTGGGTTTCGTTCCTTGCCCGTTTGGGGTGAGTTCTCGCTGTCTAAAAGACGTGATTATCCAGATCACCAGGTAGATAGATGTTTCAGGGATTTTTGCCACGAGGAGTTAATTTTTTTCTAAGCAACAGTTTGTTTCTTTCTTTCTTTCTTTCTTTCTTTTTTTTTTTAAAAAAATATTTATGTATTTATTTATTTTTTGGCTGTGTGGGGTCTTCATTGCGGCTCGTGGGATCTTTCATTGTGGTGCACGGGCTTAGTTGCCCCGCGGCATGTGGGATCTTAGTTCCCGGACCAGGGATCGAACTGTCATCCCCTGCATTGCAAGACTGATTCTTAACCACTGGACCACCAGGGAAGTCCCACCACCAGGAGTTTAAAACCATCAAACAGAACCAGGTGTGGGGCTTCAGCTGGCAGAGGAACGTTATCATTTGGGCTGGTGGTTGGAGGGGAGGGCATCTCGGGGGGCCGTGTGTAGTGGTACAGGGGGTCACACACTTCAGCACACCCTGGAATCGCCTGGGGTGCTCCCTTGCTTGCTTATTTCTTGATTGGCCACCATTCTTTATTGAACACAGGAAAGTCTCCTTTCTTGCTAAATATCTACAGTGACTTACGACCAGACTTTGATGAGTTAGATCCTTGCCGCTGCCCCTGTCCTTGTGGAAGCAGCAGCCTCACACAGGTTTTAGCAACATCAGGGACTTCGTGTGACCTGGGACTCTCAGGCCCGGGGGGAAGGCTTGGCAGCTTTGTCTTCACAGACTCACCTGCGAACGCCCACGTGCAC
Organism: Mesoplodon densirostris; assembly: GCF_025265405.1. NCBI lineage: Eukaryota > Metazoa > Chordata > Mammalia > Artiodactyla > Ziphiidae > Mesoplodon > Mesoplodon densirostris. The sequence continues at coordinate 10,945,525 of NC_082667.1, forward strand.
TACAAGGTCAAGAAGGGTGGACGTGCACACCGGACGCACAGAGGCATCAGTACTGCCCTTTGGTCAGCCCCATTAGTACAACAGTTCAGTATGTTGTACAATACTTGAAAGTTTTATAAAGGTTTTGCTTTGGTGACTTTAATCAAAACGTTTCCCTTTGTGGGGGGAATGACTTGTGAAGGCAAGCCCGTCAGGGAAGCCAGGCCCCTCAGGGGGCTGCAGGGTGGGTCCTACATCAGCACCTCCTGTGCAGTCAGATGAGCTCCCTGGGCCTTCTGGGCTGAGAGGCCCAGCATAGACGCCCTCGGCCTCTCCCCGCCTCGGCCGGCATGCAGCGCGGCTCTCCTGGTCTGCTCGAAGCCGGACGTTGTGGCAGGTGTGCTCGTCGTATGGATCTCCCCGTGCGGGTGGCCGAGCTTGGGTTGTCCTCTCCAGACTGTAGCCCCCACGTTCTGCTGGTCAGCCTGGACACTGTGGTGGCCTCACCTGGTGGCGCTCAATGTCAGGCCGTAGGCACCCGAAGGGTAGTGCGTGTGGGGTCCTGGCGGAGACTCGGTAGAAACGGCACAGGGGGATTGAGCCCCCGATTCTCATCCTGCCTCTGCAGGGACTCGTTGACAAATCCCTTCCTCTCCGGGGTCTCTGCCTTTCCTCTGTCAGATGAGGCTACACCCACCTGAGTGCCCTCAGAGAGGAGGGGGCAAGAGGATGACAGATGCTAAGCTAGCTGGACACAGGTAGCTCACTAAAGAGGAAAACTTCACTAAAAATTAAATTAAATTATTATGCTGAGTGAACTAAGTCAGGCAGAGAAAGACAAGTACTGTATGATTTCACTTACGTGCGGAATCTAAAAAACAAATGAACAAGCGTAGCAAAACAGAAACAGAGACGTAGATACGGAGAACAAACAGGTGGTTACCAGAGGCGGGGGTGTGTTGCAGGGAGGAGAGACATAGGTGAGGGAGACTAAGAGGTACAGACTTGCAGTTGCAAAGTAAGTGAGTCAACGAGTATAAGATGTACAGTGTGGGGAATATAGTCAATAACTAAGTAATATCTTTGTATGGTGACTGAGTGTAACTAGACTTACCCTGTTGATCTTTTTGAAATGCACGGAAATGAATTACTATGTTGTGTAATAGGACTAACAGTGTTGTAGGTCAACTATATTCAAAAACAAACAAACATACAAATAAACTCATAGAAAAAGAGATTCGTGGTTACTAGAGGCAGGGGGGTGGGGGAGGGGGAATTGGATGAAGGCAGACACAAAGCACAGACTTCCCATTATAAGATAAGTAAGTACTAGGGATGATAAATAGATCATGATAAATATAATTTATAACAATTTAATAGGTTTTTACTTATAAAAATGTAATTTACGGAGGCAACATGATAAGTATAATTAGCACTGTGTGTTATATATGAAAGTTGTTGAGAGAAAATCCTAAGAGTTCTCATCACACACACAAATTTTTTTCCTATTTTTAAAATTTTATATCTGTAGGAGATGATGGATGGTCATCATTTCATGATGTACGTTAAGTCAAATCATTATGCTGTACCCCGTAAACTTATACAGTGCTGTGTGTCAATTATATCTCAATAAAACCGGAAAGAAAGGAAGGAAGGAAGGAAGGTGAGAAGCTTCCTGGACTAGTTAAGGCACTGCCACTTCCTGGCCTGGTGACCTTGGGCACCTCTCAGAGCCTCGTCTGTGAGGTTGGATAATAGCGAGACTCACTGTGTAACATGGGTTTGAGGGTCCTGGTAACGGCAAAGCCCTACGTAGTGCTCACTACGTTCCAGGTACTGCCGTTTTACAGGTGGAGAAACTGAGGCACAAACAGATTAAATAACACACCTAGTGAGTGGCAGAACCAGGCTTCAAATCCAGGCAGTCTGGCCCCAGAGTCCATTCTCCTAACATCTAGGCCAGTGGTTCTCAAAGTGTGTTCCAGGGACCCCTGGGGGGGTTATCTCTGAGACCCTGTCTGGCCACCTATGAGGTCAGAACAGTTTCCACAACCTAAGACGTTTTTTCCTTTTTACTCTTTCTCAAGTGAGTACACAGGGGAGTTTTCAGAGGGTTCACGACATGACATCCTTCTGATGGCTAGTGTGTGTGCTTTCCTATTGTGTTTTAAAAATCTCTCACTTTTAATTTCGATACATGTATCAATAGCTAAAATCCACAGAAATGAAAACTCTTTGGGGTCCTCCGTAATGTTAGGAGCGGTAGGTGTCCTGAGACCAAAAGGTGCGCCATTGGCTCTTGAGGCTACGCTGCCTTAAAGGTGGTCTCATCGAGCATGGATGTGGTAAGTGGTTGGGGAGAGTTGGGGCCCGTCCTGGGGAACTGCGGCTCTACGTGGGGCTCTCCCACCGGGTGTGTGGTGGGCACATCTGGACCTCCCAGGGCCCTCGCGGATGGCACTGCTGATGGTGCCGTTTGTGTGCGGCCAGCCAGCTGCCCACCCTGGAGCTTCCATCCTCAGTCCAGGGGTATCTCTGTGCTCAGCCCTGACTGTGGGAAGGAGCAGACACCCTTCTGTGGCAGATCCCACTCTGGGTGGAGCCAGGATGGGTGCCGTTGAGGCCCAGCAAGTTTGGGCTGTGTTGGAGGCCTCAGTAACAAATGAGTGACTTCTGTGGTGTTGGAGCCTTTTGCCAGCATTTGTTCTAGGCCAGGCCGCACGCTGGCCAGAGCTTTGCCTGTGTTGACCGTGGCATGAACCCATTTTACAGATGAGGAGCCTGAGGCTCAGGGTGGGTCCACTGTGCAGGGCCCCACAATGGCAAGTGGCAGGGCCCAGGACTCAGATGAGGTGGGTCTGATCGAGTCCAGGCCCCTGACGTTCCAGATCTTCAGAATGTTTCTCCGTTCCTCTTGCGTGTCCAACTCGTGGTGGACTCACTGGGTTTGCAGTGTAATAAATAGGGTGGGCCTCCCCATTTCTGCTCCTTCCCCAGGCCCCTGCGGTCTGCTGTGCCTCTGCCCCAACCTTTAGCCCAAGGGTTTTGGGAGCAGCAGAGTGAGGTGTAGACAGAGTGCAGAATTTTGACTCTGCCACTTGTAACCTTTCTGATCCCCAGCAGGAGTAGGAGGGACAGCGCGTGTAAAACTCACGCTGTGAGGCTCAGTAACCAGTGGCCTCCGTTCCACCTGACTAGCAACGAGCTGTCATCTTTCGCAGAATCCGGCCCCGGATCAGCTGCATCAGCATCTCTTGGAGAGCTTCTGGATTTCTGGGCCCGACTCTGGCCTATGACACAGGGCTCTGAGGGTGGGGCTGAGGCACCTGCATTCTCAGCAAGTGTCCCCCCAGGTTTAGGTGCCCATCGAAGCTTGGCATGCCTTGTCTTGGAGGTTGGGGGGCGACATTCAACCCTCAGTAGGTAACAGAAAGTGAGGGTGACCCTGTTTGGGTAGCTCTGTATCAGTAGGGTGACCATGGAATTTGTTGTCTAAACCGGGACACTTTTTTTTTTTTTTTTTTTTTGGTCATGCCGTGCGGTAGGTGAGATCTTAGTTCCCCAACCAGGGATTGAACTCACACCCCCACCAGTGGAAGCGAGGAGTCTTAACCACTGGACCGTCAGGGAAGTCCTGGGACACTTTTGATCGTGAAAAGGGGCACCTTTTATAGCTACACCGGGACATGAGGGGTAAACCCGGGTCTTCCTGACAAATGGGGTCCTGTGGTCTCTGTTTATTGGTTTCTCCTTCATCTTCTGCCGCCCTGGGAGATGCCTTCCCTTACTAGTCCAGACGAGGAAGCAGGCCTGGAGCTCACCTCTGGCTGCACAGCCATAACCCTGGGCCTCGATTCCACGGGGCCCCTCGGCCCAGTCGTCACTCCCGCTGAGCCCTGGCGCCAGGGCTGGGGGGCTCTGGGTTTCTGTAATGTTGGCATCTTCGGAAGATTGACAGAGCCTCTGTAATGAGAAATGAGGACTATGAGACGCATGTCTAGAAAAGATAAAAACAGATGAAAGGAGAGGATCCTGTCAGCAGAAGGGAAGCGAGTCCTGGTGCTTCCTCTTCTCGCTGGGGCTCCGTCCTGGGGCCTGGTTGTGACCCCTGTGTCACACAGACATCAATCGATGTTCCTCTGGGCAGAGCGACAGGGAGAGGACCACTGAAACCAGGTCTTCTGTCAAAGCAGGCGTCCCATTCAGGTCGGTCGATTTCTTTTCCTTCTGGTGGCTGTAGGGCCAACTTGGTGGTGATTTTTTTGTCCTTCTCTGACGAGGGTATGCACGTGACTGTTTGTTTGTTTGTCTTAATAAATTTATTTATTTATTTTTGGCTGCATCAGGTCTTCATCGCTGCGCGCGGGCCTTTCTCTAGTTGTGGCGGGTGGGGGCTACTCTTCCTTGCGGTGCGCGGGCTTCTCATTGTGGTGGCTTCTCTTGTTGCGGAGCACGGGCTCTAGGCACGCAGGCTTCAGTAGTTGTGGCTCTCGGGCTCTAGAGCGCAGGCTCAGTAGTTGTGGCGCACGGGCTTAGTTGCTCCGTGGCATGTGGGATCTTCCTGGACCAGGGTTCGAACCTGTGTCCCCTGCGTTGGCAGGCGGATTCTTAACCACTGCACCACCAGGGAAGTCCTGACAGTCTCTTTTTGTGGCACGTGGAGTGGATGGCTGTTGCAGAGAATGCTTGAGGGAAACCCAAGGTGGTTTGGTGCACGCTAAACATAACCGGCAGGGAGGCTCCTGAGCCTGTGACGTTAAAGCCGGCAAAGCCCCCATGTGGAGGGTGGGTGTATTTAGGGTTCAGGCAGAAATGGACACCTCCCAGAGTGTGTGCTGGCATCAGGGCTCACAGGCGGCCTTAGGCCAAGTTTAGTCTGTGTCCCTGGCTGTCAGCCTCCCTCCTCCTGCCTTTCCTGTCTGCTCCTTGGGGAGCTTTATCTGGCACCGCCAGGAATCATGGTTTTGCCTCTGACTGCCCACTGCCTCCGTGTAGCCTGCTGTTCATGGTTTGGGTGGAGGAGCAGCTTCTCGGTCTCCCCGAGGACGGGGGTGGTCAGGGGGGCCGGACTCTGACCCTCCTTGGGCCTCCCTGTGGACTGGAGGCATCGTTGGGAAACTCCAGTTGGTCCTTTGACAGATGATGAATATGGGCTTGGGGGTCCCTTCCCCCTGAGCAGTCCCTTCCTCACTTCAGTGTCATTCTTTGCTCCCAGGGAAAGATGGAGACCCTGAAAGACAAGACCCTGGAGGAGCTGGAGGAGATGCAGAATGACCCGGCGGTCATCGAGCGGCTGGCCCAAGACATCCCTGAGGTAGAGGAAGGCTGTCATGGGGCCAAGGATAGCAGATGGGACTGAGGCCCTTCTTTTTTTAATTTAGTTGTATTAATTTTTATTGGAGTATAGTTTTTCCAATGCTTTACAATGTTGTGTTAGTTTCTGCTGTACAGCAAAGTGAATCAGCTATACATAGACATATATCCCATCTTTTTTGGATTTCCTTCCCGTTTAGGTCACCACAAAGCATTGAGTAGAATTCCCTGTGATATACAGTAGGTTCTCATTAGTTATCTTTTTTTTTTTTTTTTTTGGCGGTACGTGGGCCTCTCACTGTTGTGGCCTCTCCCATCGTGGAGCACAGGCTCCGGACGTGCAGGCTCAGCGGCCGTGGCTCACGGGCCCAGCCGCTCTGCGGCACGTGAGATCTTCCCGGACCGGGGCACGAACCCGTGTCCCCTGCATCATCAGGCGGACTCTCAACCACTGCGCCCCCAGGGAAGCCCCTACTTATCTATTTTATACATAGTGGTGTGTATACGTCAGTCCCAGTCTCCCAATTCGTCCCAGCCCTGAGGCCTTTCTTAAGGACACTGGCTTGTTGGGGGTTTGGGCTGAGTTTATCTGCCTGTTCTGTGGCCTTCACCCTGGCCAGGCAGAGGAGCCCCTGGGGTCTCAATCTAGTTCCTGGGCCCTCTGGGAGTTCCGGGGGCACAGTGCCAGGAAGTCCAGGGCCCCCGCGTCAACTCTGGCGCCTGGTGCCTTCGGGGACCTGCATGCCCCAGGAGCCCCCCACACTGTTGCTCCAGCGTGGATTTGGAGGTGGTTTCTAAAAGCACTGGTACCGTTTTGTAACTGCCTTTCCCCAACTACCTGGCCTGGCCCTGCGTCTCCAGGAGGAGCCGTTCTGGGGCTGGGATTAGGCTCATCTCTGTTTAATCCCTTCCCTATGATGACAGACACCTAACCGTCTCAGTTCCTAATCATGGTCCTCACGGGAATAAAACAGCCCTTCTGAACGTGCAGAGCTTTACATTTTATAAAGGGCTCTCCCCACCCTTTCCGTCGCCTTGACCCCATGACTCCCCTGCGAGGTCAGAAAGGTCAGGTGACCAGATGTGGCTGCAGAGCTGGACGTGCCCACGGTCACTCCTTGAGTGGCTGCAGCCTGTCCGCGGCTCTGCACGCTGCCGCGTCCCGCCCCCGATGCTTGGGAGACACGGACGCAAATAATGCTGAGCTCGTTGGTTAGCCTTTGGAATGTGTTTCCATTTTTGCTGATAAATGGGCATGGTGTGTCTCTTCTGTACATTCACAGTATCTGACCCCAAAAAAGGGAAGCCTCGCCAGCCAGCTTCTCCTGCCCACGCAGACCCCTTCCCTCTCCGTAAGGGGTTGTGCAGCCCGGACGTGGTCCCTGCGCCTTCCTGACTGTTGCTCTGGCCGCTCCCACCGCCCCTCTCCCCGCCAGGAGCAGCCTTTGCTGGGGCTGGAGGGCACGGAGCACAGGGCGTGGATGTGGTGCGACCTGCTGCCCCAAGCTCGTCCAGCGAGGGTGTGAGCAAGGCTGTCTTGGTTAAGCTCCAAGGCCGCCTCTCCGGGTGGGTGAGGCCGTGAGCTCAGCCAGGGTCCGGCCCTGAGCTGCCTCGATGCTGGCCTTCACCCCCTTGTCTAACACGCGGTAAGCACCAAGTGCTTCTCGAATCTGCCACGAGCACAGTGTGCTGGGAACAGCAAGGCCTGCTGTCAAGTGCACAGAACTTCACAGCAACAGGCCGAATTACATAACTGTATAGAATTTGTTAACTTCCGAGCTAGACAGGCTGATGGAAGGTGTGGCAAAGCCTAGAATGACGGAAAATGTAGGCAGAAACAACACCTTGGGCAAAAGCAAGTTGAGTTTTGTGGTGTGCAGCCGTGCCTGACTAATCGATGTGAATTCTCTGAGGGGAAGAACACTCATGGGATCAAGGGAAAAATGAAGGAGGGCAAGCTCCCTAGACTTTCAAAACCCCTTGGACTAGGTTCCTGGCACGGGCTATAAGATGGTAATTGAGTCGCCATGGGATTGTGAGGGGGAGATGGGAGCTCTTTGAGTTGGGGGTGTGGACTTTGCTTGGAGAAAAGAGTAGGGGACCTCTCTCCATGTGGAAGAGTGTGAATGTCGGGGTCTTCTGGTGGGGTGCTTGAACTGTCTTATTGACCGATCAAGGGCTTCATAGTGAACCCCTAATGGAGAAAGATTTGGGGGAGGCTCTGGGGAAAGGGGGCAGAAACGGGTAGGACCAGGTTTAGGGGAAAGTGACACGGCATAGATTTACTGGTTAAGATCCAGGGAAAAGGCGGTGGAGGTATACAGAGGACATGTCCACTGAGGATCTGGGGCCCCGTAAGGGGCAGCTGAGCAGAGGGCTTCAGGCCCCCCGCTCTGCGTCAGACACATAAGAAAAGAAAAGCTCTGAGCTCATGAAAGTGAGACTGGAACTCCGCAGTGCGGGCATCCCTGAGTCAGGGCGCTTGCTCAGTGGCTCCAGACGGTATTGGTGGCAGCAAGGCAGACAACCCAGGAGTGGGGCCAGACCTGAGAGGCCGTGGCCAGGCCCCATGACTTCTGGTAGCCGTGGCGTCTCTCTTTCCAGTCTGGAGCAGGCTCCAGGCCCACCACAGAGCACAGCGCTCGCGGCCCTGTGGCTGGGGACCGGCAGGATGGCAGCCCCCGGAAGCCCCCTCCTCCAGGACGCCCATGGCCTTCCTGCGTCTGATTGGGGACGAGCCAGTCAGGCTTGGCTCGCCATGTGCCGACCATGGTGGAGAAGCTGCCCAGTGGCTCCCGCGTGGAAGCTGGTCTTGCCAAGCTGTGCCCTGAGCCCTGCTGTGGGTGCTGGTGCCACTGGTGCTGCTGGCGTCCCCGTTCCCTCAGGGGTGTGGGTCTGACTCTCTGCCCTCCTGTCAGTAAAGAGGACTCCCTGACAAACGGACAGGGCTTCAGGTCAGAGCGGGTCTGGGAAGGGTTCCCGAGGCTGCCGCCTCACCGGCTGGTGACAACAAAGGACCTGGACGAGGGAAAAGTGCTGCTCAGCTTGGGGGCATGCTTTCAGTGGGGCACATCCAGGTGCAAAGGTTGGCATCAGAGCCTCGGGGGCCACGGGTCGCCTGTGCTGGTGGGAGTCCTCAGCTGGTCCTGGGGACTCCCCTGCAGTTCTTGGGGGCCTCTCTGTTAGCTCATCTGAGCAGCTTCTCTGTAGGACACACCTGTGGAGGAGGCAGGGACAGGTCTCTCTGGAGTCGGTGTCACGGGCTGGCCCTGGCATTATCAGTCCTCACACTAACTTTATTTGGGGGCTTCATTGCGCGTCTGGCCTGTGGTCTGGTCTGGGCCACATCAGTGCACCTCAGAGAAGGTCTCTTCACTCTGAATCCCGGGGACAGGTGGTTGGGACTTGGTCCCTTCCCTCCTAGGAAGGCTCTGACTTTCTCTGCCCCCCTTCCTGGAGCTCTGCACAGCCCACGGCGGGGTCTCCTCCCTCTCGTCACGTGGCCCTTTGCATGCATCCACCACGTAGGCTGTGGGGTTAAGGACTCGGTGAGGTGTCTGGTTTGGAATGCTTTGCTCAGAGTTTGAACCTGAGTCCGTCTGACTCTAGTTGGGGGCTGAGTGTTGCCTGGCTCCCCCATGGTGAGTGACGGGTCCCGGAAGCCCCAGGTCCAGCCCCCCGCGAGCTGAGTGGTGGTGTGGTGGGTCTCACGGTCAAGTGTCCTGCTCTGTAGGTCCAGGACCTGCAGCTGGAGCGGGAGATGGCACTGGCCACCAACCGGAGCCTGGCCGAGCAGAACCTGGAGTTCCAGGGTCCCCTGGAGCTCAGCCGCTCGAACCTCTCGGACAAGTACCAGGAGCTCCGGAAGCTGGTGGAGCGGTGCCAGGAGCAGAAGGCAAAGCTGGGTAAGCGACCGGCCCCGGGAGTGTGCGCTGGGGGCGCCTCTGTCCACTCAGGGTCCCCACTCCTCGTGGGGCTGGGGGAGCTGCTGGAGTCACGTGGAAGGACAGATTCCCTCTCCCTCCCCAGGACAGGAAGGGGCCAGCAGTTACTGTGGGTCGCCACGTCCCCAGCCCTGGCTAAGTGCTTTAACAGCCATCTAAGGGTAGGTACTGTCGTCATTCTCACGTCATAGATGAGAAGAGTGAGGCTCAGGGAGATGCAGGAACGTGGCTAGGGCTCCACAGCTACGTAGAGGCGGAGTTGGGATTTGAATCCAGAGAGCATGCGTCCTGGGCTGCTGCTGGCCACTCAGCCAGCCCCGCGCTGGTGATTTGTGGAGCTGGTCCGGGCTCTCTGTGTCCCAACCTGCTGTCTGTGAAGGTGAGGGGCTGTCCTGGTCCTGAAGGTGGGGGACTTGACGCTCAGGCAGATGAAGTAACTCCCTGAGAGGAAGAACAGGATTGGGGGGTGGGGGTGGGTGGGCTCCGAAGCCTGAGGCCTCTTGCTTCCTGGGCTGGCGTGGATGGGCTCAGCTGAGCTCGTCTCTGCTCAGGAAGGGAACCGACCGAAAGGGGCTCTGCCGCGGGCCCCAGGGCGGTGGCTGGGCCCCCAGCACAGAGGACCCTTGGAGAGCCTTGCAGAAACCTTGGCCGCCACCACGGAATCCGGAGGCACTTTAGAAATGTCAGCCTTTCTGCCTTTCCTTCCAGAGAAATTTTCTTCAGCACTGCAGCTAGGGACCTTGCTGGACCTTCTGCAGATAGAAAGCATGAAGATTGAAGAAGAGTCTGAGGTGAGATGGCCGTTGACAACCCGTCTTCCTTGAACAGTTGCCCCTGCAGCAGGAGCCCTCGTCCTGAGCACCGGTGTCTGCAGGGCGTGGGACCAGGGCTTTAGTCACGGCAGTGGTGAATGGCACCTCTACCGAGTCCCAGTGGAGGCCCTTTTGCATGCAAAGAACAGGAACCCAACATCACTGGCTGAAGCAGAAATGGGCGACAGACAGCACAGCTGCGGGGCAGCTGACAGGCCTGGGTGGGAGGGCAGTGCAGTAGGAGCCCTCCAGGGCTGAAGCCAGGCCCCCAGCCCCTCCCCTCTCCTGGGGCTGCCGGCTCTCTCTCTTCTGCTTCCCTCTTCACTTTCTGTGGGCAGACTGGCTCTCTCCACATGTCCATGCTCTGGGTGGAAGATGCTCCCAGGTCCCACAGCCCCTGGGCTGGGCTGTGCTAGTGACCAGGGGGCCGGTGTTCATGTGGCCAGTCGACACACCGTGCAGCAGCTGCTGTGAGCCTGGCACGATGCCGGGGTGGGGACGGCGGTGGCCATGACAGGTGGTCCCCGCCCTCTGGGAGCTGATGTCCTGGTGAGGGAGACAATAAATGAACACACGCTTGTATAATATAACAGCAGTGAGAAGGGCCATAGAGAGAAATTCCCAAAGCGGGGGGCGGGCCAGAGAAGACAGGCAGCTCCTGAGCCTGGCTGGGGTGGGAGGGCCGCAGCTGACCTCTGACCCGGGGGTATTCAGGTGGCCTCGATCCCGGCAGACCCCTGTAGCCACTGGAGCTTATGTCTTCCAGGCCATGGCTGAGAAGTTCCTGGAGGGCGAGGTGCCCTTGGACACGTTTCTGGAGAACTTCTCCTCCATGAGGATGCTGTCCCATCTGCGCCGGGTTCGCGTGGAGAAGCTCCAGGATGTGATGAGGAAGCCCAGGGCCTCCGTGGAGCTGGCTGGGGGCGCCCCTCCTCCCCGCCCACCTCCCCCGTCTCTCCCGGGCCCCCAGGCCACGCCCCCTGTCTCCGAAGATCAGCAGCCACCGGAGGCCCCTCCCTACCCGTTGCCCTACAGCCCCTCTCCAGCCTTGCCCGTGGGCCCCACCCCACAAGGGGCGCTCCCACCGGCCCCGTTCCCTGTGGTGTCCCAGCCCTCTTTTTCCTACAGCGGGCCTTTGGGTCCCCCGTACCCGTCAGTCCAGCCAGGACCCAGGGCTGCCGCGGGCTACTCCTGGTCCCCACAGAGGAGCATGCCGCCCCGGCCGGCCTATCCCGTGGCCCCCGCTGGTGCCTCCGGCCCTGGGTACCCCGTGGCGGGGGGCCGGGCCCCCGGTCCTGGTTATCCTCAACAGCCCCCCTACCTCTCCACAGGAGGAAAACCTCCGTACCCAACACAGCCCCAGCCCTCAGGCCCCCTTCAGTCGCCCTATCCCCCTGGGCCTGCCCCTCCCTATGGTTTTCCACTGCCTCAGGGTCCTGCCTGGCCTGGGTATTAGGCACCGTCCTGGCCCTTGGCCCTTCCCTACTTCCACCAGTACCACAACCTTTGGCCCACCCCCTGCTGAGACTCGAGGGCCAACTGGAAGTGGAGTTGGCTCCCCGTGGACTTGTGTCATGCGTGGGGGCCTGGAGGGACCTGGCTGGGAGCACACAGGCCTGGCAAGGCACCGGGCAGTGTGACTGGCTTGGCTCTGCCAGACGGTCCCAGTGCTTGCTGGCCTCCTGGGGGAAGGGCGCGCCTGGTTTCGGTGACTGGCTTTGGCTTTCCTGGTTCTCACCGGGCAGGGCGTTCGGTCCTCTCTGTGAGCTGCTCACCCCCTCCCTCTCCTCTGGGATTTGGCACGTTCGACCGAGGTACCCACGCTAAGGGATGCAGCTCTCTGTGTCTCTTGGGTCCATTCAAGGATGGCCTGCCCCACGCACACCATGGCAGGGTTGGATCAGGGGGAGAGAACAGAGTTAGGAAAAACAGTTAATGATTTTTAAGTCACGCACAACCATAATTGAACCCCGACAGGCTGATGTCAGTTGAGCCTGTCCTGTGTGCTGGTTTGAACGACAGCAGCAGAGCCAGCGCAGTGAGCGGGCCGGGGATTGTGGAGGCGGGCCCCAGCCCTTGCTCGCCCTGGTTGGAGGATCCGGGGGCTGCCCCGGACCCTTTGGCTGGAGGAGGCCCAGGAGACTGCGGCCACTTCGGGAGCTCATTTAGGAGTGGAGGGCCGAGTCACCTCCCCGGCCACCTCTCTTGTCTGGTGTGACCTGCTTCCGGTTGACTTCTGAGGCCCACCCCATCCGTCCGCTCCCTTAGTGCCTTGAACCTCGTTCACAGCAGCCCTCACTTCATCCCCTCCCTTTGGCTGCCTGATGTAACTCTTCCCCACCCCCAAAAGCCCTCCTAAGAGAGACATCAAAAGGTACCCTAACAGTTTCTTCCCACGTGGTGCTTTGTAAAACGCCATCACTACGTCGGAGTCGTTTCTTTGCATCTCTCTCGTCTTCAGAACGTATAGGGCAGGGATTGTGACTCTGAGCCACGTGCAGCCCCCAGCACGTTGGGGATTTTCAGCACATTCAGTCATAAAAATGGCAATACACCAAAGGGGGGGGTGTGATGAAGAAAGCATTACCTTGGTTGCTGCAGATGTGAACCAGGTCTCAAGGGCAGACTCTAGAGCTGCTATCTGTTAGGAAGTCATATGTGCCTTGAATTGTCCACTACTCAAGTACCCAGCATCTGGTGGGCCTGGGGTGCTGGGGGCCAACGAGGAAACTCGACCTTCTGGTGCCTGCCCCCCTCCCCGGCCTGCGTGCCATCAGTGGGTGCGTGCGACGAGATGCTCGATTAGCCCTGTCGGTCCCTGACCAGCTGTGCTTGCTTCTCATAAGTTATTTATACAGAGGAATCACTAAGGGACTCTACTGGCTCGAGTGCTTCTGAATTGGATGAACGATCGCCGGTATGTTTGTATTATATAATTAATTGCCATAATAAACTTTGATGAGTTAAAAGTAGTGTTGTGGTTCCAGTGAATTTGAGAAGTGAAGGAGTGGCTGCCAGCGGGGGGGCATTGATTTTGTCGACTGAACGAAAAATGCACAACGTAAGACTCGTGGATTTCAGTTTTATTTGGAGACCTTACTGCAGACTACTGCCTGGGGAACAACCTCTCAGTAGCTCTGAGAAACTGCTCCAAGGAGTTAGGGGGAGAAGCCAGTATATACATGATTTCAGCTAAGGAATAGGTGCAATCAGGCACCTCTAGGTGTCACCCTAGAGTCGTTTCAGCTCTTCTGTGTGTCCCCGTTTCTCCCTCTGGCAGTCTAAAACCACTGTGGGCACACAGAGAGAGCCCGGGATGGCCAATCCCTATGTGTGGGTCCCTGGATGAGCTAGTTTTTAAAATTAATGAGTGGGTTTCCCTATGGGACTGCTGCACGGTATGAGGATTCGCTTTTACCGCTTCCGTAAATTTCTCAGTTGCCTGAGAAAGTCGTAACTGGCCGATAAGAGCCGTGTCCGTTTTTGGAGCCGAAAGCTCTCATCTGGTATCTTCGCTTTTGTCCTGACAAACCCTGTTCAATTGCCAACTTGATGAAAGACGTCAGGCCGGCCTCCTACCTAATCACCCAGTCAGAACCTTCCCGGTGTCTTTCAACCGAGCACTTTCTCTGTATCTTTCAACTGAGAAGTCAGGTACCTTTTTCATCTACTACCGAATGGAACTCAGGATTGCCAACCAAGATGGGAGCTCTGAGACTCAGGAGAGACTCACCCAGTCGTCTGGACTCGCTGAGGAGGCAGATGACACAAGGGGCTCCAGATCATCGGAGAGTTCGGGTGAAGGAGAGAAGTCTGCTCGGGGTCCCTTTGTGGTCCCCCAAACTGTCAGCTGAAAGAAAACGCACAGTGCAAGAGCTGTGGATTTCGGTTTTATCGAGGGACCTTACTATATGTGGACTATTGCCCGGGAAAGAGCCACTCGGTAGCTCTGAGCAGCCAGTATAGATATGCTTTTGGCTATGGGGAGTGTATGCAGGCAAGCACACGTCTTGGTTAAAAATGACTGCTAGTCGCGAGGATCGGATATCTCAGTTAATGAGTTCAGTGCTTTTCTACGTATGCATGGGAAGGTGCAAGAATCTGGGTTCATTAAAAATTTTTCCTGAGGTATCTCTATCTCAGGAGCTTGTTTTTCCAAAGCACAAGTGCCTTTTTGTTTTTTCATCCTGAATGCATTTCAGGGTGCACTGTTGGTCAGCGACTGCACTGGCTAATGACTTGATCCTTGTAGAACGGGATGGTGGGCAACGTTCTTTGTTTTGCGGTTTCTTCTGTAGCCTTCAGGCCTCTCTGGTTCATGGTCACAAAGCCCCATCTTTCTGAATATTGTTTCTTGAGCTGCTGCCGTCCGCCGCCCCTTCACCCCCGGGGCCTGGCTCTTACAGCATTTCCCTTTCCACTTTTGCCCCGGTTTTTTTTTTCCATCTGAGGCATTTTCGCGCTGGAGCCTGCACATTTGCCTTGTCCTGGGTGGAGAGCTTGGGCGGTGCAAGGCCACAGAGCCCCACTAGTAGGCATGCGAGCCTCAGCGGAGCACAGATGGGGCCCCATTCTTGCCACCTGCTGGGCTGACCGGGACTGTCAGCTTGTCCAGGAAGGACCGCCCAGCTTGGGTTCGAATCTTCGCCTCCGGTTTCTAAACGCGGATGGAGGGGCAGCAGGCTGCTAAACTGGCTGTGGAGCCAAGCGGTTTTCTACCTTACCCAGCCTGCCTCCCTCGCCAGCTCCCCCTGAGCTCAGCTGCTCATCATGAGGCCTGGGAGGGCGTCTTCTTTCAGCAGGAAGAGCAGCTTCAGGGGAGTCAGGAGACCAGGTGTCTAATGGACCCCTGAGTCAGCCCTTCTGTTTCCTTCCCTGCAAGGTGACGAGGGCAGGCTGCCTGTGGAGGATGCGCAGAGATGCTGAGAATCACCAGCATTGAATACTCAGCGGGGCTGCACCTTGTATTAGCCTTTGATGTGCATCCTCTCAGCAGCCCTTCAACCCCCAAGTTTAAACAAGGGGAGGAGACTGCAGGGTGGGTAGTTCAGCAGGTCACTCAGCCTGGGGAGGTGGGGACAAGACTCGCACCTGCTCTGATCTGGCTGCAGGGGATCCTCTGAGATGCCACTGTGGTACCAGAAATCGTCAGGCTTCAAGAGGCCACAGTCCTGAGAAAAGCTTGGGTAATCTATGCTGCGAATCCCCCCTGGACTCCGGTCAAAGGGTTACTGCCCTTTGCCCCCTCCTGAACTCTGACCTTGCCTTGCAAGCGTATCAGGGACTGAGGACGCAGGACACCAGGAAGAGCTAGGAGACCCCTGGGCTTTGTAGGAAGAAGCTGAAAATCTCACGGGCTGGGGGAGGGGGCACAATCAAGTCGGTGCTTTGGGTTGGTCCCAGAGCGGT
Source organism: Mesoplodon densirostris (assembly GCF_025265405.1). Taxonomy (NCBI): domain Eukaryota; kingdom Metazoa; phylum Chordata; class Mammalia; order Artiodactyla; family Ziphiidae; genus Mesoplodon; species Mesoplodon densirostris. Next base: position 10,960,982 of record NC_082667.1, read on the forward strand.
GGTCGGGGGTACCAGGGGCCGAAGAGAGGAAGCAGCACTTTCTAAGCAGCTCGGCGGAGAGCTGCTCGGTCACCCAGGGCGTGCCACCCCTGCTGCTCTCGCCTCTCCCTCCCCAGGCCCTCCCCACCCCTTCCTCCCTGTCCTGCACCCGCCACATGAAATCAATGGGTGTCCTCTGCCAGACCTCAGTGGGCTTCTTTTTTTTTTTTTTTTTTTTTTGTTCGCGCTACGCGGGCCTCTCACTGTTGTGGCCTCTCCCGTTGTGGAGCACAGGCTCCGGACGTGCAGGCTCAGCAGCTATGGCTCCCGGGCCCAGCCGCTCCGCGGCATGTGGGATCTTCCCGGACCGGGGCACGAACCCGTGTCACCCGCATCGGCAGGCGGACCCTCAACCACTGCGCCACCAGGGAAGCCCCTGCAGTGGGCTTCTTGCTGCCGTGTGGGCTGCACAGGGACAGACCCTAAGTGTCAAGTTCAGAGCCTCACAGAGATTCCTAGCGTGGTGAGAAGGACACTTAGTTGCGGCGAGGCCATTTGAAATGCCCTTTCAGTGCCACTCGGTACTCCCAGACCCTAGCGGCGTGACAGGTTTGAAGCTAGACCCGGTCCTTGGTAGTGCGAGTGAGCTTTCCTTTTGGGGTCCCCAGTTTCCTTGACTTAACATGCGGAGAACGTGCTAGAATCAGGTTGCCCGTGAGGGTCAGGTAGGCAACGATTTAGGGGAGTGGGCCGGGGCAGATGAGTGCTGCCCTCTCTGGCTGAGGTAGAGGGTGTATCCTCTGCTCTGCTCTGGGCTGGGGGTGGAGGGGTTGGGGGCCGCAGGCTGGAACGTGGCCCCCGGGGTGGGCCCAGGTCACAGTAGGGCATCCTCTGCGGCTGAGGGAGACGGTGCAGTTGCTCATCAGAGGAGCAGTGCCGACCAGCGGCCTGTGGGCTGTGTCTGCCCACAGAGGCTGGCACTTGACAAAGGCGCCTCCGAGGCTGAGGTAGCTCCTATTCAGTTGCTTAACCAAACATCTTTTTGGAAATGCATCACCCAAGCCCACCACCACTTGCAAAACAGTTGTGTAGAGAGAGTTTCTGCTCAACGCAGCTCTTTTTTGGGGTGGTGTGTTTTTAAGTAGGCCATGGTGGCCGTGAGGCCTCTGAACGTGGCCAGACTGGAGATTAAAGAGCTTTTATCCGGAAAGGGGCTGGTGAGAGACATTTGGTGCCTCGGGCCTTTGCCCCTCCCTGAGATCAGCCTCCCAGTTCCCTTTTGAGGAGCCCCTTCAGTATAGGAATCTCTGCCAGGTGACTCCTGGTACCCAGGTGACTAAGTGTCCCTGCTTCCGGATTCCCTGCATGGTCAGGGGCGGAGCCACAGCCTGGGCTCTCTCGGGACAGAGTCCTGAGCAGGGGGTGGGTGAGAGGTCGGTTGGAGGGTGTCCGTGGGGGCAGAGTGCTGGCCAGGCTCTTCTGGCATGCTTGTGCCACTCCAGCTCCGCGATTCTGTGAGCACCCCCCTCATCCCCACCATATCCTTCTAGGAACTTCCTTTTGCTCTTCCAGAGTTGCTTCTGTGGCTTGGACCATTGATATCTCCTGGTGGATATGGGGCCAAATCAAGTGGAGAAAGGCCCCAGCCCCAAGATATCTTCTCAGGGCCAGTGAGGCCCGGCCAGTCCTCTCCCTTCACTAGACCCTTAAGTTCCGAGTCAGATGTCCTCCTCTGGCTCGTCTAAGGAAACCCAGGCACTGCAGGATTAGGTATGTGTCTAGGCTTGCTGGGGAGTCGAGGGGACTATTTCAGTTAAGGGAATTACTTAACCCACAGGAATGTTAAGTCCTGGTCTCTTACTCTCAGGTTAGAAGGTTAACTGATTGGCTGAAATGACCTGAGCTTTGGACTTTTAACAGCTGTGCGAACGCAAATCCCAAATCGGCTAGGATTTACTAGGTACCCACTTTGTGCAGGGCCCTGAGGTGGTACTGGTGCCCTTTGGGCTTGACAGCCAGTGGTCCCTGCTCTCGGTCAAGTGAGGGGCTGCAAGGGGAGGGGGCACAGATCGAGGGCTGGTGACGGGGCTCTGGGTCAGGCAGCCACACGTGCTGGCTGGTGGTTGCTGTGCTGTGCTAGGCGGTCCTGTGTCAGCGTTGCACCCTCTGACCATGAGGTTGCAGAGCCCTCGCCCCCTGGTAGGTGCCCCTTCCCAATGGCACCCCCAGAGGGATCCACAGGGGTGGACCCTGGATCGAGGAGGCCGGGCACTCTAGTTCTCAGGAAGCAGAAAAATCATTATTTACAAAGAACATATTAAAAATGCACGAGAGAAATCAGCCCTTGCTTCCCACCACCCCCAAGGTGTGAGCATCCTTGTGGGTCCTCATGAGGCAGAGTTGGAGAAGAGAGCTGAGTCCCACAGACGGGGGAGGGAGCTGCCCGGGCCTGGACCCCGTGTGTCTCTGCTTGGGAGGGATGCTTGCTTCAGGGCTCTTCCCTTTCGCAGGTTCCACACCTGGAGGGGGGCCAGCTGAGCTGCGTTGGGGTCTTCGCCTGGGCTGGTGAAGATGTGGAGAGATGTCCGAGCTGGCCTGCCTCTGCAGGGCAGTAGGATATGTTGGAAAGTCACGTCCATGGTCCTGCCGGGCAAGGACCTGGACATTGTTTTCCAAGCAGTGACTGCAGAGTATTCTCAGGACAAAAGGTCTGGCTCTTGATGTTTGTTCCTGGGTCCTGGTGCTGTGTGGTGAGAAGGAAGTGTGTCGGCGGAGGAAGCCTCATACTCTGGAGATGGTTCAGGGAGGTGGGGGCCCAAAGCCCCCAGCCCAATGTCAGAGATAGCGGCTTCTCCTTCCTGCTGGTGTACGTCCATCAGGATACTCTCAGGGGTGCTTTTTAAAAAAAAAATCTAGGTATAGTTGATTTACAATATTATGTTAGTTTCAGGTGTACAACATAGTGATTCAAAATGTTTATAAATTATACTCCATTTATAGTTATTATAAAATACTGGCTATATTCCCTGTGGTGTACAATACATCCTCCTAGCTTATTTCTTTTATACATAGTCGTTTGTACCTCTTAAATTTCCCCTGCCCTTAGCTTTTTTTTTTTTTTTTGCGGTACGCGGGCCTCTCTCTGTTGTGGCCTCTCCCGTCGCGGAGCACAGGCTCCGGACGCGCAGGCTCAGCGACCATGGCTCACGGGCCCAGCCGCTCCACGGCATGTGGGATCTTCCCGGACCGGGGCACGAACCTGTGTCCCCTGCATCGGCAGGCAGACTCTCAACCACTGCACCACCAGGGAAGCCCAGGGGCCTCTTTTATGTAGTCTTCTGAGATGGAGTTTAAGGTCCATGACCCCTCTGCTCAAATGGCCAGATCGGCTCCTGTCACCTAAATTGCTGATGCTTAATCTTTTCCTTTATAAGAGTCTAGGTAATCGTCCCCCAGCCCCCCACCCAGGTCATGAACGGGCAGGGTGAGCAGAGGTGAGGAACCAGGTGGCTGGTGCTTATCCCCAGGGCTCTGCCGGGGTCCAGGCTCACCTTTTACAGCCTCTGAGCCCCGTGCAGATCATAGTCACTGTCAGAGGAGTTATCGGGCTGGGCGGAGACACGATGCAGGGCCCCTTCCAGAGCTGTGGAAAGAAAGGAGGCCATTTGAGCAGGGTTAGCCCTCCAGGCAACACAGAGAGAGCCCCTCAGAGCCAAGAGCCCTGCGGGGGCTGGAAGATCACAGAGGCTTTCTGAGCCAGTGGCTCAACATCCCTGAAACTGTTGTGATCAAATCAGCTAGTGTCCTCTAATGACGCATAATGCCAGGCTCCCTGGGGCTTAATTGTCAGCGCCAGTCAGGGAGCATTCGATACTGGGCTCTGTGGGCCACTGATGGATGCTCTGTTCTGCCTCCAAGGGATCCGAGGGGCCTCATTTATTGAGAAACAGGTCTTTTAGGTCACAGCGGTGCTGGGGTTAATGACATCCCGGCACATTCTTCTCTCTGGCTGAGTGGCCCTTTAAGGCTGTATCCCTTCCATACCCTGCCGTGGCCGGCTGTTAAAGGGGCCGTTTGATCCTTCTGCACCCCCCCCCCCGCCCCGCCCCGCCACCCCGCTCGGCCTCCCTTCTTTCTCCAGGCAGTCATGTGACCCTCTGCTCGGCCCTGCCTTCGTTCCTAGGAGCGCCAGCTGGTGCTTACCTGGAAAAGCTGAGATTTGGGAGTTCCTGGGAGGCTGACTGTATTCGTTCTCCAGGTGGGAGGCCGTGGGGTTCTCAGCCTGGGACCGGACAGTCACCGTGTGGTTGCGGTGGAAAGACACTGAGCAGATGTGGGAGGTGGTATCATTAGACGTGATGCCCTGTCCTCCTCCCCAACAGGGGCCCGACTCAAATTTCCTGTTCCCACTGTGTCACGTGTGGGTGGGGGCCAAGGGCCCCCTGAGCTCCTTCAGTGCGTCCCTTTTTCCCTTTCTTCCCGGGGAGGCTCATTCTAGCAGGGCTCGGGCTTTTAGAGCAGCTTTGGGTCGGCTGGCAAGCTGACTGGCGGGCAGGCCATCCATCAGTCAGTCAGTTATCAAACATTTATCAAGCAGGGAATTGGAACATGAGTGATAGGGCAGATGTGGTTCCTGCCCTCCCGGAACGGAGGGTCTTTATATTGTAAGAAAGACTTGACAACACAGAGCCTTCTTGAAGGAACTGGCCCTTGACACATAAAGTGGGGGAGAAGGCGGAGTAGAGGCAGGAGGAGGGCTGTGGTTCTACCCACAAAGGGGGCTCTGGGGCTTCCCTGGTGGCGCAGTGGTTGAGAGCCTGCCTGCCGATGCAGGGGACGCAGGTTCGTGCCCCGGTCCAGGAGGATCCCACATGCCACGGAGCGGCTGCGCCCGTGAGCCATGGCCGCTGAGCCTGCATGTCCGGAGCCTATGCTCCGCAACGGGAGAGGCCACAACAGTGAGAGGCCCACGTACAACAACAACAACAACAACAACAACAACAACAACAACAAAAAAAAAGGGGGCTCTGGCTGTGGCCAAAGGAGAGAGGTTGGAGACCAGGGGTGGGGACAGGGCCGGCTGCATCCAAATGTCTTAAAACTGGCCTTGTAAAGTTGTTCCACGGTAAAGACGTTCCATGCTAAATCTAGCTTGGACAACCCTTCTTAACATACGTCCGCTTTGGAGATGAACCACGCAAAAATGCCCATGAAGGTTCTGACAAGTCCTGAAGTAAAGAACTGTGTCTAGCTTTGCTTAACTCACTGATTTCAGAGTCTCTTTGATCACGGGGCCCTCTTCTCTGAGTACCACCCGTTAACACCTGTGGCCACAGTCACACCTTAGACGAGCACAGTGGAGCTCAGAGGTCTCAAGCAGCCACTGGCTCTGTCCATGGTCGGCAGTGACCCGTGACCCTGCTCCATGGCCTCCTTCCCGAGTCCCGTGGCTACTGGCCTGGGCCGAGGGAGGATCCTGCCTCCGGGGCTACTTACTGTTCTGGTTCATTCCCGTCGGGCCAATCCACTGGCGCTGCTTCTTCTGGCGGACTGGGTGACAGACAGGAAAGGCACGTTGGGGGGGGGAGGGGGGTTGAGACAGGCGTGGGCAAGGGGGCCGGGAGCCAGGGAAGGAGGGAGGAGGTGGCAGGCGCATGCTGAGGGGCCGGTTCTCCAGGAGAAACCACCGCGGGGTGCTTAGAACTAGAATTAAGACCTGGGAGGGCACCAGGGACCCAGCCATCGCTGCCCACCTCTGGCAGTGGGCAGCCTCTCTAATCTCACACCCTTGTCTCTGAATGATTTCCTCCTGAGTTCTGCAAGGCCAGGATGATACCCACTACCTTCACAAGGTCTGCGGTCGCCCATTTGTTGTATGAGGAAACCAGAGCTCAGGGAGGAAGTGGTTCGATTAGCTGCCACGTGGTGGAGCCGGCCTGGGACACGTGTCTTCTGGGATCAGACCCTCTGGACCCACCACAGTCTAAAGAATGCCCATACCCTCCCTTTGGGCTGGAGTTGGTCCCAGCTGGGCCCCTGGATGTGGGCGAATCAGTGATTTTCCTGACTTTCTGTTTGTTACTTGGTGCGGGGAAAGGCTGGTGAGAAGGAGAGGGGCAGGGCTGGGTGGTGAAGCAGAGGTGCTCCCAGCCGGCTTTCTGGAGGTGGGAACCCTCCTCTATGGGGCTTGTGGGCAACCCGTCCAGTCTCCCCACGCAGGGGCTTGAAAGGGAGGAGGTTCGGGGCACCTACACCTACATTTCTTCACCAGCTTCTTGTAGGCGAGGGGGCCACACAGCAGCAGCAGCATTACCACAAGCACGAGGGCCAGGATGATGCTCGTCACTGTACCTGCACCCAGGCCCACTGGGCTTGAGTTCTGGCCTGCAGGAGGCAGAGTTAGGTCAGCCCCAGCCTGGGAGGCATCAAAACTGTCCGTTCAGAGGGAAGCTCCTGGCTGGCTGGCTGGCTGGCTTCCCCCAGTAATTCACCAGCATGTGCAGAAGGCACTTTGCTATCTGCTGTCTCTCTACCCGTCTCTGAAATTCTCTGCTACCCGTTCATTTATCCACCATTTACTATCTAACAGTTGATCATCCGGCTATCATTTGCCCCTCCTGTGATCAACACTTTTAAGTTTCCACCATTTTCCAGTTACTTATGAGTGATCACCTTGCCATCATATACAAATAGCCATCCATCCATTCATTGCTCTCTTTTCTGTTAGTCAATTACCATGAATGTAGCAAATATGTACCCCTCTCCCTTGCTTTTCTACTTTCCATCTGGAAGAGCAGAAGACGGAATGAGAGCTCTGTCATTCATTAGCTGCCTGACAATGACGGCCAGTCTCCTACTGATGGTTCGTGCTCACTGCTGTCTGAGCACTCTTGGCCCCTCTCCCCTCATTTGTCGTCCCTCCATCCTTTCCTAGGGCTCTCTCTTTAGTTCCTGGGGCCTGTTCTTCAGAAATGTGCTCACTGACTGAGTCTTAGAAGGAAAATCCAGAACTGCCCTCCACCCACCACACCATGGGCTGGGCCCAACTCACAGGTGACAAACACTCTCTTGCAGTGGGATTTTTTCTGCAGAAGCTGGTGGCACTGGGACAGCTTCCCTGGGGGACAGAAGAACCCCCTGGAGGTCTTCTCGCCGGCGTCCAGCAGCTGGTAGGAGCTGATGTTGCCGCACTGCTGCTCCTGGCACACTTCCTCCCACCTCGCCATGCCCTTGGCTGAGGAGCTGTCGCACAGGGCGTCCCACTGCTTGCCCTGGCGCACCTCCACGGAGCCTTCACATGTGCCGCTGCCCCCCACCAGGCGGCTCTGCACCTTGGGCTGGAAATCTGGGGGGAGAGCAATGGAAGGTGAGGTGGCGGGCTCGGCGGGAGCTCCCTGGGCCCCGAGCCTGCATGCCTGGCCACTGGGACCCCGTGACACTGGCAAAGTGGGGGCCCTGGCAGGGCCCGGCTCTCAGGGGTCTGGGTACCACGTGGGACTGCCTTCCTTTCTGCCTTTCCCTTCTTCTGGCATCCTCTCTGGCATTTTCCCCATCAAGCCCTGTCCCTGGCGCCTCTGGGCTGCTGCAACAGCTTGGGCACGTTCGGTGAAGAGGCTGGCAGGGTGGCAGTGCCCGTCAGCAGCCACCAGCAGGGAGTCGTCCCCCACCCAGGTGGCGGTAAGAGAAGAGGAGTGGGGAAATAGGTTCCACCTGGGTCCGCTTCCCTCTTTGAAACGTCCTCTCATTCTCTTGCTGCTCCTTGAGAGCTGGGAGGGCTTTTCAGAGAGGGGAAACTGAGGCCCAGGGATGGGAAATACCTCCTGCTCTGAGTCCTGGAGATTCGCAGGTGGGACTGAATCCAGGAAGCCTGCTGCCCAGGTCTCAAGCCTGGAGGGACCAGCTTTCATAACAGGGCCTGGTCCAACAGAAACTGATTCATTTCTGCTTCTCAGGGTTGGGCCTGGAGGCCCACATGTGCTCGAGTTAGAGCGAGCTGTGATCTCAGCAGCTTTGGCCAGTTTCTATAGCAACATCCATCTTCAAAGCTCTAGTAAATCTTCTATTTAGAAAAAAAAAATCCAAAGGCAAGACTTCTGGGTATGGTATTGCAAGTTGTAGCCTACAGGAGGGCTCCTAGCAGAGGGGTGAGTGGGCCTGAGAGCCAGCCAGGTTTTTCCATCAGGCCAAGAGATCCTTGGGGGCTGCTTCTGCCTGGAGGGGGCAGCATCTTACTAATTCACACCATGTGCCCAGTGGTTTGGGGGCATCCCTGCCTGCAGGATAGCCCAGTGGTCCAGAGCAAATGCTTCCCAGATGTGTGCACATGAATCCCTGAGACTTTGCAGACAGGCAGATCCTGATTAGTAGGTGGAGGGTGGGGCCTGGGAGTCTGTATTTCTAACCAGCCAGATGAAGCCAATGCTGCTGGTCCAGGACCACACCTGGAGTAGCCAAGGCTTACACAACAGGCTCTGGAGTGATGCTGCTTGAGGGGAAACCCCAGCTAGTGCTCTATGATACTGAGTAAGAAATTTAACCCCTCTGAGCCTCAGCTTCCTCATCTGTAAAGTGGGGATAATAATAGCACCCACCTTCTAAGCTTGTTGTGAAAATGAAGGAATGCCCTGAATAGTCCCCAGCGTGATGTAAGCACTCAGGGAGTATGACTTCTTAGAGTCTGGACTTTGCTAGACCATTTGAAGATAGGAGCCCACTGCGTCCCGACGCATGCTGTGATTATCCTTATTTTGACCTGTGGTCCCTTTCCCCTCAGTTTCCCCATTGATCCTCATTTTGGGATCCCCCAGACCAGCCTCTGGGCTCCTGCCCTCAACCACGCTGGCATCGCCAGTCTATTCTGGTCGGTGGCCTGTGACTCGGGAGCCTCCGCAGGAAGCCCTCTGGGGCCCTGCTCTGGCCTTTCTCTACCTGCTGTGCCTCAGGGACCTCCTATGTCTCACCATCGTTCCAACATCATCTGTCCCTGGGATTTATAAACTCCCCTCCTGCAAGGCTGGTCCCCTCCAAGCGCTCCATCCTGCTTGGGCCCTTGATACAAGCCACAGTCCACCAAACTCACCAGCAGACCGTGCCTCCTCCTGCCACTTCCCCGTGCGGCAGCCGAGCCAGCGGTACATTTGGACTTGTTCTGCGTTACTTTGCAGAGATGCCCGGGGCGTTGGGTGTGACTGTGGCCCCCCCACCCCATGGCCGCCCTACCTCTTAGAGGCCAATGATCAGCCCTCCGTGTCCCTTGTGTTCTCCGTAGCGCTAGTGCCCTGCGCTGCATGTAGGGCTTTCAGGAATGTATGGTGACTGACCACATGGAGGCGCCTGTGAGTCTTGGCCCGGTCCCACTCACCAGAACAGATGAGGCCGAGAGCTTGGCCTCCGTGTCCCTTGTGTTCTCCGTAGCGCTAGGGCCCTGCGCTGCATGTAGGGCTTTCAGGAATGTATGGTGACTGACCACATGGAGGCGCCTGTGAGTCCTGGCCCGGTCCCACTCACCAGAACAGATGAGGCCGAGAGCTTGGCCTCCCGCCTGGGGCGGAGCTTTTCGGAAGCACTGCTCTGGGGAGGCACATCCTCCGTTCTGGATCTTCCACTGGATCGGCAACGGGCCGCTCTCTCCTGGCTCTAGTGTCCTGGCTGCTTCGGTCTCTGGCAGAGGCTTCAGGAAAGAGCCACACTGGAGGGCTGCACAGATGAGGTCCCCCAGGTCCTGGATCCCGTCCTGGGTCTCGATGCCGACGGTGCCACCCAGGCTGCCGCTGTAGAACTCCACCAGGCCTGCACACCGCAGGCCCCCGGGTCGCGCCACCAGCTGCAGCCTGGGAGGAGCTGGGGAGGTGGGGAGGCACCTGAGTGCTGCTGACCAGCAGCAGGGCCTTTCTTGCTCTGTGGTTCTAACATACAGACGGGTGAACGACTGGCCGACGGCCCTGGGAGGTGGTGAGGTCCCAAATATTGCATGGAACATGCGCTACAACTTTTCATGCTTATCTGAAATTTAAATGTAACTGAACATCCTGTGTTTTTCTTTGCTAAATCCGACACCCTACCCCCAGGGCCCTCAGAATCCTTTTACCTGTGGGCTCCGGAGTGGTTATGGGCGGGGGGCTTGTGGGAAGAGGTGTTGTCCTCAGTGGCTCTGAAAAGAGATGCTCTGGTTAGGGAGGGGGCCAGGACCCTGGGAGGGAGGAGGGAAGAGTAGGGGGTGTGGGGAGAGTTGGGGTCAACAACCGGCCATGTTGAGAAAGACCTGGAACTCATGATGTAAGTACCACGGGCCCCATTAAGCCCACTTGACCCACGCGTTGTGTCTAAGCCTCCTGCGAGGCAGGCAGTACCCGCCCATTTTACAGTTGGGAAAACAGAGGTTAAGAGGAGACAATGAAGTTAACCGTTGGCAGAACCAGCTCCTCGACCTTTTCCATCCCCAGACAGGTGCCAGCACGCCCTCAGTCCTCCTCCTCCAGTTCCCCACCAGTGTATGTTTCTGAGAGGGTAGTTGTAAATCGGGGACCCCTTCCACCTGCCTGCTCAGGCCCCAGATCACAGGCGTAGGCAGCCTCCTCGGGGCTGGTGCCCAGGCCCAGGGAACCCACGGGGCCAGCTAGTTACCCACCTAAGCAGATGAGGGCCAGAGGGTCCCCCTGGTTTGCCTTGCTGTAGCTGCAGTTGGAGAAGGACCCCAGTTGTCCGCGGCAGGTGATCTGGCTCTGGGGTCGCTTCCCTTTGAAGTGACGGAAGTGGGAGAGAAGCAAGGGCTCCCTGCATCGCAGCTCCTGGCAGAGCTTCCAGGCCTGACCGGGGTCCTCCCGGTGGAACGGGCTTAGGCCCCAGCTCTTGCTATGCACCGTGTACCACTCGTCCTTGTAGTTGACCTCCAGATGGCCCTGGCACCGTGAGCCGGAGCCGCTTAGTCTCACTGTGAAGCCTAGGGGTCAAAGAGGTGGGGGGGCGCAGTTGGGCTGGAAAGGGTCCTCCATGGGGGCCCCTCCCTGCACCTTCCCCATCTGGACCCCACCCCTAGCAAAGCTCCCGCTGCCCACGGACTGCCTGCTTTGCTCCTCCCGTGAGCGTCGTCCTCTGGGACCTTGCAGAGACTTTCCAGAAACTCAGGTTGATGCTGCCCCTGATCCAGGCGGCCCCTTGAAACCAGGCCAGGAGGATGGGGCTTGAGACCTCAGAGCCCAGGGAACTCGGAGCAGTGAGCGAGGGGCTCTCAGCACCCACCGTCCTACAGAATCGCCCCTTCCTGGAAATTCTGTTTCAATAGACCCCAGATAGGGCCCGGAGCCTGATTTTTTTCTCTCTCTCTCTAACTTTTACTCTATTTTTTTCTGTTCATTTTTAAAATTGAAGTCTAGTTGACTTACCATGCTGTGCCAATCTCAGCTGTACAGCAAAGTGACTCAGTTATACACATACAGACATTCTTTATTTAATATTCTTTTCCATGATGGTTTATCCCAGGAGATTGGATAGAGTTCCCTGTGCTATACAGTAGGACCTTTTTCTTTATTCATTCTAAATGTAACAGTTTGCAGCTACCAACCCTAAACTCCCAGTCCATTCCTCTCCCTCCCCCTTTCCCCCTTGTCTTTACCTTTTAAGATCAATTTTATCGAGGTACAGTTTACATACAAGGACATGCACTCGTTTTAAGGGCTCTTGTTCAATGGAATGTGACAAATGTATACACACCCCGCCATGCTCTAGACAGAAAACATGCCCATCACCTGGAAGCTCCCTCATGCCTCTTCACAGTCGATTTCCCTGAATCCAGCCTCAGGCAACCACTGATCTGCTTTCTGTCACTAAAGATGAGTTCTGCCTCTTCTCAAATGCTATATAAGTGGGATTGTACAGCAGGAACGATCGTGCTACAGTTTGGAGCTAGGATGCCATTGCAGGCTTCCAGGTCCCGGCCCAGGGCCTACCAAGCCCTCTGTGGCCCCTTCTGGTTGCCTGGTAGCTTCACGAGATTCTCTCGGCACATTTGTCACCAAATACATTCAGCATGATGTTATCTCAGGAAATGTGAAAAAGAGAGGTCTGTGGTGAAGTGAGTCTGGGAACTGCTGAATCTGAAAATGCTTAACAGAGTTCATTGCAGGACTTCTCAGAGGCTTTATTAGGCCAGTGTCCCCTGTCAGGAGTCTGCAGTGGGTGATGTAGTATTGCCTACCCTTCGTCCAACGAGTTCTGTGGAACCCTGTTTGGGAAACACTAGCCTCTAGGGTTAAAGTCCAACCTCTGAGGCAGGACATTTCGCACACTTTACAATCTGGTGCAGCCTCTCTCTGCATCCTCAGCTGCAAATGTCTCTGGCCAGGGAGCATCTGGCAGGGCTGGGCAGGAAAAGGACTTTGCAAGGTGCATTTATGGCCAGTATCTTTTCTGTGCCTGGTGAGTGGGTCATAATAATAATTAGCATGACACCCAGTATTTGTGGGGTGCTTTACAGCCATCTAGGGCATCTGTCTGCAAATGGGCCTCTGAAGTGTGTGTGCACGCATGTGTGCGTGTGTAGGGGGTGTGGGCTGCACTCTCTCTCTCTCTCTCTGGAAGGTGGGATTCGCTCCGATGGAGGGATGGCAGGTCCCCCTACAGCCTGGTGGAATCGTTTCACGCCCCCCTCTCCACGTGGCTCTTCCTTACCTTGGTCCTCTAAGTTGAGCCCTCTGAGGCCTCTGAGGCAGGAAGTGACTGCAGAAAGGAGAGAAGAGGGTCAGGAAGGGTAATCTCTCTCCTGCTTCGCCTCACCTCTACTCACAGCCTGATCAATGGCATTTTTGCCTCCAGCCACTGTCGTGGGCTTCAGGGGCAGGGATTTTCATACTACAGATGGCAACCCTTAGGTGGGTCGTGAAACCAGTTTAGTGGGTTGCAACCATCAATTTTCCTTCTTGTTTTAAAACTTTACTTTTTATTTTTTTTAAATTTTTTTTATTTTTGCAGTATGCGGGCCTCTCACTGTTGTGGCCTCTCCCGTTGCGGAGCACAGGCTCTGGACGCGCAGGCTCAGCAGCCATGGCTCACGGGCCCAGCTGCTCCACGGCACGTGGGATCCTCCCGGACCGGGGCACGAACCCGTGTCCCCTGCATCGGCAGGCGGACTCTCAACCACTGCGCCACCAGGGAAGCCCCAAAACTTTACTTTTTAAATGAACATGCAGTAAATTCCATTTTCTTTTAGTGCACAATTCTATGAATATGAACACATACACAGATCTGCATAATCACCGTAACCATCAAGGCATACAACAGTCCCATCACCCCCCAAAATTTCCTCATGCTCTCTCTTTGTAGTGATATGCAGCATTGCAACCATCAATTTTTAAAAAATCATGTAGTAACACAACCATCAATTTTTAAAGAACTGAAATGGACTAGAATAGAAATGTCAGAATGCATCGTGTTTTGTGAGGATAAGGCTCACTTTGTGTGTGTTGGGTGGCAACATAAAAACATCCTGGGCTTCCCTGGTGGCGCAGTGGTTGAGAGTCCGCCTGCTGATGCAGGGGACACGGGTTCATGCCCCGGTCCGGGAAGATCCCACATGCGGTGGAGCGGCTGGGCCCGTGAGCCATGGCCACTGAGTCTGCGCGTCTGGAGCCTGTGCTCCGCAACGGGAGAGGCCACAGCAGTGAGAGGTCCGCGTACCGCAAACAAACAAACAAACAAAAAACCATACTGAGTGTTGCTTTCAATCAAAAAAAGTTTGAACGTCATAGTTCTAGAGAGCTGAGAAATGAGCCAGAATGGGAACCCAGAACATTTGTTACTTTCTAGAATTCCCAAGGCAGGATAAGAATGATAGCAATTTCTCTTTAACAGCTCCCAGTTCTAGAGGAGGAAATCAGAGCTCAGAGAGGCAGAGGGGCTTGCCCAATATCACGCGGTCAGTTGGTGAAGGAGCCCAGTGGACGCGGGTCTGGGGGGAACTGGCCTCCCCTATGTCCTGGCTCCTGCCTGGGCCCCTTCAATAGGAATGTGGGCCATTGGGCAGTCCCGCCTCCTCCCAGCCTTGTCTGACTGTGGAGCGGGGGTGGAGGGGTGTCAAAGTGGCTCGTTGTCCGTGGCCGGCTCATGTGTGGCTGGGGCAGAGGTTTGATCTGGGTGGGGACGGGTCGGGTGGCACGCCTGTATGGCCTCAGAGCCCACCCTCCATGTTCGCTGCCTGGCTTTATCAGTCATGGAGCAAGTGTTTGGTTTCCATCTGCCCCAGGCTTGCTTCTCAGTTGGGAGCTGGGGATAGCATTGGTCAGGGTGAGTACTTTATATAGTAAAGGGCTGTGTTTAAGTTTCTTCTGAGAAATTGTTCCTGGGTGTAAAAAGTCCCGTTTTTGCCTGAGTGTTCTGAAGCTGGTGGTAGAATTTTAAGGGGAGTCATGCCCCATCAGCCTGCCCTCTCCCTTCAACCAAGACTCCTTGTAATTAAGTTGTGGCCTATGGTAAGTTTTTTCCATCTTGGCAAGAACCCACCATGGTTGCCCCAGGAGTCCTGGGCCTTGGAAGGGGAAGGTATTTCTCACACAGAGGGCACGTCGAGTCCAGAGCAGAGGCCAGAGCTCTGGCCCGGGTTGGGAGGGGGTTGGCCAGCTGTCAATCATCTGATCTATTGCAATGGGCAGGGCAGCCTCAGGAGGACATGGTGGAGATGCCCGGCTAGCTTGGTCAGAGAGGAGGCGGGGGGCCCTTTGTCCAGCCCTCTCATCTCTCACCCCTGACCTTCCACTCTACCTCCCTCCGTCCCAGTTCCCACCACGAATGGGGCTGTACACTTTTAGGGATTCATTTCTTTGGCTAAACCCTGAGGGCACTTATGGGATTAGGGGACCCAAAGATCCACTCTTTGGTGCTGAATGTTGCAGGATAGGTTTTCTGGCACTGATGCCTTTCTCTGGGTCTGAGTACCAGCTCTGCCACTTCCTTAGCCCCTGTGAGCCTCAGTTTCATGGTGTGCAGTATGGGAGCAAGAAAGGGACCAGCTTCATAGCAATGTTGTGAGGATGAGATGAAATAATCTATGCAAAAGACAGCCCAGTGCCTTCCTGGCTGGCGTTCAGTGCTCAGAGCTGGTGTTGCTGGTTGTGGAGCTGGCTGGGCCCGGGGCAGGGGTGGGCGGGACTGCAGGCCTGCTGGGGAGTTTTCCCAGGGGCAGGGGTCCCTGTCTGGACGCTTGGAGAGCCAGATCACAGGGCTCGCCACCTCCCTTTCCCACCTGGGACCTTCGCAGTCCCAAAGTCACCACAGTCAACGTCCGTTAACAGCAGCTACCAATCATTGAACACCTACTGTATACTCAGCACTGGGCGAGGGGTCCTTACGGATATCGTTCATCTTCCACACGGCCCCACAATTTGAGTTGAATAAGTTCACAGTATAGCTGTCAGGAGAGGCAAGTGCCCTGTCCTGGGTAATGCCGCCAGCAAGTGGCAGGGCCTGGATTTGAACCACGAGTATGCCTTCCAAACCCATCTCTCTGCTTTCTGCCATCCAGCTGGGCCTCCAAAGTGTCAAGTTCAGGGAATGAACAAATGAACAAATGAGCAGAAATGAACATGACCTTGACCCTGACCTTGGTGCTGGAGTCCCCAGACCCTAAAGCCCCTGGAGACAGGGACTGGGCCTGACCATCCCTGCGGATCTCACACAGAACAGCCAGAGAACATTCTCAGGAAAGACTGCACAACCTGAGAACCAAGAAAAATTCTAAAAAAGAAAATGCTCTGTGGAGAAAAGGCCTCTACACATTCCAGGGCTTCGCCTCCCTCTGGGAGCCTGACTGGCCTCAGGTGAGCAGCATGTCTTGTCTTGTCCCTCCATCACCATCACCGTCACCATCACCATCATGAACACAGTCACCGTCACCATCATCAACACCATCACCACCACCACTACTATCATCAACACTTATATAGTTGTACTTTCTCCTAGGCATTTTTTTGTTTTTTTCGGTACGCGGGCCTCTCACTGTTGTGGCCTCTCCCGTTGCGGAGCACAGGCTCCGGACATGCAGGCTCAGCGGCCATGGCTCACAGGCCCAGCCACTCCATGGCACGTGGGATCTTCCCAGACCGGGGCATGAACCCGTGTCCCCTGCATCGGCAGGCCGACTCTCAACCACTGCGCCACCAGGGAAGCCCTCTCCTAGGCATTTTTATACATTAACTCTCTCAAACCTCACCACAGCTCTGTGAAGTTGGCACTATTATTTTGATCTCCATTTTATAGATGAGGGAACAGAGAGATTAACTAACTTGCTAAGCAACTGATGAAGAGTGGGCCCAGGACTCCAAGCCAGGCCATCTGGCACACAGTCTGTGCTTTTGACCGCTGGGCCGAGCTACCTCCCTTCCCTTCAGAGGGAAGGCTGCCACGGCCTGCTCTGTGTTTCACCAATTCCTGCCTGTTCCCGGCGTGCAAACCTGGTGAAAGAGAGTGAACTTGTGATTCCCTTCAGTCAGTGAAACATACTGTGGGAAGACTTTCCATGAACTTGCTGTATGATCTTGGCAAGTCACTCAACCTCTCTGGGCTTGGTCTCCTCGTCTGTAAAGTCAGGAAGTTAGAGTCCACCCTCCCTCACCTTCCTTTCGGTTCAAACTTCCATGATCTATAATCTTCAGCTCCTGATGTAGCTCGGCGGCAGGCAGGCAGGCAGGCAGGCGTCGGCAGGTGAGATGTGTGACTGACTGGGAGCCTTCCTGGGTGCTGCTTCTTCCTGTCTGTCCGGGGATCCGTTCAGATTTCGATTGTCCACAGCTTATTTTCATTCTTTCAGCTGCTTCTCACAGGGATCAGACCAACATCCTCCTTCCCCTGAACCCTGCTGACTGTGCTCGGGGTCCCTCTGACCCCTTCCCTGGCTACAGCTTAGCCCAGCCCCTGCATGCAGCCCGAGGCCCAAGGCTTTTCTGCTGCAGAACCTGCAAACAGAAGCCTGGGGACCCACGATACCAAGAGGGACAGGAGGCACAGAAGCATCCTGCCATTCCCCAGTCTCTCATCCAACACCACACCCCGAGCTGCTGGGGCCAGGCCCCTTCCCTCCCCTGCCAACCTTTCCTTGGAGGTCCCACTATTTAGGGCTTAGACTGGCCAAGCCAGGGAGACATCAGGGCCAAAAATCCAGAGAGACAGGAAGGCTTTTTCACTCTCCCCTCCCCCCCTCCTCATCTCTGCCGAGATTTAACCATTTTGACTCTGCCTGCCCTGATGCGGTCTCAGTGAGGAGTAAATGAATTCCTGAAAGAGGCTCTGAGACATTTACGTGCTCACCCCCTCCCTCCCCTCTCCTCTTGCCTCCCCCCACATTCTGGATGGTTCTCTCTTTGGCTCCCTGTACAGCAATATTCTGGGCCACGTCAGGCCACAGATGAGTTTTATTTGCTCAGCACAGTGTTATAATTTTTTTTTCTGGAGCCCATTGTTTTGAAAGGTTTCTTTCTCTTTTGTTTCTCTTTTTCTTTTTTTTGGCCATACCGTGCCGCATGCGGGATCTTAGTTCCCCAACCAGGGATCAAACCTGAGCCCCGCTGCTCTAGAAGCACAGAGTCTTAACCACGGGACCTCCAGGGAGGTCCCTTACTTTTCTTTTTTTCAAAAAAAATCCCAAGATCCAGATGTTTTTGAAAAACAATATGCTTTGGCCACGGGGGGGCTGCATCGCCATGAGCCCCCAAGGCAGCCTGTTCTGTCCTGGTTTGCCAGCACCCTCGGGGCACCCTGCTATCTCCCTGCATCTGGAGAGCCTCAGCTTCAAACACATGATGGCTTCTGCCGCGAATCATATGAATTTTCACACTCAGTGGGATGTGTCAAGATTATAAATAGTCTCCTCTTCATTCAGGTCAGGATTTGCACTGTAAACGTTTGCCAGAAATTTGCAAATTTGGGGGGTTTTGGAATTGCAGATGAACGTTGGTGGACCTGTATGATCAGTCCCACTTTACAGCAGAGCCAGAACTTGGCCCAGGCTGCTGGCTTCCGAGCTTGTACCCTTGATGCCACCCCTGACCCACACATGGGCCTGCCTGGACCCATGAGCACCTATGCTTGCAGCCCTACACACTGAGAAATGGAGACAAGAGCATGGCCTGCCGAGGGTCCAGGGGCACCGGGATCCCAGGGAGGAGCTGGGACTTTACTGATGATAATAATAGTGACCGCGACCTCTTACCCCGTGCAGACGCCAAGGGTTTCTCACAGGAGACCCTGTTTCTTCCCGACAGCCTCAATCAGGGGGCTGTCATCACTCTGTTTTCCGGATAAGGAAACCGACAGACTGGTTGAGTGCGGTTTGGAATCTGATGTTCCATTTTTTCCATTAACTGCGATTCCCTTTCATAGTCCATAACGTTCTCATCAATTTACAGCAAACACAATAAGTCAACTGCCTTTTGGGGGCATTCTGGATTCTCCTTCCCTCATCCTCTGCTGAGAGGCTGACTCGGAAGGCCAAGAACTCCGCTTTTCTGAAACGACTCTCATCAGTGGGGCTGTGTTAACCTGAGTCTGTATCAGGGCTTCAGGGAAACGAAGATCACAAAGGGCCCAAATTCTGTTTCTCGGGTTGAGCACCAGATGAAGTGGTTGGTTTTTGATCAGGAGCCTTTTTATGTGCAAAACTTTTAGAAAATCACACTGGGCTTATACCAGGAGGAGTCTGGGGGCTGGAGCCTGCAGAAGGAACAGCGGATTCAGGTCTCTAATCTCGCTCACCCAGGGTCTGCGCCGATGAGCAATAGCGCGCAGCTTGTGGGCAGAGTGGCCTTCGTATCTGAATTGCAGTTCCACGCTCTCCCTGGTGACCTCGTGTGCCTGATTGAATTTGCATGAGTTTCACGCCACCGTATGTGACTCCACTGTCACAAGGACGGGGCCTCCTTTCTGTTCAGAGCTTCACATATCCCAAAGCCTGCACAGGAGCTCATCTTTTCCATGCACAGCCCTGTGAAGAAGGGACCGAGCTCACCCCTATTTTCAGATCAAGAAACCGAGGTTCAGAGAGGCTCAGTGACTTGCCCAAGGTCACACAGCTCGCTGGTGGTAGGGTCGGAGCAGAAACTCCGTCACCATCACTTGACAGGGCTCCATGGGACTCTACCACTGGGAGACCCCAGAGCCCGCTCGCCCATGGTACAGAAGGGGGAAACTGAGACCGGGGAGAGGGAGGGGCTCACTCCGGAGGGGAGCCTGTGGCGGTACAGGGGACCCTTGCTGCCTCTGCCAGTTGCCACCAATGTCCTATCCTGTTTCTACCACATCTCTCCCAGCTGTGCCCCAGGGAGAAGGGAGTATCAGGGTCCCTGTGGGAGCCATGTGGGTCAAGCCCCCCCAGGAGTACATAACAATGATGAGGGCAGGGGTGACGACAGTAGTAGCTATAGAGGAATTGATACAGGGCCACGATTCCCTATCTGCAATTCAAAGTCCAAAACCAAACGTCTTTTCTGATGCATTTGGCAGGAAGGCATTTGTGCCCTCAGTGTGCGAATTCGGTTTCACTGCAGAAATGGGAATGTGTTTGATTATGGCATGTTGCCCAGTCTGGAAAATTCTGGGTTCCCAAATGCATCTGGCCAGAGGCTCCAGATAAGGGCTTGTGGACCTGGAGAGGGGAGAGTTCCCGTTTCTCTCCAGGGCACTCTGCCCCCTTTCTCCTCTGCTTGGCCCCTGGGTGCCTTGAGTTCACTGGAGAAAACGCTCTGTGCTCATGGCGGCCTCCACAGCTGCCTTGCCACCAGCCTGTGTGTGACGGCCCGTCTGCCTGCAGCCGTCTCCCCGGGTCCACCTAGCATGGTGCAGTCACTCATTTCCTACATGTATTTGCTCAAATATCATCTTCTCGTGAGACCCACTGCAACCTCCTGGGAGACAGCATGGCCCCCGAGCTCCCAATCCCCAACCTCACATCACTTCGTGACCTCCTAACATCTATATGATCATTGATTGATCTTCTCTCCGTCTGTCTCCCCATCACACCCCAACTACGATGTTGGACGCACCTGGACAGGAATTTTGATTGTTCGTTGCTGTGTCCCCAGCACTTAGAACAGTACCTGGCACATAGTAGGTGCTCAATAAATACTTGCTGTCTGAATGAATGAATGAACCAGATTTCATGATAGCAATTATCCTTTGAGATGGGCACAGTGGTTATCCCCATTTTATAGATGAGAAGGCTGAGTCTCAGAGGGGTGTTCTTGTCATTTGTGAGTGGCCAAGCAGAAATCGAACCCAGATCTGCGTTGCTCCAAAGCCCCACAGACCTTCACACATGTCTGCACGCAACACAGGCACACATATAGCAGGTACACACACAGCACACACACACATGCTCACCAGGCACCCACAGGCACCCACATGCATGCACACAGAATAGGTGTTCAATCAATTTTGTTGGGTGGAGTTGAAGTCCCTCCCTGGTCCCCTGGTCACTGCAGGGAAACCCCTCTGAACTGTAGGTGCTGGTCAGAGTGACCAGAGGGGACAGTACCAGCCCCTGAGCCCCCAGGTCCCTCTGCTACCTGCTGAGGGTAGGGAGCTTGGGGTTGCTGGGGGCCTGATTCTTTGCACCCAGAGCCAGCAGGGACCTCAGCTCTGCAGCTGGGGCTGCGGGCCGGATGGCGGGCTCACACTGGGCGTCCCCTCTCCTCTCCTCTACTGTGGATGCCCAGCCCCCCTCGGCCTGTCCTGCCCGCTGCCTTCACCCTTGATGTCCCCTCTGCCTGGGACACTCCTCCCACTTTTCTCTGCCTGGCTGGTTCCTTCCATCATTCGGGTCTCAGACGAGACATCACCTCCTCAGAGAGGAGCCCCTCAGACTGGGAGCCCCTTTGAACGTGAACTTGGTTAATGAGTCTCACCATTGCTGTTTCCTTCGTTGCACTGATCACAATATTTAGAAATTTGTAAATATTTCGGGTGTGCCCTCCATGAGGGTGGACTCCTGTGTGGATCACGGCTGTATCCCCAGAGTTTTACACAGAGCTGGACACATAGTAGATGCTCAATAAATGTATGTGGATGAATAAATGAATGAATAACTAGCCTGTGCAGGAGGATTGCGGGAGAGAAAGACTGATGGCTAGGCTCGAGTCCTCCCCACCGGGTCCTGACTCACCTTGTTTCTTGCTGACTCTGATAATAACAATAATAAATTTATATAATAAATAAATTTATATAATAAATGAATTTTTTATTATTATTATTATTTTGTTTTGCGGTACGCGGGCCTCTCACTGTTGTGGCCTCTCCCGTCGCGGAGCACAGGCTCCGGACGCGCAGGCTCAGCGGCCATGGCTCACGGACCCAGCCGCTCCGCGGCATGTGGGATCTTCCCGGACCGGGGGCACAAAACCGTGTCCCCTGCATCGGCAGGTGGACTCTCAACCACTGCGCCACCAGGGAAGCCCTATTATTATTATTAATGCTTACTGAGCACTTACACAAACCGACATTCCTATTAAAGCTCTGTATTCATTGATTCACTTAATCCTTATAAATCGCTATGAGGCAGGTCCTATTATTATTCCAGTTTTGCAGAAGAGGAAACAGAAGCTTACAGAACGGGCCCATGGTCACCCAGCTGGCAAGGGGGGACCAGAATTCAAACTGCTAAGTCCGTAACTTTCCCAAGCCTTAGGGCCAGCTTCTGGAGTCCCGGTGGCTGGGCCTGAGCATCTGGGCAGTGATCAGGGCTGCCTCCATGCCCCACTTTCAGCAGGTGAGCCCTGGGCAGGTTGGAGCTCAGGGCAGCTGCAGAGGGAAGCAGGCTGTGAGCATCTTCATGTACCAAAGGTCCCCAAGCCATGGGCACAAGCTTGATGACCGGCCAAGAGGCCACAGTGTTCCCAGAGCTCTGGCAGTGAAGAATCTCTACTTGGAATGTCTTGAAGTGTGCCTGTGCTGTTTGCCCCCAGCCACAGCCCTGGCCCTAGGTGTCCCCAGCCTTGGTGGCTGCCTGTCTGCTGGTGGTGGTTGTGTCCGGAAGCCATTTTCCTACTCGTGGGAGTGGATTTGGTGTGTCTTTGCTCTTGGCTAGGGGTACAGAGGAGCCTCCATGAGAGCAGGAGCAGCACTGGGCTGGGGTGGGCTCTGCAGCTCACTAGCTGCTTCTCCTGGATCTCAGTTTTCCACACTGTAAAATGGGGACAATGGGCCCACCTGCTTACTAGGCTGTTGTGAAGCTTTCAGAAGAAAATGGCTTTCAAAGTATTTCTTAAGCTGTGACCCGCTGAACAATGGGAATGTTTGTTATCCACCAGTTACACACACACACACACACACACACACACACACACACACAGTGGGAATCCTGTGCTCCTGGGCTTCCAGATGGTTCCCATACTCTGGTGAAGGCACCGCCTCCAAGACTTCCTGACTCTGGGCTCCATTAGGCCTAGTCCTACCAGGAGCCTCACCCCTGATGGGGTTCAGGGGGAGGCCAGCAGAGAAGGACTCCACCCCCACTCCCAGGGGGCTTGGCTAGACTCCTGCCCTGCCGGGGTCAGAGGCCACAGGTGAGGGGTAGATGGGGAGCTTAGGGGCCTGGTCCTTGGAATCTCCAGGGCCAAGGAGGCCACAGCAGCTCCTCAGGAGGGTCCCGTAAGCAGCGGGGTCCATCCGTCAGCCTCTGCCCTGGGGACAGAAGGCACTTTGTACCTCCTGCAGCTCCGTGGAAGAATAGCCATGAGAACATGTGTGCACATGTGCTATCACCACATGCATGGGAGAAGGCAAGGCTACATTTGGAGGCCATGTTTTGCCCATGAAAACACACACACGTATACACACACACACACACCCCTCTCACACACACATACTCACACCTACACACCCATTTTCTAGGAGGGACTGAGGCCCCCCACTAGGCAGGCAATGTCCCCAAGTCCTTTCCCTCCAAACTGCGAAGCCGCAAGTTGCCGCCTGTTCTCGCCTGTTCTCACCTCTTCCCGTCCCGAGTCAGTCACCTCTCTCACCCTGCAACACCTTCCAAACCCTTGAGAAGTGGTCAGATCTTACCCAGTTCACTGCCCCCCAGCATTTTATAAATAAGGAGATGGAGGCCCCGAGAGGCTCGGACCTATCTGAGGTCATACATGGCCAGGCTTGGACCCCAGGGCTCAGGTCACGAAGAACCCTCCGCCCCCCACCCCGCTTGCTCAGGATCCTTCCCACTGGCCAGTGTCGGTGACACCCCAGCAGCAGGGCTCCGGTCCTGAACTAGCGTCCCAAGTCCTCAGGGAGGGAGGACTGCCCTTTCCACCGTCTCCCCTCCAGCAAACAGTAGGCCCCAGACTCACCCACCCCTGACCTTATCCCCAGACAGCTTCTCCGGAGGCCCCAAGTCAATTCTACAGTGGCCTCCGGGGAAATGTTCAGAAGCCCCTCCCCTGGGTCTGGAGTGACAGTAGACCCACACCTGGCTGGCAGGCCTGGCTGAGACCCCCTCTGGGATGAAACCAGAGTGACTAGGGACTAAGGTGTATGTCTTTGACTTCTGCTCGACTGTGATCCGGTCCCCACCCTGCCCTGGCCCGCTCTGCCCAGAGCATCTTCAGAACTGCCCAGGAGATGGTGAGTTTCCTGTCCCTGGAGGCATCCAAGTAAAGGCTGGACACTCATGAGGTGAGGGGGTGTAGCAGCAGAGGGAAGCCGGCATTGAATGAGGGCTGGACAACCTGATTTCTAGGCTGAGGGTCTGATCTTGGCATGGATTCCACCTCGAAGGGGACAGTAAGGTCCCCAACAGTGCAAGAGAGAAGCAGAGGTGGGGGCCTGGGGGTGGGACAAGCAGGGCCAAGAGCTGAGCTGGGGCTGAGGGAGAAGGCAGGGATCCTGGTGGCCCCAACCCTCTGTGGTGCTCCAGAGAGGTGACATGCGGGCCTGAGTCAGACGGAGGGGATCTGACTCTGGCATCTTCTTCTCTGTACCCTGAGCCCAGGTACCCCAGCAGACACCCCAGAAGGGGTACTCACCCAGCAGCCCTAGCAGGTACAGGGCAGCCAGTGGCGGATGATGAGACCCCATGGGTGCAGCCTCCTCCTGCCTCAGCCTCAGCAAGCTCGGCCCCTGTAGGTGAGGGTGTCTGGCCCTGTGTCTGCCTCTCCGGGAGAAGGGGGAGGGGCGGGCAGGCTCACGCAGGGGTGGAACAGGGGAGCAGGCAGTGTGGGGCCTGTGTCATCGTGTTTGAAGTTGAAACTGTCAACTTCCTCCTGGGTAAAACCATCTGCCCCAGATTGAATGGCGGTCCTGGTCTCTGCCAGCTTCCTGCCCGGGGTGCCTAGGCCTGGGGCAGTGCCCTGACCCCACCATGCTGGGACAGGGCTGCAGCCTGGGGGAGCCCTGAGCCGGGTCGAGGGGAGGGAGGCCTGGGGGAGGGGGTTGGGAGAGACGGGGAACACGTCCCACCGAGAGGTCCCTGAGCTGTGCTGGGGTGATGAGTGAGAGGTGGGAGGTGGTGGGCACCGCCCCAGTCCTTGCAGCAGAGACTCAGTGATGAAAAACCACACCAAACCCTCCATCTCTGCTACCGGGATGAGGTAGGAGTTGGAGGTGAATCCCCGCAGGTGGCATTTTACGAGCAAGCACAGGAGAGGGCTCCTCCATGGACCCTGGGCTTGCATCAGGGTGTGTATGTGTGAGAGCTCAGTGTGGATGGCGTGATCTCTGTGTCGATGTTGCTGAAATAAACCCCGGGCTGCTGAGGAAGAGGAGGGGTGCCGGGCACTCTGCAAAGCAGATGTGGGAGGCCAGCGACTGACCAGGGAAAGGCTCAGCCTCTCTGGTGCCTGGGCTCAGGTCCCTCACTCCAGGGCAGACAGAGCCCAGACCCAGGCTCCTTGGGGCTTCTCGCAATCCGGGCCATGCCAGGGGTGAAGTGGCTCAGGGACATGACAGTAGCCGAATGTGAAGAGTTGGAGGGTAAGGGTCTGAGCCAGGCCTCCCAGCTGCACGCTCCCCATCTCCACATCCCCTCCCCAGCAGCTGGAGGCCCTCTAGGGCTGGGGGGTGGAGGTCTCCCTCCCTGGGCCCGTGAAGTTGTCTCAGCAGCTACCCAATAGCATCCACTCAGCTCCCAGCATCCAACACTCCCCAGTCTCCGCTAATACGGGGCCAGGAGGGTGTTGGGGTGCTTGAATCCATGCCCTAAGGAAAGGATCAAGGCCTGGGATCAAGCCCTGTTATAGGTGTGATTGGGGAGGCACACCCACCACCTCATACAGGATTCGGAGGTGCCTCCTGCCCTCCCCAGAGGCGACATGGAGGCCTCAGCCAGCCCTTCCCACTCCCCCCACTCCCCCTACCCTCCCAACCCACCCACTCTCACATCCATCCTTCCCATCCTGTGACCGGAAATCCCAGACTTTTCATTTCTTCCTTCAATTGTTCATCCAGCAAATCTTTGCCCCATGCTAAGCACCAGAGATGCAGAGATGGAGACACGTGGTCCCCACTCTGCTTACACTCTGAGGACCCTCTGGATAATTTTTCTCTTAAAGACTCGGTGTTGGGAATTCCCTGGCGGTCCAGTGGTTAGGACTCTGTGCTTTCACTATTTGATCCCTGGTCAGGGAACTAAGATCCCGCAAACCGCGGCGTAGCCAAAAAAAAAAAAAAAAGACCCTGTGTTTAGGAAGCTTTTATTGACCACACTAGTGGTGTGTATTAAGTGGCCCTTCATAACCCTGTTACCACACTCAGTTTACATAACTGCAGCCGGGAAGGGAGAAGGGGTTTTAATTGAGCACCTACCCAAGCTGGGGGGGCGTGGTCTCTTCCCAACCACCATGGGAAGTGGGTGGAATTTTCCATTTCACAGACGAGGAAACTGAGGCTCAGAAAGTAAGGTACTTGGCCTCAGGAGGTTAAAACTAAGATTTGAACCCACATGTCTCTCACTCCATAACCCTTGCCACTACCCTCCACCCTCACTTACTAAAAGCAAAGAAAGCAAACAAAAAATTTGGCTTTTTATTTGATCTCATTGTCTTCGTTACAGACAAGGGTATGGTTTTTACTCTTTTCTGTTAGTTTTTGGAAAACTGAAAGCAGCTCAGGACCTCGGGTGGCTGCCTGCCCCCGTCCCACTGGAAGGGACCCCGACACTCCTAAAGCGGCCATTCCCTCCGCAGCCGCTGTCCTATTGGCGCCCACCTCTGCCTCCTCAAGCCCCGCCCCCTGACGCCCCCGCCCCCACCGGTGAGCCGTCCTTCCACCCCTCCCAGGCCTCCAGGCCCACCATCCCCGCTCAGACCCCAGATCCCTGGCGGGAGTTTCCTGTCCCCAGCACCTGTACTTTCCATGACACAAGAGGAAGTCGGCTGGGCCGGGGTTGGGTTTTCCAGGCCGCCTGGCCGGGGTGGAGGCCAAGGGTGGCGGTGGGGAGGGGGTTAGCACCCCCCCTCAGGGCCGTGTCAGTACCTCGTCGGCCTCCGCGGGAGAGGCGCCTGCCTGCGCTGCCCGGGCCCACACCAGGTAACCACGGGGGCTGCGTGTGTCTGCCACTCAGTCATCCAGCGCTGCCTCGGCCCCTCTGGGCTCCCTGACTCCCCAGCGCCTGCAGGATTTGCCCTCTCTGCCAGGGCAAAGGGGCCACAGGGGACACGTGGAGAAGGGGGAGGAGCTGAGGGTTGGGAGGGAGGGAGGGGCAGCGGGAGGAGATGAAGGATGCGGTGAAATGTGACTGGGGCCTAGTAGGGCCTCAGTGTTTGTTGAATGAATGGATGAATCCGTGGGGTGGTTCCCAAAGACCCGGGATGGCCCGGTGGCCAGAGGAGGTGCCTCTGCTCTGCAGTGGGTGGGAAGAGCCCTGCACATGTTTTTTTGTTGAATGACTCAGTGACCTAAATCCTCGCAAACCTGTACTTGGAAGCCTGGAGGGGGTTGGGGCACGGGGGTGGGGAGCAGGCTTGGCAGCAGCTCTCCTCTACCTCCCACCTCAGGAAGTGCACCCCTCCCCCAGCTTTGCTCCAGCTCTATCAGATCATTAGTGGGGGGCCGGGAGGGGGGAAAAGGAGGGGCATAAGATCTGATTCGGGATCTGGGTGGGCAGTTGAGGGGCATGCAGATGTGGTGGAGGGGTCCCACCTCTGCCCTATGAGGCTGCTCAGAGCCTCAGCTGACTTATCTGCAAACCATGGGGTTGGATGATCCCAAGACCAGTTCTGTTGTTCTAGGACACCCCCCTTCCGAGGCTGCGCCATGGCCATCTGAGTTGGAGGTGGGGGATTTGTCTGTTCTGGGACCTGGAGGGTTTGACTCTTTCTCTTGAGTGAGTAGATGTCAAGTGCCAGGGGAAGGGCCGAGCGCAGAGAATCAGAGGTTGCCCTGGGTAGGGGCATGCTGGCTCTGTAAGGTGGCTCAGTGTGTGCACTTTCCTGGAACCCCGGGTGGCCGTACATCCTGCAGGGACAGGTCCAGGCACCCTCCCCCCACCTTTCCCAGCCCCTCCCAGGAGCCGGGTTTTGCTATCTGATGACACTGGTCTCACATCCCTGTGGTGAAACCTTGAGTCAAGGACTCAAGCAAGTTACCTAAACTCATCTGTGAAATGGGACAGTTTGAAGGTGAAGCATGTTAACCCGTGTAAAGAGCATAGCACAGTCTGGCTCCTGGTAAGGGCTCTGGGGACCAGAGTTGTTATGATGATCATTTCAGGGTGGAGAGTATAGGGTTTGGGGGCCTGGAGGCCGACTTTCCATTCTGACTAGTTGGGTGACCTTGGGCAAGTCATTTCCCCTTTCTGAGACTGATTATCTTCTTTCTCTAAGATGGGGGTAGGGAATGAGCCCTGCATCGCAGGGCTTCTGGAAGTTTCCATTATAATGACATGAAGGGCTTGTAAACCCTAGTGCACTTGCTCCCTTGGGTAAGTGTGAGGCTGGTTAGCTCAGGCCCCATTCACTTAAGCCTCCCGGGGCCTATTCATATTTCCTCATGGGGACCGTGTGCCTGGAGGCCCAGCAGATGCCCTTGAATGAACTGAACTGCCCTTTTCACTCCCACCCCCACCGGGCCTCCTGCTGGCCTCCCCATGGTGGGTGTGCAAGAAACATCCCACAGCCCGTGGCTCGTGTGCGAATCACACATCTTGAGGACTCAGCCTTCACAGTTTCTCTTCTGTTGCTCCTGTAAGTAAGATTGGACTTGTTCAACCACAGGGCATAAGTTTTGATTGAGAAAATGAGGCCACCTAGTAGACAAAGTAGGACAAGTGTTAACTGAGCCCATTTTTTAGATGAAGTAACTGAGGATCAGAGAGGTTAGGTGAATTTCCCAAGGCACACAGCTAACCAACAGTGAGGTTTGGACTGAGCCCCCAGGTCTCCTGGCCTGTGGGCGACCCTTTCCCAGCATGGCCTCTCTCTCTTATATCAGGCTGGTGCTTCCCCTACCCTTTGAGGATTTTTGCTGTGTTATAGTAGAGATGATGGGGGCCTAGGAGGTGGATAGACCCAGCTGTGCGTCCTCAGCTGCAGCCTCCTCTCTCAGAGCCTCAGATCCCTTCTGTAAAGTGGGCAGAGCAGAATCTCTCTGGAGGGATGTTGCTGGCCGAGTACCCCTGTGGCACATAGTGGGTCGTCAGCGTAGTAAGCTTCATGGTGCCAGGGTCTGCAGCCCGATAGGACAACATCCAGCATTTCTAAAGTCCCAGCACTTGTTGGAAGTGCTTCTGTTTCTTTCCTTTGTTCTCCAACCCAGGCCTTCTCTCCCAGCACTGGCACACAGCTCTTTCTTGAACAAATGAATGAATGAATGACAGGGAGGCTTTGGGCATGGGCACATGAAATGGACTGACCAGCACTCCCCACACCCTGCCAAGAGCTGAGCTTCCAATCTAGTGGGGAGACCACCTGACAGGCAGCTGGAATAGTGCATAAGAAGGGCTAAGCTTGCAGGAGGAGATGTGTCCCATCCACCCCCTGAGAAAGTCAAGGAAGTCTTCCTGGAGGGGGTGACAGGCTGAGACCTGAAGAATGAGTAGGAGTTTGCCACTTTGGTGATAGGATTGGTTTTCCAGGCTGAGGGCAAAGGCTTGTGGGTCCTGTTTGCACAATAACCATGTTACTATAGGTGAGAAGGGTCTAGAAGTTGGGGGAGCTGGATGTCAGTCCTGTCTCAGCCCTTTACTGGCTCTGTGACTGGGGTTGATTGTCTCCCCACTGAGATGGTCCCTGAGATTCCTCATTCTGGCTTAGGATCTTATTTAAAGAATACCATTCACCAGAACCTGAAAAATCGACATAGCCTTGTTTAGGACAAAATGGCAAAAGTCACATTTTTTTTAAAAAAAGCTCCTACTCAGTGTTACTTTTAGAGAGCTCTCCTATATTCCCCAGGGTGCAAGTCTATATATGTAAGGGTGTTAGGCCACTGAGGGATAATGAAAAATGGAAAGACAGGGCAAAAGTTAGGTCAGTTTCACCCCCAACTCTACTCTGGTATATGATACAGTCAAGAGAGAGGACACAATCACAATGTACCGACTCGGAGAGATGGCTGTTCTGCTTAGTGAAAAACAACATTTCAGGACACTTTGTATTTTGCAATCTTTTTTTCATAAAATAAAAATATGAGTGAATTGAATAGCCAGATAAAATGTTTCTACATTCACAAAAGAAGGTTTTGCTGAATATTCATCAAAATAATGATAAGAGAGATGAATTATGGAGGGCAAGTTTTGGTTGAGGTGGAAGGGTGAGGTTGGGTTGGGCTTTTGTTTTTATTTTATGCACCTCTGTATTGTTTAGTTTTTTTTGCAAAGAATGTATATTATGAACTTATGATAAATTTAAAAATAGCATAAAAGGGATCTGCAGAAAATCTTTTAAAGAAAAATGTCCCATGTATTTATTTGTATAATTATATATTACATATTTTTATTATATGACTTTCCTTAATAATAAAAAATGCATGTTTATTGAGAAAAATCAAATATAATAGAGTATAAAGAAAAGTAAAACCACCCACAATCTTACCATACAGCATGACCACCATTAACATATTAGGGCATATATTTTTATTCATTTTCTATTTATAATTATAATAATTATACTTTCAAAATTAGTATCATATATGATATATATTTTATATATGTTAAAGATATGTATATGTCTCTATATAAGATACATACATATATATATATAAACAGAAATATATATATATACATATATTTGTAACCTGCTTTTTCTCTTAAAATATATCTTGGATGTCTTCCCAGGTCATAGACTTATATAACATGGTTTTTAAATGGCTGTGCCATAGCTAATATATAAAAGTCCTGATGTTTGTTTAACTAATTCCTATTAGTGGACATTTGTGTTGTTTACTTTCTCTCTCCTTTTTTTGTTATTAAAAATAACTCTGTGATAAGTATTTTTGCACACACACCTTTTTTCATATCTTTATTTCCTTTAAGTAGAATTATTCGAATCAATGGTTATGGCCATTCTAAACACCAAAAGCCCTTTTAGAAATGGAATTAGTGCTCTCCGCCCCAGCTTAGTTTTAGTAAATCTGAGTGCTGACTGGCTGAACTTACTTTAAAAGGAACACAACCCAAATGGTTTATAACCACTTTCACGATCAGGGTTTTTTTTTTATCCTGTGAGTGGGCGCTCCGGGTCAGTGAGGGAGGGGTCCAGGCACACCTCGGAGGGCAAATTCGAGATCATACTAAGACACATTTTTTTTTTTTTTTTTGGTACGCGGGCCTCTCACTGTTGGGGCCTCTCCTGTTGCGGAGCACAGGCTCCGGACGCGCAGGCTCAGCGGCCATGGCTCACGGGCCCAGCCGCTCTGCGGCATGTGGGATCTTCCCGGACCGGGGCACAAACCCGCGCCCCCCGCATCGGCAGGCGGACCCCCAACCACTGCGCCACCAGGGAAGCCCTTGTTTTTTTTTTGACTTGAATATGCCACCATCACTGATATGGAGGATGATTTGAGGTGGCTTACCGATGAGCATCTTTATCTCAATAGCTATGTGTTTGTTTTAATTTATATTAATTTAATATTCTAGAAAGCAAATAATTAGCACACCAAACCCATGATTTATGAGAGTGATGTCAAATGTTATTTTTAGATTATTTAAACTGCTGAGTTGATTTCAGGGAAAAATATGAATAGTTAGCACTTCGATAAGGTAAATATCAGGAAGGTGGAATTTAATGTATTTATTATTATTATTATTATTATTATTATTATTATTTTGGCCACACCATGAGGCAGGCGGGATCTTAGTTCCCCAACTAGGAATCGAAACTGTGCCCCCTGCAGTGGGAGCATGGAGTCTTAACCACTAGATCACCAGGGAAGTCCCAAGAAGGTGGAATTTAAATAGTTGACATTTGGGACCATTAGAGACAGAGACCATTATTATCCTTATTTTTCAGTGGAGAGAGTGGAAGCTGAGAGTTTCATTAGCCTGAGATCACGATACACAAGTGGTGGAGCTCGGACTTGAACTTAGATGCCTAATTTACAAAACGTTCTATTTAAATATAGGACACACCCAGAATAGTGCAGATACACACGCATAGCTTCAGCGACTTCACAAACTGAACACACCCATGTCACCAGCACCCAGATCAAGAAACACAACCTGACCAGCACCCAGAAGGCCCCCTCCTGTGCTTCCGTTGTCACCCACCCCTCCCCACCCAGGTATCCACCATCCTGACTTCTGTCATCATAGATTGGTTTTGTCTGTTCTTGAACTTTATCTAAACGGTATCACACAGTTTGTACTTTTCTGTGTCTGGCTTTTTTCACTCAACATTATGCTTGGGAGATCCATCCATGTTACCATGTACAGCAGGAGTTTGTTCTTTGTTGCCGTGTGTGATGGTAACACAATCTATTCATCCATTCTACCGTGAAAAAAAGTACAAAGTCCACTTTTTTTTACCCTGAAGCTCTGCTGCCGCCCACAGATACGTGCACATAAAAGAGTAGACAGGACTTTCTCTAAAGAGCTAGAGACCAAGGAGGAGTGTGAAACACACAAACCCACAATTACAGAGGCAGGTCCTTTCCTAATCGCAGAACAGCCTTGAGGTGGCCTGGCGGTCAGTGGTTTGGACAATCTTATTGCTTCTCCTGCAGCATTGCACTTTATAAAGCACTTTTTCCTGCAGCATCTCACAGCCTCATTGGGTGGCTGGGGGCTTGTCCCCATGCTATAAATGAGGAAACCAATGCTAAGGGAAGTGACTCCAACACCACAGGGTGAAAAAGAAACAGAATCAGGATCTGAACTCGGCTCTTCTGATACTAAATCCTTGGGTATTTGTACCTCCTTCCAGTTGCCTAGTAAATCCAGGAAGCTAGCCAGGCCGTGGAGACCCTCAATAGCCTGGGGATTCCAGCTGCCTTCTGAGAAAGAGTTAAAGCCAAAACAAGTCCCTGGCTTTTTGGAGTGAGAAAGTGCCTTCCTTTGAGCCTCAACTTTATTTCATTTGAAAAACAGGGGGCGGGTCCCTGCCCCTCTCCACGGGAGGACTGTGGTCGCCGAGCAATGATCAGTAACAGTTTCTGACTGTCACTCCTCCCAGAGTTGAAATTTCACATTCATTGTTGCAGACGATCTCAGAACCACCCCAAGGAGGAAGGCAGCACAGATGACATTTGCCCCATTTTCCAGGGAGGTGAAGTGACACGCCCATAGTCACTTGGCAGGTTAGGGAACCAACAGGGACCCAGGGCTCCTGACTCTCAGCCCAAGAGAATAGCCCCCTCCTTGCTACACTGGGCCTGTCCACCAGGGGAGGCCTGCTTGTAGGCCTAGAGCACGCACTGGGGCCTTGGGGCCTGAAACACAGGAACATGAAGGCCCAGAGATGTTAGGGGGCTTTGCCAGGAACCACAGCAAGAAAGGTCAGGCCGGGTGGGAGCCCATGGCTCCCGCATCCACTGTCTGCAGGACAGGCCTGGGTGGGGAGGCTGGGGGATGAGGGTCACCGAGAACCTCAAGACAGACTGATTCTAGGGCAGCCTCCCTGGTGGGGACATGGTGGGGAGAGGGGCTTCTAGAGCCCCTTCTTATCATCTGGAAAGCTCAGCCATTCTGCCACTCAGCAGCTGAGTGACCTCTGTAAAATGGGAATAACAGCTCCTGCCTCATTAGACTGAGAATTAAATGAGGCAAAGCAGGCAGATCTGAGGACAGTGCCTGGCATGGAGGACCCCTACCCCCAACTCTGCCGGTGAAGGGGAGGCACAGGATGCCTGTGGCCCTGGGGAGGGTTCAACCAACACACTGCCCTCCTCAGTATTCCAGAGGGGAAGGTGTTTGTGAGACACTGGATCCAACTGTCAGGACCAGCATGTAAACTGTGATGTTCCCTTGAGTCTGTGACAAGGCCGCTCTGCCAGGTTTATAAGCAGGAAAGTAAATTGTGTCCCCATGGCCTGTAAGCCACGCCCTACTTGTGCAGGTAGAGGGAGGGGGCCGCGGGGAAGCAGCTGGCCTGGGCTGTGTGTGTCTGTGGGGGCCGGGTCCTGCCTCAGGGGGACTGCGCTCAGGGCCTGCCCTTGGTGTCCCTGTGAGGTTGGTCTGCTCAGTGTGTAGGGCTGGCCCCGGACCTCGATGAGACAGACACTGGGAAGGCAGATGCCCACGTGATGCTGGGGCAATGCACCCAGGGTGAGAGCTGGGTGGGGCTTGGGAAGGAGTGTGGGGGCCGGAAGGAAGCTGGAGCTGGTCTTGCCCCCATTCTCACCCTCAGCCAGGCCCTGGCCCAAGGCTTCCTCCCCCAGGAAGCCCTCCTTGGTTTCCACTCTGCCGTGAGGTGTGAGCTGCCCCATCTCCCTCCACCTTCGTTTCTCCTCTGAGCTCTCTTCCGACTTCCCTTCTCTGATGAGGAGGTGGGACAGAAAAGCTAAAAGTCTAAAATTCGGTAATCCTGAGAGCTCGTTCCTCTGCAGGCTCTGTTAAACGTATGGCCACCATGGCCACAGGTTGAACTGAGAGGTTCCAGGTCAAATCCTGGTAACAGATTTGGGGAGGGCACAGGAGATTTAAAACATGAATGAGGATTTCTCATGAGGGGTCCTCTGCTCAACGGGGTGTCCCTCCAGTGCCTGGATCCCTGAAGAGGGTGGCTGCGTGCTGGGGCTGGGGTGTCAGGGAGCAGAGGGACTTCCCCTGCCTATCTGAGGTCCAGAATGGTAAGGACACAGAGCCATCCCACAGGGGTGGGACACTCCACAGCGCTCAGAGAGCTGCTTTTGGGAGATCCTGTTATCCACTGACACCGCAGTCGTGAGAGATTCTGAAAGGGGCACCTTTGGGGCCTAACTGAGGACCTGCCTGGCAAATCCCCGGGGCTGCTAGGCCTCCAGCCTGGTTTCTACTTCCCCAGGGGCTGCCCATGGCCAGGGCTGCTGTCTAGGTGCACCCTGAGCCTGGGGTGGGACCCAGTCCGAACTTGGGGTCCAGTTTCCACTTCAGGGTTCCATGAGCTGCCTGATGTCATGTGTGCACATTTGTGCATTTTTGGGGGGAGAAGGCACATACCTTTAGTCTGAGTCTCCGTGCCTCACTGGCACCTCAGAAGGCCCCAGAACCTCTGATGCAGGACGAGGTCATGCAACGTGGTCTCGTGTTTTGTTGGTTTGCTGGGCTTTGCTGCAGAGAATGCACCTTCTCCCCTCGGAGGAAACCAGGAAACCGCTGCCTGGGGACCTGGGCTTTGTGCTTTTTGTCTGGGCTCTGTGTGTGATCAATTGTTCTGCCAGAGATTACAGTTTGCCTGCATTTCCCTGGGCTCCTGAGTCCTTCCATGAGGAGCCTCTGGCATGGTGCTGGCTGCTGGGGCCGGAGGTGACATGGACCCCACTGCACAGAAAAGGGGACTGAGGCCCCCAGGTCAAGTGACTGGAACAGGCCCAAGGCCAGTGCGGAAAGGTGTCTGAGACTTCCATTCTGGGTCCTTGGCCTTTTCATCCCATTATCCCCCTAGCGCTCAGCCTTCCCTGTTGCCATGGCAACAACAGAACAGGGGCTGGAGGGAGTTCCTATTTACTAGTACTTACCATGCATCATCAGCCGTTTCATCAACTGCTCTGCAACCCTGCAAGCCCTGGATCTTTTTTTTTTTAAATTGAAGTACAGTTAATTTACAAGGTTGTGTTAGTTTCTGGTGTATAGCAAAGTGATTCTGTTATACAAACATACTTATATATGTTCTTCTTCATACTCTTTTTCATTATAGTTTATTACGAGATATTGAATAGAGTTCCCTGTGCTATACAGTAGGACCTTGTTGTTTATCTATTTTATACATAGTACTGTGTATCTGCTAATCCCAAACTCCTAATGTGTTCCTTCCCCCTACTTTCCCATTTGGTACCCATAAATTTGTTTCCTATGTCTGAGTCTGTTTCTGTGTAGTAAATAAGTTCACTTGTATCCTGTTTTAGATTCCACATATAAGGGATATCATATGATATTGGTCCTTCTCCGTCTGACTTCACTTAGTAGGATCATCTTGAGGTCCATCCATGTTGCCGCAAATGGCAAGCCCAGGATCTTGTTCCCTCTCTATGGCTGCTGCCTGGGGACGGATAAGCTGGCAGACCCCAGAGCCCCTGCATTTTCACAGCTTCGCTCTGCATCACCACGGGCTTCTCACACTCTAGTCGACAGCCCACTCATTTCAAGCAAAATTCTAAATTCAGAGCCTCAGAAACATGCTGGCCTGAGCAGATCTGACACCGAGCCCCAGCGGTCCCCTCCTTTTGGTTGACAAAGAGCCTTCTCAGGTTTTGTCTGAGGTCCTGGGGAATTTGGGGAGCTTGGAAATCAGGGGAGGGAATCAGACACAACAGAGCTGGACCTGGGAGAGAGGCATGGCCCAACCTCTCACGTGGGGAGAAGGTGTTTGTTCCCCCTTACATCCTGGCCCTTTTTCGATGTTAAATGTTTCTCTTTTGTTCCCCAGGTGTGTGGCCTGGGACCTGTGGGTTTGGGAGCTCTTGGAATGACGAGGCCCCACTTTGGGGGGACTCATGGGGACAGGGTGGGGAAGGCCACTCCCAGGTTTGCAGAGGAAAAAAATCTCTAAGTGACAGAAATGTGATAGATTGGTTATCAGCTATGTGAACTGTGAAACACAAGTTCCTCTCCTATTTGCTGCGATAGTGAAAAAATTCACAGGCATTTTATGGGAAACATAGAAAACAAAAAGGACCGCTTTCCAGTCCTGGTAACCTGCTGCTGTTCCCCCAGTGTGTTTGCAGCTGTGCTGGGCCTGAGTCCTCGGGTGGGTGAGGGGAAAGGAGGCCTTCTTCATCCAGCCCCCAGCCGCAGGCCCAGTGGGGTGCCCCTCGCTGGGCATCCGTGGTTGCTGTGCCGCCCTCCTCCTAACCCTCAGCCCCTACCCCTTAGTATTTGTCTCTGTCTGACCCAGTTTCCCTCCCCAACCCAAGGTCAGAGAGCTTAGTTTTCTTTTCCTAACTACCCTCTTTCAGATTACAAAAAAATAACACTCGTTTACTACCCTTTGTACAAAAATCAGAAGATACCTAAAATATATAGAAAAAATTTAAATCACCACATAATCTCATCACCCTGAGATCCCCATGGTGCCATCTGGCTGTGGCCACCCTGCTAAATGCTTCACTTATGTGTCCCTGACCGCCTGGCTTTAAACCTGACTTCTTTAGCATACCCAGTTAAGCTTATTTATTTCAGCTTTGTTTTTTGTTTTTAAAGCGTTTTTATTATTGTAAAGACTGCGTGCTCACTGGAGAAAATTTGGAAAGCACAGAAAGTTATTTTCTTGCTTCTTTAAACAAAGAAAGGAAACTCGTAATCCCATCTTCCCGAGGTGACCACTTGTAGTTTGGAATAGCTTCTTTTTATCTTTTCGGACTTCTAAAAAAGCATATATTGAAAGCATATGTTTCCACAGTTGAGAGCATATTAAATAGAGGACTCTAGGTCTTGGTCTGACCCGCAATAGTGTGAATAAGCACTTCCCATGTTAATAAAAGCAGTAGATCTTGTGTATGGTCTGCGTGCGCTCAGACTTTGCCCAGCTCTTTGCAGGCGACATCTCGCTTACTTTTCTCACCACCTTGAGGCAGGGCTGGTGTTAATTTCACAGGTGAGGACACTGAGGCGACCTTGTCTGAGGTCGGAGAGCTAGCCCCGCTTTGGCTCCAAGGTCCATGCTCTTAATCACTAGGTTATCTCTCTTCCTCTGAAATTTTAATAACTTTTCTAGTTCTATAGTTCTGTATAAAAGCAGCAAAGGACCATTGTTAAATATTCAGAAATTGCCGAACAGCATAAAAAATATGAAGAATCCCCTGATATTTATTTCAGACATTTGACAGCATTTTATGCATGTATGGGCCCTGTATTTTTATAGTTGATATCATCCTCACTGGTTAGTTTTGAAAGATTTTTTTTAAAAAATCTAATCTTATAGGTATTTCCCAAGTAGACCTTTTTGGAAAAACATAATTTTTATTGATAGTTTACCAGTTAGAGTGAGTGTAATCACTTCCCGGAGGCTGGGTTCTCTTTCTGAATATATAAATCACTCAGGGATAGATAACTTACTGTGTAAAGCTCTTTCTGTATTTCTGATGATTTCTTTAGGGTCTGTTCCCAAAACTGAATTACTGGGCCAAGGGTTTTTACAGCTCTTAATTCCTGTTGCCAAATTATTTTACAATTGGTCAGTCACTCTGTACTCTTCAACGTGCAGCATCTGCTTTCCTTCTAATTAGATGAGTATAAAATGCTACCCTGGTTTAATCTGCATTCTCTTTATTCCTGATGAAGCTGAATTTTAAAAAAATGTGTTGGTTAGTCACTTGTATGTCTTCTTTTGTGGAGGGTCTAAGCGTTTTCCAATCAAACTTTTTGTGATAGTAGAAATGGTCTGTATCTACACTGTTTAATGGGATTCCAATCAGCCAAATGCAGCTCTTGAGCCCTTGAAATGTGGCTAGTTTGAGTGAGAAACAGAATTTTTAGCTTGATTTAAATTTAGATTGAATTTATTTATTTGTCTTTAAATCTAAATTCATTCAAATCTAAATTTAAATAGCCGCATGTGTCTGGTGGCCACCATATTGGAAAATACAAGTCTAAGCCTTTCCTTGATTATGTACTGGAGTCTCAGTGGGTGTTTTGTATTGATTTGTATGAGCTCTTTATATACTACGACTATTAATCTTTTGTCATATTTGTTGCAGATATTTTCCCCAGGTTGCAATTTGACCTTTACTTTTGTTCTCATTGCTTACAGAGCATCAAAATGTTCAGTCGCCAGATCTCATAATCTTTACTTTTGTGGTTTCTCCCATAGCTTTAGGCTTAGAAAGTCCTCCCTCTCACCAAGGTTTGATAAATATGCTTATCAACTTTATTCAAGTCTCTCTGTGATTTTTTTTTCTTTAGCCCTTTAATCCACCCAGAATTAATTTTGCTGTGTGGTATGAGGTACAGCATGTCTTAGTCATCTCTGTGCCTGGCATAGAATATGTACTCAATACATTTTATCTCAGATGAGACACTTTGGTGCCTGCAGTTTACGTGGGTGGGTGGGGAGGAGTGGGTAAGTCGGGTGAAATTAAATAGAGCATAAAATGCCACTACTTAAAACATTGATATCTTTTTAAATTGTGATGTTTATAAAGATTTTAATAACGTAAGAAAAGGACTCTGATACAATGTTATTTTCAAGGAAAGATACAAAATCATACCTACAATGTAATATCAACTATGTTTTAAAAATGCAGTGAAAATATTGGAAGAAATATTCCAAAATATTAATAGTAATTGTCTCTGGGTGGTTGGCTTTTTTTTTTTTTCCTGCTTCTTAACATTTCTATACTTCCCCAGTTGCCTACAGTACTTTGATGGTCAGAAATGTTAAATACAGCACTTGAAGAAACAATGCATGATCATTTGATACTTCTAGCTTCCCAAGCCATCATTGGCCAAGTCAGCAATTCACATGGCCAAGTTCTGGGTTGAGGGCAGGTGGGCCATGGTGGGGAAGGGTCCTACCTGCCTTTCGGTTCGGGCAAGCTGGGGCTAGACTTCCTTCTCAGCTCACAGCATTCGACTGTCTCAAGTGATATAACCTGGGGCAGTTTCCTCATCTCTAAAATAAAAATAATAATGACTTTGTGTGCAGGCCTGTGGGGATACATTGTTTTGTTGTTAATTGCACACACAAACACAGTATATATGTGCAATATTATACATTGAAACATATTCAAAGAACACCAATATAAACTTTTTAAAAAGCAACATTCCTTCATCTCTATCATTCTCCACCAGATGTAATCATGGCTAAAATTTTGGTCTTAATCTTTTTTTTTTTTTTTTTTTTTTAAGGGAGGGTAACATTTATTGAGGGCTTGCTGTGTGCCAGGAACAATTTTAAATATTTCTAGGTATTAACTCACTTAATGCTTGTATCAGTCATATGAAGTATAGGTCCTATGAGTGCCTGTTTTTACAGGTCATGAAATGAGAGGCACAGAGAGATTAGTGACTTGACTAAAGTCTCTTGGTCGTCAGGTTGCAGAGCCAGGACGTATACCTAGGTGTCAAGACTGGTACTGCCTCTGACCTGGGCTATTCTGGAGCTGCTCCAGTGGAAGACATCCTGGGACTTGCAGTGGGTCACCCATTGGATGTCCCTCTCCAGAATTGGTCTGAATCTGTATTTACTTATTTATTTACAAAATGGGATATTATACTTATATACATATATACCGTATAATTGCTTCCCTTTTTTCACTTCCCAATAAACTGAGTGACTTTCCATGATAGTATATGTGGATTATGTCATTCTCTTTAATGTCTGCCCAATTGTCTAAAATATATGTGTGCCATGATTTATCTTTCTCTTCATCAATGTTTAATCTGCTCCCTCTGTTTTAAGGACAGCACAGCAAACACGTCTTTAGGCATGTGTGTTTACTGTCTTTTAGGATGGTTTTCCAGGTGTAGCGTTGCTTTGCATGTATGAACATTTAAAAGTTTGAAAGATATTGCTGATGCCAAAGTGGTTCTTTTAAGACAGTTGAACCAGTGGACGTGATTACTGTCATGATAGGAATGCTTTGATTGTCCCCCACCTCCTCAAAGCTGGATGTTACCAATAGTTTTAACTTTTACCAATATGATAGGTATAAAATATCTAATTGTGTTTTAAATTTTTATTTCTTTAATTGTCAGGGAAGTTGACATTTTTTTCATATGTTTTGTGGATGTTTGTATTTCTTCATTGGTTAATTATCTATTCATATTTTTTGCCTGTTTTTCTTTTAGGTTGTCTTTCTCTTCCTGGTTGACTTATAGAAACTCTTTATATATCACGGATATTAATTCTTTGTTTATTACATGTGTTGCAAATGTTTTGCCTCGGCCTGCCATTTTGTTTGCAACAATTCATTTTTATGGCATCTTTCACTATTCATAAGTTTAAAATTTTTATGTAGTCAAAATTCTTTTTCTTTCTCTTTATGGATACTAGTTTTATATCATACTTAGACCTTTTCCAAATTGAGGTTACAGAAATTTTCCCCTATTTTCTTCTAGTATTTTTGTTGTTTTATTTTATAACAGGCTTCTTTAACCCACCTGTATGTTTTTAAGTCTGGTGTGAGATGGGACTTGTTTCAGTTATTTAAAATCTTCTTTACAGTTTTTATTTCTTAACTTTTTTCTCCAAAAGGAGAGCAGTTGCTTCAACACCACTATCTGAAAACTCCACTTCCCCACCACGGATTAGAAACACCACCACATTATTGAATTTTGTTAAAAATCTGGGTCTTTCTCTGGATTCTCTCTTCTTTTCCCTTAGTTAATCTAGTCAGTTTTAATTTCTGTAAATCTGTAGACTTAACTGTATTCTCGATATGTGGAAGGACATTATTCTTCTTTCTCAAACATTTCTTAGTTATTCTCACTCATTTTCAAGTAAATTTATCAAATCTCCCACCCCTGAAAAATCCCATTAGATTTAAATCTCAATGACTTATGTGGATTGATTTGAAGTAAAATTAACAAGATTACAATCTGGTGTTAGACTAAATAAAATTTTCCTTGGGCCTCGGTTTCCCCAATTGTAAAGAGAGGGGGTTGGATTTGATGTGAAATTCCCATCAGGCTCTCTAATTAAAAATTACAACAACGACAACAGTAATAGTCATTATAGGGCCTAAAGCACCACGCTGGGCACTAGGGCACAAAAATATAGAAGGCAAAATCCCTATCCGTCAGGAGCTTCTCATCTAAGGGGAGATTCAGCATGTGCAAGACATTATGGCCAAATGCCCAATTAATGTGTTCCAGATTCACGGGCAAAAGTAAATAAAAGAGAAAAAGAAAGGGAGTTCCCTGGTGGCCTAGTGGTTAGGATTCTGGGCTTTCACTACCATAGCCTGGGTTCAATCCCTGGTTTGGTAGCTGAGATGCTCCAAGTCGCTCTGCATGGCAAAAGGAAAAAAAAAAAAGAATAAGAAAAAAATAAACAGATGGAGGGAGCTGCAGCTGTCAACTGGCCAACAACATCTTTGGGAATGCTTTGCAGGTGGCACAACTGTTCACCTTCTTTAGTGAAATATCAGGTGAAAAAAATGACCATTGGTACCTGGATCTAAATATTTAGACAACACGCCACCCTTTGGGGTACCTTTCTGTTTTTAGTAACCAGCTAGTTTGTGACAGGTTGATTCCCTCTGACACAGTAAGAATGAGTCCAGGCTTGGACATTCACAGCCTCTTAGGGTCAGATGGAACCTCAGAGACCAAACTCTTTATCGTGTGGACCAGGAAAATGAGTCCCAGAGAGGGGAAGGAACTTGCCCAAAGTCACACAGCAAATTGGAGCCAGAAGAACTTCAGAAGGCTCTGAGGGTGCCTTTTGGTTTATCCTATTTCCCTTGGGTTTCTGGAGGGAAAACTCTCCTGGGGGGGGGTGTCAGTTGCAACCCTGCCCACCCCAACTCCAGGCTGGGTAGTCTGAGGGCCTATGGAGCAGTGGGGGGTGGGGATTGCCCCCATGGGGCGAGCCAATACCACATCCTGCTGATTCAGGCCTCTTGGGAAGCCCTGACTTTTATCTAGAAAACTCCCCATGGTACAGTACACAGGGGGTCTGAGGCCCTGGCTTCTGATCCCGATTGGATTCTGACTTGAGCAGATCTCCTCCCTCTGGGCCTGAAGAAAGGGTGGGCCGAGCAAATGATATCTAAGTCCCCCACTGGGACTGGAGCCGCCAGAACTGGCTTGTCTGTGTTCTTAGCATCTCGGCCGTAGTTCAGGTACATGGCTCTTGTGTGTCCATCCTGCCGGCCTGAGTGTCACCACAGTCAGGGTGTGTGTGTGCTGAGGGGTGATGGTAGGCAGTGGCCAAATCAGGCCCCCGTGTGGCTGTGGAAGATCAGGCTGGGGAAGGTTGGAACAGTCTTATGCTCACACTCACTGGGAAGCTGCTTTGGTTCTAAGTGGCCCATCTCCCCGCCAGCACCAAGCCCTCTGGAATCTGCCTCTTTGATTCCCGGTGCAGGGCAAAACCAGCAGTGGTCAGTCCGTGTCCCCTTCTGCCCAAGGCAAAGGTCACAGCTTGAACACCCCCAAGTCACTCAGTCTAAGCAGAGGAGCCCCTACTCATGTCTTCATCTGTTACGTGGACGCCTAAGGAGAATTAGACTTGGGCCTAATTATCCCGAGCCATGGCGGCCAGGCCCTCACCCTCTGAAGGCAGGAAACTGAGGCCTAGCCCCATCACCATCACCTCCCTCCTCTGGGACCGCCCCAGGTGAGGGCCCACGTCTTCCCAGAAGCCGACTCCCCCTCCCACTGTGTGCGGGTAGGTGGGGTCCTCTGGCCAGTTCCTGTAACTGGGCCCGTGCTCTCCAGGTCTGGCTGTTTCCTTCTTCTCTCTCTTTAAAAACAGCTTCTGGGACTTCCCTGGCCGTCCTGTGGTTAAGACTCCGTGCTTCCAAGGCAGGGGGCGCACACTCGATCCCTGGTCTGGGAGCTAAGATCCCGTATGCTGCACAGTGCAGCCAATAAATAATAAATAAATAAATAAATAAATAAACAAATAAATAAAAACAGCTTCTGTGTTCAGGTCATAGATGCACTTCCAGCTCCTGAGACACTCATGAACTGAGATGTTTTTTTCAAAGCAGTGACGTGGGTCATCTTTGTGGATGGCTCGTTCATTCATTCATTCATACCTTCATTGATTGAGGATGCACTAAGCACCTGGCCTGCGCTGGGCACCCTGCATACAGAGATGGATTGGAGGCAGTCACTTCAGTGATTCTAATCCTCCCTGCACGAATGGGGGCAGTGGGGGATTTGGGAAGCTTCCCCCAGGCTGCTGGGGACAAGCCCACATGTTCCTTGGAGAGGGACGGGCGTCCCATCACATACTCTGACATGGGGGTGTCTCTGGAGACCAGCAGGGGGTTCCATTTCCTGTGGCCTTGTGCTCAATCTTGCTTCAGACCATATTCCCATATTCAGACCGTGCAGAGGGAGGCTGAGCCTCCCTGCAGGGCCCCAAGTGCCGCTGGGTGTATCTCCCCTAGGGCCTGGTCAGCCCCTTGTCAACCAAGACCACACAGAGGGCTGCACTGAGGGCCCCACAGGCCCACGAATCAGGGCGGCCCCCAGAGCTGCATTCAGTGTTCTCACTTCGGGTGGACGACCCTCCTCCCCGCCAGAGCCGCCACCACTACCAGCTCTGCAGGAAGTGGTTCTTTTCTCTGTTTCCCACTCTTCAGTCACACATAGACGCCTGATGCCACAAAAAGGAGAGGCCAGGCCGGAGGGCCAGGGCCTCAGCTTAGGCGGCTCTCTCCGGGCGGTGCCAAGGTCTGGCTGCAGAGACAGGCCTGCGAGCTGGGCCCTCGGGGAAGCCTTTGGAGTTTTTAATGCGTTTTTCTAAAACGGGTGAATCCTTCTGTTTTAATTAACTAAGAATATCAATATATACTAATTGTCAAGTTATTTGTAGAAGACAGAAAAGAATAAAAAAGAGAGTTTACCTCTAGGCTCACTAACTGGAGACAACCACTGCTGATGTTTCTGATGTGCATCTTTCTAGACACTTTCCTCTGCAAATATACACACCTTTTAAGAAAACAAGAATGGGCTCATGCAACATACGCTTTTGTGCTTACCATCCTGGTTGTCTCTCCGAGTTAGGAGATGTAGGTCCCATTCATCGTTCTCGAGGAAGTCACGATTACTCATCCCATTCCCCTGCTGGTGGACACTCAGATGGTTTCCATTCTTCTCCTCTTGCCAGCACTGCTGGGATGGACATCTCTGGACAGTCACCGTGTGCACGCCTTCTGTGATTGTCTTGCAATGAATCTCTAGGTGGGGGATTACGTGGTCACAGGGATGTACATTTAAGCGACCAAGGGTGTTGCTTCCTGTGTTTTGATCAGTATCAGCTTTAGGTTGAGGAGAAAAAACATTCCCTGGTGTCCTCCCAGGTTCACTTGAGCCCCTAATCCCTTCATCCTCCTCCCAGCCCCAGTCTGCTGGTTTCTGGTTGACCCGCTTGCCCTGTGGCAAGAG
This sequence comes from Mesoplodon densirostris, assembly GCF_025265405.1. Classification (NCBI taxonomy): domain Eukaryota; kingdom Metazoa; phylum Chordata; class Mammalia; order Artiodactyla; family Ziphiidae; genus Mesoplodon; species Mesoplodon densirostris. The sequence goes on from NC_082667.1 coordinate 11,005,563, forward strand.
GCTTGTTGGCTTGCCTGTCCTCTGTCCAGCAGGGTCAGTGTCATCCCTGTGCTGCTCTGGGGGGAGCGGGTGGTAGAGACATGGCAGAAACCAGCAGGGGCCAAGGCTGGTGTCAGGTTGGGGGGGTTCTCCTCCCTCTCTGACACGTGTCGTTGGGCCTCAGCCTGGGTGACAAGGATGCTGAAACCTTGCTCGGGGTTTGCATGAAGGCTAAACTGAGACCATGATGGCAAAACTCTTTGTAAACTGTAAAAGGCAGGATAGGTATGAGGGGGACAAGGAGGCAAAGGGCGTCGTGGAGGTTGAACGGGGGTGGGGTGGGGAAGGGAAAACCATGCAACCCGAGGAGGGGGTTCCTTGTCCCCACCTCTGAGGCGACACAGGGACCTGCTGGAGACACACCTGCCCTGAGTGTGGGCACTAAGGGGCCAGGAGGAAGGGGAAGAGCTTTGCTGCTGAGGCTGTGGCCCCAGAGGGATGTTGCTGGGCCTGCACTCATTCATTTATTCAACAACATTTTTTTTTTTTTTTTTTTTTGTGGTACGCGGGCCTGTCACCGTTGTGGCCTCTCCCGTTGTGGAGCACAGGCTCCGGACGCACAGGCACAGCGGCCATGGCCCATGGGCCCAGCCGCTCCGCGGCACGTGGGATCCTCCCGGACCGGGGCACGAACCCATGTCCCCTGCATCGGCAGGTGGACTCCCAACCACTGCGCCACCAGGGAAGCCCTCAACAACTTATTAAATGCCTGCTATGAGCTAGACACTGTTCTTGGTGTTGGGGATACAGCAATGAACAAAACAGATCCAAAACACCCCTGCCCTCATGCTTCTAACATTCTAATTTGGGGAGATAGACAACAAACAAAATAAATAAGTAAAAACGTATTGTGTGTCAGATGGTGAGAAATGCTAAGGAGGGGAATAAGGAATGACGATTTTGTCTTTTTATTTTTAAAAATTTTGTTGGAGTAGAGTTGATTTACAATGTGTTAGTTTCAGGTGTACAGCAAAGTGATTCAGTTATACGTCTACATATATTCATTCTTTTTCAGATTCTCTACCCATATAGGTTATGACAGAATATTGAGAAGAGTTCCCTATCCTTAGGAATGGCAATTTTAAATAGGGTTGTCAGGTAAGCTTTCCACCTAAGGTGAGGAAGGAGCCGTGTGGATATCTGGGAGAAGGGCTTTCCAGGCAGCGGATCAGGCAGTGCAAAGACCCTGAGGCAGGAGCTGTGCAGCGTGGTTGATGGCGGGAAGACCAGTGTGGTAGAAGCCGTGCAAGCAGGGGAGAGCAGTAAAATATGAAATTGGAGAGGTTCCAGGTCCTTGTTATAGGCTCACTCTGTGTGCAGTGCAGAGAACGCACTGGACGGAGCAAGGGCAGAAAGCAGGGAGACCAGCCAGGAGGTGAGAAATGATGGTGGCTCAGACCACGTGGCTGCTATGGAGGTGGTGGAAGTGGTCAGAGGTGCTCGTGGTCAGAGTCTGGCTACAAGTTGAAGGTGGAACCAGCAAGGTTTGCATTGCATGGACGGCAGGTAGGACGTGAAAGAAAGAGGAGTCGGGGTTTTTGGCCAGAGCACTTGGAAGGGTGGAGGGGCCTTGTCCTGAGATGGAGCCAATCAGCTGTTTGCTTTTGGCTGTATCACCCTTGAGATGCCATTCAACATTCCAGTGGGGATGCTGAGGGGGCCGTGGGCAGTCTGAGATGTGAGTCTGGGCCCAGGAGAGAGGTCCAGGCTGGGGACAGACTGGCATCATCACTGTGGATGTGGCAGTGATGGAGGGCGGTGGCAGCAGAGTCCTGTGAAGTCACTGCCCTGCCTTTCTCTGCCCCTCGGTTGTGCCCCAGAGAAGGGCCAGACAGTTCCATCCAGAGCCCGCCCCCCTCCACCTGTCAGCCATTCCCCTCCCCCCCTTCCTTTTCCAGCCACCTGTTGTCTCTGTGTGGGTGGTGAGGTGGGGGGGTTGCTATTTTGGGCTCCCACCATCCCACACTGAGCAAAGGAAAGAGCTTCCGAAGCCTGGCGCCAGCCCCAGCTCACTTGAAACGAGGTCAGTCTGGAGCCCGGAGCCTCCATGGCCGGCTCCGGCCTGTCATCGATAGGAGACTCATGTGTCCTTGCTCCCAGCGGGTGCCATCTGGGCGCCCCGCGGCTCTGGTCGCCCCGCTGATCCTCTGTTCGAGCTCAGAATGTGAAACAGCCAACTCCTTTGCGGGCTCCAAGCACGGGCGGTGGGAAGGGGCATTTCTGCCGACACTGTTCCCCAGGCTGGCCGGGAGGGCTGCCCGCTGTGATCAGCAGGAAATACAAATGGGTTTGCAGACTCCCCAGTCTCACACTTCACAGGGAGGATTCAGGCTCAGGCAAAACTGTCTTCGAGCCTTTTCCTTGGTTGGCTGTGAAACATGTATAAATAGACAGTGTTAATGACTTCAAAAAACACACACACACAAACTTTTTTTGAGTTGCAACACACACACGTACACACAAAACCACAAGATATAGAACACCTCAAGATATAGAGCATTTCCTTCCCCCCAGAAGGCTCCCTAGTGTCTCTACCCATCCATACCTCCCCTCCTCCCACCACGAGCTAAGCCCCGTTCTGACTCCATCATGATCCATTAGTTTTGCGTCTTCCTGGGCTTCATATAAATGGAATCACAGAGGATGTGCTCTCTGGTGTCTGGCTTCTTTCACTCAAAGTTGCGTCTGGGAAATTCATCCCTGTTTTTCAGTGTAGTGGTGGTCTGGACTTTTTTTTTTTTTAAATAAATTTATCTATTTATTTAGTTTTGGCTGTGTTGGGTCTTCGTTTCTGTGCGAGGGCTTTCTCTAGTTGTGGCGAGCGGGGGCCACTCTTCATCATGGTGCGCGGGCCTCTCACTGTCACGGCCTCTCTTGTTGCAGAGCACAGGCTCCGGACGCGCAGGCTCAGTAATTGTGGCTCACGGGCCTAGTTGCTCCGCGGCATGTGGGATCTTCCCAGACCAGGGCTCGAACCCGTGTCCCCTGCATCGTCAGGCAGATTCTCAACCCCTGCGCCACCAGGGAAGCCCATGGTCTGTACTTTTTTTTTTTTTTTTTTTTTTTTTTTTTTGCGGTACGCGGGCCTCTCACTGTTGTGGCCTCTCCCATTGCGGAGCCAGGCTCTGGACGCGCGGGCTCAGCGGCCATGGCTCACGGGCCCAGCCGCTCCGCGGCATGTGGGATCTTCCGGGACCGGGGCACGAACCCGTGTCCCCTGCATCGGCAGGCGGACTCTCAACCACTGCGCCACCAGGGAAGCCCCCATGGTCTGTACTTTTTAATTGCTATGTTGGATCCCACTGTATGAATACTGCATCTGTTCAGTGTTCATGATGTTACTCCAAGCAACATGACGATGTAGGTGTCATGTCTCTTCCAGCATTGTAGCCACAGAGCCTGGCATAAGCTTTGCCATACAGTTTGTCCAATGAATGAATGAACCATTGTTCAAGTTCCCCTGGGCTGGATTCGAGCCATGGTGTGCTTATCACATTTGTGGACTGCCTCTCAGTCATGCTGGGATTGTCTATCAGGGACCAAGCAGTTATTCATGAAAACCTCTGGCAAGGACCTGGAGTCCACAGTCCTTTTCCCTACCCCCTGCTCTGTGGAGGTGCGTCCCCCTCCTCCATCAGGCCCATGTGCCCATAGCAGAACACCACCTTGTTCCAATCTGGTTCTGGGGTTGCTTGAGCCCCTGATGTGACCCCTCGGCCCCCACCTTGGGGAAATGAGTGGAAACACCTGTACATCAAGTGGCCTGAAGCAGTGCAGGCTGCAGAGGTGAAGTGCCCGAGGCAGAGTGAGGACACTCTGTGTGTGTGACCACAGCCCTATCACTACCCTCTCTGGGCCCTGCTTCCCTCATCTGTACAGATAGTTTGGCTTTGTCTCATTTTGGTTCTCTTAGGGCTTCTGTCCACTGTTACAACTGGCCCACAGGATGGGACAGGTGGGGGAATGTTTCAGAATCTCCCTCCTCTGTTGGCTGCTGGGATGGGCTGATGGGGTTCAAAGCTGCCATCCCAGAATTGCTTCTCCAGGTGGAACTCTGTTGCTCAGCCAGGTATGTTGCTGAAAGATCGCTCCCCCAGCCCTGCCCTGGCCCTCGTTTTGATGGTGAAATGTGAAATCAGGAAGCAGCTAGCTCTTAAGTGAAGTTGTATCAAAATGAATCCATCAAGGCAAATGGGATCTTGATTTTTTTCTGTTCCGTGTTTGCTGTTTCCTGAGTGGAAACATAAAAATGACAGGGTGCTTTCAATAGAGAACAAAGTGAGAGGGAGATGGAGTACACATTAGGTGGAAATGTTAAAACCAGGCTCTTTGTGAGGAGAAGGGCTCCTAAAACAGGCCCTGGGTCTTCTGCCTTCATACACTGAAGCTGCATCTATACATCTGTGTGAATCCAAATGAAAAGAGGCTAGATATTTTGCCTATACTAGTAGCAAATGTGTGACACACATATAGCCATTCCATTCCTGTGCCCCTAACAGACATCACTAATCAATTACAGTATATGTTTCTGCCTAGTTCAAATGCAGCTTAGGTTCATTCTTAGCATAAATAGCATTTCATACCATTAGATCTGGTGTGTGAATTGAAATCTGTTTAGCTCTGGTCTATATATAACCAAGCAGTATGAAAACTTGGAAACTTTTGCATGTTGGAGAGGTTTTTTTTTTTTTTTTGCGGTAAGCGGGCCTCTCACTGTTGTGGCCTCTCCGGTTGTGGAGCAAAGGCTCTGGACGCGCAGGCTCAGCGGCCATGGCTCACGGGCCCAGCCGCTCCGCGGCATGTGGGATCTTCCCGGATCGGGGCACGAACCCGTGTCCCCCGCATCGGCAGGCAGACTCCCAACCACTGCGCCACCAGGGAAGCCCTGTTGGAGAGTTTTGTTTGTTTGTTTGTTTTTCTTTCCTTTGTCCAGGTCTTTGGCTCGACTTAATCTAGACGCTCACTAGGTAAAATCTGAGAGCTCTAGAAAGAGCGACCTGAAAACCACCGTTACTGCGTCATTCCTTGAGGTACCCTTTGAAAGTAGGAAGCAGAAGTATCTTTCTGAATCTTTAGTGTGGGTTTTATAGCCCGAAAAAGGGTCTTGGGATAGCATCAGAGCTGGGGAACTTCGGGAAGGGAGATAAAGAAAGATGGCAGGCTTGACCTTTTGAGCTGATTTCTCCTTTTGGGTTGGGGTCAGCCCTGGATTCAAAATAAGTAACAACAATGACAATAACACAACAGCAACACGTCCCTCACATCTGTAGGTTACATTACAGTTTACCACATGCTCTCCCAGACCCTGAAAAGCGTCATTATCCTCATTTTAAAGATGAGGAAACAGATACAGAGAAGTTCAGCGATGTATGCAGTGACACACAGCTAAGAATAACCCGAATTGTCCTGTGTGACCCCAGCTCTCATGATCTTCCCACTGCCAAGTGAAGTGTCCTCACTGATCCCCCAGTTCTCGAATTCCTTTTCTACTTCTTTTTTTTTTTTTTTTTTTTTTTTTGCGGTATGCGGGCTTCTCACTGCTGTGGCCTCTCCCGTTGCGGAGCACAGGCTCCGGACGCGCAGGCTCAGCGACCATGGCTCACGGGCCCAGCTGCTCCGTGGCATGTGGGATCTTCCCGGACCGGGGCACGAACCCGCGCCCCCTGCATCGGCAGGCGGACTCTCAACCACTGCGCCACCAGGGAAGCCCCTTTTCTACTTCTTACCTGACCACTCTGTCGGCATGTCTTTGCCAGCTGCCCCGGCTGCTGACTGTCCCCGAGTTGAATGTGTTCATGGCACATGTGAAGTGGAGATGTTTTTCTCTACTTTCTCCCTGGCAGTTCCATGGGGCTTGGTCCCATCTCCTTTCCTGCTGGGAGATGACTTGGGTTCTTCCCTCTGGTCACCCCCAGCCTTGCTCACAGGGCTCCTCCTATGTGCTGCTTCAGGTTGAGAACATAACAGCCAGGGGAGGTCTGGGGGCTTGGGAGTGAAGTTAGGTTTGGACCTGGCCTCTGCAACTGGCTTGCTCCAGCCCCAACATGGAATCAACTTATTTAAAAGCTGCAGTGCCTGAAAATTAGCTCCCAAGAGCATCTTCCTGGTTTTTCCACTTGTCTCTAAGTTACTTTGGAATTTCTCTGTGGACCTCGGGCCCCCCTATGAAAACCTATTGCTTTCTAAGTGACACTTATATTCTGATCCCCCAGGGAGAAAATAGAGAAGAGAATTCCTGCAAAACCAGCCCCCAATTTGGATCCTGCCTGGACAGTACTGTGTTTCCTAATCAGCTTCCCACCTCCATCCAATCCTTCTTCCAGACAGCTGCCAGAGTGATCTCTGTAAAACAGAAATCTGGTCCCTTCACCACTGCCCTCCCCCCACTTAAAACCCTTTCCTCCAAGCTCTTTAGCCCCTCCCCCATCACACACACCCCATCACACACACCAGGCAGATACTATCAGTGAACTAATCTGACCAGACTAGGGGGACATCGGAGTGCTGGGGGCTGCAGTGAACTGGAAAGGGCGGGTTATGGCGACTCCCCATCTACAAAGAACCATCGCAACCCTGATTGTTGCCATAGAAGAGCACGGCTCTGCGGTCCCAGATCCTAATTTCCCAACACACCTGGGTAATCTGTGTTTTAATAGGAAATCTCCCAATTTTCAAATGTTGGTTTATATTTTTTAAAAAGCACCATGTGGGCCACTAACAAAACCTTTCCCACAACAAAACATACCCACATGTTGTGACCTTTGCCCTATGCTCTGTGCTCAGGAGATACTGGCAGGTCTCCGTAAATGCCACGGTCTTTCGTATCTGTGGCTTCGTGTGTCCTGATCCACACTCTGTGCCCGTAGATCAGCTTGTCCTCATGCTGTGATCGTGCCAGCTGTATGGCTTTGGGCCAGATGAGGGAACATCTTAGTGACTCAGTTCCCTCCTCCGCAAGGTGAAAATAATAATGACACCTACCTTGAAGAGTGATGGGGAAGGTAACATGAGTGAATGGTTGTAAAACATGAGAAAGTGCTTGGCATGTTGTAGGTGCTAAGCCCGTGTTGGCTAACTTCATCTTTATAATCATTATCATCCTTCTACTCTTGGTTGTCACCTCCTCTGAGAAGCCTTCCTATATTCCTTGAGGACAGACCATCCGCCCTCCCCCCCAGAAACTGTAGCACACGATCCCCCCGCCATGCCAGCACCCAACTCACTGTATTGACTGTTAGCGTCTCAGTCTCCCACTGACTGAGCACCTGGAGAGGAGGAACTGTGTCTTTCTTTCCAGGCACAACTCCTAACAGCACCCGGCCCAGAAGAGGCCTCCATGGAAGCTGGCTGAATAGATGGACCTTGAATGAATGGGGGGCTGGAGTCCTGATCAACTAGATATTTCAAGCTGGCTTCTTCTGGAGGCACAGCAGGTGGGCTTGTCTGACTCCCCCCCCCCCCACACACACACACACTGCAGTGTGACATCCATCCCTCCCAGCAGCTCCTCTGGGTGGCTGACGGAAGCAAGGAAACAGGAAGTGAAGTTGACAGACTCTGACCAACCCCCTTTCACTTCAGGTGTGAATGAAAGAAACTGAGACCCTCGAGAGCCGAGCGGGGGTTGGGGGATGCGTGAGTCATGGTGTGTCATAGAGATCTTTTGGATGCATCTTTCAGTTTCAAAAGCATGAAACACTCTTACTACAGGTTGAGAAACTGGAACACCAAATGACTGTGTCCCAAACAGGACGCTGCTATCTGTGTCTGGTAAAGTACCTGGGAGTTTTTTTTTTGCTCCACCCAACGTTGGTGGCTGAGCTGTGGGACCTTACAGTGATGTTATGGGTCCTATACAGTAGCCTTCCTGAACCTATGAGACCTGACTAATTCTTCTGTCCTTGAGCTGGTGTTAAAAAAAAAAAAGAACACAAAAACCCTCTGTGGTCACAACCAAGATGTGATTGATGATAGACTCTGACCCCTGAGAGTCTTACCAGCCTACTCTGGCACGTTTTGGGGGATGCTGTGAAACTCGACAGAACTGCCTGTCATCATAAGAGAACCAAGTGAGTGTGGGTAAGAAATTCAGATCAGCTCACGAGTTCTGTTTCTCGCTGGTGGTACAAACAGACACTTGCTGGAAGCTGCTTCAGTGGGAGCAAGGTGGAGCTTTGCGAGGGCACAGTCGAGTGTTTGCTGGGAATGACGGAGGTTTTTTCCATTTTCTCATTTTCCATTACTCGAATAGCGTTATGAGCCGGGACTTTTTGTGTGGGGTCCTGGCTGAATGTTTGTGATTTTCAGGAGTCCTGGTGGGAGTCAGGTATGGCATGGATAGGGTGAATCTGAAACTCACCTCAAATTTATTTTCCATTCATCGTTATCAATTACTTTCATCTTTAATATCGCATTGGTGAGATAGGATCCGTGGGAAGGAATTAAAGGGACAACGTGCTTTGGGTCCTGGCACGGAGTGGGCGAAACGTGGTTACTCTGATTGGTGCTCCCTGTGCCCGTCCTCACGCTCCAGGCAGATTGACCTTGAAGCTGGACAAGGTCAACCTCAGGGATGCTTACTTGCATGGAGCCTTCCATGGTCCTAATTTTGTATACTGTCAGATTCTTTTTAAAGAGGGCCCATAAACTGTATAGGCTTCAGGCCCCCAAACCCAGATCCATCCCTGATCATGTATCATGAATAACCGAGAGCTGACTCTGTTGCCTTAAGAGTTGGAACCTTGGCTTCATCTGGGATCCAGCTAGTGACAGCCTTGTTCATCTTGTTTGTAGTTGTTATGAAAAGTATGTACTTAATACCCCAGATAAGAATCAGATCCTAGGGGGACTTCGCTGGTGGCGCAGTGGTTAAGAATCCACCTGCCAGTGCAGGGGACAGGGGTTTGAACCCTAGTCCGGGAAGATCCCACATGCCACAGAGCAAGTAAGCCCATGCGCTGCAACTACTGAGCCTGCACTCTAGAGCCCTCGAGCCACAACTACTGAGCCCGCATGCCACAACTACTGAAGCCCGCGCGCCTAGAACCCATGCTCCACAACAAGAGAAGCCACCGCAGTGAGAAGCCCTCGCACTGCAATGAAGAGTAGCCCCTGCTCGCCGCAACTAGAGAAAGCCTGCGTGCAGCAACGAAGACCCAATGCAACCATAAATTAATTAATTAAAAAAAAAGAATCATACCCTAGGGACCAAGGTATGACACCTGTGTAGATAATAACTGTGGGTAGTCCGACGTGATGTGCATTTGAATTAGCTTGGATGGCAGGGAGAGTAGTAAGTGTGAAGGAGTTTCTCAGCTGACAGTGACAGCTGACACATGCACGGTCCTCTACAAGATTTCACAGGTAGAGTTTCAAGGAGCTGACAACCACCTGTGAGGCAGGCAGGACAGGGGTCATTATTATCCCTTTCAGCAGGTGCACAGACAGACCCAGAGGTCAAGGAGCTCGTTCAAGGTCACAATGGCACTAACAGGCACAGCCAGGATTCAAATCCAAGTTGCTGAAACTCCAAATTCAGTGCTCTTTTAACTGCCATCATGTTGCTTTTCCAAGAGGCTGCATGCAAGAAAGACCAGGATAGATTTGCTGACAAGTATTTGCTCCTTCTGGAGAGTGACTGAACTTGAACTCCACTTGAGGCTGGCGGCGGGAGAGGGGGGTGTCGGTGAGAGTGAAAGTGACTGGGAGGGGTCAGTGTGCTGGGCTCTGTGCCCAGCAGGGTCACCAAGGCCTCTCAGTCCAGCCAAGTGCATGTTATTCTCTGGGGTTTGCGGAAGAGGAGACCGGGGCTCACACAGAAGGTAGATTCTCTCCCCCTCCCCCACCCCCCTCCTTGATTGTCAGGTTCAAGGTTAACCTGAAGAGGTTGGCAGTTGCTCACCAGGTGAAAAACCAAAATGCCCACTTGAGATGTAATGACCCTTTGATTTTTGACTCTGTTTTTCCCAGTTGACTAGTGACTTGAGCGTTTGGTGTGGTGTGAGGGGAGATGGTCTTGTGTTTTGACTGATGCTAAACATCACCTATCTAACAGGTTAATACCGGACAACTAATCCAGCTGTCTAGCTTCGGTGCGGGTATACAGCAGTGCCAGGCTACGAGGACCCTAGAACGTGGCAGGACTAGAAGGGATTTCTGAATGTGTCTAGTCCTAGGGTTACAAACTCAGATGCCCAAGGAGCCAGGCAGGTGGCTATGCCATGGGAATGAAGCCAGGGGTAAGCCGAGAGGGAGTGGCAGGGCTGTGGCATTCAAATTCAGAAACTTCAAAACTCTGTGCTGATAAACCAAAACTTGCCATTCTGGGCAGATCTGGCTCCATGCTGTCAGTTTGCCCCTCAAATGTGGCCAGAAATTCATTGTACCAGCAGGAGAGCTGAAGCTCTGGGTGACAGAGGCCTCCCAGCATCCAGTTAGACCATGAATTAATTCATGAGTTTGTCCTTGTAAATTGTTTTTTGGCCCTGCTTTGCGGCACACGGGATCCTAGGTCCCCAACGGCCAGGGATCGAACCCGAGCCCCCTGCGGTGGAAGTCCTAACCACTGCACCGCCAGGGAAGTCCCTGTTCTTGTAAATTTTTCCAAAAAGCCCTTCATTTGCATGTAAGGTTTCAGAGTTTATGAAGTGTGTGGTCCCACCAACTATTTTAGTGGGTCCTCAAAGTATGTCATCCACACTTTAAATATGTGGAGGTCAAGGTTCAGAAAGCTTAACCAACTTCGACTCCGTGTTGGGTGACTGTAAATCCTGCTCATTCGGGACAGTCCCGACTTACACTGACTGTCCCAGCATCAGTATTAGTAGCTCCTTTTGCTTCCCAAAGTGTCCTGGCTCAAGGGATAAATCACCGGCCACACTAGCTAGAAGGTCCCTGGGGGCTCTGGACTTGGCCCTTTTCCCTGACCTTCTGAGGCATCACAGCTCGCACATGGCCGAGCAGCTCTGGTTCCTGATTGGGTCTCTCTCCTCTGCTGTGTCCTCGGAAGGACAGCAACAAGGGCACTTAAGTGGGAGTGGTTAGGCGACGCGGCTTTTAAGGAGAGCACAGGCTCTGGTGTCTTTCTGACCCCAGTTCCAATGCAGACCCTGCCACTTACCCACATAAGCTACTTCACCTCTCTGAGCCTCAGTTTCCGTATCTGTGAAATGGGGGTAATCATAACAGTGACCTCACAGCCTACGTTTGAGGATTAACTGAGAGGATGCGGGAAAACCACTTAGAACACAGCTTGCATTGACATTGGTAGTTACTACGGGGTGGATGAGGAGTGTTTGGAATTGGTTAACCTTGGCCCCTGTCGGGAAATTGTCACAGTCTAAGACATTTGAGGCAGTTCGAAGCCAAAATCACTGGCCGGTGGTCATGAGACATGGACTGACCTGTTTGGAGGCCTGAAGCCCCAGACTGGCCACACGCTCAGGAGTGCTGGTGCCATGTGCCTGGGCTGCGTGGGAGCTCAGTGAGATGGGTGGGGGTGGGGAGGGGCCCTCTGCGATCTTTGTGACTCTGCACTTGTCTCACTGAGGAGGTGGGTTTGGAGTTGAGTGGGAGGTGGCGGGTTGGCTGGGGTGCACTTTGGGATTCGGCTAAGATGTGTTTTCCCAGAACTGCATGGCTGTCAGGGTATAAAGAGGCCTAAGGGCAAGGAGAGGAAAGCGCAAAGCAGGCGAGCTTACCAGGGCCACGGGGCCCATGGGACACGCGGGTTGGTGGGCACTGTCCACGCCACCCAGGGAAAGCACCCAGAACGCAGCCACACTGTGGTTTAGAGGCGCCAGGACCTGAAATCTAGTTCGGCTCCCTTTAGGGCCCAGTGGCTCTCCACCTTGGCCACACGTTAGAATCCCCTGGGGAGCTTAAAAGAATCCTCTGTCCAGGCTGCACCCCAGACCAATTAAGTCAGGATTCCTGGGGTGGCCGCAGAGATCAGGACTCAGCACGCTCCGAGCTCAGCCCTCATTCTGCACATTATGATCAGACCCATTTGTGACCATAGGTACTAATTCTTCTTGTGAGCAAATGCAGATAATGCTGAAAAGCACTCTGTGAGCCATCAGGGGCCATGTAGGCGTAAGGTCATAACCATCAATCCATCCAACAGTACAGCATCCTGATGACAAATGAGTCACATCAGGTGCCCCGCCTTGGCATTTACTCCTTGGGTAGGTCTGGTCACACATGGGAGTAACAGAGCAAGGGCAGGATGAGGAAAAACACCCTTGGGGTCTTCAGGATGCTGACCTGGGGCCTTCACTGACCAGAGCTGGCAGGCAGTGGTGTGGTGATGGGCTTTGTGTGGTCTCCGGCTCTGGGTTGGCGGGACAGCTCTGTCACCACCAGCCATGTGACTTCCCCTGTCCAGGCCTCAGTTTGTCCTTGGGACTCTGTGTGCCTGCAGGCGTGGGGCCCCGTGAGAAGTCAGTGCAAGGCTTCCGCTCGGCCACGCACATTGTAGCACCCGAGTCATGCTCCTCTGAAGCCCTCTCGCCAGGCTGGGGGCTCCTCTTCATTTTACTTTTGACACAGCAAACTGATGATCTAGTCTGATATCCGGATCTTGCTCTAGTTGCATTTCTATTTCCCTGCATTATTGGGGGCTGATGGTTCTCAAACTTCTTAAGAATTACCTGCTATGCTTTTTCTTTTTTTCTTTTTCTTTTTTTTTTTTTTTTTTTTTTTTTTTTTTTTTTGCGGTACGCGGGCCTCTCACTGCTGTGGCCTCTTCCGCCGCAGAGCACAGGCACTGGACGTGCAGGCCCAGTGGCCATGGGTCACGGGCCCAGCCGCTCCGCGGCATGCGGGATCCTCCCAGACCGGGGCACGAACCCGTGTCCCCTGCATCGGCAGGTGGACTCTCAACCACTGCGCCACCAGGGAAGCCCACCTGCTATGCTTTTTAAAATGCAATTTCCTGGTTTCGGTAGGTCTGGGGGGACCTAGGAATCTGCATTTTCTCAAGTGTCATCTGGGGAAGTGTGATCTGGATGATTTGCATAGCCCAGAGCTCTGTTCCTTCCATCTGTCATTTATCCTAACACATCACCTCTGGGCATCTGTACTTGGGCTTTGGGGTAAATGACCAGGTTTGACCTCTGCTCTGCCACTTACAGCTGTGAGACGCAGGACAAGGTGTTCTGTCCCTTTGAGCCTCAGTGTCCTTGACTGTAAAGTGGGGAGACAACGCATGGCTTCGTATGTGTCAGCCAGGGTTACATTTCTCTGTGCCTGCCTGGGTTCTGGGCAGACACGGCCCGCGGCTTCCCTTGATCCCAGTGCTGGCCCCCGGCCCCTGCCCCTCGCCCCGTCTCAGACAACCCCCCCATCCTTGAGTGGGCTTTCAGGCTGACCCTACATCATGGCCGGTACTTGGGGAAAAGGGAGCAGCTCTACGGTGGGCAGAGCCGGCTGTGGGCTGGTGTTGAGGATGCGAGGAAGTTCAGGATGAACGACCAGGTCTAAGTCTAAACACAGGGGATTCTGACAATGGCCGTGAGCTGCAGAAGGGACACTGTGATGAACAGGATGTGTCTCCAGCCCTGTTCTTGGTCTTGGGGCCCTACTCGGAGCTGCTGGGATGGTAATAGAGAGCATGAGGATGATACTAAGAGATATGTTTACCGAGCACATGGCCGTTTTTGAGTACTAAGCAACTCGCATCTTTAACTCATTTCATCTTCACACCATGAGGCTGTTACTATCTCCATTCTAGAGATGAAGGAGCAAAGGCCCAGGTAGTAGGGACTAGAGTTGATTCCAGGCCTGTTGCTTGGTTACATCCACTCTCTGCAATCCCCTTATTCAGCATTAGGACTCTCAGCTCATAGCACATTACAATTTTCAAAACACTTTGTATACAAAGTATCTGAATTGATTCTTAGAACTAACACTCTTCACTGGGTACTTTTTTTTTTTTTTTTTTTTTTTTTTTTTGCGGTACGCGGGCCTCTCACTGTTGTGGCCTCTCCCGTTTCGGAGCACAGGCTCCGGACGCACAGGCTCAGCGGCCATGGCTCACGGGCCCAGCCGCTCCGCGGCATGTGGGATCTTCCCGGACCAGGGCACGAACCCGTGTCCCCTGCATCGGCAGGCGGACTCTCAACCACTGCGCCAGCAGGGAAGCCCTTCACTGGGTACTTTTTAAAAAAAGGCTTTAGCAGAGTATTATTCACATAGCGTAGAATTCACTTACTTTCATTGTACAATTGAATACTCTTTAGTAAATTTACAAAGCTGTGCCACACAAAGCTTGTGTCACCACAATCCAATTTTATGACCTTCCCATCATCCGAAAGATCCCTCGTGCCCACTTGCAGTCACTAACCATTCCTACCCCAGCTCTAGGCAACCACCGATCTACTTTCTGTCTCTGTAGATTTGCCTTCTGTGGATATTTAATATAAATGGAATCATATGACACGCGGTCTTTTGTGCCTGGCTTCTTTCTCTGGGCAGAAAGTTTTTGAGGTTCATCCATATTATTGCAGGTGTCAGTACCTCATTTTTTTTTTTTTTTTTTACTGCGGGGTAGTATTCCATTGTACGCATTTATCACTTTTGGTTTATCCATTCTCCAGTCGATGGGTGTTTGGCTTGTTTTAAGTCTTGCCACCAGGTTCTTGTGACATCTTACAGCTGAAGACGCTGAGTGCTGAGTTATCGCCATCCTCATGTTACAGCTGAAATGTCTTTTTTTTTTTTTTTTTACATCTTTATTGGAGTATAGTTGCTTTACAGTGGTGTGTTAGTTTCTGCTTTAAAACAAAGTGAATCCGTTATACATATACATATATCCCCATATCCCCTCCCTTTTGCGTCTCCCTCCCACCCTCCCTATCCCACCCCTCCAGACGGTCACAAAGCACTGAGCTGATCTCCCTGTGCTATGCGGCTGCTTCCCACTAGCTATCTATTTTACGTTTGGTAGTGTATATAGGTCCATGCCACTCTCTCGCTTTGTCACAGCTTACCCTTCCCCCTCCCCATATCCTCAGGTCCATTCTCTAGTAGGTCTGCGTCTTTATTCCTGTCTTACCCCTAAGTTCTTCATGAATTTTTTTTTCTTAAATTCCATATATATATGTTAGCATACGGTATTTGTCTTTCTCTTTCTGACTTACTTCACTCTGTATGACAGACTCTAGGTCCATCCACCTCATTACAAATAGCTCAATTTCGTTTCTTTTTATGGCTGAGTAATATTCCATTGTATATATGTGCCACATCTTCTTTACCCATTCATCCAATGATGGACACTTAAGTTGTTTCCATCTCCTGGCTATTGTAAATAGAGCTGCAATGAACATTTTGGTACATGACTCTTTTTGAATTATGGTTTTCTCAGGGTATATGCCCAGTAGTGGGATTGCTGGGTCATATGGTAGTTCTATTTGTAGTTTTTTAAGGAGCCTCCATACTGTTCTCCATAGTGGCTGTACCAATTCACATTCCCACCAGCAGTGCAAGAGGGTTCCCTTATCTCCACACCCTCTCCAGCATTTATTGTTTCTAGATTTTTTGACGATGGCCATTCTGACCGGTGTGAGATGATATCTCATTGTAGTTTTGATTTGCATTTCTCTAATGATTAATGATGTTGAGCATTCTTTCATGTGTTTGTTGGCAATCTGTATATCTTCTTTGGAGAAATGTCTACTTAGGTCTTCTGCCCATTTTTGGATCGAGCTGAAATGTCTTACAGTTAACCTGCTAGGAAGTGTTAGAGGCAGACTCGAGCCCCATCAACCCAATTCCAAACGCACTTGTGGTTCCCTCAAAACCACCGGTTTCAGCTACAAGCCCTGGCAGCCGCTTTCCCATTTGCTTTTGAAAGTCCCTCCTCCTCCTGCTCCTCTAGGATCCCTGGGGAGGGGCAGCCACCTCCCATCAGCCAGCCACTTCCAGCCCAGCGGGAAGAACTTCCAGTGGCTGCTGAGGCCTGGAAATCAATTTCAATTGAGTAGTGGCTCACTCTCTCCTAAGAGACGGGCTAATTTCCTGCAGCGGGAAGGAGGACAGTGATGTGTGGTTTGGGCCTGACCCAGCATTCCCGGCTAGGAGAGCTGGGAGTGCACTGAAACACCACCCGTGCCTCTTTGATGTTAATTTAAAAAGCTCTCGGGTGCTGAGAAACTAGACCCAGAAAAGCCGCTCCAGGGCACACAGAGGGCGTTTTCTGGTCTTTTTTTCTCTTTCCATGGAGTTAGGGGAGACAGTTCTGGCCGTCTGGGGACCGACTGCTCATAGCATCACCCTGGGACATCTACCGAGGCTGGTCTCTGGCCTCAGGGCAGGAGCCCTCTAAGGTCCAGGGGTTAGGCCATGGCTTGGGAGATGGGGACAAGGCAGGGGTCTCCATCTGTGGGTCCACACCCAGCCTAGGTCCCTGTGGTCATGGTGTGGGAGGAGGGGCAAAAGCTGGGCTCCCCTTGTCCCCCCAGGTTTAGAAGGTCTGCTCCAGGGAGGCAGGGTTGGGTGGACACAAGGGCTGGCCCGGAGCCATCCCAGGGTGATGTGTGGTCCAGTGTGGGGTTCACGTTGGCGTATGTGAGTGGGCTCTTCTGTGTCATGGGGGGACCCTGGCTAGGAATGCAAGGGTGGGTGTGATAGGGGTTCCCATACCCCTCACCTCCATGCCTCAGCTGTGCTGAACTCCTGTCTCAAAGCTGCTCTCTTGGGAGGACACCCATCTCTTCTGGGGGACAACATGGGTCGGTGGAGAACATGGACAGGGACTTGGCCAGACCTGGTGGGATCCTGGCTCTGTCACCATCCATGTGACCCTGGTCCAGGTTCTTCACGTTTCTGAACCTCAGTGTTCACACCTGTGGAATGGGGGCCGGACTCCTGCCCCACCTCCCGCTGAGTGGGTTTCCAGCATCCTTAGGGGAAGAGAAAGCACGCTGTGCCTCGTGCCTAAGAGGTGCAGTGGTTGCAGTGCGGCCTGCTCAGGCCTCTCATTTTTCTGGACTCCTTCCAAGGTCCTAGGAAATGGCAACTGTGGGTGCCTTGAGGGCCTGGAGGAGAAGAGAAATGGTTCTGGCCAAGCCCTTGGAGTTGAAATGCTTGCTATTTAATTTCCTCCAGAGATGATTTATTCATTTTAGCTGGTGATTATAAATTAAAGGTCCCAATGCACAGAAAGCACTTTCATAGAGATTTTAATGCAGCCAAAGGGAGCCAGGGTGGAAAATGGACTTTATAGGGGCTGGAAGGGGGGAAGCATAATGATGCTCCTCTCCTGGCTGTGTCTTTATAGCATTGAGACGAGCATTTCTGTCAAAAATTAAAGACACAGTGGAGTGAGTCTTATGCAGCCTTTAAAACTCTTATAAGAGTTTGTAATGACAGGAAATATTATTGATATGGTGTGAAGTGACACTCAAGCTAGATGTGTGGATTTATGGTGTAATATATTTTAAGTGGTAATTTATAACTTTGTACTTTTAACATAAAAATACTAAATATATAATGTATAAATATAATTTTAATTTCAAAAGTATAGGTTACTAATATCTGTTTACTAAAATGAATATTTATCCCTAAATAGCTCCCCCTTTGTGGGCACTCACTGTGTGCCAGGTGCTGTAAACAGTCCTTGCTGTGTCTCATCTTACAGAACCCTCACAACAACGTTGTGAGACAGACCCTCTTCTCCCCATTTCACAGACGAGGAAATGAGGCTGAGGAAGGTTAGATGATAGGCCCAAGGTTGCATGGATAGGAGGTGAAGTGGCCAGAACAGTACCAGCAACTCTGCATCTCTGGCTCCCCTGCTCTTTTTTTTTTTTTTTTTTAAGATTTTCTTGATA
Source organism: Mesoplodon densirostris (assembly GCF_025265405.1). Lineage (NCBI taxonomy): Eukaryota > Metazoa > Chordata > Mammalia > Artiodactyla > Ziphiidae > Mesoplodon > Mesoplodon densirostris. The sequence continues at coordinate 11,023,433 of NC_082667.1, forward strand.
TGGACCATTCTTAAGTCTTTATTGAATTTGTTACAATATTGCTTCTGTTTTATGTTTTGGTTTTTTGACCACGAGGCATATGGGCTCTTAGCTCTCCAACCAAGGATCAAACCCGCACCCCCTGCATTAGAAGGCGAAGTCTTAACGTCTGGACTGCCAGGGAAGTCCCTCCTCTGTTCTTTACGTTGCTTTATTGACACACACTTCCCTGTTCTATAGACACACACATCGTGTATGTCGATGCAGAAGGAGGAGGGGAAGACTTGAAAAAATGATGTAGAAATGGGAGCATTGATTGTTTCGGGGTGGAGAGCTTGCTTATGGGCAGTTTAAAAATTTTTTTTAATGTTTGTGCATTTTCTAAAATGCCAACATATGACTATGTAGAGGAGGTTAAAAAAAAACCCAAACTTTATCTTCGTAGGTTCAGGACCTGGGGCCTGTGAATCAAACTGATAAAAGACAGATTAACAGGAGAAAAAGTTTATTTCATGTGTATTTCTTCACAGGAAAGAAGTGAAAACCCAAGGAAGGGGTTAGATTTGGGAGCTTAGATACCGTTTTTAAAAAAGTGATAAATTATGGAGATCTAACCAGACAAAGGAAGGGAGGGGGCTGAGCTTCTAAGGCCACTGAGGTAAATTGTGGGAAGGTACATATATGGAGGAAACTAATGGAAGATAAAGGTTATTTAGTAAGTTTGTTATGCAGACTCAGGTTGGTGCCTTCTCCATTGATAAGAGTCATCTCCAGTGACCAGGGTCATCCTCTTCCTGGGATGGGAAAGAGAGACACCTGTACAAATGAGAATTTATGTTATCTTTACAAAGGGAAATGTATGCCCTGCTTTTAGGCAGAAAAGAGGAAGGCAGAGTGCTAATTGCTTTCAGCTCAAAACAATCCTTACGCCAAAGTGGCCTATTTTGGCATACTTCAATCTCCTTCAACTGTATATTAAATTTAACTCAAGAAAAATGTGATTATATTTCTTGTTTTAAATGTACTAACTTTGAGGACACGATTTAAAGGAGAAAGAGGTGTGCTTTTAAATGTCCTCTGTGCCTAGAGACTGTCATACAGAGTGAAGTAAGTCAGAAAGAGAAAAACAAATATCGTATGTTAACGCATATATGTGGAATCTGAAACAATTGGTATAGACGATCTTATTTACAAAGCAGAAATAGAGACACAGATGTAGAGAACAAACATACGGATACCAAGGGGGAAAGGGGGTAGGGTGGGATGAATTGGGAGATTGGGATTAACATATATATACTATTGATACTGTGTATAAAATAGATAACTAATGAGAACCTACTGTATAGCACAGGAAACTCTACTCAATGCTCTGTGGTGACCTAAATGAGATGGAAATCCAAAAAAGAGGGGATATATGTATATGTATAGCTGATTCACTTTGCTGTACGTAGAAACTAACACAACATTGTAAAGCAACTATACGCCAATAAAAAAAAAGAAAAAAGAAATGTTCTCTGTGGACTCTTCTATTGGATAGGAAACAGATGTGTCACGTAAGGTGTGACTAAGGGAAGGACCCCAAAGCCACTCAGATGAAGCAACCATTAAAGTCGATAGGCTGGGGCTTCCCTGGTGGCGCAGTGGTTAAGAATCCACCTGCCAGTTCAGGGGACACGGGTTCAAGCCCTGGTCCGGGAAGATCCCACATAACGCGGAGCAACTAAGGCCTTGCACCACAACTACTGAGCCTGCGAGACAACTATTGAAGCCCGCGCGCCTAGAGCCCGTGCTCCGCAACAAGAGAAGCCACCACAGTGAGAAGCCCACGCACCGCAACGAAGAGTAGCCCCCACTCACCGCAACTAGAGAAAGCCTGCGCTCAGCAAGGAAGACCCAACACAGCCAAAAAAAAGAAAAAAATGTCAATAGGCCGGGAGGTGGGAGAGCAGCTCAGGAAAGTCCTGGGATGTGACACGAGGGTGACAGAAACCAGTGAGGCCACACGGAGCAGGACCAGAGTGGGCCAGGCTCAGGGCACAGTGGTCTGTGGGTGACACAGACTGGGGCAGCGGGCTGCTTCTCTCTGCCTAGGACCCCTGCACTGGATGTTTCATTTGTGCTGTTTTAAAACTTGGAGGAACCCAGAGGAAAAAAAAGTCAGTCAATTCATTTAAAAAAGGACAACACAGAAAATCAAACTAAACGAATGATTTTTCCATCACAAAGCATTGTGTCATTACAAAATAAAAAAGACTAGAAAAGGTCTTCTTCCCACAGTGATGAAACTGTGGTGGTTGGTTGTACAAAGAAAACAGAATTCAGATGAATGTGCTATGAGAGTGTGTGAAAAATAGACGTCAAAGCCTTTGAAAAATTCGAAGCAGTAATAACCACAGAGCATCAACAGCTAAGATTTATTGACACTTACTATATGCTGGGCACTGAGCCGGGAGTGACCAGAGAGATCACCATGTGGTCACAATAACTTGTTGGGGACAATGCTGATAACTGGATCATTATTGGTGGCGGGCATTTGTAGTGCGCAAGCACTGTTCTAAGCACCTTTCATGCCTTTGCTTACTTTGAATCACAACAGCCCCGGGAGATGAGGAAACAGACAGACGCAGAGAAGGGAAATAAACAGCTACTCCATTGTGTGGGGAGGATACCAGGGTTACCTCCAGTCCACCAGGTAAGAAGTGAGCCGCTGAGGCAGGTGAGGTAACTAACTCAAGGTCAGAGGTACACGCTCAGTACACGTCAGTGGAATGAGAATTTAAACATGTTGCTGGTACACGTGGTATTTAGGAGTGTTTCTTTAGAAGCCTTGGTTTGTGCTGCTTGGCTGGGCATTGGGGTTCATCTTAATTTGAACCGCAGGGAGACAGTGTGGAGAATTTACCATCACACTCTTTGCCAAGGCCAGGTCTAATGACAGCTTTGGCTGAAACTTAAAGAGGAAAGGGTGCGTGCAGACAAGCAGGTAGTTTTCCGTGAAGTCAGTTGAAACCAGGCTCGTGATTCAAGAGGAGGCAGCTCACTCAGCTCCTATTGAGGCCGGGCCTGCGGCGGGGGTGGGGGGGTGAGGGGGGTGGGGGGTGGGGACTGGAAGCACTTACCTACCCAGCTGAGCTGAGATTGCCAGAGAGTGGTCTCCAGGGCCTAGCTACGTCGGGAAGGTGTCACTGGGGGACAAGGGGCTCCCTGGAGCCGTACCTGAGGGTAGGACCCGGGGGAGGGGGTGCCAGGTGGAGAGGCAGCAAGCACAGAAGCTTAATGACCAGAAGGAAAGTGATGTTTTATACAGTCTGGTGCAGATGTGCACCTGGGGTGAATTTCTGGCTCGTGCCTGGGCAGGAGCGTGGGAACTGTAGGTGAGGGAGGGTTTTTGTTTCTTTTGTTTTGCTTTTTTAACTCAGACTTTCTCTCCGTCACCTTGGGGCCTGGTAGGCTGCTCATTTAAGAGGTCTCATCCTAGGAGACGGCCCTTCAAGGGCTATTTTATTTTACTTTATTTATTTCACATGCTTAACATTTTTATTGAAGTATAGTTGATTTACAATGTTGTGTTAGTTTCAGGTGTAAGCAAAGTGATTCAGTTATATATATATATATTTCAGATTATTTTCTGTTATAGGTTATTACAAGATATTGAATATAGTTCCCTGTGCTATACAGTAGGTCCTTGTTGTTTCACTATTTTATATAGAGTACTGTGTACCTGTTAATCCCATACTCCTAATTTATCCCTCCTCTCCTTCCCCCCTTGGTAACCATAAATTTGTTTTCTACGTCTGTGAGTCTGCTTCTGTTTTGTAAATAAGTTGACTTGTATCATTTTTTTAGATTCCACATGTAAGTGATATCATATGGTATTTGGCTTTCTCTGTCTGAATTACTTCACTTAGTATGATAATCTCTAAGTCCATTCATGTTGCTACAAATGGCATTATTTCATTATTTTTATGACTGAGTGGTACTCCAGTGTGTGTGTGTGTGTGTGTGTGTGTGTGTGTGTGTGTGTGTACCTCATCTTCTTTATCCATCCATCTGTTGATGGACATTTAGGTTGCTTCCATGTCTTGGCTATTGTAAATAATGCTGCTATGAACGTTGGGGTGCAGGTATCTTTACGAATTAGAGATTTTGTTCAAGGGCAATTTTAATTTACTGACGTTGTCACCTTTACCGGGTGGGGCGGGAGAATAGGTCTGCTTTGATGGTTAAGAACACGGTGTGGAGCAGCTGAAGACAGCTTGGAAAGGGCCAATGATGCACTTTGTTCTGAAGTGGCAGGGATGGGATGACTCAGGTCAGCTCATCAAGGTGACCCCCTCCTCAGGTGACCTTAAGCATCAAATGTGGGGAAGGGGCTGGGAAGCAGGGAGCCAGTCCTTTGTCCTGTCTCTGACTTCCACCATTTATTTATTCCCCTTCTTATTCCACCAAGGATATGAGACAGCGGTGCCTAAAAGGAAACAGGTTAAAAAAATAATAAGAAAAGTCTGGATGATAGGAAAATAGGATAGAAAATAAGGTGAATTTGGTGGGAAAGTCATCCACATGATACATCGTACCAAAAGGTCTGTCCATTTGGTAGCTGGTGGGGCACTGGTTTGCTTCTGAGCTTCCTGGTGGCCAAAGCAAAGAGGTAAACCAGCAGCCTGAGGACCCTCTCTACTGTCTTGAAGGACATTCTCATCATCAAGATGAGCAATCAGCAGCAAGTTTCATGGGGCTGATTCTTATGAAATCCCCCAAGGCCTGAAAGTTCACCCCAAAGCTCAATTCAGTGAAAGCAATTCTTCAGGGGCCAAAGCAAATTAATGCCTGTGAAAGATACTTATAAATGGCTAGATGTAATTATTGTCTCAGCAGGGATTTATGTATCAGACAGAGAACTGGGCCTTGCTAAGCCTGGTTTCTAGAGTCAGAGACACTGTTTAAAGCTGGGTTTCTTGACGAGGGTTTCCCCTAACTGTCTTCAGGAACTCCTCAGTCCTCCAAAATGACTGATCCATGAAATGTGCTTAGCAAAGTGTCTGGCGCATGGTAGGTGCTCAGTTAAGTTTCCTTTTTTTTAAAAAAAATTGAAGTATAGTTCACTTACAATGTTGTGTTAATTTCTGCTGTATAGCAAAGTGATTCAGATATATATATTCTTTTCCATTAGGTTTGTCACAGGATATCGAATATAGTTCCCTGTGCTATACAGTAGGACCTTGTTGTTTATCTATTCTATATATACTAGTTTGCACCTGCTAATCCCAGACCTCCAATCCATCCCTCCCCCACCCATCTCCCCTTGGCAACCACAAGTCTGTTCTCTGTTTCTGTTTCGTATATATGTTCATTTGTGTCGTATTTTAGATTCCACTTGTAAGTGATATCATATGGTATTTGTCTTTCTCTGTCTGACTTACTTCACTTAGTATGATAATCTCTAAATCCATCCATGTTGCTACAAATAGCATTGTTTCATTCTTTTTTATGGCTGAGTAGTATTCCATTGTGTATATGTACCACATCTTCTTCATCCATTCATCTGTCAATGGACATTTAGGTTGTTTCCATGTCTTGGCTATTGTGAGTAGTGCTGCTATGAACATAAGGGTGCATGTATCTTTTTGGATTATACTTTTGTTCAGTTAAGTTTGTTTTTGATGCTCTTGGGTGAGAGCTAGTGTGCCCAGTTGAAGCCCACTTGCTACACAACATCAAAAGCTCTTTGCTAAGAAGAGGCCCATTTTAGGAGCGTTTGTGGGGTTGGGGGATGGTGCTGCTAGCAGGTGGATTATTGAGAGATTTGCTGCAGAGCAAACATGGAACCCATGACATCCTAACATGTTTGAGGTTCAAGAGAAGACAGAGTAAAGGGCAAGACTCTGAGAGTCGTGTGTAGAAAAAGAGAACTAGATGACTGGGTGAAAGGCAGGTGCTTGCTGTACCTCTTCCAGTGATGCTGGCCTGGCTGAAGACAGAGCTGCATTCCTATGTGTGTACAGCCCAAGGTGGAGTTGGAAGTCACCTTCTAGTCACTGTGCAGATCAGGATATAGGTACCATCTAAGCCTATACTTGGGTATTTGAGGGCTTTCACTATATCTTTTGAGAGAGGAACAATATTCTTAGCTGTGCCATTTATTCTAAATTACACCAGACACTTCCTATTCTTGAAAAATCGGCTGCCATCTCAAGAAATCAGGGAATGCTGCAGCTGGAGGCATCCCAGGGTTCACCTGACATCCCCCATGTCCTCATCTTACAAAGGGGCAAGCTGAGGCCCCGATGGACATAGTGGATCAACCATAGATATGATTACTAGCCTGGAGGCTGACTCCCAGTCCAGCCCACTCATGGATATGTTAATTTCCTAGTGAAATACTGCAAACCACTTCAATATGCATCAGTAGGGGATTGGTTAAATAAATAATGCTACATTCTTATACCCAGATGTATGAGTGGAAATATTTTAATGCAGACCATTAAAAAAGAATGAGGGGCTTCCCTGGTGGCGCAGTGGTTGAGAGTCCGCCTGCCGATGCAGGGGACACGGGTTCGTGCCCCGGTCCGGGAAGATCCCACATGCCGCGGAACGGCTGGGCCCGTGAGCTATGGCCGCTGTGCGTCCGGAGCCTGTGGTCCGCAACGGGAGAGGCCACAACAGTGAGAGGCCCGCGTACCACAAAAAAAAAAAAAAAAGAATGAGGTAGGTGGATTTTTATTGATGTGTAAGGATGTCTATGGCATATTAATGAGTGAAAGAAGCAGTTTGTAAGACAGCATTCTGTGTGTGTGTGTGTGTGTGTGTTATTGTACAACAAAATATAAGAGGTGATTATCTCCAGGTGGTAGGACCTTAGATTATTTTTACTTTCTTTTATAAGTTTTGTGCAGCATTTAGGTTTTTCTTTCAATGAGTGTGACTTTGCTATAATAAGAAAAGAGATGCTAATTTTGAAAACTGCTCCAATTGCTCATTTAAAATAGGTTTTAGGGAATTCCCTGGTGGTCTAGTGGTTAGGACTTGGTACTTTCACTGCCGTGGCCCAGGTTCAATCCATGGTTGGGGAACTGAGATCCTTCAAGCTGCACGAGGCTGCCAAAAATAAAATAGGTTTTAAAAGTTATCAAAGAAATACATGCTCATAGTAGAAAACTTGGAAAACTATTTTTTAAAGCTGGTTGGAAAAAAGAAAATCCCATCCACTCCTACCGTCCAGAGTATCACGGGCAGTTGTTTGCTTGCTGTGTATCTTGTGGAGATTTATAAAAAGAATCACTTCTGAAAACTGCATAAAATTTGATCTGATCTACATACAAGAATTTACTCACTGGTTTTCCCAGATGTTGGACATCTAGTTCTAGTTTTTCTCCATAACACATATGGTAAAGGACAACCCTGAGCATATGTGCTCGTCTACACTGTATTCTTAGCAGTTCCTAAATGTGGGTCTTCTGATCAAAAAAGTACAGGCATTGGTGCAGCCTTGGTACATATTTCCCAATTGCTTTAAAAACAATCTATCCATTTACATTTCAATTCAAATATGGGAGAGTGCCTATTTGATCCCAATCTCACCTATGTGGTGACTGTCTTTTAAAAATATTTACTAAACTAATTAATCATCTTTGAGCTATTAGAGGTCTGTCAGGCTAAATCAGGAGGCCGGTGCAAAGCTCTGGGATGCTGCGGGCATCATCTAAAATTGGCTTCACGACCTCTTGCATCCCTTCCTTTACAAAGGCATCCCAGTACTTCCGGATGTCTTTTCATCCCCGTGCAAAGGCATCCTGAAGTATTTGAGGGAAAGACCAAATATTGTAACTTAGAGATTAAAGGCAATTCTCCCTAAACCCATATGGTATTGGTGTATGTGGTGAAAGGGAGGGTGGAGTTAAGTAGTTTTAAAGTTCACCTAAAGGATAAGCTGGTGAGAATTACCAAGAAATTTTTGAAAAATAAGAGCGGTGAAAGAAAGCTTGTCCTTCCAGATATTAAACTCTCAGTGTTCCATAAAAATAGACCTAGAAGATAATATAGGCCAATGTTTATCTGATTTAAGGATGAAGGAAAGACTTACTAACACAAAATAATGAAGGGAAGCTACAAAAGGAAAGTAGAAGTAGATTTTAAAATTCTGTAAATCAAAAAACATCATGAGCAAAAATTTAAGCTCTTTGATAACTAAGAGCACATATAGGAAAAAGGGTTAATATCCCCAGTTATCCATTCATTTCACATTTATTGAGTGTTTACACTGGTTGGGGCACTGTTATAAATGCTGGGGATTCAGTAACGTATTAAGTGCTTTGATATTTCCATAAAAAAAGATAAGACCCTAGCGGAAAAATAAGCACATGTAAGCAACTTACAAAAGAAAAGATAGAAATAACCAATAAGCATATAAAAAACCCTACTCCCTAATAATCATGAGCAGGTAGATTAATTCAACGATGAGAAATAATTTTTCACTCTAAAATAACTTAAACATTTTAGAGCAGTTCAGCTGAGTTTTGACCCATTGAAGGGTAAATTGGTTAAAATATTTTGGAGATAATTTGATAGTAGTTTTTTATGATTAAAAAATAATGTAAGGACTTCCCTGGTGGTGCAGTGGTTAAGAATCCACCTGCCAATGCAGGGGACATGGGTTCGAGCCCTGGTCTGCAAGATCCCACATGATGCAGAGCAACTAAGCCCGTGCGCCACAACTACTGAGCCTGTGCTCTAGAGCCCGAGAGCCACAACTACTGAGCCCACGTGCCACAACTACTGAAGCCCACGCGCCTAGAGCCCGTGCTCCGCAACAAGAGAAGCCACCGCAATGAGAAGCCCATGCACCGCAACAAAGAGTAGCCCCCGCTCGCCACAACTAGAGAAAACCCTCGCGCAGCAATGAAGACTCAATACAGCCAAAAATAAATAAATAAATAAAGTATAAAATTTTTTTTAAAAATGTAATTTGATCTAGAAATTCTAGGACTGTATCCTAAGCAATGAATCAGAGGTGCAGGCAAGGTTAAACTGACAAGGATGTTTATCACAGCTTCATCATCATCACACACACACACACACACGTATACAAATGGACTCAAAATGTTCAATATTGGAGTAATATTTTAATAAATTAAGATGCATTTATACATGGAATACTACACAGACATCAGAAAACTTTGTTTTCTAAGAATAATGACATATTAGTAGGTTTAAAAACTAGGTTATAAAACCCTGTGAATATTTAAATTCTATGCGTTTAAAAGCCCACAATGGGGCCACCCTGGTGGCGCAAGTGGTTGAGAGTCCGCCTGCCGATGCAGGGGATACGGGTTCGTGCCCCGGTCTGGGAGGATCCCATATGCCGCGGAGCGGCTGGGCCCGTGAGCCATGGCCGCTGAGCCTGCGCGTCCGGAGCCTGCGCGTCCGGAGCCTGTGCTCCGCAACGGGGGAGGCCACAACAGTGAGAGGCCCGCATACCGCAAAAAAAATAAAAAATAAAAAATAAAAGCCCACAATGTTCCTATATGTGTATATTTAAAGGACTGAACAGATGTAAAAAAAGTTTGGAAAGATGCACAGCAGGTTGTTGACTGTGGGGAGGAACCTCTTATTTCTGTTTTACAGCCAGTACTTTATTTTGAAAATTTTGCTATGAGGAAGTAATGCTTTTGTAAACAGGAGCTATTTTAGGAAGACAACATAAGATAAAAAGTGCAATTAACAAAACACACAGGAAGGAATACTTACTAGCATTATGATGATTCAAATTTTGAACTGTACTTTTATTCTTGTCCATATTTTCTAAATTTTCTACAACAAATAACTGTAGCTTTTTTAGCCAGGAAGTAAACCACATCCATTACTATAAAATGCCTGAAATGTTTAGGTGACCCTTCCAGTCATTTTTGCATTTCAGTGTCTCAAAACTCAGGAAACAGGATAAATTTATTTTAAACCATTGTTAGTTTCATTTCCAATCTGTTCTCTTCAACCTCTAGGCACTTTTTCTCATGAAATACCTCTAAATTTGAAGCAATGGGTCCAATTGTTAATCTGAAAAAGTGCAATAAATAATCACTATTTCATGCATGTTTCCAGACTTTCTGGACACTCTGTAATGTATTTGTTGCACTGGAGGATGAAGGAAAGCATATTGAACATAGTATTTGAAATCTTAGCATGTTTAAAAATAAGTTTAGGCTTCCCTGGAGGTCCGGTGGCTGGGCCTCCACACTTCCAATTCAGGGGACGCGGGTTTGATCCCTGGTCAGGGAACTGGAATCCCACATGCCGCGTGGCACGGCCAAAAAAAAAAGTTTAACTGGTGGGGATATAAACACATTACAACCACATTGGAAAACTGTTTGACAATTTCTTATCCAGTTAAACATGCATCTGCCATACAACATGAGAATTTCACTTCCAGGTATTTACCCAAGAGAAATGAAAGCATATGTCCTGACACGCTTGCACACACATCTTCACAGCAGCGCAGCTCAGAAAAGCCTCAAACTGTAAATGACCCAAATATTCATCAATAGGTAAAGAGACAAACTGGGGTGTATCCATATTTCACAACAATAAAAAAGGACAAACAACCAGTAGTAGAGCAACACGATGAATCTCTCAATATGGCACTGAGGGGAGAGGGCAGCAACACAAACGTATGCTGTACAATTTCATTTTTGTAGAATTCTGGAAATGACAAAGTAAGGTGTTTCAACAGAGAGCCAATCAGAGGTTGCCTGGGGCTGGGGTGAGGGGTGTGACTGCATGGGACAGGAGGGAACTTTCTGGAATGGTGGAGATGTTCTGAATCTTTTTTTTTTTTTTTTTTTTTTTTTTGAGACATTCTGTGTCATGATTGTGGTGCTGGTTACATGGTTACATGACAAATGGTGGTTACACTTACCAAAACTCAATTGTCCACTTAAAATGGGTACATTTTATTCTATGTAAAAGTGAGTTTATTCTGTGCACAGGGCCCTTCTGCGTGTGCGGTCCTGCATGCATCCCACACCCGTGAAGCTGGCCCTGATTCTGCTTCCTGACTTTTCAGATACTTTCACATACTCTGTGTGTGTGTGTGTGTGTGTTATGCTACATAAATGGGATCTCCCTACAAACACTTTTTTTTTTTTAAGATGTTGGGGTAGGAGTTTATTAATTTATTAATTTATTTATTTTGGCTGTGTTGGGTCTTCGTTTCTGTGCGAGGGCTTTCTCTAGTTGTGGCAAGCGGGGGCCACTTTTCATCACAGCGCGCAGGCCTCTCACTATCGTGGCCTCTCTTGTTGCGGAGCATAGGCTCCAGACGTGCAGGCTCAGTAGTTGTGGCTCACGGGCCTAGTTGCTCCGCGACATGTGCGATCCTCCCAGCCCAGGGCTCGAACCCGTGCCCCCTGCATTAGCAGGCACATTCTCAACCACTGCGCCACCAGGGAAGCCCCCCTACAAACACTTTTTAAAATTCATTTTCTAACTCAGTAATGTGCTGAGGTCACCTCTTCCAGCCAATAAATCTAGCTGGACCTCGTACTCCTGAGAGCACTGCCCTGTGGAGTGTGCCAGAAGGAGCCATCTCCTTTTGATAGCATTTTAGGATCTTTTCTACTTTTCACAGTATCATCACCCAGGCACCACACAGTATGGGCCTCTGTACACAGACATTTCTAGGCCTTTTCCCAGTAGCCTGGGCCCCTCCCCACATAGAACACCATCTCTGACGTGCCTAAAGATTGCCTTTTGCATTTCCCTTCCTGCTTTCTTTTTCTTGAACTTTAAATAGAGTGGGTAGGTCTCTCTAATCAGCGTTCTTCAGCTCAGAGACTTCTGCCACCCCTCCCCCTCCAGGGGCCCGTGGAACCTGATCCCTTGCACCCGAACTATGCCTTGTCCCTCCCGGGACCTTGAAGGAAGTCCCCAGGCTAGAAATCAAGGCTGCCATGAGGTTCCGGGGGTCAAGCAGTCCATGCCTCTGCTCTGGTAGGATTGTCACTAAACATTCGCTGCATTTCCCGCAGCCCTGCCACACTTGGGAAGGGTTCCCAGCCTCAGGATTTCCAGAATCTACCACAAGACCGCCTTAGATCTTCACTGGGGAGGGATACGGCCACATTTCAAAGAGGGGAAGTCTCAACCTGTGTTTTTACCATATACAGCTTGATGCTGGTTCCCACACCTGCTGGCAACAGCCTCTCCGGCCTCCTGCCACTGGCTTTGAGGGTCTGCCGAGCCCTCAGGGTCAGAGGAAGTGATGGGCGCAGGGACATCGGCCAACGTTTGTTTACAACCATCAGGGCTGTTTGAAATGGAGGTGAGTGATGGCCTCTGATCGGCTTCATGGCCCCAGGAAAGTCACCTGATCCTTGGCGTCCACCTTTGTTGAACAATGACATCCCTGCACTAGGTGATCTTTAAGGGTCCCTGAGGTTTGGTCCAGGTCCTAAAATGTCAGGGTCTTGGCTCTCCACATCCAGAACGGGAGGCACTTTCCATAGCATAGGACTTCAGTCTGTCCTGCTGGGAGGAGGAGGGGGCTCCGGTGGGCGGGGTGGGCTCTCGTGGGAGCAACTGACCAGTGAAACCCGCTGTCTGATCTGGGCTGGATGGGTGGGTCGGTGTCCACCCGCCCAGAGCATTCCGGAGAAGGGATCTCAGGCCCCATCTGGACTCAGGTCCCTCAACACTGATCACTGGTCTCTTTGTATCTTTTGGGTCCAGAACTTGCCCCACAGTGGTGATCGGTGGTGATCACTGTAGTTGATCAGTGGTTCTTTGCGGGAAGGGACGTGTACATTGTCAGCCGTAAGCAAAGCCGGACACTGATGGTGATAAAGATTTTATTTGGTGATGAATCCTGCCTTGGGGAGGGAGTCCAGTGTTGACTGGGCTCCACGTGGATTTGCCCAGGGTGACTGGGCGATTCAAAGGGAGAATGAGGTGGAGCTTGGGGGGGACTCGGGGGGCTATAGCAGAGTCTGGGAAGTGAAAAAATGCCCGCAGCAGGTAAGAGGGTGGGTGAGTGTCTGTGTGATTAGGCCAGCTGTGTCTGCTAGCTGGCAGTTATGGTTAGGTTTCTGCCTCCTCCCCAGAGACAGGGAGACAGAGGCCCCATCCTTCCTGATGATAACATTTGAAGGAATGGCTCTTGGTCCTTGAGAGAGACACTGTAAGGTGGCGGGAGATATGTGCACATCTCAAAGGGACAGAGAAAGGATTTACAGTTGTAGGTTTTTAAAATAAATGCTCTATGGAAAGGGAGGTTGGGGGTCCATCCTCAGGTGTTGGCTGGAACTGAGACAGGCTGGGACCTGGGACCCTTTGCTGCAGTGCTGCAGTGCTTGCACCTGGATACGCCTCTCCTCGGGCAACAAAATACAAAGAAACTGTATGGGACTAAAAATAACTGCATGCATGCTCAGTTATTTGTGGCAAATTCTGAACCCCAAAGATACAAAGAGACCAAAAAACCCAACTGTCGCTTTTGAAGAGCCTGGAGAAAAAAACAGGGTGTCGGGAGCAAAAGCTGGGTACTGCGCATGCCCCCTGCACACCATACCACCAGAGGGGTGGGCAAAACACCTAAGCCACCCCTCCGGCCCGACCCCTGGACACACCCCTACCCTCACCCCATATGAAAAGCAAGCTTGCCCCCCTTGGGGAGCGAGCAAGCAAGGGAACCTGTTGTTTGTTCTCTCTCCCCCCGCTGCTGCAGCAGGGGCCCCAATAAAGCCTTGCCTGAATTTCTTGTCTGGCCTCTAGTCAATTTCTATTCATTGGGGAAGGCCAAGAACCCTGGTCGGTAACAACCAACAGTAAATTCTTTTGGAGCCTTGAGCTTTCCCAGACAGGAACTCAAAGTGGGGCTGGGTCATCCCAGGGATGTGGTGCTAGGCTTCTAGAAGCCATGTTAGACCCTGGTCTAGTCTCCTAGGGCAGGGCTTTGGACCTAGTAGTTCATGCTGTGAGTTTTTGAAGTTCTTAACACAGAGGATTTTTCTTCCTTCACCTTTGTGCTAGGCTGGTGGCCTTCAGATGGGAAGGGACCCAGGTGGTTGTAGGGGAAACGATTTCCAGGTCCCTCATGTCCTGTACCCCTCCCAGTCCGAGTCCTTCCCATCCCCTTTCATAATTGTTTTTCTTCCACTTTACTAAAACCATGCAGACCCCACCTTTCCAGATCCTCCGGTGGGGAAAAACCACTGGGGCACCGACAAAGGGACAATTTGAAGCATCGGTGCTGGTGACAAGGAAGTAAATGACTCTAAGACAGATAACACATCATCTTACAAGTCACATGGTTTCTAGTTTTTATTTTCAACAGCATCTTAACAATTAAGAAGTAATATGATGCTAGATTGCTTTGCAATGTTTGGCATCTAACTTGGACACAGTTGAAAGGATTGAGTGGCGTCATTAAAAAATTTCCTTTTAGTTCCATCCAGTCAGCACTCGCACCTATAAAAATGAAAAACAGCACGCTGATGCCTGTCTTGTTTGAGCAATAAATAATATCCATCCGTGGATACTTTAGCTCAATGAGAGGGAAAAAATTTACACACCTCACTAAGAGAGAGATACATTTATTTATTTATTTATATTTATTTATTTATGGCTGTTTTGGGTCTTTGGTGCTCTGCGCGAGCTTTCTCTAGTTGTGGCGAGCAGGGGCTACACTTTGTTGTGGTGCGTGGGCTTCTCTTGTTGCAGAGCATGGGCTCTAGGCACTCGGGCTTCAGTAGTTGTGGCACGCGGGCTCAGTAGTGGTGGTTCGTGGGCTCTAGAGTGCAGGCTCAGTAGTTGTGGTGCACAAGCTTAGTTGCTCCACAGCATGTGGGATCTTCTCGGACCAGGGCTCGAACCCGTGTCCCCTGCATTGGCAGGCGGATTCTTAACCACTGCACCACCGGGGAAGTCCCTACCTACATGCTTCTATAGTAGTTTGAACAAAGGGAGGTAATTGTGGAAAAGGAACTAAACTCTATGGGAGAGGAAGGAAGGTAAGAATTACAGTATTTTAACAAGATCTGTTTGTATAGAATTCTCTCGGTCTCATCTTCTTGTCCTTGACATGATAAGTGCGTTACTTTCCTTCTGGAGTAGGAGGACATCTTTCATATGGGAGTTTCATCTTCTGATTTTATGAAAAAGAAGGAAGGTCAGAGTGCTTTTCTTGTATTTATTGTTTTTCAAGTGCCTTTAACTCAAAATAATTCTTACACCAAAGTGGCATATTTGGGGGTGGAATATTCTGCCACCCTTCACCCCCCACGTTCACAGCAACTTTATCACAATACCTAAAATGGAGAAGCAATCCATTGATGGATGTGAACTGATAAGCAAAGTATGGTCCATCCATACGATGGAATACTATCCAGCCTTAAAAACGAAGGCGATTCTGTCTCACGCTACAACACAGATGAACCTTGAGGCATTATGCTGAGTGAAATAAGCCAGTCACAAAAAGACAAATGCTGTATGATGCCCTTTATATGAGATACTTAGAGTAGTTAAAACCATAGAGACAGAAAGTAGAATGGTGGTTTCCAGGGGCTGGAGGGAGAGGGGATGGAGAGTTATCGTTTAATGGGTTTAGAGTTTCAATTTTACAAGATGAAAAGAGCTATGGAGACGGATGGTGGTGATGGCTGCACAATGTTATGAATGTGTTTAATACTACTGAACTGTACACTTAAAAATGGTTAAGACGGTAAATTTTGTGTTCAGTCTCTTTTACCACAATTAAAAATTTGAAAAAAAAAAAGGTGATGGTGGATATCAACGCTAGGTTCATTTAAAAGGACGATGTAACAGTTTTCTTTTAAAATGTCAGTATTTAAAATGTGACATTGAATATGAAATGTGAGTCACATCCTGCTTCATCAGACTTTGGGTGAAACATTTTAGAAAATGACTTAAAAATGTGTGCGGGCCCGTGATGCAGCTTTCTTAAAAACATTTCACAAGGGTGGGGTGGGGGGGTGAGCAAACTCCCACCCTTGGGCTAAATCTGACCCGGTGCTTGTTTCTGTATGGCCTGAATGCTAAGAATGGTTTTTACATTTTTAAGTGGGTGAAAAAAATTCAAAAGAAGAATATTTTGTGATACATAAAAATGATATGAAATTCACATTTTAGCTCATTCATGCTAATTCATGCTCATTCATCTATGTCTGGTCTGTGGCTGCTTTCCCATCCCTCGGCAGAGTGGAGCATTTGCGACAGAGACCATGTGGCCAGCAAATCCTCAAATATTTACTATCTGACCATTTACAGAAAAGTTTGTGAACTGCTGCCCTAGACCATGGATTCAGGAAAGCCTCATTGTAACTCCAGCTCTGCTCCTAACCGTGGATAAATCATTTCACCCCTTCGATCCTCAGGCTTCTCATCTGAAAAAAAAAAAAATGTGCTGCTTGGACAATGGTCTCTGAGTTCTCTTCCAGCTCTAAAAATTCAAGAGAGTCTGGGAGAGCAATTCACACTCAAGTGTTAATGACTGATACTTCCCAGGAGGACTTGCCTTTACACCTGAAGAGACCTTAACCCAAAGGGATAAAGTGTTAATGTCAGGATTTCAGGCACCATGGGTTGGTGGTGGTGATGTTGGTAAAGGGGATCCTTTCAGCATCACTGGATTTCAGTGCTTGCTGTGAACAAAACAAATCAATCTGCCCAGTTACAAACACTTGCCACCTTCCCCAGAGACCAATCCTGGTCCAGCCTGTAAATTTCCCGGGCCCTGTAGATGCCTTAGGGAAGACCAGGCACAGAATAGACCAGAAACAGCGCTGAGCTCTAGCTGGCCCCTGCTCTGGTGCCAGGCTAGGTGGCAGGATGGGCTCTGTCTATGGGAAGCTCCCCTCTTGAGCAGGCTTGCAAGGAGCGGTGGGAGGTGCCTCGTGAGTTACAGGCAGACCAGGGATGCACCACACCTGGCAGGCCCTGTTGCTCCAGGTCCCCAGGAAGCATACTGTACAACACCCCACCCACTCCAGTGAGATGTGCACTGAGGTCTTGGCCAGAGGGAGGTGCAATAAACAGAAAGGGGCGATGGCTGGGTGTTCAGAGTCTCCCTCTGCCTCCCCCCGACTTCCTCTGGCCAGGGCACCAGCCATGCTCTGCTTGCCCACGTATCAAATGTGGCCACGCCGGCTTTTGTGGAGGGAGAAGCCCTGAGGAATCGGGGGGTGGGGGGGGGGTGCACCTAGTGCCAAGAAGGTGACAAGTTGAGTGACAAGTGGCCCTACCCCATCACAGAGGGCCACGTCTCCTTGCTGCATCCCCAGCCGATTGTAGCTGGCTGTTGAGGTTCCAGGCCTGGCATGGCAAAAGTTTCTGATTTTTCAAAAGAAATCAGAAATCTAGAATCCTATGTGAAATCTCCTGATCTTCAAATGTTGGCAGTTCGTTTCCAAAAAATTAAAAACACCAGGCTGGCCTCAAAAAGCACATCTGTAGGTCGAATTTGGGTTTCAGGCTGCTGGTTTGAGAATTTAAGAAGGAAAATCTGAAGCTTTGGACTCAGGAGCTGGGACTCCTGTCTCAGCCTGGCACTGACAGTGCGGCCCATGGTCCTGTCACCAAAGCATCTTCTTTCTCATCTCCAAAGTGGGATCATGGTCCCGGACTTTGCAGGCATTTCCTGAGGTAGCACCCCCTGCAGTGGGAGGGTCACACGTGTGTGTGGAAGGCCTCATGACTGTCCTTCCTTTCCTGAGTGGGAAACTTGCCAGTGTTTCCTGATGACAAGAGAAGTGAAGCTGGGGCCGGTGATCTGGTGGGTTTGAGGCTCTGCCCACCGCTCTGTTACTCGTGGCTTCTGGAAGGAAGAGCTAGACTTACCAGGGCAAGGTGCCAGCTGGCCGTCTCATTTTGCCCTTGCAGGTGCTGCAAAGGCCTGTCTGGCAGCCCTCCCCCCACCCAAGGAAGCCTCTCAGACCAGAGATGATCTAAATCTCCCTGATTGAGACCCTGGGGAGGGGTTGGCTGCTGAGATAGCGCTGATAACCTCGTTGCTCCGGCACACAGACTGCTTTCCGGTTTCCATGTGGGCGTTTTCCCCTTAGAGGAAAATTCAATGTCCTTGAGTCGGCTCTTCCCTGCTGAGGGTGCCCTAACCAGTGTGAGGCCGTCCGGAGGAAAGGCCTGCAGCCCCTGGCTCGGGGCCTGATCACGAGAACCTAGCGGGTGTGGGCGTAGAGCAAGGCCTTGGACCCCACGATTGGACTTTTGGATTCATTCTGCTAGTCGTCGGTTGTTCCCCGAGCTTCTAAATATTTTCCATCCGTAGAAACGAGATCATAACAGTAGCTGTCACATGGGGCTGTTAGGATTAAATGCCATCATGTAGGTAAAGTGCTTGCATGGAGTGGGCATGTGGAAGGACAGCCTTTGGAACAGGAACAGGATAAAGATTTGCCAATGGAATGAAAGCAAAAACAAATGAATGAGGAGGAACATTTGTTCTAAACCCTGGGTTGTACGAGAATGATTTATCTCTGCTCTCAGAATATGTTGAGTTCTAATGCCATGCCCCACGGACTTGCTTTCTAATTGTGTTTCTTCTTCTCATCTTGCTTCACTAAGAAGTAATATACTGAGGGATATGGCATTCAGGAGTGACACTCACATCCCACCCAGGGCTCTGTGCCTGAGTGGGTGGCCTCCTCGCCCCATGGGCAGGGCCTGGGCTCACTGACAAGCCAAAACAACCCGGGGCTGGGCTGGGACCCTCAGGAGCCCTAGCAGGTCTGATGGGGGTGTGACGGGGTGTGCTGGAGTGGGTGGGGCAGGAGTCTTCTCATTGCTTTAAATTGGGGCAGAAAGGAAGGATGATGGTGACAACTTTTTACAACTTAAAAAAAAAACTTTTGGGGGCACAGATGTTCGGATTGCTGCATAAGCTATAGAAACGCACGTCAAAGGAATGAGCAAGACATCTTCTCAGACAGATGATGAACCAAAGACCTTCTGATGCCGTATAAAGGCTGCCAGTTCCATTTCTCCAAGGGCCAAAAGCTGGGCGGGGCCTCTTCATTCCAGCCCCTCCCCAGGACAGGGAGAAACCACGCCATGGGAACAGGGGGACTCAGGACCCATTTCAAGGATCTTCCCAGAGCAAGGGGCCCGGAGCGTTTCCACTTTGCCTTAAATGTATTAGATTAGTGAGACCTACTCTTTTCACTACAGCTGGCCCTTTTGTGTTTCCATTTTCCATTCATCTTGACAGAGTAATGCTTTATAAAGTATCAAAGAACGGCACAAGCCCACCACGCTAGGAAGGTGGGTGGCAGGCAGTGGTAGCTCCAATGCTCATTCATCCACTGACGTGGGTGATTCAGATTCAGCACCAGAGAGGATGTTTAGAGATGTCTGTGGACAAGGAATGCAAGCGCAGAGGGCCTGAAAGGCACTCGGACAAAAGTTGAAGTGACCGCTCCGTCCCTCCCTCCCTCCATCCCTCCCTCCTTCCCTTCCTCAAACATTTATTGAGCAGCTACTACCTGCCAGACTCTCTTCTGGGTACTGAGGATACAACAGTGAACAAAGTAGGCAAAAATATCCCTGCCCACGTGGGGCTGCCATTCCAGCCTGCCTCTCCTCTCTGTATGGTCCTCTGCTTGTGATGTGTAAGTCTCGTCATTCCAGATCTTTCACTGAATGTTTAACAAGTATTTATTAGCACCAGGAGCAACTGGAGAGTCAGCACAATGTCCTACCCGTCTTTGCATCCCTAGAGACGGGCAGAGAAAATGACCCATAGTGGACACTCATAAAATATTAATTTTTTATATATGTATATACATACATACATATATATATATATATATATATATATATATATATATATATAAAGACATTGGTCGGGGGTGGGGCAGTGAAGACAGAAGAAAAAAACAGCTTGAGGAACTTATAACCTTTAAAAGAATTTTTTTACTGAAGTATAGTTGATTTACAATATTGTGTAAGTTTCAGGTATACAGCATGAACTTATCATCTTGATGGAGAAAATATGAAAAAATAAGAAAGTAAAATAATATACAGAATCGAACAATAAAGTAAATGGATAGTGGGTGGTGGGGACTGGTTTCTTCCTGCTGGAGAGGCAGGTTATGGGTGAACAGGAGGAGGCTGGAGTATCCACGTGGTACTGGATTAGAGTTGGAGGCATTCGTGTGAGCTCGTGCTTACCTTCATATGCATGCAGGTGGCTGCAGGTGGCTGGGTTTATGGATTTGTATATGCACACAGGTTAGTACACACACATACAGTTTCCTTGCTCTGTCAGCTACGTGGGCCTAGAGACATCTATGCTCCAGGGGCAGCGAGTACACCTAGTAGCCAGTGCATATCTTGGTTTCTAAGATTATTCTCCAACAAGAGGAACCAGAGCTCCTTAGTGAAATGGCTGATTCTAGGACTGGTGCAGGGATTATACCAGATGAGCCTGGAGCATCTTATAGCCAAAAGGGAGGAAGTGTTCAACAGGCAAAGAAACATACCATGATGGGGTCAGTGAAGTGGTCCTGGACCCAGTGGAAAGAGCCCCCAATGGCCAAAGCTGGCAACTTTGACCAACAAAATAAAGCAGTGTTGGATTAGAGCCCAAAGTAAAAAGCCCATGAACCCACACTGACATAAATAAATGATTGAGTAAATAAATAGAGGAAAACAGACAAATCTCCCATGCAGAAAGCTTCCACATAATTTATGTAGATACTTCCTCCTCAAGGGGGTGAATCATTACTCCCTATTCCTTAAATGTGGGCTGTGCATAGAAACTTCCTTCCAAAGAGGATGGTATGGAAAGGGGGGGAAAGAAGAACTTTACATGGAGAAACCTGACAAATACTGCTTCAGCCAGGTGATCAAGGTCAATATCAGCAGTGATAACAGTCATGATGACAGATGGACCATTGATGGAGTGGGCTGCACACGGCCCTTTACCTCTGTGGTCTTCTTCCCCCAAACCCATAACCCCACTCTAAGCATGAGAAAAATGAAAAACCACAATTGAGGGTCATTTTACAAAGTACCTGGCCGGTATTCAAAACTGTCATTGTTATCAAAAACAAAGTCTGAGAAACTGTGAGAGCCGAGAGGAGTCTAAGGAGACATGTTGGTTCCATGTCATTTGGTATCTTGGATGGGGTCCTGGAACAGAAAAAGGACATTAGGTAAAAATTAAAGAAAGGTTAAAAATTAAAAGATTAAAAGAAAAAATTAAAATTAAAAGAAAGATTAAAAATTAAAAGAAAAGATTTTAAAAGAAAAATTTAAAGAAAGATTAAAAATTAAGAAATTAAATTAAAGAAAAATTAAAGTCCGTCCTCATGCGGACTTTAGTTAATAATAATGTATCAATATCAGCTCATTAATTGTGATACATTTGGCATGCTAATGTAAGGGGTTAATAAGAGGGAAAACTGAGTGTGGGGTGTAGAACTCTGTACTATCGATGCAATCTTTCTGTAAATCTAAACTATTCTAAAATAAAAAGTTAATTTTTAAAAATGAAATATGCCATAAGAAGAATGGGAAGAAGCCTTGCTTGTAATCTGAGCAGAGAGCAGGCCAGACCTGAGGACCAGGAGCAATCAGCACAGACGCTAAAGCCTGAGTTGGCTCCGTCTTCCTGGGTGTGATAGACTGGGGGCTGGGTCCTGCCACCTCCTTTCTCTCACACTGATGATGTTCTTCTGTTTTCACCAGCCTGAGCTGCCCCTGCTGTGTGCCTGCTCCTGGGCACCTGCTAGCCCTGGGTCGCCACCTCTGGACTCCAGGGAGCCCAGGAATGTTGGGAATTCAAGACGTGAGCTCTGCCCGGACACACTTCCATGCCAGGTTCCCCTGTAACTGTCTCTGCCCAGCTTGTGAGCCTCCTGAAGGCAGGGACCCCGTCCTTTCTTGGTTCCAGGGCTCCCTCATGGACCTGGCCCCAAGGGTGCCCGTTAAAATGTCATGAAATGAACATCCTTGAGCTCATAGCCGTGAGACAGGACTCCAAACACCATCAGATCACATAGTGAGAAAGTGATGCTCTTTTAAACTCTGTGCCAGCCTTTCTCTGACATCAAGGAGAACGTCTCACTCGCACCCTTGCCCATCCCCACATGTAACCAAGAACAGGTGGGTCTTAGGCTCAGATTCAGCAAACCAATGTATCTAGCAAGAGTAAGAGCGTTGCTTTATTTTAGAATTGCCTTCAATTTGTAGCAAGTGATACTGGTTTTCCATTTAAAATCGCAACGATAAAGTTTCCTTTAAATGTGTTTTAAATTTTAATACAATTTCATACTTAGAGAAAAGTTGAAAGAATAATACAAAGAATTCTTGGATGCCCTTCATCCAGATTCCCCTAGAGTTAATGTTTTACTGCTTTTCCCACTCTCTGTCTCACTTGTCTGTCTACCTGGCTCTCTCCCCTCCCCCCAACCCCGGCCCCACACGGATTATTTTTTTAAACCATTTAAAAATAGGCTGTCGGGCTTCCCTGGTGGTGCAGTGGTTGAGAGTCCGCCTGCCGATGCAGGGGACATGGGTTCGTGCCCCGGTCCGAGAAGATCCCACATGCCACAGAGTCGCTGGGCCCGTGAGCCATGGCCGCTGAGCCTGCGCTTCCGGAGCCTGTGCTCCGCAACGGGAGAGGCCACAACAGTGAGAGGCCCGCGTGCTGCAAAAAAAAAAAAAAAAGAAAAGAAAAGAAAAGAAAAGAAAAAAAAAAAAGGCTGTTCCTTCACTCTTAAATACTTTCATACTTCAGTTGTAATTCCTAAAAGCAAGAATATTTTCTTACATAGCTATAGTACACTTAACACTGATACAATACTATTATCTGATCTGCAGACCTCATTCCTATTTTACCATCTGTCTCAGTAATGTCCTTCATAGCAAAAAAAAGAATCCCAGCTCATGCCTTGCATTCAGCTGCTGTGTCTCTTTTGCTCCTTTAATCTGAAACAGTTCTTGAGTCTTTGTATTTTGTGATAATAGCATTTTTGAAGTGCATGCTAGATATTTTATAAAATGGCTAAGATTTCTTTATAAATAAAGTTTAAAAAACATGACTCTACTTAAAGAAAAACTATTAAGTAAGCAAGAGAACAAATCTTTCACAGATAAAGAAAAGAAAAACACACAAACACACAGAAAACCGAGGTTTGAGAACTACTGGTTTAAATCAACTTCATTCTGGAGTGGTCAGGGCTGGCACTCTGGGTAAAGGACGGTGGGTAAAGCGTGGGACAAAGGCTGTTCCAGACTCTGGGCGTGAGCTCACCCTAGTGGGGAAGGGATCGGGTGCTGGGCTTTCTCCTGGGTGCTGGTGAGTGGCTGGGAGGAAGGTGTGCTGTCGTGTGGGTCCACAGTGCATGCAAATCCCAGCTGTGTAGGTCACCAGAGAACAGGCCATAAAGTCAGGGATGGAGAAGAAAGCCTGACAAAGCAGCTGGAAGACTCGTGTGTGGACAGGAGAAGAGGTGAGTTTCCTGGAACCGGAAGTGGGGGAATCTCAGGATCTTTACTGGGTAGGGCTCCAGAGTCCATGCTGTGGCCGTCACCCATACGCTCTGGGAGGTTCCCCACAGCCGGAGATGCAGGGTGACTGGCCTATCTCTGGCCCTATGCCCAGGATAGGTGGCCTGGGAACTGACGGCCAGGATGGTCTTCTGTGGCCCTGGACCCCACAAGGGCCTTCTCGAGGGATGGGCTGCTCTTGCCAGAGGGTAAGTGTGGGCATGAGCCGGCTGGTCCACAGGGAGCCAGGCCTACTACGTCTTGGGGCTGCTGGGTGCCTCTAATGCACGAGGGCAAGAGCAGGACACAGCAAACTTTGGGAAGTCAGGGCCTGCCACAGAAGGGGCCACGGTGCTGGGGGAGAAGAGGGTGACCGTCACAAGGGTGACACAAAGGGTGTCACTGTGTCCAGGTTGCGCAGGAGAGCTGGGGTAGTGGTGGTTATTGACCCCTGGGTGTTTCAGCATCTCATCCTCAGATGAGAGCCACCTCCACTGGCCTCCATGTGGGGCTTGGGAGTCTGAGTGAAGCCCAGGGGAGGGGTGGCCATACCCCAGAGGGGAGACCGGGATTCGCTGGATGCTCGTGTATTCCGGAGGGAGAGCAATGCACGGCCTGGGGGGCCGTGGGGGACAGCGTGCTCGTGAGTGCAGGACGTGGATCATTTTTCTCTGCCCGCCGTGTGAGGGTGGAGGGGAGACTGTGGGCCTAGCTCTGCTCAGCCTGGAGGGCAGGAGACCCCACAGGCAGGGAGGGTGCTTGGGAACCAGTCCCCCAGAAGGAAGCTGAATCTCCAGCAGAACCATGGCCCTGGGGGGCAGCTGCCCCTCCTTCTGCACTTGTGGGTGGCCGGGTGTGTGGGCCGGGGGAAAGGGAGCCAGGAAGGGGCACCTGCCTTCAGCCAGGATGGGCTGCGGTCCTTGGGGCGGGGTGGGGGAGGAATCCTTCCCCAAGGAAGGGTGCATCTCGATCCTCCCTCGGCCTCCATCCTATCCCCGTTGCTGTCCAGCATTGACCTTCCCATTTTCTTTTCTGTTCCTCTTCTTGCGTGCTGTGTGGAGCCCTGCTGACTGGCTGAGAATCTGGCTCCCAAGCCGCAGCTGGGTGACCTTGAACTAGTTCCTTGACTTCTCTGGGCTACACTTTTCTCACCTGGAAAACAATGGAAATTAGGATACCTCACTGTCCTAGGAGGGTGTGAGGATTAACTGGGGCCACAGGCGTGAGGGATGCTGGACAGCGCCTGGCTCGGGGGAAGCACAGATAAAGGAGGAAGGCAGCTTGGTGGGGCCTTGCTGTCTGTTCCATTGTCTGCTCAGACCAGCATTGCCTCCTCTTACCCGCCTCTGTCTCATTACACACACTCCCTCTCCTCTCTGTCTCTGTCTTCTTTGTCTTCCTCTGTTGCTATTTTGGTCCTTCCTCGATGCTGGCGGTGAGGGATGAGCCTCTTTTCATGTCAGGATGCAGAACCCCGTCAAACTGGTAAACAGCTGAAGGATGTGGTGGGAGATGAACTTTCCACTGAGGCTGCTTTGAACTCATCCCTTCCTTGATGGGTCTCCCCAGCTCCTCCCCGCTTTGGAGACTCCGTCCCATCTTTGCGAAGTGGGGACAAGGGCCTGGGGCCACGGCCAAGAGGCATCCACGCCGAGTGGCCACACAGGGCTCCAGTCCCCTCTGCCCGTCTCCAGAACCTCCGAGAGGGTCTCAGGGAGGGGCGGCAGTGGAAACCACAGGTGGGGTGATAGGGAGGGATGGGGAGCTGAGCGGCGGCTTGGCAGATGTGCTTCGGAGGTGAGGTTTCTAGTGGAAAAGGTACCAGTAGGCGATGCCCAGCCAGGGCTGGGAAGCCTGAGCCTGTGCCCCTGGGAGTGGTCTCAGAGACTTGGAACCACGTCAGTGCGGCCCAAAGAGCAGACAGGAGCCGGAGACCCTAGTGGGGTATCCTGCCCAAGTCTCCTACTGGCCTCATCCCTGGCTGAGCCAGATCTGGAGGACACAGAAGAACTGTGAGCAATAAGATGCTCGGCTAGGCATTCCGATTTGTAAGCACAGAAACGAGGCTTTAGTGTGGACCTGACCACTTCAGGAGGCCACGTGGAGTAGCAGCAGGGCCCAGCCACACCATGATGAGCTGGCGGCTATGGGAAAAACTCAGAAGCATCCCGAGCCTCAGTTTTCTCCACCATAAGATGAGGATAATAATAACACCTCACAGGGCTGTTGTGAGCACAAATGAGTCAGTATCTGTGTTATGCCCAGAACGGTGCCTGATGCGTTGTAGGTACTCAGGGATGGAAGCTATTATTAATGTCACTGTCCTATTACCATCGTGGCTGGAGGCTGCTGTGTTGGGAAATCACCTCCCATGTATGTGATCACTCTCCAAATCTTGGACTCCTTCCCCATTCTCCAGTCCTGGCCGCTAGTGCTCCATGGCCACCTCCCAGGTAGCCTTCCTCAAACCCACCTCCACTTTGCAGCAGCGATCTTTCTAGAGCATCCATCTCATCAGATCAATTCCCTGCCTTAGAAACTACTCATGACTCCCCAGTGCCTCTAGAACAATAACCAAACTCCTGGGAAAGTTTCACAGACCCTCTGAGATGCTCTGCAGTGACCTTTCCCACTTATGCACTCCCTTCCCAGCCCCAGGCTTCAGCCAACATGCACCACACAACTGTTCAGCAAACTCCTATACATCCTTCAATAGCCTATTCATTTGTTCCCTCTTTGTCATGCTATCTCCAACAAACTCTGGCAGTTGGTGGCTTCTTCCCCTCTGTCCACACAGCACTCTCTACAATGTTCTGGAGTCCTGAATGAGGCAGAGGTTACGTGCTTGGGTAGCACATGGGACAAAATTTGAATACGGTCAATATTACTTTTGAAAATCCCTTGAGAGGTGAAAAGAAGCAAGGCGCCTAGGAATGTGGATAGAATGCCCTTTTTTGTATAAGGATGGGTGGTCGGGAAGCAAGAGGTATTCCTATTTGCTGGTGTTTGCATCAGAGAAATAAGTGTTTACTTGGGGATGGGGAAGAGAGGGGAGAGGGTAGATGGGTGGGTAACAAGATTTTAATGATATACATTTGTATGTTGTTTGGAGTTTTGAAGCATGTGAACATGTTTACTATTTAAAAGAAGGGAGGAAGGGTGGGAGGAAGGAAGGAAAGGAAAGGAAGGAAGGAAGGAAAAGAAAATGCAAGCTCCTTCTGAAGTCTCCTGTATTTGAGTCTGTCCTGCGCTGCCTCCAACCAGATGTTTCTCCCTCCAACGTTAGAGCAGCCAGATGAAGCAACGGGCTTGTGTTTCAAGCCCATCACATATGAAAAATGTGAATCATTAATAACCAAGGTCCCATCTGGTGTGGTAAGATGCCCACTCAGTGAATGGTTCTCAGGTTCTGAGGGAACAGAGTCCCAGCTCCCATCTCTCGTCTCTCTTCCCGGGTGTTTGTTCACTGAGGGGTATGATGGGCTCAGTTGTTCTTTTTCTTTCTCTTTTGAGGCTGAGTAGATACACTTAAGTTCCTGTGGTTTAAATATGCCCATGACGCGCCCCCATCGTTCAGTGTGGTGGTTTCACATTGGGCTTTGGAGTTAGGTAGAAAAGTTGTACTACTTGCCAGGCTGTGTGACCTCTGGCTCGTCACTTAACCTCTCTGGGCCTCAGTTTCCTTATTTATAAATTAGGGAGGATACTAACTTCTCAGAGGGCTCTTTTGTGGATTACAAGAAATAATACGTGCCTGGCACATAGTAATTGCCACTCACTGTCATCATTTTCACCACTATGGTCACCACCACACCCATGGAATATTGCAGTTACTGGTCTTTGTATTTGTCTCCTGCAGGGAAGGGCCAGGTTTCATTCCTCTCCATGCCCCAGGGCCAGCATAGAGCCTGGCCACATATGAGTGCCCAGGCAGTGAGTTATCCCATCCCTGAATTTAGCATCTGAGCACCCAGAAGGTGCCTGTGCTGTCGTGGACAGACAGGCTGGTGTCTCCAGATCTCAGAGCTGGCTGGGGCTCTGTACCCAGCAGTGTAGCTCCAGTGGGCACAGGGACAGGGATGGGTTTCCACTGGAAGTGCTATGGTTTACGCTCAGACTCTGAAGCCAGACGGCACATATTAAAATCCCAGTGTTGGGCTTCCCTGGTGGCACAGTGGTTGAGAGTCTGCCTGCTGATGCAGGGGACACGGGTTCGTGCCCCGGTCCGGGAAGATCCCACATTCCGTGGAGCAGCTGGGCCCGTGAGCCATGGCCGCTGAGCCTGCGCGTCCGGAGCCTGTGCTCCACAACGGAAGAGGCCACAACAGGGAGAGGCCCGCGTACCACTAAAAAAAACAAACAAACAAACAAAAAAAATCCCAGTGTTGCTGCTTTTCAGCTGTGTGACTTGGACATTTTACTTAACTGCGTTGAGCCTCAGTTTTCTCGCATATGAAATAGAGTTGGTATGAGCATTGGCTGTCCTCAGCCTCTTCTCAGGCTGGACCACCCTTTACCTTGAAAGACACCTGGTTTCTTGCTCTGTCTTTGCTTATGCTATTCCTTCAACTTGGAATGCCCATCCTTCTCCACTCCCATAGCTAACTCCTACCTATCCTTTACGACCCAGCTCAGGCATCACCTCCTCAGGAAGCCTTCCAGGATGGCCTGCCTCCAGCAGGGTCAGGGGCTCTTGTGGGCCCCATGCATTCCCTGTGCTTCGTTCTCTCACTGCACTCGCAGAGCCGGAAAATTGCTGGAGCGCCTTCATTTCAGATACAGCCCCTCCCCCATACCAGTGTTTCTGAAATCGGGGTTCAGCTGCCACATCCATTTAACATCTTTGTGTTTCCTCTCCCAGATCACTGAGGCATATATAATGCAAGGTCTCTAAAGAGTGGAGGGTAAGCGCACCGCTTATGATTGTAACTCCCCTGACCGGCTTCCGTTCCTTCAGGTCACAGGGATGTCATTCAACCCAGCCTCTCCAGTCCCAGCTCAGGGCCTGGCTCTGTAAGGCATGGTCTGAGTGCTCTGGAAGCATAGAGATGGGGGGAAGGTCTTTCCTGGGAGCAGCTCCCATCACCAGGCCCAGGAGGATAGCTCTGGCAGGAGACCTTGTGGTTCAGGATGCCAGCCCTCAGAAAGTCCCCTGCCATGTGTGACCCTGGTGGTCCCAGGCTGCCTGGGGGCTGGGAGGGAGCAAGGGAGACATGTCTCAGAGTTTCCTCGATTTCTCTCAGTGTGTATGGAACAGAGGGGCCCAGGGATGGGGAGGTGGCTCTGGTGAGAAGTGAGGGAGAACTCAGAGGGTGTCACCATCTCCCTGTCTGACTCCCAAGGGGCAAAGGTGGGGAGGGGTAGGGCCAAATTGTGAATTGGCTACTAACTCTCTGAGTGACCTTGGACAAGTCCTTTTCCCTGCCAGGGCTCAGCGTCCTCCTCTGTAAAATGAGAGTGAGACAAACCTCCTCCAGCATCAATGTGCTAAGACCCCATGAATTGCTGTCTTCTCTTCTCCCTTTTCTCCTTTTACGGAGAGCTCTTGCCTCCACTGATTCATCTACCAATGAGAGGGAACACTTATTGCCAAGCCTCTAACCCACTGCTGTGTGCACTTTACAGACAGACTTTATAGCAAAGGCTCAGAGATGTAGAGTGACTTGCCGGAGACCACACAGCCAGGACAGGGTGGAGCTGGGATTTGAACCCTGGCTGTCTGGATAAAAGGGCTTTCCACAAATCCCACAGACCCTGGGAGTCTGATCCCGCCCACCCCAGCACTAGCTCCTCCCCTAGGAATCCCCCGCACCCCCAGGAGGGTTCAGAGGGCCAGAGGAGGGGGCCCCATCACAGGGCAACCACATCCTGTGACGGTTGCCCTGGGGAGTGCCAGCTTTCTTTGCACCTCTGGGAGAGGTGAACGGAAAACAGGCCCTGCTCAGCCGCTCAGGGCAAGATCCACTGAGTGGCCTTCTCCACCATCCCTGGCTCTGGGAGGGCTCAGAGGAAACCTGACCCCCAGCCTTCTCCCTGAAGGCAGAGCTGGGCTTTGGCTGGTGCAGCTGGGCTAAAACCCCAGCCTCTGAGCAACCTGGGATCAATGCCTTTTCCAGGCAGGTCTGAGATAAAATCTACTCACCCTCCCCTGCCTCAGAAGCTTTTGGAGGCCCAGGTCAAAATGCATTCAGTGCAGCAAGCCTGGCCTCACTGATCCAGGGCTCATTGGCAGATCAGGAAGGGGGTGCTGAACTCACAGGCATCTGTCCATCACCTCCAGGAGGGCAGGCCCTGTGTCTTCTTGTTGCTGCATCCCCAGCATTTTCCATGGTGCCGGGCCACAGTATTCAATACATTTCCAATTCACCCTGACATTTGCACCTCGATGGATAGAGCTGCCTCCAACCCAACACACACATAGACACACACACACACACACACACACAGAGGCAGAGCCTGGGTTCTGTGAGTTCAAAGACTTATCACTCCACCCCCGGTTTCATTCCGCAATTGGTTTAATCTTGGGATACTCAGAGCAGGACACCAGAAGCTGGCCCTGAGCCCTCAGGCCTCTCCCTGGAGGCTGCCTTGGACACATTTACGGCTATAGGAGTGACACTGATATTTGTGTGTTCGTCGGGGAGGATCCCATCCATCCAAGCAGACAGATGGGGACTCGGGGCTTAGTGCAGCCTCTGGGCCCCTCCTAGAAGACATCTCTGTGCTTCTGCCCCACGGGGCCTGAGCCCCACTCTGGGTCTCTGGCGGGGCTGGATGGGACCATCTTTGTAAACCTTTGGAAGCTCAGAATAAGGATTGCTGCCCAGGAATGGTCACTGCAGATCAGGGCTGTGTCTCTGGTGGGCTCCGAGGCTCTCTAGAGGCAGGGCTGGCCTCAGGCCCCGGGTGGTTGAGGAGGGGCAGCCATCCTGCTCCCTGTTCCATCTTGGGCTGTGCCCAGGAAGGCTGGACTCCCTGCCGGGTGCAGGTGCCAACCTGAGCTTAGCCTGGGTCAGCTGGCGGCTCCCCCTACCAGCCCTAGCACCCACCTGTCAGAGCAACAGCAGTCCAACGGCCCCTGCACATGGGGCCTCCCTGCCCCTCGCAGAGTACCTCTGGGCCCTGAGCTGTCAGAGACTCAGGCAACCAAAGCCTCAGACTCATGAGGGTCGGAAGGGGCCTCAGGAATCTTCCAGTTCAAACCTTCCACGCGGCCTGCCGAGCAGTGGCCTAGACTCTGCCTGTTCACCCCTGAGGCGGAGAGCTCGGCCCCTTTCAGAGGCAGCACCTCTTCCTTGGGGCTGGGGGAGGGCTGTGCTGGCAGGTTCTGTCGATGGATGGTGGCTGGGCCACATTAGGTGTGGAGGTTCCTTTCGCGTCTCCAGGGGAGGACTCTCAGCTCCTGGGGCAGGAGGGGGAGGGTGGGGGGAGGGCAGGGGGAGTCGGCAAAGCCAGAGTCCGGAGACAGGGAGCACACACAGCCCACACAGAGCCACGCCGGGCCCAGGCTAGGCTGCTCCAATGTCATCATAGTCTTCATTGGAGGAGGAGTCAGGCTGGGGAGTGAGGGACCCTGTGTGGCCGGGAGACTCAGGTCAGTGAGAGGCCCAGTCATTGTGCCTGCTGAGCAGGGACAGAGCTGAGCAGGTCTGGGTCCACATTCCTCTCCCCTGGGATGCTGTGTGAGACCATCTCATAATCTTGTTCATGGCTACCTCCTTCGCTAGAATGTCAGTTCTGAAGGCAGAGCCTTGTCTGTGTAGTTCAGGGCTATAGTCCCCGAGTGCTGGGAGCCTCTCTGCTGCCACCATCTCCCCCAAGGGGCCCTCTGGCTGCTTCTGCTTGAATGCCTCCACTGATGGGGAGCTCACTTCCTCTCAAGGCATTCTCTTCGAATCTTTCTCTGCTCCACCTACATCCATTTTCCCTACCTCCCTATATTCTTGTTTGCTTTTAAAAATCCCGTTACTTCTCTTTTTTCCCCTGTGGGCCAATGCATCCAGAGTTACCCCACTCATCCACCCTCCAGTCCCTCTCCGTGCCCCCTCCCAGATCCCCCTCCCCTGCCCCTGGCACCTGGACATCCAAACTGCTCAGCAGATGGGAGCTGGGGCGGTGGCTTGAAGTTCTGGTACCACTCTCCAGAGGAGGTGCTGGAGCTGTTATCAGCCGAGGGCCCTGCTGGAAACCCCCAGAGCCAGTCACCCTCTGCCAGGCTAGTTCGCAGAGTGCCAGAGCTGGGAGGCCCTCAAGACTCAGTAGAGTCAGGTCCTTAGCTTGACACCTGAGGAAATGAAGGCCCAGAGAGGGGAGGAGGCTTGTCCAAGGTCACACAGCACGTGGCTGCCGAGCTGGAACTAGAGTCCTGAACTCAGACTGGCTCAGGGCTCCCAGCTTTACGCTTCCTCTGGCCAGGTCGGCTATAGGATGGGAGGCTGGAGCAGGCACACAATCCTCCTGGGCCCACCTTACCTGGAAAAGTTGCCTGGGAGCCAGCCAGCTCCAAGTTCGGGGGCTGCCCCAGCAGGGGGTTCCTCTCTGAAGAAAACACTTGAGAGTTCCACGGAGGTAGCCTGCTGCTGGGGCTATTACAGTACCCCTCCCCCGAAGATGTGCTGGAGCCACCCTTGCTCCTTGGGTGGCGCTGAGGGCCCGTGGAGCGGGGGTCTGCAATGCAGTGTTCAGGGTTGGCAGGTGGGACCTGGGAGGCATGCACCTCTTCGAGTCCTGGGCCTGAAAGAGAGAATCATGATAAAGAAGATGCAGTGCAGCAAGAGGGCTTCAAGTTAAACTTGAGAAAGAACTTACTGCCAAGGGGAATTGTTAAAGTCAGGAAAGACCTGTTGAGGGAGTTTGCGCTGATGCTTCTCAAGGCGAGTGACCTGCTAAGTCTGGAGGCAGGGCTGGCATCCTAATCACCACCCTCCACGTCCCTCCCCAGCCTGACTCACCTTCCTCCAAGGGGGGCATCTGGAACCTGTTCTGCTGGACCTCTTCATCTGTGAAGCGGTGCCGCTGGGAATCTACAAGCAGAGATGGCGGTGAGGAAGGAGGTGGGTAGGCTCCACCTCCTTGTCCGGGGAGTCCGGAGCAGAGGCTGGTGTTCTGTGGGATTCGGGAGGCTGAACAGGGCAGGAGGACAACCCTGATGGCTTCGTCTTTTTCATCAGATCCCAGGCTCAAGTCCTAGTCCAGGCAGACCCCGAGCCTCAATCTGAAACCGGCCTGGGGACAGGCTGCTTCTGGCCAGAAACCCTAGTGCCCTGTACCTCCCCAGGCCCAGCCGTCCCTCCTGCCACGTAAGGGAACACGGGGAGTTCTTCTGCTTGGGCAGCTCAGGGCAGGAAAAGGCTAGATGTTGCCCCTGAGGAGCCTTCCCAGAGTGAAGCTGAGGGTCTGGAATCTTTGTATCCTGGGCTCTGCGGTACCTCTGTTTCAGAATCAGAGTGGTGCAGATTCATAGCATCCTAAGAACTTGTGTCTGGAATCTGGGAGTCAGCTTTTTGAATGTGTTACTGCTGACTTTTAGTTTCTGTGTCACAGGATTTGGGACTCCCGGTCTTGCATCTTACATGCCTGGACTCAGAATCTCAGGTTCTAAGGACACTCATCTCTGTGGTTCCCAAATGCTGGACCATGGCCCCCGCAGAGTGGAATCATCCACACTGCCCCCCAGAGGCCCTGCTTCAGCAGGTGGGGCAAAGATGGCTGCTGTCCCCAGTACCCATCCTACTGCCCCGCCCCCGGTACTAGGAGACCTCTGGGCTTTATCTGGACACACAGCTGCCCAGGACAGAGGCTTTGTCTCCCCGTCTCTCTCGCAGCTGCTGGGTTTAAGTTCTGACGGGTGGAAAGTGTGTGGGAGCTGTGTGGGCATCCCTGGCGTCCTGCCATACAGGGCAGGGCACGCCTCACCTTCCCCCTTCCGGCGGCCTAGAATGCAGACATGGTGGTGAGCCACTCTGGACCATGTGGACCGGGCAACGTCTTAGGGACTGCAGAGTAGCAAGAAAGGAGCCCGGGCCCCCTCCAACTTCTCCGGATGATGTCATTTGGAATCTGTGTCACACACAGCCAAACTCTCATCCTAGCTTATAAAGGAGGTCCCGGGTGGGGCTCAGGAAGTTTCGATGAGCTCCCAAGGGATTTCACAATAGATGTGAGAGTCTCTGCTCTCGTCCGACCTCCCGGCCTCGCCTGGGCCCTGCCTGAGCACTGGCTTTCCTCCTTCTATATCCCCAACAGGCAGAGAGCAGAGCTGGAGAAGCCGGATGAGAAGTGCGAGCTGGGCTCGTGGTGGAGGTGGACAAGGAGGTGAGATTGACGGAGCAGGACGGGACACAGAAGGGGTGAGAGCACGCGAGAAGCCATCTGAACTGGAGTGCCTCGCGTCAGACACAGACGCAGCCACAGTTAGATGACTGTCAGGGGACTGATCTTGAGACCTGCATGACCACAGACAAGCATGGGAGAGAAGGTGGTCCAAGGGGAAATAACTTGAGATGTCTCCAGGGTCACAAAGCACTTTGAAAACTTCAGTGCGGGACCATTGAGAGTCAGTCCAGTGGTCACAGCAAGGGAGATGCCACTCTCATCATGCAGGGGTCACCGAGGGGGGAAACGAGTGCAGGTCCCCCAGCCAGCTTGGCCCTCTCCCTGGTGCAGGCCGGTGGGCCCTTGGGAGTCCGGGCCCAGGCACTCACTGTAGAAGGTGGTCAGGGCCATAGGAGGCTGGCTGCTGAAGTCATAGTGCTCATAGTCTGAGTCCGAGCTGGAGTTCGAGTCTTCAGGGGGCGGAGCCTGGACCTGGATGGGCAGCTTGGGAACTGGGGAGAGAACAGAGTGGGGAGCATGGCAAGGCAGGGGGCAGAAAGCTGCAGAGAGAGGCAGCAGAGAGCGTGAACGGTGGGGACCGGAGACAGAGGGGCAGGGAGTGTGCCAGGCAGCCCATCTTGTACAAGACCGTCGGGCCTGGGTTTTCCAAGCTCCCCCGCATCCATTTCAAACACGGGGAACTAAATAACATTTATTTACTTAACAAACACATAGTAGTCCCTGCAGGCCAGGCACTATTCCAACATTTATAAATATTACCTCAGTTAATGCTCATAAGAGCTCTGTGAGGTAGCTAGGTTAGTGTCCCCATTTTATAGCTGGGGAAACTGAGGCACAGACAGATTCTCACATTGCCTAGAGAAGCAGGCAATGTGGCTCTTAACCTCTAGACCATAATATTCAGTGAGCGGCTGCTCTGTGCCTACTCTTGTGCTAGGTCTGTGTTCATACTCTCTTCTCAAATATATGGATATCCTGTGTGCAAAGAATCTTTATAACATATGGCTGAGTTTTGTATTGGTTTTCTTGTCCCTGAACTCTTTCAAATAAAGGCGATTTAATATATTCATAATGCAGTGTGATTAAACTCAAACTTCTTCACAAGACTCTCAAGAGGTAATGCATTGATGTATCATTAAAGCTGGACGACTGATCCCATTTTTTTTGACTCGGAAAATATGAAATAAAATTATGTTCCAGGAAAATCTTGATGGGGTTTTGCAGGGAGGCTGATTGGGCAGACCATTGGAAGAGGCAGTGGTGTTACAAACCAACTGGCCAATTAGCAAAACAGAGCTTTCCTTTGAGAACCAAGGTCTAAAATGCCCTGGGCCTGTTTTGGTCCAGAATTCAAAAGCTTAGAGTTCTAGAATGAGTGCACTGGAAAGTCATCGGCCTATCAAGGCCCAGACTGAGGCTGAAGCTGCTCAAGGTCCCACAGCCACTCGTGGGCTGGCCCAGGTCTCATCTCCAGCTGGGGCACTGCTTTGACCTAAGCAGTACTGACCCTCCGGAAAATATCCCCTTCTTGTCCTCCCCCGCCCTCCTCACCCCCAGGGTGGGTGACATCCTACTTTCTTCTTTGGCGATGGTGATGGGAACCTCTTGATAGCGTGTGGTCCCCGCTGGGGTGGTGGTGGGTAGGTGCTGGTGGTTCACCATAGCGGGGAGGGCTGAGGAAGGGGAGGCAGAGATCCTACAAGTCATTTTTTGCGTCTTCCTGGCTCTGATCTCATGGGGACACCTCCCTCCTCACCTCCCCCATCCCCAAACGCCCTCACACACACACACACACAATCTGGTCCTCTTGTGGACAACTTATGGGGGGCATGCTGGGAAAATCCTTCCCATCAGGAGGTGCTTCTTGGGGCCAGGGCTGGGTGGCCATTGCTGGATTACTGTCATTCCTGCTGAGGTTCCCCATGGCTCATGTCCCCCTGGGAGGACTGTGCCTCAGGTCTGCTTCTTTTCATCCTTGGGCCTTTCCCGTGTCTCCTGGGACTCTGCACCTACCGTATTTTCCTTTAATTCTCAAGAGGATGATGGCTATGAAACTGAGTGAGACAAGAAGGAGAATTCCCAGAATGATGCAAGGGATGAGGAGCATTAGCTCTCGGGATTCCCAGTCCTTCATTTTCACCGTCACAGAAGATTCTGGAAGCAAGAACCCCAAATCAGGGAGAAAAAGGAAGGGACATGGACTTCTCCTTGCCATTCTCACCTCTCCTTCTTCTCTGCATCTGACCCACTTCCCTTTTGCACATATCCTCCTCCTCCCTTCTTTTTTTTGAATTTCCCCATCTGCTTTTAGGTGCCTGGTATATAGTAGGTGTCTGAGAAATGCATATTGAATGAATAACTGACTGAATGAAACTTTCTCCTGGCCACGAAGCCAGAATATCTGTCTCTGCTCAACAATTATTGAGCACCCAGTGTGTGCCAGGCACTAGACCTGGGGAGACAAATGTGATGGCAGTGTCACAGGCCTTGAGGGTCTCTGTCTAGTGGGAAGATTGACAAGCTGACTCAATCCAATTCAGTGTGTTTCCTGCTGTGATGAAGGTATAGACAGGAGTGCGGCCCTCCAAGGGGCACCTGATTCTCTACAGGGAAGACCAAGGCTGGATCCCCAGAGAAGGTGGCTCTGAGCATCTGCTGGCAGGGAACAGACCATCAGGAGAGCGAGATCTCCTTTCCTTGCCCCAGATGCATCCTTCTCACCAGACATGCACCCTGAGGGCGGGGCTGAGGGCCATGATTCCAGACCTCCCAGCTCTGCAGCCCTGGTGTGACTTCTTGCCTTCCCCTCCCTCTTAGCCTCACCCCTGCTGAAAAGAACCCAAAGCAGAGAATGGATGGAAGCTGCAATGAGGCCCTAACCCTCATCATCCCAGAGACACGAACCGTCTCCTGCTCAGCACAGAAAGCCTGGGGTGCGCAGGCCACAGAGCTGGAGCAAAGGTAGTGACAGTAACGCAGGAGGTTGGCGGGATGAGGTCACCCAGACCCCCTGGCTGGTGGCAGTGTCTGCTCCCGCTGGGAGATTACCCCCACCCCCCATCCCCATTTTCTCCCCCCTCCCTTTCTGTTTGCAAATGGGGCAGACTGGGCTGGGGTAGGAACTGGCTTTAGCAGCAGCAAGCAGATGCAAGGGAGAGACGGGACTGTGGGGGTCTATGGGGAGACCCGTGAATGTGGGCCAAGAGGGTCAGGGGCCGAGGGAGGGGCTGCAGAACCAAGGGCTGGAGTGTGCTCCTTGGAGACCGGCTCTCCATAACAGCTCTGCTCTTCTGAGGGCGACATGGCTCCCCACCCTGACCTCAGCAACTGAGAGTATGCGAGGGTGTGTGGGTCCTGGCAGGAGCTCGCCCTGCAGCCTGCACAGTCCCCAGCATTTCATACCCTCTCCGTGCCCTCAACCATTGCCAGGTTCCCTGGCAGGACTTGGTGCCCCTCTGTCTCCTCCCCAAGCCGCCCACCCACCTCTGGAGAGGGTCTGAGAGAGGGAGCCAGGAGCCAGGGGAAGGGGTAAGCCTGTGAATCCGGGCCAGCCCCTGTGGTTGTCTCGGGGCTGCCACGGGGCTCCCTGCCTGGACTAAATAATCAATAAATAAGAATAACTGAGGCCCAGACAGTGCTACTATGTACTAAGCCCTGTTGTAAGTACTTTATAAAAATTAATTTACTGGAGACTCACAACAATGCTAGGAGAGAAGTACTAGGATTATCATCTTCGTTTTTTTTTTTTTTTTTTTTTTTTTTTTTTGCGGTACGCGGGCCTCTCACTGCTGTGGCCTCTCCCATTGCGGAGCACAGGCTCCGGACGCGCAGCCTCAGCGGCCATGGCTCACGGGCCCAGCCGCTCCGCGGCATGTGGGATCTTCCAGGACCGGGGCACGAACCCGTGTCCCCTGCATCGGCAGGCAGACTCTCAACCGCTGCACCACCAGGGAAGCCCCTATCATCCTCATTTTATAGTCAAGGGATCTGAGGCTCAGAGAGGTTAAGAATTGCCCAACATTATACAGCTAGCAAGAGGCACAGCTGGGGGCTGGGCCCCAGGAGTTGGCTACACACAAGTGGAGGACAGACCAAGTGTGGATTCAGAGTTCAGAGCCTTGCAGGTAAATTCCAGCCGACACTGCTGGCCATCACCTCACCCTCTGAGCCTGACCTTCTTCCTCTATGTAAGGGTGGTGGGAAGACCTCCCCCAGGGGGCTGCCGGGAAGATTAAAGGGTTGGGAAATAATGACTATAAAGCACTGGCAGGTGCCCAGAACATTATAAACACACTGGCTGTTGCCCTCGGTGTCCCCAACCCCCTGGCTGGTGTCGGATCAGCTCCAGTTCTCTACAGCTCTATCCTCTGCCCTACAGGAGCTCACAGAGAGTGGGGAGAGGACTCCTGTCCAAGAAATATCAGGCTTCAGGGAGCTGTGGAGCTGACATGATAGAGGCAGGAGAGGTGAAAGGAGCACGAAGCAGCCAGAGAGCCCCGGGGATGGTGGGGGGGAGTCAAGTTCACTGTCTGGAGGTAGGGGATGGGGGACAAACCGTCAGACCCCTCCCGCAGAGACACACACACACACACGCATGTACCTGAGCCCTGAGAAACTGCATCCCCAGGGACACTCACCCACAGTGACCGGCTGACCAGTTGCAGGGATTTCAGAAGTGGACAGGTTGAGCAGGCTCCGGGCACCTGTCAGAAAGCACTGTTCATTCACTCAGCACACGTGCCCGAGCACCTACTGTGGCCAGGCCTTGTGCTAGAAACTGGACAAGACAGACAAGTGGCCTGCACCTGGGGGTGTGTTCCCACCGGGGCCCATGGCTGAGTCTTTCCCACACCCCACAATAAGGAGGATCTCATGGATTAAATGCCAGGAAGGCTTTTTGGTTTAAATAAAGGGCTAATGAAAGAATTAGCCCTTCCTTCTGTATAATCTGCTATAGAACACGAGTATTTCCCTTTTCCATCTAGTATTGGATTTGGTCTTCACACCTGCCTCAGGAGGTGGGAATCTGACAGTCTCATCACTATCACAATCATTTGACTGGTAAGGGATGGGGCTTACCACGTCCCTTGGTGGATATTATCTGACTTCCCTGCTACCCTGTGAAGTGCCTGGTATCAGCATCCACATATTCACAAGACGAAGCCTCCCAGCTGGTAACTGGCAGAGCTGGAATTCATAGCCTGGTGTCTGAACTCCATAGAGATGCTAACGCTGTGTTTGTGTAACACTCTTGCTTTTTCACTTTTTAACACCTCAGAAATCGGGGTGATGACATCTATCGTTACAACTGATGGCACCTCAAGAGTTTATTTTGGCAGCATTTTTGTCCTTTATGGTACATAAAATACTAACAGTGTGACTTATCATCAATGCCATCTTAGACTTCGTGAAACCGAATTCATAGAGCAGATGGGAGGCTCTGCTGAAATATATACTGAGTGCCCAGCAATGCCTGGCACCTGATTAGGGCTCCAGACACTGTGGCTAATATTATTAGTGTCTCCTAATATTCTTTTTATTATGATCACCAGCCCTGGGACGGCAAATTGGTTTTATCTCCTGAGCCGGCTCCAGTCAATAGGGAACACTGCTTCGCATATAAGAATGCCTTAATAAAGATTGGATCCATGATTCTGGGACTGAGTCAAGGATCTGGGGAAAAGAATTCCCTGATTAATTAGTAATGTCTGCCTGGGCAGGGTAAGGGCAACGGTCCCCCTTATGCCAGTATTTGCCATTCCTGATCTAGCCCAAGCTGTAGTCCTTGGGCTATAAGTTCTTAGGCTATGGATTCAGATGCAATTCCTAGTCCAAATCTGGGGGTGGGGGGAGTAGGGTGGGTGGGAGGAGGGATACCTGAGCAGAGGACCCTGGCTGCCTGTGATTGTCTGCAGAGGTTGGAGTTATTGAACCGCCAGAAGCACTCGGAGAGCGTGGGCTCCCCTCCCTCGCATGAGTAGTACATCTTGCCCGACAGGGAGTGTGGCAGCCCCTTGGGCACCCGGGCCAGAGTCCCACAGCCCAAGTCCCGGCAGAGCACCTTGGCCTCTGGTTCGTACCACGTACTGTCACACACTGTGTTCCAGACCCCTCGGAAGTACACCTCCACCTGCCCCTCGCAGGGGTCAGCGCCCCCGGTCAGGCGCCAGGACTGGTGCTCTGCAGGGGGTGGGGGTGGGGGGGTCAGAGTCAGGTCAGGATCCTTTGGGCAGAAACCCTCACCAGCCCCCGACCCACAAATGCAAACTCCCCTGAGCCAATCGGTCTCCAGATCTTGTGTACTCTCCCTCCTGCCTCTGCACCCCTCCTCTCATCTGCCCCCACCTGCTCCAGCTGGCCCTGCTGCTGTCTACATCCCGGCTGCTCAAATGTGGTCCTTGGACCAGCAGCTTCCGTATCACCTGGGATCTTGTT
The DNA here is from genome assembly GCF_025265405.1 of Mesoplodon densirostris. Lineage (NCBI taxonomy): Eukaryota > Metazoa > Chordata > Mammalia > Artiodactyla > Ziphiidae > Mesoplodon > Mesoplodon densirostris. The sequence goes on from NC_082667.1 coordinate 11,063,702, forward strand.
AGAAATGCAGAATTTCAAGCCCTGCCTCAGACCTACTGAATCAGCATGTACGTTGGACGAGACCTGCCTCCCTCCCCATTCTTGGGCACATTAAGAGAAGCACTGGCTGGACCAGAACTTCCTGTCCTCATCTGGGCTGCCGACAGCCTCCACAGGGCCTCCTAGCCTCCATCTCCTCTTGCTGTTCTGAAGCAGGTGACCAACTCCCACTCAGAAAAAACCTCACCTCTAATGTCACCTACTCCAGGAGGTGGGCAGGCTTAGCCCTCCAGCTCTGGATTGCCTGCTGTCTCTTAACTCCACCTGGCTTCCTTTCTTAAGGCATTTGCCACTCTCTCTCCTGGATTATGTTTGTCTGGGTCTCATCTTCCCTCTTGGACTATGACCTCCCATGGGCAGGGACCATCTCTCCAGCACTAACTGCAGGCCTGGCGCCCAGCAGGCCCACAGTAAGTGTTGGATAACTGTGGTTCAGCATCGCCCACTGACCTGAGCACACCACGCCGGCGTCCTCCTTGTGGCCACAGTAGCCGTTTCCCGGCAGCCCCAGGCAGTCCCACAGGTAGGTCTCCGACCCAGAACAGTTCACTTGGTCCCGGTGGATGCGTCCTTGGCCAGGGGCAAAGTGCAAGCCGGGCAGGGCCTGGACTGCCCAGCCGCAGCTCAGTTGCCGGCACACCACGTGGGCATCGTCCAGGTCCCACGTGTCATCACACACCGAACCCCACTGTCCGTGCTCCAGCATCTCCACGCGGCCCTCGCACGGGCTGCCACCACCCACCAATTTCAAATCGAGGTTTTCTGGCGATAGGAGGAGAAGGGGTTTGTGGATGTGAGGAAGGAGGAAAGAAAGGGAAGTCAGGGGGAGGATTGTTGGGACTGGGCAGGAGAGTTGTGTCTGGGGCTGTGGACCCAGTGAGAAGGGCGGGTAACCCAGTGGGCAAGACTGGGGAACACTGCCTGTCTGGGCTGGGGACCTGGGGTGGGGAGGAGGTGGGGAACTGGTCAAGACTGGGGACCCAGGGGCAGTGCTGGATACCTAGTGGGAGGGGCTGGGAGCCTTTTGGGAGGGGCTAGCAACCTGGTGGGCGGTGCTGAGGAATCGGCTCAGGGCTGCGGGCGGGATAGGCTGAGCGGCAGACTAGTGGGTGGGGCAAGAGACCGGGTGGGCGGGGCCTGAAGAGCAGGTCTCGGGGCTGGGGAGTGGCAGCGCTAAGAGATCCTGGGAACCTGGCATATTTCTGTACCAGGGGGTAGAGGCGCTGCAGCCCTCCGGTGAGGGAACCAATTGTATTCGCGTCGGTGGTAGGTCGGGATAGAAGTCCGGAGGGCAAGACTTGGGTCCGGTGGCCAGGGCTGGGGACAGGAGGCGGGGCAGTGGCCAAAGGACTGGGAGGTAGGACAGGGAGGAGGCCGGCGGCGGGAGCGGGTTGGTCCGCTCGTACCTGCACAGGTGACCTGGACCAGCCTCTCGTCGCTGCTGCACGCGTGCTCCACCACCTTGCAGAGCTGCCATTCGGGGCCGCTGCACTGGACGGTGGGCGCCAGGGCCCAAGTGGTATTCGGGGCCCAGCTGGCGTTTCCCACGGCTGCACCAGGCGGCAGCGCCGGGGTCGGCGGGACGGGCTGTTCCAGCGGCTCCGCCCAGCCGCAGCCCAGCGAGCGGCACACGGCCTCGGAGGCGCGGAGGTCCCAGAGTGCCCCGCACGCGGGCTCCCAGGACTGCCGGAACCAGACCTCCACCGTCCCGTTGCAGCGGCTGCTCCCGTTCATCAGGCGGACCTGGAGTCGCTCCCCTGGAAGGGCCAGACCCTAGCTGAGCCTCGGCTGATTCGGATTCTGCCGACCTCAGGGATGGAGGTGAAGGCAGACAGCTGCCAAGGGTCCCACCCCTGACCTGCTGCGTGACCCTGGACCATACCCTACCCGCTCTGAGCCTCAGCCTTCCAGTCTGCCAAATGGGGCTGGGCTGCCTCATCCCCTGACCCTTTGGTCCTCCTTAGAGACAGGAGAAGGTAGGGCCGAAGGTGACTGGAGGTTAGGATGGGTTAGCCCTGGGGTGTCCACTCTTCTTTCTTGCCTCTGTCTCCAGAGTCACTCTTGTGTGAAAGGAGGGCAGGGTTCTGGGTTGAGAGTCCCTCTCCCCCGCTACTGTGGGTGCCATGCTTCCCCTCCCAGGCCCCTCCGCTGTTCTGAGGGTACTACCATTGTGACACCAGAACCTTGGAGGATGGACATGGGGTTGGTGATGGGGTTGAAGATGGGCGGCCTCAGTGGATGGTGGTCCCCCCTTCCCCAGAGCCCCTCCTGGGGGAATCATCTCCTGTTTTTGCCCAGGGTTGCACACAACTTTGCACAGAGAAGGTCCTTAAATATCTGTTGAGTTAATTGAGGACCCATCTGATGGACCCCACCACTCCTACCAAGTGTCCTTTAGCTTGTTCTCAACAAATCCCCTTTAAATGCCCGCTGAATACCTTGCCCACATGTGCATGACTTTTCATCAGTGGCCTCCCAAAGATGGTAGCTCGAAGATCTCAAAGGGAATCTAGTGGTGGAGCTTCAGGCATTGGGTCAGGAAGGAGAAGTGTTGTCTGAAGTCGGGGAGCCTCCCTGGTACCATAAAAACCCATTTCCCTTTCCCATCACCCCAACAGACCACCTACTTGGTCTCAGAAAGTTGACTGTGAGCCCTGCAAGATTGTTTCCTCACCTGGCTCCAAGAGCTGGCTCTCTTCACTGGTGGTGTTGGGCTGGCCAGATGGGGCTGGACTTGGGTGACCTGAAATTAACCAGCAACAGCCGCGAGTGAGCTCAGGCCTGGAGGGCACACAGGTGCCTTGAAAGGTAGGGGGCACTTTCTGGGTCCTTCTGTGGCTACATGGGGCCTCTGGTAGGACAGGGTCCTCGACCTTGGGTGCACTTACCTCCTTTCAGGGTAGGGAAATTCTCAAGCTTTGGAGTTGCAGCATCCTGCACTTCATCTACTAATCGTGCACGCATCCTCAGAAATCAGAGGAGAACAGAGAGGAACAGCTGTGGCTTTGGGGCCAGACCCACTTACTGGCTGAGTGACCATGGAGGGGCTACTAACTGCTCTCAGCCAGAGTCCCAATTTGTTGACAATAGCACTTACAAAAGTTTAGTGAGTCTAAAAGGAGGCAATACCTGTAAAATACTTCACATACAGAAGAAGCTCAAAAATGGGAGTTATTATCAGGAAAAACGTTTTCGGTTTGGAAAATTTGTCTGAGAAATTCATACCAGACTTTAGGGTAATTGGAGCATACTGAGCGGGGAACCACTGGACTATGAAGTACTTTCAGACACTAAGAAACTAACATTTGCTGAGGACCGAGTATATGCCAGGTCTTTGCATATGTTATTCCATTTTCCTTCAACAACACAGTGAGGTAGGTATTAGCATCCACTTTTTAGAAATTAGGAAAGGGAGGTCCAGAGAATAGAAATCAATTGACTGTGCCAGATTGTGTCCATTTGTCCCTCCAGAGCCTCTGTCCACTTTGCCCTGGGAGGCTGACCTGTTTCGACTAAATCAGCATCTTCCAGGGCACTTGGGCTTCTGTTGGGCTCAGCCAATGGGGAGTCCCAGCAGAGAGAGGAGGGAAGGAAGAGAGTGAAGTCGTGGTGTTTATCCTCCTGGTTCCCTCCCGGTGGGATCCCTTGGGCAGGTTGTGTCCCTCATCTGAAGGTCATTGGTCCTCTCCACGGGGTCACTTCTCCTTGAATTTCTCCTTCTGGGTCTCAGTGACCACTCTGTGGTCTTGTCTGCTCAGGCTAAGGGTGATGACAGCTCAGCTGCTCTGAGCTCCTGGTTACTGCATTAGCCTTTCTAAATAGTCCTTTTCTAAATGAGACCCCTTCAAACTCCTATTTTGAGCGTGCCACCTGTTTCCTGTTGGGACCCTGGCTGATACATGGCCTGAAGTCACCCAGCTAGCAAGTGCCCAGCTAGCAAGCTAGCAAGCCAGGATTTGAACTGTCTCCGAGGAATTGGATCCCTGCCTGGCAGGGATATTTCGGTTGGCAGAAACATAAAAGGAGGGATATGGCTAGGACCGTAGTGCTCATAATGGAGCTACTCTACACTTCTGGGTTCTCCTGCCCTTAGGTTGGAGCCATTGACCTCTAGGCAGAAGGACGTGTACCCACTGCTGGACCAAGGTAGATAAGAGGCAGTGAGCCTCTTCCATCTCTTCCTGCTCTGTTGTGGCCAAATTAGAGGCCCTGGGTTCCCGATGCAAAGACAAGGTGGAGGGGGACATTGACCCACCTTGAATTTTGTGCAAGAAGTGAGCCTTTCTAGTGTTAAGCCATGAAGATTTTGAGATGTACTTATTATCACAGCCTAGCCTGACCTGGCCTGACTGCTGCAGGGGCTGAAGATTCAGGCACGACTGCTATGCATTCCCAGCCTCACCTGAGAATATTCCATGGACTCACACCTAGATGAGCGTACACACACACACACACACACACACACACACACACACACCCCTGCAGACACAGCTCTCCTACAAGCATCCAACTGGGCTACTCCATCACTCAGACAGAAGTAATCAAGCATTTAATTGCCTGTCCTCACCAACTCCCCGGTTGGCTGCCCAGCCTGACCCCCTGAATGGGAAATGACTCAGAATTCAGAGCACAAACTCTGCAGCTAATGTCATAGAGCAAGGATTCAAATGCTCCCAAGTTAGGATTTCAGAATCCCGGTTCCCACAGCAACGGTCCTGGTGCTCCTGTGAAGTTGTTATTATTTCTACATGTGCTGGGGTGGGGAGGGGGATGGGACTGGGATGCTGGCTGCGGTGCGTGTGTGTGTGATTGTGGTGTGTGTGTGTGTATGTGGTTGTGACGGCGTGTGTACCATTATGTGTATGTCTCTGCGTGTATATGTGAGTGTGTATGTGGTTGTGACTGCCTATGTGTCTGTGGGGGCTCTCTACATGCCTCTGTATACTTATCTCTGGTCTGAGAAACTATTTCTCATGCATAAAGGCACACATGTTTTCTGCTAGATCAGAAAACCCTGGAGGGCAGGGCCAAAGGCTGGGTCAGCCCCATACCTCCAGAGTGCCCAGCACAGTGTTTGCTGATTGACTGAATGAGTGAAAGAGTGAGCAGGGGCCGCCAGCTCCAAGGACAGCCATTGCCGAGGCAGCTCATTGATACCAGATATACTCAAGGGTTTGTTTTCTGTGTCACAGGCATTTTCCTGTCCCCTATCCCAACAAGGGAGACTGGCTTCTGTGTTTTGACTTCTGTGCACAGGAACAGAAGTTACCTCTCAGCCTCCTTCCATCCAGGCCTCGGTTCACAGAGAACCCAGAGCAGGACCGGCACTTCCCAAACCTTGTTACTGCCTTTGCCTGGCCCTGTGCTTCAGACTTTTCTATAAATTTAATTCTCGTTTTTGCTGCAACAAATTTATTTGAAAAGGAGCCTTCACCCTATCCTGTGAATTTATTTTACAATGCAAAGATGCCCAAACGTAAAAGTATACATTGCAGTTTTTTGAACAGCAAACAATTGGAAAGAGTGAATGCCCATCTGTTGGGAAAGTTGCAGAATAAATATGGTCTATTTACAGCCTGGCATCTTATGCAGCCTTTATAAAGAATGAAATAGGCTTATACCAGTTGGAGAGATTTCCACACTCTGTTGAGTAAGGAAGCAAGATACGAAGAAGAAAATACAATATGATACATCTTTTGTAAAACAATGGCCAAAAAACCACTCTTATGAACTGGTATGACTATGTGAACATGGAGGGAAGTATGGAAGAACACAGACCAAGTTATGAAAATGGGTAAATTAGAAAGGTGGGTGGGAATTCCCTGGCGGTCCACTGGTTAGGACTTTGTGCTTTCATTGCTAAGGGGATGGGTTCAATCCCTGGTCGGGGAACAAATTTCCTGCAAGCCAAAAGATGGCAACCCCCCAAAGAAAAGGAGGGCTTCAAGGGAAGGACAGAGCAGGGCCAGCTCCGTGGCCGTGTGACCTGCACTTAAGTGTCCTGGACTTGGTTTAATGCTCCGCCGTTTCCATCTTGAAATTCTTAATAATTTTGGAACAAAGGGTCCTACATTTTCATACTGCACTGGGCCCTGCAAATTATGTTGCTGGTCCTGGGGGTGAGTCATGCCACCAGGAGAAAAGAGGCGGGAGAGAGAGAAGAAACAAGTGGTGCAAGAAAGAGATGAAAGGCTGTACTAAGAAAAATCACATATACAGATGATTATACATCATTTTATATAGATTCAATCTATATAAGATTAGGTACAGAGTAGATATGCAGAAAAACTAGGAAAGATAACAAGATAAATGGGCTTTTTGTATTGCTTGCCTAAAATACAAGGGAATTGTAAAAATAAGTATACTAGAAATAAAGCCAAGTTAGAAATATTGAAAGACATGTTGTCATCAAATAGAGACTCTTTGAGGAGATCAGCTGATCTCTGAGGATGACAGAGCATTGAAAATAAAATAATTAAATACCTTTTTTACCACTTTGTTCGGTGTTATGTAATGCTCAGTTCATTTACCACTTGAAATTCTCCTGTGTGCCCAGAAAACCATCTTGGGCTGAGCTTCACATTCTGGAAAGTTATGGACCAAGGGGGATAAGGGAGGGAGGGGAGGGTTTCTGACTGGGAGGCGAAAAAAGTTGGGAGAGCTACCCAGCACCCCCAAGGAAGGTGACAGCTTTTTTAGGCTGGTCCCAAGCAGAGTGGGGCAGGATGTTGGCTAGGGCAGCAAGAGGAAGATTCCAGGGGGGGATGAAGTGAAGGATACAGAGCGTGGGGCAAAGGAAAGCACTGCAGAGCCACCTTGCCAGGAACCCGAGAAAATGGACCACTCGTCCCGGGGAAAATGAAAGCCCTGCAGAGCCACCTTGCCAGGAACCCGAGAAAATGGACCACTCGTCCCGGGGCAAACGAAAGCACTGCAGAGCCACCTTGCCAGGAACCCGAGAAAATGGGCCTCTCGTCCCCTTCCTGGGTCACCCAGGCCCATGGGATTTCCCTCTAGCTTTTGGAAGGTGAGCGACACAGGGAGGGAGGCCAGACACTGAAGGAAAGGGAGGTGTTCTCCCAGCCAAGGCCCCAGCTGGCCAGCCCAGTGTCAGAGCAAGGCTGGCACGGAGAGTTTCCGGTCCCTGTAGGGGCTGTGGAATGCCAGCCTGGCCACACACCCATAGCGGGGTGAGATAAACATCAGCTACGGCTGAGGGCACCCTCGGCCCTGGCTCCATCAGGTGTGCCGAGGAACACGTAGGCGCGTAGTAAATGCTCACCCAGTGGACGATGGATGCAGAGATGCTGTATAGAGGGGAAGGCACGGTGGAGCAGGGCTACAGAACTATGGGGGGAGGAACCCACAAAAAGAACCAGTGGGGGGAGCATGGCAGGCAGCATTGGCCAGAAGCTCATCTTTCTCTCCTTAATATCAGTGCAAAGCGTCTGTGAGCACGTGTGTCAACAGCCTTAAAAACAAAAAGGAACAAACCAGCCCCTTTGGATCTGGTAATTCCACTTCTGGGAACCTATCCTAAAGAAACGGTCCAGAATACCACACTACACAGCGGTTAGTGTCCACGCATCGGAATTGGGAAGTTCTCGATTCTTTTTGCTAGCTGAGCCCCTTTCTAACTGTGTGACTCAGGCAAATCATTGACCTCTCTGAGCCTCGGTGGCCCTCCTGTAAAACGGGAGCAACAAGCACCCATGTTGCGGGCTCGCCATGAGGATTAAGAGAGATGGTGTAGGGCTTCTCTCGTGGCGCAGTGGTTGAGAGTCCACCTGCCAATGCAGGGGACGCAGGTTCGTGCTCCGGTCCGGGAGGATCCCACATGCCGCGGAGCGGCTGGGCCCGTGAGCCATGGCTACTGAGCCTGTGCGTCCGGAGCCTGCGCTCTGCAACGGGAGAGGCCACAACAGTGAGAGGCCCGCGTACCACAAAAAAAAAGAGAGAGATGGTGTAGCCGGGGCGCCCTGAGTGGCTGCCTTGTTAGACAAAAAGCCTGCGGCCATGTGGCTTCTAATAGTTAAAAAACAAAAACAAAACTGGAGACAAGGAGACAACTGAATTGTCTAAAAGGGATCAAAGGATTGGTTAGGGAAACACAGCATATTAAAATTATTTGCAAAAAAAAAATTTACCAAGAGTTTTTAAGGATGTGAGGGGGAGACCATGTTGCCAGGTTCAGTGATGGAAGCAGGATACACAGTTCTCTCTCCCCAGGGCTCCCCCCCCAGCCTTGGCTTTAAGCTTCTGAAGGTCTTCCAGGACCCAGAGGCACCCAAGTTCAATGCCTCGTTCTAGCTTCTCATCATACCCTGGGCTTTTCCTCTGTGACCCCAGCCACAGGTGATTACGTATTTTATTTATGAGCAGTTTTGTGGCTGTCAGTCCCACTGAATTCTGAATACACACAGTCCCATGTGTACCCCAAGTCCCACAGACTCCCAGTGCAGTGGTCTCCCAAGTTGGCCCGGCTGCTGCTCCAGGGCACTGTCGGGCCGGGAGTGGGGTGTGCCCCTCTCCAGGATTGGGACCAGGCCCCAGGAACTGCAGTGCCCACAAGTTTTTGGAGTGCCATGGGACTGTTGGCTGGGAGACCACCACGAATTGTGTTCATGCAGACCAGCCTTTCGTGTCCTGAGCAAGGATGACGAAGACTAGTTGAACCCAGGAGGACCTGCCTCCCAGGCTCTAGCTTGGGGCCCAGATATTCAAAGAGGGCCGCTGTCCAGAAACATCCACTGGCCCCTAGTCCTGAGATTCACTGGGTGGGCACTGGACTGCCACTCCCAGTTTGCAGACAGGCATTTGGGAGACAACCAGATGGGTAACTAGTGTCCTATTTCCATTCCACACCGATGGGAGCCGTTACCCATCTCAGGCATCTTGAGTCCGAAATGTAGAGAGATAAGGGAAGGACTTTGTGATTCTTCCCATTGCTCTGATGGGGAAAGGGGAGGCCCCAAGACATGCCAGGTACCCACCACAACTTCCTGGCACAGCTCAGCGATATAGCTGACATGTATTCAGTACTTGCACATACCAGGCCTTTTCAAAATACTTTAGATGAATTAACCAGTTTAATTCTCACAGCAAGTCCACAAAGTGGGGAAACCAAGGTGCAAAACAGTTTAGCAGTAATTTGCTCAAGATGGCACAGCAAGAAAATGGCAAAGCTAGGATTCGAACCCAGGCTGCATGGTTCAAGAACCCACACTCTTAACCACTGTACTCCACTGGGTTGGAATCCAACATCCTGGTTTCTGGTTCAGTGGCTGACCATGCCAAAGGCGAGGGGCAGGGAGCTCTGACAACCCGGGTGGTCTTCCAAACTCCTTCCAGCTCTACCACACTCAGCCAGCCCCGAACTTAGATAGCCCACCTCCAAGAGTGATACAACTCAGCACTCAGTCAAGCCCCAGGGACCAATTCCCAAAAGGGCCCTGACTCTAAAGATGCGCAGCCATGAGGAAGCTGTCCTTCCCTAGGTCAGGATCCCCTGAGATGGCATTCTGCCCGCCACCCCACAACAAGGACAAGATGAGGCCTGGCAGCCCAGCCATGAGCTGCTCCGTCCCTTCCCCACCGACTCTCCCACACAGGCTGGCTCCGGCACTCCCTGAAGCCGCTTGTTTCAATTCTGAGGCCAGAGGAGAAACGGGTTACTTGGAAGAGTCAAGGACTAATAGCCCCAGGGAGTTTAGGGGGAGGAGCCCCGAGTGGGCGGGTGCTGGGCCTACAGCAAATGTTTTTCTTTGAAAGACCCTCTTGAGGTTGTTGATGGAGAGCAATTGTTTTTTAAGCTTAATACTAGTTTTGGGGGCTTCGGTGGTGGCGCAGTGGTTGAGAGTCCGCCTGCCGATGCAGGTGACACGGGTTCGTGACCCGGTCCGGGATCCCCGTGAGCCATGGCCGCTGACCCTGCGTGTCCGGAGCCTGTGCTCTGCAACGGGAGAGGCCACAGCAGTGAGAGGCCCTCGTACAGCAAAAAAAAATACTAGTTTTATTTACTAATAGCTAGTGATCTTTAGTGGAACAGTAAACCTCTGAAATGCTTTTTGGTTTTTAATTTTTATTTTATATTGGAATATAGTTGATTAACAATGTTGTGTTAGTTTCAGGTGTACAGCCAAGTGATTCAGTTATACATATACATATATCTATTCCTTTTCAAATTCTTTTCCGGTTTAGGTTATTACAGAGTATTGAGCAGAGTTCCCTGTGCTCTACCATAGGTCCTTGTTGGTTATCTATTTTAAATAGAGCAGTCCGTACAAGCAGTCCGAAACTCGATGGAGAGCAATTGTTAAAACAACTGGAAAGAAAAGACAAACAGTCTATAATTCCATTAAAATTGGAAAGAAGCAGAGCGCTGGCTCGCACAGATAACTTATGACTTGATTCAGAGGGAACAGCAGTGTCCTGTCTTTGAAGGGACTTGGAGAGGTTAGGTGGAGTTTATTTTGTCGCAGAGACTGAAGCTGTCCTGGGGGCTTGATTGGACACTGTGGTCCTCACTTCCAGAGGTGACCGGCATCAATGTCTATGTGACTAGACCAGGCTGTACCCACTGGGGACTTTCGAAACCCAGGAAGGTTGGGCTGACTTCTTCCCCCTGGGAACCCAAGAGAAAGTCAGCAACTTGGTGTCTTAGGCTTATTGAACTTATTTTACAGGATTTTTGTTTGTTTGTTTTCATTCTCTCTCATCATACCTAGGAAGGGCTTAGGGACACAAGGAAAACTCAATGCACAGGCTATGGACTGAATGTGTATGTCTTCCTAAAAATTCATAGTTTATTAATATATGAATAAATTCATATTCGAAGCCCTAATCTCCACTGTGATGGCGTTAGGAAGTGGGGGCTTTGAGAGATAATTTGGGGTAGATGAGGTTATAAAGATGGAGCCCTCGTGATGGAAAAAAAAAAAAAAAGGCAAGAGACATAAGATCTCTCTATTGTGTGAGGATACAGCAAGAAGGTGGCTGTCTGCAGACCAGGAAGAGGCCCTTACCAGACACAGAAGCTGCTGGCACCTTGATCTTGGACTTCTTAGCCTCCAGAAACGTGAGAAACAAACGTTTGTTGTTTAAGCCACAAACATTTAAACCACCCAGTCTATGGTATTTTGCTATAGCAGCCCAAGCTAAAGCAGCACGTGATTGACAGAGAAAAGTGATGACAAAGGCTTCAAGAGTCCCAGCCCCAAAGGTCCTCAGTCACTCAGGTCAGAGAAATCCAGACTTTTTAGCTTGTATGTGTCACCATATTATGTAACAGAGGATGCTCACCTGCATGACATCCTCCCTACATGCCAGATTGAATTCCCCTCCTTTCCATCACCAAACCCAGGGGAGGTAACAGACAAGAGTTCATGATCTGCAGTGAGAGGAAACTCCAAGATCAAATCAAGGTTCACCACTGGCTTTGGGGTACGATCTGCTTCTGGAACTCCCCTGCCTACTCTCATGCTCAGGAAAGTGAGGGCGTGTGAGCGACGTTTTCCTGAAAGCTGAGAAAAGAGTCTATGGCTGTTCTGCATTCAATTCCATTAACACTTGCTGAACTTGTACCACTTGGTGGTGCCTGGAGTAAGTATTAGGGAAGTAAGCGTAAATGGGATGATCCCAGGAGTAGGAGAGTCCACAGCCTTCCCAGCACCAATGCATCAGCTTCACAGTTGCCACTCCTGGGAAATTTTTTTTTACTTTCAAGTTTTTTTTGTTGTCTTCTCAGATACTAATAAAAGAACAGACATTTAACCAAAGAAGACATACACCTGGCCAATGAACACAAAAATGTTCAATGTCATGAATCATTAGGGAAATGCAATCAAACCATAGTGAGATACATCTCCACACTTTTTTTTTTTTTTTTTTTTTTTTTGCTGTACGCAGGCTTCTCACTGTTGTGGCCTCTCCCGTTGTGGAGCACAGGCTCCGGATGTGCAGCCTCAGCGGCCATGGCTCACGGGCCCAGCCGCTCCACGGCATGTGGGATCTTCCCAGACCGGGGCACGAATCTGTGTCCCCTGCATTGGCAGGCGGACTCTCAACCACTGCGCCACCAGGGAAGCCCCATCTCTACACTTTTAAAACAGGTAATATTCAAAGTACTGATCATACCAACCAAGAACCGGTGAGGAATACAGGGGGACTGGACCGTCCCCATACTTTTGATGGGAATACAAATGGGTACAGTCATTCATTTAGAACAAGAAACCATATGTTCGTATAAAGAATGTTATGTACATGTTCATAATAAACTTATCTGTGATAGCCAAACTGGAAACAAACAGGAAATTCTTTTTTCATGATTTAGAATGGAGACTTTGGGGACAGACAGAATAGTGATCCGAACCCATCTCTGTCGATCACTAGCTGTGTGACCTTGGCAAAGTCACTGAGCCCTGCTAGACTTCAGTTTTAACCTGGCACTGAGCATAATACATAAGCCACATTGGATCGCTTTGAGGGGGTGCATGGATAACATATGTAACATGCTTAGGACGTGGTACATGGCCACTGCCATTATGTCTCCCCACCCTGCTTTCTTCTGTTCAGTCCCCAATAGACATAGGAGGGCAGCTGGCCATTGACTATCTATCTATTCATTCATCCCAGGCATAATGATGGCTCTGAGGGTGCCTCAGTTTTCTCTGCAAAGGGACAATTCCAGTTCTCCCAAAGCTGCCTTCTTTCCTCTTGCCTCCCTGTCTTTCTTAGGAAGCTTAGCAGAGCCGCCTCACACTCACAACTCGCTATTCCCTTCCTTGGCTCTACAAACATGGCATCCAGCATTCCTAGAGATGAGATGTGGACTGAAGTTGCCATGGTAACAGGAGTTCCTCTAAAAGCAAAGGCTCCTGTGGACCTGGCCCCAAGGCTTGCTCAGGTTCCCATGCCAGACTCTACCTTCTTTGCAGCAACCAGATGGTAAGATGGGATACCATCAAGCATAGAGAATCATGAGCAACTCATGATTGAGTTGCTCCAAGTGAGCTCAGCAGGCCAGAGACACTGGCCTTTTACAAGCCCCATCTTCTTGATCTCCCGTAAGGATTCAGACCATTGCATGCAGGAGATGGACATCCAGGTTCCTCCTCTAGAATTCCGATTCAGTAGGTCTTGGATGGGGCCCTAGCATGTGGATTGCGTAAAACCGTCTACCAGGTCTTGGGCAGCAGAAAGAGCATGGGATTGGAACTGAACAAGCCTGGGTCTGAAAACCAGCTTCTTCCTTACTATGGAAACCTTGGGCAAATCTCTTCATATGCCCAACTTGTCTCCCTCACCTCACAGGTATAAAAACCTCACAGGACTGAAACAAGATCACACAAAAATCCAATACCTGGCCCCAGTAAATAGCGAAGAAGATCCTGCAGAATCAACAAGGACAAATGTATATATGTGATAGATGTGTGTGTGCATATGAGTAATAGGCAGTAAAAGATTATAAACAAGATACACAGGATGATCATATTCTTGTAAATACAATGCATAGAAAAATGGCCAAAGAGACCTCATAAAGTTGAGGATGCTGATATCTTGACTCCAAAATGATACTTTTCTATATATAGCTTAGAAAAATATTTGCTGGCAAGTTCACATGCAGACATATACAGGGATTGTCACTGCAGCACTGTATGTAATCAAAGAAAATTAGAAGTAATCTAACAGTTCATCATCAGGAAATAATTAATGATACTGTGTTATATTTATAGACTGAATTATTTTGTTAAAAGAATGAACTAGATCTATATCTATCCAGTTGGATAGATCTTTGAAACATATTGAGCAAGTAAAGTAAGCTGTAGAACAATACATCCAATATGATACCATTTATAGAAAATATGGCACATGTACTATCTATTGGGTATTGATATATATTTATGTAATAAAAGTATAAAAACATGGAAAAGAAAGGTACACACACCACACCTTGGAGCGTGAGTGCTCTGGGGAGGGAGGGATAAGGAAATATTTCAGCAGCATCTGTATGGTTTTCTTCCTTATTAAAATAGATCTGAGCAAATATGCAAAAATGTAAACATTTCTTAAATCTGAGTGGTGGGGATGCCTAGGAGTTGTTGAAACACTCTCTGTACTTCTGTGTGTTTTTCAATATTTCTCTCTAACAAAATGCCTGGAAGATTCTATAACAGGGTGGTAACAATAGTTACCATTACAGGTAAATTTCTTTCTTTGTTTTCCTGTAGTTGCTAAATTCTGTACTATTTACATTATATATAATTTTAGTGTTGAAAATGAAAACAACAGTTTTTTTAAATGACAACATATGTGAAAAAGCCTTTGTAAATTGCTTGAATCATACCAATGCTCCCTGCCAATGAGTCTTGTATGCTTACATGGGTTTTTAATAGTTTTAAATTATTTCATCCCCATCATGATGCTCAGAGGAAGGTATTATTATCCCCATTTTAAAAATGGGGAAATATAGGGTCCAAGAGGTGTGGAGGAACTTTCCAGAACAACAGGGCTCATAAGAGGCAAAGCAGGGGAACTTCTCTGGTGGTTCAGTAGTGAGAATCTGTCTTGCAATGCAGGGGACGCAGGTTCAATTGCTGGTCGGAGAACTAAGATCCCATATGCCACGGGACAACGAAGCTTGTGCGTCACAACTAGAGACCCCGAGTGCCACAACTACAGAGCCCATGTGCTCTGGAACCCACTCGCCACAACTAGAAAGAAGCCTTTGCGCCACAACTAGAGAGAAGCCCACGCGTCGCAACGAAAGATCCCGCATGCCACAACTAAGACCAGATGCAGCCAATAAATAAATAAAGGCAAAGAAGGATTTGAACCCAGACAAAGGGTTTCCTGGGCTGCCTTGATTACACCTGTTCAGGAAGTTACTGCAAGAGAGGTGACCTTTGGGCCAGGGCTTGGGGTCTAGGAACATTTCATTGGGGCAGAGGGAGCAGATCCATATTTATTGAACAGAGAGTTTTATAGACGTCATTCAGAAGCATCATGATGACCCTGTGAGGAAGTGCTATTATGAAACCCATTTAACTGACAAAGAGGCTCAGAGAAATTGTTACTACTCCAAGGTCACAGAGCTTGGTGGTGAAAGAGCCAGAATTCAAATCCAAGCCTGTTCCCCAGATTCACTCTTTCCACTGTGTCGGGCAGCTTCCACAAGTGAGAGAAGGCAGAGGGGCATTTTGGGTAGTGGGTACAGCACATGCAAAGGCCTGGAGGCAGGACAGGGCCTGCTGTGTTAAGCTAGAAACTCAAGTCTGTGAAATTCAAGAATAAAATCCCCCAGAGTTTGGCCTCTGTACGAAGGGCAGGGCTGGGTTTCTGGGTTTCAGTGGAAGCTGAAATTCTGCTGGGCCATGCAGGATTTTCCAGGGGGCCCGTCCCCACCCACTGGCTCTCAGGAGTGACTCTGGTTCGAAGTCTCTGATAGCTGCTGGAGCAGCAGTTTCTGGGTGAATGAACTTGAGTGTGGGCAAGGGGTGAAAATCCCCCAGCTCTCAGGGGTGATGTTGACACCTTCCTGAGGTGGCCGAAAGCCCCCTTAAGAGAAGGACCCCCTTAATATCAGGCATCTAGCAGCTGTTGGAAGTCATCATCATCATCCCTCCTGGGAAGGAAACACAGCCCTTCCCAAGCAGGCTGGGACCAGAATGACTCCTGGGACGTAGGGACCAACCCTGGCTCAGCTGCCGTGCCCATCAGCTCCAAGGGGCCCCTCCCCTCTCACCACCCACCTCCTCTCTCTAAACAAATCCAGGCCCAAATCCAGATTCAAAGGGGAAACTGGGGAGGCATGGGGGATGTTCAGCCTGAATCTCCACGGCCACCTTGTGTCCTTAGCAGCTGAAGGCCGGCAGCAGCCAACGGCCACAAGGTCAACCAGGTCCATGAATTCATGTTCAGGAAATAAATTTGGGTTCCCTGGGAGGAGGTAGCATGTGTGTGTCCCTGCTTTACATACAGCACGCACTCTCCTATGACTCTCCGTTGGGCCCACTGAAGTCTCAGTTTTCCAGGTAAGAAACCTGAGCGAATTGCCCGAGGCCACAGTTACTAAGATGCGGAACCAGAATTCAACTTCTGGTCTCTCTAAATTCAAGCCCTCTTCTTAGCTCTCTGGTGATACGGTCACCCCACACTCCCCTCCATAAGTCACGTCTAGGGCACTTCTGAAGTGACTCAAAATCTTTCACGTTTCTGCCTATCTTAGCCCTTAGGCAGGGAGGTGCCATTCCTTCCTTCATTCATTTGTTCCTCATTCTTGGCCAGACTCTGGGCCAGGCCCCAAGCCATGGTAGAGGACGAAGATATACTCAGAGTTGATTATGACAAGGTAGAAGTGCTATCCCAGGGGTCAGAATAAAGTGCTCTGGGAAGAGTAGAGGTGAGAGGGAATCATTCTGACAATTGGGAGGGGCCTTAGAGGATGAGTAGGAGTTCTCAAGGATGAGAACATGATGGAGAACAGGAAATATCCGAGCCTTTGCCAAACAACCTGGGAGATCTAACTTGTACCTTTCCAGGGGGTGAGCGGGCTCCGAGGAGAGGTCATGTGGGGCAGTGACCTACCACCCTCCATGCCACCCTTTCTCCCCACCAGTGGCCTGACACCACAGGGCTTCCCTCCTTCCTTGCAAAGGTGCTCGAGCTCTGACTTAAATGCTGGGAAGGCATTGTTGCTTTCTCAGTCCCTGAACCCCAGCAACAGGTAAGATCTCTGGTCAGTGTCTCCCCCTCCGGTGTCTAAGGAGGCCTTCACACTGGGGCAAGGAGAGAGCCAACTGAATGTTTGGTCAATGCCAAAGTATGATGGACCCTTGGGAAGCTTTGCAGAGGTTTGAGGTGGGCATTCTAGCTCTGGCAACCAGCACCCACTGCTTTGGGGTGAGGGTCTGGCTCAGCCAACAGACCTTCCACCTACTCCCTCCCTGCCGCATCCTGCCCTCCCAATCCACCCCTCTGGCTGGTGACTCTGCTTCTAAACTCCAGAGTCCTGGGGAGCAGAGAAGTCAAGAAGCCAGCCACCTCCATAGGGTTGGGGGCAGCACGGCAGAGCTGGAAGCAGGTGGGCTTTGGAGTCAGACAGATGTGAGTTTGAATCCCATCTCTTCCTCTTAATACCAGGATCTGGATTTCTTTTCTTTTTAAAAAAATTTTTATTGGCATATAGTTGATTTACAATGTTGTGTTAGTTTAAGGTGTACAGCAAAGTGAATCAGTTTTACATATACATATATGCACTCTTTTTCCTAAACTCTAGTATCATCAGTGACCTTTGTCCACGTAAGCGGTGATGTTCATAGCCACCTCCTGGGGCTATTGGGAGATTAAAAGAGAAAATGATCGTCATGGGGCCTGACTCTTAATAGCTATTTGGCAACACGCTTGCACAATCTTTAATGCAATTCTGAAGCCCCAGATACCCCTGGATTTTTCATAACTCTGTGGGTGGCCTTCCTGACCTGAAATGATGCCGGCTTGTCCGTGGTCTTTATTTATTCTACATGGTGTGAAAAATCATATATTTTGTTGCAGAAATGTTAAGGTATTTGGTTACAGGGGCTGCTCAGGCCCCTGCTGAGACATTACATAACATAAACATGTCACCTCTCTAAAATCCTAACATTCTAGATTCTGATTTGAACCTGGCCCCAGAGATTCCAGAAAGAGACTCAGGGCCTGAAATGGTTTCCTGTCTTTCCCTTGAAGGAGCAGCTGTGTGGATGAGTTCTTGAAATTTAAGGCCAGAAATGATGACCTAACTTCCCCCTTTATCTTCTCCTTTCCTCACCTTCCCCAGTGGAAACCCTCCTCAGAAAAGAATCTTCTTCCATTAACCAGTGAGGAAAAGGCAAGCAATAGAATAATGGGCAAAAGGCAGGAAGAGGCCCTTCACAGAAGAAGAAACACACAGAGCCCTTGAACATATGAAAAACACCCAGCCACACAGCCGCAGAGGAAAGCAACGTCAGGCCACAGGGAGAGACTCTTGCACAGGCACTAGATTGTCGACAATTAAGAAGGGTGGTAATATGGAGAGTTGGTGAGAATGGGGAACAGTAGGGACTCTGTACATTGCTGGGGGGGGTGCGTGGAACAAAGCCGTCACAACCACTCTAGAAAGCATTTCCATAGTCGTGACCCAGAAATTCCACTCCTGAGTCATGTGCACACACACACACACACACGCGCGTGCACTACTATGGGCTGAATCGTGTCCCAGCAAAACAGATATGTTGGAGTCCATACCTCCCAGCACCTCAGAATGCAACCTTGTTTGGAGATCAGGTCTTCCCAGAGTTAAAATAAGGTCACTAGTGTGGGCTCTAATCCAGTATGACTGGTGTCCTCATAAAAAGGGGAAATTTGGAGGCAGACGTATGCACATAGGAGGGCAGAGATGGGGATTTGTTTCTAGAAGCCAAGAAATGCCAAAGATTGTCAGCAAACCACCAGAAGCTAGGAGAGAGGCGTGGAACAGATTCTCCCTCACAGCCTCAGAAGGAACCCACCCTGCTGACACCTTGATCTTGAACTTTCAGCCTCCAGAATTGTGAGACAATACATTTCTGTTGTTCATGCACCCCTTTGTAGTACTTTGCAGCCCTAGGAAACTAAGTCACACACGTACCTGCAACAAAGGTCACCTCTGGGAGGCAAAAGCTGGCAAGAGCCCACAGCTGCTTCTAGGGAGTCTTGGGAGAGAGGAGGAGGGGAACCCGCAGGACGGATCGATGTGCTGGCCTTCACTTCCAGATCGCCAGAGTCAAAAAATCCACAAGTGCTTTGTGGGACTGAGTTTCATGGCTACATGGACACGTGGCTGGAACTGAGCCAGCCCCCACAGATGCAGGTGATGAAAAATGGTCTCTAAAGATCTTCACGGGGGGGCTCTAGAGTCTATCTAGAGAGCGAGAATTGGGGAGTTGACGTTCCGGTTGTACCCATTTCCCCTCAGAGAGGTTTGGAAACTTGCCCAAAGTCACAGAGAAGGTGGTGCGGCCTGGGATCCCATGCTGGTCTCCGAGACCCCAGAATCCACGTTCTCACAGCCGTTCTGACAAATATTCATCATAACCAACACAGTGCCCTTCAGCACACCCACCTCTGCGCTGATGCGACTAAACGCCCACGACGCTACAGAGACCTACACACTCCCTCCCTCAGGAACGAAAGGCCTCACTGTGTGCGCGTGCTGGGTGAGATCTCTTTTAATGTGGCTGTTATAACATTCTTACAGTAAGGATGACTAATGTTTACATCGTGTCTGAATTTTCAGCTGGAACCAGGTGGGAGTGACAAGGAGAGATGGTAGAATTGAGACCAGCCATTGCTATGACCTTGGGTGAGTCCCTGTCCCCTCTGCCCTCCTCCGACAGCCCCTGATGTGAGGTTGCCAAGAAGACCTTGCTTCCCTCCCTCACAACACAGCCCCGCTCTCCCCACTGCCCCCCCCAAACTGCTCTTTCCACCAGTTAACGCAGTATATCCCACACCAGACCAATTTAAGATCCAAGATTAAATAGTATTGAATCACACAGTAAGCAGATGATTCCTTTTCCAATTCTTCAGTCCTGGGGATTACAAGCCTTTAACAAAGGGAGAGCTGACTTGGGTTTGGCTGTCAGGCTAATGAATGACGCAGTTGTTCTGAGTGTCTTATCTGTTTATATAGATATATTCAATTTATTGAAGCAACACTGGTCTGAGATATATGAAACCTAGAAGATGTCTAGGTTTAAATAAACTTACTTAGGCTTACATACAAAGTTGATTTTATAAAAAAATATTTGTTAAATAATTGTATATACATAAGGGCAAATCAAATCACATCCTTTTATACTTAAAACTCTCTGATGATTTCCCATTTCCTTTGGATTAATTCCAAGCCCGTACGTGATCTGTTTTCCCTGACACGTGTCAACCTCTCCATCTCCATCTCCTCCACTCTCCCCTTCCCTCTGTAATCTCCTCCAGCATGTGAAATTCACTCCTGCTTCAGGGCCTTTGCACCTGCCATGCCCTCTGCCTGGAATGTCCTGCTCCCTGATCTTGGCACACCCAGCTCATCCCATCAATCAGATCTCTGCTCACGTGTCATCAGAGGCCTTACCTGGATCCCCATTCCAGTCTCTCTGTCTTCCTTCCTTTGCTCTATATCCCTTGTTGCACATATTCCTCTCTGAAATGATACTATATTTTTTTGGTAGTCATTTTTTTAAATTAATTTTTATTGGAGGATAGTTGCTTTACAATGTTGTGTTAGTTCCTACTGTATGGCAAAATGAATCAGCTATGCATGTACATATTTCCCCTCTTTTTTGGATTTCCTTCCCATTTAGGTCACCAGAGTGCGTTAAGTAGAGTTCCCTGTGCTATACAGTAGGTTCTCATTAGTTATCTATTTTATACATAGTATCAATAGTGTATAGGTGTCAATCCCAATCTCCCAATTCCTCCCATTCCCCCCGGCCTTTCCCCCTTGGTATCCATACATTTGTCTTCTACGTCTGTGTCTCTATTTCTGCTTTGAAACGATACTATTTTTTAAACGTTTATTCATTTGTCTGTTTTCTCCACTAGAATATAAGCTCCTTGAATTCTGGGACTCTGTCTTACATTCTCAGTGGCTAAAAACAGTGCCCAGCACGTAATAGGAGCTCCACAAATGAATGGCAGGAAGCTGTGAAGGTGGAGGGAGGACGGGCCGGGGAGCAGGGAGGAGCCCCGCCAGGCTCCACAAGGAAGCAAGGCAAGATGGCGGCCGTCAGAGGCTCAGCCTGAGAGCTCACTCTTGGCCCTATCAGCACCAGCCTTCAAGACACTGAGCCAGCTGGTTCCCACTCACTGAGCCAGCAGAGAAAGCTGAGTCGGCCACTGTATCTGTAAAACAATGATGGCGTCACAACATCACCATCAAGAAACTATCATGATAATAACTGATTCAGGCCAGAATCAGCCATAATACTATGAGTGGGTAAAGGTTTGAAGGGAACCAAAAAATTTACGTATTCTCAAAGAATCTGCCCACAAGAGACATATTTATTACAAAGGAGAAGAGTGACTTTACCTAGCAGACGTCACCTTAGCCAAGCAATCAGAGTTAGACCGTGGGTAATGGGACAAGCTGATACCATGTCTGAGAAGGACACAACTTCACTTCTGTGATACTGCTGCTAGAAACAACCCAACTAATCATGAGGAATCATCAGACAAGCCCCGCTGAGGAACATTTTACAGAATAACTGGCCTGTACTCTTCAAAGTGATCAATATCTTGAAAGAAAAAAATCTGAGCAATTGGTCTAGATTAAAGGAAAATAAAGAGAATGAAATGCAACACATTCAATGGAATTTTCTTTTGCCTCTAAGGCAAATTGTTTTGGAACAATTGGCAAAATCTGAAAAAGTTCTACAGATTATTTTTGTAGCAATGTTCATCATCTGATTTTGATATGTGTACGGTGGTTACATAAGGGAATGACCTTATTTTTTTTTTAAGACATGTTGAAGTATTTAGGAGAAAGGGAAGTTACGTCTACAACCTACTCTGAAATGGTTCAAGAAAAATGTAATAGACAGAAAAATAGAGAAAATGATAAAAATATTACTAGTCTGGAATCTGAGTAAAGAGCATATGGAAAATCTTTGTATATTTTTGCAACTTCTCAGTAAGTCTAAAACTGTGCTGAAATAATTTTTTTTTAAATAAAACTAAACAAAACAGTCGGGGAGCCGTTGAGATGGTGGAGGCAAAGTGGCTGCAGGAAGCCAGCTCCTCGCCTCACAGAGCTGATATATCAGAGCCCAGGGTCAGCTGTGCTCACCTCAGACCCACGTCAGACCACAGCCCTCTCCTGCCGTCTCCACATCGAGGCGGGGGGCGCTGAGGACGCATCTGTGGGCACAGGCCAGCGCCACACCCTCTGGGTAATGTGGGGAAGGGGCCCCGGGCAGAGCCTGCAGACCCTTCTCACCCCTGCTCCTGACCTTGGGTGCCTCACTCCCCATTTTGCACCTCAGTTTCCTCCTCTGACAAATGGGTAGATGTCAATGACTGGCAGCCCTCTGGGGATGGAGTCTTCCAGCTCAGATACTGCTGCGGTATTTCTAGAACCTCATCTGGAGAGTGCAGCACATCTCTCCAAGGAGTTTGATTCATTTGGCAAGTGTGTTTACTTAGTTTAGCTGAAGGAAAGAGAGGAAGGTGGTCTCGCTGAGCAGAATGGGGAGCAGATGTCCTCCCTGTCCGGGACATGCTTCTCCACCTCTGCCCCCGCCCCAGCCCAGGTCCCAGGCACCCCTTCTGGAAAAGATGAACATCCTAGCAAACATTTTATTGAAGTGTAGAGAAAATCTTTCCCCAAGCGCCATTTAGGCAGAGGCAGCTGGCGGGGATGGGTTGGTTGGTGCCCAGAAAGTGACTCTGGTCCCAGTTCTGTTGGCAACTCGCTGTGTGGCTCCAGCTTTCCAAGCATCACTTTGTGCTTCTGCAAGATGGACAGAGCTGTGCTTGGCTTTGCACACGGCTGATGACACAGTGATTTCACCTCTGTGCTCTCCCTGGCTCGGGGCTCAGTAGGTGACTTCCAAACTGGAAGTGGGGCACACAGATGGGATCGCCAGGACACCTTGAGAAGCTCTCAGCTCTGAGGATCCCCCCTCACTCACACAGCCTGTGTCCCTGCACAGCCCTGGCCCCCAGCTCCGGGTGCAGACTCCCTGGGCTCTGCTGGCCCTGCCAGGAAAGCCCAGCCCAGCTCAGGGTCATGATAGAGCGGTCGGGGGTGTCCTGGAAACTTACAGGCTGGAACTTCTAATGTGCCCTGCCATCTTCTAACACTCAGTGGAGATCCGGGGGCAACCCCCTTGCAGGGGAAAGTAAGGGGGTCACTTTCCCATTATGGTACCCTAATCCAGCATCTCCCAAGGGCTCCGCAGCCGCCTCCTCAGCCCCTCAGCCCTGCCTCCCTGCCCAGCTTCTTGGAGGCTGTCTCAGCTGCCACTTTCAGGCAGAGGCAGCTGGGCCACAGGAGTCTACAAAATGGTGGGCGGAAACCCGGGCTTCCCTCCGCGAGCTCCTGCCCTGTCCCCAGGCCTGACAGTAGCTGTGGCCATGGGGCTCTTTGGCGCCCAAGAAGCCCCGTGTTTCCCCAAGTACTTCACAGCCATTGTCTCATGGAGCCTCATCCCAGCCCTGGGCTCTGGAGGTTGCCACTGACCCCACTTTATGGCTGGGGAAACTGAGGCTGAGTGGAAGCTTGGCCAGGAAGTGGCTTCTGACACATAAGTTCCTTCACGGGTTTTTTCACCCAAGTTCCATGACAGCCCAGCTGTTGGTAGCTGAGGTGAAAACTCCCCAGAGAATGGGGGACCTTTCCTATAAAAATCTTGAGGTGGCTGGAGTTCCAAACCCCGCCCATCTTCCAGGGCTGGGGAACAGTGGATTTGGAGTCATAAAGTCAAGTTAAAGATCTGGCGCCTATTAGTTAGCTGTGGGTCTTGTTAAAAACAAGACAACAGGGCTTCCCTGGTGGCGCAGTGGTTGAGAGTCCGCCTGCTGATGCAGGGGACACGGGTTTGTGCCCCGGTCCGGGAGGATCCCACATGCCGCGGAGCGGCTGGGCCCGTGAGCCATGGCCGCTGAGCCTGTGTGTCCGGAGCCTGTGCTCCACCACGGGAGAGGCCACAACGGTGAGAGGCCCGCGTACCGCAAAAAAAACCATAAAACAAAAAACAAGACAACAGGCCCCAAGTGGAGTTGTTTATGCTAAAGCCCCACATCACCAAGCCGAGACTTAATTATGGTTTCAGCTCTCCCAGAAATGGAATCTTAAACCAGTCAATCAGGAATCACCTGACCAGCACTAGTTAGGTCATCTGCCTGCTAGACCCCGCCATCCCCTAAAAGAAGGTAACTTTGAGATAACCAGCAAGGACAGCACAGGGAACTATACTCAATATTTTGTAACAACCTATAAGGGAAAAGAATCTGAAAAAAAATAAATATATATGTATGTATAACTAAATCACTCTGCTGTACACCTGAAACTAATTCAAGATTGTAAATCAACTATACTTCAATTAAAAAAAATAAAATTAAAATAACGATAAACGACAAAAACAAAGTAACTTTGCAGTAACCAGTCTGCTTTTGTGCCTAGTATAACTTTCTTGTTCCTACTCCCTTCTGCGTATAAAAGTCCCCTTTTATACCTGTCCTTTCTATCTGCTAGATCGTATGCCGCCTTTTTGAATCGATTTTTGCTCAGTTTAAGAATTTTAATATGCCTCAGTTTATCTTTTAACAGTCTATTTACTGTGCCATCCAGGAAAAGTCACTTCACCTCTCTGAGCCTCAGTTGCTTAATCAGTAAAATGGGGGCAATAACTCATACTTCACAGGGCTGTGATGAGGAGAAGACAGGTATATGAATTTACATCTGTTGGCCTGGCGAATGTAAATGTAAATGTACGGTTTGTGTGGGCCTTCTCTGGGCCGGTGTCTGTGCCTGGCATGCTCACTGCATCCTCATGGCACAGCAGTCTGGATGAGTCAGCAGAAAAAGAGCCTGGAGCCCAGCTCCTCTGGGAATTGGGGCCCTACCTACCCAATAGGCCTTAGACCATGCTCTCCAGATTCTGCTCAAATGGGCCCTTTTGCCTGAAATGCCTTTTTTTCCCCTTTAACTTTTTATTTTGAAATGATAGACTCACAAGAAGTTGCCAAAATAGCACAGAGAAGTCCCATGCACTCGTCTTCCAGCTTCCCCTGACAGTGACCTATTCCGTAACTACAGTAAATTACCAAAACCAGGAAGTTGATACTGGCACAACACGACTATCTCACGAGCCTTTGCATGAACACATTTAAAAAAATGTCTTCGTGCCTAGGATGTTTTTGCCATCTTTCTTTTGTATGCAAAAGCCTTCTTATCCCCCGTGTCCAGCCCCTCTGGGACAGTGATGTCCCCCTCTCTGGGAAGCTCAAGCTCTCCCTGTTCTGACTCCTGGCTCCCAGAAATAGTGCAGCCCAGTGATGGAGAACATGGGTGTTGGAGATCTACAGACATGGATTTAAACTCAGCATCAGACAGTAGCTTGGGCTAAAATACAGAACTTTCTGAGCCTCCATTTCCCCACCTGTAAAATGGAGACGAGTGCCCCAGTGTCAATGTAGGACAGGATAAGCATGGCTGGCGCTTGGAGAATGTAAGTCCCCTGCAGTGGATGGTGGTTATGGCTGTCATCGGATTGCACCTGTTGTCACATCTATCCCAGAATGACCCTTGTATGTTTTGCCACCTTCCTCAACATTTAATATGTTCAAGGTCAAACCTTCATATTCTCAGTGCCAGCCCCGGACCTGGCACATAGCAGGTGTTAAATAAATTGTGGGTAGATGGAGCCCCTGCCAGGCAATCTTTCCTTTGGCTCACTGTGTCTCTTCAGCTTCACTTCATTCATTCCTGGCCTGGGTGGGCAGGGTAAGTACACAGCAAACCCATGAAGGCTGGGCTTTGCTGAAAGAGGCAGCCCATTTGCTCCCATCCGATCCTGAGAAGTCTTCCATGGGGTCCCAGGACCCCAGAGGCCCCTTGGGGCTGTCCCTGGATGCAATGTTGAGGCTGCAAACCCGGGAGGGTACAACACCTTGGGGAGATGCCTCATCCTCAGAGGGAACCCCGAGGGCAGCCAGCCAGGAGACAGGCCGGGCCACTCTTTCCCGTCAGGACACCTCAGCTCAAGCGTTGGCACATCTTAGCTCCAGACTCTGGACAGGCCTCAGCCTTGCTAACCCCCGGTTTCCTCACCTACACCATGGAGTTGTCACTTGGGTAAATGAGTTTATTGTGCAAATGGCATCATGTTAACCCCTAAATCCTGTATTTACGTATAAGAGATCTTTGTCCTGTCTGGGTAACATTTATAAGCTCACATTTAGGTGGTCACTGACAGGGTATTAAATGCCACATGTCTGGCCAGAAATGAATAACATTGTTTCCATGATGTTTATTTTCACCATTGTTACCATTAGGTGATTTACAATGGCTTTATATTGAAGGCAGCAATATAAAGATTTTTCTAAAAATAAATGTCCTTTTACTTTAAAACATCCATTAAGAGTATCAAGCAAATTGTCAGGTAGGATGGCAGCCTTAGGAATCACCGGGAAGGGAAGGAATGAGGGCCCCCAGGAAATGCTGCTCCTCGGACACACCTCGCCCTGACCTGGCCGATGGGAGGCCAGTGCTGAGGGTGGGATGGATGGTCTGGAGGACACTGAGACTGGGGCAGGCAAGCGACCCAGGCATTCCAGCCCCACCAGCGTCTGTTCAGCGCAGGGCTGAGCATCTGGCATGGGATTTAGTTGTGATCCAGGCAGGGGGAGGGTGGGCCCCATGCCAGGGGGGTATTTTCCTCCAGGTCCCTGTCCCAAAGCCTCAGCTGGAGCCACCTGCTTACCCCTCCCTGTCCCAGGGGGACGGCTGATGCTTCAGCCTCAGAATCTGACAGCTGGGGGCCCAATTTAATTTTCGAGCATTCCTGTGAGAAATGAGGCTGGCTCGGAGCAGGCCTCAATAAATGCGAGCTGAACGAAGGAGGCTGTAGGCAGCGTTTCTCACTCATTCTAGATCCCTCTGGAATCATCTATGTTTGGCTAAATATGCCAGACCCAACGCCCTAGGAGCTGCCTTGTCTCACATTACCACCATGGTCACGGCCATGCTAACTGTCCCCACCAGTCATATGACCAGAGAGCCAGACTAAGCTAGGAGAAGTATGCAGATGTCTGTCATATGTTATTTATAGATCTATGAATTGGAGTCTTGCCAGGCAGGAAGAACATGGGGGGGAAAAAAGAATAGTAAACATTTGTTTAATTTAATCCAACCAAGTGGTAAAACTCCCTGGGCTGGGGGGAGACAGAGAGAACTAGGATTTTGAAACCTGGATTGTGGGTCGAGCAACCAGCCCAATCAGAGGTCATGGGCTATCCATCAGCAGCACAAGAGAATCATATCTTATATTTTGGCAAAACAACAAAAAAGCTATCCTCATCTCAGTCCACTGAGATGGAAACTCCAACCTGCTCGGGATAAGCCAAGTTACATGCAATGGTATGATTCTTTTCTCCTTGGTAAGTGATTTTTAAGCCCAGGAATATTAGAATTTAAAAAATAGAGGTGTGAAATAAACAAAAACCCATAGTATCTGTACCTTTCTGTTAAGTTTATGTTGGGTCAAGTTCTGTATGTTGGTGTATAAAATCCTGTATTTTAATGTTTAAGAACTTTTGGCCATAGAGTTTCTCATGTTTGTGACTGAGTAACTGACTTAAGTTGAAATCTGTAAACTTGATTAGACTACTTAAGAGAACTTAATATTCACTTTCTTAATAAGTTATTTTTTCAGATCTATAAGCATTCTTTTAAATCCTTGGGAAGGTTGTGTTTCTTAGAGGTATTTGAAGCATTTATAAGAAAATCAAATTCATTAAATTTATAAATGTAGTGTAGAGTATCTAAGGTGGTGCTAGCCAGTATAAATGTAAGGTGAGCTCCATATGTCATTTTAAATTTTCTAGGAGGCACATTTTTAAGAAGGAAAAAGGAATAGGTAAACTTAATTGTAACAGTAACACTTATTTAACCCAACATATCCAAAATATTATCATTTCAATGTAATCATATAAAAGTTACTAATGAGATATTTTACAATTCGTTTTTTGAACACATCTTTAAACTCTGCTGTGTATTTTATATTCCTAACACATCTCCATTCAGACGAACACATTCCAAATGGCACATTCTAATAGCAGCTAGATTAGACATCACAGACCTAAGGGAACTCAATTAGCTACATTTGTCAGTGGTATTTATTATTTAAGGAGGCTTACTCTGTTAACCTGACTTGCTGAAATATTAAACAAAGGCCCCTTGAGAGCCATTGTTAAAAACTACTGGACTTGCAAAAAATATGAGATCTGTGTATTGAATTTACAAGGTAAGGAAAAATAGATTTTTAAATGTGTTAATTTAAGAAACTATTTTTTAGGGGTTTCCCTGGTGGCGCAGTGGTTGAGAGTCTGCCTGCCGATGCAGGGGACACGGGTTCGTGCCCCAGGACGGGAAGATCCCACGTGCCGCGGAGCGGCCATGGCCGCTGAGCCTGCACGTCCGGAGCCTGTGCTCCGCAACGGGAGAGACCACAACAATGAGAGGCCCGCGTACCGCAAAAAAAAAAAAAGAAACTATTTTTTAAAGTAAAACCACAAATAGCCTTTTCAAGTGCACAACAGCAGCCCTTGAGGACCTCGCCAACCATGGTCCGGGTGGAATTTGAGTCACTGACCTCTGCTCAGCCCTGGTGGGCATGGCCGGGTCTTTTGTTCCTGCATCTAATGCAGAGTGTCAGATCTGACCAAGCTCTTAAGGCTCATCTGCCCAAAGAGCCCCATTCCACCCAAACTGAGGTCCAGAGCCGAGAAGCACCGTCACAAGGTGAATTAAAGGCAGGGTGGCAGCAATCGGCTGGTCTCCTGACTCCCCTCTCCTCCAACCTCCCCGGTCAGGGACTTCTAGTTCATTCTCTCCACCTCTCCATCACCACTTGGCTGATCTGAAAACTGAGGCAGAACTGGAGGATAAGTGGACAAAGAGGTCCTGGACCCAGGCCTCCATGGAGCACCAGCAGAGCATTCGGAAGCATGGCTCTCTAGGCCCTGGTCATTCATCAGCACAAACCAAGGCCTGCCGAGAAGCCGGCCCAGAATCCAGACCAGCCTGGCCAGAGAAACAGCTGTGTGAGGCCCAGGATGGAGCCTGGAGGTGGGACTGCAAAGGGAAGTAGGAAAGGGGAGGCCGGGTCTACCAGGACCCAGGAGGGCCAGACTCCACGTGCCTGTGGTCTGAGGGCACAGCCTGGTAACCCGCGCAGGCCACGTTCAGCCCTCGGGGTGATGCCCTGGAGCTCCCTTAGGGACCTCATTCTCCCAGCTCCCTTTCCTTCCCCCCTCTTCCCCGTTGTTTTTCTTTCCTTTTCTTTTCTCACGTTCCCTTCTGCCTGGAGTGCCCCTCCTGCCAGGCCCTATTTCCCAGCACTAGGACCTATACCACTGCGCACCCTCAGGAGGGTCGAAGGGAGCAGCGTTTAATGCCATTAAATCGTATAGCGAGGAGACTATTCCCGCCCAAAGGGCTTTCAGACTCCCTGAAAAGTCAAGAAGAAAATAACAATTTGGAGGCAGGATGTCTTTATCATCCCCTCATCTTCCCTTTAACAAAGAGGGCTGGCAAAGGCTTCAGGCTCAAGGGCTGTTACATTCTTTTAACTTTTCACTAACACATCAGAGGAACTGGTTTTCACTGCCATTTATTTATTTATTTATTTATTTTTTTGCGGTACGCAGGCCTCTCACTGCTGTGGCCTCTCCCTTTGTGGAGCACAGGCTCCGGACGCGCAGGCTCAGCGGCCATGGCTCACGGGCCCAGCCGCTCTGCGGCATGTGGGATCCTGCCAGACCGGGGCACGAACCCGTGTCACCTGCATCGGCAGGCGGACTCTCAACCACTGCGCCACCAGGGAAGCCCTCACCGCCATTTATTTTTATGCTTACCTTTACCTCTTATTTGTGGCAAATGATGTCAGTTTTCCATTTATAATTGCGACATAAAGTTTCCTTTCAAAACTGAACTTGTATTCGTAACAAGTGAGTCAACTGACTATAAGTACAGTTTTGAAAACACGAAGTAAGTAAATAACTATCCTGAGAGTGGAGTGGGCCGGGCAGGGACAAGGTGATGTGTGAGGAACTGGGCCCCAAGGGACCCTCCGCTTCATCTTCCTGGGCTCTGCCCAGCCCAGGTTCCCACCTCCCTCAGGCACTGTTCAAGGCCAGATCCCAGGGCCCAGGGGCCGGTCCGCAGACCTCTCAGACCCAGACTTAATTCTGAGCCGAGGCCAGCAGCTCATGGAGAACAGAGGATGGAGACGCAGAGCGACGGCCCCACTCTCGGACCATCTGTCTGTTCAGCTCGGGGGCAGAAAGTGGCCAAGCTCCAGGGGCTCCTGGTAGAGTGAGACAGGCAAAGCCTCTCTTCCGGGGCCCCTATGGGGCCGAAGGAGCACCTATTCCTGATCCCAGAGCTAAACGGCTTTCCTTGAACCAGTGTGAGCTCAGGAGGTTGGGAGCACGTGCCTCTAGATAGACAGAGGCAGGGAGAAGAGCCCCCCATGGCTCCCCGAATGCTCCAGCCTTCCTGATGGGGCCTTCCTGGGTCTCCCTAACACCACACTCAAAGCATTTAGCATCTCTGCTGCCAGGTGGACCCAGACCCCCAGGCCCAGGATTCTGTTTCAGTACCCACCTCCTTATCCCCCAGTAGGAGGGCCCAGAGCAACAGCATCTCCTGCTCAGCTTCTGCCACTTTGGACCCTGCACTCCACAGGGGCCAACAAGCATCCGATGAGCACAGCCCAGCGCCCAAAACTTCTTGCCACCCGATGCCTGGCCCAGGTTTCAAGGGTGTTTTGGCACCCAGGCGGAGCTCAAGATCAGGAAGGATCGGAGCCTCAAGAGCCTTTCTGTTCATTTGTGACCTAAACTACCCCCAGTGGAGCAACCAGCGGCCAGCTGTCCCCAGCTCTGCTTAGCTTCCCGAATTCTGTTTCAGGACAGCTCTGCTGTGAGCGGTACAAGCTTGGTGAACCCAGGGCCTCAGCTTTGGGGTTGAAAATACGATCGTCAGTGGTCCTAGTTCTCTGGAAGGCAAACGGTTCCTTCCTGAGAGTTGGCAAGAAATAGGGATGCAGGGGTTCCTGAGCCTGTGGGTGGGAGGTGTCTCCCTCCTCCGAGCCTGGGAGCCCGTTGGTAAGACACCCGACATGCGACCCACATTATCTGACCCTCAGGGTCCTCTTAGCACTGCCCAGGCACAGCCTCAGCCCCTCACGGGGGTCCCTGTACCCTCTCTGGGCCCCTAATGCTGTTGACACAGCTGGGACCATCCTGGTACCAGAGTATAGTCTTGGCTAAAAGGCTCCAGACAGGTGAGCGTGAGAAAACAAGCAGAAAAGGGGCCAGGAGGGCAGGTCCCAGGCGCTCCTACAGGAGCCACAGGAGGTGGGGAGAGGGCTACCTGAGAGAGCTGCCGTCAGCAATCCAGCAACCACGAAGAAGAGCATTATGTCTGGTGTCATCTCCGACCGCTATGCATGCCCGCCAGTGGGAAGCACCATCCTAGGGCCAGAAGGTGGGCAGGCTACCAAGTGCCCCTCGCAGCTGCTCTGCCCTTAGCTGCTCCCGTTTGTGTATCTCTCTCTGCAGGAGACAGCTCCCCTTTGCACGCATGCGGCCAAACCCAGCCTGTGAGTGTCTCTCACGCCTCTGTGCTCTACTTGTGGTTTTGGTCTCCAGGAAGCAAGGCTGGTAATATAGGTGAGAACCCAGCTGCCTCGACTGTGAGCCCCCCAAGCCTGGCTGAACCCCAAGGGTCGCAGAGTGAGACACACACACACAGACACACACAGGGGCCTCAAGGGTCTCCTAAGGAAGAGGGAAGCAGGGGGGGCATGCCTCATTTCTGGAGACCTGGTACATAGTAAGTAGAACGCTCCATCAGTACATATTAGAAGGGTGAATGAGTGACCCATTTCTGTCCTAGTCCATGGGATCTGGCTCTCATGGGATTGAATCCCAAGCTTTACCTTGTTCTCAGGTGCAAAGATGGCTGGGAAGAAGGAGGACGTGGCCTTGCACTTTCAAGAGGGAGCACCTCCACCTCCCCTCAGAGAATGGTAAAGCAGGAAGGGTCTGATAGATGGTTTCCCCACCCCCTCTGCAGGCTGGAACCATCCCCGGTGATGGCGCAGAAGGCTCCAGTCCCCGCTCCCCTGGGTCCTGGGTTGGAGGTTCATTGCTCTGTGGAAGCAGGCACGGGAGGCGGGCCCAGGAGCATAAGCAGGATTTCAACAGGCAGTGACGGGCAGACATCGCTGGGCCAGAAGCAGCAGGAGCAGCAAAGGGGCGGGGGCAGGCCGCCCAGGGCTGTTTGGGAAATGCTGAGCTGTTCAGTTGGGCTGCAGTGGACACTGGAAAGAGGCAGGGACCAAGGGTGGTTTTTTGTTGTTGTTGTTTTTTAATTTTACTTACTTATTTATTTATTTATTTATTTTTGGCTGTGTTGGGTCTTCGTTGCTGCACGCGGGCCTTCTCTAGTTGCGGCGAGCGGGGGCTACTCTTCGTTGCAGTGCGCGGGCTTCTCATTGCAGTGGCTTCTCTCATTGTGGAGCACGGGCTCTAGGCGCGCGGGCTTCAGTAGTTGCAGCACGCGGGCTCAGTAGTTGTGGCACACAAGCTTAGTTGCTCTGCGGCATGTGGGATCTTCCCGGACCAGGGCTCGAACCCGTGTCCCCTGCATTGGCAGGCGGATTCTCAACCATTGCGCCACCGGGGAAGCCCCAAGGGTGTTTAATTCACCACTGCGCTCCCTGTGGGGCCTACAGTTGATGCCGAACAAATGTTGTTGAGTGGACGAAGGAACAGGTCACTTAATTTGGTTGTCCAAACAGAACCCTTGAAGAAGTTGAGTCCAGAGGAGGTTGCTTCTGTCCTGACCCTTCCCCATCATGACCACATCTCAGACTCACCTGGCCTGGCTCGACACTTCCCTCATCCTTGCTTGTCTTCATCTCCCCGCCCTGTGGAATGGAGAGGGAGTATCTGAAGTTACAGGTTTTGGAGCCACAGGGAACTGGGCCCCCCCCACCCCTCCCTGTAGGGTGGATGGAGTTCTGGCACCAGCTGAGGCTGCCCTCTTGTGGAAAGTTCTGGTAGCACAGGCAGCAGGTGGATACCTCCCGCTTCCATTCTCAACTCCATTCAACCGACGCTTAGAGAGACCTCCTTCAGGAGGAAGAGAGGAAACCACAGCCCCACCCTCAAAGAACAGGTAGTTCACAAACACAGGTGACCAACCGCAGGCCAGGGTAGGATGGACACAGTGGGTGGTCTCCTGCTAATAAGCAGCATCCTGAGAGACACATGTTTGATCGCACAGGAAAGACGGCTAGACTTCCGTTTCTGGCAATACAGGAGATAGCAAGTGCTGGAAAGTTCTCCTGAAAGAAACCACTAAAAAAAAAAAAAAATCTGGATAAAAATATTTTAAAGCATCTTTAGAAATGCCTAGCAGAGGTGGCAAGAAATTAAGGATAATTATCAGAGGCCAGAAACAACAAAAAGCAAACATCCAAAGAGATCACTGAGAGCATAAGCACAGGTTGTTCTGTGGGACCTACTGACCCCACTTGGCCAAGAACTTCAGTTTAATGGGTCAAAACCTAGAGCTTGAGCAAAGTGAAAAGCAGAATCAGTAGCTCCCACTTAAAGCAAAATGATGAAAAATAACACCCACAGTGGATGACCTAGGAGAGGAAAACCTCTGGAAGGGAGCTGATGCAGAACTTGCTAAGCTCAGCCTTGATACTGAGTGAAAGAAAAAGGAACGTCACCCCTGAATTCTCCTAACCACCAGCCTGACCCCAAACGGGCCTGGAGGTGGAATTCACAGCACGTGTGTGGCAACAACACAACAAACAAACAAACAGAAAACAAAAACAACGGGAGAACTTAAAGAAAGTAGATATTTGTTCCCTAGGTACTCAGCAGAATCAAATAGGAAAATCCTTTCTGGAGTAACTCACCTTAAACTTAGGCCTCAAAGAACCCCCACAGAGGGCCTTCCCTGGTGGTGCAGTGGTTGAGAGTCCGCCTGCCAGTGCAGGGGACATGGGTTCGTGCCCCGGTCCACGAAGATCCCACATGACGCAGAGCAGCTGGGTCCATACCGCAAAAAAAAAAAAAAAAAAAGAACCCCCACAGAAAAGTTTCACAGGAACATGAGTTCATATGCCCAAAAAAAAGAAAAAAAATCATAAAATGCAAAACACAAGTGTATTAGTCAAGGTCCTCTAGAGAAACAGAACTAGTAGGATATATGTATATGATTTATTATAAGAAGTGGCTCACGTGATTATGGAGGCTAAGAAGTCCCAGGATCTCAGTTGGCAAGCTGGAGACTCAGGAATGCTGGGGATGTATTTCTAGTCTAAGTCTGAAGACCTAAGAACCAACAGAGCTGATGGTGTAAGTTACAGTCTGAGTCCATGGCCAAAGGCAGGATAAGATCAGTATGCCAGCTCAAAGACAGGCAGAGAGAGACAGTTCTCTTTTACTCAGTCCTTTTGTTCCATTCAGACCTTCAATGGACTGAATGAGGCCCATGCACACTGGGGAGGGCAATCTGCTTCACTCAGCCTACCAATTCAAGTGTGAATCTCATTCTGAAACATCCTCACAGACACACGCAGAATAATGTTTAACCAAATATCTGGGCATATGGCCCAGTCAAGTTGACACATAAAATTAACCATCACAACAAGTCATTTTAAGTGAGAATTACACATAGCAAAAAATAATAGACTCAAACCTTCATAAACTTTGGATATTGGAATTATGGTATACATAATATAAAATAAGGATGTTTCATATGCTTAAAGAAATAAAAGTTAGTTATCAGTGGTATATATATGGAATGAGATTATTTTATTCTTTTATTATCATTAATTTTTAAAACTCACCATGTCTGCTTTATTGCTAAGCACTTCAGACAGACATGGACTCTGCTTTACCACCGGGCCCCTCTGGACTGATGTTGATTTACACTCAGGTTCTCCAGTCAGGTCAATCGATGGTCTTGTAGGGAGAAGTAGATCTGGAGGTTTGGACTTTCCCAATGGAACTGGGGAGGAGGGGGAGAAACATGGGGAATGCTGAGGACCAAGGTGGAGCTCAGGCTGAGGCTGGACCCAGGGCTAAGCTGACCTGCTGGTTTGGGTCACCTCCTCAGCCCCACTCAGTGCCCAGTTCCTCCCCAGACCATGCTGCATGAAACCTGAAAGAAGGAACATTTCAACCTTGTACTTGATCCTAAAAAGAGGAATGAGACTATTTTAAATGACTAGGAAAATTTGAAAAAAAACAAGATAGTACTTCTATAAATGATGAATATAATCTTCAAAAAAAACTAGCAATCCAATGGACAGATTAAACAGCAGAATAACATAGCTACAGAGAAAACTCATGGGCTGGAAATATATCTGAAGAACTTATGGAAAATGCAACACAGAGAAACAAAGTGATGGAAAATGGGAAACAGAGCTTAAGAGATATAGAAGATGGAGCAAGGACTTGTAAAGGTCTAAATGGAAAATTTCCAGAATTGATGAAAGACAAAATCTTCAGATCCTGGAAGCTCCCCCAATCCATGTGTGATAAATAAAAAGAAATCTGCACCCAACACCTACAGTAGTGAAACTGCTAATCACTGGAGAGAAGACAAACTATAAAGCAGACAAAGAGCTAACTTCTTAATATCAATAATTGAAACCAGAGGACAGTGGAATAACATCTCAACGTGTAAAGAGAAAATAACTGTTAACCTTGAATATGTTTCAGATAGATTTTCAGATAAAAATTGAAAACATTTACAACAGACCCTCACATAAGGAAATTCTAAAAGATGTTCTTCAAGGACAAGGAAAATAATCCCAGAAGGAAAGTATAAGATTCAAGTAGGAATACTGACCATAGGAATATGTGAACATGGAGATAAATTAAATAAGTATCAGTGGTATAAAATAATTGTAAGGACAGTTCTTAGTAGGTCTGAGAACAGCTGGGAACAGGGGACCCCAGTGGCAGCAAAGGGGACCTTGGGCAAAGAATGAACCTCATGGTGTCTCATCCACTGAACTAGGGGACCCTGAAGGTCTAAGATTATGGGATTTTTTTTTTGTTTTTTTTTTGTTTTTTTTTTTTTGTGGCACGTGGGCCTCTCCCGCCGTGGAGCACAGGCTCCGGACACGCAGGCCCGGCGGCCATGGCTCACAGGCCCAGCCACTCCACGGCATGCGGGATCCTCCCGGACCAGGGCACGAACCCGCATCCCGTGCATCGGCAGGCGGACCCCCAACCACTGCGCCACCAGGGAAGCCCCCTAAGATTATGTTTTAAATAACCTCTGACAGGGACTTCCCTAGCGGTCCAGTGGTTAAGACTCTATGCTTCCACTGCAGGGGGCACGTGTTCAGTCTCTGGCTGGGAAATTAAGATCCCGCATGCTGCATGGTGTGGCAAAATAAAATAAAATAAAATGGCTAGGTGTCTATTTAAAAAATAAATAAATAAATAGCCTCTGACAGGAGCCACTAAAATATAAATAATAAATAAATAAATAAATAAATAAAATAATTGTAAGAATGTCTAATTTGTTGAGTTAGGAAAATAAAAAAGATAAAAACAAAGAACCAGGAAACAATAACAAAGGAATTGGTAAGGAGTGATCAGAGTTAAAAAAAAAAAAAAAAAGGTCTATTACTTGCAGGCACACAAATTTTTAAGTAGCTTTTAACTTTGTTAAATTAAATGTGCATGTTAAATGTGGGACAATTAGTGGGGAAAGCCTTCTATAAAACCAAGAAAGGAAAGGAAAAGAAATGAAATAAGAAAGGCAGGACAAACCGTAGGATGGGTAGGTTCATCAGGTAGAGACAGGTGTAGGGTGGCAGGAAGGGTGCTCCTGGCGGAGGGTACAGGGTAAGATGAGGGAGGACCACATGGTGGAAGCATCACTGGGAACTCATATGATTCACCTGAAGTAGCCTATGTTCCATGGACACAAAACTCTGAACAGGAAGCAGGCAGATGTACCCAGCTGGGTGCCCAAATCTATGTGCTCATTTTTAGAACTCTTGGAGCCAGGACTTTTTAAACTCAATTTGCAAGAACACCTTATTTTCCTGCATCATGTGGACAACCAGGCATTTTTCATCCATACTGAATCTCTCTCCTGACCTTGGCCCAGCAGAGAAGAACAAGCAACATTACTGAGGGAAATCTGACTCTGACCAGAAGGAAGGGAGGCCCTAGGGCTGCACCCCCTGCCATGTGACATAGGGGAAAGTTTAATGCCAACTGATACTTAGTGAGCACTTCCTATTGTACTAAACACTTGACATGGGATTCCCCCCTCAAGTCTCACAACAACCCAACTAAATAGGTACCAACCTTAACACATCGTTGCAGACAAGAAAACTGAAGTTAGAGAGGTAGTTTGCTCAAGTTCCCATACGTAAGAGTAGTAGGGCTGGGCTCTGAACTCAGGTCTGTCTGACCCAAGACCCTGCCTCTAACCACAGGCAATTCAGCCTTGCTGGGGGTGGTGGTGGGGGGAGTTGTCACTAGACAACAATAAAGACTTGGGCCGAAACATAGCACCTCTGCCAGGAAAGGCTCTGGCTCCGTGGGACTCTGAATTTTGGACCAGCCCTGCCCCCAGCCCAAGTCAAGCCTACTGCTGAGTCTCAAGTCCTGAGACTCCTGAGTCCTGACCACAATCTTCAAACCAGCCACAGCCAACCCTTGTCTTTCCTGAGGTCCAGAGTTCTCTACCACAGTCTAAATATTCAGCCCCTTAATGTACATGCCATTAGCCCTAATCACTTAGCCATTCATTCAAACAACTGTATCATGTGTTCTAGGTGCTGGGGACACACAGCTCTGAACAAAACAAACAGATGTTCCTGTTCTTATAAAGCTCACATTTTAGTGGGAGAATCTCATAATAAACAGTAGACATAATAAATACATAAATTATATGGAGAAAAGACACAGAGTTGAGTAAGGGAGTTTAGGAGTGCCAGGAAGAGGTTATAATTTTAAATAGGGTAATATCTTAGCCTGCCCCCACCCCCCCAAAATAGAGCCTTTGCTTGCAGGTAGGTTATTTGGGAATGGGATCCCAGGGAGCAGAGAGAGGAGCAAGAAGCAGTGAAATAGGAAAAGAAGGAAAGTCAGTAAAAGGATGCACCGTTGAGTGGGTCACACTATGTGCAGCTAGTGCTCCATCTCAGACTTATGAGATGGTCCTCAGAAATGTCCACCCCACATGTGGCCTACATTCCTGTCACCCACTGCAGCAGCACCGGTGTGGCCAAAGGAGAGACGCTGGAAACACCTGCAGGAAAAGACATCATGCCCCCTTGCTTGTTGGAGGTCTCCCTGTGTACACCTTCTCTGCTGGGCATTAACATAAGACATCAAGAACTGCATGCTTTATGCTCACTCCCACAGACAGGTCCCTATTCATCTACCCCAGTAACCTTATCTCTGATTTTCCAGTCATGCTCCTTCCAGGTTGCTGCCCAGGAGTCCATGTATATCCACACCTCCAGCCACTCTTCCTTCCATGGGCAGTGGATGACCAACTGTACTCTCATATCTCTGCCTGCTGGGAGCATTTCCCTTCATCATTATCCTTTAGGACCACCTCTAAGTGAGGTTTTTAAGGCAGCTTCTGTCCATTTCAAGTTAGTAACAACCATTGTGCTGTCCCATTTGTGAACCAGGCCTGAAGTTTGCCTCCAACGAGGGCAGGTCCCTTGAAGCCAGAGGTATGAGCTAAAAGAGAAACATGGAGACAACAGAGGTGGGGACCTTCTGTTCATGTAACTAACTTGCACCTTCTGGGCCTCTTTGGGCCTGAAGCTGTTGTACAGCGAATCACTGCTACCCTCTCCCTAGATCTTACAACCTGGTGTGTATGATAATGTCCAGATCATGACGGGCCCTCAGGTTGCCTGGTCACTGGTGACCCATCATCAGGCACAATCTCTACCAGGGCCCGGTAACATACCAGGAGATGGTTTTCAAATGACAAGTGCTTCTCTGTGGCAGGAGTCATGGCTTTGCTCCAGGACCCTAAAGGTTTGTGCTACAAATTCTCCTCCATTAGAGCCTTCCAGAGACTTCACACAGCATCCTTATCCACCTTGGTGTCTCTGGCATGATTAAACTGTATGGGTCTTAGGTACAGAATGGCACAATTGTTTGCCCACTGCCTGGACCTGCTACAAGAACATTCTCTTGCTCTGAGCCCCACTCAGAATGAGCAGCTCCCCAGGTCACGTGAGAAGTAGTCAGAACAGAATCCCCAAAGGCGATCTATGTTCCAAATTCCAAAGAGGTCCACCGTGTACTGTGCTGTTCTTAGTGGCAGGGTATGTAAGGTGCAAAGCTTGTTCTTTACCCTAGAGGCAATGCCCCAGCACGCCCCAAACCTTTGGATCTCCCAAATCTTCCTCAATTTGGCAGCCACCTAAATCTTTGTGTGGTTTATCTGCTATCGTTCAGCACAAATAGGGTAGCAGCTCTCAACCTCTTTTGGTTTCAAGATCTCTTGATGTTCTTAAAAACTATCAAGCACACCAAAGAACTTTTGTTTATGTGGATTATATCTGTCCATATTTACCATGTTAGAAATTAAACTGAGAGATTTAAAATAGTTATGTGATTTGCTCAAAAATAGCAACAATACTGAAAAAGAATACATATATGTATAACTAAATCACTTTGCTGTACACTTGAAACTAACACAACATTGTAAATTAACTATACCTCAATAAAAAGGTAAATAGGGCTTCCCTGGTGGCGCAGCGATTGAGAGTCTGCCTGCCGATGCAGGGGACGTGGGTCCGTGCCCCGGACCGGGAAGATCCCACATGCCGTGGAGCGGC
The DNA here is from genome assembly GCF_025265405.1 of Mesoplodon densirostris. Taxonomy (NCBI): domain Eukaryota; kingdom Metazoa; phylum Chordata; class Mammalia; order Artiodactyla; family Ziphiidae; genus Mesoplodon; species Mesoplodon densirostris. The sequence continues at coordinate 11,103,394 of NC_082667.1, forward strand.
TGGGCCCGTGAGCCATGGCTGCTGAGCCTGCGTGTCCGGAGCCTGTGCTCCTGCAACGGGAGAGGCCACAACAGTAAGAGGCCCGCGTACCACAAAAAAAAAAAAAAAAAACGTAAATAAATAGTAACCATAAACTCATTACATATCAACATAAGTAACACTTTTTAGGAAAACATTAATATATATTCCAAACCAAAAAAAAATTATTGGGGAGGGTAACATTGTATTGCATGTTTACCAATCTCTCTAGTGTCTGGTTTTATAGAAAACACTTGGATTCTCACATCTGCTTCTTCATTCAGTCTGCTGAGATATGTTGTTTTGGTTAAAGTGTATGGAAAAAATGTGGCCTCATGATATGTAGTTGGAAAAAGAAGGAGTATTTTAATTGTCTTTTAGGTAATTTTAGATAGTCTTCTCTGACACTACTACAAAACTTAAGTGATAATTTCTAAAGGTTAGCTGCAATATGGAATCTGAAATCATATCAATGAACTTTAATACACTATTAAATTAAAATCCATTGGTCTGTCTTGCACTTGAATGGAACTTTTATCCATGCGTGATTTTGAAATAACACGCATCAGTCATTCTGGAACATACTGGTTCACAGAGTTATGTAGATCTTCCAAAGGTTGACATATTTCGTTATACAATGTAAAAAAAAATCACATTCATTAATATCATCTCTGATCCCATCAGGAAACTTTAAGTATTGGGAGGATGTCAAGATCATGGTGGCTACTACAAGTTTTCTAAAATTCCAATTTTCACTTAAAAGCTCCAGTTTCATCATTGGCAACAAATACTGTCAGTTGATTTCTCTGAAGTGACAAGCTCACTTCACTGATTTTCAAAAAATTGTCTGCCAGTCCTTAAGTCTGAATTACCATAGTTTCAAGTAAATATGGAGTTCCATGAAAAAAAAACACCTAGTTCAGCTGGCAAAGCAAACTAGCACAATTGCTCTTCCCAGAGGCAACCACTATACTGCAATATTCAGCAGAAATGTTTTATACATTATTATGATATTATACCGCTCATTTTGTCATGTAGAATATTAAAAATTGTGTACATTAGAAATGTGATTTAATCATATTAATCATTTTAATTGCTTCCTTAAGGACATGCTTAAGTAAAGTTAGCAAATTTTTTTTTTTACTCTGGGTGCATGGGGGTGAAGAATTCAATGACTACTAGTAAACTTTAATGCCCCCCCTCTGATTCATGCGAAGACATCGGCAGTTTTATCCATCACTGCTTTTGTACCAGGCAAATTACGTCAGTAAAAAGGTAAATTATGTCTTCATACTTTAAATTTTTAATTTAATTTTTATTTTATATTAGAGTATAGTTGATTTACAATGTTGTACTAGTTTAAGGTGTATAGCAAAGAGATTCAGTTATACATATACATATATCCACACTTTTTCAGATTCTTTTCCCATATAAGTTATTACAGAATATTGAGTAGAGTTCCCTGTGCTATACAGTAGGTCCTTGTTGGTTATCTCAAAATTACTTTCTTTATGGAAATAGTTTTGACCTCACAGATTCCTGAAAGGGTCTCAGGGACCCATTAGGGTTCCATGGACCTCACTTTGAGAACTGCTGGTTCAGTGGGAAGGGCTATGGTACTTAGAGCTGAAACCCAGCATCTTGAATATCCTGGTTCTTCTCCCAAGCATTGCCGGTGACATGTAAGCCCTCTCAGAGGAGCAGCCTTGTGGAGATTTGACAATGGAGACATGCTGCCCAGGTGTCTTTCCTCTCCCACGGGCAGGATTTCGAGTCCACTCCCCCTCCTGATCACTCCCCACTGAAATTTTAATGTGGTACCTGCTGAACCCAACACTCCATATTGGGTCTGATCAGCCTGGAGTTGAGCAGAATGATACCCCTGATACCAGATTTGACCTTTGTGAACAATCAAAGCCTTAGAAGCACAGTAGAGGAACTCTGAAAATTAAGAAAAGAAAAATATCACTATAATCTCATCACCTTGACAACCACTGTTAGGTTGTAGCCAAGGGTGACCTCAAACAATGTTGATTCATCCTGAATTTACCATTGATGAAAATCCCTAAGGCTTTTTTTTTCCTACTAGTGCTAAGCCACGTCATCCTGGCCCTTTCTAGCTGGATCTGGGGTCCCAAGAAGAGAGCCTGACATTCAAATCTGTATACTTCATCCATATAGAGCTGCCCTTTAGACATCTTTTGGTGTCTGGAGCCCACTGGCTAAAGTTTTTACAGCTCTGTGTGACCTGCAGATGGGGTCCCCATCATCCATGTCAACGGCCTCTTTCATAAATTCTCCTATGGAAATGTGAATCTTGGATTATAACGTTTAACGGTGAAACCACACTCACTGATGATATATCTCTTCTAGACATATTTCCTGTGGCTGATGTCATAAATTACCAAGGATTTGGCGACTTAAACTATAGAAATTTATTTTCTCACAGTTCTGGAGGCCAGAAATCTGACATCGAGGTGTTGGCAGGGCTGCAGAGGCTTTTTGGGAGAATCTGTCCCTTGCCTTTTCCACCTTCTTGTGACAACAGGAGTTCCTTGGCATTTCTTGCTTGTTGCAGCATCACTCCAATCTCTGCCTCTGTCTTTTCAGTGCCTTCTCCTCTGTATGGGTCTGTCTAATCTCCCTCTGCCTTTCTGCCTTTCTCTCTCTCTTTTTTTTAAAAAATTTATTTATTTACTTATTTATATTTTTGGCTGCTTTGGGTCTTTGTTGCTGCGCACAGGCTTTTCTCTAGTTGCGGCGAGCGGGGGCTACTCTTTGTTGCAGTGGGCAGGCTTCTCATTGGGTGGCTTCTCTTGTTGCAGAGCACGGGCTCCAGGTGCCTGGGCTTCAGGAGTTGTGGCACTCGGGCTCAGTAGTTGTGGTGCATGGGTTTAGTCACTCCGCGGCATGTAGGGTCTTCCCGGACCAGGGCTCGATCCCGTGTCCCCTGCATTGGCAGGTGGATTCTTAACCACTGCTCCACCAGGGAAGCCCTCTCTCCCTTTTTAAATTGACCCTCTTCACCCATTTCCCCACTCCCCATCCCCTGCCTCTGACAACCACCAGTCTAGTCTCGGTTTCTATGAATTCATTTTTTTTAGATTCCACATATGTGTGAAATCATACAGTATTTGCCTTTCTCTGTCTGACTTATTTCACTTAGCATAATGCCCTCAAGTTCCATCCATGTTGCTGCAAATGGCAGCATTTCCTTCTTTTTTATGGCTGACTAATACTCCACTGTGTATATATACCACATTTTCTTTATCCATTCACCCATCAGTGAACATTTAAGTTGCTTCCATGTCTCAAATAATGTTGCAGTGAACATGGGGGTGCAGATGTCTCTTCAAGATACTTATTGCATTTCCTTCAGATAGACATCCAGAAGTAGAATTGCTGGATCATCTGCTAGTTCTATTTTTTACTTTTCTGAGAATCCTCCATACTGGCTGTACCAATTTACATTCCCAACAAGAGTGTGTGAGGGTTACCTTTCTCCACAGCATCACCAATACTTGTTATCTCTTGTCTTTGCCTTTCTCTTATAAAGATACTTGTGACGGCATTTAGGACCCAAAAAGATAATCCAGGATAAGCTCCTCCTCTGAAGATTTTTAACTTAATCATACCCTTTGCCCTATCGGATAATATTCACAGGTTCCAGGGATTAGGATGTGGACATATCTTTTGGGGGGCCACCATTCAGCCCATGATACCCTCTCACAGCAGACATTTATTTATGGCCATAGTTCTCAACCAGGGATGATTTTACCGCCCGGGGACATTTTGCTAGTGTCTGGAGACATTTTTGTTGTCACACGGAGGTGGAGAGATGCAGCTAGCATTTTGTTAATAGAAGCCAAGGATACTGCTAAATACCCTACAATGCACAGGACTGCCCTATAGCAAAGAATTAACCGGTCTGAAGTGTCAGTAGTGTTGAGGTGGAGAAATTCTGATTTATAATAGATGATTATTATTATATATATTATACTCTCTCTAAGAAACCTCCATGGTCATCTCCATCTCTTTATCCAACTTTCCCATTATAGTCTTTATTATATGTGACACTAAATACATCTTATTCTCTTTTCTTTTATTCTCTTCTCTTCTATTCATTTGTTTATCTCCCCCAACATGTCAACTCAATGAAGACAAAGATTTGTGTTCGTTTTGTTCACTGTTATGTCCTCAGCCCCTTGAACAGCACTCAGCACATAGTAAGCAATCTCAAAACATGCATTAATTAATTTATTAATTAAATAAAGCGCAGGTATTTCCTTTACCGTACACCAGCCACAGTGCTGGGTTATCTCATTTGGATGCTCACAAAAAACCCCGTAAGATAAGGAGTATTATTCTCCCCCATTTTTCAGATAAAGAAACTGAAGAGGTTAAGTAGCTTACTGAAGATCGCACAGCTCTTAAGAGGTCAAGACAGAGCCTTTTCTCAGGTGTCCAACCCCAGGGTATATTCCCTTGTGGAGGCAGAGTGCCAGGCTCTAGGACACAGAGATGAAGAAGACACAATCCCTGTCCCCAGAAGTCTCTAGTCCAGTGGGAGAAACAGACAAGTAAGCAGACAACTATGACATGAGTTATGCAGGGGGCTCTGAGGACTAACACAACCTTGGGAAATCAGGGGAGACTTCTCGGAAGAGGTGACATCTCAGTCAAGTCCTGAGGGACCAGGATTCATTAGTCATGGGAAGTTCTAGGCTGGGGAGGCTGGGGCAGCATGTGCCAATTTCTAGATGAGATACAGGACTAGAAGCTGAAGGCAGAGTGGGGGCAGGGGCTGTGGAGAGGGAGCTGCGAGGGATGAGACTCAGGAGTTGGCAAGGGGTGGGAGGAGCCCTTGCAGGGTTTCGAGCACACTAACTGCAATGCTGACCATGAGCTAGAAGGCATCGCTGCAGTGGTCCAGGCACAGAAGGACGCAGCCTGAATGGGCCAAGTGCCACGGGACAGAGAGAGGTGGGTGGAGATGAGACAGGGTTGTCTGGCAAAATCACTGGGACTTGGGGGCAGGACCCTTGGAAATTCTGAAAGAGGAGCAGGCTTGCTGGCCCATCAGTTTTGTAAAAGGTTGAGAATGGACATTTAGTAAAAGGAAATAATACGTAACAACTTGTCATCTGCCATGTGTTGCCGCCCCACCCAAACCCCAATCCATGGATGTTCACACTCATGGGTGCTAAGGGGACAGGAAGACAATGCGAGGACGCATCCCCTACTGCCATCTGCCCCCTGGGGGCCACGGCCTTCCACAGGCCAGTCCGCAACCATGTCAGACCTTCAGCCCTGGGAATGTCTTGCTTTCATTCATCGCCTTGGAAAGGCGTCCACTCTGTTCCATTCCTTTAAAGGCCCCTGGCTCTCCTGATGGTCATGGGAATGGAATAAACCAGCAGTTTTCAACCTTGTCCTACAACAACCCAACTAGGAACTAGGGTCTTCCGTGTGCTGCTACCCACCTCGTGGAGAATGTGAGTCCTACACAGACATGTCAGCTGCAGGTTACATGCCATTCCTGGTGCGCCTGCTACACCCCAGGATGTGTTGGGATTGGCCACCCCTGGCATAGGAAGCTGCCTTGGGTGGACACCTGCACAGCTGTCCAGGAACTGCCCCGGGCTGTCGCTGTCCTTCCTTCTCATCCGCCCCTCCTCATTCCACCGCTGCTATGCTTTCATCCAGCTCTGTTTTTGATTCCTACCTATCCTCTAACCCAGGATCCCCTACAGGTACAGGGACTAGGTTGGCCCAGTATAAGAAAAACCCAAATTGTCCTGCACGTGTGTGGCAGGCCTTGGGTGGGCCTGGGAGACAAAATTGGCTCCACTTCAGGGGCTGCATCCTGGTCATCCTTACAGAGTTGCAGTGAGGCTGTGCATATATGATGCTTACCGAGGTCTGTATCACCTGCAGGTGATGTAGCAGGACAGCACTGGGGCGTTGCTAAGAAACCGTACCTGCAAAGCTAGAAGTTAGATCTAGGTGTCACCGCTTCCTTTTTTCGACCACATAAAGTAACTGTGCTGGGTTTTAGAAGGTGGGGCTGGAGGGCTAAGAAGTTAGGCAAACCCCACTTTGGGACTTCCCACAACCTGGCGTCTCTCACCTGGCCTGGCGGAGGCTGTCAGGAGGATCTGGGTGAAGCCACTGCCACCAAACATCCCCAGCTTGCAGACAGTGCCGTCCTTGCCTTTCTCACGTTCACCAGTAGCTGCCGCTCGGTGTGTATGTGAAAAGGCTCCTTCACCAGCCTCCGACTGCGACATCTGCAGAGCCACTTCAGTGATTCAGTGATGGCCTCTCTAGACCGGGGTAGAGTTGCAGACCATCCCCAATTTCCAGAGCAGCCAGAAAGCCTGATTTTCATGTGAACATTTCTGAATTTTTAAGGACATAATTTAAACATTTTTTAAAATTAAAAAACGAAACAAGAACTAAAATTACACACCATGGGGCCAAAGGCTGTTTGGGCCAAACCACATATGTTTATGGGTCACGGTCATGGGCCACCGGCTCTGGGTCTCCTCAGACTAAAAGTCTGCTCTCTAGTCCACTACATGGGTAATCGATGTCAACTCGTGCCTGGGTGGTAGTCACAAGTATCTCCGGAACATTACTTCTGCTGTCTGCAGGACACAAATCGCCCCTACCCAACAAACCAGGTCTCCAGGACTTTCCCCAGTCACCCCGCCTTAGTTCCTGGTCACCACACACCTCCGGGGACGGAGACTGGTTAACAAGGAAGAAACTGCACTTATTTTTTTTTTTTTGGCTGCTTTCCTCTCCTGGTTTTTCTCCGCTGGCTACATTATTAGGATCTTTCCTTTCGTTCACCACCCCATAAAGGTCACTGGTGGCAGGTCACCACTCTCGTTGGCAAGGCCCAGCTCTCTGGGATGGCATTTGTCACCTCTGCCACCTTAGTGACCTTGTCAAGAGAGGGCAGAGTGGAGTCTAAATGAGATGTGCAGTTCGTCACCACGCCCTGGTGATCCTGAGCTTCTACCAATTAGAGGTAGAGGCAGATTAGTCCAAGTATCTGGGAGGGACTGGGAGACTCCAGTCTCTGCCCACCTCATCCACAGCACTGTCCCTGACTGACATGACTGAAACAGAATCCAGGGTGGAGAGCTCTGCTTTCTCTCCATCACCTTGCATTACCCCTGCCCTTGCATGGTCTTGTCCCATCCATCACAGTTTGGCTTCTTACCCGATAGAAAATTTTAACAACCCAGATTTTGGTGGTATCTACAGCTTTTGCAAGACTCCATTTATTTTAGCTTTTAGCCTTCCTGAGGCTATTCTTACAAATCTTGGCTTGGGATAGTCTTTCATTTATTTATTCAACCAAAAGTTTATTGAACACCTACTATTTGCCAAGCACTGGGCAGTCATTAGGTTAAAACAGTGAAAAGTTACACACACCTCTTCTACAAATAGTGCTGGAACAGCTGGACATCTGATCCAGCAATCACACTCCCTGATATTTACCCAAAGGATCTGAAAACGCACGTCCACACAAAAACCTGCACACAGATGTTTATAGCAGCTTTATTCATAATTGCCAAACCTTGGGAGCAACCAAGGTATCCTTCAGTAGGTGAATAGATAAATAAACTGTGGTCCATCAGACAATGGAGTATTATTCAGTGCTAAAAAGAAATGAGCTATCAAGCCATGAAAAGGCATAGAAGCATCTTGAATGTATAATCCTAAGCAAAAGAAGCCAATCTGAAAAGGCTACATACTTTATGATTCCAACTCTATGACATTCTGGAAAAGGCAAAACTATGGAGACGATAAAAAGATCAGTGGTTGCCGTGGGATGGGAGGGTGGGGGAATGAATAGGCAAAGCACAGAGGAATTTTAAGGCAGTGAAAATACTCTGTATGATACTGTAATGATGGATACATGTCATTATACATTCGTCCGAACCCACAGAACATACAACACCAAGAATGAACACTAAGGTAGCTATGGACTTCGGGTGATTATGATGTGTCAATGTAGGTTCACCCTCGGTAAAAAAAAAAAAAAAGTATCTATTCTGGTGAGTGATGTTGATAAGGGGGGAGGCTATGCATGTGTGGGGCAGGGCGGGGTGCATATGAGAAATCTCTGTACCATCCTCCTGATATTCTTATAAACCTAAAACTGCTCTAAAAAAATATAGTCTTAAAAAAAAGTTCAACAAGTTCCTTGATCCAATGACACTTCTATTCCACTGGAGGTGATAACTGGTAATTGAACAAGTATTATGTGCTCCGAAGACATTAAAACAGAGAGAGGATGCTGAGAATCCAGTAGGCAACTGCTTAGATAAGATACCAGGGAAGGTCTCCATGGAGAGGAGACATTCCAGCTGAAACCTAAATAAAGAGAAAAGGCCACCCATGCCAAGATGTGGAGGAAAAGCAGTTCTGGCAGAGGTAACAGCAGAGACCAAGGTCCTGAAGCAGGAAGGGGCTCAGTATGTGAGAGGAACAGAGAAAGTAGGTCAGTGTGGCTGGACCTGAGTGGACGTGGAGCTGCGTGATGTTGGAGGAGGGCAGGGACCAGATGCCGTGGGGCTTTTAGGTCAGGGTGAAGGCTGGCCCTTAACCCAAGTGCACTGCAGAGCTCTGAGGAGGGGAGGGCTAAGGCCTGATTTTGATTTAGTCTGAGGTCAGCCTCTCTCAATCTCGACTTACTTGTGGGCCCTCTATGGTGCCACAAGCTTCTTGAAGGTGCCCCCACTTCCTTCCTCATGATAGCATTTGCACAATCTGAATTGCATTTGAGAGCTTCCTGTGTCTCTCAGGAGCCCGAGCAGTGGTTTACCCCTAGTTCAGCCACCATGAACCAGTCATCCCCGGACCTCCCTTCCCCGCCTCCACTGGGCCTCAGTCTCCGCATCCACGAAGTGGGCGGGTAGAACCAAATGATGCATATGGCGTTTCCAGTCTTATCACTCTAGCTTTGGTTTGTGACTGGAAGAGGATGCAGCAGAAGTGGGATCCAGGAGAGAAACGAAAGTGAAAGATGGAAAAGTAGGCAGAGCTGGGGGTGTGGGGGGGCGGTAATGGGGGCGGGGAGGGAGGTTTTTAGAAAGCTGGCCTGGCAGGGTTCCTGTGACCCAGACTTTCGCTTCTCCTAAACACCCCAGAACACCATGTGATGCAGCCTGGCCACAGAAGCAGCGAAAGGGGAAGCTAGGGGCTCCCAGAGTTTCTCAAGGAGCAGAGAGCTGGACAGAGGCTGAGCTCGAAGGGAAAGGGCCTGGGAGGGGCGGCAGGGGAGGCAGTCTCGGGAAGGGGAGGAGGTGGAGGAGACAGCGGGGCGGTGGGGGCACAGGGAGCCCCTGTGGGAGGACCCTTGTCTCCGGAGTGTGGGCCAGGTGTCACCAGGGGAGGGGACAACTGTTAAGAACGGGAAGTAGAATCCGGGTAGCCCCAGAGGCCCCAGGGGGCGAGAAAGACAGGGAGAGGGGACAGGGGAGCAGAGGGGAAAAGGGAGAGGGAGGGGGACCAAAAGGGGTGAGAAAGGAGGGAAGGGAGGAGACGAGAAGAGGGAGGCCGCGGGGGAGGGCCGGAGGGCTGCGGACAGGGCGGGGTCTGAGAAGCGCAGCGGAGGCCCAGGATGCCCGGGTCGCGCGCCCGAGTGGAGCCCCGAGAGTCCGGGGAGCGCCGGCCGCTGCTGGAGCGCAGGCCGCGGGAGCCCCGACGGTGGTGGCGGGCGGCGGCGGCCGCGGTGCTGCTCGTGGAGATGCTGGAGCGCGCCGCCTTCTTCGGCGTCGCGGGCAACCTGGTGCTCTACCTGAACAGCGCCGACTTCCACTGGGCGGGCGAGCAGGCGTCCCGCGCCGCGCTGGTCTTCCTGGGCGCCTCCTACCTGCTGGCGCCCGTGGGCGGCTGGCTGGCCGACGTATACCTGGGCCGCTACCGCGCCATCGCGCTCAGCCTGCTGCTCTACCTGGCCGCCTCCGGCCTGCTGGCCGCTACCGCCTTCCCCGACGGCCGCAGCTCCTTCTGCGGCGAGATGCTCTCCCTCCCGCTGGGGCCCGCCTGCCCCTCGCCCGGCTGCCTGCACACCTCGCCCACCCCCTACTGCGCCCCCACCCTCTACGCGGTGTTGCTGCTGCTCGCCCTGGCCGCCAGCTCCGTCAGGAGCAACCTCACCTCCTTCGGTGCCGACCAGGTGAGTAGCAAGAGGGCCCGCCCCGTCGGGAGGCCCGGGGCGTGCGGAGGGAAAGCGATGGACCCGGGAGGCAAGAGGCCCTGGCTGCCAGCCAGCGTGACCCCTCTCCGGGCCCAGTTTCTTTATTTGAAAGAAGCTGTGGGGTTGGGGGTTTGGGGGTGTGGACCCCTACAACAAAAACGATGGCAACAATAATGATAACCATGGTTGGCCTTGGACTATGTGCCACTTTCAGTGTTTTAGCTCATTTCATCCTCTTTACTTAGAAGGTAGGTAGTATTTTTATGTCCATTTTACGGAGTAGGACACTGACGTTTCAGGACGTTTATCAGCCTGGCTGAGGTCTCATAGACAGCAGGTCGAAGAGCAGGGTAAGGGTAGCTGCACTTCAGGTCCCACACCTTGGGCCCCATCTCTGTGTGTTGTACGGATCTAGAGGCAGGCGGGAGCCTCTTCCTGCCTGCTGTGCCAGAGGTTGAGTCAGGCCCACGTGCTCAGATCCCATCTCTGCCACTCACCAGCCAGAGGCACTCGGGCCAATATCTTAACCTCTGCGCCTTTTTCTGTACCCTTTTGGACAGAACATGGCACATAGGAGAAATTCAATAGATATTTGTTAAATGAATGAGTAAATACCGTGTCAAATATGTCATGGCTATATTTTGATAGCTCTACTCAGTGGGCTATTAGACAGTAATTTTTAAAAATATGTAACGTGACTTGAGCAAAACCACATACAGTGTTAATGAGCAAAAGCAATGCAAAATTGAATACAGAATATGCGTACAGCCATGTGAAAAGAGCAGGTGTCAACAAAAGGGGGAAACTGGAAAAAATTGTGACAGTAGTGTGGTCAGGTGCCACTGGACTAGTTGTACTTTTGACCTAATTGCTTTAAAATGTTCTTTAATTGCATGTATTACAATCAGAAAGGGGACATTTTGGAAGGAATATTGCATCCAGCTGGCATCCACAATCCAGCATCCAACACAGTCTCCAGAGTCCTTACCAAGGAGTGACTCATCCATCCTGTTTGGATTCCTTTGATGATGGGGGAGTCAGTGCCCCCAGGACAGCCCTGTCCATTTCTCAGCCACCACTGACCTTCCTGCAGACCAGGAGACCCCCAATATCTGCCAGTGAGAATCTCTCATCTTCCCTTAATTCTGCTCTTTCATTGACATCCCACTCCACCCACAGGTGCCCTTGACTCCATTGACCTCCAGAGGGCCTCAGCCATCTACTGCCTCCTGTCTGTCTCTCCTCTTGGTGGCAGAATTGGTCTCTCAGAGGCTCGGCCACTGGGTAGCATGGACTCTGGGTGGGGCCAGGCCAGGCTGGAAGGCTGCCTGGGGGTCTGGCCTGATCCCTAGGACAGTTCAGAAACACTAAAATGATTTGAGGCAGGGATGGACATCATTAGATTAGGTTTGAGTTCTTTAAAATGGCTCTGGTTACAGGGTAGGCAGTGGATGGGGGTAACTCGAGTGGGCACACCAGAGCAGTGAGGGGGCTGCTGCAGAATTTGGGGGGGGCAGATGGGGAGTGCAGGTGGGAGGGGGTGGCACCATCTGGCAGACAGCCATACCCAGGAACTGAGTGTTTAACACACTTGCTGATTTCAGAAAGGGCCATCCATCATTCTCGACAAAGTGGCTGCTCATTTTGGGAGAGCTCATTTATATCCTGAATGGGCTGCCTGGTCTTCCCCTTAGAGTTGCAATTGTCATATTCATTTATATCCAATTAATAAATGGAGTGCCTGCTCATAATGGGACTTATTCAATTTTCTGCTTGAAAGTCTACAGCAAGGATTTTCAGTGAGTGAGAATTCTCAGTGAGTGGACAGGCCCCTCCCTCCTCATCTCCAAGAGGACCCCTCAGAATCTCCAAGGGGATGCAGTTTTAAGCACACCTGTGTGGACTAAAATTTTACATTTGGAAAATGAACAAAATACCTAGTTACCTTTTTCCTAATGCAACTACAGAAATTAAAGCTTGATAAAATCTTAACTAATGGATATATGTATCTCTGGGTGGAAGGAGAATAATGGATTCTGAGATTTGGGGAGTTAATGAAACGGTGATGGGGTACAGAATCATTTATCTAGAGAGGTGACCTCCAGACATCACTGCTTTTAAAAAGTACAGATGCCCGGGCCCTGACCCAGACCTGCTGAGTCAGAATCTGGGACCAGGGTCTAGGAGAGGTATGGGCAGCCAGTGCAGTTGATCCAAGCTAGCAGACCGGAAGGGTGCCTGGGGCCTGGCTGTTGCAGATTGATCCAAATCCTGTGTAAAGATTTTCAGCCCTACTGCCCTTGCTGGGGGGCCCAAATTTTTTTGTTCACCAGGCCAGAACTCGCTCTTGGGGCCATGTCTGGGACCACTTCTGCTTTCCCTGATTATGCCAACTTTGTCTGACTGGGAGGCAAGTTGTGGTGGGAGCACAATGGAAAACTCCATTTGCATCTTCAAACTGCAGAGGAAATTTTCAATTAGACTTCCAACTGTTCTTTCAGTAATATGCACAAATCATATTTAATAATGTGGAACAGACCTAAGACCTTGACTGGCTTTTTTCTGACTATGAAGGTGATGCACAGTATGGATTACTCAAAGACAAAGGGATAAATCAGCTAGAAATGAACAAAGTGGCACCAGAGACATCTGTTGTGTGTACTAGTTAGTGACAATAAAAAAGCAATGTGGTGGCGCAGTGGTTGAGAGTCCGCCTGCCGATGCAGGGGACACGGGTTCGTGCCCCAGTCTGGGAAGATCCCACATGCCGCGGAGTGGCTGGGCCCGTGAGCCATGGCCGCTGAGCCTGCGCGTCCGGAGCCTGTGCTCCGTGGTGGGAGAGGCCACAACAGTGAGAGGCCCGCGTACCGCAAAAAAAAAAAGAAGAAAAAAAAAAGCAATGTGTGTCAAGGGCAGGAAGAAACAGCTGTGTCAAAATGTCCTGATCATTAACAGGTGACTCCCAAGAAAAGGGTTTATTCATTCATTCAACAAATATTATTGAGCATCTATTTAGTGATCAGGATGAGGAAGGTGCCAGAACACCCACCCACTGATCCAAGAAGTGTCTCTGTGGGAGAGGGGGTACAGGCACACGGCAGGGTGCCCTCACACCTCCTTGGCCCTCACTCTCACCCTTGCCTGGCAGGTGATGGATCTTGGACGCCATGCCAACCGCCGCTTCTTCAACTGGTTTTACTGGAGCATTAATGTGGGTGCCGTGCTGTCCTTGCTGGTGGTGGCTTTTATCCAACAGAACATCAACTTCCTGCTGGGCTACAGCATCATCGTGGGCTGTGTGGGCCTGGCCTTCTTCATCTTCCTCTTCGCCACCCCCAGCTTCATTACCAAGCCCCCCACAGGCAGCCAAGTGTCCTCCATGCTCAAACTTGCTCTCCAAAACTGCTGTCCCAGGCGGTGGCGCCGACACTCTGCCAGGTAAGGGGAGGGCTCTGGGTGAAGGGGCCACATGATCCAGTTTAAAGGCATTCTGGATCAGCTCCAGTGGTAGCCCTTTATGATGACCAGCTCCCCAGTGGGCTAGAGCTGCCCGCCATGACTGAGGCTGTTGACAGAGGTCAGGGTGATGGTGGTGGTATTGGCAGTGGACTAACTGTAGAAAGTATGAGGATGTGAGTGGTCTTGACAGTGACGCTGGTGATAAAGATAGGGATGATGGTGTAATCAGCGACAATGAAGATAAACGCTGGCAATGGTGATAACCATGGCAGTAGAGTGGTGGTTACCAAGATGACCTACCAGTGAAGGTTGTCGGGATAGCAGTCTACGCTACCTGGATATTAAGTATAAGAAAGGCTAAGATGTCAGCCAAACGGGCTCCCTTTCCCATTAGCTGGCATTCAAGGGAGGAAGGTTCTGAATGGCCTTGCATGTGTACAATGGCTTCCTTTTGCCCCTCTCTTCCCTGAGTTAATTGACTACTTATGCTAAGCAAACCTGTCTCCAGACCTTGGACCCAGTTACAGCTCCTGTCAGTGGGATCTAGATGGAAAAGGTATAGAACATGCTTTCCCCCAACCTGGTGCATCGCTGTAAGGTTTTGTTTGAATGGTCCATTGCTGCCTAACTAACTACCCCAGAACGTAGTGGCTTAAGCAACCACCTTTTTTTTTTACCCCTCAAAATCCTGTGGATAACTGGGCTCAGCTGGACAGTCCTGCTTCTTATGATATCACGGGGGGCTGCAGTCGCTGAGGACTTGAGAGGGCTAGAACATCCAAGACGGCTCACTTTCCTGGCCGGCAGTCGATGTTGGCTGTCAACGAGGACACCTCGGCTCCGCTTCGTGTGGCCTTGCCCCCCAGGTGGCTGGAGCCTCTCCCGGCCAGGTGTCTGGGCTGCGAGAGGAGGGAGCATTCCAAGAGGGAATGTTCCAGAGGGCAAGAAGTGGAAGCTGTCGGTCCCTTGAAGGCCTTTTGGAGGTTTGGAGTCCCAACGCATCACTGCCTCCTCCTTCTGTTGGTCAGTACGGTCACAGCCCAGCTCAGATTCAAGGGCAGGGCGGCTAAAATCCACCTGTTAGTGGAAGAGCAACATCACAAACTGGGTAGGGGAGAAGCTGATGGTGGCTGTCACACCACACCGGTATCGTCCCTTTTGGAATCTCAAAGGATGAGGCAAGGCTCTTGGGCGAGTAGGGATTAGAAGCCTCTCAGGACAAAGGGCAAAGGGTAAAGGGTAAAGGTTGATCTTTCCTGTCTCCTAACAATGTTCCCTCCACCCCTTCCTCTCCATCCCTTGTTCTGTAGGGAGAGGGCTCCCATGTCGCCTGTTGAGGAGGATGGACTTGGAGAGCGCGCTGGGGGGACTGGGGTGTCTCAAATTGTGACAGCCTCTCTCTCTGAGTCAGGCACGGACTGGGGCTTCCCTGGTTCCCATGGCACATCCACACTACAAGCCAAAAACATCCCCCCAAGACTCTGCTCGCCACAGCCTCTGGTCTTACGTCCCCCAGGACCCGAGAGGCCACAGCTCTAGGATGGAATGGGTCTTGATCGCCAACTCTGCCACAGGGATGACAGTGGTAGCATTGACAGTGGCAGTGCCAGCACGGAAAACATAATGGTCATAGAATGAGAAGCCCATGGAGGGGATGGCTTTGGTGATGCTGGTGACCATACTAATGGTGATGATAGGCATGCTGGCATTGGGGATGATGGTGGTGACGGCGAAAGGGATGCCGATGGTGGAGTGGAGGACATGAGGGTGGCAATTTCTGAGATGATGTCTGCGATAGCTGGTGATAGGGGAGTGGGATTAAAGTAGGGGATGATGGGGGAGGTGGGAAGGCGGCCATGGTGGTCGTGACGGTAGCAGCCATTTTATCTGCTGCCTCTATGGCCCCTCAGAGACCCTCGAGGTGCCCAGCTGCTGCCTGACCAGAGGTCTCCCCAGCCTGGCCCTTCCCCCCAGGAGGACATCGCCAACTTCCAGGTGCTGGTGAAGATCTTGCCCGTCATGGTGACCTTGGTGCCCTACTGGATGGTATACTTCCAGGTCAGCACCCCTGCCCTTTCTCTCCGGGGGGACTGGCTCCCCAGGCCCCTGACTGGTCTCATCTCTCACGGTAGATGCTCAGGGTATGTGGAAAGGGCGGGGGGCGACTCACAAAGTGAATTGCTGCCACGTAGCAGCTGGGGTGGCGCCTGGCGCTAAGCCATCCCAGTAATTACACTCTGGGTGGTAGAGCACAAGGAACTCTGGAGACGGGCCTGAGGCCCAGTGACTGAATAAGTCACCCCATCTCTCCGGGCCTCAGTTTCCTGTTAGACTAGAGGCTCTAACAGTTCTGCAGCATTCAGATTCTCCGGCTTGGCAACGGAGGCCCAGAGAAGGTGTGTCGGTTGCCCGAGGCCCCATAGCAAGTTAGGGGCAAGCTCAGTCCCTCGAGTGCTTTGCAACAGTGGTTCCCCACCCTGACCGCGCCTCAGAATCCCCTGCAGAGCTTTTAAAAAATACAGATTCCCAGGTCCCACCGCAGACTACTGAAAGAGAATTGCTGGAGGAGTCTCTAGTGTAATAAACTTCTCAGATGCTGCTGACGCTCAGCCAGGTTTGAAAACCGCTGCTTCCCGCCCGCTCCCCAAGGGGAAGGTTACTGCAGTGAATGTGTGTGCGGGTGTGTGGAGGGTGGGCAGCAGCCTAACCCCAGCCTCTAATCCCCAGTCCACAAGGTCACTGCCTCCCACACATGCTCTGCAGGAACCTTGTTGCGAGCTGCAGGGGGTGAGGGTCATGCAGGGCCAGCCTGCTACTTGGGGGTGGCACAGAGGCAGAAGGTGTCTATGATGGGACATGTGTGTGCATGGTTGATCCCTAGTCGTACCAGTTGTCAGAATACTGACATCCTTCCATACCAGTCAGCAAACAGCTGCTGCCCTGAGCAACCCAAGTGCCCTCCTCTGACCCCAGGCCCTCCTGCAGGATTCTCCCAGAGCCCCCTCCCTCATACAGCAACTAATGGGATAACGGCCGGTATGGCGGGGACCCCTGAAGCCTGCCCCTGCTGCTGTCCAGGGCCATTCTGGTGGGTCAGTGCCTACACAGTCCCCAGTTGTGTCAACCTGTGGGGCTCAGCTTGGCCTCAGTGTCAGATGAGCACTCCCTGCGGGGACAGCCATGCATTATCTTCCCCGTGTCAACAAATATTTATCCACGCTTACTCCGTGCCAGGCCCTGGAGACAAGAATGTGAGCCAGACCAGCTGGGCCTGGGCTCTGGCGCAAAGCTGCACTCACAGCCCTCAGGCCTGGGAACAGAGCAAAGGAAACTCCCGGGGAGGGAGGAGGGTGGGAAGGTCACTTGCCCCCTGAAGCTGGGCGAGGGGACAACTGCCCAGCTGCCCTGTGCTACTGCGGAGGAATGCCTGCCTTGGAGCTGGGAGCATCCTGGGATGGAGGTGAGGCGGCCATCTCTGTTCCAGCCTCACCTCCAGCTCTCTCGGCAGATGCAGTCCACCTATGTCCTGCAAGGTCTTCACCTCCAAATCCCGGACATCTTCCCAGACTACCCTGCCAACAGATCCGCGGCTCTGAGGGCCCAGAGCGGTGGCTACAAGGTGAGAGACACACGTGTGATCAGCCCCCACTTCAGGCCGGGCTGGGGGCTTCCTCTAAGAAAAGGAGGAAATGAAGCTGCCGCCACACTCCCGTCCCCCAGCGGCACGGCATCCTCAGGATACAGGAAACGCACCTGGAGGCCCAGACATCCTGCCAAAAGGCTCAAGTGCATACAAGACTTCAGGTCAGCTTCACTCCCACCCCCTGCTGCTCTGAAGCGGGCCTCACTGCCCAGTTTGCACCAGGCCCTCAGATCAGGCACATATGGGGCATTCTCAACTCTATCTTGCTCCCTCCCTCTGTGGGACTCCTGGATGCTCAGATCTCTGCCTTTCACCAGGACTTTCCAAACCAGTTCCTTGGCATTTCAGAGACTCTTAAAATCAAAGATCTTCAGAGCTGGCAGATAAATGACATATCTGCTACTAGACCTCCCTTCCTTGCCCATGGCAGACATCATTAATCGATCATGGCATTCTTTCATGCTGAGCTCATGAACATTCCAGGCAGCCACTACCAACTGACAGAAGTCAAAGGAACCTATTTGCCATCCCTGATCTAATCCATCCCCTAGTTACACAGCCGAGGAGTGTGTATTCAGAGGAGGGGAAAGGACTGACTTTGGGTCACCCAGGGACAGTCTGGATGGAGTCCAGGTCTCCGGACTCCAGCCCAGAGCTCCTTCTGCTCTTCTAGCCTGCCTCTCTTGGTTCCTTCTTTCCCAGATCCCAGAAGCCTGGCTCCTCCTGGCCAATGTCGTGGTGTTGCTGATCCTGGTGCCTGTGAAGGACCACCTGCTCGATCCTTTACTGCTGCGCTGCAAGCTGCTTCCCTCGGCTCTGCAGAAGATGGCGCTGGGGATGTTCTTTGGTTTCACCTCGGTCATTGTGGCAGGTATGTCGGTCTCAGTGGAGGGCCTTGGGGAGGGGGCTGGCCTTTGTCTGGGGCTGGGGGGAGGCTGGATCCACCAGGGGCTGATGCTGAAGCTGTGGGCCTGGGCCAAGTACACCCTCCACCCGTGGGTGCCAGTCTTGGCTTCTGGAAGATGTGAGCTGAAAGAGACCCTCCTCCTTGAGTCCAGCCTCCCCTCGTTTTGACAGATGAGGAAACTCAGGCCAAGAGAGGAAAAAAGATTTTCCCCAGGGGGATGTAAGCTTTCTGAAGGCAGGGGATTTTTTTCTTTTTTATTCACTGCTATGAATGATGCACATGGGTGCTCAAAAAATGTGTTGAATGCATTTTCCAAAGACACACAGCCATTTAGCAGTTGGGGGACATTTTTCAAAAAGTATCTATTATTTATGCTCTTCCCTCTTCCATTTCAAAAGGATTTGAAGCCACTCATAAGAAAGAAGCTCTGGTAAAGAAGCCTTGCATGCTACTGCACAAACCTCAGCCCTTTTCACTTTGTGACTTAATGATCCTGAAGTTACTCAGTGTCTTTGAGCTTCATCTTTAAAATGGGGAGAGTGACTCATTCAGACCCTGTGCAGAGGCCAGGCTCTACCCTCACGGAATGTGGTCTAGCAGGACTGTTGTGAGGATTAAACAAGATGAAGTCGGTAAAGCACCCAGCACCATGCCTGGAACACAAGTAGGAGCCAGAGGAATTAAAGCTCAATAAGTAGTATTGTCTTGCAAGTATGAAAACCAAACTAGATTCTTTTTCAGCTACATGCTTTAGTGCATTTTGTCCTATTTCATCCTCACAATAATCCTGGGATTTTTATTCCTACTTCTTGCATAAGGGAACTGGGTCTCAGAGAGGTTAAGTGATTGGCCCAAGATCACACAGCTAGCCAGTGGCAGGACCAGGATTGGAACCCAAGTCACCTAATTCCATATCTGGTGTTCATTCCCCTAGAGCACAGCTGTCTCCTAAGCAGTGAAGGGGAAGGAGATAAACTAAACTTGAAAGCCAGGTTAGAAACAGTATTGTAATACTTGATGCTGCAGTAGAGGAGTCATGTGATATCATGGGAATGGGGCTGGCTTTGAAACCAGACACGCTGGGGCACAAATACAGCCCCAGTCACTTACCAGGGCTGATGGCTTAACCTAAATTTCTCTTTCTTACTTACAAGAATGCATATTAAATGCCTCGCCTATAACAGGCTCTCAATTAACGAGAGCTGTTACGGTTATTGAGTGCAAAACCTAGTTCTGAGCGTCCTAGCAGCCAAGGCAAAAAGGGAAGAGATGGAGGGCCAGTGTTCTTTTCCTTACATGCTGCCTAGTCGATGACTGGCTGCTTAGTGAATACCCACTACATGCCAAGCTCTGTCATGGGCTAAGCTGCCTGCAGTGGGCCTGACTGTAGCCCCTCTCCCCACCACCAGGAGTCCTGGAGATGGAGCGTTTAGAGTACATCAGTCACAACCAGACGGTGTCCCAGCAGATTGGGCAGAACACATATTACGCAGCACCACTGTCCATCTGGTGGCAGACCCCTCAGTACCTGCTCATCGGGATCAGTGAGATTTTTGCCAGCATCCCAGGTATCCTGGACCCCTCCCCTGCTCTCGCATAGGTGAGGGGCTCTGCCTGGTGGTGCCTCGAAGTCAGAGGGCTCACGGGCACAGCCTCTGGGGCTTGTCTGCATGGAGGAAGGCAGGGTTTTCTGAGCGGGGCTGCAGTCACCCCGTGGGGACTTATCAGCACTGCTTTGTGCCAGGCACTGCGATAGGCAGTGGGGATTAGAGGTGAATAAGACATTTCCCATACCGCCTTCCCCCACAGTCCCCCTGGTGCCATGTTCCCCACCCTCTGTGACTTTGCGGTTGCTGTTCCCTCTGCCTTCCCATTTCCCAGATTGGAAGTGAACTCCCATTTCCCCTTCAATTCCCAGTCTAACTGCCCTCTCCGCCATGAGGCCCTCTCCAAGGCCTCTGGGCAAAGGGGGTCCTCTCTGTCTTCCCTTTGTCCATGTGGCCCAGGGCAGAGGGAATGGGGCGGGGGAGACACTGGGAGATTTCTGAGGTGGAATCAAAATGATTTGATGATGCTGCTGAAGGTGGGTAGAGAGGGTGGGAGAGAGAGAGGATGAGGACGGGGCTTCTGTCACTGAAATGGGAGACCCAGGAGGAGGGGGAAGAGGGGAGACAGAGCAGTGTGGGAGCATCCAGGTGGAGGTGTTCAGGGCGGATGAGCAGGGCAGAGGCAAGGGGTCACCCAGGGGAAGCCAGGAGGGAGGCTTGGCTGGGGGACGGGAGGGCCGTGGCCCAGCAGGCTCTGCTCCTCCACCAGCCCCTTGGGTCGTCCTTCCTCCCTCTCCGCAGGCCTGGAGTTTGCGTACTCAGAGGCCCCGCGTTCCATGCAGGGCGCCATGATGGGCATCTTCTTCTGCCTGTCTGGGGTGGGCTCGCTGTTAGGCTCCAGCCTGGTGGCGCTACTGTCACTGCCGGGGGGCTGGCTGCACTGCCCGGAGGATTTTGGTGAGTGTGGGGGGCCTCCCCGGGAATGGGACGTGGGTGGAGGGCGACTTGGAAAGGTGATGGCAACTGCCAAGTGCTTTGACCCCAGGCAGATGGAAATGGCATGCTAGACTCAGAACAGGGCTCTCGCCCAAACCTGGCCCAGCGCCCACAGCACGGTCCTGTCCTGAGCCTCAGGTACCCTAACCGTCCAAAAGGAATCAGTGAACTCAGCAGACCTCCAAGGCACCTTCCTGCTTCTGGAACTCTGCCATTCTGGCTAAGGGTCACCTCTCTCTGTGGTACTTATGTCTTAAGCCCCTGAAAGAACAGAAAGCCACCAGGGCCTTGTAGACGCCACAGGAGACACCTAGGGCAGCCCAATGCTAGTGGGCTATCTGCCCTGTGTTTTCAGACCCCACCCCACTGCCCGCTTTGGCTTCAGCTGCCAGCGCTGGGGGAGCCCTGCCCTGACCCGAATGCCAACCCCTCCTTTCCCCAGGGAACATCAACAAATGCCGGATGGACCTCTATTTCTTCCTGCTGGCCGGCATTCAGGCTGCCACAGCCTTGCTGTATATCGGGATCGCTAGTCGCTATGAGAGGGTGGCCCAGGGCCCAGCCTCCCAAAGCTGTCCCAGGAGGGACAGTGGCTGAACACGGCTCCCACTCCCCGCTTGCCTCTCTCCCCCAACAGACAGCCACAGGCCCAGCTGGGGTTTCCTTCTCAGTTTATTCTGTACCCAACATCAGGATGAAATGGTTCTCATAAATATGGGCCATGAGCCCTTCCTCACGACCATGGTCCACGACAAGGGGCAGGGCAGAGGGGGCCTGGGTGGGAGTCCTTGCGAGGGACCAGGCAGGGGACTCGCATCAACAAGCACCAGAGGATGAGCAGGAGGCTGCCCAGGCTAGAGGCCGACGGCGCCGGGCCAGGCAGGCCAGGGAGGGTCAGGAGCTGCCCCGGATCCGCTCCATGTAGCTGCGCAGCTCCTCGGGGTCCTTCAGCCCCATGTCCTCACACACCCAACGGATGTCCTCCTCGCCTGCCACCAGGATGGACTGCACGGCAGGGGCCCCCCCGGGCTCCTCGGGCAGCTGGGCTGGGGGTGCTGGCGCAAACGTCACAAACTCTACTCGCTTCCGCCGCCCCCCGGCTTCCTTCCTGGCCAGGGTGCTCGAGGAGCTGGTGGTGCCCCCGGCAGGGGCCTGGGCCAGGGTCGGGGCCTCCCCTCCTCCCCCACTCTCGCAGGGGCAGCCCCCCTCCCCCTTGGGCAGGCCAGGGGACTGCCGGTCCAGCTGGCGGCTCAGGTCCTCCTGGTCGGTGCCCAGCCAGACCCAGTTGTGGGGCTGGGGGGCGGCAGGGGCGCCAGCACCGTCGGGGGGCTCCTTGCGCTGGTAGCGCAGCATGAAGACCACACCGTTGACCAGGAAGATGAGGATGGCCAGACAGAAGATGCCCAGCAGGGCGTACATGCCCAGCTCTAGTTCGGTGACCCGCTGCGGGGCGGGGACCATCTCCTCGTCTTCCTCCGCCTCCTCCCTAGCTTCTGCCTTCTCCTTCCGGGCCTCCTCCTCCTGTGCCTCCTCAAACTTGCGCCTCCCCTCCCCGCTGCCCCCCCCACTGCCTGCCGCCCGCCGTTCTCCACCCACGCTGGCCTCTGGGGCCGCTGAGCTCTGAGCGGGGCTGGATGGGAGGGCAGGGGCAGGGGTGGGACCGGGGGACAGCCCTAGCCAGGCGGTGCCAGAGGCCAGGGGCACACGGTGGCGGCCCCGGCGGCAGGGCTCAGGCGGGTGCAGAGCCACATGCAGGGGCAGCCCCTTGACGCCCACCCCACTCACCACCACCCCGAGTTGGGCACCCCGCTCATAGGCTGGCAGCACAGCGCCGGGCTCCTCGGCCGAGACGGACAGTCCCAGGTCACGGTGGTTGTAGAGCTCAGCGGGGGCCAGGGTGTGGTCAGAGAAGGACAGCCATAGGGAGAGGGCCACCTCCTGTCGGGCACACAGACACAGGCAGAGACACGCGAGGGCACGCACGCATGCACACAGAGACCACTCCCACAGAGACAGGCCACACGGAGGAGGAGAGACCAGAGAGAAAACAGACACAGGCAGAGGGACAAAACACAGGGAGAGAGGGGACATGCGTCAATCACCTGCCTTCTACTCGGCCCCGGGGTGTGAGTCATCGGGAGGGTACTCAGTTTAGAGCCATCTAATAACCTCCCACTGCCACACTCCAGCCAGCCACTGCTTGATCACCTCCAGCCACAGAGAGCTCACTACCTTATAGGGAGTCACTCCTCATCCTGAAAACCCTAAGGTGAAGGGTGGAGGTACCTCCCATCCCCCTGTTATCAACCCCCAGCTGGAGATGTTGACCTCAGCCCCCTGACCCCCCAGCTGTCACCTGCTTTGGGGCAGGAAGGGCTGACTGTGCCCAGCACGTGGCTGTGACCTCCCCGGCGTGGGCAGTGCCCCGGCTTAGGGCAAGTGAGATGCCCATCACTGGCTGCACCCGCAGCTCCAGCACCGAGACCTTGTCATCCGTCACAGCCAGCACCTGCTCCCCCAGGATGGAGTCAGACAGCGGGGAGCGCACCTGAGGGTGAGAGGGAGTTGGAAGTGGGGGCGGTGCTCGTACACAGACAGCCTCGGCCCTCTGAGAGCCCAGCACCCTTACAAAGGGATCTGGTTTGTGCTCCCAGCATCTGCACAGGCTGCTTTCCCACCCTTGGCACCTCAAGACCAGGCTCCCACATACCCAACCCCAGCCCTTCATACTTCGAGGACTTCCCCCGTTACACGGGCTGCCCTATTCTGGCCCAATCCCCAACCCCCCTGGGTTCCTACCTCCCCAGGTACAGCCTGGGCCTCCCGACACTCTTCACACCTGCCCATTAACATGATGGGAGCCACCTACACCCTTTTCAGGCCGTCTGCTCACCTCGATGGAGGTGACACCGGGCTCCCGGCCCACCAGGACGCGGCCTCCCTCCAGCGAGGCGACACTCGGGTCCTGCACGCGGGCATGCGGCGCCACGAGGTGGGACACGTCCAGCAGCCAGTCCGGGCCGAGCAGGTGGGTGAGGCGGCGGCCGCCGTCCAGCGGGTGGGCCGCGAAAGGGACGAGGAAGCGCACGCCGGCGCGCTGGTACTGCAGGCGGCAGCCGCGGCCGCGCCGCTCGGCCTCCTCCGCCCCTGCCGCCTCGGGCTCCAGCACCCTGCGGGAACCGGCGGCCCGGGGGCGGGGCGTCAGCGCGGGCCCCGCCCCTAGCCGGCCGAGGGCCCCGCCCAAGGGAGGCCCCCGGCTCCTAGTGGGCGCACATTCCCCAAGCCCCGCTCGCAGCCGCACCTCGGTGGTCAGGTCCTTCCACCCGCCGGCGCCGCGCCCCAGTGGTGCCTTTGCCTATGCATCGAGCTGCTCTCGCCCTCCTCTTACTCCTAATTGGAACTCTGGTTATGCGTGACGAGACCCTCTCTTATGGGGGAGATCCATGGTGCCCACTCTCTGGAGGGCCTGGGAGCTCAGATTCCAGAGGCCTGAGGCCACCTCGTCCTTGCGCTCTGGTGGGATCCCCTCAATATTTACTAAGTGCCATCTTAGGCTTTGAGGACACAGCAGGGAACCAAATAGACAAAATCCCTTCCTTCATGGGCTTACATTCTAGGGGAGGAGTGGGGAGGGTAGTCAGACCGCAAACAAGACTAATCAGATCACGTGGTATGTTAGAAAGTGATAGGTACTACAGAGAAATAAGGCAGGGAAGGAGGAGTGGAGGTCGGCAATCACAAACAGCGGTCAGAAGCTGGGTGACGATGGGCGGGCAGGGGGAAAAGGAACCGCAGGCAATGGGGCAGTGTTTCAGACCCCAGCTCGGGCTTATGGCTGCGTCCCCTGCACCCTCAGTCCCAGAGCGACTTTGCCAAGGCCTGCCAGCTTCCCCAGGGCTCCACCTACCCTTCCGCTGGGCCAGGTACCCTCCAGCCTCGGACCTGCTCGAGGGTGGTGTCGGTGAGTTCGATGCGCAAGGGCAGCAGCGGGGCCCACACGGTCAGCCGCAGCGAGGCCCGCAGCCGGCGCCACCAGAAGTCCACCCGCACCCCCCGAGCACCCCGGCTCTCCTTGCCAGCCACAAACACAGCGTCACAGGCCTCGGACACCTGTGGGAGGGCAGAGGACGGGGTGGGCTCAGCCACCCGGGACAGGTATGGACCGGGGGGCATCTCTTGACCCCCATACCGTTAAGAAAGGGGTACGGTGGAAATTCATTCTGTATTTTTCTGTAATGCGTGTCCTCAGATTAAGATTTCCCCATGCTGCCAAGATACATTCCCCTGGCAGGAACGGCCCTTCCCTGAGTTCACCTGGGGCTCAGTTGGGGGAACTGGCTATTTGCACAGGAGAAAATCTTTCTCCTGGCAGAGGAGGGTTTGAATCCACAACTCTGGCTCCTCGTTAGTGCTGGCCTCTGGCTTTGGTGCTGGAGCCACCAGGTACGAGTGGGTAGGCAGAGGCTGAGGGCAAGGCAGACCTATCCATCCGTGAACCCTCAGGTAGGAACCACTTACACAGAGGCAAAGTGCTGGCACAGGTAGCCAAAGACACCTCCACTCAGGCGGCCAGAATTTAGGAAATGCAGGCTCTGGGCTTCCCCTCTTAGGGGAATTCAAAATGGGGAATGTTGCCCTGCCTTTTTTTTAACCTCATGGGTCATTATGAGGCTCCAGTAATAATAGTTGTCATTACTTTTACCATTCGATAATGATTATATTGTATTATAACAGCAGTAGCTGCCGTTCAGCCCCTGCTCTCTGCTGGATACTGTCTTAGAGTGCTTTTAATTCTTACAACATCCCTAAAATAGATTCCCATTTTAAAGCTTAGGAAACGGAGGCTCAGAGAGGTTGAGACTTGTCCACAATCACGCAGCTAGCTGATAACAAAGATGGGTTTCAAATGAAAACTTTCCCACCATAAAGTACATGCTCTTAACTCTCCCACGTCAGTTCATTTGCCAGTGCAGTAAGAATGTGAAAGTGCCTAAGCTGAGGGTTTGGGGGTTGCACAGCTCCCACTTGACTCTGGAGGGGGTTGGTGGGACCAAAGCTGTGGTTCCCCTCATGAGGTTACTGGTGTGAAGAAGAAGCTGTTCTCTTGGGGACCTGAGTGGGGAAGGAGGAACGCTGTGGGCGCCACACGTACACAAACGCATACGTGCCACTCACCTGCAGGACCTGAGTGTTGGCTGACTCGCAGCCGATGTGCTCTGTCACCTCCACCAGAGCTCCGCCACTGTCCACGGTGACAAGGCGCACAGGGACGTGCCGCGGCACTCCAGTCAACGGCGCCGTGTTCACCAGCTCCTCAGCCTGGGGGTGCAGGAGGAGCTCAGCCCCAAGCTCTTCACCTCACTTGGCCCCCAGCCTGGCTGGGAAGAGCTGGGGACCCCTTACCTTGGCCAGTGGGATGAGGGCTCTTATGTCCCGCTCCGACACCAGGATCTCCCACACCATTTTGTCCTTCTCTGCTTCGGGGGCCTGGCCTGGGTACTCCAGCTGCCATGTGACAGGGCGAGTGACCGCCACGCCCCCACTAGTGCCATTCTCCACCAAAAAGTCCACCCACAGGAACTCGGACAGTTCAAGGGGGCTGCTGGCCAGAAGAGAGAGAATCTGAGTGCTTGAGAGCGGCCAGGCACTGTTGTGAGCACTTTCCTGTATTCGTGAGGTAGGTCCTACGATGATCCCCATTTTACAGATGAGGAAACTGAGGTCTGGAGGTTATGTAACTCGCCCAAGGTCACACAGCGAAAAGTGGTAGGGCTGGGATTAAACCCAAGCATCCTGGCTCCAGAGCCTAAGTTCTTATCCGCTCAAGATCCATGGAGCCACTTTACCAACCCCTAGAATGCTTGCTGGCTCTCCTGCCTAACTGGGCCCCCTGCACTCAGGCCTCTGTCTTCCACAGCCATTGGGGTGGCATGAAGCACCAATGTCAATTTCTACCAAGTAGGAAGATTCACTTCCCAGTCCCAGAACTGGCACTTGACACCTTGAATAATAAATAACCTCACGGTTTCCTTTGATCAAGCACCTACTATGTGCCAGGAACCAGCCTAGATGCTTGCTGGGTGGTACCTTATTTTCACAAACCCTAAGGGATGCATCATTATCCCCATTTCACAAGTGAGGAAACAGAGGTTCTGGTGGGGTAGGGCAGGGGTGTGCTTAACTGGCTTGCCCAAGTTATTTATCCGAAAAGTGTCGGAACTAGGATTCAAACAGGGGCTACAAAGCGCATGGCCTTGACCCAGACTCAGGGCATGAATAAGAAGAGTTCCTAAGTGTTAAGAACTGCAACTGGGCTTTTGGGGGAATATTAATGGCCAGGAAAAAGGGACCCATTTGCTGGTAGTGGGAGGCAGGGTAGCAGCAGTGAGGGTTGTGACTGGGTGGCCAGGATAGATTGTCATCATCTGGAATAAGACTCACAGACACTCACTGTACCTGGCACGTACCTGGGGATGGATAAATAGTAGCTGAATGAACAAAAGATATATCTGTTTTGTGCTGCTTCCTCGAAGGAGTCTACTCTTGTGCCTGCCTACATGGGAATATGGGGGCCGGCAGCCCCCTCCCCTCGGGCCCCCTAAATCTGCCCACTAGCACTCTAGTACCATCCCTCCCCGCTCTACCCCTCGTGGGAGGGAAGTACCCACCTGGAGTCTGGCCCCGCGGGCCTGTCCTTGTGGCAGGTGATGAGCGTGGTATGATGCTTGGAGCCCTTGAAGCGGTCCAGCTTGGCAGTCCAGAGGGCTGGCTGGGCTGGGCGGGCAGCTGTCACATGCAGCCCCTTCTTTACCTTGATCCTGGGGAAGGGGACACAGGTCCAGTGTGTCAGGGGGGTGCTGAAGTGTGGACTGGATCAGAGCGGGAAGATAAGGGACTCCAGGTTGAATCTCCTCCTCGCCATCCTCTGACCCAGAAGGACCTCATCTCGTTGCAGGT
The DNA here is from genome assembly GCF_025265405.1 of Mesoplodon densirostris. Lineage (NCBI taxonomy): Eukaryota > Metazoa > Chordata > Mammalia > Artiodactyla > Ziphiidae > Mesoplodon > Mesoplodon densirostris. The sequence continues at coordinate 11,131,143 of NC_082667.1, forward strand.
CCCGCCACACAGCTCTCCCCCGTTCAAAGACCACTTATGACTCCCCACTGCCCACAAGGTCAAGTCTTAGCCTGGCATCCGAGGCCCTCCGGGGTCTGGTCCAGTTTCTTCTTTGGCTGTGACATCTCTCCACGCACTCGTAGCTTGAGCTGCGCCCAAAGTACACGAGCACGGTGCCCTTTGTGCCTCTAAGCCTTTGCTCAGGCTGTGCCTTCAGCCTGGTCTGCCCGTCCTTTCTTCACCTGCTCATTCTTCAAGACTTCAGCAACACAGATACCATTTCCTTTAGAAAGCTCTCCCTGTGGCAGGATGAATCTCCCCTGCCTCCACACCCCCTAACCCCGGCCCCTGCAGCACTTTGTACCTTCATCAGAGCATATAATCCAGTCCATGCCCATCCAGTCCCCTTCCCTACCACTAGGGGTCCCTTAGTGCCAGAGGGGGACAGGGCCTTGCTCTTTCCTTAAGGTCCAGAGTGGAGACACAGGGCTTGGCATATTTTAAGTGTCTAGGGAGATCTAACAATGATACGAGTGAGAGAGGAGGGCGTGAGAGACAGGGAGATGCGACGGGCACCTGTGAGACACAGGGATGGGACACACACAAACCCGATTATGGGATAGGCAAGTCACGCTCTGCAAATCCTTGGCAGTGGTTAAGAATCCGCCTGCCAATGCAGGGACACGGGTTCGAGCCCTGGTCTGGGAAGATCCCGCATGCCACGGAGCAACTAAGCCCGTGTGTCACAACTACTGAGCCTGCGCTCTAGAGCCCCGTGAGCCACAACTACTGAGCCTGCGCACCACAACTACCGAAGCCCGCGCCCCTAGAGTCTGTGCTCCGCAACGAGAAGCCACCGCAATGAGAAGCCCGCGCACCGCAACAAAGAGTAGCCCCCGCTCGCCACAACTAGAGAAAGCCTGCGCGCAGCAACGAAGACCCAACGCAGCCAAAAATAAATAAATACATTAAAAAAAAAAAAAAAGATTGGGGTGGGGGACGGCTGGGGGTGGGGCACTTCCTGAAGAAAGGGACACAAAAGGAGGGCCTTCCTACAGGGATGAGCCAGCTCTGTCCAAAGGCTAAGGACCCATGGTGAGGGTGGCAAGAGGGAAAAGATGCAGATGAATGGGACTAGGGCAAATACCTCTGCCGGGCATCCGAGCATTAACCACTCCCAGGCACTGCACTTTCCAGTTTTTAAGCCCTCTCCCATTTCCCCTCCCTGGAGCTGCAACTGCCCTGTGGGCAACGTTATTAGTCCACTGGACAAAGGAGTCTCAGGGAAGTGCCAGGGGAGGGGAGCTTCCTCCTTCTGATTCCAAGTTCAGGGCCGTGCCCAATCGCCGGGTCCTGCCTGCTGCCAGGGCAACCACAGTGCTTGGCCTGGAGTGGGTATGGCGGACCCATGTTTTGCAGAGGTCAAAGATTCCACTAAAGACCCCGAGAGGAAGAGGTACCTGTGCAGTCTTCCTGCAGAGGTTCCGGCCTCTGACCCGCCCCCAGGGGCCCGGTGCTCACCGCAGGGTCAGGACGCTGGCTGTGAAGTTGTGTTGAAGCAGGAGGGTGGCACTGAAGAGCTGGCCGGGCCGCACGGGCATGTCAGGCACCCGCAGAGTCACTGCCTCATCCAGGGGCACCTCTTGGTACTGTGGGGGGTCCGCGGGGCGCAGCTCCACATCGCCCACTGGGAGGGCCTGCTCTCCGGGGTCCTCCTCCCCACCGGGGCCGCAGCCCCCAGGGCCCTCGGCTGCCGGCTCCAGTGTGTAGGCCAGCTCGGCCCGTGTGGGCGAGCCCTGGGAGAACCAGTGGGAGGGCAACTCCAGCTCCACTACACAGGCGCCCAGGGATGGCTGCAAAGACACAACGGCCATGGTCAGCGTGGCGGGGGAGGGGAGTCCCAGGACCTAGGGCGGGAAACCCAGAGCTGCAGGGGTCCATGAGAGCAGGGCCAGCACGGGCCACAGGCGCCTGCCACGTGACACAGCCATCTGGCAACGCGACTGAGGCTAGGTCTCAGAACGCGTCCCCTGGCCGTTCTTCCACCTTTGGGAACAGTCTCATTCCAGAGGGAACCAACCCCAACGCCTGCCCCTAATCATGCTCCAGGACCGCCCTGATGACCACTCAGAATCCTCAGGCTTCTCAGAATCCCACAGCCCACAGAACACCTCTCTCCAGTGGAATCCTGTGCTAGACTGCAAAAGAGCAGAAATTGCAATAATAAAAGTAATGCTAACAGTAATACAACACTCACTGAGGGACTGCTCTTGTGCCAGGCATTGTGCCATTTATTCTTTATTCCAACTCAATATGCGGTAAAAATTGTTATTATCCCATTTTACTGATGAGGAAACTGAGCCTCAGAGAGGTTACGTTACTTGCCCAAAGTCACGTGCAATGGACTGAACTCCTTAACGGGTCCTAAATAAGAGGGACCCGCAAAAGCCAGCAGAGCAGGAATGGAGTTAGGTGGTCCATAACCTCCAAACCTCCCAGGAGGGGTGAGCCGTCTCTTCCCTACTCCGGGACCACCCTCTGGCGGACACAGCAGCAGGGCCAGCCCAGGTGGGGCCCTCCCACTCACCTGGAAGCGGCAGGCTTGGTGAGCAGTGCCTGCAGGGTGTGTGGCGTGGAGCCGGGCACAAGGCAGGCTGCCAGGCCCCGGGGGCCAATCCTGCCCTTTGAGATGGAAGAGGACGCGGGCGTGGGGCTCCGCTGGAGTCACAGCCACTTCCACTGACACGGCCCGCACGTCCCAAGGGACTGGCCGTTGGTGTGGCTCAGTGACCCGAGGGGGGACCACCTGGAGGGAGAACGGGGGTGCTCAACAAAGCAAGGGGTGGGGAGAAGCAAAAACTCAGGCTGGCAGGAGAGAGCCTTTATGGGCCTCCTTTTCCCCTTCTGGAAAATGGGGAGCACAGCTAGGGCTGAGCCACACACAGCGGACCTTGGCTCTGAGTCCGGTTAAGCCCAGGAGACTCTGGTGGCCCCTCCTTACCTGCTGAGTGGCGAAGGGTGGGTAGGAGGCCCGGAGAAATGGCTGGGCCCTGGGCCAGGGCTGCAGGAGCAGAAAGGTCTCCGATCGGGAGCCCAGAGAGGAGTTGGCAGGTGGATAGTGGCCCACCTGCTGCACACGGAAGTGCTCGGGGGCATCCAGGAGCTCCAGGGCCGCCGGCAGGTAGACTGGGTCCAGGGGGTCCTGGTCACAGTCCACTGAAGAGGGAGAAGGGGGAGGGATGGTGACAGCTTTAGAGCAGGCGGGGGCTGAACTCAGCTTTGTCCCGGGGCACAGCAGTGGTGGGCGATGGTGGAAGAAAAGGGTTGTAAATGTCCCATCTTCCCAGGGTGTCAGGGGGAGTCTCCCCATTTCACAGATGAGGTAACTGGGACCAGGATTTGAATCTACATCCAGGACTGACTGCCAGCTTCTGAGTCATTCCTTCTTCTGCCTTCCACAGACCCAGGCCTTCCTCAGGCCAGCAGAACCTTCTCAATGTCTCCTCCTCCCCCATTCCTGCCCGCTATCTACCTGCCTCTGACACCAAGGCATTTGTGGGGTACAGACCTCCCAAGACAGGGTCTATGTAGTAAAAGATGGTGATGAGGTGATCTTTGTAGAAGTAGAGACCCTTTCTCAGCCCCTGGATCCTTGGCCAGACTTGGCTGGGCATCCACCCCCCCCCCCCCTCCGCTCGCTCTGCATCATCACCATGGCAACCTTGCACTGGTTTCCCGAACCTGCTCCTTTCTACCCCATCCCAACTGGGTATTGGAGTGCAAGTCTAGGATGGGGGAGGGGGGCGGGAACCATAAGCCTGGGGAGAGAGTCAAAGTATTCAACCAACAGTCAGAAGGGCAAAGGACCCCTAAGACCATATTTGGTTTGTATCAACTGACTATTAGTTAGCCCTAAAAATAATAGCTAACACTTTTTGACAGCAAGCTATATGTTGGCTACTATTTTAAATACTTTACATGTATTAACTATTTCGGGTTTTGTAGTAGCTCTAAGAACTAGGTTCTATTAATATTAATCCCATTTTATGGTTGTAGAAAATGAAGCTGAGAGGTTCAGGGACTTTCCCGGGGTCCCACAGCAGGAACGTGATGGAGCTGGGAGTCAGAGCCCAGGCACCAACCATTACACACCCTGCCTCTCCACCCTCCACCTCTCTCCACCCTGGGCTGCTTTCCACCGTGCACCCTGTAGGCTTCATTCCCTAGAGTGTGGGTCTCTCCTCCTCTGCTGGGCAGCGCCTCCCTCCTCCTTCAGGGTCAAGAGTCATTGTCACCTCCTTCTTCAGGAAGCCCCCCTTGATTGCTTGTCCTCCCACCAGTCCCCTCAGTCTTCTGCACCCCTGAATTAGTCATCTTCCTGTCTGTCGGCTGGGGGCCATGTCTTACTCATCCCAGCATCCCCCATCCCTGGAGAGGATGTTCTGGGAGCCTGGAGACGTGTGTTTACGTCCTAACTCTTCCTCGATTAGGCTTGGGTCAGTCATGTAACATCCTGGAGCCTCAGTTTCCTCACCTGTAGAACGAGCGAGCATTTAGTGACACGGTGGACAGGGGAGGGCTTTGTAAACTATGGTGCGCTGTCTGGAGGAGGGATTATTGCTGCTGCATAATAGATGTGACAAGGCTTTCCTCTTCTCTCTGTGTGAGGGTTATTAGGGCTCCTGCTGGGTCCCCTGGGGAGGGGAGCAGGTGGCTGAAAGCAGCCCTAGAGCCAGTTCGCTCTCAGCCCCACTGCTGGGCTGGGGGACTTGACGGTTTCAACCTCCTTCTGGACCCTCCCCAGCAAGGAGCATGTGGCTGAGAAGCTGCACTCCCCGCGCCCCCCACCCCCAAGTGTAACAGGTGAGTGACTATGGCTCCCTGGGGGCAGACCCTGGCTTCTGATCCTTCTCCTACTCCATACTCCACTGCCTGGATAATTACAACATGCTCTGTGGCCTGACTCCCACGGACTCGCATCACTCAGAGCTCAGCTCTCTGGTGGGGGGAGGGGGCAGAGAATGCCTCGCTCTCTGTGGCATCATCCACCTAGCAGCCTCAGCCCACGACAAGGGCAGTCTGTCTCCCACGCAGGGGCACAGGGGAGGCGCTGCCCCTTCCTCCAGTGATCCCCATACTCAGGAAGGCACCGATGAAGTAATTCCAAGGTCAAAGAGCTCCTTGGGGCAGGGAGAAGGCGGCTGCGGATCTCGCAGGTCCTGGGCAAAGGGGCTGCTTCCCGTTCCGTGGGGGCTGGGTTGATGGTTGAGGGAAGGAGGCCAGGAGCCACGGGGCTACAGCTCTCTGTACCGCAGATTAGGGAGCTGGTGCGTGCGGGACAGGGGGCAGCAGGTTAGACGTCGCGACTGGAGGGGAAACTCGTGGAAGGTGCGGGGACACGGCGAGGATGGGGGGAAGACGGTGAGAGCCCGGGGACCCCGCTGGCCTTGGGTCAGGAAGAAGTTGCCAGGATATGCAAGTGAGGAAAGCCAGAGGCGCGAGGCTGGGGGCCAGATCCCTGGGGTAAGACCTCTCCAACCCTCAGGGCACGCTGCGGGGCGACCCGGCTCGGGGTTTAGTCCCAGAACTCGCGGGCTCCCGGCTCCCGAGCATCCCTCGCTCTCGGCCTCTGCTCGGGCCCGGCTGCCCCTCGCCCCGCCCCGCCCCTCCCCTGCCGCTGACCTCTCACGACGTCCAGGACGAGGGCCACCAGCAGGCAGAGCCAGGGGCCGCAGGGCCCCCGGGGAGCCGCTGCCACGCGCCCCGCCATCCAGACGTTCATCCTTCCCACGCAAGGCCGGGACTAGGCGGGCGGTTCAGGTGGCCGGGGTCCTCCCGGCATCTCCCAGCCCTACCGGGCCGGCTGGGTCCCCGCCGCCCGCCAATCCCCGGGCCCGCCCGCCCCGCGGCTGCAGTTCCCAGACAATGGAGCGGGAGCTAGAGCTGGAGCAGGAGGGTGGGAGGGAGCGAACGCGGCTCACGGGCTGTCCCTCAGCCACGCAGGGTCCTAGTGCCCTACGGATGCCGAAGCCCCAAGCGCCCCTGTGCTAGAGGTCGGGCAGAAGGCCACTTCCCCAGGGACTGACTTGCCTCTGCCAAAAGGGACACGATGACGTGTTCGGTTCGCTCCCTTTCGGAAGCTCCTGACCAATGAGGAAAAAGCACCTCCTCTGCCTCACCCCCACCCCACAAGCAGCTCTCCTATAAAGGCATCTGACACTTGAACCAGAACCAGAATTCGGGGTTGGGGGGGGGATGTAGAGAACCGAGCTCGGGGTGGAGAGGGGATGAGAGGGGCCAGTAGGGCCAGGTGACAACTGGTCTGACAGAAGAAGAGCCCCAGATGCAGGCAGCCCCATCCCTGGGAGAAGCCTGTGGGTCTATGAAGAGGGAGGGCTGCTATCTTTGCTGAGGGAAGGCCTGCCTCCCAGGTCCGGCCTCTCAGCGCAGACTTGCCCGCCAGGCAGCGTTGGGAAAGGTCCAGAGAGGGGCACCTGGCTGCACGTTAGCCTTTCCTGGGCGGCGTAAAAAGGAAAAACCACACCCAGGCCCCTCCCCGAAATGCCTGATCCAATCTATGGGCCGGGTTGAGAACCGCAACGCAGAAACTCCTGTCTGGTGGGGAAGCAGGGAGGGCAGGCAAGCCTCTCTCTGGCTGCGGGCCAGCCTTCGCCACTCCTGCACACAGGGCTGGAGGAGGTACCCTCCTCCCCATCCCCCACAAGCACACTACTGCCACAGAGCTGGTCAGTTCCTGGAAGTCTGGTAATGGGGGCGCGTGCCCTCCTCACTCCTCACACCCCGGAGGGAAGGGTGCCTGGTACCAGCCTCCATTCGCACTCCCTCCCTTTCTCCCAGCTTCGCACTACCTGACACCTGCAGGGAGAAGTCGTGAAAGCTGAGCAGCTCCACAGAAATGGGTTTGTTTAGCTGGAGAGGGAGCAATCAAAGCAAGCCAGACTTCGAGCAAATACATCTGATCCGGAACTAGATAATAAAATAGCGTGCACTTTATTTAAAACCAACCAAGCGCTGATAAAAATATATTTCACTGCAGCTGTGATTCCATATCCAACCTCAACAGTAAGAACTGGGCATTTCTCTACTCTTCACATCACGTGTGGGGCCTGGCAGAGGAGGCCACCCACCTCCACCAAAGCCTCGGAGGAAGAATGAGCGCCCTGGTGGGGAGCGTGCAGCTGCAGAGCACGAGAAGGGAAGGGGATGTGAGGTGCATCTCTGCCGTCTGCTCTGCGCTCCTCCTAGGCGACTGATCAGCGAGCTCCCTGGTGGCAGTGATGGAGAGAGAGATGGAGAACCGCCCGGAGCTGCGCAGACAGGAAGATGAACCCTCCTTCCTCCTTCAGGGTCTCTGAAATCCCCACAGGGGATCTCATGGCCACTGCAGGGTCCTGCTTGCAGGCACAAGCCTACGAAGCAGTCATCTTTTGCTCTGGCTGAAGGAAAGTCAAGATTCTGAGAGGAAACACTTTCCTCTTGACACAAAGCAGCTACAGGGCAGTTTCCTACATACAGTACGGCAGCGGGCAAGCAGAGGGCCCTGCTGGCTCGGATTAAGGCACTTGTAACAGATTCAATGTACATCCCGGCCCGGGCCCCAGGCGGGAACTTCCCCACTTCCCTTCCCCTCAGGCCCCAAATGCCCTGCCTCTTCCCCACGCTGGGCAATGAAGGGGACGGGAGCATGCCTTGAGGGACTGTGGTCTGGTTGGAGTACAGGGCTAGAAGGAGAAGACAAACAGGAAGGAAGCTGGGGACTTGGCAGGGGAGGAGCTAGAGAAGGACAGGAGAGCAAGAGCGTCGGAGGAAGGCAAGGCAGCAGCTGAGTCATGGGAGGCCACTGGAAGTGATCAGAGGTGTCTGCTGAGAGGAGATGCAGAAGCTGGCGGGAGGACCCCCACCTTCCCCTGGCTGAGACAGGTGGGAGCAGAGAAAGGGTGAGGAGAACCAACCCCAGACAGAGAACCACAGAGGACAGGGCCCCTGAGGACCAGCGGGGGAGGATGGTCTTTCTCTCCCTCTCTCGGCTAAGGGGGCTGGTGCAGAGACAGGGTTCGGAGACAGAACAAGAAAGGGGCAGGGGGCTGGGAGGAGGGCTGTGCGACCTGGAAGCAGCTCGGCTCTTTGGTATGACGAAGGTGGCAGCGTCCGGGGTCCCTCTCACTCCTCCTCCACGCCCCGGGGCCCCTTGGCCGCTCGCCTCTGCCGCCAGCGCAGCTCCTCCACCTGGCGCTCCAGCCCCCGCACCTTGGCCTCCAGCTGGGCTCCGGAGGCCCGGGTGCCAGTGAGCCGGCTCAGCAGGGCGTAGAGCGTCAGCAAGGCCAGGAGGAGCAAGGCCCGGGTGGAAGGGTCGGGCACTGACCTCACCAGGGCCACGAAAGCGGCCAGGAAGAGGGCAAGCTTCAGGCCCCACAGGATCCGCCCCAGCAAGGCCAAGACCAAGCCAAGGAGCAGGGACAGCAGCCAATAGGCAACCAGGGCCCCCGCTCCCCACATCAGGAAGGTCTGGACTTGGCCGGGGCTGAGCTTCAGGCCCTGGGTGAGGTGATCTCCTGGAAGGGGAGAGAGTCACAGAATCAGCCAACCTGGTGCCGTGAAAGGAGAGGGTTGGTCAAGAACCAAAAGGGGGAGGGGCCAAACCCCCGTGCCAAGGAAAAATCCTTTCCCACGGGGTCACGGAGCTTAAATCTCAGCTCCGGTCCCAGCTGACTGTGGGTAGACTACTTCCCTTGGTTGAGCCTGCTGCATCTATGAAATGGGAGTAAATCTCTGGGCTGTGGGTGACAGTTAGATGAGATGTTATGGCTTAGCATGATGCGGCAGTTAGCAGCCCGCTCTTATGCTCGTCTCTGGGGAGACCTGGGAGATGCTGAACAGCCAGGGAAAGGTCTAGACCCTGAAAAGATAAATTCCCACAAACAGGAAGGGACAGGCTAAGCTCCAGCTGACCTAACCAGGTCTCTGCCACTCACCTTCTAGCCCCAAGGCATTCAGCAGCTGTGCGGCAATCCCAGACAGAGTGAAGAAGGCCACAGAGATGGCCGATGAGATTGCCCAGATCACCTGAGCCAAGGTCTGTGGAAAGAGCAGGGCATGAGTTGAGGCCATGATTAATGATGCTCTTCTCTTCTGAGTCTTACCACCGCTGCCCACGAACATCTCCACCTGCTTCTCAGCCTGGCTGAGGGGTCCCTTCCACAGCCACCTTCCAGTGCATGGGGATGGACGGTGGGCCATTTCTCCTTCCTGTCTGAACTGGAACCCAGGACACTTGGGCCCTAGTTCAACTGATGTGCTGGAATACTTTGGTGGTAGTAGTGGGTGAACGTGGGCGTGTGGGGGGGATCATCCAATCCCTGGAGTAATCACCCTGTAAAATTGGGGTCCTCCTAGCCTCCCAGGGAATCATGAAGGTGTGTGAAGTAACATCGGTGGAGGGCTAGGATGTTTCAGTGAAAAAGAAGTCAATCAGCTCTTCTATATTATGCATTTTATAAATGATTGTTTCAGCCGTTTAGTACGACCTATCAAAAGTATGCACCAGCATGCTTGGGATGCCATTAGGTAGAAGAGACAGCCCTACCTAAGAACCCTGAGTCATCCTCACCGCCACCTCTAAAGGTGAAAGAATGAACTCAGGTCTTGATATTTTGCCAATTTAAGACTTTAGGTCAGATTTAGACCAAAGCCAGACTCTATAGTCACTGGTGACATAGGTTGATAAAGATGGCTCTTTCCCCAGCCTTTCTGGCAAGAAAGGGCAGGAAAAAGGCAAAGATGGGGGTGGAGCTAAAGGCCCTGGGGTAGGAATGAAACAATGAGAGTGCAAAAGGCCGGGGCTGTCTGGCTTCATTCTGTGGAACTGGGGGCTCTGCCCCAGGGATTGGGATACACAGAGGATGCGGAGCCGAGGCGGGCGGCCATGAACAATGGCTCCCCTGTCCTCAATGCGCGTAGCCACAGCAGGGAACACCTTCCTTACCTCAGAAGCTAGGTGCGTGGTTTCTGGCCCAATCCAGTCATCCAAGGTTTCCCGCACAGATCGACCGATCTGGCTCAGGAGATCAACTGGGGCCTCCTTCTTCTGCTGGCCTGGTGACACGAAGTCTCGATGGGACTGGGATGACGCTGAGTGGAGGAGGACGAGGGCCACTAGGAACACCAGGACGGCTTTGAACAGATGCTTGCCCCACGGTGAAGTGCTGCCTGAGCCTGCCATGGCTGGGTCTGCCAGAGAAGAAGCATGGCGTGAGCAGAGGACCCGAACTGGCCGAGAAACCCACTGTCCCGAGCATGACGGGCCCCAGCACCCCCCTCCGCCCCTCCCTGTTAGCTGACAGAGGCAGAACTCGGACTTCAACTTAAGCCGGGCACAACCGTCTCATTCACGGGTTCCTCTCTCACGTTCTTATCACTTGCATGTTAACTAGCCAGCAAGTATCAGTCAATGCCTTCAGGTGGATGAGAAGATCTCTTTAAGGCTTATTCCAGTTCTAAAAACCCAAAGGCCTGCCTTTGTGTCTTAGGTGCTTTGGGCATTAAAAAAAAAAAAAAATTATAAGACTATATGGCTTTGGGCTTCCCTGGCGGTGCAGTGGTTAAGAATCCACCTGCCAATGCAGGGGACACGGGTTCAAGCCCTGGTCCGGAAGGATCCCACATGCCGCGGAGCAACTAAGCCTGTGCGCCAGAACTACTGAGCCTGTGCTCTAGAGCCTGTGAGCCGCAACTACTGAAGTCCGTGTGCCTAGAGCCCGTGCTCTGCAACAAGAGAAGCCACAACAATGAGAAGCCCTGGCACCGCAACAAAGAGTAGCCCCCGCTCGCCGCAACTACAGAAAGCCTGCGCGCAGCAACAAAGACCCAAACGCAGCCAAAAATAAAAACAAACAAATACATAAATAAATTTATTAAAAAGAAAAAGACTATACAGCTTTGTCCTCAAGGAGGTTATAATCTACTTAAGATAAAGCTGATATTTATATTTTAAAAAACCTTAAAAAATAGCACTCGAATAGGATTATCGCTATGTAACGATGTAAAGAAAAGTGCTCAGTTAGGTGCTCAAATAAGAACCCACTGCACATAGGCCATTCGCTCTGCAGGACCATCACATGAGGTGGGTGTTATCCTCCTCACCGCTAAGGGGAGAGAGGAGAAGAAACTGAGACTTAGGAGTTAAGCATTTGCCCAAGGAGAAAGGCCAGGCGTTAAACCCAAACTTCTGCTTCCAAAATGCAGAAGTGAAGGTGGTTGCTCATTGGAACCACCTGGAAGCTTCACGAAGTTCTGATACCTCTGCCCCAAGCCCCGAGCTTCTGATATCACCATCTGGGTGTGGCCTGGGCTTCGACCTGCAAAAGCGCCCAAGGGGATTCCACTGTGCAAAGTTGAGACCCACTGATAGAGATGAGCTCAACTCCCCAGCCCCTAACGTAGGCAAGAAGTTAAAGCACAACTTTTACAGAAAGATATTATTATTATTAACAGAAAGCTAACCATGCGCCACCTATCTCGTTTAATCCTCACAACAACCCATCAGTCAGGTATTGTTCTTATCCCCCATTTTCCTGATGAAGAAACTGAGGGAGGATAAGTAGTAAGCGGGAGAGCCAGGATTTGAATCCAGGTGCATCTGACATCAGACCCGCTCACACACAGCACTGTGTTGTATCCTCTCCAACTTCAGTCTCAGAAGTGATTTGGAAAGTCCTACAATAGATTATTCATGAGCTAAAACAGACTTGACATCTACCAATCCACTCCATGAATTACTGGTGACAATTCACTTAACCACTTTGTGCTCTGATCTCATCTGTAATGTGATACTGTAGGCAAATTAAGACCCAGGAAGTATCGACTCATTGAAGTACACGAGGATTCGGCCAAGAAAAACGTTTTCAGTTCCAACTTCTATTTGCCACCACGCCTGAGAAAAGTCAAATGGCACCAGCAAATCCCGCTCTCTTCCAGGCTCAGAAATGAACCTGCAGCTCCAGGGTGTTTCTGTGATTCAGACCTGATGAGCAGAGAGGCTAAGCCATGTCCCTGAGGTAGGAGCAGCCAGGTGTTTGAAGTTTTTATAGTTACCAGGGCACTCCAGGAGTCGGCCAGAAATCTGGAGCCATCAGGATGGAGGAGAGCGAAGAGAAGATATTCCCATTCTTGTTTAGTGGGAAGGAGCGGGGTCCAAGAAGGGGTTATAAAAATATCACACTCGGGGCCCTTTCTGGCCCAGAAACAGCTGCTCTAAGTCCCTCCTGAGGCCTGTAGGTAAAGCAGGGCTGCAAGACATGCAGTTCATAGGGAACGACCTCAGGCTGGGAAGCCTTCTACTCTTTTTGGCACAAATCAAGAACCAGATGGTTCCTGCCTGCCAGTGGTCAGAGATGAGGAAAGCATAGGTCAGTTCCTGGTCTATCTGGGTCATGACCACACTGGGGACATAAAGAGCAGGGTTGCTATCTTGGGTTGGATTCTACATCCAAGGACCTCCACCAGGAGGGATCAGATGTCATCTCCTCCTTTCTGGAAGGTCAGGGTGACATGAGCTGCTAGCTGCTGCCCCCTTGGCAGACTTCTGCGTTCTTTGCCAGCCTCGACTTTCAGGCGGCCATTTGCTCCAGTCGAGGGGAGCTGGGGGACCTTGAAATAAACTCTCCATGGGGAGGCTGGCATTGCAGTGCCAGCTGACCTTCCAAAGGGCACCGGAAACCAAATCCAACAGGATTCTGGAGTGTGCCCTTTGCAGATAAGAGAGCAGATTACTGGCTCGTCCCTTTCATCCAATTGTTTTCTTTAACAGGATTCTTTCTCATTTTTTTTAACATTTTTATTGGAGTATAATTGCTTTACAATGGTGTGTTAGTTTCTGCTTTACAACATCTTTCTCATTTCTTCTTCAGCGAGAGTCTAACCCACCACCATTACGCCTCCTCACTTCAGCCCGATCAAATACTTTTAATAAAGAGAAGCCATGGTAGTCAGGAGCTGAAGCAGTCTTGAGCTCTGAGAGGAAGGATGTCTTAAACGTCTTCACCTCCTGCAATGCCTGACCTCAGAAAAATAGCAGGCACTCAACAACCACAACAAATTGTGTGTGTGTGGTGTGTACAGTGCGTGTGATGTGTATAGTGTGTGTGTTGCTTTATAATTTACAAAGTGCTTGTTCTTTCACCATCTCATTTAACTCCTATAACAATCGTATAAGATACTGCTACTCTCCACGTTTTACTCAGAAAACAATGGCTTGGAGAGATCAAGTGACTTGTTAAAGTACACACATCGGGACTGGGACTTGACTCCAGAACCCAGGATCTAAACCTTGCCCTTTTGCTCCTTCCACACCTCCACTCTGCCTCAGTAAGACATGGTCCCTGCCCTCAAGGTGCTTAAAGTTCTGTCCCCAAATCAACAATCACAAAGTTACAGGACTATCCAGACTCCCACGAGGAGACCACCCACCAGAAGATGACCCACCTGCTGGGCTCACACATCATGGTTCTACATGAGGTAGAACCATGATGTATGAGGTTCAGGACAGCAAAAAAATTGGGACTAGACCCGCCGTTTTTGTTCAGGCAGCTGCAACGGGGCTCAGGAAGGGATGGGCTGAGCCGGGGAAACTGCTTCATTGAACTATGGTAGTGAGGAACCACATATGTTTAGCTGTGGTTTGCTAAGAGGGCGGGGTGGGGGGGTCCCCACACCCCCTGCCAAGGCTCCTTCCTCCCGGTAGCTTCCTCTTGCACTCTGAATCACGACGTGGCAGGAGGGTCAGCTGACTTAGTACCCTCTGCCGGCTCTGATTTCCCCATCATTGAGGGACTTGCCCCTTTGGAGCAGCGGTTCTCCACCATCATTGTGGGACTTGCTCCTTTGGAGCAGCGGTTCTCGACTCTGGTTGCCCATCAGAAGGGCCTGAGCCGGTTTAAGCTAGAGGGTCTGCCCCACCCCACCCCGGGGCTTCCTTACTCCGACCCTCCCCAGAGACGGGCTCAGGCTTTTGCTTTTAGAGCTCCCCGGGGGTTTCTGATGCATAATGGGACAGCTGCCACAAATGATCAGCAGGGAAAAGTCTACTTGGGCAAAGCCCCCAGAGTGCAGCAGTGGGCAGAGGACTCTAGACTTGCTTCCGTCCCAGGCTCAATTCTGCCACACACTAAAAGCTTCTGTCTTATTACTTAACCTGTCTGAGTTTCAGTCTCCTCAAATGTAAAATGGGGTTAAGCAAGGTTACGAGTTATTGCAAGGAGTTAACATGTTTCTGCAAGAACTTTGTAAACTGTAAACATCTATAGGAACGTTGCAGTACACAAATTGCCAATATATCACTCATTGCATTGCAGCATCATTGACCAGTTTCTATGCCTGGCTCCCCCATTAGACTTTGAGCACCTCCTCGTCAGACTTAACTTTTCTTGGAATCCCCAGCGCCTAGCACAGAACAATGACTAATAAATGCTTGTTAAATGAGTATTAGAAGCCCGCCAAGAAGCGGTGAGGGCGGCAATGGAGAGCCATGGAGAGGTGCGGAGAGGAGGCTATTTTAAAGTTGATCCAAATATGCAGCGGCCACCCGAAAAGCACAGCTGCGTGGAAAGGAAGCTGCTAGACCGGGTGAAGCTGCCCCTGAGAAGAATGAAGTCAGCGTCCCAGCAGGTGGGGCAGCCCCCGCTAAACCTCTGACAGCTGCTGCTGCCCAGCAACTGTTTGGGGACCGGGCGACGGGCAAAGGGGCAGCCTCCCAGGCGCACGACGCCTTCCCCCCGGACCCATCCTCCCCGAGACAGGGTGTCAGTGGCATGCATGTGCTATTTCGAACCGCGTGTCCCCTGCCAAGCTTGCTGGGTGGCGTCACCGGCAAGGGATGCGGCGCGGCCCAGGGGTTCGGGGTACCCCAAAGGGCTCGGAGCGGGGCCCCGGCAGGCTGGGCCGTGGGCGGGAGTCGGGGGCGAGGGGGTCAGCGCTGGCCTCGTCCCCCAGCCTGACAGCCACCCGTCCTTGACCGGACCTCGGAGCAGCGCTGGGAACTCTTCTCCACGGAAACGCGCGCCTCCCCTGTTACCTACTAACGACGCCCCCTGTTGCATAGCAACGAGGATCCGAGTCCCCAGTTAGTCTCCCCGCCGCGCAACGTCGGAGCCCTCTCCACTGGTGCTCGCCAGGCCTCGCGGCTCCTCCCTGGTCCCGCCTGTAGCGGCCGCCGCCGCAACCCAGTCCCGGGTACAGCCCCGGAGCCCTGGTCTCGGGTCGCACTCACCGGGCTCCGGCCACAGCTGTTCTTCACGTGCAACTTCACTAAAACGCGCCACTAAAGCCGCGCCACTAAAGCCGCGCCTCAATACTGGGGCGTTGGTTTATCGTCTGCGCAGGCGCTAGGCGGGATGCGCCCAAGGACCGGCGGCCGGCCTCCCTCACAGCCCAAACCTCGTGCCGGTCAGCGCATGCGCCCTACCCTCTGATTACCTTTTTTTCCCCAAGCACTCCCACGGAAAGAATGGGGTCGGAAGTTCGAGCTGGGAACGGAAGTCTCTGGCAGGAAAGGGGAAAGAGGTGACTATATCTGGGCTATAGAGTGGGTAAACTGGATCTTGAATTTGGAGTGGAAGCTTATCCGCCTCTAAAAAAATCCCCTTGGCATTTCGGGGAATGTAGTTCTCCAGCTACGTGGTGCCTCCTGTGGCATTGTGGGAAATGTAGTTCTAGAGGCGAATCAGAGCACCTGGTCTTTTGAGAAACTTTTCGCGCTAAAAAGGCACAAGGGGAAAGGGTGTTAGAGGAGCAGTAAGAGGCGCACAACGGGGAAAATGCATCCTTTCCTTCTGAGAGCATTTCCACACCCAAACTCTGCAGATGGCTCCTAAATATTCTCCGAATTTTAGAAAGGGAAGGAAACCGACTCCCAGACCCATTTCTATATATATATTTTAAAAGGCAGCATTATGAGGGGGAACGCCAGGGGATTTGGAATGAAGTGATCTTTGGTCTGCTTTGTGATTCTAGCAGGTCACTTCATCTCTCTGGATCTCCTTGTTTCAACTTTGCTATTGTTAGAAAGAAAACTATAGGCTCGAAATGGAGTCACTTATTGCTAGGACAAGCCCCCAAACTGGGGATTAATACCTGACCTAGTTGAACTTTCAACCTCCCCCAGAAATGTAGTCTTAACTAGTCAGTCAGGAATTTTTTCGTCAGCACCAATGAGGCAATCTGTCACATGGGCTCTCTATTGCCCCCAAAGGAAGATGAGATAATCTGCTATATAGACCCCTTCCATTCCCCATGGATAGGTTACCTATGCCTAAAATAATCTCCTTTTTTCTGTTTATGACTTCCATGTCCTGCCTTTAAAAACCCTTCCCTTACTGTAGCCCTCTGGAGAGATGGCATGCTGCCTGATTCATGAATCTTTTATAGCCAATTAGATCTTTGAAATTTACTGGGTTGAATTTTGTTTTTTAACTGTATAAAGTACTAGAAAGTCCTAAAAATACTTCTTCAATGCACAGTAGGTGTGGCGATTCAATGAAGGGGAATGAACATGTTTTTAAAAACATCCAAGTAGCTGTCCAAATGCTTTTATCACATTGGCTGCCATAGGCAGGCTCCCCTTTGATGTTAAAACAGTTTCTGAAACTCAACACTCTAAAATAGAACTCTTTTTTCCCTCCCTCCCTGAATCAGCTGTCTAATTCAGCCTTCCATAGCTCTGAGGAATTGATCCCAAGAGGTAGTGGGAGAGGCCAGTATATCTGTGACTTTGGCTAAAGGGTATGTGCAATCCAGCATACGTCTCAGCAGAAGGTTACCGCTAGCCATGAGGAACAGGTATCTCAGTTCATGATTTTAGGGCTTTTCTAAGTATGGGAAGATGCAAGAATTTGGGTTCATAAAAAATTTTCCTGTCATGTCTAACTATCTAAGGGCCTGTTTTACCTGTTTTCTCAAAGCACAGAGTAGATCATCCTGTCCTTCACCCTGAATTCCCTTCAGGGTGTACTGTAGTTCCACAAGTACAGTGGCTAAGGACTAGCAGACTAATCTTTAGTAGACTTGTGGAACTGGATGGTGAGTAGCATTCCTTGTTTTACAGTGCCCCCCTGTGGTCATAAATTTAACCAAGGTTTGGGAGGCATTTCATAACCAATTTGTCCCATGGGGCCAGTAAGGCTTATTTCTAGGTCAGGCGAGGATTTCGTGGATATGCCGCCTAATGTGAAATTACTGGACTAGACCCTGTTAATTGTAGCCATAGAAGTATCTGAACCACCTGTATTACTAGTCTGTTATAGTTCAGGAAATGATTCTCTCTTGTTGCTTCTTCCCATATCTAGAGTTACACTGTTACCATCATTTTAATTTTTTATAGAACTATGTATTTGGTCAACTGTTTCAAGTTGCTTAGTCATCATTATTTTTGTTGGAGGCTCAATTACACATTGGGTAATACAAGAAATAACAATCTTGTAGAATAGGCGGAGTACAAGTAGTATAGCTAGCAGCATTAATAAAGTCTGAAGTAGGAATTTAAACTAAGAACTTTCATTAGCTGCAGCCCCTGGTCATCTGACCCAGTCTGTTCCATACCAGTCACTATATTTAAGGGTAATGATAAATTGTGACATTGTTCATAAGGTACTCAGCCCAATTTCCCAATGTTATTAATCTGATTATCCTTAGTATAATTTAATTGTTCCCAACATAAGGGGGCTTTTAAATTTAAATGACTGTAGCCTGGCGTTAACCACATAAATCCATCCCATAATTGAGGGACAGTCTCTCCCAATAAGCAGGAGGTTATGGTTTTTGACTGAAATTTAGCTCATTGTTCCGATTGAGCTTGAGTGAGTAACCTTTAAAAAAAATTGTATTTTATGGCCAGGGTCAGAGCAGGTATGATTGATTGGCCAAGTGAGGGGGTCTCATCTAGTAATATCAATAGTGGCCTGAATGGAACTATAACTTCTTTCTTCTAGAAAAAATTTCCTAAGGGTCATTCAATCAGAGCCTTGGAGTGGAGAAATCCACCAAGGTAAACCAGAAGTACTGGACATAGGTAATTGACCATAAACCCAACAACTGGATTGATGTTTAAACTCTGCATAGGACTTATGTATCAGTTGTAGAAACCAAGAAAACATTATAAATGATCACACAGGTCAGGCCCAGCATCTTGGAATAGCTGTCTACTTCTGGTGTTGTCTTTTTTTTTCTGGTGTGGGTGTAGTTTCTCCTCTGAGTGTCGTTTTAAGTTGATGTTGAGGTCAGCAGTCCTCTCTATAGACCAGTCTGGTACAGAGGCCCTTTTTAAAGTGGGAGATAATGAATCCAAGAGTCAATTCCCTTCAGTTTCACTGCACATGGGCTAGTTAAGAGTACCTGATAAGGATCCTTTCGTCTAGGTTGGAGAGAGTTCTTTAAATGATGTCTTTTCCAGTATGCACAATCTCCTTGTTGCAGGTCATGGGGCATCTGATCTTCATCCAAACATAACTAGGGTAAGCTTCAGAAACAAGATTAGAATGTCCTTCTAATAGTTCAATTAAACCTTACAATAATGCAACTTAGTAAAAAGGAGCCATCTAGGAAGTGAGTCTTCGGCAGTAAATACCAAAACTCAAAGACAACTAACGGCACTAGAACTTAATATCCACAAAGGTATATTACTGAAACATAATTCTTATCTCCAAAACCACCCTCATCTCTACCAAATATAGCCAAATTAAGACTAATTTGCTTGCAAAATGAGTCTGGTTTCAATAAACCTGGCCTGATTATTTACATAAGTATAATTGATCATATATGCTGTTTTAAATTGGCTTTGTTGGAACTTTTCATAAGGAATCTCAGATTTGAACTTTAAAAGTCCTCTCAAGGCCAGGAAAGACATGCCAAGGACTTGCCATCAGATTCTGTTTGGAATATCTATAAATTTGGGTGAATCTCTTTCTTCTTGAGGTCCTTGCATCTGCCAGGAAGTGGCTTTCTTTATTCACCTCATAAGGCTGTTGGGGACCCTGTATGCAAGATACCAGACTGTTTTTTCAAGGGATTTATGGCTCCATAAGGTCAATCTTAGTTCCTTAAAGCTGTCTGGTCATATCTGAGCCTATGCACATCTCTCTCTATTATGACATTCCAATCAAAGCCTTGATAGTATAACGAATGTTTCCAATTGTGTGCTGTTATAAGGAGAGTAGATTCTTTTTTTTTTTTTTTTTTTTCTGTACGCGGGCCTCTCACTGCTGTGGCCTCTCCCGCTGCGGAGCACAGGCTCCGGACACACAGGCTCCGCGGCCATGGCTCGTGGGCCCAGCCGCTCCGCGGCATGTGGGATCTTCCGGGATCGGGGCACGAACCCGTGTCCCCTGCATCGGCAGGCGGACTCTCAACCACTGCGCCACCAGGGAAGCCCAAGGAGAGTAGATTCTTATTGAACTTATGCAAATAACCATATTGCCATGAAAATAAGAATACTAAGAGTTTCCAAATTCTGGAGGGATCAGGTAGAGAGAAAAGATAAATGTTTCAGTTCTGCTTACACAGGTATAATTTACCAAATTGCTGTAAGTCACAGCTTAAGGGGAAAGGTTTGCATATATCTGGAAAACAAAGATTAAAAGTCAATAATATTTCAGACAAAAAGTCACGCTTGTTGATCTTGATACTTCATAGTTTTATGAAGCCGTCAGGTTTTCCATTCGAATTCTTTAATTTCTTACCCAATTCAGCAGTATAATCTGAAAGTTATCAGAAACCTGTACTTATCAGAAAGTCCTTTCTATGAATCTTCTTGAAAATGAAGCATTTTTGCAAAAGCATCAGAGCAAAACAGTAATTATCTATAAATGACAAGAGACTTTAAAAGGCATAGTTAAAGACCTGATTACAATGCAATTGTCAGAGAAATTTAGTTATTTTTGTGACATAGAATATTGAAATAATAACTAGAATTATGACTGATAACATATTATGACTGATAACATTATTAATGTTATAATGTAACATTATATCTACATTCAAATTTCATATAATTTCTAGAACATTTATGTTAATAACAATTGCCCATAAACTATAACCTAAGAAGGTTGACAATGCTTCCCCTGTAATTTAACATACCAAATAGTTGGGATTGACATATATACACTAAGATGTATAAAATAGATAACTAATAAGAACCTGCTGTATAAAAATAAAATAAAATTTAAAAATTAAAAAAACACACGAAACATACCAAATATTATGTTAGATATTAGTTTAATCTCTTTCTTTGAGATGTTTTAGTATTCTCTGAAGTATCCCAAATTTAGCTAGAAGTCAAAAGAACTTTGGGAGTTCCCTGGTAAGACACCCCATGATGCACGCACGGAAGTTTGTCAAAGATATCAAAAGATTTCAAAACACTTGGTCAAATAGGATCATCGGTCACTGTGAAACAATATTTATTCACTTAATCAAGTGACAATAGAAGATTTCAAAGGCAAATACAAAAAGTTGCAACAGATTGTTTAAAAGGTAGAGAAACTTTACATTCTGCTATCGAAAGCAGATCAATATTCCAAGAAAACTTTGCCCCTCTTAACAGAGAGAGAAAACCAAATTCTAATTGTGTACCAGCTTATTTTTAATATTAAAACTCATTCAACCAATTAAATTCATTCCAGTCTTCACCAGTCCTTATCACATACAAAACTCTTTTCCTAGATAACCTTCTATAACTTTCTTTTATACCTTCAGATTTTGTCCTATGCTTTCCCTTTCTCTCTCTCTCTCTCTCTCTCTCTCTCTCTCTAACTTCTTTTTAGGACAAAATTACTTCCTTTTCCCTTAACAAAATTCATTTCCATTCCTTAAACCTTCTTTTTCCTTTGCACACAAATATTTTTTCCTTATTAATTTTTGGAAGTTTTAATTATATATTTTAATTACATTCTTTAACCTTTAAAAACCTTAATTTCTAGTAAAAGCTAAGAAGTAAGCAATTATGAACTGTCTCTTAATTAGCATTCTGTAGAATGGCAAACTTATTAACTCTATTTATAATTTCTAAAAACATGTGCTTTCCTATTTAAAAAAAGTCTCAATTAATAGTTCTAAATATCATTAGTTCCTCTGTAGAGGGAAGCCTATGTTACTGTTTCCGTATCTTATTTTATTTGTAAAGGATCTAGATAGTCAATAAACTTCTAGATATTCAATAAACTTTAACTTAACTTAGCAAAACTCTAAAGTTTCAAGTTACCAAAAACCTGGAGAAACTATTTTTAAGAAGACATACGATAAAACATATTTTTTCCTAAAGAGCTCATCTAAAAACTCTTATCTCATTTACATTTAATTTACTTAATTTAAAAATCTTACTACAGCAAGTTATTTTTCTTGCTGACAAATTTTGTAAGAGAGATAATAAGATCTTATTTGACTTTTAGTAAACCTACATACAATAAAAATATTACACTTAATGCTGATTACTTTAAAGACATCTCAAGTTACCAAGTTACCAGTATTAATTAAACCAACAAACTTAAACTAACTTAATACCAAATATTAAGTTAATACTGAATATTTCCCAGATCATATGAACCTGAAATCCATTTGGGTTAGTTTATTTATATTTCTGAGAATTTATATAAGTGCTTAATTTCACTTAAGCCAATTAAATAGAACTCATTTACAAATTAATTTTGGCAATACCACCTGCAGGTAGAAACATATCATATCTATAACATACACACAAACATGTAGACAACACAACCAGAGATCTCAAAGCTTCGTTTAAAATGTAGTCATGAATTGGATATTACAATATAAAACTCATTTGTTTATATAACAGAATAAGTTGTTTACCTGCTTTAGTTTAAAAAGGCCTCTTTTCCATTTTTTCCCCTCCAGTCTCAGGAATTAGAGACGGTCTAGATAGATGAGAGTTCCTGAGAGCCCTGGTAGAACATTTACATCTCAAAGGCACAGGGAGAGAAATGCAAGCTCCTCCTAGAAGGACTTTTGTTCTGTTAGGTTCAGAATTTTGAAAAGATGTTTTATCAAACCGATTTCTCTAAGAATGCAAAAACCAGTTTTGGAATGTTGAAAGAGCTCCATCCTGGCCATTTCAGGGTGGGATTTCCTTTAGTTCCCAATTAAGTAAGTACTTGCAAAAGTGTAAGTTCTGTAAATACATGAACCTGACTCTGGTGTTAGTTGGAGGTTGGCTGTTTAATGCTCCTCTTTCCTTCTTTTTGGGAAACTCGATTCCACATTTTAAAGTTGGTTTGTCAGGATAAAATTACTACTGAAAACTGTATCGTGGGCCCATGTGCTGTTTGTGAGCTTAATTCCTCTAAGGTGTCACCTTAGAGTCATTTCAGCTCTTTTACCTGTCTCGGTTTCTCCTTCCAGCAATCTAAAACCCCCGCAGGTGCGGCCAGTCCTTATGTGTGCATCCCTGGATGAGTGACTTTTTAAATTAATGAGTGGGAGACTTCCCTGGCGGTCCAGTGGTTAAGACTCCGTGCTTCCACTGAAGGGGCCACAGGTTCAATCCCTGGTCAGGGCACTAAGATCCTGTATGCTAGAAAGTGCGGCCAAAATTTAAAAAAATAAAAACAACAAAGAACAAAAAAGACCCCAAAAACCTATAGAAAAAAAATAACATAAATTAATGAGTGGGTTTCCCTATGGGACTGTGGTACGGTATGAGGGCTCACCTCCCCCCTCCCATAAATTTCTCAGTTGCCTGAGAAAGCTGAAACCAGCTGGGAGGAGCTATGTCTCTTATCTTTGGAGCTGAAAGCTCTCATATGCTATCTTCACTTTTATTCTGACAAACCCTGTTAAAGTTTTTGAAGCTGATTTGAGGAAAGACATCAGGTCAGCCTCCCCCCCAATCACCCAGTCCAATCACACTGAAAGACTCCTCAGTCAGTGTCTTTCAACAACTGAGCAAAATCTTCCCAGTGCCTCTCAACTGGGTAATAAGGCACCTCTTCTTGAACCTAAGTTGAAGGATAACCCGCTACTCATACCAAGGAGTTTAACAAACTCTGAATTAAACTCAGGATTGTTAACCACGATGAGAGATCTGAGCTTAGGAGAGACTCAGCTAAATTCATCTGGACACACCAAGGAGGCAGACAGGCACAAGGGGCCCTTGCTGGTACCAAGGGTCTGGATCATCCTAGAGTTTAGACAAAGGAGAGACGTCTGCTCTGGGTTTCTCCCCTCATGGTCACCAAAACTGTCAACTGACAAAAAAGTGCCCAACATACCAGCTGTGAGTTGAGTTTTATGCATTGTCTTACTGAGGACTGTAGCCCGGGAGACAGCCTCTCCAATAGCTCTGAGGAACTGCTCCAAAGAGGTAGGGGGAGAGGCCAGTATATGTGTGATTTTGGCCAAGGAGTATCCGACATCTCAGTAGAAGGTTACTGCTAGTCACGAGGAACAGGTATCTCTGTTCATGATTTTTTTTTTAATGTTTGGGATTTCATTTTAATTAATTATTAATTTGGCTGCACTGGGTCTTAGTTGCAGCACAGGGGATGCCGTGTGCAGGATCTTTGTTGTGGCATGTGGGATCTTTAGTTGCGGCATGCGAGATCTAGTTCCCCGACCAGGGATTTAACCCAGGCCCCCTGCATTGGGAGCGTGGAGTCTTAACCACTGGACCACCAGGGAAGTCCCTCTCAGTTCATGATTTTAGTGCTTTTCTAAAGTATAGGAAGATGCAAGAATTGAGGTCAAAAAAATTCTCCTGTTACATCTAAGGGCCTTTTTTGTGCATTTTTCCAAAGCACAGCGTGCCTCATCATGTTCTTTGTCCTGAATTCCTTTCAGGGTGTACTGTAGGGCTGCGATTATAGTGGCTAATGATTTAATCCTTATAGGACTGGATGATAAGTGACATTCTTTGTTGCACACAGACTACACATGAGTAGCAATCCGTCTGTCCCCATGTCAGATTGTTTCTTTCCTTCAGATGTTTCTCAGGCACATCCATCTTCCTCTGGACCTTCATCACTTCCTGCCTTGGCTAAGGGTCTCTTTCTTCCAGAACAGGCTCTGGTAGCATCCTGGGCAACACCTTCCAGTCTTTCTCACAGTTGCGACTTCACATTTGCTTGTGAGGTCGTTTTTGATTTGTAGGACTACCAATCTCATGTCACTTGGATTTTCCTGTGCAGGAAATATAACTTTTTTTTTTTCTTATGACAAGTTAATTTCTTTTCAACTCTCTTTTCCATCTGAGTGGTAAGAACACTCTTAGACAGTTCAGCGTTCTCCCCACCCTTGTTTTACAGGTTGTACACACCTTTTGGAAAATTAACATAGGGCCAAAGGGTGGAGGGGAAGAATTCACCTAATCCTCTTAGTTGTTTGAGCTGCATTGTCCTGGTTAATCCTCTGTCAGTTGTCCACACAGGTTGCAACTAAATCTACCTGGGAAATGGAGCTTCTGGGTTATTGACCAATGTGTACCTTTGCTTCCCAAGGAGCAGCAGCCTTGGCCTGGGGGAGCAGGGCATAGAGTTCCAGTCTCAAGAACCCACTGACAGCTATGCATATAGCCCATTCCCCCACCTCTTTCCTTCCCAGCCTTAGGTAATCTTTATCTCCTTTGTGGGGAGATTGAGACTGGGGGGAGTGGGGAGGAACCTGAGATCGCGTTCTCACCTGTAATAGTTACTCCAAAATCAATTGCCCTGAATCCTTTCTATTCCCTGAGGGGCTTGTTTTGAAACTCTAAAGCCTTGAAATGACTCCCCATTTCCTCCATCTTCTGTCACAGCCATAAGCTCCCCAGCACAGGGACACCTCTGGGTTTGCTCAGAGTGCTATCCCCAATATCAAGTACAGAGCCTGACTAGCACATAGTGGATACTCAATAGATTTGTCCAACAAATGAATTATTGGGTCTTTCTCTCTCCCCCTCCAACCCATCCAGTTAAGTCTTCCAGAGGAATCTTCTGGAAATGTGGTTATCACTCCACAGCTGATCTGCTGTCCGGCTGTGAACCCAATCAAGTCTAACCACCTCTGGTTCAAGGTCCCCTCTAAACGGATCCATTTCATTTCCTACCACATCCAAGTACTTAAGATGCCTGGCCTGTCACGCAGCCTGTCATTCAACCAACAATAGTTACGACGTTCCTGCTCTGTGTCGGGCACCGTGTTAGACCCTGAGAAACAAATGTGACCGGAACAATCATGGTTTCTGCCATCACGGACTTTACAGTCTAGCGGAGAACCCAGACGGCAAACAGATACTTGTACATAATTAAATAATTAAATGATTATAGTTATCCAGAGTGGCTCAGGGGAGAATTACAGGGTGCCGTGACTAAAATTCAGTCGGGGGTCAAGAAAGATGCTCCAGAGGAAGTACCATTTAAGGTGTGATTGAGTTTACTTTGGAGCGGATGGGCGGGGAGGGAAAGAAGAGAGGGAGTTGAGGAAAGTGTTCTGGGCAAACAACTGGAACCAGCCAGAGTGGGTAAGTTTGAGGACTTAAAAGGCCAGTGTGGATGAGCAGAAGGTGAGGACTTGCCCAAAATCACACAGCAAATTGGTAGCAGAGGCAAGACCAGAACAGTTTCTTGGCCAGTGTTAGTTTCTCTACCCATCTGCATCTGCGCCTTCTTCACTGGGTCTTTCAAAGCGTATCCCGTGGGCTTCCGTGGTGGCGCAGTGGTTGAGTGTACGCCTGCCGAAGTAGGGGACACGGGTTCGTGCCCCGGTCCGGGAGGATCCCACATGCCGCGGAGCGGCTGGGCCCGTGAGCCATGGCCGCTGAGCCTGCGCGTCCGGAGCCTGTGCTCTGCAACGGGAGACGCCACAAAAGTGAGAGGCCCGCGTACCGCAAAAAAAAGAAAAAGCGTATTCCGAGAAACACTTGCCCGAGAATCACGTGGGTCACGCACTGACAACGCAGACTCTCTAAAGTAGACCCCAGGAAGATGCATTTTAAGAAGTTCGTTAAGAAGTTCTCGCATACACTAAAGTTTGCAAGACTACGGTCGCATGCTCCCCGCCAGCTCCAGTCTCAAAAGGGTGTAGCTGAATTGATTGGCTTTTAAAAGTCCCACTGCATCATGGGAAATGTAGTTTCGGATCTCCTTTCCTAGTCCCTGGGAGTGCTTTACGGAACGAGCCGAGAGGGCCCGGAAATAGCCGAGTAGTTCCTGGCGCGCCCTTTCCTGCCCGATTGCATTCTGGGAAAGGGCAGTATCCGTTAAGTGCCAGAGGCTGAGGCGCGCGACCGGCGGTCCCACGTGAAACCCTTCGCGAGCGTCGCTCGGCGGGGCTGCTCCCCGCTCTTAGCGGAGCGTCCCGGAAGCAGCGGGGAACCGGAAGTGGCCCGCGGAGGCTCGGAAGCTGATCCCGGAGCCCGGTGTGAGGAGCCTTGGAACGCAGCGACGGCGCCATGTCCCTGATCTGCTCTAGTGAGTATCGGCTGCGGCCGATTGCGGGTCGCAGGAGGCCGGAGAGCCGAGCGGGAGGATATACGGGCCGCTGCGACGCCGGGGTTGAGGCGGAGGTGAAAACGGGGCTCCCGGGAGGCAGGGCGGCGGCCTGTCAGCCCGGGGGTCCTCCTCCTTAAGCGTGGGGTGCATTTGCGCTGAGCTTCACAGTTTACATAACGCCTCAAGCGTATTGTCGCAGGCAGCACTGAGGCCACCCACCTCGTTTGCGCAGTGGAACTGAGGCCTGGATAGAGGGAAGCAGGTGCAGGGGAAACAGGGAAACCCTAGGGCTTGTGCAGGATCCGCCTCCGCTGGCGCAGGGATGCGGGCCTCAGTTTCCCCATCTGCAAAATGAAGGCCTTGGCACTGGATGTCGTCTGAGGCGCCTCGCTTGGGTAGGCAGAACTTCTGCAATTTGCAGAAGTCGCACAGTAGGTTAGAGGCAGTGACAGGGCTGGAAGCCAGGTCTCTGGCTCCCAGCCTGACTCCGTAGGACTAATGAAAACAGCGCACATTTATAAAGCCTCTGTTGGTTTACAGCGCGCTTACAAGACTGTGATCTCGTTATATCCTCATAAGAATTCTCCAAAGCAGAAATAAACATCCGGTTTTACAGATAAGGATGTAAGGCTCAAGAAGAATGTGGCTTTTGTAAAACAGTACAGCTAGTAAGCGGCAGAGCTGCATGTTGGAGCCAGGTTCTCTGACCCTGAATCCATGCTCTTTTCAAATGCCTTGTCCTGTCTTTCCTTTAGGTGTTTTATTGAGGCGTGCAGATGCTTTGCATTCTCATTGTTCATCCGGGTATTAGTTTCTCATCTTTTTCTCTCTTGGCTTCCTAACTCTCAAGCCCTTTACTCTTCTCAGAACCTCTCCATAAGTCCAATACAAAGGGAAGAAGGAGCGAAAGGAAATGTGACTAGAAAAAGGAACCTTACACCTTAAAGAAATGACGGTGTGCAAAGTATTTTCACATTCATTGTTTGAATCTTGAGAAAGATCCTTTCTGTTTTTCCCAGCTCCATCCTTCCTCTCATTTGCTCATGGGTTAGATGTTTACTGAGTGCCCGCTGGGCATCTGCATTGTTCTGGAAGGCAGAGACCAGCTATAATCCCTATCCTCAAGGGGTGTAAATGATACCTCTGTTGGGGGGTTGTTGTGAGGATGAGTTAGTCAGTGGAGAATGTTTATAGTCGCCCTTGGCACCTAGTAAACACCATGTAAATGCTTTTTGTTATCATAGCACTTGGCACATCGCTTTGTAATTTCTTTGTTTGAGAATCCATCTGGGCTCTAGCTTGAGATTTGAATGGCTTCGTGTGTATCTCCCGGTCCTGCGGTATAATGGGTGCCTAAGCATCTTTGTTCAAAAATGAGATGGGCGGGGATTATTGACTGCTCTCTAGGTGCC
The DNA here is from genome assembly GCF_025265405.1 of Mesoplodon densirostris. Classification (NCBI taxonomy): domain Eukaryota; kingdom Metazoa; phylum Chordata; class Mammalia; order Artiodactyla; family Ziphiidae; genus Mesoplodon; species Mesoplodon densirostris. The sequence continues at coordinate 11,159,038 of NC_082667.1, forward strand.
TGGCATTTAGTAGTCCTGTAGTAATTATTTATTGACTATCTGCCTGTCACGAGACTGATGGAGAAGCTAGTTAGGTGGCTGGAAAATGTTCTGGGTACAGTCCGAAACTGGCTTGGTGTCACGTCTTGATTCCTGTTAGCTGAGTGTAGGGACGCGTGGTCTTGGGGAGGCCAGCAGTAGGTGAAGCGTCCCTGTGGCCCTCTCACCGCCCCAAGCTCACTGCCTGCCTTTTCTCTGCAGTCTCCAACGAAGTGCCAGAGCACCCGTGTGTGTCCCCTGTCTCTAATCATGTCTACGAGCGGCGGCTTATTGAGAAGTATATTGCAGAGAATGGCACAGATCCCATCAACAACCAGCCTCTGTCCGAGGAACAGCTCATCGATATCAAAGGTGCCTGCTGGCTGCCTCAGTCCAGGGCCGTCCTAGCCCAGAGCCTGGGAGGGTGGGAGGGGGTGCCCGCGCACTCAGGGAGGGGAGATAGTGGTCTGTTAGTGCAGGCTGAAGGGCGAAGAGTTGGGGAGGGATAAAGCGCCCTGGGTGATGGGTTTTCACACCCACTTTCCCTCTCTTGGCAGTTGCTCACCCAATCCGACCCAAGCCTCCCTCAGCCACCAGCATCCCAGCCATTCTGAAAGCCTTGCAGGACGAATGGGTAAGTCCCTGGAAGAGAACTGGTATCTTACCCACTTGAAAAGAAGGGATCACTGGACTAGGACGTGGGGGTGGGAGGGATGGAGCATTACTTTCTCTTTTGAGGAGAGGGTGAGAGCAGAAGAGGAGCCTGCTTCTTGACCTCACACGGATCTGGGCTCCACGCTTTGTTCCATTGCCTGCTTGCCACGTCCCTGGGCAAGTTGCTCGTATCCAAGTCCTGATTTTCCTGACCATATGACATGGATTAGTGCCTGTCTCTCAGGGTTTTGGGAGAATTAGAATAAGATTAGAGTATAAACTTCATGATGTCAGGGGCTTATTTTACTCATCGATAGAGCCCCAGCACTGAGAGCAGCGCCAGGTACATAGCAGGTGCTCTAAAATGTGAATGAACAACTACATCTTGAGGATTGTCTGGCGTAGTGCCTGACACAATGAGGGCAGTCAATAAATAGCAGCTGTAGCATTTTTATTCCCTTTTGACAAGGTGACGGCATGACATCTGAGATGTGACGGTAAATTAGAGAAGATGGGGATGGGAAAGAGTTGGCTCCCACTCCTGTCTGTGTGCCCAGGGTTTGGCGTGCATAGGAGCTCGGGGGCATCTCCCAAAGCGTTTAGGGTCACTCACATCTTGCTTGGGTCACCAGTACTGGTCTAGTCTTCGTATCAAGGGCTGACTTCTGCTGGGTGCTCCCCGCGTCTCCCCGCCCCCTCACAGTGGCATCTCCCTCTCCCAGGACGCAGTCATGCTCCACAGCTTCACCCTGCGCCAGCAGCTGCAGACCACCCGCCAAGAGCTGTCCCACGCTCTGTACCAGCACGATGCCGCCTGCCGTGTCATCGCCCGTCTCACCAAGGAAGTCACTGCTGCCCGAGAAGGTAGAGCCTCTCACCTGCCATGCCCCACTCTGGGCTGGGCCTGTTTTACAATAGCCCGTTTCTGACGTTGTCTTCTCTCCCAGCTCTGGCTACTCTGAAACCGCAGGCTGGTCTCATCGTGCCCCAGGCTGTGCCAAGCTCCCAGCCGAGCGTTGTGGTGAGTGTCCCCCAGCCCCGCCAGCAGCACGCACGTGCGCGGTGGCTCACACAGCCCTCCTCTGCAAGGGTGTCTGGCATTTCTGTGCTCCTCTCACCTTCACCTTTCTGCTCTTCAGGGTGCAGGCGAGCCGATGGATTTGGGCGAGCTGGTGGGAATGACCCCCGAGATTATTCAGAAGGTATGTCGTGCTCTCACTTGGGTGGAAGGCTGATGGGTCCTCCCTTTTCACTATCTGCCTGGAGTCCAATATGAATAAAAATCCCATCCATTTGGAGATGAAGTGGAGTGGTACAGAGCACAGACTCCGACTAGGCTGCCTGGCTTTGTGTTTTGATGTCACCAGTTATAAGCTTTATGACCTTGGGCTGACTTAACCAGTCCTGTGTCTAATTTGCCTTCCAAAGTGAGGATAATGGTACCTGCTTTATAGACTTGTGGGAATTTTTAAGATTTTGATTACTGTTAAGTACCGTTTGTTGCTCTTATTAGGGTTCTTTGCAGATACTAAAACACTTTGTTACATGTTTTCATTTTCTTTTGAGGGAGACAGGACAGGAGTGACCACTATCATTTCACAAATGAAGAATCTGTAAAGAATGTGAGGTTCAGATTCAAAGGCACAGCTCACAAGAGGCGGAGCTGGCCCCTGAGTCCAAGTCCAGTGCTCTGTTAAACTCAGGGGGTCCTCCTTAGTACAAGTTGATGGTGTGTGTCTTTTCCAAGCCGTTCAGGTTGTCAGCATGCATCTCAGCTCTCATCTTAGTGGCGCAGGCGTGGTCTGGGAACCGTGCCATTTATTGCCTCTGTGGCCTTGGGCAAGTGACTTCACTTCTCTGAGGCTCAATTTCCTACTCTGTGAAATAGGGTCATCAACACCCACTTCATAAGGTTGGAATGAAAGTAAAAGGAGATAATGCACAGAAGCCTTTAGCACACAGCTTGGCAGATGATGAGTTCTTGGTGACGCTTGTGAAAGTGTAGATGTGACCAGCATTCACTGTGTTGTTTTCCTGGCAAAATAATTTGTCTCCCGTTGAGCCTATTCCCCTCTCTCTTCCCCAGCTTCAAGACAAGGCCACTGTGCTAACCACAGAGCGGAAGAAGGTGAGTCCTCCCCGGGTCAGGGGCGGGAGCTGGCCTGGAGGACGTGCTGGCCCCTTAGGAGGAAGGGGGATGGCCGAGTCCTGCACTCACTGCCACTTTTCTTGGGGGGCTTTTTCTTTCTCTCAGAGAGGGAAGACTGTGCCTGAGGAGCTGGTGAAGCCGGAGGAGCTCAGCAAATACCGGCAGGTGGCATCCCACGTGGTGAGTGGCGGAGTCCTGCAGACTTGGAGACGGCCCTCCCAGGCTGTTTCTGGGGTGGGGCAGGTCAGCATGGACTGTCGCCAAGGCCTCTGGCCCTGCCCCGTTTCTAGTCTTGGCCGCTGAGTTGTCAGGCTTCTCTTCCTGCCCAGCTCTGGCTTTCCCAATAGCCAATGAGGGACTTAACTGCATCCAGGCAGAAGTCCAAGTGCAGTGGATGAGGAACAGAAGTCACTTATGTGCCCTGGGGCTGGGGCCGGGGCAGTTGGGTGGCTTTGTGGCCTGCCTTGATTCAGCCGTGACTGGGTTTGATGTGGCTCTCTCTGCACAGGGCTTGCACAGTGCTAGCATTCCCGGGATCCTTGCCCTGGACCTCTGCCCCTCTGACACCAACAAGATCCTCACTGGTGAGAGCGGGCCTGGGGGACAAAAGTACCTTCTTCAGCAGAGGGACTTGGGTGGGCCTGACGCATTTTTGGATCTCATTTTGGTCCTCTTCAGGTGGGGCAGATAAAAATGTCGTCGTCTTTGACAAGAGTTCTGAGCAAATCCTGGCCACTCTCAAAGGCCATACCAAGAAAGTCACCAGCGTGGTCTTTCACCCTTCCCAGGTAAGGGCTCTCCTAGCACCCTTAGCCCTCATTCCTGAGCCCTGTTTCAGTGGTTTAGGGTCCCAGGACCAGACCCCCACCCCGTTGCCTCCTTGGTGAAGTGACACGGGCCTGAGAAAGAGTGCCGACTCTCTAGCTCTGGCAGTTAGGGGCCGGGTTTGGGGTCATGGGGTTGCCCTCTCCTCTGTGTCAGAGCTCCTAAAGCGTGGCCTTCAAACCGGGGGAGAAAGGAATCGTGTAGTTTGAAAAGCATGTTCATTGAAATGTTTTATGTTAGGAAAAGGGGAAAAACCCTACAGCGTTTATAATACAAACTGTAGTAAGCAAAGCTCAACAGAATCTTGCCTCATGTATCTGAGGAGGACAGATGGGTCTGTATTCCTACGGTCCTCCAGGCTGAGGGTGAAAACTTGACGTTAGCCGCTGCAAGGGGTGTGGGTTAAAACAGATGGAGAGCCGCTTGTTTAGAGGGGAAGCAGGTCGTTTGACCAGATTAATGACGTTATGGGATTTGCGTTTTTACATCTAGGACAGTTTGGGACTGTAGGAGAAGTGGCTGGATCAGCTTTTCCCAGAGTCTTTTCTCTGTACCTTTAAGGAAATTAGAAATAGAAAAATAACATGGTGAATTTTTCATTAAACTAGATATATTCAAATTGAAGCACTATTTTCCTGCTTACTGCGTGTTAATACATTATTTCTCTTATGCAAATGCATTGAGGGAAGATGGTAGTTGGTTTTACCTTATAGTTTTTAACGTCCTAACTAACCAAAATAACTGGTTGGTGACACCACATAAGTTTTTCTGAGAATTAACTTGCCCCCGAAATCCTTAAGTGTGGGATGCACTGGAACATGCCCTTGCAGCCCCTTCCGGGCCTGGTACTGTTAAGACCTGTGCCACCCCAGACAGTAGCCATTAGCTACATGTGGCTATTTAAGTAAACTGAAATTTAAAATTCAGTTTCTCGGGCTTCCCTGGTGGCGCAGTTGTTGAGAGTCCGCCTGCTGTTGCAGGGGACACGGGTTCGTTCCCCGGTCTGGGAAGATCCCACATGCATGCCGTGAAGCGGCTGGGCCCGTGAGCCATGGCCGCTGAGCCTGTGCTCCGCAATGGGAGAGGTCACAACAGTGAGAGGCCCGCATACCAAAAAGAAATAATAATAATAAAATAAAATAAAATAAAATTCAGTTTCTCAATTGCACTGGCCACATTTCTCTCTGGTCCTGGAAAAGGGTTGTGGGAAATTTCCCTCTGGTGCAGTTATCCTTTTTACCACTAGATGGCAGGGCCTCCTGCCGTTGGCCAAAGGCTGTTTAATTTCCCATTCTAATAGCATTTACCCTGGGGCCCTCTTAGGCATCGTTTTGCAGATGGGTGGTTCCAGGCAGGGCAGGGCTGTGGCTGTCCCCAGCCCTCTTTTGTAAGATGGTTGTGGTCCATCTCTTCTCTGTCTCTGATCATCTGTCTCCTTGCGTTCCTTTTAGGAGCTGGTGTTTTCCGCCTCCCCAGATGCCACTATCAGGATTTGGTCTGTTCCGAACGCCTCTTGTGTACAGGTTGTTCGGGCCCATGAGAGTGCTGTGACAGGCCTCAGCCTCCACGCCACTGGTGACTATCTCCTGAGCTCCTCTGATGACCAGGTGTGGTCCCAGCCAGGGCCCCAAAGAGGCTCCTGGTCCCCACACTCCTATATCCTGGGAGGAGGGAACATCTTACCAACCTCAGCTGGTTCCCCAGAACCCCAAGGAGAATGTTCCCTCTACCAAGAGGGGCTGGCCTTGCCAGGGTCTGCCGGACTAGAGTCTCTGCCTTCCTGAGGGGCCACCAGGACCTAGGGACCCACTGTCTTACTGGCTCCATTGTCTCTGTGTTTTCAGTACTGGGCCTTCTCTGACATCCAGACAGGACGTGTACTCACCAAGGTGACCGATGAAACCTCTGGCTGCTGTAAGTTGCCTCAGAAGCGCTGGGCTCTTCATTTGCTACGTTTTGTGTATTTTAATGTTTTATTTAGTCATTTGCTCATTTGTTCTAAAAACACACTTAACTACCAGTACCTGCTGAGTGCCAGGCGTGGTGCCAGCCCGGTGAGCAGTGGGAAGAGTGAGAAGCCTGCCTTGGCTGCACTTAGTCTCCCCTGCTGGGCTCTGACGCATGGCCGTCTCCCCTCTCCGCAGCCCTCACCTGTGCGCAGTTCCACCCTGACGGACTCATTTTCGGGACAGGAACCATGGACTCTCAGATCAAGATCTGGGACTTGAAGGTAGGACATGGTGACCTCCATCTGCGGCCCAGGGCTGGAGCTCTTGGAACTGTGCAGTGTGATGAAGTGCTTATGGCACCTGGCCCCAGGGGTGTCCCAAGAGTGGACAGTGGCTGTGTATGTGTGTGTGACACAGTAGGTGTGGTCTGGGGGCCCCCAGGCTGGGCATCCACCCCTGCTATTCCTGCTGGTTGTCCTCCCTGAAGGATGGAAGAGGACATCTCAGAAGTAGGACTTTGATGAGCTCCATTTTCTCCCCCTGACCAGTGGGTGACATTTTACTCCCTGTCCCCCAACTGTAGGAGCGCACCAATGTGGCCAACTTCCCTGGCCACTCGGGCCCCATCACCAGCATCGCCTTCTCTGAGAACGGCTACTACCTGGCTACGGCGGCTGATGACTCCTCTGTCAAGCTCTGGGATCTGCGCAAACTTAAGAACTTTAAGACGTTGCAGCTGGATAACAACTTTGAGGTGTGCCCCCTCCCTCCCCCCAGCTCTCTTGGTCGCCTCTCCTCCTCATTTGTCGGTTATTCACTGAGTTACTCTAAACTGCCTCTGTTTATCCCCGATTGCTCATAGTTTCTGCTCCCCTCATGTGACCTCTCTCCTGATTCTGGCAGGTAAAGTCACTGATCTTTGACCAGAGTGGTACTTACCTGGCCCTTGGGGGCACGGATGTCCAGATCTACATCTGCAAACAGTGGACGGAGATTCTTCACTTTACAGGTAGAGGCTGGCCCTGGGATCCTGAGGTCTCTGCGTGCCCTGGCCCAGAGGAAAGTGGGAAAATCTCACTGTGTTAGGAATTTCTAGGGCTAGGCTTGCACTTGCCAGGGCCGCTTTTAATCACTGTCTGAGGCAGTATAGTTTAACGGCTAAGACAGTGAACTCCAAGGGTCAGACTGCTTGGCTTCAAATGCTGGCTCTACCAGTTGAATTGGTGTGACGTCGGGCAAGTTACTTAATCTCTCTGGAGAGTGATAATAGTACAGTTGATTCTTCACAGATTCAGCCAACTGTGGGTCGAAAATAGAGCAAAACTCGAATTGGCCACACACTGGCAACTGTTAGCATAGCATTTACCTTATATTTACAACTATTTACATAGAATTTATGTTCTGTTAGGAATTATAAATTATTTAGGGATGATTTAAAGTATATAGGAGAATGTGTGTAGGTTATATGCAAATACTACACCATCTTATATAAAGGGCTTGAGCGTCCGTGGATTTTGGTGTCTGCAGGAGTTCCTGGAACCAGCACCCCTCAGATACCAAGGGCGGACTATACATACCCAGTGGGGTTGTTGTGAGGTTTAGCTGAGTTTATATATACATGCATGTATTTAGATGAGTTTATATAAATATATAAACATATAAAATACAAATGTACATAATGTGTAAATGTATAAATACAAGATAGCAATACACATAAATACATGTGTTTAGAACAGTGTCTGGCACATAGGAAGGATTTGCTACTATCATTCAATATTGTGTCTTAGTTCATGGTGGGATTAGAGCAATAAATAAGGCAGACCCAGTGTTTGCACTAACGGAACTTCTGGTCAGGTTGGGAAGGCAGATGTAGAGTGACTTCACCAGTAATTACTTTAGTGTGGTGATAAGTACTAGAGAAGACAAGCATGAAATGCTGAGACAGTGGATAACAGGGTTGGCAACCTCATAGTCCTGTGGCCTCGGGTCTGTGACTTGCCCTTTTGGAGCTTTAAATGGGCGTTTTGACACTGCAGATTGTGCCAGCTGGTGCTGTGGAAGTGCCTGCATGGTGACAAGGTGCCTCTTGCACCCTCGGGAGCTGAATGAACGGCAGCTGCTGTTGTCTTTGTTGATGAAGTTCTTGTCCTCGTTAGCAGGTTGTGGGCAGGGCACAAGCACCTTCTCCCACCCCAGATTCTACTCGGTGTGTGTGTCCCAGAGGTGGCCAAGCCTGACTGTGTGGCCCACGAGTTTTAACCTTCACTGGGCCCTGGTGCTTTGATTTGGAGCAGAGTTAGGTGGAGTGGAGGGCTGGAAGCACAGGGTGCTCTGTAGTGGGGAGCTGGCGGGCCGGCTGTGATCCTAGGAATTGGCACTGATGCCCTTGAACTGCCCGAGCCCGGCGAGGAGGGTTGCCCAGCCTCTTCTGCCCCTGCCCCAGCCCTGCCTTGTGCCAGGGGCCCAAGTCTCCTGGAGTTAACCCCATGAGCTGGAACCAGCTGATAGACTATTCCAGTTACACACAGGGAGTCAGAACTAAATACGTACCAACCAGCCTAGCTCCCATTCAGTTCTCGGACTTGAACCGAGCCAAGCAGAGCCGAATTGTAGCTGCTCCGAAAGCTTAGGTGGGGGAGACGGGCGTTCCACTCAGCCCAGCCACAAAAACCTGAGTGCCTGCCGTGGGCCAGCACCGAGTGAGGCCCTGGAGCTCAGTGCTGTGCGGGTCAGACTAGAACCCTGGCCTCGGGGGTTGACAGGCCACGGGGAGGTCCATACGGGCAGAGGCCCGCAGGATGAGGAACACTTGACGGGGGAGGACTGGATGGGTTGGGAGCGAATCATCAGGGGTCAGTGCTGAGACCCCGAGGAAGAACAGCCCCCTCACCATTGTCTCTTGTCTCTCCCCACAGAGCATAGCGGCCTGACCACGGGGGTGGCCTTTGGGCACCACGCCAAGTTCATTGCTTCAACAGGCATGGACAGGAGCCTCAAGTTCTACAGCCTGTAGGCCCCGGCCCTCCTGGCAGGAGCTGGGCCTCATCTCAGTAGTGGGGTAGCGTTAGGGGTGGGGGGGCAGGGGAAAAGAGACTACTGGGGGGTGGGGGGTGTATGGGGCGGGACATTCGCATCATTTCCCTCTGGTCCAGGCGGCGGGCTGAGAGCTGCGGTGGCATGGACCACCCTCATCCGTGCAGCCTCCGGGCCCGCTGGGAGCAGCCGTGGGGCAGAGTCGGGGAGAGGCTGAGCCAAGGGGACTGTGAAGGGGCTGGGCCAAGGGCTCAGGCAGGGTTTTGTAAGCAGCGATCTAGTTTTCATTAAAAAAAGAAAACACCAAACACAGCCACCTTCCTCTGTGTGTCTGTAGCAGGGAAAGTCAAGGGGAGGGGCACCAAGTAGGACTCTGACCGCCAGGGTGCCCATCGTTCCTTTTTTTTTTTTTTTTCCGAATGCACAACAGAAATAAAAAAGAAAACAAAAAGAAACCTACAAGCCACTTGCCGGAATGACTCTTCCCGTCCCTGCAGGCCTTGACTGTGTGTTCATAGGGCCTCGTGGGGTTGGCTCCCACGCGAGCCTGGAAGGGAGGGGGAAGGGCTGAGGGGCTGCCGGCACGTCAGGAGGGATTCCTCAGTCCTTCAGTCCGAGGTGACAGAACATCTGTCCCAGACTAGCTTGAATCAGAAGGGTTTCTGTAACTGCTGTTTGAAGATTTGAAATAGAACGGGTCCCAGGGAAGACAGCCAGCAAACCGTAAATAAGCAAAAGATCAGCGAATGCCCTATTTAATTAGGGAAATAAGGGTGGTCAGTGTGGCTGCTTTGGGTGGTCAGGAACGGCCTCTTGCAGATGACACTTAAGTTGAAGCCTGATTGATGGGAGCTAAAGGGGAAGTGGAGTGTTGCAGACTGAGGGAAGGTTCTAAGGCTGGAATGGTCAAGGTGCGTGGAGCAGGGGAAGGAGGCCAGTGTGGCCGGAGTGTGGCGCCACTGGGTGTGGCCCTGGGAGATCGTCAGTAGTACCCTTGAGAAGAGCTGTCCCAGTAGAGCGTTGGGGCGAGAGAAGTGAGAAAGTGGGAGGCAGTGATTGTAGGTAAGGAATCGTGCCAGGGAGGGGAGCCAAGAAGTGGGGTGTCCCCTTGGGGTGGCGGTGGGGTCAAAGCATAGCAGTCCTTGTTGACACAGCAGAGCCCTCCACGTGTGCTTTGCTGGGTCCGTGCTGTGTGGCCACGTCGGTTCGGGCGTGCCGTGTCTTCTAGGAGGGTCAGAATGCCTCTTAGCTAGTAAAACCCTTGAAACTCCTGCGGCAAAGAAGCCATTCAACTTTTTGACCCATTTTCCTCATAAATATTTGACAAGGAGAGCTTCTGTGTATGTGTGTGTAACCCCTGGTGTCCATGGAACTTGCCTTTTGGAAAACATCCCAGAGTTTTAGCTGTTTTTAAACAGTGTGCAGTGAGCGTCTTCAAGCATGCAGCCTTTTGCTAGCTTAGGTTAGTTCTTACAGGTAACTTTCCAAGAGTGGAGTGGTAAGGCAGCGTTTGGAAGACTTAGAAGTTTTCCCACATTTGCCAACCAAAGTAGTACCAATTTGAAGGTGTGGTTCAGTGTGTGACGATATTAATTTTATGTATCCTCAGCCAATTTGGGGTATTTGAAAAGAGTATGGGTCTTAAGAAAAGACCCATCATGTAGTTCTGAAGCAGGACCAAAGAGGAGAAGAAAAACTGCTGAGTGAAAGATGGACCTGTGGAGCTGTCCGCTGTTGTTTGCAGGTGGTGGAGCAGCATCATTCAAGGTGGGGGTGGCTGGGTACCCTGGGGGTGTCCTGGGGCCAGCACAGCACCAAACCATCTAATGGTTTCTGGCTAGATACTAATAAGCATACTTAAGGTTCGCCTTCGTTTCCAGGAAAACTGGAACATAAGGACAGAGGTTCTTGGGGGACCTGTGGGTTGGAAAGGGCACCGTGGTCTCCCTCAGATTGAAGCGTGTGTTGTATCCATGCAAATGTGCACTGGGGCGGGGCTTAGAGTATATCTCAGAGGGACTGTAGTCCCGCCCCCACCCCCAGTCAGTTCCAGACCACTGCCCTAGAAAGACTGGTATGTGGATCGTAAGGCTCTGAAGTGCTTTCATCTCTCCTGCCCTCTTTCCACTCTCACGGGCAGAAGGGCTGTGTGCCAGACACTACATTTTCTCATTTTATGCTTGAAACAACCTTGCCTTTAGCTGTCCAGCAACTGGGCAGCTTCCTGCACCCCCATGGGGCTTCATGTCCCTTTGCAGTCCAGGGTGGAAGATAGGCTCTGGGACTCTGGGGACAGACTCTGGGTTTTGAGTCCCAGCTCTGGCACTTAGTAGTGAGGGGCCTCGGTCAGGTTACTTAACTCCTCTCTGTTCAGTGCCTTCGTCTGGAAGATGGGGACAGTGTACTAATTAGGGATGTTGTAAGGCTTAAGCAAGGTAGTGTGTGAGCAGTGCTTAGGACAGTGGTGGACGTGATGAATGCCGTCCACATTTTAACTGCTGCTGCTGCTACTTCTACTGCTACACTGTCTGCTCTCCCCAGGGTCCCTGCCCTGCCAGGTGAGTGCCCTCACTCAGCCCGGGTTCGTGCCTCTGGCATAGTTCTAACCACGTTACCTTGGAGGTGTTTATGCATTTGTTTCTCATAACTAGGCTTTAATCTCCCGAGGGCAGGACCGTGTACTCACTGCTGGTATTCAATTCACTGCTGCTGAGGGGCAGACAGATTCAAACCTGGGGCTCAGACCGAAGCCCAGGCTCTGTCTCTGCAGAAACAAAAGGCGGGGGCGGGGAGGGGTGGGGGGTGGTGACAGACTTCGTTATTTCAGCCAGAATGGAATGGAGAGCTGTCATCCCTGCCACGTCGCTCCAGGTTTCAGCTCAACTGTCTTGTAGGTGAACCTTCTGGAAGTAGGGCTCACCTATTCTGGACCCTTATTAGGCTCATGAATTTTTGTAATTAGTACTTACTGCATCCTACATGAGCTTGACTCCTTTGACGATCCATTCCTGGATCGTTCATGCCTGAGGACCCAGTCCCCAAACCCACCCTTGTCCGTCCTCTGTTGAAGCTTGCTCGGCCTTGGAGCACTGACCAAGGTGGCCACCTGGGGGCACTGTAGTTACACTAGTCTCCCCAGTAACACTGGCCCCAGGACCGAGCTGGGCCCTGTTTTCCCCATTCCACAGGCTGGAAACCATAAGTAGTAGAGCTGGCATCTTAAGCTGTCTGGCTACAGAGACAGCTGTGCTCCATCATCCGCTGAGACAGGAGCCGGCAGCTCCACGGTGTTCCAGGATGTAGTGCTGTGGTTAGGTGTGGGCTCTGGAGTCAGAAGCCAGGTTTGAATCCCAGAGCTGCAGCTCTCTATGACTTCGGTGTTTGTGTCTCAGCTTCTGCACCTGTAAAACTGAGTTAATGGTGCCTACTGCACAGGGCTGTTGCGTGCAGAGAGCTTGGGAAGCACTCCATAGCTGGCTGCTTTCTCCCTGCTCCTGTCTGCACTGGCATCCACTGACCCTGCTGGGGTCCTGGTGGCCCTTGACCCTCCACACCTGTGTTATAAAGGTGAGGCCTGACATGGCCTTCTTCCTTCATAAATCATACGTTTATAAGGCTCTGATAACACAAAGTGGAACGTGATTAGTTAGGCAGGGAGGTGGGAGCACACAGGTGATACAACCGTGGGGCTGTAGAGTTCTCATAGAGGTGCCAATGCAGAGGATGGGGTGCAGCTGTTAGTGAAAGGTAAATCTGGGGAGAGGCGACATAGGCACATTTTAGAGAAGTAAAAATTCCCTAGGTGGACCCAGGGTAGGGGTGGCTGGTGGAAGGAGAGGCTCTGGCAGCCCCACTGCCTTGCTGAAGTGAGGAGGGAGGAGCGAGCCAGAAGGGGAAGACAGCCAGCGTGGAGGGTGGAGGGCAGGAATGGTGGAATAACGCCCAGCAGATCGTTGTAAGGCAGGTTGGGAGGTGGCTGGTTTCAAACCAGCAGCGTGAAGTCTAAGATCTCATCTGAAGTTTTTCAGAATTTGGAACAGGTCTTTAACCAACATTTTAGAAGTTTTTTTGTTTTCTATTTTGATACATTCATTCAAAAGTGTCTAAAACATATCTTTTCAGTTTAAAGGATAATAAACACCCTTGTATCCACCACTCGGCTTAGGAAAGACAGTACTGGGGGCCCTCTGTGTGCCCTTCCACGAATGCATCCCTCTTTCTCCCCCCGCAGAGGAAACTGCTACCCTGAAATAAGGGTTGATTATTCCTTGCTTTTATAATTTTGTCACTAAATATTTTTCTTTTCTTTTTTTTTTTTAAAGGTACGCGGGCCTTTCACTGTTGTGGCCTCTCCCTTTGTGGAGCACAGGCTCTGGACACGCAGGCTCAGCGGCCATGGGTCACGGGCCCAGCCGCCCCGCAGCATGTGGGATCTTCCCGGACTGGGGCACGAACCCGTGTCCCCTGCATTGGCAGGTGGACTCTCAACCACTACACCACCAGGGAAGCCCACTATATATTTTTCTTCCTTTTTTTTCTTATCTTTGAACTTTGTATAAATGAAATCATTCAGTTTGGTTTCTTTGACTTCATTTGCTAAACATTGTTCCTAAGACTTACCTGTATTGATACACATAGCTGTAGTTCTTCACTATCGTGCCAACAAAGGCAAATGGCCAAACAGAACTCCCCCCAGGTTGCTGGAACAGCATTCACCAGAGACGGGGGGGTGGGGGGGCAGCTGTACAGATGTGCAGGTCCCAAACGGTGCATTCATCCTGGGCAGGGCGCTCCGGGGGACGATTCCCACCATCGGGCTAAGGTGCTTTTGAGCTGCCCGATTGGGAAGCACAGCTTCTCCTCTGTTGTCCTCAGGGGAAGAGAGACAGTAACGGTAAGATGTCGCAGAACCTTGCTCCAGGCCCTCATCTGCCAGCTCCATGTTTGGTGGTGGGTGGGTGGCCGGGGGTTTGTACCAGCTCTTTCCCTTGACGTGATCCTGGATCTAGGGTCCAGAGGATGCCGTTGCAGCTGTTTGATGTGGCTAGTGGGCAGCAGGACTCACTGCATTGCATTCATGGTTGGAGAAGCACCAGCCCCTCCTCTGACATAATTAAGGGGCTGGGGTCCAAGCTTTGTAATTGATTAGCGCCTTAGGCACTTGGCAGTGGCTGGATTCCATGGAGCCTTATAAGAGGCCTCCTTTTCTGGGAGGCCAGCCTACAGGGGATAAACTTGGACAGCTTAACCCTTACTTCTCATTCACTGTAGAATCCCATTAGAGAAATACCCTGCACTGCACTTATATGTCCTATTGATGGTAATGGATATATGGGTTTCCAAATTTTTTGCGATTATAAACAGTGTTTCTGTGAACATTCTGGTACAAGGGTTTTTCCTAGGATACTAACCTAGGAGAGGATTTATTATATAGATCATACTGTAGGTAATGACAAACTTTTTAAAATTTATTTTATTCAAGTATTGATTTACAATGTGTTAATTTCTGCTGTACAGCAAAGTAATTCAGTTATACATATATATTCTTTTTCATATTCTTTTCCATTATGGTTTATTATAGGATATTGAATAGAGCTCCCTGTGCTGTACAGTAGGACCTTGTTGTGTATCCATCCTGTATATAATAGCTTGCATCTGCTAATCCCACACTCCCAGTCCATCCCTTCCCCACCCTCCCTCCCTCTTGGCAACCACAAGTCTGTTTTCTAATGACAAATTATTTTTCAACATGGTTGTACCAGTTTACACTCTGATTGGCAATGGATGAGTGTACCTGTCTCCATACCCTTGCCAACCCTTAATATTTTCTGATTTTTACATTTTTGCTCATCTGGGGGGTATATTATAGTATCTTGAAGTTTATTTTCACATCCATGATTACTAATAAGGTTGAGCATCTTTTTATCCACTTACAGGCCATTTGAGTTTATCTTTTGTGAAAGCGCCTTTGCCCATGTTCCTATTTGGGTTGTCTTTTTCCTTTTGATTTGTGGCAATTTTAAAATGCATATATATTTTGGATAGTAATCCCTTATTGTGTTGCAACTATCTTCCCAGTTGGAGCCTTGTCTTTTCACTCTTTTTCATGGTGTCTTGTGATTTTGGGTTTGTGAAATGCTCATTTTATCTGTGACTTCGAGAATTCTTTGAGACTTTGGCTGAAATCATGTTTTTTGTTTTTTTTTTTCAGTCAAGGTTTGCATTTGCTTCTGCTTGAGCCCAGACTACTTTAATTCTCACCCTGGGATCACTTTAAATTAAATTCAGCCCTTGAGGTTTTCTCCAAACTGAACTTTCAAGAGTCCTCACCCCTTCTGTAGACTAAGAATCTGGACCAGAAAAAAGGGAATTGTACTCTTAATTCTCAGGGGAGATTTCTTTTTTTCATCCGTCCATCCATCCAGCACCATAGTCAAGATAGGCAAGATCCCTTGCTGCCCGCTTCCGTGCAGTGGTTTGTTTCTCCTTTACTCTGGCCTGAAGATGAAGCCCCCTGAGTTCCAGCTTGGATAGAGGCCTGCACTAGGCTCCCCAACTCTGGCAGCCTCTGGGCTGATCTGCAGTTCCCTGTGTTCATCAAAGCAGAATGTCAAGACCTCCAGGCTTCTGCAGAAATCCCAGAATAGAAGCTGGGCTCACTTCCCAGAGTTTTTGTTTTTACTTTATTTTTGGCCTTTGTGCATGCCTTTTTTTTTTTTTTTTAATATTAGCTCAGCAATGATTTAAACATGTTTTTAAAAACACACATAAATAATCTGGGATTTTAGTTGTTTGCTTCTGAAAGTTGACCTGTGTATCTGGTCTTCCCACTGCTGGAACAGAGTGGTACTTTTTTTTTAAAATTTATTTTTGGCTGCGTTGGGTCTTCGTTGCTGCGCACAGGCTTTCTCTAGTTGCAGCGAGTGGGAGCTACTCTTCGTTGTGATGTGCAGGCTTCTCATTGTGGTGGCCTCTCTTGTAGATCACGGGCTCTAAGCGCACGGGCTTCAGTAGTTGTGGCGCGTGGGCTCAATAGTTGTGGCTCATGGGCTCTAGAGCACAGGCTCTGTAGTTGTGGCGCACGGGCTTAGTTGCTCCGCAGCATGTGGGATCTTCCCGGACCAGGGCTCGAACCCGGGTCCCCTGCACTGGCAGGCGGATTGTTAACCACAGCCACGAGGGAAGCCCCAGAGTGGCACTTTTATGTAAAATACCCTTACAGAAACGTCTGGGCATGGAGTCACACTTTATAGAGTTGAATCTTGCTTAACTTGAAGAAACAGGCTGTGAAGTATTCTCCTTTTTATTTAAGGCAAAGCGCCATGATCTCAGTGTAAAGATGAGGGAGCCAGGGGTAGATGGAGAGGGAGGGGATCCCCCTTGGGTATCACCTAGCTGCAGTCACGGCCCCTGGCCCTCTCCCCAAAAGGCAGGAAGAGAGGAAACCTGACAGGCACCGAGCAGCTCTGCTTCCTGCCACAAGTCAACAAAAGTGGTTTGTTGGGGCTTCCCTGGTGGCGCAGTGGTTGAGAGTCCGCCTGCTGATGCAGGGGACACGGGTTCGTACCCCGGTCCGGGAAGATCCCACATGCCGTGGAGCGGCTGGGCCCATGAGCCATGGCCGCTGAGCCTGCGCGTCCGGAGCCTGTGCTCCGCAACGGGAGAGGCCACAACAGTGAGAGGCCCACGTACCGCAAAAAAAAAAAAAAAAAAAAAAGTGGTTTGTTAATCATCCCCATCAAGTCTGACTCAACTGTTTCTCAAGGCTCAGGTGCCTTCTTATACCAGGAGATGGTTTCAGGTGAGGGAAGAAGTTAAATTGGGCAAATTTGGACTGGATTTTGATATCAGGAAAGTCAAAACTTAGATTGCTTCCCTCCAGGGAAAGCACAGGGAACTTAGCACTGCAGGGACCTACCTTTTTCACATACTTTGTACATTTGTTTCTGTAAACAGGACCCTTTGACATGGAAGTGTTGACAGAAATCTATGTACAATGGAAATAGCGTTTGCCAAAGTTACCTATCAAAATCATGAGCCTGTATACATGCAACAGCAGTAGAAAAACACCTGCAGTGTCATAAGAGTATTACAAAAGTTAATGGACACTTTTATGAGCATATAAGATAGGGAAGTTCTTTGCTACATTTAAAGATAAAAATAGGATGGAAAAAAAGTTCATCATTACATAATCCTTTCAAACAGCAAGATGGAAGGACCCCATGAAGAAAAACCAATGGGCAAATCAGTGGGAAACTTGAAAGATGAAGATATCCACCCCTTGACTTGTGAAAGCTCTTTACAGACAAGGGAACAAACTCAGGAGAATAGATAAGAAACACGAAGAGGCGATTTATAAGATATAAGCAGCTATAAAGATGCTTGGTGTCTAATCAAAGAGGTCCATGTTAAATCAGAAATGCTGTTTACCTAATGATGCTCAGATAGGCAAAGCTGTAGAATGCTACTGATCTGTGGGGGCAAGAGTGTGGGGAACAGGAACCCATACGTTCCCAGAGCCCTACAGTCAAGAGGGGCATAGCTTTCAACCCAGCAGTTCTAAGAGTTTCTTCTGAGAAAATGGTATATGAATAATTACACGCTTGCATAATTGTATTCGAAGAGCAGGAAGTTCCCTGGTGGTCTAGTGGTTAGGATTCGCTGCTTTCACTGCCATGGCCCAGGTTCAATGCCTGGTCAGGGAACTAAGATCCTGCAAACTATGTGGCCCGGTCAAAATTTTTTTAAAAATCGTTTTTAATAAAAAAAATTGTTTTTAAAAAAGGAGATCAAATATACAGTTCAACCATGAAACGAAGGAGAATGCAGCTGTTAAAAGTAATAGGTAATGACCCAAGATGTCTACCTTTGCATGAAAAAAAAAGTTAAAGAGAAAAGTTGATTATGTAACGTGATTCCAGTTGGCATCTATAGACTCATGCTTGGTTTAAACACAGCATCGATGCCATTCCCAGAACCACCCTTCCATGCTGTTTAAATGCTCACAATGAGCTTGTGCAATGAAGGCAACGGTAAGAAGAGCTGGCCCTGGATGGAACTGAATCCCCGACCCCTCAGAGCCTGTCAGCCTGGCTCCTCCAAATAACATCCAAGCTGAGAATCCTCACTTATTTCACACTAACCCTGAAAAGTATATCCCATAGGCCCTGCACAAGCCAGGAGGTTGGAAAGAACAAGTCATCCCGAGTCACAGATGGGGAAACAGTCCCAGCTAAGGGGAGTTCCTTAACTAACTTCCATAGCAAGTGTCTGGATCTTCCTGCCTAAGTGCTCTATTCTGCTAGAAAAGCCTATGGCAGCTGCTTCCCCTAGCCCCTCCTCCTCTTGAGCTATAAGCTTGTCCTCATATGGGGAAGAAAAAAAAATTTAGGTAAGCATTAGTTTTGGGGCAGGAGGAGGAGAAATTCTGGTAGTTAATAGTACTCAGTAAATGTTGGCTGTTCTATACTATTCTAAGGATTCTTATCTATTAATTCATTTTATGTGACACCCCTATGGGGATAGGTATTATTCCCATTTTACAGATGAGGACACCGAGGCCCAGAAGAGTTCAAGAACTCAATATCACACAGCTAGTAAGAGGCAGAGCCAGGGTTATAACTCAAACAGCCTGGCTTGTATTCAACCAGTATCCTGAAAACAGAAAAGATGGAGCTGGCCAGGGCTGGAGAGTGCCTGCATGGTGTCAAGGCCACGGGCCTGACTCAAGCACTGTGGTTCCCTTTATGCCACCTCTCTAACTCACGCCCTACCAAAGGCCAGAGAGGTGTCTGAAACCAAGTTTGACTTCCGCACCAGATTCTCCAGTGGCCAGAGGCTGAACCCAACCCACTCCACCTAGGTTGGGTTACCTTTCCTACCCTAGAAGCTCTACATGGCAGCAAAGACCTTTCCAGACCGACAAGTCAGAGGTGAAGGCCCATGTCATACTCGAGCAGACGGTCAGCAGCACAGGCCAGCACTGGTACTGACCTGTCTGGCAGCCGTGCCCACTGTGGCATCAGGCAGCATCAGGGCCAACAGACTGCCATTCAGCCTGTGCCAACCATCCCTGTGTGGACCAGTCCCAGGGGCCAAGGGAGTGGGAAGGGGGGCTGGTGAGGGGAGGAGTAGCCAGCATCCTCTATGGGAGGCTGGGAGGCTCAGAGGGGGTCTGGGAGGAGCTTGTTCAAGTCAAGTTTAGTTTGTTTGGCCCCGGGAGCTCTGGATTCCCTCATCCATGATGGCAACCAGGTGGCATGCTTCGAGGATGCCCAGTCAGAACTCGTGTGTCTGTGAGAAGGTGACAAGCCTTCACAGGCCATTAGCCCTGCCAGGTTCCTGATTCCCAGCTATTGCTGTTCTTTTTTTTTTTTTTTTTTTTTTTTTTGGCAGTACGCGGGCCTCTCACTGTTGTGGCCTCTCCCGTTGCAGAGCACAGGCTCCAGACACGCAGACTCAGCGGCCATGGCTCACGGGCCCAGCCACTCCGTGGCATGTGGAATCTTCCCGGACGGGGGCACAAACCCGTGTCCCCTGCATCTGCAGGCGGACTCTCAACCACTGCACCACCAGGGAAGCCCTACTGCTGTTCTTTGACTCTGCCATGAGCTGACCTCTCCCTACCTTCTCTTGTCCTGCTTTCTCTGCCTGGAATGCTGCCTTTCCTTGCAGAGAGGCAAAGTCTCCTAAATTCAGTCCTGGGAGGCATTGGACTCTACCCAATAGTAGAGGCTGCAATTCTGGAAGGACAGAGCTGACTCTGAAGAGCAAGTGTCTAAGATGAGAATGATTCTGTCTAGTCACCACAAGTAGCTTTTCCACACCTGCTTTCACTAGGCTTGAAACAAGGGTCTATTCAGCCTGTTCACCTTCTGTTGCCTTCCAGGAGCTTCTGGGCTTGGCCTGGCTCAGGTCCACAAAGACGCCAACCCCTCAGACCAGGGCAACAGCCAACAGCAAAAGAATTACCCAGAGGAGAGGCCTTGGGTTGCAGCTCATGGTGGAGCCTGCCAGACAAAAAGGATCTGAAGGATGGCAGGGCTAGGCAAGGGCCCCTCCAACTCTCTCCCCAAACCCCAGCCCTTGGTAATCACACTGGGCAGAGCTGAAGCTGCCCTTTTGCAGATGAGGTGGACCATGGCTAGCTTAGCTTAGTTCCCCAATGAATTCAGTTACACCATCTCCTGCCCTCACTATAGCCAGAGCTTCCCCATTTTGTCAGCACACCCTGGAGGGCTAAGGCCTCATACCTGCAGGCTCCAGCGTAGACTCCCACCTGTAGGAATCCTCAAAGCCCAGTGGCCCGGGAGAGCTCGCCATGCTCTGGGCCTGGCAATGTCATTGTGGTGACCTGAGGCGCACTGCCGTCCTGCTCCTCACGTGGCTTAGAAGCCAGGAACAGGCCTGCAGACATGAAAGAACAAAGAACCCCCATATTTTGTCCTCCACCCTGGACTCACCTGTAGCCCCAGAGTTACATGTAGTCGAGTAAGTCTTCAGGCCTGAGGGGCAGCAGGCAGAGGTGCCGCAGAGGAAGTAAACCTGGTGGGATGAGAATAAGGTCAAGGCACGGGGCTGGCTTGGAGCCGTGGGCGAGAAGCACTGAGGCAGGGACACGGGGTGTGGAACCCAGCCCAGGTCCACACTGCTGCCGGCCAGGCAGGAGGGAAGAGATCTGGGCATATGCCGACCAGCCCCAGTCCCCCGAGGTACAGAGCCATAGGTGCTGCTTCCCAATTTGGAATCTGTGCCCCCCTCGTTCTGGATGGCTCACATCTGCAGTAGCGGACCCTGCGGGAGGGAACCGCTGTGCCGCGTAGAGCCCTGGCCCCGGCCTTCAGAGTCCCCCGGGGAGGGCCGACTTGCTCCCTTTGCCACCGACAAATGGGGAGAGGGGATTCCGAGGACGTGGTGTTAACTGGGCAGCAGGAGAGCAGATGTCTAGTGCCCTCTCTTCCTGGCCCTCAATGACCAGTGACTGGGGGCAGGGTTGGGGGGGCGGTTACCATGGCTTCCAGAAACACAAAGCCACGGGCAGCTCCCAAAAGGTGTAGAAGCAGGGACTTCCCTGGTGGTCCAGTGGGTAAGACTCCACGCTCCCAATGCAGGGGGGCTGGGTTTGATCCCTGGTCGGGGAACTAGATCCTGCATGCATGCCACAGTGAAGATCCTGCATGCCGGAACTAAGACCTGGCGCAGCCAAAATAAATAAATAAATTAATTAAAAAAAAAAAAAGGAGTAGAAGCAGGAGGAACTGACCTGAACCGGCACCCAGCAGTGTAACCAACAGGTACCCCTTCGTCCACCAGGCGAGGGTCTCTTGGCTCAGGAAGAGGCACGCAGCTGAGCTGGTTATTCAGCTACCCTCCCAGGTGCTAACCAGTGACATCTGTCTACGTCTGATGGAGTGTCATGCATCTATTTAAAATATATAGAGGGCTTCCCTGGTGGCGCAGTGGTTGAGAATCTGCCTGCCAATGCAGGGGATTGAGCTCTGGTCTGGGAGGATCCCACATGCCGCAGAGCAGCTAGGCCCGTGAGCCACAACTACTGAGCCTGCGCGTCTGGAGCCTGTGCTCCGCAACAAGAGAAGCCGTGATAGTGAGAGGCCTGCGCACCATGATGAAGACTGGCCCCCGCTTGCCACAACTAGAGAAAGCCCTCGCACAGAAACGAAGACCCAACACAGCCAAAAAAAAAAAAAAAAAAAAAAAAAAAGACTGGGAAATATTTTTTAAAAAAATAGATCTGTTTTTATTAAGGTGAAAGATTTATATTGTTCAGTAGAACAAAAGTTAATAGTATATGGCCTATGGTGCCATTTATAGATTATGTAGAAAAACCTAAATATACACTAAATGTATCCATATTTACCTTCTGCAGAAGTTGAGTTATAAAAATTCAAAGCAGAGGGACTTCCCTGGTAGTGCAGTGGTTAAGAATCCGCCTGCCAGTGCAGGGGACATGGGTTGGAGCCCTGGTCCGGGAAGATCCCACATGCCGCAGAGCAACTAAGCCCGTGCGCCACAACTACTGAGCCTGCGCTCTAGAGCCCGCGAACCACAACTGCTGAGCCTGCATGCCACAACTACTGACGTCATGTGCCTAGAGCCTGAGCTCCGCAACAAGAGAAGCCACCCAATGAGAAGCCCACAAGCAGAAATGAAGAGCCAACACGGCCAAAAATAAACTACTTAATTAAAATAAAATTCAAAGCAGAATTATGCTGAACACATCATTTCTAGAGTCAGAAGTGAGGCCACTCTGGAACACCATGCCCGGCTCAGGTTAGGGTTGATTGCCTTCACGATCTGGCATTTTCCTTCCTCCTTCTGGAGTGGTTTGCAGGTCGGGGCTCACTGCCCTCCACAGCACTCAGGAAGACCAAGTCCCGTCTGGGGACCTTTGTCCGCATTAGCTCGCAGGTGGCTGGAGGGATTCAGTGACCAGCTCACCCCCGCTTAGCGGATGGGGAGCAGGCAGGAGGAACACGTGCTTCTGAGTGGTCCCCCGCGGGCCCTCTAGGAGCCAGTGTCCAGGAGGGTGAAGGTGGCAACGGTGAAGGGGCACTGGGAGCGGCCCAGTGCTGGTGCAGCACCAGGACCAGAATGGGGTCTGTCCTCTGCAGGAGCCAGACCTCCATGGGGTCAGACTCTTGAAGCAGCCCCACAATAGGGTGGTCCCCCTCCCTGTGGTAGGAGCTGAAAGCCTTGTCTGCAGGGAGAGGGGCTCATGAACTTCAGTTGGTTGTATGTCTGGGAAGTGGGGGTGGGTAGAGAAAGCACAGGGACCCCTACCCTTTTCCCTTGTCGATCTGCAGCTGGAGCCGCAGGGGGCTGAACTGGGTCACAGTGGCTGGATGGGGGAGGAAAGAGGGACGCCTGGAGGGGCAGGAAGTCACTGGCATTGAAGACACAGTGGATGTGAAGCCTGAAGTCCAAGTTGGAGAGAATGGAGGAGAGAAGACACAGAATCAGCGCATCCAGATTACTGTACTATGTGGATGCGACATACGAGACTTGGTCCAGCGGGGCGGATGGATGCCACCTGCAATCACCTGGGTGATGTGCATCGTTGCCCCATCCTCTGCCCACCACATCTTGTCTTCTCGGGACAGTTCGAGCCTGCTGTGCCAGGCCATCTTCTAGATGGAGGGAATGGAGCCCCCATGGGGCTGACAGATGCCCACCCTGTTCTGAAAGCTCTGTCATCTCACAGACCCGGGTTTGAATCTTATCAGCATTTACTGGCCGTTTAACCTAAGCCTCAGTTTCTCCATTTGTACAATGGCGCTGACCCCCTCTCTCCAGAGGCTGTGCTTAAGGATCAAGCGAGGTCACGAGATAGCCCGCCGGGGTCATCATTGTCCTTGCAGTTGTGGCTGGTCTGCCACTGGGTCCCGTGTGCCTGGCTGGCCTGCGTGGCACTGCACACACCCGGTGGGGGGAGGAGCATGCCGGCACCCGGAGATGTCCTGCAAGAAGAGCTGACCCACCCTACCCCAGCTCCGGAGCGCTCGACCTTCACTCCTACTTGTGGCAGAGCCCTGGGTTCGGGCCTGGGCCGGTGCCCTTGGGGAGGACGTCCTACCAATGGAGACCAGGGCCTGGCACAAAGGAGGTGTCAGTACACACCGGTGATTCCACTCCGACTGGAAGGCCTTTCCTCTGCGGGGCCCTCCAGCTCAGTCCTGATGGCCCACAGCTGTTTCCCCTTACGCTTCCCTTCTGTGATGAATTCTGGCTAGCTCCCGTAGCTTTTAAATCCTGATGTCCAAAGCATGACAGATTTGTCCCCTGGTCCCCCTGGGAATACATAGCATTTTGAAGGAAAATACATTTGAACCCTGACGCCAGCAGCCTGCCCCAGCCCTCATGGCAAGAGGGTGGGAAAAAAAGACAGCTGGAAACCCACTCAGTCCCAAGCACAGAATTCCTACACCCCGTGGTTACCATATTAGTTCAGGCTGAGGTTGGTGCCTGGCCCCTGGGGTTCAGAGACAGGTGTGACAAGCTCAGATGTCCTCAGGGGTTGCCCCCTGGCACCCTGGGGTTCTGGCTCGTTTTGCCACCTGAGTCAGCAGGTGCCAGTGGCCCCTTTCAGTGAGGGGTTCTCCCTCAGCTCCTCCCCCACCCCACCCCGTACCCTCAGAGCTTCAGCCCCAGCTCTCTTCTGCCTCATCTGAGGCTTTGCAACCTCTGAGATCAGGAGGTGGCAACGGCCAGGCACAGCCTTGGCTTCTTCCTGGGGCCTGGAAGGGGACTTTTCAGCTTCTTGATGCTTCGTTTCTCAGCTTAGTTCCTGGAGGGATAAAGGTGAGGGCTCTCGAGGACTCCAGCCCTCTCAGGCCCTGCTGTGGCTTCTGCCTGCCAGGCGTGGGCAGGCCCCGTCTAATGCTCACATCAGCTCTGGTTGAGGGGCGTTGCCCCGGCCTGGGGGGCGGGTGGTGCTGGGAAGAGGTAAGTAGCTCATCCGAGTTCACACAGTGGGTGATAGCAGAGCTTGGACATGAACCCAGATGGCTCCAAAGCCTGTGCTAAGCTCACCTGTGCTGCCTTCACACCCAAGCCTGCGGCCCAGCCTGTTTGAGGAAGGTGCCGTCCCACATGATGGAACCCTGTGGCCCCATCCAGATGCCGATGTTGGACACCAGCTGGTTCTGCTGGATGCTGTCCACCTGTAGGAAGAGACAACTGGGGGAGGCCCTCCCAGGGGGTGGTCATGGGCACCAGAGTGGCGCCCACTCTACCTGGACTGTGGTGTCACAGCAGGTGAGAGGGCTAGCCGTGGAGACCACGGAGGACCCCGCCTCCTGGTTGGGGAGCAGCTGGGGGGCGGTGCAGACCAGGTGGACATTGATCAGTGTCCTGCACACCAAGGCTGTTTCTTGGGACACCACCAGGACGAAGTGACTGTTTCTGAAGCACTGGACAGTCGCTGGGATGAAGGCAGATCAAAGAGGAGGGTCAGGGCCTTGGGGTTCAGGGTCCATCATAGACACGGTGCGCGGAGGGCCTGGGCGACCGTCAGCATTTGAGGGCTGGCCTCGGAGGGGAGACCTGGCTTCTCTCACTGCCCTTTCTTGCAGTGGTAACTCCAGCAAAGCCTTCTCAGACCAGACTTTCTCACGCAGGCAACAGACAGGTGAACTACACTCTAAAAGTAGGGTCACCATTTAATATCATCCACGCTGGAATGTTCTAGATCTACAGGTAGGGGTACATGTAAAGATAGATTAACTGTTCTCAGGCTGGGGCAGGTGGTCACCACATCTAAAGTTCTCTTCTGCGGTCCATTCTGGGGGCCAGGCTCTCCTGGGAACGGGGCAGGGAGCAGTTTCATCACTGGTGGGTGAGGTGGGGGAGGAAGCCCTCCTATTCCTTCAGCATTCAGGGGACCAGGGCCTTGCTTGGTTTGGAAAGTGGCACCTGTGTTGCCATAGTAACAGGGACCCTCTCTGGTGTTGTCATGACAGCAGCCAGCTGACGGGCTTCCTTTGAACTTCTTCTCACTGTGCGGGGGATGTGCCTGGAGGTCACCTGGCACTGTTCCTGAGTCAGAGGGTACCCAGGGCTGGGGACAAGAGCGGTGAGGACATGAGAAGGAGCCACGGGGGCTGCAGACCTCCAGGGAAATGGAGGGCAGTGGCCTCATAGAGCCCAGAAAAGGGCTGTCAGGCCACCCGATCCTCAGGAAGGCTCCCTACAGAGTGCGCGCATGGAGGACTCCTCCGTACCTCCGTAAGCTGGCTTGTCAGCGGCTCCCCACCGTGTTCCAAGGTGCCCCGCTGGGGTCGAGCTAGGGTGGGGTGGGTGGGTCGAGGGACAGTGAGGCAGGGGTTAAATGGGCTGAGCTGTCCTCTGGGGTAGGGCGGAGGGGATGCAGATGAGGGGCAGGAAGTGAGAATGTGGTGGGTGGTGCCAGGTGGGAGTCTGGAGTCCAGGTGTGATCAGGTTTGAGACAGATCAGAGTGACCACTGGGCAGCACAGCTTCCGTGAACACCCTCAGGTGGGAGCGCCCATCCTACAGGAGAGAGGGCGACAGGGCAGCAGCATCCAGGCAGAGGAGGGATCGGTGCCCAGGACTTAGTCTTCCTCACCCACCAGCCCACTGAGTGGTCTTGGGTTCCGATGTGTCCCTGGTCCCTGAGGAGCCTCTCTAGCCTCACACTGTGTTAGGGCAAGCTGCTTCCTAGCCGTGGGGTCTCCCCCAGAGCAGTGAGATCCCTACCTTCTCCAGCACATGGCAGTCTTTGTAATTGGCAGAAAAGACCGCGGGCCCCTGGGGCTCGGCGGTCACCCGTGATAGCGGATGGAGCAGCTGTTCACCCCAGACGGGTTCCCAAATTCATCTGGAATGGGGAGAGGGGAGAGAGGGATGAGGGAAGGAGTCACGGAGGCTGAAGGGTGAAGCCAGAGGCCGTTGGACTCTGCTGAGAAGGCTCCCCACTCAGGAGGAGAAGTACCTCCTAGAGGTCTCCTGGGGGATTAAGGCCATTAATACCACCTTGGCTGTTACCATAACAAACAACGGGAGCAGACAATTAAATAACGTGGCCTCCTGGCTGGGGTCCTAAAACAGAAAAAGACCTTAGATAAAAGCTAAGGAAATGGACTTTAGTTATAACAATGTGTCAACATTGGTTCATTAATTGTAATAAATGTCCCATCCGAATGTGAGATGTTACTTACAGGCGGAGCTGTGTGGGGTATATGGGAACTCTCTGTGCTGTCTTCTCAGGTTTTCTGTAAATCTGGGACAGTGCTAAGAAACAAAGTCTATTAACAACAACAAGCCTGGTTCACAGACAGGGGCGCTGCCCACGCGCCCGGCAGGGTCCCAAGGCCTTGCTTGTATTAGCTCATTAGTGGTCGTCCTCCTAGGGAGGGGCTGTCCCCGTCCTCATCTCCTGGAAGCCTTAGCTCAGGGTCCGGACGAGTCCAGCTCAGCGAGTGTTAGTCCCCACAGGTCATTATAATTCATAGCAGCGGGGAGAGCATGTGGCTTGGCAGTTAGAGTCTGGTTCCAGTTCAGCCCCCTGGTCACTTTCTGGCTGTGACCTGGGACACATCATTTTTCTGAGCTTTGGTTTCCCGCTTGTGGATTGGGGTTGATATTGCTTACCTCGCAGGGTGACGGGAGACTGCAAGAGACCAATACCGGGGGTGATAAGTCATTTGTGATAATGACTGAACACTTGGTAGTGATCAACTTTTACTGTGGTTAGCGCGGAGGTGGGGGAAGCTCCGTGGGTTAAGGGGCCGAGCCTGCGACCCCAGAGGCAGGGCAGTCTCTGGGGGGACGGCTGCCTGAGCAGAAGCAGAGGCGCCAGTAGACACAGGGGGCGCCGTGGGGCGGGGTATTGTGCCGAAGCGGAGGGAATTTGCGGGGGGAGGGCAGGGGATAGAGACGCGGGGGGGGGGGGGGAGGAAACATTGGACTTAAGCGGGGCTGGGAAGGGGAGGAGATGTGGCTGGAGGGGGGCAGGGGCTGGTGAGGTGAACTTCTTCCTGCGGGACGATGGGAGGTTTTCAACTGTTTATTTTGAAATACTTCCGGACTTACTGAAAAGAAGTTCCGTATATCCTTCACCCAGATTCCTCAAAAGTTAACTCTTAAGTTCGTTTTACATTGGTTTCAGCGCTCACCTTCTCTCTGATTGTATGTACACGCACACACGTGTGCGCACGCACACACACATACACACACGTGCAATTTCTTCCATATAGCGTGAGAGAGCTGGTTGCAGACGTGACTGACTCTGAGCAGTGCTGTGTGCATTTCTTAAAAAACAAGCAACCACAGTCAAAAGATCAAAATCAGGAAATCGACATTGGTATGACACAACAGTCTAATCTATGAACCTTATTCAATTCGCCTATTGTCCTCATGCTTTTACAGCAAAGGAGAAAGTTTTTTTCCCAGACCAGGTCCAGTCCAAGGTCAGGGTCATGTTCCTTGGGCCTCCTCCAATCTGGGACAATCCCTCTGTCTGTGTCTTTCATAGCGTGAATTTTTTTTTTTTTTTTTTTTTTTTTTTTTTTTTTTTTCTGTACGCGGGCCTCTCACTGCTGTGGCCTCTCCCGTTGCGGAGCACAGGCTCCGGACACACAGGCTCCGCGGCCATGGCTCGCGGGCCCAGCCGCTCCGCGGCATGTGGGATCTTCCGGGATCGGGGCACGAACCCGTGTCCCCTGCATCGGCAGGCGGACTCTCAACCACTGCGCCACCAGGGAAGCCCCATAGCGTGAATATTTTTGAGGAGTACAGGCCAGTTATTTTGCAGCATGGCCCTCATTTGGGTTTGTCTCGTGTTTCCCCCTGCTTAGACGCAGTTTATGCATTTTTGGTGGTGTATGGGTTGCTAGGGCCACCATAACAAAACACCATAGACTTGGTGGCTGAAACAATAGAAATGTATTTTCTCACAGTTCTGGAAGCTGGAAGTCCAAGATCACGGTATCAGGAAGTCTGGCTTCTTCTGAGGCTTCTCCCCTTGACTTGCAGGTGACTGCCTTCTTGCTAAGCCCACACACGTGCACATACACCCCTGGTGTCTCTTTATGGGTCCAAAATTCTTCTCCTTCTAAGGACACCAGTCTGATTGGATTAGGACCCACCCTAATAGCCCCATTTTAACTTCGTCACTTCATAAAGACCCCATCTCCAAATACAGTTACATTCTGAGGTACTGGGGATTAGGGCTTCAATATATGAATGGAGGCACAGTTCAACCCATAACAGGCAGCAACACCCCAGAGGTGATATTGTGTCCTCCTAATTGCATTCAAACCGGAGGCTCATCGTACTGGCTTGTCCTATTACTGCTGATAGATCTTTGATCACTGGGTGAGATGGGGTTGGCCAGGTTTCTCCACTCTACAGCTACTGTGTTTCTCTTTGTAAATAGAAAGTATATTATGGGGAGATATTTTGAGACTACTTAATTATCCCGCCTCTCAGCAAACATTCACCCACTGGTGTGCTGGCTCTCCAATGCATCATTCTTTCTGTCAATACATTGCTTTGCTTTCTATTGTAACAGAGAGCTTTCCCTGATGGGGGGTTTTAGGTGCCAGGGAGAGCACCAGACAGAGGAGTTGAGAGACCTGGAGTCTATCCTGCATTCACCTCTCAGGAGCCAAGGGACCTTCCCCATCTGTAAAATAGGCATGGAATTAGATAATACTCAGAGAGGTGTTTTCTAACGGATCACGGACCTTACTCGTGAGGAAGGCATCTCTCCCAAGTCCCTGGAAAGGCAGAGAAAGAGCAGGGGAGCTTCCTCATGGCCAAGGGCAGAAAGATGCCTTTGAGAAAAGTGGTGCTGAGCTGTCCTGGAGAGAGAGAGCCCTGAGCCCTCGGTCATGACTCTACATTCTTGCAAAGACTCATGGGCACCAGAGCTCATCTGCCTGATGCTGGGTGGCCTCAGCCTGCAGCGGCTTGAAGCAGGGTTTCAGTTCCCAGCCAGGGATTGAAGTCAGGTCACGGCAGTGAGAGCACTGAATCCTAGTCACTAGACCACAAGGGACAAGTGGCCAGTTACAAAGCCCTGGCCCATCAGCTGTGTAGAGACGAATTTCCATACAGAGATGGAAAGTAGTGAAACAAGTAAAGTGTTCATTAGGAGGAAAAGGGTTACGTGTGGATAGACACACGGGCGGGCTGAGAGAGAGAGAGAGTCATGCCCTTGTGATAGTTTGAATCACTTATATGGAGCATTCCTTCCCGGTTTCCTTTGGCCAATCATCTCGCTTTGCCTGGTTCTGAGGCCGTATTTGGTTTATCTCAGAGTCCTCTCATGTGTGCACACACATCTCTTAGCCAAGATGGATTCTAGCGAAGAAGGCTATGGGTAGGTTGACATCACTTACTATGAGATGATACCCCCTCC
The DNA here is from genome assembly GCF_025265405.1 of Mesoplodon densirostris. Taxonomy (NCBI): domain Eukaryota; kingdom Metazoa; phylum Chordata; class Mammalia; order Artiodactyla; family Ziphiidae; genus Mesoplodon; species Mesoplodon densirostris. Next base: position 11,188,567 of record NC_082667.1, read on the forward strand.
CTTTTGACCTCTGAGGAACCTTTCTGCACATGTATAGTTGGGAAGGACTCCTTGCCTTCAAGAATGAGGAATATTTGGTCTTTTATCTCTTTTCTGGGCATGGCTCAGCTCTTCTTTTGCTCCTCATCTTGGAATATCTGTCCGCAGACGACAGACTCCGGCTGCTCAGCCTGGGGCCCATTTATCTCCTGCCTCAAGCCTTAAGCTCCAATTCTCACCCACAAGAGACCTTGGAAAAGTCATCTACTGGCTTGGTGACTCCATTTCCTCATCTGTATAATGGGGTTACTGTTATACAGATGAGGTTACTATTATAACTTGTAGGGTTGCTCTGAGGATTAAATAAATAACCCATGTAAAGCACTGATAACAATCTGCATGTGGTAATCATTTGAACGTGATAGTGATGAAAACCACCATTATTTTTTATGGTTGAGGAGAGAGGGTCAGAGCAGGGTGACTTGACTTGGAACCTTGGCTTCCCTCTTGGCCTTTTTCTAAACCTCAGTTTGTTTATCTCTTTCTCACCTTTTTAAACTTAGTCCTTTTTATTTTTGAAAATTGGACTTGAGCTTCTGAATCTGTAAAGTGGGATTAAAAATAAGGTCAAGGGACTGCCCTTGTGGCACAGTGGTTAAGACTCCACGCTCCCAATGCAGGGGGCCCAGGTTTGTTCCCTGGTCAGGGAAATAGATCCCACATGCATGCTGCAACTAAGGGTTTACATGCCACAACTAAGGAGCCCGCCTGCTGCAACTAAGACCTAGTGCAACGAAATAAATATTAAAAAAAAATAGGGTCAAAGTCACTGAGGTGCTGAGAATTCCGTGTCAGCTCTCCACCCCATCTGTTTTTTGTTTTTTGTTTCTTTTATTTTTGATCGCACCACAAGGCAGTGGAAATTCCTTGACCAGGGATCACGGATCAAACCCGTGCCCCCTGCAGTGGAAGTATGGAGTCTTAACCACTGGACCACCAGGGAAGTCCTCACCCCATCTGTTCTGCTAATAAAAGCCAGGGATGGAGGGAGGGTGCCAGTGGAGGAAGGGGCCTTTCTAGGCTGGAAAGACAAGGCTGACGGGGACTGGGATACTGTGATTTATGATAAGAAATATATATTTGGTCTTTGTCCCCATCCTGGCAGAGCTCCTAAACCCCCTTGGAATTTCCTGGGAGGAGAGCAAAACAAAGGTGTCTTTTGTTATGTTGTTGAGGTTCCTTTAGGAAGGTACCTAGGGATGGGAGCTTGCTGCCAAGGGAACCAACCACATGATTAGAGGATTAGAACACATCCCCCCTTCCCCACCTCTTGGGAGGGGCTGGAGATTGAGGTCAATCACCAATAGCCAGTGATTCAATCAATCATGTCTATGTAGCGAAGCCACCATAAAACCCTCAAAGGACGGGGTTCAGAGCTTCCACATTGGTGAACATGTGGAGATATGGGGAGAGTAGCACCCAGAGAGCACAGAGGCTCTGCGCCCCTCCCATACACCTTACCCTGTGCACCTCTTCCATTCAGCTGTTCCTGAAAAACGTTTCTCTGAGATCTGTGAGCTGTTCTAACAAATTCATCAAACCCAAGGAGGGGGTCGTTGGAACCTCAGATTGATAGCCAGTTCAGATCAGAAGAGGTGACACCTGGACTTGTGATTGGTGTCTGAGTAGGGGGAGGGGACAGTCTTATAGGACTGAGCCCTTAACCTGTGGGATCTGATGTTATGTCTCCATGGAGATAGTGTCAGGATTGAATTGTAGGCCACCCAGCTGGTGTCATGGGGAAAAAACCCCACACAAAATCATAGGGACCAAAGCATGTATGGGAACCGGCAGGAAGTAGGTCACCTCACCCTAGGGGCTTGCAGACAGACCCAAGGGAAGCCCTAGCCATGGTCCCTGTGTCATAGGGAAGAACAAATCTGACTCCATATTGGATCTGTTTCTTTTACTTTAACCTTTATATTCTATTGCTTTTGCTACAAGTTAATCACTAAAGGGATTTTGCCTATAAGCTTAAATTATACCTAATGGCCCATCTCTGGGAACCCTGCCACCCAGGTAATGAGTGTTAAGCTAAAATCCCTTTGTTTAGCTCACAGGAAACATCCTGACCAAGCCTACCTGTGAATGGCTGTAGGAAAGAAGAAATTAACACATCCCCTCTGGAGTCTGGCTGGAACCAGGAAGTGTTTGACTTTACCCGCCGCCCCCCACCCCCCAACCTTTTAGTATAAAAGAAGCCTGAGTTCTAACTCAGGCAAGATGATCCTTTGGGACACAAGTCCACCCTCTTCTTGGTCTCCTGGCTTTCTGAATAAAGTCGCTAGGCCTTGCCCCAACAGTTGGTCTCTCAGTTTACTGGCCTGTCCTGTGGCGAACAGTACGAACTTGGACTCGGTAACAGCTGTGGATCCTGTCGGCTGCAGAGATGCTTCCCGAAGCTTGTGGAGCATGTTTAGCAGCAGAAAGTCAGCCCTACTTATCCCGCAGAGCTGATGACAATGAACCTCAGAGAGTCCAGTCATCTGGGAAGCGCTGGGTTCTGGTGCTGGAGCACCTTCTTCTTCCTTTTTTTTTTTTTTTTTTTCCTGGTTTATTTATTTTTTACTTATGTATTTATTTGTTTAGGCTGCACCACGTGGCATGCGGGATCTTAGTTCCCTGACCAGGTATCAAACCCATGCCCCCTGCAGTGGAAGCATGGAGTCCTAACCACTGGACTGCCAGGGAAGTCCCTGGAGCACCTGCTTCTGAGTTCCAGCTCTTCTGCCCACTGGCTGTGTGGCCTTGGCTGGGCCACTCAACCTCTCTGTTTTCTTCTCTGGGAGTGAGCAGGATAACAGTCCCTACCTCAGGCTCACAGGGTGCTTTTGTGAGAATCAAACTAGCTTAATACACATGAAGGGCTTAGCCTGGTGCCTGGCACGTAGGAAGCACCTGGTAAATGTAGCTGTTACTATTTGAAATAGGTGGAGTAGCGGCCCCTCAAAACATATGGACAGGGCCTCCCTGGTGGCGCAGTGGTTAAGAGTCCGCCTGCCGATGCAGGGGATACGGGTTCGTGCCCCGGTCTGGGAGGATCCCATATGCCGCGGAGCGGCTGGGCCCGTGAGCCATGGCCGCTGGGCCTGCGCGTCCGGAGCCTGTGCTCCGCAACGGGAGAGGCCACAACAGTGAGAGGCCCACATACCGCAAAAAGAAAAAAAAAAAAAAAAAAAAAAAAAAAAAAAAAAAAAAAACATATGGACACATCCTAACCCCCAGAAACTGTGAATGTAAAGCTTGTTTGGAAAAAGGGGCTTTGCAGATGTAATTGAGTTAAGAACCTCAAAATGAGATCATCCTGGCTTATCTGGGTGCAGCATATATATATAATGCCTATAAAAAATATATATGTCTAGACTTTTTGGTGAGGATTAACTGGCCTACATGTGGGTCTGAGAAAAGTTATTAGTTAATAATAACAGAAAGGTACTAGTCCCCAGGGTTGTACCCACCACAGGTGAAAACAGAGTCTGGGAGAATTGCATCAGGCCATGAGTACCAGTGGATCCAGATTGGTCGCCGTGAGGAACTGGGGGTTCTTTTCGGGCCTGATCTCCAATACTAGAGATTCATTCTGTGCAGCAAAGCTTCACTGAGAGCCCTCCCACACGTCAGGCCTTCTGCTTGGCTCTGGTGATGAGGAGATCAAATAGGAGCTGTCTCTGTCCTCCAGTTGCTCGTGATGAGGGCAGGGTAGCAGTGGTGTGAAAGTTACCCTGGAGGGCAGAGGTGCAGGATATGAGGTGAGGCAGGGATGTGGGAGGTAGGGTCTGAAAGGCTCAGCAAAGTCTTCGCAGAGGAGGTAACCTCTGATCAGCGTTTTGAAGGATGAATAGGAGTTCACAGAGAGGCCAAGGGAGGAAATGGTTTTCTAGAGCAGGGAGCCAACAGAGACAGTCTGGAATGTACAGGGTGTGGGGATGCAGGGACAAGTGCTGACGGATGATAGGATGTGATTAGGGAAAAGCAGAGATGAAGGTGGAGGCACAGGCCGGGCCAGATCACTGAGGGGCTTGTTGGCCACGTGAGGAGCTAAGCCTCCACCTGTGGGTGCCGGTGGCGTTCGGGTGCTCCACCCGGGCCTCCCACAAGGTGTCATGTGGGGTCCTGCCCCTCTGCTGTGTGGGGCCCACTCCAGGGCCTCCCAAGTATGGGAGGCTGGAGGGTTCCAGGGCATGCCTCACCTGCTTCCTGCTGTGCATCTCACATCTCACTTCCTGTTTTATTGACTCTTTAAAGAGGCCAGAAAGGAACCTGAAAACCTGCTTCCTAAGGCAGGGCCGGAGGGAGAAAGCCCTTCTGGGCTTGGCCCCATGGCTGGGGGGTAGCTGGCCCATTCTCTTGACTGTTCTTTAAACACACTTGATGCCACGATCATTCTCTTGGGAGCCCAGAGACACTGATGATCACAGAAAGGGGTCTTGCTGTAGAGAATGGACTTGAGGACACGGGGAGGGGGAAGGGGAAGCTGGGACGAAGTGAGAGAGTGGCATGGACTTATATACACTAACAAATGTAAAATAGACAGCTAGTGGGAAGCAGCGCGTAGCACAGGGAGATCAGCTCGGTGCTTTGTGACCAGCTAGAGGGGTGGGATAGGGAGGGTGGGAGGGAGACGCAAGAGGGAGGAGATATGGGGACATATCTATATGTATAGCTGATTCACTTTGTTATAAAGCAGAAACTAACACACCATTGTAAAGCAATTCTACCCCAATAAAGATGTTTAAAAAAAAAGAAAGGGGTCTTGCAAGATGAGTGGGGGGGCCTCCCTGGTGGCGCAAGTGGTTGAGAGTCCGCCTGCCGATGCAGGGGATACGGGTTCGTGCCCCGGTCTGTGAGGATCCCATATGCCGCGGAGCGGCTGGGCCCGTGAGCCATGGCCGCTGAGCCTGCGCGTCCGGAGCCTGTGCTCCGCAGCGGGGGAGGCCACAGCAGTGAGAGGCCCGCATACCGCAAAAAAAAAAAAAAAAAAAAAAAAAAAAAAAGATGAGTGGGGGAGGGGAAGAGGCATTCCAGGCAGCAGCAGCAGCGAATGCAAAGGCATGGAGGTGAGCAGAGGGGAAGGGGACAGGGACTGGTGGGCTGTGTGCTGGATCCCGAGGGGACTTGAAGGCTGCTTTGAGAGCCGGGACAGTTCCCACAGGCAGCAGAACCCCCGCAGGGCTCTGTGAGGCTCTGGTTCGTCTACTCCAGGGCAGTACATGTGGTTGATGGGGAGACAGACCCGACTTTGGCTCTTTCAGGCTCTGACATCAAGTTGCAAAAAGCCATGGAGAAGGCTGTGCTTCAGGGACTATGGCCTGTGCTCTGGGGGTGGCTGCATCTTTCTCCAGGTCCTGGGGGGGGGTCACTGGACAGCCCGCCCTCCCCACCTCCCAGTGCCACCAGGACCCAGCTGCCGCTCCCTGCTCCGAGTGCACCAGACACAAGGAACCCGAGTTCTCCATCCCAGCCAAACCAGCAGCATCAGCATGCTCTGGGGAACTTGCTAGGAATGCACATGCCCAGGCTGCACCCCCAGACCCGCTGGATCGCACGCACTAGGGGTGGGGGACCCAGCAGTCTGGACGTCACAAGCCCTCCAGTAGGTTCTGAGGCACATTCAAAGTGGGACTGGCTGGTCTATTTGCCAAGGCCCTGATCAGGTCACTCTCCTCCGGACTCTGAGCGCCACACGGGCCCATCTGGCAGCCTGGGTGTCCTCCTGCCTACAGCACCGGCCCGACACTGCGAAGGGCTCCGCAGGGTTCTCTGATGGCATCTTCTCCCGGAGGCGCCTGTCCTCTGCTTTCAGCCAGGGAGCCCCGGCTCAGAGTCCCCACGGCTCACGAGACTTTTTCTCTCAAGTGTCTGGTGAGGAAGCCCAGTGCTCGAGAGGCCTGACATCCAGGGAAGAGGCACCTCCTCCCCGTGCCCGCCCCTCCCCCAACTCCAACTCCTTCCCGCCCAGGCCACCTCCTTGTGGAGCCTGAGGGACTTGTGTGGGAGGCAGGTTTACACCGTGGGAGTGCAGCCAAGGGCCCTACAGGAACAAACATCCCTGCCTCCTCATCTGGAGTACTTTCTGCGTTTGTTTTAGTAACTTTTCATAAAGTGTCCTGGGGTTGGGAGACAGTCACCACAGTGATTACAGGATTGGAAGCGAGGGCTGGGGGAAGGGGGCAGAGGCGTGAGCGTTTCAGGTGAGCAGGGCCGCCATCAGGGCTTGTGCAGAGTGTTCACCGCTCAAGGGTACCTGCTGGAGGGGCTGAGGGAGGGCTGAGAGCCAGGAGGAGGGCTGGGCCCCACCCCAAGCCTGATGCCCTAGAGCTAAGGTACGTTATAGGAGGAAAGGAGGGATTCTTTTTTTTTTTTTCTGGCCGCACCACGTGGCATGCGGGATCTTTGTTCCCGGACCAGGGATCAAACCCATGCCCCCCGCATTGGGAACATGGAGTCTTAACCACTGGACTGCCAGGGAATTCCCAAGCGGGGATTCTTTCTAGGCCCAAAGAGCAGTCTGTGCACCACTTTGGGGCAGGGACAGTGCAGAAGGAGCACCTTTAAAAAATTCATATTTTATTGCTGTGAAGTTACTTGCCCAAGGTCACCTGCCACACTCCGCTGCCTGCACGGCCTTAGAGGATGTCTATGGCTCAGCAGGTTGGGTGTGGAGGGGGGTAGATGGGGATGAAGGTACTTTCCCCCGAGTGGAATGGAAACACCCACCTAGGGAGGGCTGTAGGCACTTGTCTTTAGAAGACGGAGACCCTCTGTCCCTAAGAGGAAAGGGGACATTACCCTAGTGCTACTGATTTGTTTAAACAAGGCTCTTACTGATCCTCCGTCTTGGATGACAGTGAGCAATAGTTTCCCCATCACATTCTTCACTCAGGATCGCAGTCTGTCAGCAAATTTATCCAGTGCCAGGCCCTGTATTAAGTCTGTACCAAAATGGAAGAGTTTTGTAGAGTCAATCCTATGGGGGTCCCCTGTCCCTGATTTGGGGGTACTGAGTTCTTAACATGTTTTGAGTATTTCCTGGTTGCTGGGATGCTAAGGTTGGAGGAAAGGTCCTGGGAAGCTTGGTCAGCGAACAAGAGTGAAGACTTAGGGAACAGGTCAGTGCAGATGTATACAGTTCAATCATCTCATCCATGGGCTCTGAGCCCAGCCCATTTTATTATTATTATTATTGTTATTATTGTTATTATTATTATTGGCTGCACCACATGGCTTGTGGGACTTTTAGTTCTCTGACCAGGGATCAAACCTGGGCCCTTGGCAGTGAGATCGTGGAGTTCTAACCACTGGACCGCCAGGGAATTCCCAGCCCATTTAAAATAAAAGCTGTATTGCCTTTGCCCTGCAGCCTATACCCATTTTTCCCCAGGAGGGAAGAAACCTGATTTTTATGAGCACCTACCATGTGCTGGGTGCTTTGTGAATGAGGACATCTCACTCAGCCTGGGAGGTGATACTGTCGCTCTGGTCACAGATCGCCAAGTGGGAGCCGGCAAGGGGAAGTGGCTTACCTCCCAGCTGGGCCTGTGTTCTTACCATGGCCCCGCCCTACCTTCCTGGCCATAGAGACCCTGGGGCCCCTCACAGACGGGCACCCCCATGCTGCCCGGGCACATGGGAGGAGCCGCACCGGTTTCTTTCCTGAGGGTGATGGGGTCAGGGGAAGGCAGTCCAGGACAGTGGACAGACGGACAGGACGCCCTCCTCCTCACTTCTCCTACACACCTGTCGCTCTCAAAAGCACCCCCCATGCACACTCGGGCTCACACTTTCTGGCTTACACCTATGTCCCCATGTGCACTTGTACTTGACCTCGGGCTTTTGCAAAATCTCCTCTGTAAAGGGAGATAGGATGAGCTGGGCTGCCGGCAGTTACGTCCAGTCCCCATCAATGGAGATGGATGTTACTTGAACACCAGTGTGACAACTCACTCTCTAGCTGTCCCCGCCTCCCCCCACCCCACCCCTAAATACACACACACACACCCTGGGGCTGACATCTATTTCCTCCCTCAGCCTCCCTCCCCTGCCTCTGCCTGCCCGCTGCCTCGTGTCTAGCTGCCTCCAGAAGCCGCCTGCCTCTGCGGCTGGAATCCTCTGCTCTCTCTGTGCCCAGGTAAGGAGACGGTGGCCCCGGGGCTGGGCAGCCTCAGTGCCCTCTCTGGACCCGGGAGAGAAGGCACAGCTTTATCAGGGGAGGGGGCTGTTACCAGCTAGGATGGCAGAGGGTTGAGTTTACCAAAGACTGGAGGGGACTTGTCGCTCCGAGGAGGAAAGGACTACATTTTCCCAGGGAATAACCAGATGCCAGGCACAGTGGTCAACCATTAAGACTTCTCTTTCCAGACTCAGGAGCGATCTGGGGGGAGGGTTACACGAGCAGTCTTAAGGTAACTGACCCAAGTGCACCCAGCCAGGAAGCCGTGGAGCTGGGATTCAAAGCCAGGTCTCTGACACCAAAAGCTGGTGTTCTCTGCCCCCAGCCCTCTGTCAAAACAGGACCTTCACTGATGGGCTCCCTGAGAACCCTGGGAGGCTGGGGGCCAGACTCTGTCAGCCAGGAAGCCCATACTGGGTGCTTTGTGAATGAGGACACCTCACTCAGCCTGGCAGGTGACACTGTCGCTCTGGTCACAGACGGCCAAGTGGGGGCTGGCAAGGGGAAGTGGCTTACCTCCCAGCTGCGTATGCAGGCAGCATACTCGGTCCCCAGGGCACAGCAGGATGTGCTGTCTGAGCATCCCCATGGGACTTCAATGGGGCTAAAGGGAATGTTTCAGCACAGAGAGGGGATGGCTCTTGTGTGTTTGCTGGGAGTGGAGTTCTCTCCCTTCCACTGCAGCTGAGGGACGCTGGGCCAGTTGCTGTGCTTCTCTGAACCTTTGTTTCCTCTTCTAAAAAATGCGGTCTCACAGCGTCATTGTGAAATGTAATCGCTCTGCAGACTCTAGAGCTTGGGAAATGGGAGCATTTTCAGGGAGCACAGGGACAACAGCTCCCCTCCCCCAACCTGCGTGTCCCCAGCTCCCAGCGGCTCACCTGCCAAGGAAATTCTAGTTTGATATCCGGCACCCTCACCCTACGAAGGACCGTGGTCCCTGGAGAAGGGTGTGGATTTTCTCATCCTGGCCAACAGTGCCTCCCGTGGAAAGATGAATACTGAAGAACACCTCCTCCCCCCCCCCCCCCACTTTCCTTCTCTTCTTTCTCCGTCATCTTGTGCTTAGAGCAGAGGTAAAGCACAGAGAACAGGCTGATTGCTAAACTGTCGTTCCTCCACATGCCTGGGTTGTTCCAGAAGCTTTGGGTAAGTGATTTAAACACTTGAGTTTCAGTTTCCTCATCTGCAAAACGGGATGGAGAGAAGTATCAGCACTTTTCTTCTAGAGCTGTGAGCAAGACAGTACCTATGTAAAGGATCTACCACAGTCCCTGGCATGTCACGGGGGGCCCAGGACAATCTGAGTTCCCAACCCGTGCTATCTGTCGGTCTCCACCTCCTGCATGCAGCCTCCCACCCTGACCTCCTCTGCCTTCACTGATCTCCACTGGCTCCACATCAGATGGTCTCAGGTTCTTTTTTTTAAAAAAAAATAAATTTATTTATTTATTTTGGGCCGCGTTGGGTCTTCGTTGTTGCGCGCGGGCTTTCTCTAGTTGCGGCGAGCTGGGACTACTCATCGTTGTGGTGCACAGACTTCACATTGCGGTGGCTTCTCTTGTTGCGGAGCACAGGCTCCAGAGCGCAGGCTCAGTAGTTGTGGCGCACGTGTTTAGTTGCTCCGCGGTGTGTGGGATCTTCCCAGACCAGGGCTCAAACCCGTGTCCCCTACATTGGCAGGCAGAATTCTTAACCACTGTGCCACCAGGCAAGTTCTGGCCTCAGGTTCTTGATAAGGCTGTGGGTCTGCACATCTGGCCAGGGGCTGGCTTCTCCAGTGCTTGGCTGAGTAGTCACTCAATAAATAGCTGTTGAATGAGTATGAACAGGGCTGGGTTTCCTGGGGCTGGCTGAGCTCCTGTGGCTGCCCCTGAACAGGGGAGAGGTCTTCTGGCCCTACTGGGCCTCCAGAGCCCAAATCTGGTAGTTCCTTCTGCACAGCTCCCTCCCTGCTCTTATCTTACTTCCTCTTAAACTACCAAAGGAGGGGCTGGCTCCACTCTTTGCAGTCAACACACCCAACCAGCCACCACTCTGGGAGCAAAGGGCCACAGGACGATCTGCAGAGAGGCAAGGTCCGGGGGTGCTGTGGGTGGGTGCGTGGGTGGGTCATCCCTTAAATGAACGGACTCCGCCTTCCATTCCCATCCTCCAACCCAGCTGAACCCTTCAGGGGGGCCTCGCTCACACCCCAGTGCTCTGGGGATTGGGAAAAGGAGCCCTTCGTGGCCTGACCTTGGTTCCTATTTCTCCAAGTGATCTTAGGCCATCTGCTTAATGATAATCACAACGCCATTGATGCAGTGCTTACTGCATGCGTACTCTTGCTTGAAATGCTTATATATATGATTAACTCATTTAATTCAACCACCAACAACCCTATGACCTAGATCCTGTTATGACTGCCATCCGTGTTACGGAGGAGCAAACAGTCTCGGAAAGGTTAAGTGTGTTGCCCAAGGTTGCACAGTGAGCAGGTGGTGGGGCTGGGATGTCATCCCCCCACCTTACTGCCCTTGCTCAACTTCATTGATCCCCAGGGGCCTCACCTATAACTGTCACGGGTCAGAGTCCCATCTCCTGGCCAGGGTCGCCCGTTGCCTGGCACTGCCCACCACAGTGCCTCTTCCTCTCCGCCGCAGAGCCCGCGATGTCGGCCAACGTCACGATGAAACCCCTGTGTCCCCTCCTGGAGCAGATGAGCCGCCTCCAAAGCCACAGCAACTCCAGCATCCGCTACATTGACCACGCGTCTGTGCTGCTGCATGGGCTGGCCTCGCTGCTGGGCCTGGTGGAGAACGGACTCATCCTCTTCGTCGTGGGCTGCTGCATGCGCCAGACCGTGGTCACCACCTGGGTGCTGCACCTGGCACTGTCTGACCTGCTGGCCACTGCCTCCCTGCCTTTCTTCACCTACTTCCTGGCCGTGGGCCACTCCTGGGAGCTGGGCACCACCTTCTGCAAGCTGCACTCCTCCATCTTCTTCCTCAACATGTTCGCCAGCGGCTTCCTGCTCAGCGCCATCAGTCTGGACCGCTGCGTGCAGGTACTGCGGCCCGTGTGGGCGCAGAACCACCGCACGGTGGCCGTGGCCCACAGGGTATGCCTGGCGCTCTGGGCCCTGGCCGTGCTCAACACCGTGCCCTACTTCATCTTCCGGGACACCATCCCGCGGGTGGACGGGCGTATCATGTGCTACTACAACGTGCTGCTCCTGAACCCCGGGCCCGACCGCGATGCCACGTGCAACTCGCGCCAGATGGGCCTGGCCGTCAGCAAGTTCCTGCTGGCCTTCGCGGTGCCGCTGGCCATCATCGCCGCGAGCCACGTGGCCGTGAGCGTGCATCTGCGCCACCGCGGCAGCCGGCGGCCCGGCCGCTTCGTGCGCCTGGTGGCGGCAGTGGTGGCGGCCTTCGCGCTCTGCTGGGGGCCCTACCACGTGTTCAGCGTGCTGGAGGGGCGCGCGCACGCGGACCCGGCGCTGCGGCCGCTCGTGTGGCGCGGGCTGCCGTTCGTCAGCAGCCTGGCCTTCATCAACAGCGTGGTCAACCCGCTGCTCTACGTGTTCACCTGCCCCGACGTGCTGCGCAAGCTGAGGCGCTCGCTGCGGAGCGTGCTGGAGAGCGTGCTGGTGGACGACAGCGAGCTGGGAGGCGGGGGCAGCAGCCGCCGCCGCCGCCGCGCCTCCTCCACCAACAACACCTCTGCCTCCTCCTTCTCGCTGGGCGGCCGCCGCGTGTCCCCGCTCGGGCCCGCAGGCCTGCTCGGCTGGCTGCGGGGTGGCCGCGCGGCGCCTCCGCAGAGGGACCGGGCCCGATCCGAGGACGAGCGGGGCCCCCTGAACCGGGCGCTGCGCACCACCTCGGCGTAGGAGCCACGGGCCGGGGGTCGCCAGGCTCGGACCCTTCTCCCCCAGCCCCCGGGAGGCAAGGGCAGGGAGCGACCGCGCGCAGCAGCTTCCCCAGGGCCCGGACGTTTAGTCGGAGGCTAAGGAATCTGCACGTTAAAGCGCCCCACGTGACTCAGTGTATCCTTTTCAGAAACGAAGTGAGCTAAAGCCGCGCTTCTCAAACTTTCTTATGCGGGAGTCACCCAGGGATCCTGTCGGCTTGAACGGGCCGCCGGGCGGGTGTGCTGACAATCTGCATTTCTAACAAGCTCCCAGGAGGCGATGGGACCACGCTCGGAGTAATGTGAGGTTAAAACCCTAAGACATCTCAAACTAGGGTAGTGGATGCCCCAAGGTACACAGGACGCGTCTCCATGGAGCTGTTTTTAGCAGATGATGGGTGGGGTGGATTTTTACATTAAACCAGTGATGTAGTTTTGGAGTAGAATGCGAGAGAGGAAAAGTTTGGGAAGCACTGTTCCAGTCTAACCTTCTCGCTTTGGTCCTTTAGTTGCGCTTTACTGAACTACACGCTTTATCCCACAATCTCCAGGGGCAGGTTCTATTAGCCCCACTTTTTACCATGTGCAAATTGAGGTGCAGGGAGGTTAGGTAACCTGCCCAAGGTGCAGGGACTGCATACCAACCATGAGGCATTACCTGTTCAATTACTATTTAGTACGTGAAAGGGCACCCCCCACATACCCAAGGTCCTTCAGATAGCAGCTGCATGGGAGCCCCCATCTCTACCTGTCCGACCCAGCATTGCCCGAAGTGGAAAAATCAAGGGGCGCTATGGTCAAAAGTTGGGGAAACCTGGGCTAATCAAAGTGCCATGGACATCCTTACTGAAGGTCTTTAGTGTTTGGATGAGCCCCGCAACCTCCGTGACCACCGCCGGTGATACTTCCTAGCTCATCTGACACATGTGCCAGCTTACAGTTCCCTGGGACGCCCTCTGAGCAATGCTGGTAATCCTTAGATCTGTGCGGCACCCACCTCCCTCCCGAATGCACGGGGCTGCAGCTCTGACCCCCAATTTGTAGGTGTGAGGGGTAACTTACCATAGCATCTCCACTCTACCATGTCTGTTTAGCTCAGCAGCCCAGGGCCTGGTGCAGAGTTGGTGCGGTACACGTTTGGTGGATGGAACGTCAGTGGAAGAGCCAGGGGAGAAACTCTCCTGGGATCTTGGTCCAGTGTTCCCTGTGCCACCACCCGCAGCTGGGCTCCCAGCGTTCATTTTCAGTGCCAGGCAGGGCCCGGCCCACAGCAAGCGCTTGGCAAACGGAGCAGTCGACAGACAGCTGGCTGAACGGACATCCCATCTCGACCTCACCCATGCTCCCTCCTACCTGCTCCCCTGCTTCACCGAGCACTTGGCGCCAACTGACACACAGTACATTTTACTTGTTTATTATGTTTTCTCCATCAGAATGAAAGATCCTTGAGGGCAGGGACTTTTGTCTGTATTCCCTGGTACCTAGAACTGTGCCTGTACACAGCAGGCATTCAATAAATATTTCTGCTGTAGACTGGATGGCATGAGTTAATCAGATCTCTGGGGCTTCTGCAGAGTCTGGTACAGGAAAGGGGGAGCTAGAGAGACCCTGCCCCCTGCAACCTCCCCATTTTAACCTTAAGTGTTGAAAAGCGGGGCAGAGCTGGATTCAGTCTGCTGGGTGACAGGGTCAGTGGGATGCAGAGTGAGCCAAAGCAGCCTTTGGAGGAGGGGTGTGTGTTGGGGGGAGGTGGATTCCTGACTTGCGGCCTACTGGCCTGGGTTAGACCCAGGACTCAGACAGAACACACATATTTTGGGGAGTCACCCGCCAGTCACCAGCTCACTGAGGAACCAGAAATTACTCTTCGTGGTTTGAAGGCACTCGGAGAGGAGGGGGGAGGGGAGAGGGGGGAGGGGGGGGGAAGGAGATGGGGGAGGGGAGAAGGGAGGAGCGAGCTGACCCTCCTCCCTCCTCCAGTCTCTGCCAGGTCCCAGGCTACCTCTGGGTCTCTGTGCCACAAAGACCTGCCTGTGAGTCCTTTTGAAGGCTCAGAGCCCCGTCTCGGGTGGAGCCACTGTTTTGGAGCCATGGAGTTGGAGTGCTGGGTCAGCAGAGGCGTGTGGCCAGTGGTCCGAGGGCTGCCATGTGTGACATGGTGCTTGGCCACAGAAGGCCTTGGCCATCCTGAGCTCAGATCTTGGCTGCTGGCCGCTGTGGCGGCTGCTTCTGCAGCTGGGCCAGCGTGTCGCGCTTCTCAATGGAGCGCAGCTGCTGCTTCTTCGCCCGCTTGAGCTTGGTGGGGTTTCGGATCTGGGGGGGGGTTGAAGGGAGGGCATTAGCATGGCTGGGGTCTCCGCCCTGCTCCCCAGGGAAAGGGAGGCCACCACGGGGGCCTGGGACTGCGGCATGAGCGGGGGCCGTGAAGCAGGGGTGCTGGGGTGTCTGGAACACGACATTCAGCCTGGCCGTGTCCCGTCCCGCAAGCAGGGCAACGCTCACCACTTGGACAATCTCCGCCTTCCGCTCGTTCTCCAGGCGGCGTTTCAGGTTCTCGGCGCGGCGCTGCTTCTTCTCCTGGACACACAGGGGAAGGCGATTGGGTCTGGGAGCCGAGGCGGCCCTGGTCTCCCAGGCAGTGAGAGCTGACAGAATTCCCAGGGAGGAGGGCAAAAGGCCCACTTATCCCGGCTCTGGGTTGTTCCTGGTGCTGGGGGGTGGAGAGGCAGCAAGGAACCATCCCTGTGCCCCTGGAACCAGCACCCAGAGGCCCACTCTGGTGGGAAGTTCCTGACTTCACCTGAGAAGGGGGGCCCCTGGTCAGGCGGCTGAGGACACTGGGTTGGAGGGGGCGGGGTGGGGTAAGACACAGGTAGCACCCCACTTGGAAACTCAGGCCCATGCAGACAGTGGCTCCTCTTACCACACCCCTCATCAACTGCCCGGGGAGAAGGGGTGGCTGGCCCTTGCCCTCATTCCCGCCCTCTGAGTCCCCCCTCTCCCCCTGAAGCCCACGAGCCCCTAGAACGCAAGGGCTGGCCTCCTGAGGTTCACCCTGGCGCAGGGCTGGGAAGGGAGGAGGCTTCAGAGAAGAGGCTCCGGAGCCATCTGGTCCGGTTTGAACCCTGACTCTGCTACTTCCTGAATGTGTGACCTTGGCCAAGTGATTTAAGCTCTGTGTCTCAGCCTCCCATCTTTAAAGTGAAGATGATTACATAAGATTGTTTTCAGGACTACATGAATGAACACACATACAGGGCTTGGAATAGTACTGGCCCACTGGGAACACTTAGAAGATGAATGTAGACGGAGTCTTCCTTGGGAACGGCTAGGCTGACTGCTGTCCCTGGTGGGACAGGGCAGGGACGGTGGCCCCAAGGCTGTGCATGGTCAGGGGCCTCCCCCGGCTTTGGCAACACAGGGTAGAAGGGGTGGCTTGGGCCCGCGGGGAGAAAGGAGAAGTGACACTTGAGCCCCCTGAGGCGCAGGGGAAGGTCTGGACTGGGGGCTGGGCGGGGCACCTCTAAGGGGACGGTGACAAGAAGGTTCTCTCTTGCCCAAGAGGGAGCCAGGGCCACATAGGAAGCTAGATAAGGCCTCAGCACGAGGTGGCGGCCACACAGTCTGCAGGGCCTCGGCCATAGGCTGAGCTGCGGCAACTCAAAGCAGGGGACACATGACCAAGTGGCTGACCCACCCCCTCCCCTCATGGCCAGGCAGGGGCTGCAGGCTGGGGGCGTGGCGTTTGACTCCTCCGGTGGCCCGGGGACCACGAGGCGAGTGGCGTCCCACTAAGAAGTCCGCTCCTGGTGGATCTACACCACCACCTCCCTGTCTGCCTGCTGGGGCTTCCTGGAGGTTAGAGAGGTTGGGCGTGAACCTCTAACAGGGCACCTGTGGCCCTGGGATGAGCGTGAGGGAGAGCTGGAGGAACGCGCAGGCCGCCCACTTCACTGTGTCTTGGGGAATGCCAGCAACACCCGGATGAGGCCTCCAATGTGTATGCCTTTCCCACCCTTCCCCAGGGCCCCCAGGCTGGAGAACGGCTTTTTTTTTTTTTTTTTGCGGTACGCGGGTCTCTCACTGTTGTGGCCTCTCCCGTTGCGGAGCACAGGCTCCGGACGCACCACGGCTCACGGGCCCAGCCGCTCCGTGGCATGTGGGATCTTCCCGGACCAGGGCACGAACCCGTGTCCCCTGCATCGGCAGGCGGACTCTCAACCACTGAAGCCTGGAGAATGGCTCTTGCCCAAGCCCCTCCCACCCCTGCCTGGCCGGCCCCTCCCACCCCTACCTGGCCGCCCCCTCACCTGCCGGCGCCGCTCCTTCTCCTCCTGCAGGTGCCGGGCAAAGTCCTTGGCCTGCTTTCTCTCCTGCCGGTCCTTCATCTTCTGCTGCCAGGATGTGTGCAGGGGCTTGTCCTGAACCATCTGGGAGAACCTACATGGGGCAGACTGGGTGCTCTTGGAGTCCGCGGGATGCCCCGGTGCCCTCCCTTTGGGCCTTCTTCCCTACCTGCCTGCTTGCCCGGCAGTCGACCCTCCGGGTCTGTAGAAACTTGGAGCGGGAAAGGGCCCTGATCACGCCCACTGCCATTTCTTAAGCCCTGGTTATGTGCCTGAGGTGGGAACTCCCATTCCCTCCAGTATAGAGGAGCAAAGACTCAGAGAGGTTAAGTAATTGCCCAAGGTCACCTTGCTCCTGAGCAGCAGTCTGTGACCAGAGTCCGGGCCGCACGGCCTCCACCACCAAGCTCCGCTGCTCCGGCCGAGCGCAGAGGGCTGGGCATGGACGCCTCTGCAGAGGGGGCTCACTCCCTACTGGGGCGCAAATGGTCACGGTCCCCTGCAGTGCTTCAGAACCTCTGTCCCAGCAGGGGAAATGTGAAAATGGAGTGGGTGCTAGGGAACATCAGGGAAGTCTTGATTTTCTAAAGAGTGATAGTGACACGGTCACAGAAGCGAGATCACCTCTGTAAGAACGCACACTGCCAGGATCTAGGGGTGGGATGATAAATCTAGGATGTGCTGTAAAACATTCTGGCAAGATGGAAAAACGTCAAGGAGCAAGAGGACACTAGACCAGGAAAAGGCTGAGGGCTGCTGAGACTGGTGACGAGGGCTTGGGGGTTCATGCAGCCGTGCCGCCCCTTTTCCGTAAGCTTTCTCCCTGAACGATTTGAAGCCTGTTCCGGTGTCCCACGGGCCTTCTTTCCCCCTCAGCAGTTCCTCTCGTAGTGGCCTTTCCGCCTCCCTCAATAATTTCTTGACTTTCAAAAGAGCTCCTGTTTACCCACGTCCACTCTACCATGCCCCATGCGGTCACAGTAGTGGGCTGCAGTGGGCACCAGGCAGAGCCCACTCCCGTCCCTGGGAAAGGTCAATACGGCTCTTCTGGTTCATCCTTCCCCTTTCTTGCTCCACAGGAGTCTGCACATACAGCTTGGACCCTGACCCCAGGCCTGTCCGTCCTGTCTGGTTCTGCCTACCCACCCCCTCCCCAGTTCTGCCTGCCTGCCCCCAGCACACACCCCACTGCTTCTTGTCCCCCTCCCCTTACGTGGAGACAAGAACCGTTCCCATCACAAAGGGTGGTGGGCGGATTCAAGGCTCCCCGCCACAGGAGAAGCGTTGAGCACAGTGCTCTGCATATAGTAGGTGCTCAGTGAATCCACCCTTCAGAGAACGGACACGGTGCACCCGGGGAGGACTGGGCAGAAGGTGGCATTAGGCCTGGGCACAGGGGGTGGGGCGGGGTGGGTGAGTGGGCGTGTGCTTCCCAGCCTCGGCTCCCTCCCCCCGCATCCCCCCTTTGCTGGGACACCTCGTGCAGCAGGTACTGCCCCTGCCTTCTCGGGGCTCACTCACCAACTGCTGAAGCTGCTTTCTCAAAGGTCCCAAACATCCATTCAACGGCCCCTCTGGCCCTTATCCACAGGCCTGGCGCCGCTTCTGAAGGTGCTTTAATTCTACTGCAGCAGCTTCCTTACTGGTCTCCCTGGTCTCCCCTCTGCCCTCCTAAAGGTCTGTTCTCCACAGGCCAGACGGGTCCTTGCAGAGGTCAGATCGCGTCACTCTTTTGCTCAACACCTCCCATGGCTCTCACGCTCACTCAGGTCCCTGCAAGGGCCCACGTGGGCCCACGTGACCTGGCCCTGTGACCACTCTGATCTCACTCACCTCCTACCGCTCCCCTTGCGCCCAGTGACGAGGCCTCTGGACTTTCTGTTCCCCTTGCCTGGATACTCTTTCCCAGTATGTTCACTCAGGCCTCTGCTCACATCCCTGTGGCAGTGAAGCCATCTCTAATCACTGTGACAACGCCCTGCACCTCCTGCTTTGTTATTTTCCTATATTGCCCTAATTACTGATATATGTATACATTACGTGGTGCTTACCCATTTCTCACAACTAGAATGTTTTGTTTATAGCCACATTTACCCCCAGATCCTAGCTCAATGAAATATAAACTGGTTGAATGAATGAACTACCTTCTGTTCTCATTCATCTACTTGTTTGACTCAGTGCCTACCATGTGCTGGGCTCTGGGGAGAATCTAGCCATTGTAGGTAAATCCTCACTCTCCTGGAGCCTCTGGTCTAGAGGGGAAGCTGGCAGCCGACAAGAATCACACAAGTAAACAAGCATTTGTGCAAATGGGGGTGTTACGAAAGATATAAGGTACAATGACAGCATATAGCTTGAGGACTTAACCCCGGTTGGGTTGGACAAAGAGGGCTTTTCCCAGCGGGCGATGTTTAAGTGGAGCCCTGGAAGATGAGCAAGGAATGGCCAGGGGAGGAGCCTTTCAACAGAAGGAACAGCATGTGCAAAGGCCCTGAGCTGGGAGGGAGCATCATCTACAAGGGGCACACAGAGGGGAGGTCAGTGTGGGAGACTCTTAGTGATGGCAGAGATGGCAGAGGAGAGGAAGAAGTCTGGAGCGCAGCTCCAGGCAAACAACAGGAAGCTGGGAAGCATTTCAGCTCGGGCAGGAAGCTGGGACAAAACACCCTTTCCCTTGCTTCTTGGTATCCTCTGCTGACCCTCTCTTCTCCTGGCCTGCGTGTTGGAGCAGCCTCCTCATGCTCAGTGAGCTCCTCTCCCCGCCGTCCACCTCCCGAGTACCAGGACTCCAGGCTCCCACACTCAACTTGCTCACCATCCTCTTCCCACCGGAACCAACCTCTTCATCTGGTCCCACATGGCCATCAGTGGCCCCACCATTCTCTGGGACTTGCTGGGACCGAGGTGGAGGGGCAGCGCCACCACCCACTTCTCCAAGTCCAACAGTCGCTCCATCTTCAAAGTCTCTGATTGGTGACTTGTAGGAAATCACTCCCTAAGTTTCAGTTTCTTCTCTGTTTAAGGGGGGAGGGGCTTGGGGGAGGGGAATAATGCCCACCGCCTTGGGGTTTAGGGGTTCAGCAAAATGACATCTGCAAAAGGCCTAGCACAAAGCTTGATGCACAGTCATCCCTTAGTAAATGTCCGCTTCTTCCGTAAAATCACTGCCTTCCCCTATGGGCCCTCACAGCCACGAATTCCTGTCTGCCCAGTGGTTCCCAGTAGCTAAAACATGAACTGGACCCCACCTCTCCTTCCTGGCAGCCTAAACATTTCCTTCTTCGGTTGCGCCTCTTTGTCCCTTCACGCAACAAACATTTAATTGAGCACTTACTGCCCGCGGCACAGAAAGACAAGACCTCACGCCTACCCTTTAGAAGGGATAGTTAGGGAGTTTGGGATGGACATGTACACACTGCTATATTTAAAACAGATAACCAACAAGGACCTACTGTAAAGCACAGGGAACTCTGCTTAATAGTATGTAACAACCTAAATGGGAAAAGAATTTGAAAAAGAATAGATACATGTATATGCATAACTGAATCACTCTGCACCTGAAACTAACACAACCTTGTTAATCAACCATGCTCCAATATAAAATAAAAGTTTAAAAAAAAAAAAAAGAAGGTTGCAACTCAATGCAAGGCGGTTCTACAGAGCACGGGTAAAGGGCTTTCACGCAGACTCTGGAATCAGATCTGTGTTCAGGTCCTGCCTCTACCACACATTTAGCCTCCCTGAGCCTCAGTGTCCTCACATGTAAAATGAGGATAATCCTAATGCCTGCTGCTTCATAGAGCTGATGAGCTGATTAATTGCCAAGAAGCATGCTGCTCCCTGTCTGAAAGGCCCTTCCCCTGGCCAATCCGTACCAGAGTGCTTAGCAGCGTCCTATATACTCAGCGCTTGGTAGTGCCTTTTATCAAAAAGGCAAATAGATACAGATAATGTAACAGATAATGGTGGGTGAAGACCTCACTGCTGGTTTACTTGCTTCTGCCCCCTTACTAGAGAGGTCAGAGACAAGGATAAATGCGTGTTGAACGAACACAGATGAGGTGCTATCCAGGGGTCCTTTAAGGGCACCCCTCCCTGAGATCCCAGTGCATTTCACCACATTCTGGTTATAATTACCTCTTTGTGTGACTCCCCCAGTGATGTGAGATCTCTCCAACCTACGGGATATCTCCTGGCTGCACCCAGGCTCCAGCACCACACAGAACCCCACCCCTGCCCAGCTGTCCCCCACTTCACCTCTTCTTTGAGCGGTCCTTCCACACCCGCCCAGACTTGGGCTTCCCCTTCGGGATTTTAGGAACCTCCTCCTTCTTCGGTTTCTTGGACGCTGGGGCCTGGGCTGAAGAACCTTCTCGCTTCTTTGGCCCGAGGCCGTCTCTCTCCGGCTGCCCGGCCGGCGGTGGCTTGCTCGGCTCATGCTGATCCCGTGGGGAGCCGGGCGACTGGGGTGTCAGCTCCTGCAGTGGCTCAGAGGGCTCGGGACCCGGCGCTTGCTGACCGGGGTAAGGCTCTAGTGACCCTGGGCTCGGCTGCAACTGATGTCGGGGGGACCCCGGAGTCGGCTCCTCCTTACTCCTGGGCAACTCCGAATCCGCTTCTCGGTCCTGGGAAAACTTTGGTGACTCCCCACTTGGCTTTGGCTGAAGTCGGGAGAATTCAGGACTCGATTCCGGCTGTCTTTGGGGCGACTCCAGGCCTGGGTCTCGCTGACGCTGGGGCGACCCTGGGCCCGGCTCTGGCTGCTTTCGGGGGGACCCCAAGCCTGCCCCCTCCCGCAGACTGGGTGATCCCGGGCTTGTCTCCGGCTGGTGTCTGGGAGACTCCAGGCCAGGTGGCCGCACACTCCGAGGAGACCCGGGCTCCCTCCTTTCTTCTGGGCTCGACTTGAACTCCACAAGGGCCCGTCTCGCCCGCAGAACTGAGGTGGGGTTCTCGGGGGATTCAGGCTTTAGTCCTTCCAGCCGCCGGCTGCGCCTCAGCGGCGTATCCATGGCCCGGGCAGAGTTTCTAAACGCGAGCTCACGTGCAGTCTCTCGGACTACCGGCGCCGTCCTATGACGTTATAACCCCGCTACGTCTGCGCCGGGCAGGAGGGGCTGTTGCCTCGGAGGCCATGTTGGTGATGGGCGAAGAGGCGCGGGGAGAAGTCCGGGGAGAGCGGGCGTTGGGTTTACTAGGCGCATGCGCAAAGCGCTTTGGCTCATTTACCTGTAATTGAAGAATGAGTCCCAGCTTGAGATCCGTATTCACCTTGCCTGCGAGCCCAGTCTCCCGGGGGGAAAGAGAGTGTGCAGGCGGAAAAAGGTAGAAGGGGGTCCCATTTTCGGGAGAGAAGAGGATTGGAAAAAGATCCAGGGAGCCTGTAGGCAAGGCTGGATGGAAACTTTGCTGCTAACTCACTTCTTTACTGCTAACTCAGCTTCAGCGCTGAGCACAGCCCCACCTGCTGAGCCACTGCCGACAGGACACAGGAGCAGGAGTGAGAGTATCAGCGTATCAGATGGGCCCCAGGGTGTCTTGACTGCTGATCAAGAGGAGGTGAGGAGGAGGAAAACCCAGGCAAGTTTCCTGGAGGATTCCTTAACACCTCTCACCCCTTGGCTGGTGCCACACGGCATCCGAAATGCACCCCGATTAATTTAGCCTGTTGAAATCACCTCCCCAAGGGTAAGGCGATGGCACAGCTTCTTCACTATCCTTAGAGGTTGTCAGAATTAGTTGCACCCTTGTGCTGTAATCCTGTGTCAGTCCCTGCCTTTCTGGCCGCTCTCAGAGACTCCATCTGCAGGCTCAGCGGCCTTGGGCCCCTTGCTCCTGGACCAAGGAAATCCTTGCAGTGAGGCTTTGTCTCAGTGCCCCAGCCCAGCAGTGCAGCTCCCCGCTGCAGAAGCAGCTCAGACCCCTCCTTAGCCAGCTCTTCCAACCCCCCAGTTCTCAGTTCCTTAAATCCCCTGCCCCAGCCTGGATGCCTAAATGGCCTGCCACTCACATCCACACCTGGCATGCATTACCAGGGCTGTGGAGATGGCACACCACCTCACTGCCCTGCCCTACCCTGGGTCCCCTCAGCTCTCCTGGCTTCCTGAGCACCTGTCCTCAGCTGGAGGGATCATTCTCGAATGCCAATTGGATCATATCCTGGTTCCACTTAAAATACTTCAGAGGGTGATCTCAGGTCCCTGCCAGGTGATGTAAGAGCAGGGGATGCTTTACAGACATCCTTCAGATCTGGTGAGGAGAAGACCCCTAGTCAGTGGAGGCATCAAGCGATCTCTGGCCCAGAACCATCCCTTCCACCCAGGCTCAGTTTGTCATTGTCATTATAAATGGTGTGCAGGGGCCCAGGGGACACTCCTGAATTTTTCAGAAAAGTGTGTGACACTTGTGTGACAGTTGCTGTTGGAACTCTGTTCTCATATGCTCTTTGTCTTTCTACTGCAGGCATCCCAGCCTCCTGCCCTCGGGGGAAAGGATGCTGAAGGGCGTGGGTCTTCTACAGTCTCCCAGAGGCCCCAGCAGGATTGAGCCCCAGTTTCTATGAAGGCAACCTGGTCATTCATGCACCTTCTTTTGGCTTCTCCCCTGTTCCTGTCTCAGCTTCCCACTCCCTTATAGGTGCTTGCTGGGGTCATTTTCTTTCTTTCTTTTTCGGCGGCGCCATGTGGCATGTGGGATCTTAGTTCCCCGACCAGGCAATGGAACCCATGACCCCTGCATTGGGAGTGAAGAGTCTTAACCACTGGATTGCCAGGGGAGTCCCCTTGCTGGTGTCATTTTCTGAATAGACTATTTGCATTTAAATCCTTGTCTCAGAGTCAGCTGTGGAGGAGCCCAGCCAAAAACACTGGGACAAGTAATTATTGGACCAGGCATTCTTTCAAGTGCTCTATATGTACAAACCCACTTAATCCTCACAACCACCCTGTGAGGCAGGTGCTGTTGTTATTACTCCCATTTCACAGATAAAGAAAACTGAGGCACAGAGAAGCTGGGACACTTGTAAAGGTCACACAGCAGAGAAATGGTGGAGGTGGGATCCACATGTGGGCTTCTGACTGCAGAGCCACAACACTTAAGAGTAAATCTCTCTGTTATCCGTGTAAGAAAACCAAGGCACAGAAAAGCTAAGCTGTTTGCCTAAAGTCACACAGCTCTACATCGACGAGCAAGGACTACATTTCCGGTGCTGACAAGCTTAGTTGCCTTGCAACTGTCCCTCCCGTGGGCCTCCCTCACCCGTTCCTCACACTGATCTTGGTCTGCGTCCTGGGAGATGCTCGGTGCCAGGTCGCCTTAGGGGCCTGCCGAGGCTCTGTGTGCGCACGCGCGGAGCGGAATGTGCGGAATCAGCAATACCGGGCTTGTTTATGTAACCTGAGATCTGTCTGACTGAAGGAAACTGTGTGCCCACAGATGATGGAAGATACAGATCAGGTGTTCTTCTCAGAGCCACTGAGCCTCCATCCAGCCATAGGTGCTGTGGTTGAGAGGGTTTGACATATCAGGGACCTGTATCCCTGTATCCTCTGCTCAGCACCAAGATCAGAGATGGCTAGGGAATGGGTCCTGGCAGTCACCAGACGCACTCCTTGAGCACTTGCTCAGTGCCGGGCCTCCCCTGCGGGCTCATTAATCCCCTGGGACGTCGGTGCAGGAGGGTGATTGCAGCACGTGCTGGATGAGTGTTTGCTGTATAAGTGAACGGGCAGGGAGGAACATCCGCGATTTACCAACAAGGAAATCCAAGGCTGGGACAGGCTGTGATCTGGCACAGGGTGACCCAAGGAGAGGGTGCAAGGTGCAAGGTCAGGGCTGGAATTCGGGGCTTCCTGACTCTAAACCCAAGCGCTCACTCGCACGTGCATTGTGCTCAGGACTAGGAGACGGGGGCTGAGGATGTGTAAGGACTTCCTCGGTCTGGGAGGGTGGATCTGGCGACTGGGACATCGCTGAGTGTGGCTGGAGTGAGAGCAGGGCCCCGATGAGGCGGAGGCATCCCTGCACTTGAGCTGCCCCTGCCTGCCCGTCACTGGGTCACATGGGTCCAGGCTGCTTTCTGTTCCACTCAGGGTTCTCAAGTATTCGAAGACAGTTTTCCTGTAGCTTCCCCGGAATTGTCTTTTTTTTTTTTTTTTTTTTTTTTTTTTTTTTTTTTTGCTGTACGCGGGCCTCTCACTGCTGTGGCCTCTCCCGTTGCGGAGCACAGGCTCCGGACACACAGGCTCCGCGGCCATGGCTCGCGGGCCCAGCCGCTCCGCGGCATGTGGGATCTTCCGGGATCGGGGCACGAACCCGTGTCCCCTGCATCGGCAGGCGGACTCTCAACCACTGCGCCACCATGGAAGCCCCCCCGGAATTGTCTTTTATCCTGGCTGAACATCTGCTCCTCCAGCTGTCTCTCCCACAGCGGTCAGTCTCTGGGGAAGACACTGGTTCTCTACAGCCTTCAGACTGTGGTGTCCAGAGCTCCTGCAGGCACCCAGGATTGATTGTCCCACAGAGAGCCGAGTGGATTTGTCACCTCCCTGTTCCATGGTCCCTCTCAGTATGGCCAGGCACCCACCCTCTCTTCTCAACAGTGAGCTGCCAATTGAAACACTGTCTGGTTCCAGCTGCGGATCCCGGGATCCTGGACGTGAGCTGTTGGCTTTTCTAGACAAGTGCGGGATGTGTCACTTGGCCGTGCTACATTTTGCTTTGACCTCTCTGGAGACCCAGTGCTTCTCCTTCAGTCTTTGCTGCCCCCTCCTCCTGTGGGCGTGTGAAGAGCTGCTCTGGACACCGTGAATCAGGCTTTCCTGAGCACCTGCAACAAGAGCGAGGTTATCGTGTCTGTTCTTATCACGGGTTCTTATCTTGGAGGTTCATCTTTTCTGCGCATTCCCAGCAGCTCGCAAGGAGTTTCAGATCCTCAAGAGGAGGAGGCAGAGACCTCAGCAGAGGGGCCAGGGGGAAGGGCGGGCAGGAGTGGCACCTGGGACCCCTGGGCGTTGCCAGCGTGCAGAGGAGCTGACTTGACTGGGAAGGGACCCCTTTGCAAAGCTCTCGTGAACCCGCAACTCTTATCTCCTGATCCCCTTACAGCATCTGCAGGTTTTGCTGAACAGGAAGGGGTGGATGTGCTACTGCCGGTGCGACAAGACCTCCCTCTGCCTTCCCACAACCCCGGGCCCTCGCCAGCTTCCACAGTCTGGTCCCCTGCCCTGGGCAGGCCAAGGAAGGGAGCGCAGGGGTGGGCTGGGGAATAAACACCTGTGCCAGGTGGGAGGAAGATATCCCAAGAAGGGGGGCATGGCAACTCATGCCGCCTCTCACCCTCACCCCAATGTGTCCAATAGCAATGCTTCTCAAACTTGGGTGGGCAGTGCTTTGTGACCGCCTGGAGGGGTGGGATAGGGAGGGTGGGAGGGAGGGAGAGGCAAGAGGGAAGAGATATGGGAACATATGTCTATGTATAACTGATTCACTTTGTTATAAAGCAGAAACTAACACACCATTGTAAAGCAATTATACTCCAAAAAACTTGGGTGGGCATCAGAATCACATAGAAGACATGTTAAAAGCCAGACTTCTGGACCCAAACTCCAGACATGATGATTCAGCAGTTGTGGTCCCCGCCTCGATGGCACTAACGTTGTCTTGGGGCACTTGTGTTAAACACTGGAATCTCAGAACTACCCTTTGAAGAAAGCTGAGCAAGAATCATCATCCCTATTTCACAGGTGAGGAACTAGCCTCACAGAGAGGTGACGTGTCTTGCTGAAAGTCACATTAATGTTAAGTGGCAGGGCCTGAACTCAGGACTTCTCAGCTCAAAATCTGGCCACCATGCCCTGGCTGTGAAACATCTCAGTTTCATGGGGCTGGATTTCGATGGCAGAGATACAGACCCTGGACACGTGTCCATGGGTGGCAGCTGGGGACTTCATTCTTATGGATGGAAGGTGAGCTTGACAGAGACAGACACACCTCCCCACACGCCCCCACACACAGGACTCAGTTCCTGAGACCAGGATAACTGCAGAGTTTCACAGTGACTCACTTCCCCTCCCTTCCTCGCTGTTCACTTACCCCTCTCCTCTCACTTCCTCTAACATCTGGTTCCTCTGCAGCTCTGGCCCCTCCTCGGTGCCATATCTGCTCCAACGAGGGTGGTCTCCTCCATCCAATATGGCAGCCTCGTCGCCATGGCAACCCCTGGAGACCTTGCCTTGGTGACCAAGGCGCAAATTATGAGGCCCCTTTTCTGAAGCACAGACCAACTAGGCCCCTGATTTGAGGATGGGAATCTGCTGGCCCTTTGGCAAAGGAATCTCTGCTCTCTCTCCCTCCTCTGTACACTCTACCAGTGAACAAAAACCAGCCCTGAGCTGGTAAGTTGAGGTTTCCCTTTTGTCAATAGTCTTGCTTCTCCATTCCTCTCACACTGCGTCCAAAACCTCAGGCTCCGGGCTTCCCTGGTGGCGCAGTGGTTGGGAGTCCGCCTGCCGATGCAGGGGACACGGGTTCGTGCCGCGGGGCGGCTGGGCCCGTGAGCCATGGCCGCTGAGCCTGCGCGTCCGGAGCCTGTGCTCCGTGGCGGGAGAGGCCACAACAGTGAGAGGCCCGCGTACCGCAAAAAAAAGAAAAAAAAAAGAAAAAAAAAGAAAACACCTCATGCTCCTGGAGCCCAGTGGATCAGCCAGGCTCATCCTTCTGGGCTTCACACCCTAAGGCTTGCTCTACCGAAGGATCGTTATAGAAACGAACAGATCATTTCCCCCTAAAGACCCCTTCATATGCTTACAGATTTAAAAGCATAGTGTTTATGGTAAATTTTAAGGACATAAAAATTATAGCAAATTTGATGAGAAGACATTTTATTGCTGTGGATTAGAAAAGCACAAAAATATACCAATTCCACTGGCAGTTTAAATGATAGAGATTCTGTCCACAGTGGCTACCAAGCATGGAGGGCGTTTGCAGGTATTATCTCATTTAATCTCAGGCAACCTTATGAGGAAATTAATCCTACTGCCCTGGTTTTTAGAGGTGAAGGAAAGTGTTCAGGGACGGGCAGTTGGAGACAGGCAGAGAGAGAATTCAAATCCACGATTCTGCCTCCAAAGCAGGTATACCTTTCACCTATACCACTCGGCCTCTGTGTTTTAGGCACTTGACCTAAATAAAAAAGAAATCCTTTCTTTAGCCTAGGCCTAATTTTCGATTCTTTAAAAGTAAGTCCCGAGACAGAAATTTCATGTTGTTAAGAAATTGTATGCCTTCCACACAGAGCAGGGCTTATCAATCAAAGTTATTGATTATAACTTTGCTTATTTGGTTATTCTGCTGCTCTTTTATTTTCTCTTCAAACTAACATATTACACAACACTCAGATATTATCATTCTGCTTGAGTTGTTTTAGTTCTCTGCCTGTGAGATAACTGTGGGTAGATCTAGATATCCCACATTTTTGTTCTTTGAAATCAGACACAGAAGGTGTGGGAGATTACCTTTTTAAAAGCTGGCTGTGGGACTTCCCTGGTAGTCCAGCAGTTAAGACTCCACGCTCCCAACGCAGGCGGCCAGGGTTTGATCCCTTGTCAGGGAACTAGATCCCACATACTGCAACTAAAAGATTCTGCACGTGGCAACAAAGATCCCTCGAGCCACAACTAAGACCCGGTGCAGCCAAATAAATAAATAAATATTTTTTTTAAAAAGCTGGCTGCAATGGTATCTCCCATCCATGTGTTCTTCTTCCAGTGTGACCTTGACACTGTTTCCCTTGAGTAGTAGGACCTTTGTGATTGCCTTGGCCAAGAGAGTATGGGAGAACTGTTGCTCTGTGACTTCTGAGCCTAGATCATAAGAATGCCATGTGGTTCTGCCTGGCTATTATGGAGTGCTCACTCTTGGAGCTTAATTACCATGCAGTGAGGAAGCCCAAGTCATCCCACATGGAGAGACCACACAGAGAGTCCAGTAAAGGTGTTCCAGCTGACAGCCCAACTGGTGACCCAGCTGACAACCCCCATCGTCTGACAGGCATGAGCAAAGATACTTCCAGATGATTCTAGCTTCCACCTGTCAGGTCACTGCCAATTTTGAGTCTTCTTAGGAGAGGTCCCAGAAATCATGGAACAGAGACAACCTCTCTCCACTATGCCATGTCCAAGTTCTGTGCCACAGAATCTGTGAACATAATGAAATGGTGGTTTTACACCACTAAGTTTTGGGGTGTTTCTTACACAGCAATAGTAACTGGAACCAGGAGATATTTTCTCATAATCAGGAGTCTATCTCAAGGGAGAAAATCTTGTGGCCTCTTTTTTTTTTTTTTTTTTTAACATCTTTATTGGAGTATAACTGCTTAACAATGGTGTGTCAGTTTCTGCTCCACAACAAAATGAATCAGTTATACATAAACATATGCCCCCATATCCCCTCCTTCTTGCGTCTCCCTCCCACCCTCCCTATCCCACCCCTCCAGGCTGTCAAAAAGCACCGAGCTGATCTCCCTGTGCTATGCGGCTGCTTCCCACTATCTATCTACCTTACGTTTGGTAGTGTATATATGTCCATGCCTCTCTTTCGCTTTGTCACAGCTTACCCTTCCCCCTCCCCATATCCTCAAGTCCATTCTCTAGTAGGTCTGTGTCTTTACTCCTGTCTTACCCCTATGTTCTTCAGGACATTTTTTTTTTCTTAAATTCCATATGTACCTGTCAGCATACAGTATTTGTCTTTCTCTTTCTGACTTACTTCACTCTGTATGACAGACTCTAGGTCCATCCACCTCATTACAAATAGCTCAATTTCGTTTCTTTTTATGGCTGAGTAATATTCCATTGTATATATGTGCCACATCTTTTTTATCCATTCATCTGATGATGGACACTTAGGTTGTTTCCATCTCCGGGCTATTGTAAATAGGGCTGCTATGAACATTTTGGTGCATGACTCTTTTTGAATTATGGTTTTCTCAGGGTATGTGTTGTGGCCTCTTTTGCACCTTCTCCTGGGACAGGTGTGATTGGCAAGGACGACACCCAGTTGTAGCCCCATGACTTTATTAGAGGCAGATTGATGGCAGAAGCAGATTCCTTGTTCTTTAGTCTCAGTATATTAACACATTTTACTTGTTTACTTGTCTATTGTTTATTTCCCACTGACTAGAATGTCAGTTCCCCATGGACAGGACTTTTTTTTTTTTCTGTTTTGTATGTTACTACATTCTTTCTTTCTTTCTTTCTTTCTTTATTTATTTTTGGCTGCATTGGGTCTTCATTGCTGTGCACGGGCTTTCCATAGTTGTGGTGAGCAGGGGCTATTCTTTGTTGCAGTGCGCGGGCGTTGCATTGCGGTGGCTTCTCTTGTTGTGGAGCACGGGCTCTAGGTGTGCGAGCTTCAGTAGTTGTGGCTCATGGACTTACTTGCTCCGTGGCATGTGGGATCTTCCTGGACCAGGGCTCGAACCCATGTCCCCTGCACTGGCAGTCGGATTCTTAACCACTGTGCCACCAGGGAAGCCCTGTATGTTACTACATTCTTAGAGCCCAGACTAGTACTTGGTACTTAGCAGTTGCTCCATAAGTAATTTTTGAATGAATGAGTGAATGCAGATGAAACATCAGGTGAGCACACTTTTTGATAATGATTTCTCAAGAGAATTTAGTTAACATTACCAGGTTCTAGTTATTATCATAATAGAAAATTATTTTTTGGATAATGGCAAGCTCACATTGTAGTGGGAATTTCTTGTGAATCATAGTAGAGAACAGAGAAGAGGCGAGAATAATATGGAATAGTCAAAAGAGTTAGGAATTAATAATTCATAGTTAAGAGTCCCAACCTCTTCTTGAAATAAAGGAAAAAAATAATCATTAAATGTGTGATGAGCAGTTGCATTTCAGGTCTGCACTAAGCAGTTTGTTCAAGGAATTTGTTCCTGGACACTCTCTAAAATGGTTTAGGATCAATCATCCAACAAGAATCGATTCAGATGATCTTTGTTGCCTGGTGTGTGCTGAGTGTCAGGGGAACCACACATAAGTGTGAGGTGGGGATGCTGTCCTCAAGTTATGTTGAGTCCAGCTGGAGAGGTAAGACTGAAGTCTGTGAGACCGCCAGCCCAGCAAGGCAAGCTAGGCCCAGTGGTAAACCTGTAGGGTTTTACCTGCTGAGGCTTCTGAGGGTGAGGGAATGCCTAGGAGGACTTCCTGGAGGAGGCAGGTCCAGGGGGGATTGAGAGACTGGCCAGGTGGGCAACTTCCCCAGCTGACTCAGAGGAACACTGAAACTTCAAAGGGGGTCATCAGAGATCAGCCTCCCGGTTAACTTGGGTTTCTATCTGTAAATCCTCACACAGCTGGTGGAAAGGAAATTAGTGTTCCTTTTACCCTAATACCCTTATGTAGATAATTAAGTAAGTACTTGAGTAGATAATACCCTTAAGTAGGAAGAAAATCTTCTCCTCCCTAGCACCAGCCCACCTCCATAGGGTCTTTTTTGTGATGGGCCAAACCCATCAGATTTTAGACCCCCCAGGCTTCCACACCACACGAACCAATTCCTTAAAATAAACTCAGTCTCTCTTTCTACACACACACACACACACACACACACACACACACACACACACACCACATTCTGTTGGACCTGTTTCTCTGAAGAACCCTAATACAGATGGGGACAAGGAATAGACACAGACAGCCCCAGTGGGGTGAGAGCTGAGTGGATGAGTAAGGATTTGGGTGGCTGCAGCGAGTGTGAAAAACTGGGGAGAGGGGAAAATGTCCCCAGAAAAACTCTGGGATGCTTTCTGTATGGCAGGCTGGGTGGAATCCTGGGTCATATCCTTAAGAAAACCTGCATTAAAGGCCTTCCCTATTCCTCCGTGCTCCTTGAGCCAGACTTTTGGGGTCCTGGCACTCACTTGGGTTATGTTTGTTGAGTGAATAAATGAATGAATGAATGCACCGCCAGCGTTGGAAGGACCGTTTGAGGCCACCTAGTTCAGCTCCCTCACATTTCAGAGGAGACTCAGGCATGTCAGCCAAGAGGGAAATGTTCTTCCAAGAAAATTCTAAAGTTTCCTTACCTGTGGGCACATGTATGGCTTCATGTGTTTCCAACAGCTTGACTGTTTAGCCTTTTTTTGCTTTAAAGTCTTCTCTCTGTGCTATAACCTTTAGGGTAGCTTGAAGTCTCTCCCCGAGCCCCCCAAATTTGGAAAATCAGTAAAGATGATGGAGATGAATCTCCTGAGGGAGGACTTCCTGCCACCCCTCCTCTACCCACCATCCGTTTACAACTCTTTCCTTCCTTAGGGGGGAAGATGAAACAGTTTTATAAGTGTATTTACCTTCAGATTGCTTATGACCTACACACTTGTCTTCACTGGACATTTTTTTGAGAGTTGCCTGGGTTCCTTGGGTGGGGATGGAATGGATCATAATTATCCCACTTGTGTTCATGAAAATATTTTTTTTTATAGTTGCCTGTTTCCTTTTTTTTTTTTTTAAAGATGTTGAGGGTAGGAGTTTATTAATTAATTTATTTACTTTTGCTGCATTGGGTCTTCGTTTCTGTGTGAGGGCTTTCTCTAGTTGTGGCAAGCGGGGGCCACTCTTCATCGCGGTGTGCGGGCCTCTCACTATCGCGGCCTCTCTTGTTGCGGAGCACAGGCTCCACACGCGCAGGCTCAGTAGTTGTGGCTCACGGGCCTAGTTGCTCCATGGCATGTGGGATCCTCCCAGACCAGGGCTCGAACCCGTGTCCCCTGCATTAGCAGGCAGATTCTCAACCACTGTGCCACCAGGGAAGCCCCATGAAAATATTTTTATTTCATGGCTTTTTGCTTAGTAGCAGGGTCTTCAGGAACAAATTTGAGTCGTTAATTGAGGAATAAGTGGATACTCCTGCCCGCTTTTCTATCTACACATGTGGATGTGATATGCTCAGGGTCCCCAGACACGTACACACAGAAAAGATAATCACCTTTAGTCACTACATCCAGACAGATGTGACCCAAGCCAAACGTCAGTCTTTTATTGTTAACAAAGCAGCAGTGTTGGGGCATGTTTTCAAGACACCAAGTGCAGACCCCTCTCCCCATGCTGTTATGTGTGTGTATCAGGGGGCGGGGTAGTGATCTATGGAACTGGATGTGACAAAGGCAGGGCTGATCCGAGAAGAACCGCAGACCCGCTCTGGGGGACTAGGAACCAATGACTGGAGGTGAGAAAGACACCTCTGCTCCGACTGCTGCATCCCATGGGGCCATGGACTCCAAGAGCTGCTGCCGCCAATGGAAGCCAAGTCAGCCTGAGCAGCCAGACGACAGCTCTATGGCTGGGGGCACAGGCAGGACGCCTATGGCCTCTTCTTCCTTCTGTGCCCGTGAAGACAGCACTAATCAATCCTCACAACCCACCAGAGTTGGCATCAATATAAAAGCTCTTTGCTGTCTGTTGAGGGTTGAATTGTGTTTCCCCAAAAGATATGTTGAAGTCCTACCCCCGGTACCTGTGAATAGGACCCATTTGGAAAAAAGGTCTTTGCAGATGTAATCAGGTGTGAGGTCACAGCGGATTAGGGTGGGTCCTTAATCCAATAGGACTAGTGTCCTCATCAGAAAGGAAGAGACACGGGAGGAACGCCATGTGGCCAGAGACAAAGGTGGAAGTGATGTGGCTACAAGCCAGGGAATGCTGAGGATTGCTAGCGAGCCCCTGGAGTACAGGAGAGGCAAGGAAGGATTCGCCCACAGAACCTTCAGAGAGAGCGCGATCCTGCCAACACCTTGATTTGGGGTTTCTGGCCTCCAGAATTGCGAGACTATGAACTTCTGTTGTTTTAAGCCCCCCAGTTTGTGCTAATGTGTTCCAGCAGCTCTTGGAAATGAATACACCATCCCAGGTCCCTACATCCAAAATCATGACTCTGGCTTGTGTTGCTCAGGGAACAGGATTGATCTCCTCTGAAGCTCCTTCTGATCCAGGATGCCCCCAGCAAGGTTAACCTTGTATGTGTCTGCATTTACCCTATCCCACTGGGGCAACTTGGTGGCCGTGGTGAGGTCTGGGCTGGACTGAAGGTGCGGAGGACTAGGATGTTTCTCAACCCCCATGGGAGCAGGAGGCTCCCACGGCGGGCAGGGGGGAGGGTAGTGAGGAGTTCAGGCCCAGGTAGGCAGGTTTGAGGGCAAAGGCCCTCCACTCACTCTTTCCACCATCCTGCACAAAGGCTCCCGCAAGGATCCACTGTCCTATGAGGTTTTCCAGGAGGCAGAGGCCATGGGTGAGAAACTCACCCCAGAAATCGTGCAGTTTGCTGTGGTCATCAGGGCGGCTTCTCCTGCAATGAAGAACTACAGAGAGAGGCGGGATTTACGGTCTGAGAGCCCAGGGGTGGCTCTGCCTCCCTTGTGCTGTAAAGTTTACCATCAGGAAGGACTGACCCTGAGGGTGGGCCTCTATGGCTCATCACGACGTGGCCACGTAGCAGGGAGGAAAGAGGCTTACGGCAACAGAGAAGGGCATGAGGCCTCCCACTGGGCTCTGCAGAGCCTGGTGGGCCAGAATTCTAGAAGGTGGCCACTAAAGACTCCTAGGTACCTGGTCCTTCTCAAACTTTATGAGCATACAAGGAGCCTGGGGGTGCTTGTTAAATGCTGATGGATGAGTCTGTCTGGGGTGGGGCTGAGATTCTGCATTTCTAACAAGCTCCCAGGTGATGCCCATGCTGTGGGTGCATGACCATGCTTTGAGGAGTGAGGGACCAGTCTCTTAGTTTGAAGATGGAGAAACAAGGGAAACAACCTGCCCAAATCATGGGGCTGGTAGGTGATAGATTTGGGTTTAGAAATCAATTTTTGGACTCTAAGTCTTGGCGGGGTTTGTTCCACTGCAGGGGGTATATTTCTTGACTTGCATCTCTCCCTGTTACCACATCCTGACCTTTCTTCTTCCTTGGGCTAACCCTATCGGGGCAGGGGCCCGTTTTCACCACCCTCTGCTCCCACCCCATGTGCAATGAGGCAGCTGCAGCCCCCAGCTGACCACCCAACAGCCCAGGTCCATCCCTTGGGTGAGCAAGGTGGAGAGAACCGAGCTCTTCCCCTGAAGCTCAGAATAGCTTCACCTCCACTGCACAGACATTTCAAACTCTCCCCCAAGGACCCAGGAAGGGAGCAGGGTCCCCAGGTCCCTGTATGCCTCCTCGGCTCCACGGAAAGCCTTCACTTGGCATGGTCCTCAGGGTACTCACAAGCACGCCGCCGGCCAGTGGGTACCAGTAAGTGGTGGGAAATTCCACAAAGTTCGGGACAGCAGCCAGGAGAGCTCCACAGCTGACATGCAGCAAGCCAACAATCACCTACAGGGCCTGTGGGGTGGGGATGGGGTGAGTTAAAACCCCAGTGGTCCCGGGAGGGGCTCTGTCTCCCAAGGATTTAAATGGCTGAGCAGATCTTTGTCCAGACATCCCTGCCAAAAGGGATATTAGACAAACTCCCCATCCACCTCCTCACTTGGCAGCGAAGGAACCAGAGGCCTGGGGAGAATGAATGCCTGGCCAAGCTCACCCAGCCAACGAGGGGTAGACCCAGGCCACTGCATCCCCAGTGGGGCACCATGGGTTTGCAGAACCCCAGAAACCTCGGCTTAGGACCATCTTGGGCATCTGGTCTAGTCCTCCTTCATGAGACATTATTCATTAGTAATGCTGGTTGCCCCCAAGGTGCCAGGCTCCAAGGGTGCCAAGCACTCCCTGAGCATCGAATTATTTAGCTCAAAATACCAGGAGGGGGCTTCCCTGGTGGCGCAGTGGTTGAGAGTCCACCTGCCGATGCAGGGGACACGGGTTCGTGCCCCGGTCCGGGAGGATCCCACATGTCGCGGAGCGGCTGGGCCCGTGAGCCATGGCCGCTGAGCCTGCGTGTCCGGAGCCTGTGCTCCACAACGGGAGAGGCCACAACAGTGAGAGGCCCACGTACCGCAAAAAAAAAAAAAAAAAAAAAAAAAATGGGGGTGAACTATCCATCCCAGGGGATCTTGTGGGAATAAATGGGCTGCTGTGTTTCCTTTTATAAATGGGTGTCTGCCAGTCGTTTGCCAGCTTCATGTCTGTCCAGGGCCGTGCCTGGCCCTTGACAGGTGATGGTCAGGCTGGCATCTCAACTCCTCTGCCAGCTGAAGGCATCAAGGGCCCCAGGTTCACTGTCTCCCCAAGCTCATTGCCAACACCACTCGAAGGTCATGTGTGCTTCACCTTAACTCCATGACAATGGACACAGTAACCATCAGGAAGAGTTGGCAGGTGGTGCTTTTGTGGTGATAGAGGCCAAGGGTTAGAGCTGGCTGACAAGACCGGAACATCTCCCAAGTTCCATAGGAGTTGGCCCGAGGCAGTAGAAGGAGCACTGTTTGGAGAGGGAGGAGACCTGGCTTCTTCTACTAAAGGTAGTGATTTGCTGTGTGACTCTGGCAAGACCCTTCCCCGCTTGGGCCTCAATTTCCTCATCTGTAATATGGAGACGTTGGACCAGATCATGAGCCCCAAGGCTGCTTCCAATTCTAACATTTTTAATCTCCTGGTTGGGATCAAGTATACATTTCTACTATAATAGTTATTGACACTGAATAAAAAGTACCCATTGTCCAAGTATATGTAACTTCCATGTCTAATATTTCTGAGGTCCTGCCTGGACTCTGCTGATATTTCCATGGAATCCAAGTGCCATAAACTGAATTTTTCCCCCCAAATTCATATGTTGAATCCTAATCCCCAGTTTGATGGTATCAGGAGGTAGGACCTTTGGGAGTGCTTAGATCGTGAAGGCTGAGCCCTCACGAATGGGATAGTGTCCTTATGAAAGAGACCCCAGAGAGCTTCCTTGCTCCTTCTGCTATATGAGGACACAGCGAGCAGACAGTCATAGACCAGGAGGAGGGCTCTTATTAGACACTGGATTTGCCGGTGCCTTGATCTTGAACTTCCCAGCCTCCAGAACTCTGAGAAATAAATGTTTGCAGTTTAAGCCACTCAGTCTATGATATTTTTGTTATAGCAGCTTGATTTGACTGAGACACAAGTGTGCAGCAAGACTCAAGGTCTCACTCGAGTTAACCAGTGATTGTTCTGTGTAAGAGCTACACTGGGATTCCACTAAATATTGGAGATGTTTATGACCAGCAATTTCACCTTTCTGCTGCTCAGCTTTCTTATCTGTGTAAAGGGAGTGACATCTTCATGCCTGGCCCACTGTGGGTGCTGAGTCAATTCCTGCTGTCTACCCTCTGCCCATCCCAGTTAGGGAGAGGGGTCCAAGCCAAACCCCAGCCATATGGCCGTTCCTTCCTTCAGGGTCCTCCTCAGACACACACCAAGAGGAAGACAAAGTAAGCAAACGTCATTTTAATTCCAATAGATTTATCCAGTGCCAGGGATAAAAGCTGGGAAAACCCCCAATAGTCTTCCAGTCTAGCAGAAGACTGTCTTCGGATGACTGTAATTCAGGAAATGAGGAAGGTGGGTCTCTCTCCCATATTCATTCAGCCCAAGTAGGTGTGGAATTCTGAGGCTGAAGCTTCACTGGCAACCTCGGATGTCACAGCTGGGATCCTGAACTTGACTCTGATGTCAGAGCTTTTCACCTAGATCAGTTAATCCACTCGCCCCCTCGTTGTACAGATGGAGACACTGAGGTCTGCCGGGGCTGGGGGGTAGGCAGGGAGACACATAGACGGTTTGGAGGGAAGAGCTGGTCAGAGTTTCTGCCTGACTCAACACCCCTGCTGCCCTCACCCCAAATCCAGGGATTCAGATGCACAAGTTCTCCCAGAGACCTCTGGGTAGGTTGGGTCAAGGGAAGATGGTGCCTTCCTGGGCTCTGAGGGAACTTCTCTGGCTCCACTCACAGCTCCACATGGACAGGCCCCCTGTGTGCCCTACTGACTGGGGGAAGTGGACAGGGAGGGTGGAAGGGGTGCAGGAGGCTTCCGGCCCAGGGGTCTGCTCCCAGGGCTGGCTGGGTGGGAAGGCAGGATCCAGCTGTGCTCGGTCCAGCTGAGGTGTTATGGGGCCTGTGGGCCTGGAGATCCCTCCTGGGCCTGAGGGGCTGGGCTGGCCCCATACCTTGGCCACCAGCATGGGGCAGACATTTCTAGCAATGGCACCATTTGGCCCTTTTTGGTAACCATCCCTCGGAATCAGTCCATATCTGCCAGGGAGATAGGCGCAGGGGGTGAATTCTGATGGTGCGGGGAGCCCAGGGCCTCTTTACCTCTGCTCTTGTTCGCCCTGCACGTTGCCTCGAGTCACATCCTCATAGGATGGTGGAGGCGTCATCGGCGGCCCCCTGAACTCCAGTGGTGTGTCAGGAATAAGGGACAGGTCATCCTTCTGCAAAAGAGAAGCCACCATCCCCACTGCTCATATATGTGGAGCGAGTGGCCATCGACAAAGCCCTTCCCTCTGGCTGACTTGTTGGAGTCTCAATTCCCCATAAAGGTGGAGAAACTGAGGCTTGAGAGATGGAGGGACTTCCAGGAAGCTAGGGTATGACTCTCTCCCCATCCGTGATCCTGAGAAGGGAGAGACCAGGTTGGAGGCAGTGGACCTGGCCCTTGTTCCTGGCCTGCTACCTGTGTGCTGGTGACCCGGCACATCACTCACGCTGTTGGCTTCCCCGGTGGGGCTGGGCCAGCTGATACACTAAGGTCCCTCCAGGCTAGAGTTCATTCTGGGGACAGGTCTAATGCTGCCTTTTCCTCGTCCCTGATCGGTGACAGGGAGCGGCAGAGCCTGTCTCTGGCACTGGCTCCCAGATGCAGGAGGGTGCGGAGGCCTTGGGGACTTGGCCACTTACTGGTCGTGTGGTTGTAGGGGGTCACTTAACCCTTCTGAGCCTCATGCTTCCTCTTAGAAACGGGAAAGCAGAACCTGCCTCTGAGGGTGGCTGTGAGGTTCAAGGAGGTGTGGCCCCCAAAGACATCTGTGTCTTTCCCCCGAACCTGTGACCATGTTAGTTTACATGGCAAAGGGGAATGCATGTTGCTCATCAGATTAAGGGTGAGATGGGGAGATCGTCTTGGATTCCCTGGGTGGGAACAATGGAACCCCAAGAGTCCTTAACAGAGTAGAATGGAGACAGAAGGGAGATATCAGAGGATGCTGGGCTGCTGGTTTTGACAATGGAGGAAGGGCCACAGGCCAGGGAATGTCTGCGCCCTCTAGAAGCTGGAAAAGGTGAGGAGACAGACTCTACCAGAGCTTCCAGAAACGAAGGCAGCCTGGCCCACACAGCTTGATTTTAGCCCAGGGAGACCCACTGCAAACTGCTAACCTCAGAACTGTAAGATAATACAGCTGTGCCATTTTCCCCTGCCAAAGTTGTGTTAATTTGTTACAGCAGTGATAGGAGACTGATACAGCCGCCTGCAGCATTCAGCACGATGCTCTGCACACGGCACATGCCAGGAAGTGGGAACAGTTATTGTTAATTCCTGCCACTAGGTGGCGGGGCCTCAGTCTCCCTGACCTTAAAAATGGGGTTGACCTCAGTGACTCAAAGCCCCTTCCAGCTCTCTGCCATCTTAACAAGAAGACTTCCTGCCAGACAGCCAGGCAGGGACTAGGACAACTTATTTGTTTGGTGTTAAGTAAAACTCAAGTGCAAAGTCATATCTATTGGCGTTATGTGAAAACTCAGTACATCAAGGATGCTAACATGAAAACAATTGAAGTGTTAAAGTTGCAGAATTATGGGGACTTTAGAACATTTTTCTTTTTTACAGTGTTTGAAAGTTAAGATTATAGTATGAACTTTTTTCCTTTAAAGAAATGAGCCTAGGAAAGAACTTCTGGGGTGGGGCAAGTGATCCTGAGGGCATCTATTCTTTTATTTCTAAATCTATCTGGCCTCAGCCTGCCATTCTGCCATCCTCATGAGCACACGAGGGCTTGGCTATGGGTGGGACGTGCCTTGGTCTGAGCCCTCGTTTTTCTCATGGCTGTTTGACCTTGGGAAGTGATGTGACCACTCTAAGCCTCAGTTTACTTATCTGTAGAATGGGGTGGGGTCAGTACCTACCACAAAGGGTGGTTGAGAAGCTTCAGTTAAATAAGTCATGTTTCTCTAATGTGCTTAACAGAGAGGATACTTGGTACCCCCAAAGTGCTCAGTCCCTGTGATCCCCCCTGCTGATTCCCACCACAGCCACAGTCCACAGCATGCTGCAGCTCCTCCAGCCTTCCCTGGCCTGTCTCTGAGCCATTGCACCTGCTGTTCCTTCTGCTGTGGGTCCCTTCTCTCATCCTACCTGTGGGTCCGGATCCCGCCCATCTCCACGGATCTCCCCCGTAAGATTTCCAGGGGCTTGAGAGCTGGGAGCACAGTGGCCTGTTGTTCTGAGCGCCCATGGTCTTTTCTCCTTGGTGGCCTCACATCTTTCATGTCGAATGGCATCCTCCCTGCTACCATGCATTGTCTCCCCTACTGGACTGTGGGTTGCCTCTGTATGTGGTCCCAATTAGTCAGGGCTTGGCAACATCCCCTTTGCCTGCACCCTCTGTGGCTACACCCTCTGTGTTTCCCATCTTCTGAAGACCCTCACCTCTGCAGACAGGTGGGTATCCCTATAGGCCATGATGGCCATGAGCCCCGGCAGGAAGAACTCCAGGCAGGTGAGACAGAGCAGGGCCAACTCCAGCCTCTGGATGTGGACCTGGGAGGGAGACAGGGGAGGGAGAGGCAGGTGAGGCCTCACTGGGTATCTGCACCCAGCACATGGGCACGGGCAGGGGTGAGACCTGCCAGCAAGGACAGTGGGGCTTCAGCTCCCAGGTGGGCCCCGGAGGCAGGGCGAGGTTCTGTGGGGCTGGGATGGGGTCTGTCTCGGTCATTGCTCTCTGCCCAGCGCCTGGCACCCACAGGTCCTTGGTGAGTAGTGTTTGAGGGCTGGAGAATCTCGTAGGTCCCTGATAGAATGGCAGGTGGTCTTAAGCATCATCTCATCCAACCCCACTTAGATGGGGATACCTATGTTCAGGGAGGGGGAACATCTCTTACAGCGGGGAAGGGGAAGTGCTAGGCTGAGGACCACCATGCAGCTGGGGTGTCTCACAGGGCCATGAGCACTTGGTGGGGAAGTGTGTGCATGTGTGTGTCTGTGCACACGTGTCCGTGTGTGTGTGCCCACACCTGCATGTGCATGGTGGAGGGCAGCTATAAGGAACCGTGAACCACCATGGTCAGAACGCTTGGAACCTGACCCTGAGGCCCGCAGACATCCACATGGAATGGCTGGTCCACCAACTTCAGGGGTGGCAGTTGCAAAAAGAGCACTGGGCTTGGAGTCTAGACCCAGCTGAGTCCTCACTGCAGCCCTGCCGTGCTGTGTGGCCTTGGTCCACTAGTTAAGCTTCTCTGGACCTCAGTGTTCACTCCCATAAAATGGGGGTAACAAAGTGAACTCGGCCAGCTCTGCAAGTCTGCTGTGAGGCTCACAGAGAATGGGGTCACTGGGGCTACAATATTTAAAGAGCCTTGAACAGGGAATCAGCCATCCTAGACTGTGGTCCTGAATTTGCTGCCAACTTGCTACTTGACCTCCGACAGGCCCCTCCCCTTCTTTGGGCTCAGTTTCCCCATCTATTAAAGTTGGACTCAGTGACTCGAGGTCCTGTCTGGCTTCCTGATGCTGAAGGCTATCATCCCCTCGGCACCATGCCTCGGGGGGGGGGGATGGGCTGGGAACAGATCCACCAAGGGCCCCGCCACCTGTGCCGGGCTCCAGAAGAGGTTTTCTGAGAGCTGGAATCTTCCTCTGGGTCAAGCCCAAGGCAGTGCCTTCCTGGGAGTCAGAGGACCTCTGGGGCCCAGGCACTCACAGTGTCACTGGGGTACGGTTTCCAGATGGGGAAGTCAAATGGACTCTCCAGAAAGAGATCCTTGGCAATGACAAAGAGGCCAGCCAGCACACAGAAGAAGCTGACGGTGTTTGCTATCAGGCACACCTTCTATGAGCAAAAAAAAGAAAAGTAACAATCACTGTCCAAAGGTTATAGACGGGATCTAGGTCCTCCACCCAGGCCAACCAGTAGCTCACTCTTTGACCTCAGAAAAATGCCGCCTGTCCCTGGGCCTGAGGCTCCTCGTACAAACATGGCTTTCTGAGCTAGCTGACCACCGAGGAGGCCGGTGGTCCGGACTGGACCTCACCTTCTATGGGATGGGATCAGGAGAACCCAAGGGCCGCCTCTGGATCTATAAACTTTGTAACGAAGAAGGATGCTCCCACTGCCATCTCCCTCTCAAAGCTGCCCCCAATCTTCCTGGCATCAGATATGGCAACTGATGAGGCACCCAAATGGCCCCACACCCAGCTCCTTCCCCACCCACAGGAAAGGGTGGGAGCAGCCCTGAGTGAAGACTCACTCACGTCTGCCTCCTTCCCCACCACCCATGGCCCCTGAAATGCCTCTGTTCCTCATCCTCTTGGGTTATTTATGCATTATTGCAGGAGTTCTTGCCAAGTGCAAACCCCTGTAACAGGGAAAGAGCATAGACATAAGGCACCTCCAACCCCTTACGCTAGAATGGATTTCTCTGCAATAAGAGGCTCCCTACGCTCAGGGGTAGGAAGTAGGGAGGCTTATGGTTTTGAAAGGGGCCCAGTCCAGGAAGAAGAGGCAGGTTTTTGTCAAGCATCTCCTGCCTCTGCTCTGGGTAAATGGCACAATACCCTTCTGATCTCTACACCCCCTGAGAGAGCAAGGGGCAGCCACAGCCCAGCCCAAGCCGAGGGGCATGAATGTGGACCTGGGCTTGGGGGATGGAGGTGGGCTGAGGCCATGACACAGGATTGGTGGAACGGTCCTTCCATCCCCCATCCACCTCCATCCACCCGGGCTTGTGTGGGTGCCGACTCTGTGCCTCCCTGGGCCACCCTGGGATAGAGAGATGCTCAGACATCTGCTGCCCAAGCTTAGTGCATGGGAGAGAGAGTCAGGAGCTGTGTGGACACAGAAGTCAGCCAAGGCAGTCAGGGAAGACTGCCTGGAGGAGGAGGCGTGTAAGCCAAGCCTTGAAGAATGATCAGGAGGAAGTCAAAGCCAGGAGAGTATGCACAGCGGGGAAAGGGCAAGGTGCTCGGGCAGGAGCCAGCACAGCGCAAGCAAAAGGAAGAGTTGTGTCTGGCTGGCGCTTAGAGATGAGAAGTTGATGGAAAACCAGCTGCGGCCGGCTTGCGGGCCTCATAGACTTGCTGACATGGGAGGCAAGCCCAGGGCACAGGGGAGCCGAGGGAGGT
Organism: Mesoplodon densirostris; assembly: GCF_025265405.1. Classification (NCBI taxonomy): domain Eukaryota; kingdom Metazoa; phylum Chordata; class Mammalia; order Artiodactyla; family Ziphiidae; genus Mesoplodon; species Mesoplodon densirostris. Next base: position 11,231,334 of record NC_082667.1, read on the forward strand.
GGGGCTGCTGTGTGAACAGGCTGGATGACGCCTCCAGGCCTGACAGGACAGTGGCCAGAGCTGTCAGGTGGGGGAAGGGCGGCAGGTGGGGAGGAAGGTGGGGAGTAGGGGTGAGAGGGCAGACCCCCAGCACGGGGACTTTGCTGCTTGAACACCCTCTGCTCTCCGACTTACCAGATAATTTTTCTGAAACGTCTCCATTGTTATCGCCAAGATCCCTGAAATGAAGAACTGTGGGCCAGATTTGAAACAGTCGTAAGAGAGAGGCTGGGGTGCCTTGAAACCCACAAATTCCCTTCCCGCTATTCTCTAAAAAAGCCAGCCTCTGGGGGCTGGTGGGGTAGAGAGCATCATTCCTCTGACAAAGGGGGCTCACGGCCCATCCCAGGCCCCTCTCCAGCCAGGCTGGTCTTCCCTGTGCGCACAGGCCACTCCTGGGCTTCAGCTGTGTCCTGCACTCAGAATGCCCTCCCGGCCCCCTCCCGCTTCCCCCGTTTACCAGCCCAAACCATCCCTCTGGTGTCAGCTGCACTATGCTCTCCACCCTGACCCTGGCTCCTTTCCTGGATCCTGCAGTTTGGAGGATATTCGCTCTTGGCTGTTAGCACCTGGAGGGTCTCTGGAGTTTTTCTGCAATTATTCTTTCATATGTGTGCTGAGCACCTACTATGTGCCGGTCACTGGGAGCACGGGGATGGGTAGGCACCCACGCGGAGACGGTGGTTCCCTACTGTGCACTGAAAGCTTGGGGTGGGGGCCATGGGGACAGAGGACTGAAGTGGCAGCAGAGGGTCAGGGTGCCTGCCTGAGAGGGCGCCGAGGAGCTGGGAGTTGGTGTGTAAGCGGGACTCCGCCGAGACTCGGGGTGGAGGAGGATGCCCTGGGGAGCCTCCAGGAAAGATGCGGCCACTGGTCTCGCCTTCATCTCCCACCCTGGCCAATGGCCTTGGGGGGACGGGAGTTGTGTCTTACACCCTTGTGCCCTGCAGACCAACCCCGACAGAGACTTCAGGCACCAGGGATGTGTGGCTGGATCCAAAGGCACCTGAGGAAGCCTGAGAAAGGTGTGGCTGCTCCAGCTCACGCTCACTCTGTGCTGGGTGCATTGGTCAGTTAGGGGAGGGTGGTGAGAGCCCGGGGCTGCAGGCCTTCTGGGCTGCAGGCCTGCAGGGGCCCCTGGGAAGGAGCTGCTTCGCGTGTGACTGAGAGAGCGGAGGCAGAGCTAGGAGGCTGGAGAAGGGGGCTGAGGCTGCTCCCCTCCTATTCGCTCACTCTGCCCCACGCTGCATCCAGGGCCGAATGCCAGGTCCCCCGGGGTCTGCCTGCTCCCCAGCTGGCCCACGTTTTGGCATCTACTCACAGAGGCAGCTCCCCAGAATGGATACCAAGACTTCAGCACCACCAGGTGAAGGCTCTGGACGGCAGCAACCAGGTAACCCCCAAGGGACAAGTACAGCAGAGCGATGACAACATGGCAGGCCTGGGCAGGGGGCAGAGAGCTGCCGTCAGGGGACGTGGCCCTAAAGGAGGTCGTTGGGGTCTTGGACTGGCTGGCTGAACAGAGACCACTCTCCACCTTCTAAGGGATCCTGGTGGGTCTGCAAGGAAGGACCACGTCTCGGAAGGCAGGTGGGAATCACGCACTTGATCTACCACCTGTGGCCATGGCAGTGCCTCTGGGGGCTGGGGGATGGGGAACAGAAGCCAAGGAGAGGAAATTTCTTCTGCTGAGGACTTCTTATGGGCCCGCACTGAGCTAGTGTCGGTGTAGGTGTAGACAGCCTCTCCCATCCCTCAGGGGCTTTTTAAATCTTAGGGTGAGTGTTAAGCAGGGAAGCTGGAGTCTGTCTCATCCCCCTCCGCCCCCCTCCCCCTCCCCCAGCGCCCTAGGAAATGGACACACACCCCCAGCTCCTTGAGAACGCGGCTCCTCTTCCTGGGCTTCTCTTCTGGTGCCATTCTGGAGGCAGGAGGTCAAGCCGGGTCACCTTCTGGGGTAGATTTGGCAGGCTAGGCTGGGTTGGGCTGGAGGCCTGCTTTGGCGTGGATCCTCCAGCTCCAGACCTGGGAGTAACTGTGGCTGCTCTATCGGCTTCTGCTGCCGTGACTCCAGCCGAGGACCTTGGCTGGGGGCCAAAGAAAAAGGCTGGGACGGGACGGTCTCATTTCTCTGGCTTGTGCCTGGGCGAGACTCAGTGACTATCCTCGGGGCCAGGACCTTCCAGAACAGCGGCTGCCCTGTGCAGCAGCCCCTGACTTGATTTGACCTGGAATGAGCTGAGTCTGGGGATGGCAAGAAACTGACTCACAGCCTCTGTCAGGGGCTTCAGGGATACAGCTCCTTCCGGGGCAGAAAAACGAGGACCAGACAAACTTTCCAACCATTGCAAGACAGACTGCACCCAGACTGGCCGCCTGCAGTGTGGCGAGAGCCTAGGGCTGCAGGAAGCCGGGAAGGTGGTGGGAGCTTTGTAACCAGTCCCCATCCACTGGCCCAGGATGATCCGAAAGAAGGCAGGTGGGAATCCAATAACTGTCCTACCACCTAGGGCGATGGTGGTGGCTCTTGGGTTTAGGGCATTAGGGAAGAGAAGGGAAGGAAACTTCTGCTGAGAACTTACAAGGAGCCAGCAGTGAACCAGGAAGCCAATATTGAACAATGACAACAAGTCAACATTTACAAGTGCTTTCTCTGTTCCAGGCACAAGGATGAGCATTTTACGTGCATTATCTGATTGTATCCTCATCCCAGCCCTATGGGATGTCCTTGCTCCCATTTTGCAGATGGGGCTCAGATAGGTTAAGCCACTTGCCCAAGGTCACACAGCCAGTAAATGACTGGGCTGGGACTCAAAGTCCGGCAGACTGGCTCCAGAGCTTGTGGGCTTCATTCTTTTATGCCCCGTTGCCATAGTGAATGAAAATGAATGTTCTGGATGTTTTAACAGGCATGAGAAATGGGCTGGGGGAAAAGGTTGCAGGAGGCTGAAAGCTCCACTTGCTGAGGGGCTGGGTGACTATGTTGTATGTTGATGTCAGGGCACTTCAGGGCCTGGGAGCTGCCTGGTGATTTGGTGAGAAAAGCTGAAGTTTTTCTCAGGAGAATGGAGTTGGGGGGTGTCTGGGAGGGGATTGGGGGTGCTGGCTGTGGGGATCATGGTAGGTGATGGTTCTCCATGGGGACAGGGCTAATGAGCAAATCCTTTAAAGGAATTGGGCTGTTTTTACTCTTTCTAATAAAAAGAAAGGCGGTGGGGGAACACGTTCTCCTTGATTTTCATTCCAGCTGTGAATTCAGGAGGTCCTTTGTGAATATCCACATTTTGCAGTTTTTCTGCCACGGAGGTAGTGGTGGGGGGAGAGGAAAAGAGCCTAGGGAGGCTGAGGGGGGACAAGTAGCCCGGGTGACTAAATCCCGGACAGCAAGTCCCTTCAGAGCCAAAGGGCCGGACGGGGCCCCAGGGTTGGTGAGCACTGGCTCTGTGTAGGCACTGTGTGGGGAGGTATTCTTGTACACTGACCTCCCTCAATCCCCAGGAAGTTGGTTCTATTCTATAGAAGAGGAAACAGAGGCTCAGAGAGGTCAAGTGCTTTGGCCAAAATCACACAGCAGAGAAGTCCTTGGGATTGGGACCGTGTGTGGTCTGACAACAGTGCCCTGTGCCCAGGCTGCTGGGACATGTGATCAGTATCTCCACTGGCCTGTAGTGACAACCCCTGATTTAGTGGGGATGGTTGAGGAGGCTGGGCCTCTCTCCTTCCTGGGCTCCAGAAGCACAGCTCAGAGACGCATGGCTGCATGGCTCCCTTTTCTGGGACCTGGCCCAGATCTGTGTGGGAATCCATCCCTGTCTCAATTCCCAGCTCTTCAGAGCCGCTCTGACACAGCGAGCTGGACTGAGGGATGCGGTTGGTGGCAAAGGCCAGTATCCATCAGCCACTGGCTGTAACCAGACTTCTCCCCTGCACCTGCACCTCAGTTCCACTGGGAAGCACAGAAGAATGAAGACCTCTTGGCAGAGCTGTCTTGGATGGAACAGGTTGCCCAGGGAGATAGTGAGCGTCTAGTCACTGGAAGCGTGCCTCTACTTGGCATTCGCTTTCCAGACTTGTGGTGCTGCGAGTGGGTCAAATAGTCAGTCAGGAGTTGGATTCGGGAAGCTGGAGTAATCTTTCTCAAAGTATGTTCCATGGAACACTGGTCCGGATAGATCAGTAGCAAAAGGGCTGCATGATCAAATAAGTTTGAGAAACCCTGGATATCTATTCTTTCCCCTCTTTAGCATATTAAAGGGTCTGAGAATGCCTGCAGTGGAACACTTTAGTATAATATTAAGGGCATTTCCCAAACTTAATTGGCCATGATAAATTAACCATTTTTTCTCATAGTCCAGTGATTCTACACACGTGGTACTCTGTGGGGAATATTTTTGGGCAAAGTGGCCTTAAACTTATAAACTGTAAATTCTGTTCTTTTCCTGGCCTTCTTTGCCCTCCTTTTGGTTTTCTCGGATGCATATCACGGCGGGGATTGGACTGTGGTCTCTAAGGTCACTTCCAATTCTCAATAATCCTCTCACGGGCAGGAGGAACTTTATACAGCAGGAGGAGGGGAAGGAAGTGCACAGGGCAGACCGAGATAAGCAGAGGGAAAAGTCTCTTGTCTGTAAAGGTGACATCCTGCTCTCCGAGAAGGGCGTGGACCCTGGGTCCTCAGGAAGCTATGCCCCGTTGTCCTGCCTGCTGCACCTCCAGAACCTGGCACAGGGCTGGTTGGGGCAGGAGATGGCTGTGGGCCGTGGGAGGAACATTTTTAGGCTTGACCCCTCCCCAGTCCCCTCAACCAGCTCAGGACCCACAGGTCCAGGCAGCCTGGCCCCCCCAGGGAACCAGCCAGGGACGAGCCTTTGTTCGTTTGGGCTCCTGGAGGGTGGGGCAGGCAGGGACAGAGGGGGCAGGACCCTCCAGCTCCCCTGCAGAGTGGACAAGACCCTGAGCACTGGACGTGAACAAGCCCGGGCCAGATCCTGGCTCTGCTTCCCCGAGCTTTGACCTTGGGCAGGTTGATTCCATCTCAACACCTCAGCCTCCTCACCTGTCACATAAGGAGTGCTGGTGCCATTCCTGGGGGTGCGGGTGGGCCGGGGTCGTGAGGATTAAGCAGGATAACACCTGTAACATGCAGGGCCTGGCACCTAGCAAACGTTCACTAAATGCTGGCCAGCATCACCTCCAGCCTGCTGCGTGCCTAGAATCCTGCCACCTGGCTCCACTTTGTCGGGTAAGACCCGATACATCCTGGTCTCATCATCGGGAGAGGTGATCCCGGGGTGGGGAGAGGGCATAAGAGCTCTGGGCTCTGGAAGAAGGTGGGGAGGGGTGTGGGAAGGGAAGGACAGGACCATGGATATTGAACTAGTGGTCGGAGATTTATCTACGGAGTCCTGAGCTCAACACCACAGGGACCCAGGCAGCAGTGAGTAAGATCTGTCCATGGGAGTTTGTGGTCAAGCAGGCAGAGAAAACCTGTGACCCGAATGGGACTGTACTGTGGAGGCTTAGAGGACAGGGCGAGCTTCTGTGAATGTGTGTATGTGTGTGTGTGTATGTGTCTGCGTGTGTGTGTCTGCATGTCAAGCAGAGAAAGGCAGGGTTGAGAGGTATCGAGTCACACCATGTGACGGGGGGATGGGGGGGCCAGGGGCCACCCGTAGAGGATCGGGGTTCAGTGGATGCCAGTTAGAAATCGGCCGCAAATGTGCCAAAGCCAGCCTTCCCCCAAGGCATCAGAACAGGGTGCTGGTGCAGAGAGGTTCACCTGCCAGGGGCCCTGCAGGAAATGAAGGCCTCTACCCTGGGATGGAGTCAGGAGGCCCGGATTCTAGCCCTGGCCTTGAGTGGTCCTGGGCAAGTCCCTTCCCCTCTCTGGGGCTCTGTGTCCTCACCACTGTCTCTGTATGTGAGTTTCTGGGATTGAAATGGAAATGCCGAGGCCTCTCCCAGTATCAATAGTCAGTGACTGGCAGCAGGATGCGGGTCTGGGTAGCAAATGCCTCCCTGGGATAGATGCTGCTGGTTCCCCCCAATTCCCAGGTATTCTTTGCTGGGAGCAGGGGCACCCATTTTCAGCTGCCATAATTGTTGGCTGCCAGGGGCTCACAGCTGCTCCCTTTAAATTTAAAGTTTAAATGACACTTCCTCCCCCAACCCTGCAGCCAATGACTGGCTGGCATGGGGTAGTAAAGGCTGACCCCCTTGCCACACTGTGGGACCCAATCTGTGCTCCTGAATCACCCGCCAGTGGGATCTGGCTGAAGCCAGCAGTCAGCTGAAACCACAGCTGTCCTTGGCTTGCTTCCTTTGCCCCCGTCCTGCTTCCCCTGCTCTTCTCCTGAGAGGGCTCCCTCATAAGTCAGTTGTCCAAAATCCTTGTCTCAGGCTCTGCTTCTAGATAACCTGATGGAAGACACTCCCTCCTTGTTTCTGCCATGGGGTCCACTCACCTGGCCCGGGACCTCCACTCTGAGAGTCCAGCCGCCCTGTATCCTCTGGATCCGCTTCACCCCACAGAGGCAGCACCAGGAGATCAGAACATCTTTACAACATTAGACTTTGGATATTTTCCCTCCTGGCCACACCTCCTGCTTCATGGCCCAGCTGCATGGAGTGAAGATGATTGTGATCTTCATAGAGTCAGAGGTTGAGCCTTTTTTTTTTTTTTTTTTTAACGGTAGGCGGGCCTCTCACTGTTGTGGCTTCTCCCGTTGCGGAGCACAGGCTCCGGACGTGCAGGCTCAGCGGCCATGGCTCACGGACCCAGCCGCTCCGCGGCATGTGGGATCTTCCCGGACCGGGGCACGAACCCATGTCCCCTGCATCGGCAGGCGGACTCTCAACCACTGCGCCACCAGGGAAGCCCGAGGTTGAGCCTTTTAAAAGACTTTTTAATTCTGGAAATTTTCAATAATTCACAAACGTAGAGAGAATGGCCCTGTCAACTCCCGCATACTATTCCCCAGGGACAATTGTCAGCTCTCTGTCCGTCTTGTTTATCTCTTGCCACTCTTTCTCCTCATCAGTAAGCAAAGCTTGGACTTCCGTTTTATTTGTAAACATTTTAGTATTTATCTCTAAAAGATAAGGACCCTTTAAAAAAAAGGTGACCACATGTCACAACTGAAAATTTAAAACAGTGAAGACCTGCTGCTCCATGGGGCCTATTTCTGGGCGATGCAATAGCCCTGCAGCCACACCGAGCTCTGTGCTGGGGTTAGATGGCTCCCTTGTTGAGGAAAATTCAACACTGGGAGTCAGGAAAACCTCTTCTTCTTCCAGTTTTTGCTACTTACTAGATATCAAATATCTACTCAGTGTTCACATTTCTCTAATTGTCTCATCAGCGTCGTGTGACCTTTGATTTGCTTGAATCAGGATCCAGGCATGGCCCGCAAGTTGCATCCGGCTGGGGGCAGGGACACGTCTCACTTTGCCTGGCGACCTGTCCCTGGGCTGCTCCCAGCGTGGTGCCTGCGTTCTGGGAAGTGAGCAGACCCTCAACCAGGCGGTTCTGGTGAAGGAGGTGTGAGTGGGCTTGGACCACCCTCAGCTCTCACCCTGGCCTCTTCCTGTTCACCTCTGGCTTCTCTCTCCGCGCTGCTATGCCGTTGGGGGCAGGAAAGTGATGCAGAGCCCCGCGGCCACCCTGGATAGTCACCCATGCCCACACTTGCCGACTTCAGAGCTGACTCTGGGCCTGGGCTGCCTGAGTAGAAACCTCAGTTCTACTCCTTCATAGCTGGGAGACCTAAGGTGACTTATTTGACCTCTCTGGGCCTCAGTTTTCCCCTCTGCAAGATGGGGGTAGTACTCCCTCTGCAGTCGCTAGAGGGTTAAGTGAGTGAGAACGTATGGGATGCTTAAAGTGGTGCCTGGCACGTATCAGGAGCCGTGGACAAGTACTAAAGTCACCACTGACTCTCAGGGTTCACGCAGGCTCCGTGTCACACACACAACCAGGCAGCAAGCGACCTTCCACATTCACTTACCTGCCACTCACCTTCCCTCGGGCCTTCCGTGTGGGGTGAGGCCAGGCAGTCATAGCTCTGGAAAAGGTCCACTTCCCCTGATGGCACCCTGCCCCGCGCCCCCCCCACCCCCCAGTGTCCAGACACTCGCCCTGGGACCTCCTGCGGTGCAGGCCCCACCTGCCATTAGCTGCTTTGCACTCATTCATCATCTGCAACCTTACTTCTGAAGTTTTTCCAGAACCTGTGGTTTTTCTCTGGGTTAGAGGCTTCTTCTTCACCACTTTTAGTGACGTACGACATACAACACACACACACACACACCTGCACACACACGCAGACCACCCCACGCCCTTGTTCATTAACTGACCCACTCATTCATAAAACCCTCAATGAGCACTTACTACCAGCAAGGCACTGTGCCATGTGCTGGGGGCCAGGACTGAAGGAGACACTGCCGTGCCTTTGAGGAACTGGGAGACTCTGGTGGCAGAATAACAGCCCCCGGAGATGTCCATGTCCCAATCCCTGGAACCCATGACTATGTCATCTGACACAGTAAAAGGACTTTGCAGTTGTGATTAAGTTAAGGGACTTGAGATGGAGAGATTATCCTGGCTTATCTGGCGGGTCCCACGTAATCACGAGGGTCCTTATAAGAGGGAGGCAGGAGGACCAGAGTCAGCGAGAGAGATTGGCAGGGGCTACGCTGCTAGCTTTGAAGATGGAGGACGTAGAAGCCGAGGAATGCGGCAGTCTCTAGAAGCTAGAGAAGGTGAGGAAATGGATTCTTCCCCAGAGCTTCCCCCCAAAACTCAGAACTGTCAACACTTTCATTTTCGACTTCTGACCTCCAGAGCTGTAAGATAATAAACGTATTTCTTTTTTTTGGCCACACCACGTGGCTTGTGGGATCCTCGTTCCCTGACCAGGGATTGAACCGGGGCCCTCAGCAGTAAAAGTGTGGACCCCTAACCACTGGATCACCAGGGAATTCCCTGAATGTATTGTTTTAAGCCACTAAGTTTGTAGTCATTGGTTACAGCAGCGATAGGAAACTGGCAGAACGCAATAGCGAAGACGATCAGGGAGACAGGCGATAGTTTGGAGGGAGGGGGTGGGACCCCAGATATGCATGTGTGCTGAGAGCCCAGCAGAGGACACCTCACCTGGAAGGGCCAGAGAAGGATGAGCCAGTAAGGCTTCCTGGAGGAAGTAGTGTCTACACCGAGGTCTGAAGGAGGGTTGGAAGCTAAGTCAGACAAATAAGAGTGGGGGGCAGGCAGGGAATAGCATTCCAGGCAGAGGGGGTCTCACAGAGGTTCAGTATGGCAGCCAGGTCGAGTGTAGGAGGAGCGGGGCCGAGCAGAGGCTGGAGAGGGGAGTGGGCTACATCTCCAGGGCTCTGTCAACTCTGCCGGAGCATCTGGACTTTAGCCTGAGGGCGGGGAGAGCTCCAAGTGACTTTAGGCAGAGCGATGACACTGTTGCTTTTGTACTTTAGAAAAATCTCTGTGGCTGTTATCTAGCCCAGACATGGGTTGGGCCAGCGTGGAGCTGGGGACAGAGGTTAGGGGGTCAGGAGTCTGATGCCATGATGCAGGTGAAAGATGACGGTGGTTCACAAGTGCTGGGAAGGAGGGTGGGGCGAGTGGACTGAGTCGAGAAAGCTAGAGCAAAGAGAGTCAGTGGTGGACGACTATACCTGGGGCTGAGGCAGAGGGAAAACCAAGAATGATGCTCAGATTCTGGCTTGGGCACCAGCCAAGTCTGTAGTGACATTGATTGACAAGTGGTATGTGTTTCATGTCAGTAGAACGTGAAAGTAGATGCTGAAGCTGGCTCAGAGAAGAGACCTGGGTGGAAGACAGGGGTTTGGGGATTGTCAGGATGGGGACAGACAGATAACCTGAGCTCCACAAGAGAGGAGAGATTTGGTTGACATCTGGCATCCTCAGAGCCTGGACACACAGTCAATAAACACCTGCTGAATAAACCATGAGATGAGACCAGAGCAGCAGATGACATCACCCAGAGGAGAGTCCAGGGTAGGCAACACTTAAGAGATGGATGGAGTTATTATTATTAAAATAAGGATATTAAAAAGCCCATTGATTCTGGTGACAATGAGATCATGACAACAGCAATTTCAGTGGTGTGAGTGGGAGGTGAGGAAGTAAGACTATAAAGGAGAGGAGAAAAGTAAACCCACGACCGAAGGGGTTTAGGGCATCAAGATAGGGCATTTTAAACTGGGAGAGAATGAAACACATTGTATTTTCACATTCACAAAATTTTAATGGGCAAAATGTAACTGTGGTGGACAGATTCTAATAAGCCCAAGAACTCTCCCCCCCGCCCCCCAGTGTGGGTGAGACCTGTGATGTGCTTCTAACCTATAGAAGCAAAGGTGATGAGATGTCACTTCTCATCAAAGGTGATGAGACGTCACTTCTGTAACCACATTGTCACATGAGACTGCCTCTTGCTAGCAGGCTTGCTCTGCAAACTCTCTCCCTGGCTGGCTATAAAGACCATGGGCTGGGAGCTGAGGGAAGCCTCTGGGGGCTTAGGAAGCTGACCACCAACAGCCAGAAAGAAGCTGGGGCCCTCAGTCCCATGGCTGCAAGGAAATGAGTTCTGCCATCAACCCCCTGGGCCCAGAGACCCAGCCCCACTCATGGTACCTTCAGAGGCAGCCTTCTCCTCAGGCTAGGGGGTGAGGGTGGGAGCACTGAAAGCCCCATGGAGGTCCTGAGCCCCCCAGGGGTAGGGGCCACCACCGCTGTGCACCTGTAGATGCTGCCCAGGATGCCGTGGGCTGGACTCAGCCCTCCCCTGCAACCTCCGCAGTCCTGGGGGGTGGGCAGGGCTGAGTCAATAGGGACTCCAAACGTTTCCCAGAGGCACGGGAGCTGGAAGGGTCTTAAATGTCATCTGGTTCAACCTTTAGTTTCTAGGCAGGAAAACTGAGGCCCAAAGACGGAGCAGCAGATTACAAAGGACAGAGCCGGTCCTAGGGCTTGGAGACCCGAAGCCAAGCCACTGCCAGCTGTGTGACCTCTGCAGCTGGACTCAGTACTCCTTACTGGAGGATTCTGGGGTCTCTGAGCTTAATGACCGTCCCAAGGCCTGAGGGCCAGGGCGACCCGTGAACCCGTCTCCCTGTGAGGCCAGGGAAATTCAGAGCAGCACGTGGGGGTGTTTCCTGATAGTGACGGCGCCCAGCAAGGCAGAAGGACATGTACCCTTGACATCAGCTAGCTTTTTAAGGAAATAAACCACTGCGGGAAATGTGTGGGACAGACATCCCCAGGGTCTCCACTCGGTGCCAGACCATGTGAGGCCTGGGGCCGAGGGCCGCCGCAGGATTAACGAGGTGGGGGTGGGGAGAGGCTGGGCTCGGGATGGCTCGGGATGGCGCGGGTGGCGGCTGGAGAGTAGGGGAGGCGGGACTCCAACCCCCAGAGTGATCATCTACTCGGACGACTCCCTGGGCACATATGCCACGTTATCATAGGCGGGGGGCGGAGAGGCTGCGGGGCTGGGGATGTTGAAGTCTGTGCTGAAGGCATTTGGCAGGAAAATCACAGGCTGCAAAGAATAAGAAAACAAACCCAGGCAATCCTAGAGGCTCGGGCGCCTTCTTGGAGCTGTTGCAATAGTGTCCTCTTGTGGGCATTCTGAGAACACACCCTAGTAGTGAAAGCCGCCAAGTCTGAATTGACCCCACTCTTAAGTTCACCTAATATTCCAAAAAATATTTACTGGGGCCAAGTATGACCCGGGCGTTGGGGGTAAAGCAGTGAACAAAACAGACATAAGTCTCATTTCTCTACGAACTACGGTTCTGGTGTTCTTTGTCTCTGGCCAGCCCTGCACTGGTTCAAGGCCTGGATACCATAGCACCCGCCTTCTAGCGGCTTCCCTGCCTCCAGCCCCGCCTCTCCGCCCCGCCACCCCCTGCACTGGACAAACCCTGCTCAGACTTTCAACAGCCTCACGTCCCATTTTGCACAAATCCACCTCCTAAGCGGCATCCCCACGCTGTGGCCCGCACTGTCCCGCGGAGGAGGACTTTACTCTAACTGGTTCCCTTGCCACGAAGGCCCTCCTCCAACGCCTGTCTGTCTGCACTGTCCTCCAGTTTGGGGGAAACTAAGGTCAATTCCCACCCGAGTCATACTGCCCTTTCTGATGCCCACGTCTCCCTCATGGCCCGTGAACTTCTGGAGGGTCCCGCTCATCCTTGGACAAGGCTCCCCCTCGTCCCCTGCACCTGCCTTCCAAGGCTCTGCGTCCAGGCGCACAGGGCAACGGGTCCCTTGGTGCTGGCGCCTCCCTGTGGCCACGAGGAAAACAGTCCCACTTTCCCGCTGAAACTCCTTTGGGTCCCCGGATGTAGGAATGGCGAGCTCATTGCAGAGCAGTGGCCCCGGGTGGGGGTAGGCAGGGGTGAGGCACTCACCGCGTGGGCTTGGGCGCGGGTGCCTTGGCACCCGAAGTGGGTGGCAATGACCGCGATGAAAAACTCCAGGATGGTGAAGATGGTAAGCACGGCTAGGTAGCCCCTGCCCACGTCCTGGGGACCAAAAGCCACCGTCAAGGCAAGCCGAGAATTCTAGAATAGAGGAGGAAAGGGGGCCCAGAGCGAGCGAGAATAAGGTGCCCAAGGTCCCACAGCCAGCCGATGGCAGAGCTGGAGCCGTATCCAGTTGCCCTGCAGCCCGTCCCATGCCCTCCCCTGCACTCTGGGCTGCCTCTCCGTTGTCCCCACGCCCATCCCTGGGGTAGGGTCTTGGGGTCCATATACTCATGGGGTCTCGGGATTGGCAGGCCCTGGCGAGGCCCAGGGCCCCAAGCCTCCCGGGGCTACAGCCTCTCCCCCTGCCCCCTCCTGGATGTGGCTGTATCCTTCTCCAAGTTTTCCCACTCCTTGGGGAGCGTCAGACAACACACCCAGTTAGTGACACCAAAATCCATGAGCAGAATGGCCGTCCCGGCAAAGGCCGCCATGGCACTGAGAATGTTGGTCCCCAGGCTGCTCGTCACCTGCAGAGGAAAGGAGCAGAGGGGAGAGGCGGGAGCAGAAGATGGGACGGGAGGCGACAGCTCTCCTCCGCCTTCCCCAGCCTCCCGTACCAGGCCTCCCGCCGCCAGGGGGCACTGTCCTCACGCTCATGCCCACGCCTGCGCTCTTGTTGCCCTTATTTCCTCCTATCCTTCCCCGGGACTTCGGGAGCAAAGGCCCTGCTGCCCCCTTGCCCCACCCCCACCCCCGCCCCTTACCTTCCATCGTCTTCTTGGAAGCTGCTGGCAAAGGGGCACGGCACGACCACCTCCCTGGGTGGGGTTTGCAGAAGCTCCTTACCCACCCAATACTGTGCCCCTCCACCCCAGGCCGAGCACCCTGCAGGCACAGGGCGGGGGGGGAGACCCTCTGCTGTGGACGCTGAGGTTGGGAGAGGTGTTCGGGTCAGTTCCACGTGGTCCCAGGCAGGGGCCGGCAGCGCAAGGCACTGCAGACCCTGGCGGGGCACCAGGCAGGGGAGAGGCAGGTGCTGTGAGCCTGAGTTCGGTGGGCCAAGCCCTCACCCGGAGGCCTAGGGCTTCGGGGCAAGTGGATACCTGGGTGGCGACCACTCAGGGGTCACCCTCCCTATGTTGCCAGAACCCGATGCTCTTTTGACCCAGTAGCTGAAGACTTCTGGTTAAACAGCCCTGGCCTTAAAGCGGGGACCACTCATGGGTGGGCCGGGGACTGCAGGACCTGCTCAGGCTCAAAGACTCTGACTCCTTTTTGCGAGGAGGTCATTGAGACCAGAGCAGCCTCACAGGAAGTCCATTAATTGATTAATTAATCCAGCAAACTTCTGTTGAGCATCTGCTGCCTGCGAGGCACTGTCCAAGGTGCTGTGAGCACAGAGCAGAGTAAGTCAGCCCTCCCCCTGCCAGACTTTACAGCCTAGGGGGACATGGGTTTGATACTGAGGGTCCCCTGTGTCCACTCCTGTCCTGCTATAATCCATTCTCCACCCAGCACCCAGCAGCTCTCAGGAATGCACATAGGGCAACGATTCGTCTGCTTCAACCCTCAGTGGCCTCCCACTGCCCTTAAACTCCAGGCTCCGCATCCATCCCTGAGTCATTCCCTGCCCCTCCCTCTGAGCTCAGCCCCTCCTACTCTGCCCCTTGTTTGCTGTAATCCGGTGTCCTGGCCCCTTCTTCGTCCTCTGATGCCCAGGCTCTTCCCGTCTCATCTCCCAGCCTGGGATACTGTTCCCCAGGCTCTTCCATGGCTGCTGCCCTCTGAGCAATGAGCTCAGCGACACCTGCTCAGGGACTGCAGACTGTCCTAGCTGAGTAGAACCACTCACATTATCCGGGTGCTTTGTTCAGCACTTTTCACTCTCTGTAATGACCTTATTTGTTAGTCTGGTTTTTGGGTGTCTTACCAGACACCAGAATGTAAGCTCCATGAGGGCAGGGACTTGACTCTGGTGCGATGCTTGACACCATCACGTCCAAAGCCTCCACTGCCCCCCACCCCCTCGCCGGTGCCCACAGAAGGCATGGAGCTGTCAGCGATGTGGACCCAGCACATCTCTCCATCTAATTTCTTTCCACTTTTCTTCCCAGACCTTTGCCCTGATCAAATAGAACCACACATGGTTTCCATGGCAACCCTGCCCATGACCTCTCCTTGCATCCTCATGCTTTTCCTTCAGTATTTCTCAGTCCTACCTGCCCACCAAGGCCCAGCTTCAGGAGGGCTTTTTGCCTCTTCCCTTTCTCTGGATGACCATGAACACTTCATCTGTGGACGCTCACTTTCTGCCCCGTAGTGTGTTTTGAAAGTGCATCTTGGTTCCTCCTCTCCCGTAGGTAGAGCAGGGTCTGTGTGTGGCTGGCTGGGTCTGGCCCCCAGCAGGCCCCCAGGAAATGCTCACTGAAGGAGCCAGATGAGTGAGCGTCTTTGGAAGCAGAGCAGAGTGGAGCCTGGCAGTGGCCCCACCCTTGCCCCGGGTCCCCTGTTCAGACTTACCAGGCAGCTGGTGTGGTTCTTCTCGGATGCCACTGAGAGGGACCCCGAGATGATGAACTGTGTGGGGAAGTGGGGACCCCAGTGAGGCTTTGGCTGGGACACTGGGCAGGGCACATCATGCCTGGTGCTGTCGAGATCGTGGGTATCAGGGAGAAGCCAGCAGCCTCCTGGCTTCCACCTTCTCTGCCTCCTGGCCAGGCACTTGGAATCTCTCTGTGAGGGTGTCCCCTGGTTGCTAGGGGCCCCTGTCCAGGGAACTAGGGCCATGGCTTGCAGGTGAATGTTTTCATTGACATCGTATCATCAGAGCCTTGTAAGGAAGGCATTGTTCCTTTAAACATTCACTCATCAAACATTTCCTGAGCAGCAGGGATGTGCCAAGATGGTAGCAGAGTTGAGTAAGACAGACAAGATCCCTGCCCTCACGGGGCTTCTATTCTAACTGGGGGAGACGAACACTTAGCAAATAAACGGTCAAGAAGTATGGTGGTAGTGACAGGCGTTGTAAGGAATCATAGCAAATACACGATCAAGAAGTGTGGTGGTAGTGACAGGAGTTGTAAGGAATCACTGGGGGCTACTTGAGGTGGGGTGGTCAGGGAAGGCCTCTCTGAGCAGAGATGCAAATGACAGGATACAGGGCTTGTGATGATTTGGGGTGGGTGGGGAGTGGGCGGGGCCGGCTTGGAGGCTGCCCTCCAAAGATGGCTCTCAGCGAACCCTGTGTCACGGTGCCCATGCCCTCGGCACTTGCCTCCAACAATGACCCTGGGCGGGTCCTGCGACTGGCTTAGCTGAGAGATGCAGCGGAGTGTTGCCGGGCCAGTTGTGGGCCTAAGGCTTAGAAGGCCCAGCAGCTTCCATGTGTGCGCTCAGCTGCAGGCTGGGGAGACCACAGGGACAGATCACTCGGAGAGGCCGGCAGGAGGCTGGAGCAGGGTAGGGGAGGCCCTGGGATTACACGGAGACAGAGAGGACCAGGAAGGAGCCACCACATCTGTCCAGGTGAAGGGGGGAGACGTGGACAGTTTTAAGCTCTGCTTGGAGGGCGAGCTGACAGGACCTGCTGGTGGAGTGGATGTGGAATGGGAAAAGAGAAGGCTCCAGGGTGACTTGGGATGTTTTAGCTCTGGCAACTGGATGGATGCTGCTGAATTAAGGCTTGGTAATTGGCTCCCACATGTGTTAGTGCTTGATTCCCTCAAACTATGGGGTAGGTGGGGCCAGAACTATGGACCCGATTTTTAGATGAGGAAGCTGAGGCTGAGATGGACTGACTTGCCTAGGGGACTCCTGATAACACACGGTGGAGCTGGGATTCAAACCACTTGGCCTCGCCCCAAAATCTGTTCTCCCCCGGGGGCGCTGGGAGGCTCAGGTGCAGACAGGGACCTTGTAATTGCTGAAGTGCTCTCTTCGTCTTGGGGATTATAACCATGCCCTCCCCTGATTCTCCAGCAGGGGTGGGTGGCCAGGCTATTTGTCAGAGAGTTGGTCGGACTCCCAGGGAACAGAGCTCATGGAGGGCTGGGGCCCAGGAGAGGAGCTGATGGGTTTCTGCAGCCCAGGGTTTGCATTAGGGGTTGAGGCTTGTAACCACGGTAACAAGGTGGTTATTGTCCTTAGCCCCTGCCCTCATCCCCTTCAACCTTCATCACTTTTTTTGTTGTTGTTCCTTGTCTTACCCCCCGCCCCGAGTAGTTCCTTTAATTAGTGCTTATACCAGTTTGAGGACTGCCTGTGATGATGCTTAAAACCAACATAGCCCAGAGTGGAACCTTCCTGAACTCAGGTTATTACATTGACCTTCCAGAGCTCAAAGAATTCCATCTTACATTTAGTTTGAGAGGCAACAGCTGGAATGAGCTTTCCACTGTTTAGGAACCCTGAAATTGTGCAATTCAGACAGTGAATTAATACTACTCTCTTTTGATCTGAAGGATGACAAATGTTTTGAAAAACTGGAATGGGGTGGGGTGGGGTGGGGGGCTCCCATGCTTTTTGCAAACCTGCTCTGTGCTAGGCTCTTTGCTGGGAACTTTTCATACACAACAGGAGTGGGGTCTGGGTCAGGGTATGATTAGGGTTTGCAGTTCGGAGTTAGAGTTAAGCTCAGGCCCCACCTAGGGGTGGCTGTGTCTAGAAGGATGTGGTGGAGGGGTGGGGCGGGGGGAGAAATGAGCCTGGGAACAGTTCCCTGGATGGCCCCGGCACTCACGCAGGCTCCTCCCCAGAAGGGGACGCCGCCTTCGACGAAGAGCATCCCCACGTGGCCGCGGCGGACCATGAGCAGCACGCTGCCGAAGCCCAGGTGGATGAGGCCGATGAGGATCTGGACCGTCTGCGGGGAGCGGGCGGTGGCTCAGCGAGGCGGGCGGGGCGGGCTCCACACCGCCCCCCTGCCGGCCGCGGAGGAGAGCGTGGCAGGGCCCTGCGCTCTGGCAGCGAACCGTCGGTGACTGGGAAATAAACTCAAGATTCCGTTCTTTTAAGGAGACGTCATTCTAACAACCGTAAAAGACAGTTTTAAGGAAACCAGTAGCCCAGAGCCTTCGGGACCCACCCTTCTGTTACCATGTCTCCACAGGTTTGCTTTTTGCTCTGACCCATGGATCTCAAGCATCCTCTGTGTTGCTCCCTGGTTTTCCTAACCCTGGTTTACTGAGCAGCAGGTACAGCATCCCCTGTACTGAACGCCTCACCTTTTCCTCCCTCACCCCCATGCAGCCTGCACAAATGTCTCCTTGGGCAAAACCTTCTCATCTGAGCGTCTGTAACTGATTCATCCCAGCCATGTGCTGGAGCTGCCTCCTACCGGCTGGAATCTGGACTTGGGTTTTACATTCATTCATTAATTAAAAGGGGGTGGCTTACCACTGCCCCACTGATCCATTCTCAGAAGTGGGATGGTTTTCCCATGGCTGGGAACCTGTGGGCTTCTGGTACTTGCTGCCACATTTCTTTCCAAATGCTTTTGGTTGACAACTGAATTCTAGAACGGAGTGGAAAGGGACACTGGAGGCCCCTGATTTCAACCTCTTCCTAATCCAGGAGCCCTTTCCAGCTCCTGACTTCTAAACAGATGCCCTCAGTGACGAGGTGTTCACTACCTCTCAAACCACTGTGGTCCATTTATGGGCAGTTCAGACTGTGGAGTGGTATTCTTGGGGTCACGTGGAATAGTCTCCCTAACCTGAATGCCAAGAATTTGTATATTTAAAGGCAGACCCCTTGAATCTTCTCTTTCTCTCCTCAGTTGCATGTCCTGCATCTTTGCAGCTTCCTTATGGGACATTATGTTCCGGCTGCCAGTGCTGCTCTCCTTCTCAGTGGGTCCTTCCCCTGCCCCTGGACCACCACTGCTACTCCAGTTACTCCTAAGACACCTGCTGCCACTTAGCAAATGCCTGTCTACACTAAGCAATGTGCTGGGTGTTTTACAGACATTATCTCATTTAAACCTAATATGATGAGGTAGATATCCTAAAATTATTATCCTAATTTTGGAGATGAGGAAACTGAGGTTCAGAGATATTCAGTAACTTCTCCGAGGTCTCCCAGCTATGAAGTAGAAGGCCAGCTAACTCTAAAGCCAGTGTTCTCCCTGGGTGACACTCCCTAAAACCTACCTATAGTTTCTACTTTTTATGTTTTTCAGCAGTTTACATTTGTCTCACCAAAGTCCTTTGGAGGTAACTGTTTCCCAGAGTCTGCTCTGAGGTTTCAGGCCTCCAGCAATGGATACTCCATCTTTGTCCACTGCCTCTAGTCCCTTCCTGCACCAGTGGGCTTGCTGCAGCCTTAACTGTAGAATCCTAAATTCCAGCACGTTCAAGCCTGAGTTCCTGAGTGCTCAGAGCAGTGGGGTTGGAAGTAGAACTTTACAGTCAGGCCATCCTAGGGTACAGGATGCCACTTACCAGCTGTGTGGCCTTGGGCCAGTGACTTAGTGTTGACCAGCCTCAGCTCCCTAATCTGTCCAATGGGAACTATGATCCCTGTGTCACAAGCGGTGATGAGATTCTAAGGAGACAATGCATGCAAATTCCTTGGTCAGTGCATGCACGCACCTCTTATGGGCACTCGGTAAATGAGAGCTGTTGTCATTGTCCTCATTATCACCACCACCATCATCATCACCACCACAAGCATCATCACCACCACCATCATCATCACCATCACCATCATCACCGCCATCATCATCACCACCACCATCATCACCACCATCATCACCACCATCATTGCCACCATCATCGCCACCATCATCGCCACCATCATCATCACCATCATCATCACCACCATCATGACCACCACCATCATCACCACCACCACCATCATCACCACCATCACCATTACCACCACCACCATCATCGCCACCATCATCACCACCACCACCACCACCATCGCCACCATCACCATCACCACCATCACCATCACCACCACCATCATCACCATCACCATCACCACCACCATCACCACCACCACCATCACCATCGTGATCAACACCATCACCACCATCACCACCACCATCACCATCATCACCATCATCATCACCACCACCATCATCACCACCATCACCACCACCATCATCACCACCGCCATCACCATCATCACCACCACCATCACCACCATCATCATCACCAACACCATCACCACCATCATCATTACCATCATCATGATCACCACCATCATCACCACTTAAGCCATGTTTTCATCTTCCATTGGACAAACTGAGGCCAAAGGACAAACTGAAGACACCCTATATGTATATATCGATGAATATGTTTGCCTGTCTATCTATCTATCTACTGTGTAATATTTGTTTCCCTCCGAGAGATCAATATCTCAAGCCCATCTGAGATTGGAAAAGACCTTAGAAGCATCTTGGACTGTCAGCCCTGCAGGAGCAATGAGCTGGCCCTGGTTACCACTTCAGCTTCATCTTGTCTCCCTTCTTCCTCTGCTCATTACATTCCAGCCATGTCCACTTTCTCTTTCGTCCTTGAACAAGCCACCTCAGGGCATTTGCACTTGCTGTTTCCTCTACCTGATGAGCCCATGTTCCCAGATCTCACTTGGCTGGCTTCAGCCCAACATCTAGATTCTTAGCTTCAATGTCATCTCCCCAGAGATGACACCTTTGCTAGTGTTGCCCCTCCTCCATGGTCATTTTCGACTCCACTGTCCTATTTGGAGTGATCTCAGTTATTTGTTCATTGGTTTACTCTCTGATGAGAAGGGTCCTTGTCTGCCTGGTGCATGACTGCATCCTCAAGTCCTCACTAGGTATCTTTTGACTACCTGCCCCCTCTCCAGGGTGCATGAGTACTCCCTCCCTGCCCAGCATCTATGCCTTGGGTGGTCAGAGAGCTGTTCTTACCCCTAAAGCCTTGGGCATTCCTGTCAGGAATGTCCCCACGGGCCGCAGGTCAGGCGGCTGGGTGGCCCGTGGAGTCTGCGCCCCCAGCGGTGGCTCCTCGAACTGCATGATCCCGGGAGGCTGGCACAGGGAGGTGGGCAGAATGGCTGGGGGCGGGCGGAGGCCGCTGGCGTTGCTGGGTGGGATGACGACAAACACCCCATTGCTGGCGGGAGCTGCGGACATCGTGCTCAGAGAGCCTGGGAGCCAAAGGCTCTGGAGATAATAATGATAACAATATTGGTTACACATCTGCATAAGAGATTTTCAGTTTATGAACAACCTGCCTACCTACCCCTGCTCACTGCAGCCCCCTGAGGATGGCACCAAAATCTCTGCCTAATGAGGAAGGGAAGCTTCACTCAGAGAAGTGAAGGGATGTCAGAGGTCAAGGTGAGGCAAGGCCAAGACTTGAGTTCAGTCTTTCTGATCCTAGAAGCCACATTCTTTTTTTTTTTTTTTTTTTTTTTTTTTGCGGTACGCAGGCCTCTCACTGTCGTGGCCTCTCCCGTTGCGGAGCGCAGGCTCTGGACGCACAGGCTCAGCGGCCATGGCTCACGGGCCCAGCCGCGGAAGCGGCATGTGGGATCTTCCGGGACCGGGGCACGAACCCGTGTCCCGGGCATCAGCAGGCGAACTCGCAACCACTGCGCCACCAGGGAAGCCCAGAAGCCACATTCTTCATCTCTGCTATTATTACACGGAAAGGACATTTAGCATGCATTTAAACTGCCTCCTTTCCCCAGAGAGGGCAAGTGACTTGCTCAGGAACACACAGCTAATGTGAGAGCTGAGTGCCTCCTTACCCAGGACTAGAGCTCACCCACCATTTCCTGTCCCTCAGCCCAGAACTAATGAGCTTGTGTAAATAATCCCCCTGGAAGATTTCCTGCTGTGGGAGCCTTTCTCTCTGGCCACCCAAGCAATCACGATTAATGTAGCCAAGCCACGCATGGATTATGGAAACTTTATTTGTGGCTGGCCTGAGCAAACACTTTGGGGAAAACCACCCAACTGTCAGGAGATGAACTTACTAGGAGACAGCAGAGGGATGAGTCTGCCCGATTATACCACGAGATGAAAAACAGGCATCCTTCTCATGGGCATTAATTGGTTCAGCACACGGCTCTGCAGATAGAAGCTGGGATTTGAATCCTGGCCCCTCTGCTTACCATGACACGTGGGGCAAGGTGGCCACCTACCCCATCCTCAGTTTCCTTACCTGTAAAGTGGGGATAATATACTGGGGGATAATCTCATACGGTTTGGTATGAATTGAAATAACACACACAACCCTGAGAAAAGCCATCCTTTAGAGTGTGACCGTGACTAGAGGTCAGGCACAGATTCCATGCCCTCAAGGAGCCTTGCACCTGGTGAGAGGAGCAAGAGAAGTTTGTAATTCAGTCCAACAGACGATGACTGAGCATTTACCGAGTACCAAGTTCATGCCGGGAGCAGGAAGATGGATTAACACGGGATGTCCTGCCCTCAGAGTCTCGCAACATAGAGCGGGGCTGCTGCTAGGACAGAGGGGCGGGTGGAGGCGGGAACTGATTCCACCTGATTGTGAGCTCAGCCGAGTCTTCAGGGAGGGCGTGGACCTGAAACAGGGGTCCTCCGTTCTCACCTCCCCACCCCACGTTCCTTCCCTTCTCTCTTTCTCTTGTCTTCCATCTTTTTTCCTTCCCCACCCATTGGCCATTTCCCCCTTCCCCACACGTATCCGGGAAGAGTAGACAGTTGCTGAGGATACTGTGAAAGATTCCCTGGTCTGACAGTCCAAGCACATTGGATGAGAGTGACATGCTGGGTGACGGAGGGTCCGGGGGACCCCTCCCCCGCCCCACGGGTCCTCCTTCTCGAGGTGTGAATAACGAACGTTTAAGTCCTCATCTCACTCTAAGGGAGGGAAGGCGTGGATTATTAGTTGTGCTTGGAGATGAGGAAATGGAGGCTCAGGGAGGGGGAGGGTGTCTCCCATGGTCACACAGCACCTCAGTATTGAAGAATTGGGATAGGTCCGGACTCCCGCCTCCCAGTAGAAGGAGTGCTGACTTGATGGGAGGCATCCATTCCTGGGTTCGAATCCTGCCCTTGTCAGAGTGAGGGGACCAGCCCTTGTACTTCATTCTTTGGAGTCATGGTTCTAAAATGCTCAGAGTCCACAGATCAGTGAATTACCAACAAATGGGGCCTGAAAGAGTCTGCTAACTCTCCACTTCCTCACGTAAGTTCATTTAAAGAAATCACCCACGTTCTCACCATCATCTGGAAAGGACATTTAGCACCAGAGAGGGAGGAAGGCCATAATTTTAGAATAAAAGGACAAAACCTTTAAGTGGGACAAATTTAACTTGGTGCTGCTTTGTCTGTTGAGTTGTCATTTCACCAGGGACAAGTGAAAACTGTGCCCGGACCCATGGCGATTTGGGACGTGTCTGTGAACACTCTCTGGGGGCCTGAGAACCAGCGCCACGACTGGTCGCCTGGGCCCTCCCTGGGCTCTCCGAGGGGGCTGGATCGGCCTCAGCAGTGAGCACAAGTGTAATTAATGACATCTCTCCCAGGTGGGCGGTGAGAAACTCGCTAAAGCTGAGACCTCACCCAACCCTCTTAGAAGAAGAGAAAACACTTACAGAAATAGGCTCTCAGCTGATGTTGCGGGTTAAGTGGCAATGAAAGTGTCACGTAACTCCTGAGACTTGAAATCTTCTCTCTCTTCTCACCCCCCTGAAGCTGCCACCAGCACCTCTGCACCCTCAGGCCAGGGACCACCCTTCTGTCGCGTTCCAGAGGCCACCTGGCCATGCCCCCAGCTATGTGCCACCTAGAAAGAGACTCTTTTTTCCTTGCTAATGAATCAGCCAGCTCACCCTAAACCCTGATGCATGTATGCCAGGGACAGGCAGGTGGAATAGAGGGTAAGTCATGGTCCAGGACTCCAGGAGCTTGCCAGGTACCCACCAGGGGAATGGCTGCCTGGGACGGAGACCCAAGAAACAACTAGACATCAGCAAGGCATGATATCAACGGCTTCATGAGCTGCGGTAGTGCTGGCCCCTCATGTGCACAGCCTTCTGCAGTTTGCAGAGTCCTCATCCACATGGGAACCATGGATCTTTACCACAGTCCCATGAGGTCAGTGTTATTCAGCCCATTTTGCAGACCACTAAACTGAGGATCAGAAATTACAGTATAGTTGAGTGGCCCAGGCCATGGGCTTTGAAACTGGACATAATTGTCAGAGATGTTAAAATAAAAGCTTCAGCCGAGTCCAGATACTGGAGTGAGCTGTGCCACAGACGAACCAGTAGGACTTGCCAAAAGCAGGTGGCCGTGAACTTACTAGGTGACTTTGACACCTTCCCCGACACAGCTGAGAGTGCAGACTAATCGGATTCTGGCAAAGAATATTTAAAGTGACCTGAGTCTAAATTCAGGGGAGGGGGATGCCTCCCTGTTCACCTTGAGACAAGAGGGAGGGGCTGGCTTTAAGGAGACTTGGAGAGATTAGTACGCATGCCTGCATTTTGGACCTCCTGCCAGGTTCTGAGTTGAGAGAGGAGTTGTTGTGGGGAGGCACACAGACCGCATAAAACACCTCTGCAGAGAAATCGGCTCAAACACTGCCAGTCCCGGGGAGGCAGCTTGCAAGAGTAGCAGGCTGGTTTTCCTGTCCCCTTCATCTCCTCCTTCCCTTCATCCAGCCCTGGAGAACCTGCAGTTAACCAGCGTGGGAGGAGGATGGAAAGCTTGTGGGAAGGCGAGGGGAAGCCCCCGTGCCACCACCCCCATCCCCCCCAAGTCCTCCTCTGTTTTTTTTTTTTGGCCACGCAGGCACGCGGGATCTTAGTTCCCCGACCAGGGACTGAACCCGTAGCCCTTGCAGTGGAAGCGCGGAGTTTTAACCACTGGACCGCCAGGGAAGTCCAAGTCCTCTTCTTATCTGCCGTTTGCTGGGCTGAGGACCCAGGTGCCCTAAATCACCTTGTGACCTAACAGGAGATTGGACCATCCAGTGACCAAATTTGCCTCACCTGAGAGCAGCCAGAGACGTGCGGGGATGGCCCCAATTTCACCCTCACATAGTCACTGTGAGTTTTAAAAGAAATAGTGCCCGTCTCATGTCCAGCACAGTGCCTGGCATGCGGGGGCGTTCAATGCTTTTAGCTTCTCTTGCTGGTAACATCCTTACGAAGTAGGTACCATTACTGTTTTGCTGACAAAGAAACCGTGCTCAGAGACATTAGTGAAGTATATAGTCTCAGGCCACTGACTTATCCTTCGTGAGCCTTAGCTTCCCCATCTGTAAAATGGGTCCCTAAAATCCCTTCCAGCGCTTGAGCCCGGCTCCTATAGAACTTGGGGTGAGGCAAACTGTGGTCTCTCTGGGAGCTTCTCTCCAGGACCCTCCTGGGCAGGCAGAGACACGGTGGCTCAGCACACTCTATCCAGGAGAGAGGGTTCATTACCTATGGTTTTGAGGATGAGCAAGTTGACCTGCCCAGGGTCACACGATCAGGGTAAGGGATGGAACTGGGATGCAAACCTAGGTCCTCTCACTCCACCCCCTGCTCTTTCCAAACTCCCCGTGGCCCTTCTGATCTAGAGGCCACACTGTCAGGACACAGAGGCTGCACCAGGTGGCCTTAGCGAGCCCTGGGATGCTGACTCCACCGGCCTCCCTTCCCTGAGCTGAGGTCTCTTGATCCTTAACTGACTCATGGACCCACTGCCTTTGGCTGGGCCCATTCCTGCCACAGGCCGCCCCTCAGCTGCCTGGACCTGTGAGCATCTCTGGACATCAGCTTTATTCACGAGATGCTGGATGCAGCTTTGTTCATTCACAGTTGGAGCAGCCAGGGGAGATGTTACCAGCTGGAGGAGAAAGGCTCTCGGATAAAAGGCAAAGAGCACACCTGGGAGGGGGCAGCTTTGCTGAGTGGTTGAGATCTTAGGCCCCGGGGTTAGCCTGGGAAGAGCCCACCCTACTCTTCTGCCTGCTCAATCAGCTGCAGGACCCCGGGCAAGTTGCTTAAGCCCCCTGGGTCTCAGTTTCCCCATCTGTCAAGTGGGTGGCTGTGATGTGAGGTGCTCTAGGCTTCCAAGGATGCCCCATCTACTTCCCCCCATGCCTCTTGGCTCCACCGCTTTGTCAATGGGCAGGAATTTGCCCCTTCTATCTAAGTCTGACCCTGTGGCATTGGGCTGGCAGGAGGCTGTCCGGGCTCCTCCAATCCCAGCCCGTTCAGGATGGGTCAGACCTGCCCCAATGTCCTGGAAATGATGCCATAAGATGAACACACATGTTGGAGGAGCACAGCCCTCCCCTGTGCCCACACCCACTGC
The DNA here is from genome assembly GCF_025265405.1 of Mesoplodon densirostris. Lineage (NCBI taxonomy): Eukaryota > Metazoa > Chordata > Mammalia > Artiodactyla > Ziphiidae > Mesoplodon > Mesoplodon densirostris. The sequence goes on from NC_082667.1 coordinate 11,257,174, forward strand.
CTGGCCCCTCTGCAGGATTCCACTCTCTCTACTGCCCACCCCCTACTGAGGCCCTCAGCGGGGGACAGCCCCTTCCCCTCACTGGGCCTCTGTTTCCTCATCCATAAAAGAGGGGTGAGAATGTTTGCCCCAAAACCCCTTTCCCAGCTCAGAATCCCCGCCAAGTCCTTCTCTTTCCCTTGGAGAAGGGAAATGGCAGGGCACCTGTATCTGGGTTGGAATCACCTTTCTTCTACACCTGGGTGAGGGTGGGGGAGGGAAGAGGAGGGGGGAAGGTGACAGGAAGATTCCATTTCCCTGGGAGGATGGTTAGGGTCCCAGGGTCTCTGGGGGATACCTGAGTCTTCTCAGTGACTGGCTTTGAGGAGGGAAGACAGATACCCCTCGTTTACCCCCATCACCTGGCCATGGGGTCTGTGGGGACTGAGCTGGGGGTCCCCGTCGGAGGGAGGCCAGGAATTCAGAGGCCTGGGAGCCATCCTGCCCCCTTAGTGCTAGGTGGGGTAAGCCCCCCGGGGTCCCCACCTTCTCTGCCCAGTGGTCTCTTCCTCTCTCCTTGCCTGGCGGCCGACATGCCCCTGCCCTGTGTCCCCTGTCACACCCAGGGACTGGGTGGCCTGGGTGCCGCTCCTGGAAGGGCAGGGGGTACTCACCGGGCTGCCACTGCCGCTGCGCCCGCCGCCGCTCGTTCCCTGCCGCCTCTGCTCTCCCACTGCCCCTCCTGAGTTCACACATATTCCTGTGAAAGCCTTGCTATTCGTGCGGGGCTTGGAGATCCTCTGCATGTGAGCTGCCGCCTCTGGGAAGTTCTCAAGTCCCTCCCGGCTCTGAGGCCTCACCCATCCGGCCCGACCCACCAAGTGGGCCCAGGAAGCTGCTGCTGGGAGCACTGGGCTCCCGGGACCAGGGCCCGTGAGAGCATCAGCTCCTTCCCTCAGTGTACAGAATGGGAAACCGAGGCCCAGAGAAGCGAGTGGCCTACTGGGGCCCCACTGTGTCAGAGCTGGGAACAGAGTCCCCCCTGGGGTCCCCATCGGCCTCCACCCTCCTGCTGCTGAAGACGGGAAGCCCTGAGAGTCGCCTGGAGGCTGCCTGACTTTCTTCCACCTGTACTTGTCCAACATCGGATTAGAGGGGCCGGGGAGTCCGTCCCCCACTTTCCAGTGGCAGAGGGCAGAGTGCGTGATTTTAGGAGAGAGTGGGCGCAGGTGTGAGTGTGAGAGTGTGTGTGTGAGGGTGTGGACATGGGTGTGAAGGTGTGTCAGTGAGGGAACATGTGTGTGAGTGTAGGTGAGCATGTGAAAGCATGTGTATGTGTGTGTATGTGAACGTGTGGGCATGCATGAGTGCAGGTGTGTGAGCGTGTGTGAGCACGTATGCATGTGTGTGTGACTGTGGTGTGTGTATGTGGGGGGGTAAATGTGTGTGAGGGTATCTGAGTGTGGCAGCGTGTGAGTGTGAGTGTGCATGCCCACAGAGTGGTATTCAACTGGGTGGGCACAGAGAATTTGTGCATCAGTTTCTGCATTCAAGTTCTCATCAAAACAGCCCCTGTGGCCTCTGGGCACAGTCAGGAGGATGGCGTGGAAAGGGTCCAGAAAGGCATGGTTCAGGCCAGCTCTCAGCTCAACCAGGGATAGGACAGTCTGGCAGAGGATTGCAAAAATGGCCCTAGTTCTCTATCCCTCCCTGTATCCACCCCTCTTGCAGCTACAACAGGAGTCTAGTTTCCCAGATCTTTGAATCTGGCTGTTCGGGGCTTTCCTTTGCCAGCAGTGTGCAACAGAAGTGTCGGTGCCAGTTCTGACCTGAGGCTTCAGGAGGCCTCAGGAGGCCTCACCTGCTTCTGTTCTCTCTTGGAAACCAGCACCTGCCATGCAGCATGTCCGGGCCAGCCTGCTGGAGGATGAGACACACGGAGCGGAGCCAAGCCAGCCCAGCTGTGCCCGCTGAGGCCCCAGAGGTGTGAGAGAGCATGGCCAAGGTCAGCAGGGCCACCTGGCTGACACTGAGCTGAACACAAACACGTGGGTGAGCCCAGATCAGATCAGGAGACCAGCCCAGGCAACCCATGGACTTGTGAGCAAAAGTAGATGCTTCTGGAGGAGTGCCACTGAGGGTCCATGGTCGGTAGTCACGTGGTCCTCCTGTGGTGATAGCTGAATGAAGCAATCCATTCCCCTATGGTGGCCTTTTCCTCTCTCACACCAGCAACCCCATAGGCCAGGGACCAAACAAGCTGTGCTGACCTTTTAAGAACCAGGAGCAGCAGGAAAAATGGAAAAATGGAACCATCCAGAATCTAAGGCCATCACTAAGCCTCACCCACTCCTTTCCCACAGCTGACGACCTATCTCCCTTCATGATTTGGCTGCTGTGAGCAGCCACCCTCTCTAGTTGAGCGATTCCTTGTTTTTCCTTTTGGGAATGCTTGTTTGTTTCCTGTCATTTACCATTTTCAGAATAATGGGAGTGCCCTAACAACCTCCACAGTTAATCAAAGATATTTTTTTAGTATCCCTGTTAGGGCTCATGCTTCAACCTGCCACAGGCATTATTATTGTTATTTTTATGGCTATCGTTATTATTCTTTTTTTTTTTTTTTTTTTTTCTGTACGCAGGCCTCTCACTGTTGTGGCCTCTCCTGTTGCGGAGCACAGGCTCCGGACGCGCAGGCTCAGCGGCCATGGCTCACAGGCCCAGCCACTCTGCGGCCATGTGGGATCTTCCCGGACCGGGGCACGAACCCGTGTCCCCTGCATCAGTAGTCGGACCCTCAACCACTGTGCCACCAGGGAAACCCTATTGTTATTATTCTCGATGTTCAAATTGTTCCTTTTTAAGCCAGTGGGAGCCCTTTCAAACTGGCTCCTGTGTCCTTCTGATATGACCCCTGTAGTCACTGACAGTTTCTTTGCTCTGGCACAGGTTCCCAGACTTAGTCTGTTCTCCAAGGACAGACTCTTGGCTCTTTTAGTAGGAAATGATATTTAGAGACTATAATCTGGACATCAGAGGTGCTCGTGGAACTGAGTTGTTATTGCTTCCTGTGGGTTTTTCAGTAGATAAAGAAATACTCTAACTCTAGGGTACTAGAAAAAACACATGAAAGAGAAAAATAAAACATGCTTTCATATTTCTAATTCAAAATGTGTTTAATATTAAAAGACAGTTTCCTTTTTAATATTTAAGTTTCCCCAGTTTTCAACCCCATTTTTTGGGCATACAGCGCTATGCAGTTTTATCCTATGTAGATTCTTGTCACCACCACCACAATCAGGGTACAGAAGTGTCCCATCACCACAGAGAAAGTCCCTCATATTTCCCCTTAATAGTCAGCATCCTCCCAACTCTAACCCCTGACGACCACTGATCTGTTCTCCATCTGTAATTTTGTCACTTCAAGAATGTCATGTAAATGGACTCATACAGTATGTAGCCCTTTGGGACCAGCTTTTTCACTCATAATAATGCCCTTGGGATCCAAGTTGTTGTGTGTATCGGTAGCTTGTTCCTTTTTACTGCTGAGAAGTATTCCATTATATGGACGTAGCACAGTTTGTTTTCCCAGTATTCATCCAGTGAGGGACATCTGCCTCATTTCCAGTTTTTGGTTATTACAAATAAAGCTGCTATGAACATTTGTGTATAGGTCTTTGTGGGAAAATAAGTTTTACTTTCTCCAGGACAAATACCCAGGAGTGAGACTGCCGAGTCATATGGTGAGTATATACTTAACTGTATAATGCTCTACCAAACTGTTGTTTAGACTGGCTGTGCCATTCCCACCAGCAACGCATGAGACTTCCAGTTGCTCTGCCTCCTCGTCAGCACTTGGTATTATCAGTATTTCTTATTTTGGCCATTCTAATAGGTGTGCAGTGGTGTTTCATCACAGCTTAATGACTAATGATGTTGAGCAACGTTTCACGTGTTTATTTGCAATCCTATCTCCTCTTTGTTAAAGTGTCTGTTCGAGTCTTTTGTCCATTTTGTAATTGGATGGTCTGTTTTCTTACTGTTGCGTTTAGGGAGTTCTTTATATTTTCTGGAAACAAGTCCTATGTCAGACATATGATTTGCCATTGCACAGCATCAGGAGCTCTGGCTCTGGAGCCCAAGGCTTGCTTTGTACTTGGTTTCAATGATGTTGTCATGGTGGGACTCTGAGTAAGATAGTCTCTGTGCCTCAGTTTCCTCATTTGTAAGTTATGCTTTGGGGATTCAACAAGAAGACAGCTATAAAGCGTTGCTGTACTGTAAGGTTCCTGGCTCGATGGTGAACTCCAAGAGGGCAGGGGCTGTGTTGGTTCTGTTCCATTTTGTCCCCTGGGCTGAAGCTGTGCTAGGCAACAGTGTCACCATACAATAGTGTCACTATTGTAATGTTGAAATGTTTTCATTCTGATTGTCCTGAGCCCAGTGAGACCCCAGACGTATCTGTCCTGTGCTTAGATCTGTCACCTGGGCGCCCTCACCTCCTCATTATCCAGCAACTAAAGCCTCAGAACCTTGTGCCTCCAGAACCCTGCTCCAGCACTGGGGCCTTTGTCCATCTGGACTGCTTGGTGCTGTTGATGTATTGGTTGTTAAATACTTAGATTTTCACCCCTGGGCACACCCTGAGCATCTGGTACAGCACCTGGCACATAGCAGGTATTCGATGTGTATTTGTTACCTACATGAACGGACGTCAGCATCTACACACTGCCCAGCACATGGACGTGTGTCCCTCCCCTCCTTCACTGTCCTGGCCATGTTCTGAATCAGGGTGGCAGACTAGGGACTGCTTGGGGTGCAGGTCTTGAGTAAAGATGACAAAGAAGGTAGGCAGCCTTGAGGCCAGCTCTTTGGATCCCAGCCTCCAGGTTTTCCTCCTGGTGGACTGAGAATAGATTTCCCTCCATGGATTTCTCTCCTATACCCTCCCTGGCCCCAAGCATGGGCACTGCTCCCAGGCCAGAAGTGCCTTGTATTTCCCTGCCTATGGGGTAGACATGGGAACTGGAGCTTTTAGAGAGAAAAGGAAGCACGATGATCCAGTGTGGTGGACAGAGTGCTGGGCTGCAGGTCAGAGGCTGGGAACCCTGTTTTGTGTCCACTGCTCTGTAACTGTGGCTCAGAGAAAAGCTTCTCTCTCTGAGTCTCAGTTTCCTCCTCTGCAAAGTGAGGATCATAGAACTTTGTAGATCTGTGGGGACTGAATGAAGCAAGGTATAAAAGACCACTGAACCCCGGGCCATGGCCAGGCCACTCGGTTATAGGGGAGGCCTCTTTCCCATAGAGAGTCACATTGTAATGTTCAGGGATGATCAAAGATGGAATTGTAACTCACCATACAGGGGCTGGGGTCCTTGTCAGCCCACACTGAGAGGGATCTAGATACAATAAACTACAAAGACAAAAAGGAAAAAGAGCAATTGTGCAGTGTGTTGAAAAAGACCACTGTCCATTCAGAGGCGTAGCTCTCAGTCAGGCTTTAAGCTCTACATACCTTGTTTCCCAAGATGTGCAAGTCTGTTTACCTCCTCTCAACAACATTTTCACTATCCCAATGGTTAGATGTCAAATATAGTAAATACCACAATACTCAAACGTTTCTTGTGAATAGGTTAAAACCTTCTTTTTCTCTAAAAGCCTGAATTTTGTGCCAGGACGCTACAAGTCTCATTTTTGTGTCTGGTACCTGTTGGGTCCATTGGCATCGCCCAAACTCATTGATGGTTCATCTGGCCTCACGCTTCCTTAGTCTCGACTGTGATCTTGGAAAAGCAGGGGCAGGGTCGCAGGGTGAGCAGAGCCCTGGGGCTGGGAGACAGGAGACCTAAGCTTCTGCTCCATTCTTGCTCCTAACTCACCTTGCTGTGACCCTAGACAAGTTGCTGCTCCAGCCTAGGGGTCCTAACTAGCCCTTGATGCTGTGAGGCAGGTGACGGATGCGTGAACCCAGAGGCAGTAAGAACTTGGTCCAGTTATGAGAGCCCTGAACTGAGGGGGCCTGGGCTCCATCAAGACTTTCTTCCAACACTTCTTGGCTGTGGGGCTGTAATTATCTCTCCTAACCTCTCCGAGACCCAGTCTTCTCCTCTGGCAAATGGATATAAACTAACGATCCCTGCCCTCTCTACCTACCAGGGGGGTCATGCAGTTCTCATGGGAGAATAGGGTGGGGTTATAAATGGGGAGGATGGGGCCTTGCTAGCCCTCTTGAAGCTACTCCCCAAAGGAACTTACTTCCTCTGCCAGTGGGGAAGCTAGAAGGCAGTAAGGTTAGGAGTATAAAGGGCAGATTTGGGGCTTGCTAGGAAGCCAGCATGGGACTTTAAGGGAGGACTGGGGGCATGACAGGTGCCTGCCCTCCCTAAAGACTTCCACAGTTACAATACCACCAGCTGAAAGCAACTCTCAGCCTTCCGGCTGTAACCACATTCTTCACAGATGGGACTTGGTTTATGTTCAAGGTGTTGTCCCCAAGGGGCAGATGTCCTTGTTGCCTTGTGCAGGGAAAACAAACCTGGAACCAGGTTATCAGGGTGGTAAACTAGTCTAAGATCTGGCCAACCCAAGGCTGTGTTTTTGTTTTTGTTTTTGTTTTTGTTTTTTTTGCGGTACGCGGGCCTCTCACTGTTGTGGCCTCTCCTGTTGCGGAGCACAGGCTCCGGACATGCAGGCTCAGCGGCCATGGCTCACGGGCCTAGCCGCTCCGTGGCATGTGGGATCTTCCCGGACCGGGGCACAAACCCGTGTCCCCTGCATCGGCAGGCGGACTCTCAACCACTGCGCCACCAGGGAAGCCCTGTACTGCTTTTTTATTGTTTTGCCATCAGGATGACGGGAAGTGTTTTTGCCTCTTCTATTTTCAGGAAGAGATTATGTAGAATTGGCATTAATTTTTCTTAAAATATTCCATAGAAACCACATAGGCTTGGAACATTTTTTGAAGGCAGTTTTAAATTATAAATTAGATTTGAAAAATAGCTATAGAAATATTCAAATGATCTATTTCATTTTAGTGAGTTGTGGTAGCTTGCACTTTTCAAGGAATTGGTCCATTTCAAGTAAGTTGTCAAATTTATGCATATAGAGTTGTTTGTAGTGTTCCCTTACCATCCTTTTGATGTCTGCAACCTCTATAGTGATATCTCGTTTCATACCTTATGTTAGTAATGTGTTTCTTCTCTTTGTGGGTCTTCCTAAAGTTTTGTCAATTTCATCAATCTTTTCAAGAATCAGGTTTTTTTGGGGGGGTGGGTTTTTTTTCATTTTTCTGAATTCCTTTTATTTTTTTGCTTCCTTCTGCTTGCTTTGGGTTCATTTTACTTTTTTTTTTATTTGTTTGTTTCTTGAGCTCAGAGGTTAGATTGATTTAAGATGTTTCCTATTTTATAATGTAAACATTAAATGCTATAAATTTCACTGTTCTAGCTGTATTACAATAAATTTGATAGGTTGCATTTGCATTATCATGTAGTTCCAAATATTTTTAAAAATTCCCCTTGAGCGTCCTCTTTAACCTAGGGATTATTTAGAATTATGTTGTTTAATTTCCATCCTTTCTTCTGAAAAGTCACCACAATCTTGACTTCCAATAGATATTCTGTTGGTTTTGATCTTTAAACAAATTGAATCCTAAAGTATTTAATATTTTGTGCTTGATATTTTTGCTCAACGTTAAATTTATTTAATGAAATTATTCTACTCATTATTTTTTATTTTTTAATTTTATTTCATTTTTTAAGTTTTTGGCCTCCCCCATGCCATGTGGGATCTTAGTTCCCAGAACAGGGATCGAAACCACGCCTCCTGCATTGTAAGGCAGAGTCTTAACCACTGGACCGCTGGGTCTCTCTCATTATTTTTTAAACCAATTCCAATCAGGCTTTTGCCCCACCTTCCGATGAAACTATTTGTCATGCTTACTACTGGCCTCCATATTGCTAAATCCAATGGTTGATTCTCAGCCCTTGTCTTATTTGACAACATAACACAATTTAATATAGTTGATCTTTCCCTATTTCTTTGTTCACTTGGCTTTCAGGATGTCAGATTCTGCAGACTTTCCTACTACCTTATGGCTGTAAGAAACCACAGAAGAGTGCAGGTGATGACAAATTTAGAAAATTTGTGAGTATAGATTCATTGTGTGAGGAACCTAAGGTAAAGACCCTAAATACGAAAATTAACCATGCTAATGGAGATTATGTTTAAGGTTCTGTCTTTCACATATCTAAGGACAATCCAACCTATGGTTGTCATTGTGTATTCACTCCTATATCTACATCTCTTGTAACAGTACTGGTAAATTAAAGGTGCTTAAAAAATACTTGTTGAAAAAAGAAATCTGATTTTGAATAAATTACCAACATGGGATTTAGTTACTTAGCTCTCCTGAAAATTTTGTTTAGAAACTGTTCCCTATGTTTCACTAGTGGCATGAATATTATTTACTGAATGATTAAATAATATAAATATATTCTACTTACAATAATTCCCCATAAAGAACATCCTGTTTTGTAAGTTATAGGTTCATATGTCCCAAAGACTCCTTTAATTTCTCCTATATACAAAATCAATAGGAGATACCACATGAAAACGCTAAAGATGCCAATCATAATCTGGATAGCCTATGAGAAGAGAATGCTATTAGTATCGAAACCATGTAATTTATAACATAATTCCAAAAAGTGCTGACTATGAGAAACATTCAACATTTTTACAAAAGATGAAAGTAAAATAGAAATGCACTTAACTATGAAATTTCTGGATTGGTTAGTCCAAAAAGAGGGCCCTTACTAGGAAGTACTGAGGTTTACCAAATAGGAATCAGTCATACTTGGAGCATCAGACTGTTCAATAGTAATTCTGGTGAATTCTCCCATAGAAAAGTTGACAATCTGACTCTACTACTGGCTATCCTCCCTACCTAACAAGTAATGACGTGACAGGAGAATACTGAGGTTACTTCTTTTCCTTCAAGACACATTTGGTATGGATCCTTTTTCACAAGCATGCTGAGGTGAGGGAGAGTCAACACAGAGATACAAAGAATACCCAAAGTAGACTTACTTGCACAAGGTCTTCCTATTGGTAGGGGAGAATTATTACTCAACTTTATTTGTAAAAAGACAATTATAATCTCAGTAAATATGTACCAGTAAATTTCTGAATTTATATGTAAACTGATAGTTCAACTATGAATCACATTTTTAATTACTCTTTAAAATTTTCAGAGGATACATTATCTTCACTTTCATAAACTTTAATAGGAAGCTATTTAATGTTTTAACTTTAATGGTTCCAGTTCTTTGTAAAGCAAGTAATCTATGAAACACATAAATGCAATTGGCTCATATTAAAGATATGTTTTAGAGAAATTTTTTTTCATAGAAAACCCACTTTTTTGGGGTAACAAACTTATGCATTTAGATTCAGATTTTAAGGTTTCCTCTGAATCAAATTTGGAAGAATGAAATTATTTTCAAAGGTTCTTTGGATCTGACTGGGAGAAAATCCTTTACTAGATCTCAAAATCCTTGAGAGCCCGGACCTTAGTTGTCCCACTGTTGTTACCAGCCTCTAACATGGTGCCCAGCATAGAGCAGATACCCAGTAAATACCTCTTGAACAAGCACATCAGTACCAAGAACATTAATTCCACATGACTTTCTGTTAACTATAAAAGGAGTGAGTGGGCTTGAGAAATAGTGTCTACTTTTATATGGACTGCAGCTTTTCTATATAAGACTATGAAATACCTAAGTAGCCAAATCTTGTAAAGGGCTCTTACAAGAAAGCAAGGCTGCTAGTATCTGGAGAAGGACAAAATGACTTTTCTCATTTAAAAAGTATTCTAAACCTAGAGCCAATGAATGGGTTCTAGGAGGTCATATGCTTCCCTTTCCACACACATAAATGATTATGATATGTATGAGTCTGGGGAAAAGATTCAGAGCTTTCTTCCTATGCCCAAAGAAGTCTGTGACTTGAAAGAGGTTCAGAATCTCTGCTGAACAAGTCAGGTAGGAGACTTAGACAACTGGTCTAGACAGTAGCCAAATTCAAAGGAGAAGTTCACATCCAGTGGGAAAAATTTTTTTCTCCCTCAGAAGTGATCTTTGAAATTCCTTGGTGTTTATTAAGAGAGCTAGATAAACTCTGTCTATACTTTAATAGAAAAGACAAATTAATAATAATAGTTCTACTGCATAGACATCAATATAGTAATTAAAAAGATCAGCAATACATCTCTCTCACAGTTAAAAAAATCTTTTTTCTTTTATTACTTTTTTGATTTATCCATTACTCTGTGTATATTGATTTAGTCAGTACACATATCTAAGCGCATATTTGTTTATAAAGGGCAATGAGATCAAATTTGTAGAAGGCTATCAATATTTTTAAAAAAACCCAAAAACTTTTACCCTTTTGACTTAACCAAATCTGCCGCTCTCCAGATTCAAGGATATTCCTTATTAAATAGAAATAGTGCATGATCCTGAATTTAGTTAAAGTGAAGTCTTACTTACCCCTAAAACAAGAGAATCTGCTGTAGAGACTTTTGAACAATACGCACATAGAGCCATACTACCAGCATTGCCTCTACATGATTATGTCTCTAATCTTTGGCGATATTTTTATTAGCAAATGTCTACAAAACAGTACAAAACACATATACACACTTTGCTCAAAAGAAAGTACTTAAGTTCATTTCTTTTCTTACGGTTTTGCAACCACCTCCCCAAACTCTGAAGCAATCGCTTTTCCACGGCTTAATTGTTAGAGGCAATTTGTATCCACCTGTTCTGAATAACAGTCTCCATAACTGAAAAGCCTCCCTCTAAGACTAAAAAATATTGGTATATTACAGATATTTTCTCTGAGTAGTGAACAGTGTCTCTGGATGATAAAGTATAAAGAACATCTAAGGAATAGTGTTAGAGGATTTTCAGTAAAGCTGTTCACAGTTCATTTGCAGTTCATAATCAATTCAGTGTAACTCATAATGCTATGTTTGCATTTTTAAAACCAAATTCTTGCACTTAAGTTCATCATGGGCTTGTGATTTTTTTCTGACACATACTTGCTACCTAGTTCTTCTTTCTATAAGATGAACTTTTCCCTCCATGAGACAACAAAGTTGCTTCCACAATCCTAAAGGTTCTTCCTGTTTTTTTTTTTTTCCCCTGCTATTCCTGCATTTTCCCCTGATGTTTAAATCACCTTCTTACTTACGTGAACATTAAAAACTTGGCTCATAATTGTATCCCCTTCTGGGATTTTATCCACTTTTGGATCTGAAATTACACTGTTTAACATCTTCTAACATGGCATACTTAGGTCAATAACATGAGTTATACCATTTAGCCATCCAGGTGATCATCTAACGGATGATCTCAAAACTTGAGCCTTGGACCTTCCAGAAACGAAAGAGGAGTTTGACTAAATGATCTGTCATTCGCTACACCCTTAAAATCTCATGATTTGATTATTTTAATGAGTCTTTGGTTTCTAAAATTGATTTCCTGAATGTTTCTTAATTCTATAAAGTATAGAAACAGAAAAAGCTAGGTAAGAATACAAGAGCTGGTGAAAGCAAACAGAGAACACAATATGTTAATAACTGAATTATAACTAGTAATCTTTATATATTCAAACATCACCTTTGAGAAATACCAAAGAAAGGCAACCAGGGTTAATAGGCAACCAAGATTAACCACTCTGTTAGGTTTAAAAGACACAGAATTACAGAATTCATATACAGAGTAATGAAGAAAATTCATATCTAGATTGCTATTATTTGTCACTTTTCAGATAAGAGGAAAATAATAAAAATAGTAAGCCCTTTTGTGTATATAGAAAAAGTCTTTTCACATTCATAGTTTATGGTGGAAGCACCATGAGTGCTTGGGAAGTAGAACATTTAGCATCACTATATTCTCCATCAGGCTCCCACCAAAACTACCTCAAATGAAGTATTCATTAAAATACTAAGAAAAAAAGTGTGTGTGTGTTTAAAATCGTCAATTTAATTGACAGTAGGAAGAAACTAATACATGCTACAATATATTCCTACAATAAACGATGGTTAGAAGTTAAAAAAAAATTCTGCATTGGGTTACTCTACAACCCAGTTAAAAACCAAAAGTAGAGTATAAAAATAAAATTAGGGCTTCCCTGGTGGCTCAGTGGTTGAGAGTCTGCCTGCTGATGCAGGGGACACGGGTTCGTGCCCCGGTCCGGGAGGATCCCACGTGCCGCGGAGCGGCTGGGCCTGTGAGCCATGGCCCCTGAGCCTGCGCATCTGGAGCCTGTGCTCCCTAGCAGGAGAGGCCACAACAGTGAGAGGCCCGCGTACCACAAAAAAAAAAAAAAAAAAAAAAAAATTAATCATTCATTTGTTTTTATTTTCTGGTGATCCCATCACTTAACCAAAAAGCAGCTGCAGGAAAGCCTCTAGCCCTTATTCTCAAGCCTATCCTCACTCCCCTAAACTTGCATTACATAGAAATTCTGGAACAATCACAGAGAGCTCATGTCTAGAAACCACTTCTCCATCTTTAGCATCTTCAGCAGGGGTGCAACTCATTGTCTTCAGAATAAAGTGCAAATTCTTCAGCAGGGCCCATAAAGCCCTTCATGAACTGCTCCCTGCCCACCTCATCAGCCTCATCCTGGCCACTCCCTCAGTTTCAGCCCTAACAGGGGCCACAGCAACCTTCTTTGGGAAGCCTCCTCTGCCTCGTAAGTCTGTTAGATACTCCTCTCGTTGACCCCCTAACATTCTGTGCATACTTCCTATCAGGGTGTAGTCTTAACTTTTTATTTTCAGGACTGGCTTCCAAGTCAGTGTGAGCTCCCAGAAGTCTAGGAATTCATTTCTGTGTGTCCAGGGCCAGTCCTGCACTGCAACCAAGAGACTCAGATTTTATGAAATAAGCTACAATGAGATATTACCTCATACCAGTCAGAATGGCCATCATCAAAAAATCTACAAATAATAAATACTGGAGAAGGTGTGGAGAAAAGGGAACCCTGTTCCCTGTTGGTGGGAATGTAAATTGGTGCAGCCACTATGAAGAACAGTCTGGAGGTTCCTTCAAAAACTAAAAATAGAATTACCATATGATCCAGCAATCCCATTCCTGTGCATATATCTGGAGAAAACTCTAATTTGTAAAGATGCATGCACCCCAATGTTCATAGCAGCACTATTCACAACCTGGACATGGAAACAACCTAAGTGTACATCAACAGAGGAATGGATAAAGAAGATGTGGTGTGTACACACACACACACACACACACACACATATGCACTATGGAATATTACTCAGCCATAAAAAAGAATGAAATAATGCATTTGCAGCAACATGGATGGACCTAGAGATTATCACACTAAATGAAGTAAGTCAAAGACAAATAATATATGATATCACTTCTAAGGGGAATCTAAAAAATAATACAAATCAACTTATTTACAAAACAGAAACAGACTCACAGACATAGGAAACGAACTCTTGGTTACCAAAGGGGAAAGGAGAGGGGGAGGGATAAATTAAGAGTATGGGATTAACAGATACACACCACTAGACATAAAATAGATAAACAACAAGGATTTACTTTATAGCACATGGAACTAAATTCAATATCTTATAATAACCTATAATGGAAAACAATAAGACTGTACACCTGAAACTCAACACAATATTGTAAATCAACTATAGTAAAATTAAAACAAACAAAACAAAAAGACTGGTCGGGCAGGTGGGTGGGTGAGTCCAGCCCCTGCAAAGGGAGGGAAGGAAGAGACAAGAAAAGGCGGGTGAGGGTGGGGAGGCATTGAATTTGGTCTCCATGCCTCGCCGGGGCTTTTAACACTTAACAAACCCCGAAAGCAAAGCGACATCATTACCCCTCATTTCATTTGTTCAAGGTCCTTTCGCCCTCCGAGGTCCAGGTCCTGGCTAAGGGGGGGTCCTTGCGGCGACCGAAAGCGATAGCGCTGCCCCTGACCGTTCGTCCAGACTGGGTCCTCCTACCAGTGCCCAGGCCCGGCTGAGGACGCGGATCTCTGCTGGCAGCGCCCTCAGGCCCAGGTCCTGAGACCCTGCCCAGCCGTCATCAGGGAGAGCGCAAGGCACCCAGGACCCAGCCGGCCCTGAGGCTCCTCGGGAGGCGTAGGCCTACAACGGGAACAGCTGCCGTGCGATCCTTGCGCGCCTGGGAGGGAGCGGGATGTTGGGGGAGGGGCAGTGCGCGTGCGCAGACTCACTAGAGTCTGGCGGGCCATGTTCGCAGAGCCGAGCAGACAAGTGGTGGGTGTCCCCAGGAATGGCTGCTCCAAACCACCGTTTCTCGTATTTGCCTTTCTGGCGCGTTTCTTATATATATATCCGCTGCAGAGCGACCAGGATCTCTGATGAAAAGTCAGTCCTTCACCATTCTCAAGAAAAAATTTGGCCACAAATGCACTTTAGAAGGTTTACATATTGAAAAAGGCAAGCAGCTGAGTCATTGACTTTTTTTTTGCGGTACGCGGGCCTCTCACTGTTGTGGCCTCTCCCGTTGCGGAGCACAGGCTCGGACGCGCAGGCTCAGCGGCCATGGCTTACGGGCCCAGCTGCTCCGCGGCATGTGGGATCTTCCCGGCCATGGCTCACGGGCCCAGCCGCTCTGCGGCATGTGGGATCTTCCTGGACCGGGGCACGAACCCGTGTCTCCTGCATCGGCAGGCGGACTCTCAACCACTGTGCCACCAGGGAAGCCCCTATTGACTCCTTTTAAACGTTAAGTAGTCAAAGAAGGAAATTAATGAAGAGACTATTTAGCAAGACACCGGAATGACCTTTTGATCTACCTGCTGAGGTGAGTTTAGCTTTCAGGTTATCCCTGGCATCAGCTTTCTATTGGATATGGACAGTAGTTAAAACAGTGTTTATGAAGAGATGTGTAAAGCAGTAGGGGTAGCAGCAGCTAGAAGATAGAAAAGAGGCAGATCTGGGAAGGTGGGAAAACAGCGAACTCAAGCCAACGATGTAATCTTGAATTAGCTGAAAGTAGAGATTACCCTGTTATGCAACCATTATGACTTCGGCATTAAAGTACCTGGAGAGCACATGTTTCTGCAGCTCCTGCACGTTGCGAACTGTAATTTATTCCAGGAAAATTTATCTTGGCATTTTGGAAGTTAAAAGTCAGGGTTGGGATGTAAATATTTAGTGAAAGATAGCCAGTGATCAAAACATTCAGAAAGAGAAACTGACTTTTCTTTTATAAAGAAATTGCCTAAGTGCCACTAATACCCTTTGCCAAAGCACAATTACAGGTATGTCTTAAAGCTGCCAAGATCTTTTATGATTATTTTATAGCCTGAAAATCAGTTATAAACTCAATAACTTTATCTTTAGCCCCATGGCTAGCTTCCTTACCTTGTGACTCTAAAGCCTCCTCAATTTCAAGAAAAAAATGTGCCAG
Organism: Mesoplodon densirostris; assembly: GCF_025265405.1. Lineage (NCBI taxonomy): Eukaryota > Metazoa > Chordata > Mammalia > Artiodactyla > Ziphiidae > Mesoplodon > Mesoplodon densirostris. Next base: position 11,272,647 of record NC_082667.1, read on the forward strand.
GGTCTCCTAAAACCTTTACGTTTTGTATTGGTCGGTATATCACTGAGGGTTATCTGTCTATGAGCAGAGAGGGTTCTCACAATATTAAGCATTCTGTGTGCTAAAGAAAGAAGAACTCCCTTGAATGTGTCTTCAACCTCAGGACTATGGATTTAGTAGAAATGAGAGTCAGTTCTGATGAGATGGTGCCCTATTGTAACTTGCTGCCATGATTGATTGATTGTGAGACAAGTGAAGTATCTTTTCCTTTTATTTAAGGTTTAGCCAACAGTCTCTGGAAATTATCTTGGATTTGATGAGTTTCTTGGATGGGGGTTCAAATATATATTAATATTTATTCAGTGACTATGAATACATATTCATTCACATGTATTCAGTATGAACGTAGGTGAGAAGAGATGAGCGAGTCAAACTGCGAGACAGTCCAAGTTCCTTGGTACTAATTCTTTTTTTTTTTTCTTGCGGTACGCGGGCCTCTCACTGTTGTGGCCTCTCCCATTGCGGAGCACAGGCTCCGGAAGCGCAGGCTCAGCGGCCATGGCTCACGGGCCCAGCCGCTCCGCGGCACTTGGTATCTTCCCGGACCGGGGCACGAACCCTTGTCCCCTGCATCGGCAGGCGGACTCTCAACCACTGCGCCACCAGGGAAGCCCTGATCAGGTGCTTTTAGTCCTTCCTTTTGTTAATGTGATGTATCACGTTGGTTGATTTGCGAATATCGATCCATCATCCTTGCGTCCCTGGAATACATCCCACTTGAACATGGTGTATGATCCTTTTTAATGTATTGTTGGCATCAGTTTGCTAATATTTTGTTGAGCATTTTCGAATCTATATTCATCAAAGATATTGACCTGTAATTTTTTTTTATAGTGTCTTTGTTTTTGGTATCAGGGTAATGATGGCCTTGAAAATGAATTTGGGAGTGTTGTATCCTCTTCAGTTTTTTGGAACAGTTCAAGACCAATAGTTATTATCACGTTTTTATATGTTTGGTAGAATTCTCCTTTGAAGCCACCTGGCTCTAGACTTTTGTTTGCTGGGAGTTTTTAAAATTACAGAAACACTTTCATTCATAGTGATTGGTCTCTTCAAATTGTCTGTTTCTTCCTGATTTAGCCTTGGCATGCTGGAGATGGAGGGGCTAGAGCCATTGCCGTGTGTGAGGTGGGGTTCCCTTCTACTCAGTGGCTGACAATGCCCTGTGAGGGGGTCAGATCCCTAGTTGCTGGGGCAGAAGCTCTGAGCCCAGGGTCGGCTCTGTTCTCTTTAGGTGTGTGCTTTCTCTCTCCCAGCACTGGGACCCTTGCCCCATGGTGGAGCAGTGCTGAAGCAAGAGGGGGACATGCAGGCTCTCTGCTCGTGACCGGGTATGGGCTGTGGAGGGTCGGCCACAGACAGAGGTCTCAGCTGCCTCCGATGTGCCACCTCTGCAGGTGCCAGCAGTTGTTGCCCTCGCCCTGCTCAGGTGCAGCCCTGGGTCCGAGTCCCTGACCAAGCTCTCTCCTTGGTTGTGGCAGCCGTAGGTCCAGTGCAGAGCTGTGATGTGGAGTAAGAGTGGCTGGAGAGTTCACTCAGCTCATGCTGGGTGCTTGGGGGTGGGCAGTTGCGGGACACTGGACATGCACTAGAGCAGTCCTCGGGGGCAAGCCAGTGCTCTGGGGCTCCTCACAAGCAGAGTCCAGGCTTCCCACAGCCTTCCTGTTAGTCCCAGAAGCTCTCCAACCAGCCAAGGGGGCTCATCTTCCCCATGTCAGACCTCTGGGTTGTGGTGCCCAGTAAGTGGCTCACACCCTCGCTCCCCAGGGTGGGTGTCCACCCATGTAATCTCCCTTTTCCTCTGAGTTGCCTCCTGGGGTCACAGATCCTGACCTGATCACTTCTCTTCCTTTACCTGATTACATATGTATCTGTCTTACAGGCTTGGTTATACAGGGGTCTTTCTGCCAGTTTCCAGTTAGTTTTCAGTGAGGATTGTTCCATATGTAGATTTTCAAAAAAAATAAAATAAAATTTTATACAATTTTTAAAGGTTACTTTCCATTTGCAGTTATTACAAAGTATTGGCTGTATTCCCTGTGTTGTACAGTACATCCTGGAGCCTGTCTTACACCCAGTAGTTTGTACCTCCCATTCCTCTACCTCTATATAACCCCTCCTCCCAACCCTACTGGTAACCACTAGCTTGTTCTCTATATCTGAGAGTCTGCTTCTTTTTTGTTATATTCACTAGTTTGTTGTATCCTTTAGATTCTACATATAAGTGATATCATACAGTATTTATCTTTGTCTGACATTTCACGTAACATAATGCCCTCCAAGTCTATCCATGTTGCTGCAAATTGCAAAATTTCAGTCTTTTTTATGGCTGAGCAGTATTCCATTGTATGCATATATACAACATCTTCTTTATCCATCCATTTGTTGATGGACACTTCGGTTGTTTCCATATCTTGGCAATAGTAAATAATGTTGCTGTGAACATTGGGGTGCATATATCTTTTCAAATTAGTGTTTTTGTTTTTTTCTAGATTTATACCCAGGAGTGGAATTGCTGGCTCATATGGTAGTTCTATTTTTAGTTTTTTGAGAAACCTCCATACTGTTTTCCACAGTGTCTGCACCAATTTACATTCCCATCAACAGTGCACAAGGGTTCCCTTTTCTTCACATCCTCAGCCACATTTGTTATTTGTAGACTTTTTGATCGTAGCCATTCTGACAGATCAAAAAGATCTCGGGGTTTTGATTTGTATATCCCTGATGCTTAGTGATGTTGAGCATCTTTTCACGTGTATATGTATTTTTTTAAAATAAGTTTATTTATTTATTTATTTTTGGCTGTGTTGGGTCTTCGTTGCTGTGCGAGGGCTTTCTTTAGTTGCAGTGAGCAGGGGCTACTCTTCGTTGTGTTGCGCGGGCTTCTCATTGTCGTGGCTTCTCTTGTTGTGGAGCATGGGCTCTAGGCGCGTGGGCTTCAGTAGTTGTGGCATGTGGGCTCAGTAGTTGTGGCTTGCAGGCTCTAGAGCTCAGGCTCAGTAGTTGTGGTGCACGGGCTTAGTTGCTCTGCAGCTTGTGGGATCTTCTGAGGCCAGGGCTCGAACCCGTGTCCCCTGCATTGGCAGGCAGTTTCTTAACCACTGCGCCACCAGGGAAGCCCGTGTAGATGTATTTTTGATGCGTTTATAGTGGGAGGCGACCTCCATGTCCTCTTACTCCACCATCTTGAGCAATCCCCGTACCATATTTTAAAGTGTTGCTAAATATTTGGGGGAGTGAGAGGAGTTGTGAAAAATAAAATAAAATTGTGAGTGAGGCTTAAACTGGGTGAAGATCACATGTGGAGAGAGAGATTGAGTGAAGCTGGCTTGAGTACTGCTGAGTTGGTAGAATTGAGTAAACAGCTACCCATTTTTAGAGTGAAGTCAGGGTACTGAGGCATGGAGAAGAGGTGGGCTTGAGGAGAGGAACAACATTTCTACGTGATAAATTGTAGAGAATAGTTTGGAGAGAGAAAGGCTTTGTTTGTTTTCATTACGAAATGAAGGGAGAAAGGCAGAAACAGCCAGTTTTAGGGAAATGCTGCTGTCTGAGACCTCTTCAGCCTGTGGGAATGAAGAATCACTGGCGATATGGCCACACTTGCCTGGCTTGCACCCCTACCTGCCCAGGCACACCTCAGCTCTCTGCCCATCCCCACTTCCGAAGTATTTCTGGGAGTCCCCAGAATTTTCACATTGTTCTCTAGCACAGCAGGCCTCTGCTGAGCCTCTGCCACGTGTGTGGGGCACCCAGTTTCCTTCTGCATCTTAGCCTTCTCGGGCTTTGCAGCTGTTTCTCTGGGAGAAGGCCGCTTGACCCCAGCTCCTATCTCCCAGCTCCCCTCAAGCTCCGAGCCCTAGGGGTGTTCAGACAGCCTTGCATTTTCTTCGGTCCTCCTTACAGAGCAGGAACCTGGTCATAGTCCGTGCACAGATGAGGAGAATACGTCTTTCTCCAGGGGGATCAAACCCATCACAGAGGCCAGGCTGGGAACTGGACCTCACTTCCTGGTCTTTCAGCTCAAGCTTCACATACCTGAACTCACAGCTTCCTCCAGATCTTTCCCCTGATTCAAATCACTACTGCACACAGATGCCTAGGGACTCCCTGCACGCCTCCTCCCAATCACCCAAATTCAGGATAGGTTTGGCCAGCTCCATGGGAGAAGGGGACAATTGTGACTGATTGAGCTTTAGTGGGATGTGACAAATGCAAAACATGCTCTGGGAAAAAGAGCTTCCTGAAATGTTGTGTAGGCCTGGCGTGAATCAATGATATGTGTGTATCTAAGATACATTTATGGATTTTGGAAAGGTAATTCTTTTCTTTTTTCTTTTCTGTTTTTTTTTTTTTTGGTTCCTGGCTTAAGTATTATTTTTTTAAACTTTTAATTTTTATACAATTTTAAAGGTCATTTTCCATTTACAGTTATTACAAAATTGTTGGCTATATTCTTCATGTTGCACAATACATCCTTGGTCCTATCTTACACCCAATAGTTTATACCTCTCACTCCCTCACCCCTATATTGCACACTCCCCTCCCCTCACTGGTAGCCACTAGTTTGTTCTCTATATCTGTGTGTGCTTTTTTTTTGTTATATTTACTAGTTTTGTTATGTTTTTTAGATTCCACATATAAGTGATATCATACAGTATTTATCTTTCACTGACTTATTTCACTTAGCATAATACCCTCCAAGTCCAACCATGTTGCTGCAAATGGCAAAATATTGTTCTTTTTTATGGATGAATAGTATTCCACTGTATATATGTACCACATCTTCTTTATCCATTCATCTGTTGATGGACACTTAGGTTGTTTCCATGTCTTGGCAATTGCAAATAATGCTGCTGTGAACATTGGGGTGCATGTATCTTTTCGATTTAGTGTTTTGGGTTTTTTTTTTTGGATATATACCCAGGAGTGGAATTTCTGGGTCATATGGTAGTTCTATTTTTAGTTTTTTGAGAAACCACTATACTGTTTTCCACAGTGGCTGCACCAATTTATATTCCTACCAACAGTGTACAAGGGTGGAAAGATAATTCTTGAACCCATGTATTTCATGATGAATTATTAACCTTAGAGTTTAGACTTGGAAGACACCCTAGAGGTCTAATAATAACCTGTATTCTTCTGAGGAATGAAGAGACTAAATATAGGATGCACTTTGGTTTTTCTCATACAGTTTGTTATATTTTTGGGGTGAAGTCTTTGTACTTAAACCCAGCATTTGTTACTTGTACCTGAAAAAAAAAACATGTGTACACTGGCACTTCAATAAAGCCCACTTTATCTCATTTTATATTACCCCAAATAAAAACTATGTAAAATCTTAATTTTATGTAATTGAATAGCACAGTGTTTGGTCACAAAGTAGTAGTGTAATACCTTTTTTGAGCAAATGAATGAATTAATGAATACATTTTTAGATACTCCAGAATGAAACTACCGTAAGGGCTTTAAATAGCATCATATTAATAATAGGCATATAACTTCTGTGGTAGGATATAACATTTCTACTTGGACACCCTGAAATCATCATCAAAGAAATTTTATCAGTCTGCTTTGCGGTATTTTGTCAGCTCTCCTACTTAACAACCAATAACAAACCAAATGAATAAAAAAAATACCCAAAAAGGCTTATGTTCCTAGTAACATTTTATTGAGGAAAGGGTCACATTAACAGGAAATTTTCTAACTTTAAGAGAGTTGCAGTCATTTCCGGTCCTCTGACCCTTCCCCTTTGCCAGTGAGTGGTAGTGGCATGTGGGAAGGACAGTGACAGGGAGATCCACGCAGTTATCATTGGTGATAAACTAAGAACAAATCTGAAACACAGTCTTTAAAGATCAGCGATCATCGTGGAGAGTAGAGGCCAGCTTCTTAGGAAGTTTCTGCAGGTAGTTTTACCCCATGAGATTGCATGATCCTCCTTTTTCTTTTAATACCTAGTGGTATTAGGTGGTATGAGCTTGGTGGCCATCATTTCTGGGAGGAACTGAGGACCACCCTGTTGTCAAGGGACTATTTGCATACACAGTTGGAATAGCCAGGACAAACTGGAAAGAATGGATAAAGCAAACAATATTGTTACTATAATCCTGTTCAGTACCCCCCACCCCAGTCCCATCAGAGAAGAGGACAAAGAGCACTGTGGAAAGCCCACAGTGGGACTTAGCTGACACTGAAGTCTGTATTTCTTCAGCACATACTCAGATTATTTTCCAGAGCAGAGGCCCAACTCACCCCATTGGTGTTGGTGATTGCTTGGCTGGCAAAATGGGCTGTGACACAAGTTATGCAAAACTCCTAAAGAGAGAAGATGATCAGCATGGCTGAAATTCCTTTCCCAGCAAGCCGAAAGCAGGAATAAACACACTGAAATGTTGACTAAATCAGGAGGGCTTCACCCAGGCTTCAAAAAGTTCTGATTCATCAAATGCACTATTGCTTGTACTCACCTAGCTCTGGGATCATTTCTCTGTCATCACATGCTTATTTCAGGGCAATGTAAATTAACTTTGGAATTTCTTTAAAATGCCAGAAGACTTCCCTTTTTGCCAGTAGACTGTTTTATTTAGAAACATTAGAAAGGAAATAGAGTTTTTCTCTTTGCAGTGGCTTTTTTTTCTAATAAAAATTTAGTTGCTCATTAAAATAAAAAAGTAAATCAAGTAACATAGAACACAACCAATCATTCCAAATGCCACTGCCCAGAAATGAGCTAAATTAACATCTGAGACCTGTTATTCTAGAACTCTATGTACGGGCAAAAGGCAAATAGAAAAGTGGATGCAGGGACTTCCCTGGCGGTCCAGTGGTTGGGACTCTGTGCTTCCACTGCAGGGGGCGCAGGTTCGATTCCTGGCCGGGGAACTAAGATCTGGCATGCCGCATAGGGCAGACAAAAAAATAGAAAAAAAGAAAAGAAAAAAGGAGAACAAGCAAGGGAGGGAATGAGAGAGCAATAGAGGGAAACACCATTTTTTAATAATGGAATCATTTTTACTTCCTATTTTGAAATAAAAGTATTACCTGATTTTAAAAGAACAAAAAGAAGTCAAGTTTATGAAATCCATGAAGAAGTTGACATCATTTTAAACCTACAAGTTTCAGTTTGAGGCAGTATTAGATGATTGTTTATTATGAAAAATGAGAGATTAGCATGCTTGTTTTACCTCTCATCTCTCTTCACCTTCCAGTTTTTGTGCTTTTCACGAATCTCCTTACACAGCTTCTCCTTGCGTTTCTATATTCTTGATTTAATCTACCTCGTGTATGGTTGAATATTACTATTCTTTTTTTTTTTTTAGGAGCAGTGCCCATGTGTGTTATTGTTGTTTCACTGAGAGTATCTTCTTGTTGCTTTTATACTTTCACAAGGATTTTATTGGACTTGTTATTCTTTTTTTATTTTTAAAATTAAAAAAATATATTTATTTATTTTTGGCTGCATTGGGTCTTTATTGCTGCGTGCGGTCTTTCTCTAGCTGTGGCAAGTAGGGGGCTACTCTTTGTTGCGGTGCATGGGCTTCTCATTGCGGTGGCTTCTCTTGCTGTGGAGCACAGGCTCTAGGTGTGCGGGCTTCAGTAGTTGTGGCTCGCGGGCTCAGTAGTTGTGGCTAGCAGGCTCCAGAGCGCAGGCTCAGTAGTTGTGGCACATGGGGCTTAGTTGCTCCATGGCATGTGGGGTCTTCCCGGACTAGGGCTTGAACCCGTATCCCCTGCATTAGGCAGGTGGATTCTTAACCGCTACACCACCAGGGAAGTCCCTGGACTTGTTACTCTTGAGTCACATTTTCTTTTCATCAAAACTTTATAGATATTGCTCCATGATTTTCCCTCACTGAATGTTGTTGTAGTAGAGACTGAGTCAAGCTGATTTTTTTCCTGCTTGTAAGTAATTTGATTTTTCTCCCTAAAACCTCAAAGAATCCTTTTCTATACCTTATGCCTTAACAAGGATACATATATTTCAATATGTATCAATATCAATATTGATATCTATATCTCACTTATTTTGCATCTCTTTCTCCTAGTATAGGTTATTCTCATTCAGTGTGCAAGTTCAGTTACTCTTTTATTTCCAGGAGCTTTTTTTCCCAGTATTTCTGTATACCCTTTAGGAGTCTTCCCTATGTGACTACCCATGATATGGACCACTAAGGGGTGCCTTTTCTGCCATAGTCCATCTACAGAGGTGACTCTCCCACTTTATTCTCTAGTCCTAGAGATCACATGACCAGGAGTAGGACTGGAATAGAAAAAGAGATTTACTACTAGAGCTGCTGTACAGTAATAAGAAATAAAATATAGATCCACTCTAAGTGAGTGGAAAGAGAGGAGGCACATGGTAGGTGATGGGATACTTACCACTGCCCAGGAGTCTTGATTAGGCAGCCCATTAATGCTCACATCCACCAGCAACAGAATCACCCCAATGAAGGCAAAGACAAAATTAACAGTGTTCATTCCTAGGCTGCCTTTTATATGATGGAGATGGCAGGAAAAATAAATCATATGTAAGATGAGTGAAATTAAATGAAATAAGAAGCCTAATTTAAATCTAATGGTTCTTAATCTTTGAAATCTTGAAAAAAATTTTGAAGTTGAAATGATCTTTTTCCTCTGCCCTTCTGGATAGTTACCATGAAAACTATTCTATATGCCACCTAAATGTAGGGTATTTCTAAAATCTGTAGAAAAATGTAAATAATACAAAGCAGAAGCTCATCTATTATATTTGTCTAAGCCTCATGCAAAATAACAATTATATTCCCTTTTTAAAACAATAAAATGACAAACTTATAATGAGCATTTTTTCTGTGACAGCCACTGTATTAAATCATGTAAATGCGTTATTTTGTAGAACTCTTACAACCACTCTACGAGGTAGTACTATATAGCATCGCATTTTATAGATGGAAAAGTATATACACAAAAAAATCTGTGCTGATAAATTTAGGAATTAATGAAACCCTTGTCTTTCTAAGGACTAGATAGATTTAGAATGAGGAACTTGTTAGGCTTTTGAGGGTAGGGGTAAATGGGCAGAGTATAAAACGTTCCCCAGTTTCTACAAGAAGACTTTGAAATTCAGCAGAATAATTGTGAAACCAAGTCCTCAGCTGACTTGTTAGGAGTTCTTTGGAATGTGCTACTGCTTCAGCATGCCTTAGATAGTCTCCTGAAGGTCTCTAAAGGGCTCCTAGAAAAATCGCTTTAGGTATAATTTTAGCTCTCTTCTCCAAATGGACAGATTCTATGCTTGGACAAGCATAGTTAGAGGGAAGGATCTCTAAATCATGCAGTGAAAGGATAGTTTATTTTGTTTTTGTATTACAAGAGTAGTCAAGATTAGACTGATTTATTTTATTTTATTTTTAGTCTAGTGTAGTCTAGTCTGGGAACATATGAGCAACATGACCCTGTGTTCCTATTTTTCTGTTCTTCCCTCTTGTGCTGGATTAAATATAGTCTCGAAACCACTTCTGTTCTAGTTATCTCTAGTTCTTGGCAAACCATTTTCTTTCTCCTGTTTCCAAAGTGGACCAGGAGATTGCAAAAGGTGGAGGGCTGTGACAGAGAGAATTGAAAGGCCTGTCTCAGTGATTTATGGACTCTTCTTAGGTACTGAGCTAGGTGTTTTTCATGATGATCTAAAGAACTATAAAACAAAAGTCAAATCTGAATAAGACTAGGAGATATGCACAAAGAAAAAATAACAATACACGGCAAGACAGAACTGAGAAGTAGCAAATGCATAGTAGAGTCTTTGATAACTGAAGTGGCAAGAGGGTGTTCCCTGGTTCTTTGTTTCTGCTTGGAGTTTCCCCGGTGCAGTGTGACCCCACTGAACCGGGGAGCCTTGGAAGTAAACAACCCCATCTTTACTAATTTCCACTCTTGTGAATTAAAGAGTCGGGATGTTGAACTCTGCCATTTCTTTTTTTTTTTTTTAATGTATTTTTTGCATTTGCTTTATTTATTTATTTATTTATTTATTTATTTATTTTTGGCTGCGTTTGTCTTCGTTGCTGCGCGGGCTTTCTCTAGTTGCGGCGAGTGGGAAGAACTCTTCGTTGCGGTGCGCGGGCTTCTCACTGAGGTGGCTTCTCTTGTTGCGGAGCACGGGCTCTAGAGCGCAGGCTCAGTAGTTGTGGCGCACGGGCTTAGTTGCTCCGCGGCATGTGGGATCTTCCCAGACCAGGGCTCAAACCCGTGTCCCCTGCACTGGCAGGCGGATTCTTAACCACTGCGCCACCAGGGAAGCCCAACCTCTGCCATTTCTGAGGGGCAAATTGTGTAGACCATGTGAAGGCATACATACCATGGAGGGAACCCACAGATACTTCTGGGAAAACAATGCTCCCCTTCTCATTTTCTGAATCTGCCTTCTCAATTTTCTTACCCAAATAAATTAATCTTTAAAGGGGTTTAAAAAGTAGAAACATTCTAACTTACCAGACAAGGGGAAAACTGCCTGGATGCCGAAATAGAGAGTGCTCCAGTAATAATGAACTGTAGAAATAAACAAATTTATTTGTGAAATGATGGGTCCTTTGATTTTTCCTGGGAAATACTTCTCTTTATATGATGAAAGGTTGACCTATTTATATTTCCCTCTCAAAAATTCCTCTTGTACTTCTCAATTTTTTGGAGTAACTCTCGAGGTTACTATGTCCTTTTGACATCCTTTTCTTTCTTCTCCTTAGTTTCTCGCATAAAAAGACCTCATTCCCTTGTAAGTTTTCCTTGTTCGGATGACTTCTGACCTCAGTGCTCAGTCTCTTCTCATGATCAATTGCATATTTTTAATCATGTTCCCGATCACCTCTTTTTGCCACTGTCCACCCAGCACATACATTTCCATCTAAAATGTAATAGGGAAATAAAACTTTGGTTTGCTGGTTACTTGATTAGTGTAAACTATAGGGTGTGAGTTTAGGCTGCAAGTTAAAATGGAGAATACAAGCTCTTTATTTAATTCTCTATCTAATTAATATCTAATATTAATATTTAGTATCTAAATTCTCCAGCTGATCAGATGCAGGGCTTATTAAAAAAAGAGTTGTGCATAGACTGGGGACAGCTATACTTGATAAACTGAGAAGGACAGCTGTTGCAGCAGGCTACTCACAGAGAGGTTGCCCCAGAATGGATATCCGCCAATAAAAGACAAGGAAGCAAAACCCCAAACTTGGTTATAAATAGAGGCCATTAAACCCAAAATAATTCCAAAGTCAGTGTGCATCAATCCAATCATGATCTGGATTGCCTGAAAAAAGAAAACAGACATTTAAAAATTGCTTCTTCATCTTCAGGCACCACTGAAACATCACTATCATTGCTGCTGCTCCTTATTTATTGTCAACTCTGTCAAGATCCATGGTGTCATTTAGCTATACCTCTACAGGAGGTGGGCCATTAAGATTTTGACATATGCTAAGGCCAGGGCCTCAGCGTAAAGCCTTGTTTTTTTCTTTTTTTTCTTCACATCTTTATTGGAGTATATTTGCTTTACAATGGTGTGTTAGTTTCTGCTTCATAACAAAGTGAATCAGCTATACATATACATATATCCCCATATCTCCTCCCTCTTGTGTCTCCCTCCCACCCTCCCTATCCCACCCCTCTAGGTGGTCACAAAGCACCAAACTGATCTCCCTGTGCTATGTGGCTGCTTCCCACTACCTATCTATTTTACATTTGTTAGTGTATATATGTCCATGCTACTCTCTCACTTCATCCCAGCTTACCCTTCCCCCTCCCTGTGTCCTCAAGTCCATTATCTACATGTGCATCTTTATTCCTGTCCTGCCCCTTGGTTCTTCAAAACCTTTTTTTTTTTTTTTAGATTCCATATGTATTTGTTAGCATACGGTATTTGTTTTTCTCTTTCTGAATTACTTCACTCTGTATGACAGACTCTAGGTCCATCTACCTCACTACAAATAACTCAATTTTGTTTCTTTTTATGATTGAATAATATTCCATTGTATATATGTGCCACATATCTTTATCCATTCATCTGTCAAAGGACACTTAGGTTGCTTCCATCTCCAGACTATTGTAAATAGAACTGCAATGAACATTGTGGTACATGACTCTTTTTGAATTATGGTTTTCTCAGGGTATATGCCCAGTAGTGGGATTGCTGGGTCATATGGTAGTTCTCGTTTTAGTTTTTTAAGGAACCTCCATACTGTTTTCCATAGTGGCTGTATCAATTTACATTCCCACCTCTCCAGCATTTATTGTTTGTAGATTTTTTGATGATGGCCATTCTGACTAGTGTGAGGTGATACCTCATTGTAGTTTTGATTTGCATTTCTCTAATGATTAGTGATGTTAAGCATCCTTACATGTGTTTGTTGGCAATCTGTATGTCTTCTTTGGAGAAATGTGTATTTAGATCTTCTGCCCATTTCTGGATTGGGTTGTTTGTTTTTTTGATATTGAGCTGCATGGGCTGCTTGTAAATTTTGGAGATTAATCCTTTGTCAGTTGCTTTATTTGCAAAATATTTTCTCCCATTCTGAGGGTTGTCTTTTCATCATGTTTATGTTTTCCTTTGCTGTGCAAAAGGTTTTAAGTTTCATTAGGTCTCATTTGTTTATTTTTGTCTTTATTTCCATTACTCTAGGAGGTGGGTCAAAAGAGATCTTGCTGTGATTTATGTCAAAGAGTGTTCTTCCTATGTTTTCCTCTAAGAGTTTTATAGTGTCTGGCCTTACATTTAGGCCTTTAATACATTTTGAGTATATTTTTGTGTATGGTATTAGGGAGTGTTCTAATTTCATTATTTTACATGTAGCTGTCCAGTTTTCCCAGCACCACTTATTGAAGAGGCTGTCTTTTCTCTATTGTATATTCTTGCCTCCTTTACCAAAGATAAGGTGACCATATGTGCGTGGGTTTATCTCTGGGCTTTCTATCCTGTTCCATTGATCTATATTTCTGTTTCTGTGCCAGTACCATACTGTCTTGATTACTGTAGCTTTGTAGTATAGTCTGAAGTCAGGGAGCCTGATTCCTCCAGCTCCGTTTTTCTTTCTCAAGATTGCTTTGGCTTTTCAGGGTCTTTTGTGTTTCCATACAAATTGTGAAATTTTTTGTTCTAGTTCTGTGAAAAATGCCATTGGTAGTTTGATAGGGATTGCATTGAATCTGTAGATTGCTTTGGGTAGTATAGTCATTTTCACAATGTTGATTCTTCCAATCCAAGAATATGGTATATCTCTCCATCTGTTTGTATCATCCTTAATTTCCTTCATCAGTGTCTTACAGTTTTCTGCCTACAGGTCTTTTATCTCCCTAGGTAGGTTTATTCCTGGGTATTTTATTCTTTTTGTTGCAATGGTAAATGGGAGTGTTTCCTTAATTTCTCTTTCAGATTTTTCATCATTAGTGTATAGGAATGCAAGAGATTTCTGTGCATTAATTTTGTAACCTGCTACTTTACCAAATTCATTGATTAGCTCTAGTAGTTTTCTGGTGGCATTTTAGGATTCTCTATGCATAGTATCATGTCATCTACAGACAGTGACATCTTTACTTCTTCTTTTCCAATTTGGATTCCTTTATTTATTTTTCTTCTCTGACTGCCGTGGCTAGGGCTTCCAAAACTATGTTGAATCATAGTGGTGAGAGTGGACAACCTTGTCTTGTTCCTGATCTTAGAGGAAATGGTTTCAGTTTTTCACCGTTGAGAATGATGTTGGCTGTTGGTTTGTCATATATGGCCTTTATTATGTTGAGCTAAGTTCCCTCTATGCCTACTTTCTGGAGGGTTTTTATCATAAATGGGTGTTGAATATTTTCACAAGCTTTTTCTGCATCTATTGAGATGACCATATGGTTTTTCTCCTTCAATTTGTTAATATGGTTTATCATATTGATTGATTTGCATATATTGAAGAATCAAGCATTCCTGGGATAAACCCCACTTGATCAGGGTGTATGATCCTTTTAATGTGCTGTTGGATTCTGTTTGCTAGTATTTTTGCATCTATGTTCATCAGTGATATAGGCCTGTAGTTTTCTTTCTTTGTGGCATCTTTTTCTGGTTTTGGTATCATGGTGATGGTGGCTTCGTAGAAGGAGTTTGGGAGTGTTCCTCCCTCTGCTATATTTTGGAAGAGTTTGAGAAGGACAGGTGTTAGCTTTTCTGTAAATGTTTGATAGAATTCGCCTGTAAAGCCATCTGGTCCTGGGCTTTTGTTTGTTGGAAGATTTTTAATCACAGTCTCAATTTCAGTGCTTGTGATTGTTCTGTTTATATTTTCTATTTCTTCCTGGTTCAGTCTCGGGAGGTTGTGCTTTTCTAAGAAGTTGTCCATTTCTTCGAGGTTGTCCATTTTATTGGCATAGAGTTGCTTGTAGTAATCTCTCATGGTCCTTTTATTTCTGCAGTGTCAGTTGTTACTTCTCCTTTTTTTTCATTTCTAATTCTGTTGATGTGAGTCTTCTCCCTTTTTTTCTTGATGAGTCTGGTGGTTTATCATCTTTGTTTATCTTCTCAAAGAACCAGCTTTTAGTTTTATTGATCTTTGCTATTGTTTCCTTCATTTCTTTTTCATTTACTTCTGATCTGATCTTTTTGATTTCTTTCCTTCTGCTAACTTTGTTTTTTTTTGTTCTTGTTGTTCTTCTTTCTCTAATTGGTTTAAGGGTAAGGTTAGGTTTTTTTTTTTTTTTTTTTTTTTTTCTTTTTGCGGTATGTGGGCCTCTCACTGTTGTGGCCTCTCCCGTTGCGGAGCACAGGCTCCGGATGCGCAGGCCCAGCGGCCATGGCTCACGGGCCCAGCCGCTCCGCGGCATATGGGATCCTCCCAGACCGGGGCACGAACCCGTATCCCCTGCATCGGCAGGCGGACTCTTAACCACTTGCGCCACCAGGGAGGCCCAAGGTTAGGTTGTTTATTTGAGATGTTTCTTGTTTCTTGAGGTAGGATTGTATTGCTATAAACTTCCCTCTTAGAACTGCTTTTGCTGCATCCCATAGGTTTTGGGTTGTTGTGTTTTCTTTGTCATTTGTTTCTAGGTATTTTTTGATTTCCTCTTTGATTTCCTCAGTGATCTCTTGGTTATGTAGCATGTATTGTTTAGCCTCCATGTGTTTGTATTTTTTACAGATTTATTTCCTGTAATTGATATCTAGTCTCATAGCATTCTGGTCGGAAAAGATACTTGATATGATTTCAATTTTTTAAAATTTACCAAGGCTTGATTTGTGAGCTAAGATATGATCTATCCTGGAGAATGTTCCATGAGCACTTGAGAAGAATGTATATTCTGTTGTTTTTGGATGGAATGTCCTATAAATGTCAATTAAGTCCATCTGTTTTAATGTATCATTTAAAGCTTTTGTTTTCTTTTTTATTTTCATTTTGGATGATCTGTCCTTTGGTGAAAGTGGGGTGTTAAAGTCCCCTACTATGATTGTGTTACTGTCAATTTCCCCTTATATGGCTGTTAGCATTCGCCTTATGTATTGAAGTGCTCCTATGTTGGGTGCATAAATATTTACAATTGTTATATCTTCTTCTTGGATTGATCCCTTGATCATTATGTAGTGTCCTTCTTTGTCTCTTGTAATAATCTTTATTTAAAAATCTACTTTGTCTGAGTATTGCTAACTCCAGCTTTCTTTTGATTTCCATTTGCATGGAATATCTTTTTCCATCCCTTCACTTTCAGTCTGTATGTGTCCCTAAGTCTAAAGTGGGCTCTTGTAGACAGCATATATACAGGTCTTGTTTTTGTATCCATTCAGCCAGTCTCTGTCTTTTGGTTGGAGCATTTAATGCATTTACATTTAAAGTAATTATCGATATGTATGTTCCTATGCCCATTTTCTTCATTATTTTGGGTTTGTTATTGTAGATCTTTTACTTGTGTTTTCTGCCTAGAGAAGTTCCTTTAGAATTTGTTGTAGAGCTGGTTTGGTGGTGCTGAATTCTCTTAGTTTTTGCTTGTCTGTAAAGGTTTTAATTTCTCTGTCAAATCTGAATGAGGTCTTTGCTGTGTAGAGTAACCTTGGCTGTAGTTTTTTCCCTTTCATCACTTTATATATGTCCTGCCACACCCTTCTGGCTTGCAGAGTTTCTGCTGAAAGATCAGCTGTTAACCTTATGGGGATTCCCTTGTATGTTATTTGTTGTTTTTCCCTTGCTGCTTTTAATATTTTTTCTTTGTATTTAATTTTTGATACTTTGATTAGTATGTGTCTTGCTTGGCATGTTTCTCCTTGGATTTATCCTGTCTGGGACTGTCTGCACTTCCTGGACTTGATTGACTCTTTCCTTTCCTATATTAGGGAAGTTTTCAGTAAAGCCTTGTTTGAGGTATTTGGGGAGGCTTGTTCATGTGGCCCAAGGATTCTTCAAAAAGTACTACTGCATAGGCGTGCATGAGCATCCCCTGAGAGCCTCCAAGACTCTTTGAAAAAAATGCTGTAACTGTGACTTCAATGACTGTGTTTTGCAAATGGACCGGTTCTCTGCTTGGGTAATCCGAGTTCTGGGGAAAGTATCAATGAAGAAAAAACAATTTATTAGGCATTAACAATATGCTTGATCATTTCTAAGCACTTTACACTGATTGTACATGTAATCCTCCCAAACAACGGGATGGAGACACAGAGACTTAAAGAAATTAGGTATCTGTCTTAGTCTGTTCAGGCTGCTGTAACAAAATACCACAGACTGTGTGGTTTATAAACAACATAATCTTATTGTGCACAGTTCTGGAGGCTGGGAAGTCCACGTTCAAGATTCCAGCACAGTCACCTTGTGGTGAGGGCCCTCTTCCTGTTCACAGCCCGTGCCTCTGTGTCCTCACATGGTGCAAAGGGCGAGGGATCTCTCAGGAGTCTCTTTTATAAGGCAATAATCTCATTCACGAGCGCTCCACTCTCATGACCTAATAAGCACCTCCCAAAGGCCTACCTCCTAGTACTATCATGTTGCAGAGTTAGGATTTCAACATATGAATTTTGGAGGGGGACAGAAACATTCAGACCATAGCAGTGCCCAAGGTCACACAATTACTGAGGGGCAGACCTGGGAATTTTTTTTTTTTTTTTTTGCGGTACGTGTTCCTCTCACTGTTGTGGCCTCTCCCGTTGTGGAGCACAGGCTCCAGACACGCAGGCTCAGCGGCCATGGCTCACGGGCCCAGCCACTCCGCGGCATGTGGGATCTTCCCAGACCAGGGCACAAACCCGTGTCCCCTGCATCAGCAGGCGGACTCTCAACCACTGCGCCACCAGGGAAGCCCTCAATTCTACTTTATTTGCCTCCTCCCTGTTCTTCAAACATGCCACATTTTCCTCGAAAGACCTTCTGACTTTACTGGGAACCTCTTGCCTGACACCCACAAGACTCACTCCTCACTTCCTGTCTTTGCTCAGTTGTCGTCTTCTAAGGAAAGCCTGCCCTGACCAGCTTGAAACTGCTACCCCCTCACTGCCTGGAACTCCTTATCCCTTTCACACTTCTTTATTCTTTCCATATCTTTTATCAACTTCCAGCACACTGTGTACCTTAATTCTCTATTATGTGTGTAGTCTGATTCTCCCACTAGGTTCTGAGCTCCATGAGGGCAGAGGTTATGCCTGATTTGTTCTCTGCCGTATTCCCAGCACCTGTATGGGGCCAGCTGTGCAGTGTGCTAGTTTGTGCCAGTGGCCCAATGGGAGCAGGGAACTTCCTCTCTCTGGCAGGAGGAGGATCTGAGAGGCCACTTCCCAGCTTACATCTGCCTGCTGCAGGGGGGCCAGTGCTCAGTTTTACTTTCCTGTGATGGCTAGAAGAGTTCTGGCATATAATGGGCACTCAATATAACTTATGGAAGCCTCTAGCAGAGAAGTTAGAGCTGCACACAGGGAGGGACAGTACCATTTGGAGGAGTTGTGTTAGTGGCGTGAAAGAGGTTCTTCAAAAGCACAGCAAAGGGATACGGGTTCGTGCCCCGGTCTGGGAGGATCCCATATGCCGCGGAGCGGCTGGGCCCGTGAGCCATGGCCGCTGGGCCTGCGCATCCGGAGCCTGTGCTCCGCAACGGGAGAGGCCACAACAGTGAGAGGCCCGCATACCGCAAAAAGAAAAAAAAAAAAAAAAAAAAAAAGCACAGCAAAGGAACTAATAATGCCACCTATGCCAGTGGAGTCTTCATGTACATATAGGGCATATTTTATTTACAGTACCTCTATAAACTAGATTAGGAATGGTCAAAGTGCCCCTTATGGAATTGACATGCAATTATGTCATAACATCTCCATGGGCACTGGATGAGGGGAGAGCAGATGGAATGGCCCCTAGTTCTTTCACACCCAGTTTCCCCAGACAGCCCATTTGTAGTTCCTTCTGTTTTTAAGGCAGCCCTCAATATGAGCTTGCCTCTGTACAAATACCAGACTTGAAACTAATCAGAGACAGGAGTGAGGGTACCCAAAATATCCTTTGCAAAAGTGAGATCAAGCTAGAAGTGGTGGCATTTCCAGAATGTCAGTGTTACTGAATCATCCTGCTACGAAGAATCCTTTGTCACCCATTAAATTTTTTGCTTGAATCCAAAGTAAAATGAATTTGGGGGTAAAATCTATATGCAGACTAATTATTTCTACCTAAAAGGAATACCGTTTCCAGGGTAGCATTCCAACCTTTCTTTTTTTTTTTTTTACATTTTTTAATTAGTTTCTGCTTTATAACAAAGTGTATCAGTTATACATATACATCTGTTCCCATATCCCTTCCCTCTTGCGTCTCCCTCCTTCCCACCCCCCCATCCCACCCCTCCAGGCGGTCACAAAGCACCGAGCTGATTGGGCTTATGTCATGAGATCATAAACTTCTCTCCTCCTATAGCTTATAAGCACAATAAAACCTTACAAATGCAAAATAAAAATTCTAGTAGTAAGTAGACTTACCCCTAGTGTCTTTGCTTCTTCTTTAAAGTTTGTAGCTGCTTCTCCTCTAGCTTAATTTACCGTTTGTATATTTCCTGGACCCTGCCGACTGTTGGTGAAGGTTCCTGGAGAAGTAATGAAGGGAGGCTGACCACTCTGTGCTTGGTTTCCTAGGCTGATGAAACTCAGAGGTCGTTGAGACCCAGGAGCCGTAGAGTAGCTTGGTGGGTAAGGATTAGGTTTGGTTTCACACATTCTGGGGTAGGCTGTTGGCTTGGATGACATCATTATGTCCTAAGTATTACAAAACATAGCAAAATGATAAATTTACCCAGAAAGGAAACTAAAGAAAATCTTGTCAAATGTCCATTATCTATGCAAATGAATGAAAGCAAGTGAGCAGTTAATGGGCAATGGCAACAAATATGAGTGATACTTATTTGACTTTGGAATCCTATACATCCTACAGTTTGAAAGAAGGGAAGGAGGGGAAGATGAGGATACATTTACTTTCCAATTCCCATTTGTTTTTTGTTTTTTTTTGCGGTACGCGGGCCTCTCACTGTTGTGGCCTCTCCCGCTGCGGAGCACAGGCTCCGGACGCGCAGGGTCAGCGGCCATGGCTCACGGGCTCAGCCGCTCCGTGGCATGTGGGATCCTCCTGGACTGGGGCACGAACCCGCGTCCCCTACATCGGCAGGCGGACTCCCAACCACTGCGCCAGCAGGGAAGCCCAGCATTAACTTTTGATTGTTTATTTTTGAAGTATCTTTTACCTGTTTTATAGCAACTGCCATTCTCTTTCATTCCTCTCCTGGTTTTCTTTCCTCCCTTGTTTCATTTCTGTCCTGCTTCATGCCTCTTATGGTTTCTTATCTACTCGCCCAACAGAGAGTCAAGAGTTGGCACCATTTCTCCAGCCTGGAAAATGGAACGCTGCAGAGAACCCACGCAGGTAGACCAGCCCCACCGTTGATGCCTATTGATTTGAGTGAAGAAATAGGTAAAGATGTGTCAGTGGACTCACTCCGTTCCTTTGGCACCTCTCTGCTTTCTGTCTTTCTGTTTTCCAAGCTCTGAGGTGATCTGAGATACTTACTTGGATATTATTCGTACTTTTTAACTTCCTTGTTTCAAACCAACCTGTCTGCTATCTTTATTTAATGCCAAGTCCTTTTACCATTGACTCTTCTACGCTAAGTGGATACATAGGCCCATTGATAAACTTTGGACCATGCTGTGCTTTCACACTTCCTTCTCCTTTGTACTGGGAAACCTTTTCTGAAACCCCCAAACCCTTAAGTGCTCATTTTCTCCAACCTCTTTGCACTTTTTGATATTCATTAGTGCAGAATCATATTGCCTTTTAATGCCCTCTATGTTAACTAAACAAAATGGAAAATATAGATAGTAAAAACACAAGAGAAAGAAAAAAAAGCATCCATAATGCCACAACTCAATGGTAATATTTTTACTTAGATTTTTGTAGCTTTTTTTTTTTTGGCTGTATGTGGGCCTCTCACTGTTGTGGCCTCTCCTGTTGCGGAACACAGGCTCCGGACGCACAGGCTCAGTGGCCATGGCTCACGGGCCCAGCCGCACTGCGGCATGTGGGATCTTTCCGGACCGGGGCACGAACCCGTGTGCCCTGCATCGCCAGGCGGACTCCCAACCACTGCGCCACCAGGGAAGCCCTACTTAGATTTTTTTTTTTTTAATTTATTTATTTATTTATTTATTTATGGCTGTGTTGGGTCTTCGTTTCTGTGCGAGGGCTTTCTCCAGTTGTGGCAAGTGGGGGCCACTCTTCATCGCAGTGCACGGGCCTCTCACTATTGCGGTCTCTCTTGTTGCGGAGCACAGGCTCCAGACGCGCAGGCTCAGTAGTTGTGGCTCACGGGCCTAGTGGCTCCGCGGCATGTGGGATCTTCCCAGACCAGGGCTCGAACCTGTGTCCCCTGCATTGGCAGGCAGATTCTCAACCACTGCGCCACCAGGGAAACCCCCTACTTAGATTTTTAAACGTTTGTATGTCGATATGTATTTCACATAGAGACATATGATTTTGAAAATCACCCAGTTAGGATCATGTTGTTTAGCTTAATGTCTTTTGAACACCTTTTTCGTGTCAACAAATATTTACTATAATTCTTTTTTTTTTTGCGGTACACAGGCCTCTCACTGTTGTGGCCTCTCCCGTTACGGAGCACAGGCTCCGGACGCGCAGGCTCAGTGGCCATGGCTCACGGGCCCAGCTGCTCCGCAGCATGTGGGATCCTCCCGGACTGGGGCACGAACCCATGTCCCCTGCATCGGCAGGCGGACTCTCAACCACTGCGCCCCCAGGGAAGCCCTATAATTCTTTTTTTAATTGAAGTATAGTTGACTTACAATACTATATTGGTTTCAGGTGTACAACATAGTAATTTGATATTTGTATAGATTTCACTCCATACAAAGTTATTATAAAATATTGACTGTGTTCCCTGTGCTGTACATTACATTTTTGCATGCTATTCCATTTTTCGGAAGTGTCCTGTTACATTCCAATTATTTATTTTAAGTCCTGTCTCACAGATACAAATAAATGTCTTGCGGGCAGAGATCCTTGGGGCAGGGCCGATGTCTGTCCCCACCCCCACCCTGTGTTCTGTAGTGTCTCAGATGTGGTAGGCTCATTACATGTATGTTGAACAAGTTATGGTGAATCCAGATTCCTCTTCCATGTTTTTTTTCCCTTATGTAAAATGGACAAAAAAGATACTGAAGATTTATTAATGCTTTGACCTTTAGAAAGTGACAATTTCAGGCAATAATACTGCTCAAAGGCTGAAGGTAATTTAGAAAACACGAACTCAGCTTTGTTTTAGAAAGACCACAGAATCATGGTGACTGATGATTGGTGTGATTCATGTTATCCAGACAGCAGAAAGAGAACGGTAAAATGAATGGTGGGTTTTTTTTGGCTTTTAATTTAATTAATTAATTTATTTAACATCTTTATTGGAGTATAATTACTTAACATTGTTGTGTTAGTTTCTGTTTTATAACAAAGTGAATCAGCTATACGAATACATATATCCCCATATCCCCTCCCTCTTGCATCTCCCTCCCACCCTCCCTATCCCACCCCTCTAGGTGGTCACAAAGCACAGAGCTGATCCCCCTGGGCTATGCGGCTGCTTCCCACTAGCTATCTATTTTATATTTGGTAGTGTATATATGTCCATGCCACTCTCTCACTTCGTCCCAGCTTACCCTTCTCCCTCCCCATGTCCTCAAGCCCATTCTCTATGTCTGCATATTTATTCCTGTCCTGCCCCTTGGTTCTTCAGAACCATTTTTCTTTTTTTTTTAGATTCCATATATATGTGTTAGCCTACAGTATTTGTTTTTCTCTTTCTGACTAACTTCCCTCTGTATGACAGACTCTAGGTCCATCCACCTCACTGTAAATAACTCAATTTTGTTTCTTTTTATGGTGAGTAATATTTCATTGTATATATGTGCCACATTTTCTTTATCCATTCATCTGTCGATGGACACTTAGGTTGCTTCCATGTCCAGGCTATCATAAATAGAACTCCAATGAACATTGTGGTACATGACTCTTTTTGAATTATGGTTTTCTCAGGGTATATGCCCAGTAGTGGGATTGTTGGATTGTATGGTAGTTTTATTTTTAGTTTTTTAAGGAACCTCCATACTGTTCTCCATAGTGGCTGTATCAATTTACATTCCCACCAACAGTGCAAGGGGGTTCCCTTTTCTCCACACCCTCTCCAGCATTTATTGTCTGTAGATTTTTTGATGATGGCCATTCTGATTGGTGTGAGGTGATACCTCATTGTAGTTTTGATGTGCATTTCTCTAATGATTAATGATGTTGAGCATTCTTTCATGTGTTTGTTGGCAATCTGTATATCTTCTTTGGAGAAATGTTTATTTAGGTCTTCTGCCCCTTTTTGGATTGGGCTGTTTGTTTTTTTGATACTGAGCTGCATGAGCTGTATGTATATTTTGGAGATTAATCCTTTGTCAGTTGCTTCATGTGCAAATATTTTCTCCCATTCTGTGAGTTGTCTTTTTGTCTTGTTCATGATTTCCTTTGCTGTGCAAAAGGTTTGAAGTTTCATTAGGTCCCATTTGTTTATTTTTGTTTTTTATTTCCATTTCTCTAGGAGGTGGGTCAAAAAGGATCTTGCTGTGATGGCACAAAAACAGAAATATAGATCAATAGAACAGGATAGAAAGCCCAGAGATAAACTCATGCACATATTGTCAACTTATTTTTGATAAAGGAGGCAACAATATACAATGGAGAAAAGAGAGCCTCTTCAATAAGTGGTGCTGGGAAAACTGGACAGCTACATGTAAAAGAATCAAATTAGAACACTGCCTAACACCATACACAAAAATAAACTCAAAATGGATTAAAGACCTAAATGTAAGGCCAGACACTCTAAAGCTCTTAGAGGAAAATATACGCAGAAAACTCTATGAATGGTGTTTTCTTAAACCCCGAATGATCTCTCTTCTGGTGACCTTCCAGACCCACCTCCATGCAGCGAATCTTACTAATAAGACTCCTGCATTGTTATCTCTCCTTCCTGGTCTTATAACTGTGTGGTTGGCGCCAATAGTGATGTGATTGTGCCATGTATTATTTTGATTCTTATTTCTTCAACCACCCTATAGCTTGTAAGAAGGCAGGAGCTGTAGTATCATTTTATAATCTCTTTTGCATTATTAGTTTAGGAACATGTTCATAAAACTGAGCTTTACAGAAAGTGACTAACGTTACTAATTAAACATTAATTTTTGAAATATAATGATTCATTTATATAACGGAAGAGAAAGCTTCTTTCTTAAGCCAATACGGAGCTCATTATTCAGAGTTTAGAATTTGGAAATGAGGGCTACCAGTAACTGTAAGTGTTCTAGAAAATTATGTTCCCCACCTTTTGTGATCCTCTCAACTAGCTGAGAGAAAGTTATACCCATGGTGGTAACCTGCGGGTTTGGGATTGCAATTATATGACCTGTGACTGGAAGGATCTGCAGAGAAAGTGTGGACATTTTATCAGTAGATAATGAACTTCCAATTAAACAAGGGGTATTTAATAGTAGTGACTATTATTATTATGATCATGTAGATAACAATTATTAAAAACTAGGAGATTGGTTCAGGATGGTGGAGTAGAAGGATGTGCTCTCACTCCCTCTTGTGAGAGAACCAGAATCACAACTAACTGCTGAACAGGCACCTACAGAAAGACACTGGAACTCACCAAAAAAGATATCCCACCTCCAAAGACAAAGGAGAAGTTGCCATAAGACGGTAGGAGGGGTGCAATCACAATAAAATCAAATCCCATAACCGCTGGGTGGCTGACTCACAAACTGGAGAACACTTATACCACAGAAGTCCACCCACTGAAGTGAAGGTTCTGAGCCCCACATCAGGTTTCGCAACCTGGAGGTCCAGCAATAGGAGGGGCAATTCCCAGAGAATCAAACTTTGAAGGCTAGCGGGATTTGATTGCAGGACTTTGACAGGACTGGAGGAAACAGAGAGTCCACTCTTGGAGGGCACACACAAAGTAGTGTGCACATCAGGACCCAGGGGGAAGGAGCAGTGACCCCATAGGAGACTGAACCAGACATACCTGCTAGTGTTGGAGGGGCTCCTGCAGAGGCAGGGGATGGCTGTGGCTCACTGTGGGGACAAGGACGCTGGCAGCAGAAGTTCTGGAAAGTACCCCTTAATGTGAGCCCTCCCAGAGTCTGCCATTAGCTCCACCAAGGAGCCTGTGGGCTCTGGTGCTGGGTCACCTCAGGCCAAACAACCAACAGGGAGGGAACCCAGCCCCACCCATCAGCAGACAAGCAGATTAAAGTTTTACTGAGCTCTGCCCACCAGAACAACAGCCAGCTCTACCCACCACCAGTCCCTCCCATCAGGAAGCTTGCACAAGCCTCTTAGATAGCCTCATCCACCAGAGGGCAGACAGCAGAACCAAGAGGAGCTACAGTCCTGCAGCCTGTGGAATGAAAACCACATTCACAGAGAGACAGACAAAATGAAAAGGCAGAGGGCTATGTACCAGATGAAGGAACAAGATTAAACCCACGAAAAATAATAAAATGAAGTGGAGATAGGCAACCTTCCAAAAAAAGAATTCAGAATAATGATAGTGAGGATGATCCAGGACCTCAGAAAAAGAATGGAGGCAAAGATCAAGAAGATGCAAGAAATGTTTAACAAAGACCTAGAAGAATTAAAGAACAAACACTTAGAAGAATTAAAGAACAAACAAACAGAGATGAACAATACAATAACTGAAATGAAAAATACATTAGAAGGAATCAGTAGCAGAATAACTGAGGCAGAAGAATGGATAAGTTACCTGGAAGACAGAATGGTACAATTCACTGCCGCAGAACAGAATAAGGAAAAAAGAATGAAAAGAAATGAAGACTGCCTAAGAGACCTCTGGGACAACATTAAATGCACCAACATTTGCATTATTGGGGTCCCCGAAGGAGAAGGGAGAGAGAAAGGACCCAAGAAAATATTTGAAGAGATCATAGTCAAAAACTTCTGTAACATGGGAAAGGAAATAGCCACCCAAGTCCAGGAAGCACAGAGAGTCCCAGGCAGGAAAAACCCAAGGAGAAACACACTGAGACACATAGTAATCAAATTGACACAAATTAAAGACAAAGAAAAATTATTAAAAGCAACAAGGGAATAAACGACAAATAACATTCAAGTGAACTCCCATAAGGTTAACAGCTAATTTCGCAGCAGAAAGTCTACAAGCCAGAAGGGGGTGTCACAATATATTTTAAATGATGAAAGGGAAGAACCTACAACCAAGATTACTCTAACCAGCAAGGATTTCATTCAGATTTGACGGAGAAATCAATAGCTTTACAGACAAGCTAAAGCTAAGAGAATTCAGCACCACCAAACCAGCTCTACAGCAGATGCTAAACGAACTTCTCTAAGTGGGAAAAACAAGAGAAGAAAAGGACCTACAAAAACTAACCAAAAAAATTAAGAAAATGATAATAGGAATATACATATTGATAATTACCTGAAATGTGAATGGATTAAATGCTCCAACTAAAAGACGCAGGTTTGCTGAATGGATACAAAAACAAGACCCGTCTATATGCTGTCTACAAGAGACCCACTTCAGACCTAGGGACACATACAGACTGAAAGTGAGCAGATGGAAAAAGATATTCCATGCAAATGGAAATCAAAAGAAAGCTGGAGTAGGAATACTCATATCAGATAAAATAGACTTAAAATAATGTTACAAGAGAAAAGAAGGACACTGTATAATGATCATGAGCAATCCAAGAAGAAGATATAACAATTATATATGCACCCAACATAGGAACACCTCAATACTTAAGGCAAATGCTAACAGCTATAAAAGAGGAACTTGACAGTAACACAATAATAGTGGGGGACTTTAGCACCTCACTGACACCAATGGAGAGATCATCCAGACAGAAAATTAATAAGGAAACACAATAGATCAGATGGATTTAATTGACATTTATAGGACATTCCATCAGAAAACAGCAGATTACATTTTCTTCTCAAGTGCACAAGGAACAGTCTCCAGAATATATCACATCTTGGGTCACAAATCAAGCCTCAGTAAATTTAAGAAAATTGAAATCATATCAAGCAGCTTTTCTGACCACAATGCTATGAGATAAATTACAAATAAGTAACAGGGAAAAAAACCGTAAAAAACAGAAACATATGGAGGCTACACAATATGATACTAAATTACCAAGAGATCACTGAAACAGTCAATGAGGAAGACAAAAAAACCTAGAGAAAAATGACAAAACACGATGATCCATACCTATGGGATGCAGCAAAAGCAGTTCTAAGGGGGAAGTTTATATCAATACAATCCTACCTCAAGAAACAAGAAAAATCTCAAATAAAAGTCTAACCTTACACCTAAAGGAACTAGAGAAAAAAGAACACACAAAATCCAAAGTTAGTAGAAGGATAGAAATCATAAAGATCAGAGCAGAAATAAATGAAATAGAAACAAAGAAAACAGTAGCAAAGATCAATAAAACTAAAAGCTGATTCTTTGAGAAGATAAACAACATTGATAAACCTTTAGCTAGGCTCATCAAGAAAAAGAGGAAGAGGACTCAAATCAATAAAATTAGAAACAAAGGAGAAGTTACAGTGGACACCACAGAAATACAAAACATCCTAAGAGACTAGTACAAACAACTCTATGCCAATAAAATGGACAACCTGGAAGAAATGGACAAATTCTTAGAAAGGTATAACCTTCCAAGACTGAACCACGAAGAAATAGAAAATATGAACAAACCAATCACAAGTAATGAAATTGAAACTGTGATTAAAAATCTTCCAAGAAACAGGAGTCCAGGACCAGATGACTTCACAGCTGAATTCTATCAAACATTTAGAGAAAAGCTAACACCATCCTTCTCAAACTCTTCCAAAAAATTGCAGAGGAAAGAATACTCCCAAACTCATTCTTCAAAGCCACCATCACCCTGATACGCAAACCAGACAAAGATACCACAAAAAAAATTACAGACCAGTATCACTGATGAATATAGGTGCAAAAATCCTCAACAAAGTACTAGCAAACACAATCTAACAACACATTAAAAGGATCATACACCATGATCAAGTGGGATTTATCCCAGGGATGCAAGGATTCTTCAATATATGCATATCAATCAATGTGATAAACCATATTAACAAATTGAAGAATAAAAACCGTATGATCATCTCAATAGATGCAGAAAAAGTTTTTGACAAAATTCAACACCCATTTATAATAAAAACTCTCTAGAAAGTGGACTAGAGGGAACCTACCTCAACATAATAAAGGCCATATATGACAAACCCACAGCAAACATCACTCTCAATGGTGAAAAACTGAAAGCATTTCCTCTAAGATCAGGAACAAGACAAGGATGTCCACTCTCACCACTAATATTCAACATAGTTTTGGAAGTCCTAGCCACAGCAGTCAGAGAAGAAAAAGTAATAAAAGGAATACAAATTGGAAAAGAAGTAAAGCTGTCACTGTTTGCAGATGACATGATGCTATACATAAAGAATCCTAAAAGTGCCACCAGAAAACTAGTAGAGTTAATCAATGAATTTGGTAAAGTTGCAGGATACAAAATTAATGCGCAGAAATTTCTTGCAGTCCTATACACTAATGATGAAAAATCTTAAAGAGAAATTAAGGAAACACTCCCATTTACAATTGCAACAAAAGGAATAAAATACCTAGGAATAAACCTACCTAGGGAGACAAAAGACCTGTATGCAGAAAATTGTAAGACACTGATTAAAGAAATTAAAGGTGATATAAGTAGATGGAGAGATATACCATGTTCTTGGATTGGAAGAATCAACATTGTGAAAATGACTCTACTACCCAAAGCAATCTACAGATTCAACGCAATCCGTATCAAACTACCAATGGCATTTTTCACAGACTAGAACAAAAAATTTCACAATTTGTATGGAAACACAAAAGACCCCGAATAGCCAAAGCAATCTTGAGAAAGAAAAACAGAGCTGGAGGAATCAGGCTCCCTGACTTCAGACTACACTACAAAGCTACAGTAATCAAGACAATATGGTACTGGCACAAAAACAGAAATGTGGATCAATAGAACAGGATAGAAAGCCCAGAGATAAACCCATGCGTATATGGTCACCTTACCTTTGATAAAGGAGGCAAGAATATAAAACGGAGAAAAGAGAGCCTCTTAAGTAAGTGGTGCTGGGAAAGCTTGACAGCTACAAGTAAAAGTATGAAATTAGAAAACTTCCTAACGCCATACACAAAAATAGGCTCAAAATGGATTAAAGACCTAAATGTAAGGCCAGACACTATAAAACTCTTAAAGGAAAGCATAGGAAAAACACTCTATGACATATATCACAGGATGATCCTTTTTGACCCACCTCTTAGAGAAATGGAAATAAAAACAAAAATAAACAAATGGGACCTAATGAAACTTCAAAGCTTTTGCACAGCAAAGGAAACCATAAACAAGACGAAAAGACAACCCTCAGAATGGGAGAAAATATTTGCAAACGAATCAATGGACAAAGGATTAATCTCCAAAATATATAAACAGCTCATGCAGCTCAATATTAAAGGAACAAACAACCCAATCCAAAAATGGGCAGAAGACCTAAATAGACATTTCTCCAAAGAAGACATACAGATGGCCAAGAAGCACATGAAAGGATGCTCAACATCACTAATCATTAGAGAAATGCAAATCAAAACTACAAGGAGGTATCACCTTACACCAGTCAAAATGGCCATCATCAAAAAATCTACAAACAATAATTGCTAGAGAGGGTGTGGAGAAAAAGGAACCCTCTTTCACTGTTGGCTGGAATGTAAATTGATACAGCCACTATGGAGAACAGTATGGAGGTTCCTTAAAA
Source organism: Mesoplodon densirostris (assembly GCF_025265405.1). Taxonomy (NCBI): domain Eukaryota; kingdom Metazoa; phylum Chordata; class Mammalia; order Artiodactyla; family Ziphiidae; genus Mesoplodon; species Mesoplodon densirostris. The sequence continues at coordinate 11,302,118 of NC_082667.1, forward strand.
AACTACAAACAGAACTACCATATGACCCAGCAATCCCACTACTGGGCATATACCCTGAGAAAACCATAATTCAAAAAGAGTCATGCACCAAAATGTTCATTGCAGCTCTATTTATAATAGCCAGGCGATGGAAACAACCTAAGTGTCCATCACTGGATGAATGGATAAAGAAGATGTGGCACATATATACAATGGAATATTACTCAGCCATAAAAAGAAATGAAATTGAGCTATTTGTAATGAGGTGGATGGACCAAGAGTCTGTCTTACAGAGTGAAGTAAGTCAGAAAGAGAAAAACAAATACTGTATGCTAACACATACATATGGAATCTAAAAGAAAAAAATGGTTCTGAAGAACCTAGGGGCAGGACAGGAATAATGATGCTGAAGTAGAGAATGGACTTGAGGACATAGGGAGAGGGAAGAGTAAGCTGGGACGAAGTGAGAGAGTGGCATGGACATATATACACTACCTAGTGCAAAATAGATAGCTAGTGGGAAGCAGCCTTATCCACAGGGAGATCAGCTCAGTGCTTTGTGTCTGGCTAGAGGGGTGGGATTGGGAGGGTGTGACGGAGACACAAGAGGGAGGAGACGTGGGAATATATGTATACCTATAGCTGACTCACTTTGTTATACAGCAGAAACTAATACACCATTGTAAAGCAATTATACTCCAATAAAGATGTTTAAAAAAATTAAAAAAATAAAAGTAGCACCCTGAATCCCTATCAAAATACCAATGGCATTTTTCACAGAGCTAGAACAAATAATTCTAAAATTTGTATGGATACACAAAATACCCTGAATAGCCAAAACGATCTTGAGAAAGAACAAAGCAGGATGTATCATGCTCCCTAACTTCAACCTATACCTCAAAGCTACAGTAATCCAAGCAGTATGGTACTGGCACAAAGCCAGACACATAGATCAGTGGAGCAGAATAGAGAGCTCATAAATAAACACACACATTTATGGTCAATTAATCTACAACAAGGGAGGCAAGAATAAATAATACAATGGGGAAAAGACCGCCCCTTCAGTAAATGGTGTTGGGAAGCTGTACAGCTACATGCAAAAGAATCAAATTACCTTTTCACACCATATTCAAAAATAAACTCAAAATGGATTAAAGACTTAAATGTAAGATCTGAAACCATAAAACTCCTAGAAGAAGATAGGCAGTATATTCTTTGACATGGTCTTAGCAATATTTTTTTGAGTATGTCTCCTCAGGCAAGAAAGATAAAAGCAAAAATAAACAAATGGGACTACATCAGGCTAAAAAGCTTTTGCACAGTGAAGGAAACTATCAACAAAATACAAAGGCAGCCTACGAAATGGGAGAACATATTTGCAAACAATGTATCTGATAAGGGGTTAATACCCCAAATATACAAAGAACTCTTACAACTCAACATCAGAAAACAAACAACCCGATTAAAAAATGAGCCGAGGACCTAAAGAGACATTTTCCCAAAGAAGACATACAGAATGCCAACAGACACAGGAAAAGATGCTTAATGTCACTAATCATCAAGGAAATACAAATAAAAACTACAATGAGATATCTCAGACCTCTGAGAATGGCTGTTCTCAAAAAGACAAGTTATGAGTGTTAGTGAGATGTGGACAAAAGGGAATCTTCATGCTTTGTTGATGGGGATGTAAATTGGTACAGCCGGTATGGAAAACAGTATGTAGATTCCTCAAAAAATTACAAGTAGAACTACCATATGATCCAGCAATTCCACTTCTGGATATTTTTCCAAAGAAAACAAAAACACTAATTTGAAAAGATATGTGCACCCTACGTTCATTGCAGCATTAGCTACAGTAGCCAAGAGATGGAAGGAACCTAAGTGTTGACTGATGGATGGATGGATAAAGAAGATGTGGCATGTATACACAGTGGAATATTAGCCATAAAACAGAATGAAATCTTGCCATTTGCGACAACATGGATGGACCTAGAGGGTATTATTCCAAGTGAAATAAGTCAAGCAGAGAAAGACAAATACCATATGATTTTGCTTATATGTGGAATCTAAAAAAAACAAATGAACAAACATAACAACACAGAAATTGAATCATAATATGGAGAACAAACAGGTGGTTGCCAGAGGGGAGTTGGGTGGGGGATGAGTAAAATAGGTGAGAGAGATTAAGACTTACAAACTTCCAGTTATGAAATAAATGAGTCATGGGGATGAAATGTACAGCATGGGGAATATAGTCAATAATACTGTAATAACATTGTAAAGTGACAGATGGTAACTAGACTTATTGTGTGATCATTCTGTAATGTATAAAAATATTGAATTATTATGTTGTACACCTGGAACTAGTATATGTTGTAGGTCAGTTATACTTAAATTTTTCAAAAAAAGTAGCAGCATGAGAATTTAATTTTGGCCAGTACTGTGGGCCATTAACGGTGTCTTCGTGGTCACTCATTGACTCTTCCTCAGATCTGAGTCCCACATATTAGAAAGGATGAGCACCCTGGTCATGTTTGGTGGTTACCTTTTATATTCACACTGGGGGTTGTGAGTGGGAGAAATGGAGCCTGATCCCATCCCAACATTAGCAAGCAGAGGTGGGGGAGTGGGGAACATAGGACTGGCCTGCCCCAATCTCCATCACCAGATGGACATCCTGTTCTCTTACTCTTCTCCCCTAGTTATTGCTTTCTGGAGTAAGAGGTGAAGGAGGTGCATTATGGGCCTAATCTCTCGGGGTCCCTGAGTTTTTTTTTCTCCATGATCCTTCTCTAATTTTACAAGACACCCCCAAACACACCTTAGCTTTTGCATTATTAATGAGAAATTCTTTTTGTGGGTATGGTATGTCATATAATGTTCATATTTTTCAGACAAGCAAAGCAAAAGTGCTTCCTTAGAAAATGATTTTTGTCGTGTTGGAAGGTAGAATATTTCTGAGACACAGCCATCATTTATTTAAGCTAAACAAAGAAGCCACCTCTTGGAAATTTTATATTCCAGATGCCTGCTGTCCATCGAAGAGTGAATATTCAAATCTAAAAACTTTATTATTTTAAAAAATATCTCTGGGGCTTCCCTGGTGGCGCAGTGGTTGAGAGTCTGCCTGCCGATGCAGGGGACACGGGTTCGTGCCCCGCTCTGGGAAGACGCCACATGCCGCGGAACGGCTGGGCCCGTGAGCCATGGCCGCTGAGCCTGCGCGTCTGGAGCCGGAGCCTGTGCTCCGCAACGGGAGAGGCCACAACAGTGAGAGGTCCGCGTACCGGAAAAAAAAAAAAAAAAAAAAAATCTCTGCCAGAACTTCTATCAAGAGCCAGTCATATATCTAAGCATTTCACTGAATCTGTCACATCTTTGTTGGTAGGATGCACCACTATTTTATATAACACTAAGGAAGAAGAACGCTGCCACTTAACCTATGAGACACCATGAGATTTCAGAGATGTTATAATGTGAAAAAAATGAATTATAGAATTGATATAAAATGGTGTATCTTTAGATGGAAGACAGAGATTTTCCTTTTTAGTCTTAAAAGATTCAATAGGAGAAAGGATGAGGAATATGGGGTTAGGCTGAAGTTTGATCCCACCCCTCTCTTACTAGCCATGTGACTCTGGGAAGTGATGTTTCTTTAAACTCCGTTTTGTTTTGTTTTTTTTCATCTGTAAAATGGAATCACACCCACCTCAACTAGGTTGAGGTGAAGAATAAACAATTTACTGGGTGTAATGCTTCTACCCTAATGCCTGTCAGATGGTGTATATTGAACAAAAATTAGTTTCTCTTCCCCTTATTTAAACCAATCTGTTTCTTGTATTAATTTCGATCAGTTTCCTCTTGTTTCAGTCCTCTGATATGTAGGCATGGTTCCCCACGGAGGTGCCTTATACTGAGGAGTGTTGGTCAGAGCAGAGCATTGCTCTTTCTTACCATTACTGTCTCCTTGATCTTTGTCCTCTTCTCCACCCTGTTGGTGGAAACGTAGACTTCAGTGATTCATTACTCGGACTGCTTTGCACCAAGACCTATGCAGGGTGGGGTCATTTGCCTCTGGATATCTCATCTAGTCTTTGATTTTACCTCCCTTTGACCAGGGATCGAACCCGTGTCCCCTGCAGTGGAAGCGTGGAGTCTTAACCCCTGAACCGCCAGGGAAGTCCCCCTTTTGCTTCCATCTTAACCTCGGATTGCCTGTAAATCTCTTATGGGCCCCTAATTTTATGCTTGGTTGGATATCCACATATGATCACACAAAGAGCAACTCTCATTCCTCCTATTATGGAAAGTAGCTCGGCTCAGCAAGATTATTCCCCATATTTGGTGTCTTCCTCTTACATAATGCTGTAGACTGTTGTTAAATATTGCCTGTTCATCTTCTTGTTTTTCTCCAATAATATTATAATCATATTCTCTTAAACTCATTGTATCTTCTCTGACTTCATCTAACTTCATTGTGTCTTCACCAACTCTACTGTCTTTATGAAATTACCTGTTCAAAGGGATTCACTTTATTTCATTGCTTCAGAAATTATAGCATCCACCTTCTCTAAAGGTGCCCCCTCCAAAAAATAAAAGCAAAGAAAGAAAGAAATGAAGGAAGGAAAGAAGGGAGAGAGGAAGGAAGGAAGAAAGGAAAGCAACTTTTTTCCACTCTGTCTGGGTTTTGTGGTTTGGTATGTCTTGCATTTCTACTGTGTTTTGAATATTTGATATTGTTAATTTAGTAAAAGTGTAAACAAAGGTAAATCATATTTTAGAGGGCAGCAAATATGAACAGAAAATAAAAAGAAATTCATTTAGTGTATGAGAATGCTGTTCTATTCACTAGCAATAAGAACTTATCAAGATGACACAATTTTGTGTTTAATGAATTGAGGAGGGTGTGAAAGAGAGAGTGGTAATTTATTAAAATTATTTGAAATTTAGTGAACAGGGCACACCTGTCTTTTTAGGGGGACTGTATATCTTAACTAAAAACTATATAGAAAAAATTGTCACACATGAAAATAAATTATTGGAATCCCTTTGAAGTGTATTCTGAAGATTCAGTATATTTCACTGACTTCTAATGTAAACTTTAATAAAGGGATAGAAAGAATAAAACCTAATGTTCATATTTTAATTGATAAATGAAAAGACAGACAGATATGTAGATAGGTAGGTAGGTATATAGTCAGAATCAAATAAGTAGAGATAGTTCACCAACAGGGTAAATGGGTAATTTTGGTATTTCTCATGATGGACTATTATGCAATCATGAAAATGAGAATATGGAAAGCTAAAAATGCATACACAAAACCCATTATAAATGTTATGTAGAGAAAAGAATATGTCTTTTGATTAGTATGAATGTAAGTAACGATAAACAGAACTGATTTTTAACCATCATCATTTAATAAGTGTTGTTTGAGGACCTACTATGTGTCATAGTCTTTTAGGTGCTGCAGTCTTAGTGGTAAGCACAGTAGACAAGTACCAGCTCTCAGCAACTTGTATTCTAGGCAGGAGAAGCAAACAATCAAATAAATGATAGAAACATCAGATTGTGATAAGTGAGTGCCAGGCAGAGAATTAAGATGAAGTGGGAAGGAGTGTCTAGAGAACAAGGTGAAATTGGGCAGTCAGAAAAGGCCATTTGAAGGAGTTTTTTGTCATTTCTTTTTCTCTGTCATGTCTTCAAAATTCTTCAGTGTTTTTACAATTCAAAAGTATATTTCAGAAGTTACTTATTTTATTTTTTTTGAATTTTATTTTATTTATTTTTTATACAGCAGGTTCTTATTAGTTATCCATTTTATACATATTAGTGTATATATGTCAATCCCAATCTCCTAATTTATCACACCATCATCCCCCCACCACTTTCCCCCCTTGGTGTCCATACGTTTATTCTCTACATCTGTGTCTCAATTTCTGCCCTGCAAACCAGTTCATCTGTACCATTTTTCTAGGTTCTACATATATGTGTTAATATAAGATATTTGTTTTTCTCTTTCTGACTTACGTCACTCTGTATGACAGTCTCTAGATCAAGTAAATTTCTCCATTTCTTCCAGGTTGTCCATTTTATTGGCATAGAGTTGCTTGTAGTAGTCTCTTAGGATGCTTTATATTTCTGAGGTGTCTGTTGTAACTTCTCCTTTTTCTTTTCTAATTTTATTGATTTGAGTCCTCTCCCTCTTTTGCTTGATGAGTCTGGCTAATGGTTTATCAGTTTTGGTTATCTTCTCAAAGAACCAGCTTTTAGTTTTATTGATCTTTGCTATTGTTTTCTTTGTTTCTATTTCATTTACTTCTTCTCAGATCTTTATGATTCCTTTCCTTCTACTAACTTTGGGTTTTGTTTGTTCTTCTTTCTCTAGTTCCTTTAGGTGTAAGGTTAGATTGTTTATTTGAGATGTTTGTTGTTTCTTGAGGTAGGATTGTATTGCTATAAACTTCCCCCTTGGAACTGCTTTTGCTGCATCCCATAGGTTTTGGGTCGTTGTGTTTTCATTGTCATTTGTTGCTAGGTATTTTTTTATTTTGTCTTTGATTTCTTCAGTGATCTCTTGGTTATTTAGTAACGTATTGTTTAGCCTCCATGTGTTTGTGGTTTTTACATTTTTTTCCCTGTAACTGATTTCTAATCTCATAACGCGGTGGTCAGAAAAGATGCTTGATATGATTTCAGTTTTCCTAAATTTACTGAGGCTTGATTCGTGACCCAAGATGTGAACTATCCTGGAGAACGTTCCATGCGCACTTGAGAAGAAAGTGTAATCTGCTGTTTTAGGATGGAATGTCCTATAAATATCGATAAAATCTATCTGGTCTATTGTGTCATTTAAAGCTTGTGTTTCCTTATTTTCTGTTTGGATGATCTGTCCATTGGTGTAAGTGAGGTGTTAAAGTCCCCCACTATTATTGTGTTACTGTCGATTTCCTCTTTTATAGCTGTTAGCAGTTGCCTTATGTATTCAGGTGCTCCTATGTTGGGTGCGTATATATTTATAATTGTTATATCTTCTTCTTGGATTGATCCCTTGTTCACTATGTAGTGTCCTTCCTTGTCTTATGTAACATTCTTTATTTTAAAGTCTATTTTATCTGATATGAGTATTGCTACTCCAGCTTTTCTTTTGATTTCCATTTGCATGGAATATGTTTTTCCATCCCCTCACTTTCAGTCTGTGTCCCTAGGTCTGAAGTGGGTCTCTTGTGGACAGAATATACATGGGTCTTGTTTTTGTATCCATTCAGTGAGCCTGTGTCTTTTGTTTGGAGCATTTAATCCATTCACGTTTAAGGTAATTATTGATATGTATGTTCCTATGACCATTTTCTTAATTGTTTTGGGTTTATTTTTGTAGGTTCTTTTATTCTCCTGTGTTTCCCACTTAGAGAAGTTCCTTTAGCATTTGTTGTAGAGCTGGTTTGTTGGTGCTGAATTCTCTCAGCTTTTGCTTGTCTGTAAAGCTTTTGATTTCTCCATCAAATCTGAATGAGATCCTTGCTGGATAGAGTAATCTTGGTTGTAGGTTCTTCCCTTTCATCACTTTAAATATGTCATGCCACTGCCTTCTGGCTTGTAGAGTTTCTGCTGAGAAATCAGCTGTTAACCTTATGGGAGTTCACTTGTATGTTATTTGTCGTTTTTCCCTTGCTGATTTCAATAATTTTTCTTTGTCTTTAATTTTTCCCAATTTGATTACTATGTGTCTCGGCATGTTTGTCCTTGGGTTTATCCTGTATGGGACTCTCTGTGCTTCCTGGACTTGGGTGGCTATTTCCTTTCCCATGTTAGGGAAGTTTTCAACTATAATCACTTCAGATATTTCCTTTGGTCCTTTCTCTCTCTCTTCTCCTTCTGGGACCCCTATAATGCAAATGTTGTTGTGTTTAATGTTATCCCAGAGGTCTCTTAGGCTGTCTTCATTTCTTTTCATTCTTTTTTCTTTATTCTGTTCTGCAGCAGTGAATTCCACCATTCTGTCCTCCAGGTCACTTACCCGTTCTTCTGCTTCAGTTATTCTGCTATTGATTCCTTCTAGTGTAGTTTTCATTTCAGTTATTGTATTTTTCATCTCTGTTTGTTTGTTCTTTAATTCTCCTAGGTCTTTGTTCAACATTTCTTGCATCTTCTCTATCTTTGCCTCTGTTCTTTTTCCGAGATCCTGGATCATCTTCACTATCATTATTCTGAATTCTTTTTTTCTGGAAGGTTGCCTATCTCCACTTCATTTAGTTGTTTTTGTGGGGTTTTATCTTGTTCCTTCATCTGGTACATAACCCTCTGCCTTTTCATCTTGTCTGTCTTTCTGTGATTGTGGTTTTTGTTCCACAGGCTGCAAGATTGTAGTTCTTGCTTCTGCTGTCTGCCCTCTAGTGGATGCGGCTATCTAAGAGGCTTGTGCAAGTTTCCTGATGGGAGGGACTGGTGGTGGGTAGAGCTGACTGTTGCTCTGGTGGATAGAGCTCAGTAAATCTTTAATCTGCTTGTCTGTTGATGGGTGGGGCTGAGTTCCCTCCCTGTTGGTTGTTTGGCCTGAGGTCACCCAATACTGGAGCTTACCCGGGCTCTTTGGTGGGGCTAATGGTGGACTCTGGGAGGGCTCACGCCAAGGTGTACTTCCCAGAACTTCTGCTGCCAGTGTCCTTGTCCTCACAGTGAGACACAGCCACCCCAGCCTCTGCAGGAGACCCTCCAACACTAGCAGGTGGGTCTGGTTCAGTCTCCAGTGGGGTCACTGCTCCTTCCCCTGGGTCCTGATGCGCACACTACTTTGTGTGTGTCCTCCAAGAGTGGAGTCTCTCTTTCTCCCAGTCCTGTCGAAGTCCTGCAATCAAATCCCACTAGCCTTCAAAGTCTGATTCTCTTGGAATTGCTTCTCCTGTTGCTGGACCCCCAGGTTGGGAAGCCTGAGATGGGGCTCAGAACCTTCCCTCCAGTGGGTGGACTTCTGTGGTATAAGTGTTCTCCAGTTTGTGAGTCACCCACCCAGCAGTTATGGGGTTTGATTTTATTGTGATTGCACCCCTCCTACCGTCTCACTGTGGCTTCTCCTTTGTCTTTGGATGCGGGGTATCTTTTTTGGTGAGTTCCAGTATCTTCCTGTCAATGATTGTTCAGCAGTTAGTTGTGATTCTGGCACTCCTGCAAGAGGGAGTGAGTGCACGTCCTTCTACTCTGCCATCTTGGACCAATCTCTCAGAAGCTATTTAAAGTGATAACTAGTTACCTATTTTCTTAAAATCTTATTTGGATTCCATAGAAGGAAGTTAGAATAGTGCGCCTCAATCTGCTGCACATTAGAATCACATGAGAGTTTTTAAAAATGCAAGTTTTCTTAAAAGAAAAAAATATTATGTGTCTGCTTCATTGAATAAGTTTTAATGAAGTTTTTTTACCATCTTATGACTTGGATTGTTCCTGTCATAAACGTAGATTTACTGCAGCTGTTTCCTGCAAAATGCAAAAGCGTAACTTTAAGTTTCATTTCCTGTACAGATAAAAGCACAGAGAGTTGTTGATAGATCCCTGGGCAGCTCTTTCCCTGCAGAAGCTGATGAAAAATGGTGCCCAATAGTTATGCTATGAGTGCTGTTTGACATTTTAGAGGGCCAGTTACTTTTCCCTTCCTTGATCTCACCTGGTTCCTGGAGTAATACTGCTGTCTGGTGCTGCAGCCCACAGATTTGTTTCTACCGTATTGGCTGTTCTGGTTGTTCCTATCAAAGCTGAGGAAATATTGTTTTGAAGATCAAAAACACTGTGAAAGCCACACACAGTTGTCAGTAAGTTGTTAGAATGTCAATAAGTTGGCAGTGAAACACCTGAACCCTAGCTCTTCAGTGAAAAGTGTCCAAATTTTCCAATATCCTCTAGACTGCTCACCAGTGACAGCAGATGAATGCATTAATGAAATTTAATGATGTAAATTCGATAAAGGCAGTAATTTTTGTCTGTGTTGTTCACTGCTTATATCCTCATCACTTAGAACCAGGCCCAAGTGCAATAAATATTTGAATTTGTTCAATGAAAGTACCCTGTGCCTATCTGTGCCTGCAGGTTTTAGACCACCCACTCTTCTGGGTAATTTCTTGCCCTGTTTCTCAAACCATCGGTTATCTCTCTACCATCTTTTACAACCAAACATTCCCAAAGCAGAATCTTCTCTCACAGCTTAAATGTTTTCATGTCACATTCAATTTTCAGTGAATTGCAGTCTTTCTTCTCGTCTTAATACCTTTCTAAAATTGTTTCCCCTAATACCGCTAGGGACGACCTGATAGCTGTATCCAGTGAGCTCTATTCAATCCCTGTTCTTTAGGATTTCTCAACAACACTGCTCTGCTTCCTCCTGACCCTTTGACATGCTTGTCCTTCCTTAGCTTCCAAAACAGAACATTCTCTTAAATCCCTTTTCTACTTTCTTTGACCTCCTCAATTTCATCTTCACTAATTTCACTTTCTCAGACAGCCCGATGTGAGCATTCCTTACAAGGTGTCACCCTCCCCTGGGCACTCTCATTCATTCCCATAACTTACCAATTTTAGGTGAATTCCTCATGCAGTGCCATGTTCTTTCAATCCTGTTCTCTCATCTGATTTTCAAGCGTGCATTTCCAGCAATTTGCAATGCCTATCATAATGAATCTTCAATCTATGATGTGAAATCACAGAACTGCTCCATTCTGAGCTCATGATCCAATTCCCATGCTTCTCCTTTCTCAGCTTCCTATCTCTCTCTTTTAGCATCATCACCATCTAATGCCCTTCCTGCTTCCCATCATCCAAACCCAAAGCTGAGAGATGTTTTGATTTCTTCCTCTTTTTCACTCCTTATGTCTAATAAATTCCTTCCCGTTTATTAAGTCCTTTCTACCCCCAAATGTCTAAACTATAGCCCCCACCTTTACTTCTAGTCTTTAATTCAGGTCCTGCTTCCTTGTTAACTCCTACTGTCTCACTTGTTTTCTAAACTATTAATTGTAATTTCTTTCTTCCCTACTCAGTTCACCTCCAATGATTCTCTAATGCTTACGGATTAAAGTCCAGATGCCATGGCCATTTAAGACCCTGCATAATGTGGTTCCAGCCTTTGTCTATTGCCTTAAGTTAATTATACCCTGATTTAACCATGATCCATCTAGGCTATTCTGATTGGCTGTGAACACAACTAGAATGTTTCTGTTTCATCCTGTATAGGTATTGTTCCTCCTACCTGGAATGTTCTTTTTCTCTTATTATATAATTTCTACTTATTCTCTAAGATTCAACTCAAATCCCTTCTCTTCCGTGAGATTTCCTTGTAATATCCTAGCCTTCATTGAGCTCGTTCCTATAATATTATGGAGCAATTATTTTGTGCTAGGCATTAGAGCCTTTTACTGTTATTTAGTCCTTCCTGGCTATCTTATGTCACTTATCATCTCTTTTTAAATTATTTTTATTGGAATATAATTCACACATCTTTTAAAGTTTTTTTTAATATATTCACAAAATTATGCAACCATCATTGCACCATTATATAATTTCAGAATATTTTCATCCTGCCGAAGGAAACCTAATTAACAGTCACTTTCTGTTTCTTCTGCCCCCCTGTCTCCTGCCTATATCTATTTTTTGTTTTTATGGATTTACCTATTATGTGCATTTCATATAAATGGAATCATATAATATATAGTTTCCCATATCTGACTTCTTATACTTAAAATGATATTTTTAAGGCTCATGTATGTTATGACATGTACTGGTACATCATTGCTTTTATGGCTGAATAATGTTTCATTTTATGGATATCCCACATTTTCTTTATCTACTCATCATTTGATAGACATCTGGGTTGTTTCCACTTTTTGCCTATTATGAATAACGCTCCTATGAACATTTGTATAAAAGTTTGTGTGTGATCCTGTGTTTTCACTTTTCTTAGGTATATACCTAGTAGTGGACTACTGAGCCTTACCTTATAGTAACTCTATGTTTAGCTTTTTGAGGAATTGCCAAACAATTTTTCAAAGCAGCTACACCATTTTACATTACCACTAGCAATGTATGAGGATTCTAATTTTTCCAAATCCTCACCAAGCTCGTTACTTTCATTTTGATTATAGCCATCCCCACGGGTGTGAAGTCATATCTCATTGTGGTTTTGATTTGCATTTCCCTAGTGACTAGTGATGAACATCTTTTCATATGCTTATTGACCATTTGTGTATTTTCTTTGGACAAATATATATTCAAATCCTTTGCCCAAGTTTAAATGTGTTATTTGTCTTTTTATTGCTGAGCTGTAAGCTTTCTTTATACGTTCTGGATACTAGAACCTTATCAGATATATAATTTGAAGATATTTTCTCCCCTTCTGTAGGTTGTTTTCGCTTTCTTTACAGTACCCTTTGAAGCACAAAAGTTTTTAATTTTGATGCTGTTCACTTTTTAATTTGTTTATGCTTTTGTTGTCATACCTAAGAAACCATTGCCTAACCCAAGGTTATAAAGTTTATACTTATGTTTTCTTCTAAGAGTTTTGTAGTTTTAGCTCTTATATTTAGGCCTCTGATCCATTTTGAGTTAATTTTTGTATGTGATATGAGGTAAGTGTCCAATTTCATTCTTTTTTGCATGTGGCTACCCAGTTTTCCCACCACAGTTTTTTTAAAGATTATTCTTTTCCCATTGAATTTTCTTGGATCCCTACTGCTTATCTTTTAACATATATGGTTTTTATCACCTCTAGTTAGGCAGTAAGATTTTTGAGGGCAGGGGATTTTTCTTATATTTAGGTATACCCTCTGTACTTAACAGGTTGCCATACCCATAGTAGGTGCCTGATGGATATATTACTAATGTCTGTCTTTCCAACCAGATAGTAAGCCCTAAAATGAGAGGACTTGCTTATTTTTGCTTACCAGTAGGCTGGGATCAGTATGTACTTTTGGATGATTGAAGTAGTGATTTCCCAATGATGAGTTCGTGTCTTACTTTAGGATTTTTGTTCTCCCTTGCAGCAGGAAGCATACTAGGTAAGAGTAATTTTCTTACAGTAAGTCACCAAGGGAAGAGGTGAACAAGGGGCAAACATGACTCCATGGGAAAATCCTAGCTTAGCTTTGATTTTGCCACCATATGATTCTACCATATTCATTTTATACTGCTTAGTCCTCTTTAGCTCAGAACATATAATCAGGTTTTGAAAGAAAGGAAACCCCTTTAAGGTTTACAGACTTAGGAAAATTTCCAATTTGTGTTTTAGGTTGTATACAAAGAATTTAAAACAAATCAAATCCAAGCTACCATTTCTGTGTATTGGACTTTTCTCAAAGTGTAGTAAAAATGAATTCCCTGGTTTTTAACAAGTGCCAGTACTTCCTATTGGTGGACTTTGACAAGGCCTAATGTGTGAAACCACATTTTGAATAATGAGAACAGGAAATATGTTTCTTTCTTGCTCATGGTTTCTGCAGCTATAAAAGTGATTTGCAAAAAAAAAAAAAAAAAAGAAAAAAAGGAAATACGCTAAGTATCCAATTATAGAGGAAGGGTGAATTATTCTATATTGATTCAGTGAAGTGCTAAGTTGCAACTAAAAATAATACTTAAGAA